>NC_071575.1:5820690-7020690 GCF_024509145.1 Vidua macroura
AAGTTCCCTTAAGAAAAACTTCTGAATACTTGAAGGGATTTTTTTTTTTTTCCCAGTGGAACTTACAGGAAAGCCCTACATATTCACTAAGGAAAATCCTTCCTTATGTATTGGAACCACCTTTCTTGCCACGGCTGTGCATCTACAAGCATGTTAGGATGGATTTGTGGGGATTACTGTTGTTAGAAATACATTTTACAACATCTGGGTCACTCAAGCAGAAAACCAGGGCACAACAAAAGGCAAAAGAACCCCATCTTGTATCTTGTGTATCCATTTTCCCTATTTTGTCACTGCACTAGGGGAGTGAAGATCTACTCTGATCCAGCTCAAGTTTTCACACTGTTAGACACTTTAACCATTTTCATAGACTTGTTCTTGCCCTCCCTCACCCTTTACTAGCTGAAAGGCCGTGGAAACACACAAGCACTGGGTGCAGCTAACTCTGATCCAAACCAGATCAGACCTTTTCCCAGCAAGAGGAAAAGTGTCTGTGTAACAGTCTATCAGAGGTTCAGGTCAGCAATCAGATCAGCCTCCAGTATGAAACAAGAACTGCCCCCTGGCTCCTCTCATCCAGGCCAGGCAGCACAGGGGTGGTGGCCCATCCCTGTGAGAACTGGAACTTAAGTAGCCAATTCCTCAGTCAGGCTTTTAGGTCAGTATCCTTTTGGAATTCTGAGACAAAACAGGGAAGATTTAGGGCTTTGCTGTACCAACTTTAAAATGTCTACAGTTTCCAATGCCAGCAGGCAAGAAGAGTCTGTAAACAAATTCTTTTCCTTTCTACCTTTTGCATTGCTCCTGTTCTTGTTCCAATAACAACCAGGAGAGATTTACCAGGAAAGCACACAGGCTCAATACATTTTTTTGTAAGATAAAATGGGTTTATCATGCTTTTGGGGATAATGATGGATCATCATCTTATTGTGTAGCGATGACATTCTGCTCATGCACATCAAATCACCAGATATGAAGGACAAGCCTCCTTGTAACTCCCCAAATATCCTGAGAAATGCACCTTGGGTTGGCAGGCTTGCTGCACAGCCTCGAGTAGTTTGAGTCTAATGTACCAATATGAATCCCACATCATTCCTTACCCATAAATAAGCAAGGATTGCATGATCTCCTGGACCACAGAAGGGTTTCTCACATGCACAAGTGCTCAGTCCCTGATCACAGGGAGGCTCTGGGGTTTGTTGGATACAGAACCTGCCAGCCACTCACAGTGAAACCACGATGATCACAGACTCTGCAGAGAAGGGGGAAAAAGAAGGCAAGAGCAGGGGCAGAGCCAGCGCCAGAGGCTGGGAGGATGTGTGGGCTCATGTCCTGGGACAACCAGGACAGAGTTACTGACAGCCACGTGAAGGATACACAGTTCCAAGGACTGCTGGGAGGAATTGGCATCGGTATAAAAACTTAAAAAAAGTTGGGATTTTTGAGCATGAAAGATCCAGAGAAGCTGTTCTTCAAAAGGCCTCTTCACAAACAGCCTGGATGTTGAGCAATGGCTACAGGAAGTTCCTTACAGGACAGAGTAGATTTGTTGATATCTGAAACATCAGATCATGAAATAAGATACGGAAAATTATATCCACATTAATGAAATGCAGCTGACATCTACTGATTTTGGATTTTATTTTTGTATTGTACTTACTCTTACATCAGGAATCCATAGGGCTAAGCATATCCAGAACTCTCAGCTTTTCTCAGTTTTAGAGGCTCATTATTGGCACAAGAATGAAAACTTAAAATAAATATATCACAATCACTATGACTGTATTTGAGCTGCTCAGATAATGATAAGATGACATGGGGTAAATACTAGGAGTTAAGAGCAGCTCTAACAACAGTTGATTCATCACTTATATTTAATCCATTTAAGAGACAGTTTTATCAGACAAAGATCAACCCACTGGGACCATTAATAGTTACACTTATAAAAAAAGCCAGCAGCCAGAGACCAACAGAGACAGACGTAGCAGTCTTACAGTTGAAAATCACCAGTAAATTTGGAGCACACTCACATGAACAGTTTGCTGTGTGTCTTATTATTTAAACAGCATTGTAGTAAGAGCATGTGCATGCATAATCAAAACCATGCCCAAGGATCTAATGAAAATATTGGGAACAAAGGAGCTCAGGAGAATGCCTGGCTGTTCCTGGGTGATTTTAGCAGATGAAGAGGAAAGGCAGCACAAAGGCAAGCTGCCTGGAAGAGCAGTGGTCTGATTTGTCAGAGCCTAGGTGGGATTACAAGGAACAATCCACAGCAGAACATACAGTGTCTGTTTGGTACCAAGAAAGGAATGCTGCTCTGGGTGCACTATAAACACCCTGCAGAGCTTTTGTTGATGTTAGCAGGAGCTATCCCCGGGCCCAGCAGATGGCCCCGGGCACTGCTGGATGTGCTCACCAAACACCGGCTGCCTCCTGAGAGGGGGAGGCTCACAGAATCACAGGGACACAGAATCACAGAATCACAGAATTACAGAATCACAGTCACAGAATCTCAGAATCTCAGAGTCACAGAATCCAGAGTCACAGAACCACAGAATCCCAGAGTCACAGTCACAGAGTCACAGAATCACAGAGTCGCAGAACCAGAGAATCCCAGAACCACGGAATCCCAGTCACAGAACCACAGAGTCACAGAATCCCAGAATCATCACAGAATCCCAGAACCACAGAATCCCAGAGTCACAGAATCACAGAGTCACAGAACCACAGATTCATCGAATCCCAGAATCACAGGATCCCAGAACCACAGAATACCAGAATTACAGAATCATCAGAGAATCACAGAGTCACAGAACCACAGAATCACAGAATCATCAGAGAATCACAGAGTCACAGAACCACAGAATCAATTCCAGAATCACAGAATGCAAGAATATCCTGAGTTGGAAGGGTGGAGCCATAAGGATCACCGAGCCCAGCTCCTGGCCCTGTAGAGCACCTTCCCCAAGAGTGACATCCAGTTCCTGGGAGTGCTGTCCAAATACTTCTTGAGTTCTGTCAGGCTTGGTGCTGTGACCAAGCTCGTCTCAAGGCAGGCTTTTCATCCATCTCAAAAAAATATCAGTAGTTAGCCCAGAAACCAGATGTTGATCTCACATTGGATTCTCGGGACTCATCCCTCATTTCACCAGTATTTACCCTTCTGCCACTAGACAGGGCTATCAAGAATGAGGAAGGTCACAGCAGATCAGACACATAAGCTATGTCCAAGAAAAACTGCACACTGCAGGCATTTCCAAGCTGGGAAATCTATGTGTAGATTTCCTCCAATACAGTAGACAATAAATTTGCTTGTGAGGATCTTCCTTAAATGCCCAGACTTCTGGTTTTTTTTGATACTGTTGTGGAGCACAGACAGACAGGGCAAGGGAGGCTGTAGGCTAATATTCAAGGGCCTTTAGTCATGCAAACCTTCTCTTGGGTTCACTGGTAGTATTACCTTAATAAAAATACCCCCAAGGATTTGATACCCTCCGAATACCCTCCGAATACCTGTCAAATACCCTCCGAATTTGACAGCATTGGACTAATTTTCAGCACAATTTCTCTTCCAGTCTATGGTGATCTGTCTTTGCTTTGCCTACAGAGATGTCTCAGTCCTAGCCTCTGATGCCCTCCCCTTTCATCCCCGTCCTCCAGGGCTGTCCCAGCAGCTCTCTGTAGAGTACAGATTTATAAGCTGTACATATAAGGTGAGCAGGCTTATAACTTCAGAGCTTCTGGCACAAGGTACAAAGTAAGAGCAACAAAAACACTGACATATGCAGCTGTTTCTTTAAATAAGGGAAGGCCAAGCAAGGTGACTGCTGTCAGCCAAGTCTGAATTTATAAAGAGAACCACTTCCAAAAAGAGGGCTCACAAAGTTCTTGAAAGTGGGACCACCTCAGAGATGAAGTTAGTCCCTTCCCCTCCCCCAGTCTTCCCTGACCTGCTTCAAACTTCAGCAAATCAGTTTTTCCAAGCCTCTCACCCCCTCCCTCTCCTTGAGCAGTCTGATTTTTCTACGTGAACATTTTGGCAGATCTGAGAACAGTTTTACTCATTCATTTAATACTCACAAATAATGGTTCTGTTTCACCAGTTAATTATTTCACCAGTCTCACAGATGCATGCCTTTCCTTCATGTTCAGTGGGGAGGAATCCAGTGCCCACACAAGCAACAATAAAAATCTGATTAAAAGACTGATCCCTTCAACACATTTTGCTCTGTGGATGTTAAAAAAAAAAAGAAAAAAAAATCAAAGAAAAAAGGGAAAAAATTAGCCCAGCTTTTTAGAGGGACACAGCATGAAGGACATAAATGAAGAGAACCACTGGAGGTCACTGTGACAGAAAAGGAGAATGAGTCAGATGAAAGCAGGACCTCCAATGCACCAGCCAGTTTGAGGTGGTGGTGGTGGCTGTGGGGCTGAAAGGGTGAGAGAAGAGACTGTATCTTCAGTGTGACTTTACTGGAATTTGGAGCCACTGGCTGCAGAAGCAAGGCAGGAGGTGAGGCTTGTGTCCACATCAAAAGCTTGACTTCTGACCAGGTTTCCCTCCAAAGAACATCAAACTTTTATCTCCTCTAAGTGTTTACCATCTTCAGTCTGACTGTGAAGTGTCCTGCTTGGCTCAGGGTCTCCCAGCTCCGTGCTTTGCTGCATGGGAACTTTTGCAAAAGACAAAGTCATGTTGTATCTTACATATATAATACCAATCTGCCTTCAGAAATTCTGGTTTTCCCAGCACTGGGGGGATTTTCAGCTAAGACTTTGCCTCTTCCCCAGCTGGCAGAGAGGTCCCAGCACTGTACACAGCACATGGGACTCGTTCCTAAAAGGAGAATCACACATTGGTTACAGCGCCGTCGGCTCTCCCTGTTTCCAAGAACTGCATAGCTTGAAATCCTCGTTTGCTTTATTAATGTGTGTGTACAAAGGAGGAAAGGAAGTGCTGTGGGGGCAAGGGGGACAAGCAAGAAACATCACACCTTTCAAATGTAGGGGGTCATTTTCTGCTTTTTCCACCCTTCCCCCGGCCAGCTGTTAAATCCCATGTTTCTCCAGCCATGCCTGCTGCCTCTTCAACAGAGGAATGTGCAGCAATCATCACTTGCAATGGCTGAAATCACTTGGCAGGACCCACAGGAGAAGAGGTTTGCAAGTTCATTTGGAATAAGAGCCCAAAAACCTGTACAAGTTTGCTTTTTGCTTCCCTTTAGAAGTACCCCCTCTTTACCCTGCAGCTTTCTTCCCACCCCACAGACTCTCTCTAAGTTTTTGATGCGCCCTGTTGCCCTCCACAAATTTCTGGTGACTGCTTATTCAGCTCAGAATACCTTACAAAAGAAGAAGAAAAGTGAAATATCTGCTGTCAAATACAAGAACAAAAATCAAGCTGCAAATGCTTGTGAGGGATGTCCCCTTCAAAAGCAGCTTTCCTTTCCTTTCTGCCTTGCTTTTTGGGTCTGTCTGCATGTATTTTTGACTAATAACTATGTATACATGCACATGCACGTACGAGTGTGTGTGGGAGTGAGTGCCAGGGAGCACATAAAGGGTATTTGGGGATTCTTTGGTTTTGGGCTCTCACACATAGTTGGGGAAGGCAAGTTATAAACATATAGGTAGGTCCAAGAATGAATACTTTAATATTTGCAGATCCTGGAGGCTGCCAAGTGCTAGCATTTCAGGGATGCATATTCACATGCAGCTGGAGACATATGTTGGAAGGTACCCAGCATTTTGCCAGTCAGGTTCCAGACTTGAAATATCTCAGCAGACCCACATGTGGATGTTAACGCAAAGCAGGGAATGTTTCCCCTTATTCTACATACTCATTAACTAATCAGCAAGCAAAACAGTTTGCAGAGAATAGGAGGATGGAAATCAGTCCTTTGCAGGCTGACTGAAATCAATCCTAGAAATCCTTCTCAAGGCCTCCAAGTCGACCTTCTACCTCCCCAACCCAAAGAAAGACACCAAAGCTTATTAAACTCCATAAAAACCAACCCACAGTCATCCCCCTTTGGGATGCCTCACCTTCAGGATATTTTCTAGGCATTTGTGCTAAATGGTTCTTTGCAGCTGGGCGTTTTATTTAATTTCACTTTCTTAGGGCCATCTCCCCGCTCCAACATTCCCCAGCTTGTTTACAGCCAGACTCACCAGTGAGCCGGGTGCCAGTTTCATTTAATTTGTTTTTCCAGTGGCAGCAACAATCTGTGTGGAAAGCATAAACAGAGGGAAAGAATCTGGAATCAGCAAATGGTGTGCACAGCTGCACACCATAATTTCTGCTAGTGAAAGTTTTAATTCCGGTCATCAGAAGAAGAGCAGAAGAGTTGGAGGCAAAGAAGAGGTGGAGTAGTGGAAGAAATATAGCAAGAGGAAATAGTAAAATCCAAGGCAGCTGGAGAATCTTGGAGTCATTATAATTAAGGCCCAACAGGTTACAATTTCTCCAAAAGAAGTCAAAGCCAGAAAGCAGCCAACAGGTCTTCAGGAGGGATTGCTCAAAGATGTGATTCTAAAAAATATATAGTAGTAGAAACAGGAACATTTGTTCAATTCTCTTGCAGATAACGTTTCACCAAGACATAAAATGAGGGGAAAAGAAGTTGTAAGAGAAAGAAAACTACATCAAATAAAACAACCCTTTATTTCAGAAGGGAAGGGAAGGGAAGGGAAGGGAAGGGAAGGGAAGGGAAGGGAAGGGAAGGGAAGGGAAGGGAAGGGAAGGGAAGGGAAGGGAAGGGAAGGGAAGGGAAGGGAAGGGAAGGGAAGGGAAGGGAAGGGAAGGGAAGGGAAGGGAAGGGAAGGGAAGGGAAGGGAAGGGAAGGGAAGGGAAGGGAAGGGAAGGGAAGGGAAGGGAAGGGAAGGGAAGGGAAGGGAAGGGAAGGGAAGGGAAGGGAAGGGAAGGGAAGGGAAGGGAAGGGAAGGGAAGGGAAGGGAAGGGAAGGGAAGGGAAGGGAAGGGAAGGGAAGGGAAGGGAAGGGAAGGGCACAGCTCACACCTTCCAGGACAGGACGTACTGGGACACCTTCCCTCTATGCCCTCACTCCCTTCCCAGATAAGAGCTACAATGGGCCTTGTCAGGTTCAGGTTATTGGGCAGATAATTCTTCTTAAGAACTTCATTTAAGAACTTAAATGGCTGCTGATATCAGCATTAGGTGGTGTCATTAGTACAGACTGAGGTGATCCCTCTGTGAGGCCTCAAAACCTGTGATAGCTGAATTTGTTCATGAACTGACCTCTATGTTGACAGCCCTCACAATTTTCTTTTGATCCACCATCACTCAGGCTTGAAGACACAACTGATTGAAGACTTTACACTTTTAGCAGTGGCTGATATTCATATTAGTTTATTTAAAAGAAAGAGTGATAAAATACATAAGTTCAAGTTCATGCATATCAGACATGCAAGAAGAACTCCTAAAAACTAAATAAATGAAATAAATATATAAAATACAGACTTCTGAAGTAAACAATATATTTTTATTTTTATTATCCTGTAGATCAAAAGAGCTATAGATGAACACAAACAAAACTGTATCTGAGTTTTAGCCAAGATTTCAATGTATTGCAATTAAACTTCACCATTTTATTTGAAAACTGACTTGAACTTCTGGAAAATTGCTGAAAGACCATAAACAAAAAGGCAATAAGAAGGACTGCATTTTTGTCACAGCTGTCATGTGAGTCATGGATTTTCAAAGTATCTGTGACTTTTGATATTTATGGATTTTGCATGTGGGCTGGTAATCATGATGGTTAAAGAGCTGAACCAGTTTCTCTGAAAACCTCGAGTTCTGCCAAGTTAAACCCTCGACTGCACGGGAGGCTAATAGAGAGCAGGGGCTCAGCAGCAACACTGGTTACACAAAGGATCAGAGCAATGAATTCTCACTGAGAGCTTTAATTCTTCCAGGAATAGAGAGATGTCTCTTTCCCCACAACATTTGCTATTAGGTTGGATTTGCAAAGGCCAGCTCTGGCAAAACAATGACTAAAGCAAAATGGCTTCTCGCAATAAAACACAGCAAACTCATTACTTGAGGGAAGGAGGCAGGGGAAAAAAAGAGAGAAGGAAATAAAAGGGAAAAAAAAGATGAGTTATTTATAACCAAAAAAAACCCCACAACATTTCTTCACCTGCATCCCTGCATCTGTCACAGCTCTCTCATGACACTTCTGTACAATTGTAACAGCAGTGAGTCAGACCAAAGATCTGTCTGGCTCAGGACCCTGTCTCCAAATCTGGCCAGAGCAGATGCCCAGGGAAAATTATAAGCAAAAGATACAGTGATACTTCCTTGGAACACTCTTCCAACTTCCAGCAATTTGCAGTTTAGGGACTTTCTGGTTTTGTATTTAATAGCCTTAGTAGATTTTTCTGCCATGAATTTGCCCACACACTTTTTGAAGCTGTGTATTTTTGTCTTCAAGTTACTGTTACAGAAGATTAATCAGAGAATTCATTACTAAACAATGATACTAAATAAATTTTCAGAAAGAACAGGCAAATGGAGCAAAGGAATTGCCCTTGGTCCTGTGGTGAACATTCCTTATTAAAAAACCAAAAAAGATGGGGAGAAAGAAACATTTCTATTACTCCATCAATTGCCTGGTCACATAACTAGGATGAAAAAGTGGTCAAGTGTCTCAGGATACACTTGAGCTAATTATACACCAGAACTTCTATATATACAAAATATATGAACGAGAAATAAAGATAGGAAAATAACATTTACAGTAAGAAAGGCTGTTAATAGCTATGACAGCATGGAGAGGCATTTCAGACAGACAGATGATGGTTTCCTGAAAAAGCCATGATCAGGCTATTCACCCTTTTCCAACTGCACTTGTTCAAACAGAAGATGAGTTTTGCAAAGGGTCACTGAGTTTTCTTCAGCCAGGGCACCAAAGGCTAAATTGATCCAGCCAAAAGTCCTGCTGTTCCTGCTTTACCTTCTGTGCTCTAAACAGAATAGCAGGAGCTGGAGACTTTTGAAAACTCCCACTCTGAAAAGTCTTACCACAACAGCTCATGAATTTGTTGTCAGACTGGTTAAAGAGGCCTTGTATCTTTGTTCTCTACTAGCAAACAGACCAGTCCTGCTGTCAAACCAGCTAGAACCAAAATAAAATTGCTCTTTTTTTTTTTGTTTTTTTTTTTTTTTTTTTTTTTTTTGTTTTGTTTTGTTTTGTTTTGTTTTTTTTTGTTTCCTTTCAAGCTGACATCTTTTCATAAACACAGGGAACAAGAAGTGGCAATCAAAAAGACCCAAACCAACAAGCTGCAGGAAAGACTCATACCAAGACTGCAGGGAAATCTCTTGCATAAGCTTTTAAACCAGACTGCTTAAACTGAGCAAATTGAAATTCTGCATTGAAACACAGTTCTAGAAAATGTCAGGGCAATTCTGTGGCATTGATTTGTACAGACACTCACAGATAGCATTCATGCATGAAAGGAATATTTTTCAGGGGAATTATTGCAGTGAGACAGCAGAATAAGGCACTTTAAGTGCATTAGGTGTCATGAAAAAGCCAACCTAACACAAGCTCCTTATTCCATTTATCTAGAGTCACTGTG
Source organism: Vidua macroura (assembly GCF_024509145.1). Classification (NCBI taxonomy): domain Eukaryota; kingdom Metazoa; phylum Chordata; class Aves; order Passeriformes; family Viduidae; genus Vidua; species Vidua macroura. Next base: position 5,830,297 of record NC_071575.1, read on the forward strand.
GACACAATACAACTCAGAAATAATTATGTGCATTGAGCCAGACCATGGGGAAGATGTCAATTAGGTTAGTCAATTCAATATTCAAAGTCCTCTACAGACGGGGCCTTACAGCCACAGGTAATGCTACCAGCTCCATCCTACCTGTCCAAACTGCACTTTTCATACCAGGCTTTGGGAAGTCCTACTGCCCTGCAAATGATGTTTCCTTGGGCTCCAGAACTCCATGAGCTTGAGGCTGCAGCTGCAGTCCAGCTGGAAACCCGTCATGGAACGGTTTTACCCAGCTTTGCCTGCCTCTGCCAGTCAAACATCATTAGTCAATGTAAAGAAAGGTTGGGATGGGTTTTTTTTAATGCTGCTTCCTGAATGTATTATTTACCTTTTGATATCAACATTAGTTTTCTGTTCCTTATACAAATAGTTAAGACTCACACAGACTCTTTAGTGCCGATGTGCTAAATAAAAAAAATGCTCACTAATATTCTGCTTTTAAGGTTATTTCCCATTAATGTTTTCTGGGTTTGTATGGTTGTATGGAGTTTTATTAAAAATACCCATTTTCTATCTTATTTGCTACTGATTCTCTTTAGGTTAATTTTTAGTTCTAATACCCTTGATCACACCCCTTGGAGAGGAAAAGGAGGAGTTTTCCATTATTCCTGAGTCAGCCCAAGAACACAGTGGCCCATGGGAATTCTGCAGTGCCATCTACTGCGAGGTACCAGAGCAAGTAAGAATGCAGCAGGGCTTTTCCACTGGATCTCACCTTCCTCACTAGTTCTGAGGCCTCTTTTGCCTCTGTGCAGATCCCAGCACAGTTTGTTCCCATGCCAGTTTCTCTGGCTCTCTTTTGTGCTGTGCCTGTGGTAACAGCACTGCGCTCCTTATTTCCAACCCTAATTTTACCATCCGTGTTACTATTTTTTTTAATGGGTGTGGTGAAGCCACACTGGTTTCCGAGGTATGGCTGTCTCCCCTTGCCAGATCTCTGACATCATCTTTCCTTCAAGAAGACCTCGAGAAAATTCCCTTGGGAGCCTGCCCATGCTGAGACATCGCTGGCCATAGGGCGAGGTGAAAAACTTTCAGACCAAGCAAAGCACTGACATCCTTCCGGAGGGAGCTGAATGTGCTGCCTCTGCAGCTTCTGCTGGCCTTGGAAGCAGGAGATGGGGAGAGAGGAATCCACCACTGCTTGGTGTGAGAGCAAAAGAGCAGTGCCTGTGTTGTCTGACCAGCTGAGCACAGCCCATTGCTTAGCAAGGATCAGAGTAACTAAGGTTCACAGGAGCGATGCTTTTCCCTTTGACACCCTGAGTTGTTCCATTAAGGTAGAATTTGGAAGCCCAGTGCTTGAGTGGCAGGTAAGGGGGTTGTTTGGTTAACACTGTGGTTTTCAGCCCTGATTTTCAGGCTTTTTGTTTCAGTGAAACTCCAGTGCACAGTGAGACTGTGAGAAATGTTCATCAGTTACACCATCACCAGCTGACAATGTAAACCAATGTTTTGAACAAAAGCTTCTTCAGTGTCTCAGCAGATTATTAGCTTTAATATCTTCTAGAATTAAAGCCATCTTAAAAAAAATCAATGTCTCATATAATGAGACTCCACTAAGGCAGTTATTCTAGCCTGCATATTCCTGACAGGTAAGCAGAAGGGAACTTCATCTTTGGCCATGAAGTAAGTAGCCACAGAGGCACAGCCTAGAGCTTGCCTGAATTAAACTGAACAATTTTCACTGCAGCTGCCAGCAACTGGAGTCTACAAATCCCCATAGAATAACAAAAAGGAAAAGCAATGGAATGGAATGGGGAAAATATTAGGCTGCAAATCACAATATTCCTCCAAGCCAAAGTAAGGCATGTTTATTCCCCAGACCGGTTCTCACCTCAGATTTGATTGATTGCTGTTGTGTTCTGACCAGATTAGAGAGCTAATAATGAATTATGGATAATATGCAAACACAGGAAAGAGAATGAAGTATGGTTATCTGTCTGTACGTTTCTTTAAATAATAGGCTTTTTTGTGCACTGGTCATATACAAATGTTTGAACATTGGTGCGTGTTTGCCAATTCCAGGCAGGAAGATTTCCTTCATTACTAAAAATAGATCTGCAGCCTGTTAAGCACTAGCACAGTCATTAAGGAGTTATGTGTATTCTCTGATCAGAAAGTAGTTCTACCTTGCCATGCCAAAATGACATTGATATCTCTAAAATTAGCCAGGAGAGGTCAGTAATCTTTTAATAGCCCTGTTAAAAATTGGCAACCTAATTAAGTTATGAATTGCAAAAGGCTTGTCAAGTTGGAACTACTTGCTCAAGGATCAGATAGATATATAAGGAGATGTTCCTCATCAAGTCTCAATTCCTTTCTGTGTAAGTAATGCCCAGGAATCCTGAGTAAGGGCTGATCCCAGCTACACAAGTGTCTTGGGAGCTGGTTAGCTGGTTAATAGGTGATCTAAGGAAAGAGTAATTGTAAGTGTTTTCATTTTATTTTGGTGTGTCTGCTTTGTTAATCTTGGAGGAAGAAGAAATTCAGTCATTACTCTCACTCAGTTTGGTGATTGATCTTCTTTTTGTTCCGTGGAAAGGGCAGCTGGCAAACCACTGAGGAATTTCAGCAGCATTAGAGTATTCCTCAATGAGGGACTGGACTATGGCTGTAACAACCAACGTTTCCAAGGAATACTCGGGGTCACCCAGCTGCTTCCTTGCTGGGCAGCATGGAGGCCAGCCTGGAGGCCAGTCTGGCAGTGCTCCCTTCAGGAATTGCTGTGGCAGCAGGGCATCACCAGCTTGTCCTCACAGAAGAATAGTGGTTTCAGCACCTGAGCCTTGATGGCCACTCAGTTTCCAGCACACACAGAGGAAACTGGACAGTGTGATGCCGTTCACCACAGCCCTAAAATGGGCTTTAAGGCATTTTTTAAAACATTAAATTGCAGCTTCCTACCCTTAAACAAAGGATCCCCTTGGAGGTTCACCTCTTAATAACCAGAAAGGCCACACAAACTCCATCTTCTGCAGAGCTGTGCAACTTTTCCTTGGGCTGGGGGCTATTTTCCCATGCAGAAATGACCCCTTGGGCATTATAGCATATTCTCAGTTCATATTTACCTGATCTATTAGAGGCAAAAGCAGTTCTGACAAGAGCAGTAATTACAAGAATGTAATGTTCATTTCTACAAAAGGCACGGTGTCTGCATGCCTGGGAAGGGCCCAAGATGCTTACAGCATTTCTGTTTTCCATGCTGTGGTGAATTTGGAACCTCTACACAGCTTAAGACAGAATAAATTTCACTCCAGCACAAATCTCTTGATCATTTCTCCTTCAAATGTGGGAAAACAACACTGAGAATGTGGAAAGTGTAGAGCACATCATAAATCCATGGACACAGGAACTCAGAAAGCTGCATAAGGCACATAAGGTCTGCTATAAAGGAAGCACTGTGCTTTCATATTATTTTCTGTTTAAAATCTACATGTGTGGTTTGGGACAAAGGTCTTTTAGTGTGGAAGAAAGAAGGTTCAGTGTTTTTCTTTTTTTTTTTTTTTTCCCTGAAGAGAGGTACGTCTCTGGAGAGACAGTGGAGAGATGTGCTCCAATCTCTAGCACACACTGCTGTAGGAAAGGTGGAATTTTTGAAACCAAAGAAAGAATTCTGGGGAGAACTCAGCACCCAGGATGTAGTTCAAGTGTGAATGACCAACAGGTGTTTAAATAACGATGCAGGTTTTCATGCTGGCTGTCACTTGCTGGAGTTTCACTACAGATTTCTGATGCTGGAATTGGGATATCTTCCCCTACCACCTAATCCTGTGTGAAAGCATACTTGATCTTTCTCTTCCCAGGAAGGCAGAGAGTAGCTGCTTCTCCTGGCACAGAATTGTGACACCTGCATATTCCTACTGCTGCTTGAGGAAGCATATCCCTGAAACCAAAGAGGAATTTCTGTATCATCAGATTTCTTGGGACATCTGACTCTGTGTTTCACAGAGCCTGGGAAATCTGCAGGTTCCTATATTCATGTTTTCCACATGCCCACCCTTTTCCTTGTTCCAGATGAAATGCAGAATTGAAATCCGTAAAGGACTTTCAGTACAAATAATCTAGACAATATAAAAACCAATTGCAGATTAGTCATCTATTTAATGAAAGAAGTCAAATCACCAGCATCAGCTGTCGCAATAAATGCCATCAACTCTATTTTTGCCCACATCTGCTCTATACTGGGGAGAGACATGGAAGCTGAATTTTGTGATTCATGTTCACAACAGAGCTCAGGTGGGGCTCATCTCCCCTCAGTTTCAATCTTTACAGAGTTGATTTCATTCTCCAGCTGAATGGGCTGCTCTGGGCTCCCTTGAGGAAGAGTTTTCACACGTGATGAAGCCCAAGTTTTGCCCCCCATTCCCACCAGTCAAACCTCAGAGATTGGCTGTGATCCCAACACAACCATGGATCAGCCACCAATGGAAAAAAGGTGTCGTGCAGTAGGAGAACATTACACTAACAGGTATCTAGAACCTTTCCTGAAAACATCCATCAGGATATATTCTCACCTGTCCTGTGGAGCTGCCAAAGGGGTATCAGGAGGGCAGTCATAAATAGAAAGGGGTAACAGGACTGGGACATCTGAGACCACCCAGACCTCCACTGGGACTAAATAGCCTCAGGTTGGTTTAGGAGCAGTCTGGCCTGACTTATTTGAAAGAAATCATCAACTTTGTATTACCTGTGGCATCCTAAAACTTCATTTTTCCTAATTCAACCTAATTTTCATTATATTACATTTCCCTCCCTTTCTTATATAAATGCACTTTTTGCACATTAAAAGGACAATTTTTAAAACTACAAGCCAAACAAGAAAGATTTCTAATCTAAATAAATCTTTACAATTTACAGTATACATAATACTTCAAAAATATTTTTTAAATATTTACACTGTGTACTGGAAAAGAAAAGTAGGATAATATTTTCCTCAAGAAAGGCTTGCTTAGGTGTAGTGAGTTTCAAAAATTATTGTTGCTTTAGGAAATAATGATTTTGCTTGTGGCACAAACAGATAGAAATGCCAGAATGCAGCTAGAACTACAACTATGGGAATGATTAATCAAATTCATGGCCATCACAAAGACTATTTCAGTGTTCTTCCTCCAGATACTCCGCAGCACTGCAAATTGCAGAGCAGTGAGGTAGCTTGTGTGGAGCTGCTGCTGCTGTGGGAGAACAATTGCTCCTCTCTGCTCCATAAATGTGGGGTTTAGCAAACTGGGGGGCTGTAGAAAAGCCAGGTTCTCTGAAAGTTTGTCTGTGCTGTCATTCTGCCTGATCATTTACGATTCAGAGTCACAGACACCCAGCAGCACCTCCTGTTGTAAGACGCAAAGTCCTCAGTGGGGTGCACACACAGAGAGGATCAGTGAGAAGGGATTACATAAACAAATATTTGATACCTCTGGCAGTCATTGTCCTGCCCAATTCTAGGAACCCAGTTCCCCTGAGAGCCTTCTGCAGGTGCTTCTGGAGCAATTATGCCTCCTTTGTGCCAGCCCCAGGAGAATCCTGTCACTTCTGTCCATGACATGAATACAGGGACACCGCCCAGCTTGGCTCAACTCCTGCAGCTGGACCCTCCTAAATAATTTCATTTGATTTCTCTCAGAAAAGAGGGGAATAAAAGCTGTTGCACAGCTGTGAGGTGCCAATTTTCTGTTGGTCTACAAAGATCTGGCAGTTCAGATCCTTGCTGTTTCATCCCTGTTTCAATGGGTTTATGGCAGAGAGAGATCCATGAAGGAAAGATCTCACCCCAAATTTTTACACATCTCTGGATTCTGAGGACAAAAAAACCAACAACACAGCACTGATGCAAATACCAGGATTAATTTATTTATTAATCTGTGCTGATATTGGATTGGAAAACACTTATAGAAACTTTATGAATTACCACTAAGTTGATGATGTTACTCAATTAGAGGTAAAAAATTCCAGCCATAAATCTGGAAGAAAGCAGAAGGTGTACTTGGGCTATCAACCTCTATAATCTCTGTGCCTACACACCTACACAAGTGCCTTCTGTCACAGGGCATCCTTAATCCTGCTGAAATCAACATAGGAATCTGTGTCAAACCAAGGCCGTGGTCTCTCACAAGGCAGGATATTCTAGATGCTAATTTATTCTCCATGCTATTATTTATTTAGAAGCTTTTATTGCATTGTGTGTAAAGAAGGAAACAAGCAGATGCTCTATTTAAAATCCTGCCTTAAGAACCCAGGCAGCTTCCAGCAGGCACCACAAACCTGTGCTAGCACTGCAAGCTGCAGGAGACAGGGGGTTGTATTGAAAAATTTTGTTCTACCATACCAAGTAATAAACAGCTCTTTAAAAAACCTCTTTTGGTTGCTGGCAGTGTAGGTAGGAGAGCAAACCTCCCACCTACTGGAACTCTCTCAAATCCATGGAAAGAATATCAGTGATTTTGCTTTGGAGCTGGCTTTAAAAGTGTGCATATCTTACATAAAATCAAGAAGCTGCCTTAAAACAAGAGTATTTATCTTGTCAAACTTTTCCAAATAAAGATGGCTCATTGTCATTGAAATCATGCCCATCAAATATCTGAATTTATTTGTTTCTGTAATGAACTTTGTAATTCCTAGAATCCACAATTAACCCCTAATGGGAAATTTGCTGTATTTCCTAGAGATTCTTTTAAAGTAAATATGTATTTTCCTAAAACTGTTGCCACGTTATCGTAGTCAACCAGCCTCCATGGTTTTCCAAGAAATCTTTGGGATCCTCTGTGGAAAAGTGTGTGTTACATATGGAAACATGTACTGGGCTTGGAAACTTCCATGGCTTCGAAAATTTGCAGCACTGAAGGATTTATTCTATCATCCATAGAAATATTAGATCCTTCTGAGAATCTTTCATGGATGTAGGCTCTTTGGGTCTATAAAGAGAAGGAATTTTCAGCTCAAACAACTGCCCAGCATTAAAACCTCCACCTTGAAAGGACAGAGTGAGGTTTAATAGGCATTTCAATGCCAGGACATGTCAGTCAAATTATTATTGGCTCTAGCTACACTCTCACAAGCTGTTACATTCTTTACCTGCAGCGGAGTGGCGCTCGAAAAGGTGCAAAATTCTTCTTTGCTTTTGAAAACACCAGTGAAAGTGAAAAAAAAAAAACAACAAACCCACACATCAAAACCAAACCAACAACCCAAACTCCCCAGTCTAATTCACACAGCTGGAAACCTCTGATCTTCATATAAGAAGGGTAGACCCACAAACTTCGGTAGGAAGGGTCCTTTGAGAGGTAGAAGTAAGTCCACAAAGCCCAGACATTTATTAATTAATGTGAAATCCATTAAAGCGGCTGATTCCCAACATAAATGGCCACGAATTCTGGCTTCGTTTCTCCTATTACCACACACAGATTTTTGTGCATGCACGGGCAGGGTTACATAACATTGCACAAATCACAGTAGTGATCTCGGGCTTGCCCTCAGCCCAGATCCAATTCACAGAATCAGAACTGTGTCTTGCAGTAAAATCAGTCTCACTGAAGTGTTATGTGGTTCATAAACTCCCAGGATGGGAATTTTTCTTTAGAGAAAATGAATCACATTTTACAGAAGGGCGAGGAGGAAAGAAAGAGAGAGAAGGGGAAAACAGAATTATTATTTTTAGATCACAATGTTTTGAAATGTGATCTGCTCTTTAGTCTAAGATCTTCCATCTGCCCTGTCTCCTTGTTTTTCATTCCTTTTTCTTTTTGTGAGGAAAGGGTTAAGACAAGAGAGAAAATCATATATACATAAAACAGCTTTGTCTATAAACTCTAAAAGTGTGTTTGGCCTTGCAGAAAAGAAGCCCTACATGAATGTGGGGAGTGGAGGCACGGGGATGTTTTGTGGGGAATCACACTGCTCTGTAATTAGAGATCTTGTATATGTATAAACAAACTCTGCCGTAAGATCAGCAGAGAAAAGACTTGCTCACTTGTCTGATGGCCAAGGAAATTTAAACCAGAGCAGGCTATAAATAGAATGAAGAAGAAAATGGAGCGGGGGGAAAAGCTCTAGTGACTGAAAGAAAAGGCTCCTCCTGGCAAAAGGGTTAAATCTCTGCTTGCAAACTTTGTCAGACCCAGTATAAAGCCTCTTTTTCTTTGGACTTCATAAGAGATATCATGATAGAGACCTTTCCTGTGGAACTATTTGACCATCCCTTAGATGTGCTGCAGATGAGTGTCAATAAAGTTCATTTCAAGGCAAGGGTCAAAGTGTATTTCAGATAAAATGAAACAACTATGGCTAGAAATTCCACAAACTAAAACTGCCAGCCTGTGTCCTTTTTCCAGGTCAGAAAAGTACAGCCTGTTACAGTTTCCAGCCTCCCCCAGCTCCGGACCCATCCTGCAGTGCCGATCCGTGCTCGCTGTGGTGGTCTCTGAGGGGTGATCTGCCACCTGAGAACTTCCAGACACAACTACATCATCTGCTTGCAGCCTCCCACCTCCCGGCGTGCAGTTGGGGCTGGAGCCAGTGGCAGGAAGCACCTGTAAGAGTTTTACATCCACCAGGGACAACACCTCCCAGCTTGCAGCCTTCTCATCTGGCCAGTGCAGCCAGGGACCTACCCCCTCCTCCTCAGGTAGCCAGAACTCTGGGCCAGAGCGCTCGGAAGGGGCCACAGCTCATGGGATGAAGGCATTTCCTCTCTGCCATAAAATGGATCATTTACTATCACAACCTCTTTCTCCGTGGGGAACGGCTGGCGATGGATATTTGCTCCTCTCACCCTTCCTCCTCTTCTCCCTCTGTTTTTCCACCACCCCCGCACATGTCAGGCCCCAGGAGGTTTCACGGGAAGGAAGAAGGAGGTTGTACATTGTCTGGGAAGGGTTTATAAGCTGCCCTTCTGGCACAGAGCTAGAATCAGGATATTGTTCAGCTACATGTCTGAACTAGAGGAACAGGCACAATTGGATGCCATTGGGTGGCTCACAGGGAGTAAATTAGTCCTCAGAGAATTAACCAGCACATCAGCCCAGCTGCAGCTCTCCCTGCCTTCCCCTCTGCCTTTGGCTTTGCCAGGCAATATCCTCCTAGCTACAGCACAACACCAAACGCACCTTGGATTGTTCCATGTTTACTGCACAACACAGCAGCTCTTGGAGACAGGGCTGGAGACAGCTGGAGACAAGGCTACCCACACTGCCTGGGGTCCATCCAGGAGCTCAAGGCACCTGGTTAAGACAGAGTCAAAGACTAGCAACATTGCAGCTCAGACCAGAGACAGGATCACAAACAGGGCTGGAGCACAGGCTGGGAATCCAGACAGCAGCTCAGGACAGCAAGAGACAAACAACACCTCTCAGGCACCCTGGGAACCCAGGACTGAGCTCAGTGGAACTCATGGACAGACTGATGGGCAGGGGCTCCATGGATGGAAGCTCTTGCCCTTTTTAGGAAGAAAGCTGTAAATGGAGTACAGGAATAAAAGAAGTGTTTAGATTGGGTTCCTCATCCCTTTATCCCCGTTTTCAGCATCGGCATATTTAACACCTTGATCAGCTCCTTGAAGCCAACTGGAGGAAAAGCATCAGTCTCTTTTGTTTGGGTTCAGCCAGACTGCTCAGTAACACTGTGATAACATTAACAATTCAAAGCAGCCAGAATGTTCTCCCCTTTTTTAATCTCTGTGAGATAAGACCATCAGATGCCCCTGCAAATCTATCTGAAGGCACTGTCTGTCTGCCTGAAAAGAGCCACCCTTTACCCTGTTTTTAAGTGTAACACCCTCACCAAAAGTACTGTCTCTGCTCTCCTGCAGCCTAAACACAGTTTTGCAGTCTAAACCCAAAGTTTCACTTTGATACAACCAAAATCTAAAATTTTAATCTTAATCTACAAGTCTGAGAACAAAACCCCTCATCTAAGTGCTGTGATTTTGAGTCAGAACCACACTTGCTGTAAAGTGTTCCATTTTATAAACCTCAATCCTTGAGGGCAAATAGCTAATTGTTTAATGGTGTTGTGCAAAAATTCTAGAGGTGAAAAATCCCCAAAACACCTGCTGCTGTAGTTAATGCCTGTGCATTTACTTCTAGCCATGACATGCACACATATAATCTGTCTGTGAAGAGACGGTATGGAAAGTTTCAAAAAGGCAGGAATGTTCAAGCCATTTTCTTCTACCTTCTCTTTACCAAAAAGACACAGAGAGAATGTGCAGACAGGTGTGATCTCATAATAAATGGTGAGAGGGTTTAATTCCTTTTAAGAAGACACATACACATAATGGAGGGTTTCTATCTTGCATGGAAAAGTGGCTGTGCAGTAACTGGATGATAAATCACCCAACCTTGACAATTTTCTGAGAACATGATTTAATATAAGGCAGCCCACTGGCTGTGCTGCTTTCCTCCCATATGGGCTGTGGAATCCCTGCATTCAGAAGCAGGGGGATCAGACCCAGTGCTCCACTGCAGGTTTTATTGACCATTTGGTTTGCTGTCCTCCCCTCAGGCACCAGCTTACTCAGGTGCCCCACACCCTGGGAAAGCATCCCACAAATGGCCCTGAGCAACAGACAGGAGCAGAGATGAGTTCTTTCACAAGATGAGATGGCAGTTTATGCCCAGAAGCAAAAGAACTGATAAACCTCATAATACTTTAACCTCACAAGTTAACTACAGGTATTATTCCTATTCAAGTGCTTAATCCTACCCTGGCTCTCAAACTGTTTGTCTCCATGTCCCACAGCAAAAAATTCCACAGGTTGATTACATGCCACTTTATGGTTTACTGCCTTTCAAGTGCTTTAAGCACATATCCTTCATTTTACCATGTTGATCCAGCATGAAGAGATAAATGGAAGTGTCCAGTTAATTACTCCCCAGTCAGCTCTCATCCTGGTGGGATAAGAGCTGGCCAGGTAGCCAAGAGCTCCTAATGACAAGGATGTTCCTAAACTGAGGAGGTAAGGGCTGGGGCTCCAAGCATCCTGGGTGGATGTAAGAAATGACAAGGAATGTGTGGCCAGCGTTTCTGAAGTGGCATGTCTTTGTTCCCACAGAAATTTTATTACATAGTTTAGTGAGAATGAAGTGATCTGTTGGAAGAATCCTCATTTAAATTGACATTAGAAATCCTGAAGTTTATCCTATCTACCAAATCAAGTTAGGTTCATCAATATATTTTTCTCTCAGAGGCAAAACAATAATCCTTCTTTGCTCAGGTTGGGATGTTCACCTCACATGTGTCTGCAGAAAAACCACAAACACCCATAACTTGCCTTTTGGACATATATTTAATTTCAAAATTACCATTTACATAAAACCAGAGTTCTGAATAGGGGCATCTTAATTTAGCATAACCTTGATTCTCAAAATTGCTTATAAATTTTGAATGGAATTTTTCAGTGAAGCCTAGTTTTGGTGATTTGACCCTCACCTGGAACCCTTGTTTCATTGAAAAATTACTTATTTATTTAGGTAAATGGGACTGCTCTGTAATGACAGGAAGACTAAGCTACAGATCTGCCTATAGACTCACACCCAGCCTTCATCAAAATAAACTGTCAATGAGACTCAGTAGAGCAGCAGAAAGAAATCTGGAGTCTTAGGCCTGGCCAAAAACATATATTTAAAAAGGCATGAATATTCAGTAGCTGGGGGGACCATGAAACAGATTAAAGTGACTGTGTTTTAAATCTTGGTATAGCTTTTTGTTTGTGCAAAAATAATTAACATGGAAATCCTCTTACCATGTATCAGAGATTAGACTGCCTGGGAAGGAGGAAACCCATAGACCACAGTGATATGAGACAGGAGACGCTGACCAAATAACCTCAGCGTGGATGATAGCCTACTGATTGGGGCTGTCAGCTGGGATATAAAAACTGGATTTAAACCTCTGCTAAGGCATTCTTTGCCAACCCACACAAGTGCCCTAAGCAGACAGCTCTCAGCTGTCCCAAGGTGTCTTTGCACGCGTGTGTGAAGATATTTTACGAAGCCTTTTAGTTTTCATTGGCCTTGCCACGACACAAGAACCTTTCTTGAACCTCAAACACTTCTGTGGGATGAAGCACTCATCTTTCTGGTGTTGAAAGCTGTGCACTTTTAAAGCTCAGCCTCCTGAAAATTTTGACAGAAGGAACTGGCTGTGTTAGATCTGCAGAGGATTCTACTATGCAAACGGGCACTGAAGTACTCAAATCATCAAAGCAATGCTTGCTATTCAACAATGAGCTGCCATTTGTTGCCAGAGAAACACTGTGTTGAATGAAATGCATTTAGGAAAACATTATTACAAAGGGAAAATATGAATAATCAACCTAAAGCAATGAGCCATGGAAGCTAGTTTCATGAAATATCTTCCGGACTGTCTCAAAACATCAGACATGCTGACAGAGATACCAGAGAGGTTTTCTGCTATTTCTTAGAGAGGTGGTTTCAGTCCTAGATTCATCATCCCAAAACTATACCAGCTTGGTCTACCTGTCAAGTTGAGTTTTTGAGTGGAGGAGACTGAAAGTCTGAACATCCTGAGCGAATCTGAAAGAATTTCCTTCCAAACAACATGCTCATGGTTATACCTTTTTTGGGTGTTTTTGTGTGTGTGTGTGTGTCTATATATGAATGTTCTTCTCTAGTTCTTCTATATTTCTTCCTCCCCCTTCCTTGAAGACAGGGAATCAAATCATGCTCCCTGCACCAAGCAAGCTCATATGAGCAGAGAAGGAAAATTACATTCCAGGAATTTAAACTGAGCTCTCCAGAATCATCTCCCATCTTGAAGCCTCTTGTTTTATTAAATCCATAGACTTGAAATACGGCATAGCCTGACTTATCATGAAGCAGAAATTCAGTTTGCACATAAGTGCCTTTCTTCCCAGCATGCCATATTCTGCATGCAGTATTGCAAAATTGTTTGCCACATCCCTGGAAGTGTCCAAGGACAGGATGGGTGGGGCTTGGAGTAACCTAGTCTAATGGAAGGTGTCCCTGCCCATGGCAGGGCAGTGGAACTAAATGATTTTTAAGGTCCTTTCCAACCCAAACCAGTCTGTGATACTATAACTCAATATATTCTATATATTCTTTTTTGGGGTTTTTTTTTTGGTGTTTTTTGGGGGTTTTTTTTGGGTTTTTTTTTGGTTTTTTTTTTTTTTCCTTCCCTCGGGTGCTCCTAAAGTTACACAATTTTGGCTTTGCTTAAGTTAAGAAAATGTACTGGGAATCACAAAGACACACACTGTGGGGCTCATTAGCCTGCTGGGTGATTTTAATAACCCACAAATATTTGAGGAGGAAAAAAATTTCCTCCTTACAAATGAAATTATGGCATTATATAAGCAAGTCTGGTCATATCAGCATTGTGTATAGATCAGCCTACAGTGGGACTTTGATCATTGCATGGAATAAATAAGTGTATTGGTGTATTCTGTGCAGATAAGCAATATCTGCAATAGCAACATCAAGAGGTCAAGAGACATGGAACCTCGAACCCACTGCAGTTGTCTTTTTGTTTTCAAGGGTACAGGATGAGTTGCAAGCTTAACAAAGTACATTTTCAAGTAAAACACGGGGGCAAAGAGAAATCACAAGTGGGTATGAACTCCCATCTGGGCCTGGAGATTTCTTGATTAGCCAGTCAACAGACAGGGAAGGCAGAACAAAACAAACTTAATTCTCTTACCCTTTGTGTCTTAATTAGCTGTTAAAACACAGACTTGAGAACAATCATCAAATATCAAAAATACTGACTCATACCAAACCTTTTTCTTTCCTTTCCATTTGTTTTTTTTCCCCATCCTTAGCTGATTTAGGTGTCAACCTACCTTGTAGAAATGCTGTCAGTTTTATGACATTGTTTCCATTAGGGTGTGCACTTTTCCATTTTGATGTCTCTCCTTAATAAGGAGTTCGGAATTAAAACACTTCAGGGTAGGATTATGCCTAAGTTTATCCATTACTTTTGCTCAAGGAAAATAAACTGCTGCTGTTACTTGACAGGTACTTCATCTGTTACAACAGGATTTCTTTTTTTCACTGTAATTCTGCCATTTTCTGACTGATGCATATTCTCCTATGACACCTTCCTGGAGAATTTTTCCCTTGGCCATACGTATTGGTCATCAGCAAAAACCAAAAATACCACTCCAGGCATGCAGCTGGTTTTAACACATTTCAGGCAATCTGAGCCCTTCCCCAGGCATTGTGTCTGCTCTGTTAGGACCATTGCACCTCCAGGACCTGCTGTCCCTCCTCAGGATGCTAATCCAGAGAGCTCTGAGGACACAGGAACAGCCTGTCAAAGCAGAGTGAAACAGAGAGAGCCGCTATTCGGGTTTTTCATTGCACTCTCCAAAATCCTTCCTTACTTACCTAATGGCATGGGAAGTTTGCTGCAATCCCAACAGTCCACTGAAAGCACTCAACTCCTTGTTCCTCTGCTAAGTGGAAACCAAAAATTCAACCCCAAAATTCATTGATGCCAGATGAAGTATTGCCTCCCAAGCATCTCTGAATGGATTTGGGCAGCTGGGGGAGAGGGATTAGTGCAATATTCTCATTGCACTCACGCATATTTAGTGCCTCATGGTCAGCCTCAGGCATCCAAGAGCTGTGCTGCCACACAAAATGTTGAGACTTAGTTCTTTTGAAAGCAGAAAACAATAAAAGCGGGTTTTGGCCATGTTCAGTTATAAACTCCCCCTAGCTTGCTTGTGACATTTAGTTTTGCCAGCTCCTAGAAATTTGTATGAAATGATCTTTGGCCTCAGTATCCCACACAAATTAATTATGCACTCCTTCAGCCCTATGCTGAATCATTCTAAAGATTGTGTCTAAAGAAATCTGCCTTCTGTGTCCACTACACATTTGCTGCTTCTGCATCTGCAAAAAATCTTCACCTTCTGACCAAACCAGGGAATGGTTGTTTCCAGAAGACTTCTCTACATCTTACTTAATGCCGAGGCAGAAGTAATTACTTGAGAGGTATTTTGTCCCATTTATTTCCTGGAATGGAAATTAAAGGAGCATGGTGAGGAGGGAAGAGAGAACCAGAGTGTAAACTGACTTTTTCTTTTTTTTTTTTTTTTTTTTTCCCAGTGATGGAGCCAGTTCAGATGTCCTAAAATAGCAGGTAGTTTCTGTTCCACTTCCATCCCAGGAAAATAACATCGATGCTGTCTCCCCTTTAGGTTCTTGGGTATCCTGAACAAAAGGAGTAGAGAGAGGGATGGCTTAGGCTCCTGCAGGAGCCTTACAGTGAGTGCTCTGCCCCACAAGGAGAGCAGTCCCTGTGGAAAAGCCAGCTTGGCACGGCTGCTGATGGCCAGCAGCAGGGTCAAAGGCCCATGGTGGTTAAGGTGAGAGGTTCACAGCTGGCATTGCTGCTGGGACGAGCTCAGAGACCAGGGTGGCTCCACATGGAAGGAGTTGCTGATGCTGTTAATGCCATTAATGAATCCTGGGCTTTCCGTCCAACCCTGCAGCTCCATTCTGCTTCCCAAATATCCAACCAGACTAAAAAAAGTAGATTTGGGCTTCTTTGCACAACTCCAAGAGAGAGGAGTCAACCCTGCAGGTGCTCCTGGCCTACAGAACTTTCCTGAGTGGTCAAGGGAGGGCATCGTGACCTGAGGCTCTCCCAGCTTTGGCATGACAGGCATGGCTGAGGAAGAGGCAAATGCCTTGGGCTGAGGAAATTAACTTGGTCTTGTGGCTCTTCCAGTTCTTCCCAAGCCAAGCAGGGATCTGACCTAGCTGGGAATATCAGAAGGTGGCATAAAGCCAGCTGTGATATCCCTTTCTGAGGTCTCCAAAGTCAGAATTCAGGATTTATTTGGCTGGGTTGCTGTGCTCCAGCATCACTAGACCAGACATCTTTTTTAGATATTACATTTTACATGTATGTTTTAAATAAATAGCCTGTATTTTAGGAGCACTTAGCCATAAGTATATAAACTGCTCTGAGGTTTACCCCATTGGAATTAGAATGAACCTAATTCATAATTCAGACATCAGGCTAGAAACAGCTCAGCTTTGCTCCATGGACCTATAGCTTGATGTCTGAACTGCCCACGAGACGCCCTCTAATCCCAATAGCTGTAACCTAACCTCAGAGTGGTTTCTAAACTTACTAAATAAATATACTTTTTAAAGAGGAATGCACCATATTTATTAGGGTTTTTGCTCCGTTCAGGCAGACTATCATTTTAGAGCAGTTCCTACGAGAGAGGCTGTGGAGAGACACAACTATATTCCAAAAAAATTCAGAGCCTAGTTTGGTTTGGTTTTTTTTTTTAATGTAAAAGAAAAAAATCCAGCCTACTCTGTTTAACTGACAACAGGAAGTATCTGATGGTACAAAGTTTTAAGCATAAGCACTTAGCCATGCAAAAGCTTTCTTTGCATGGGTAGTCACACTGAATTCACTATCCCTGCCAGCTTCACAAAGTAACCAAAGAATGGGCTCAAGTTCTTTTTCCGTTCCTCGATCAACATCTTTTTTTTGCATGTTCACACGTGGTACTCGGGTAAATAAAAAAAAAATCTTCCCAGTTAAAATGGAGTGACGGCATTTGGGTTTTCCTCAATGTGTGCATTCAACCCTCACTCCCACTTTGCAACAAAAACCTTGCTTGTTAACAAGAATTATTTTAGAAGCATCAGTGTATGAGGACTGAAAAGCTGAATTCTCAAAATAGCATTTTTGCAAGAGGAAGGAACACATTAATAGCGTGAAAGTCTGGCTGTCTGATCAGATCATGGCGTTCAGAATTTATCTTCATTGATCATTTTTCAACTTCACTCAACACTTTGGATACTGCACTTTGGGCTGTGCAGCAGGGACTTTTCTGAATGCCTTAATACCACAAACTGTATCTGGTCAGTCTGTCTGCTCTCCATGTGTGCCTGGCTTCACAGCAAATAAATGCCAGAAATAGCATTCCTACAGGATTTCCAGTTCAAAAGCCACAAGAATGCTCTTTCTCATGGTATGGCACCGTGCAATAAAATGGTGTCATCTGGAAAATCACAGCCTTGGAAACAAATGTTTTTCCCTCTTGACTGATTTAAATCATCTAAAAATAGATGGGTTGTCATGTAACTTTTATATTTGTCAGGGGAGCCCCTCATTTCATCTTGTGACAGTACAAGAAATGTATCCCATAACAAGACAGACAGATCTTCCTAGGGAATCCCCCAGGAATATTTTTTTTTTCTCTAACTGTGCAAACTCATCAGAAATAAAACCTGAGAGCAATTAATCAAAGATTGAGAACCCATTCAGGGTCACTCTGAGCAAGCATTTCAGGGAGTATTTATAAAGTACAAATGTAGGGGGATAAGGAAGGAAGCGTCATGGACAGAACTCCTCTTCAGTTCTTCTTTCTGCTTTCCTAAATAAGACTTAAAACTGACTCCATATAAAAACAGGTTGTCACATCTGGTGGCTGAGAGAAACATCATCTTAATCCATCTCCCTGATCCATGCAGCTGAGCCACTTGGGGATAGTGTTTGCCTGTTGACTTTGGAAAACAGGAAAACCTTGGAGCTGAGAAGTCATAGGATAATTTAACATAAGGAACCAAGGCTTCCCAGCTTGTCAAAGAAGAATCCTTTTGCTTTCTAACTAACAGCTCAACATGGATCATGTATTGATTAAGGAAGGTCACTGAACTACCAAATCTACTGGTATGATCTTCCCTTTCCATTATTCCTGGCTTCCCTCCTCAGGCTTCCTATAAAGCAGCTTCTCAACTCTTTTGTCATGTGTGACAAAACGGCTTCACACATGTTAAGCCAGTGTAAACATAGATGTTTGTGAACCCTGCTCATCTAAAATCAACTGATAAGTGATGAGCAACAGTTCCCATCTCCATGTACTTGCTACCTTTTGCAGAAACTCAAAAAAAAAATAGCATGGTCCGCATTTTGAGAGTGTTTTCTTCCCATTATTTCAGATATTTTTTAAGCTTAAAGAATGAGCTACTTCATTACAAGTCCAGCTCTCTCTTTCCATCTGAGAGGGCTCATGCTTTCACTATTTAGAGTTCAAAGGGTTCAGGCCACACTGATGGTCTGAAGCTGTGCAGACACAGGAATTCTGGCAGTCTCTTGAATACTACGTTTACAATTCTATATATAATCTATATCACATCAAGGATCAAACACTCCTTATAAGCTAAGTAAGCAATAAATTGTAATGTCTGAAAGTGTCTTTGCAGTTTACAGTGACTCACTTCTGAGAAATGTTAATGATGGAGAAAAGAACAAGTTTACAGGTATGGAGTAGAATGTCAATTATCATGAATGGCATGCTAGATTTCAGGTAATAAAGCTCATTGCAACAATTAAAAGGACATTTATACACATCCACCTGACAGGAGGGTGCAGCCAGGTGGGAGTCAGGGTCTTCTCCCAAGCAGCAAGGAACAGGACAAGAGGAAACAACCTCAAGCTGTGCCAGGAGAGGTTTAGGTTGGACATCAGGAAGAATTTCTTCCTGGAAAGGGTGGTCAGGCATTGGAAGGGGCTGCTCAGAGAGGTTTGGAGTCTCCATCCCTGGAGGTGTCCAAGGAAAGACTGGATGTGGTACTCAGTGCTCTGGGCTGGGTGACAAGGTGGGGATTTGGGCACAGGTTGGATTTGATGACCTCGGAGGTGTTTTCCAAACTCAGTGATTCTGTGAACTAAAGGCTGAATTGTTTCGACTGTGGTGACAATCCTGTAATTACTTCTTTCTACCTTACTAAAGAAACATATGCAAGCAAAACTCTAGTGCACCTTAGAAGCCTTTTAGCCATCCTTTTCTGTTTGCTGTTTGCTTTGTTGCCACCTACCTTTCTGTACTAGCTAGCAATGTCCTACATCACAAATTGCCCGATTAACTCTAGAAACAAAAGGCATATTAAAAATTAATTTTTCTGAGTGGGAAAACCTGCCATTCCTGAGAGCAAAAGTCCTTTGCTGAAAGTACTTCCTTGCCCAGCCCCAATAACTAACATCTCTTGGACTGAAACACCTCTGTTTTGCACCCATAGAAGAGATTTGCATGCCAGCTTTCTTCCACATACTTTTGTTCACCAGCTGTATACAAGATCAGCCAGGACAGGCACATGACATGCTTTCACATGAAATACACATGTGAACCCTAAGCCTGCTAGAAATTCCCAGAACCACAACATTTCACTTGTCATCTTACTTGGCCTCCTTCCTACACTGCTGGAGTATCAGCTTCAGAGCCCCACAGGCATCTTACACTTTGGTTTCAAGGCATTTGGTCACCCACATTCACAGCAACACTGCAACCATGTTTTGACCATATATAATTATTTTTCTCCATCTTTCCTTATGGTTTTGAAAAGTTATCTGGCATTTATGAGCAGCAGACATATCCTTCTCTTACAGGTGATAGCAAAATGATGGATAGTGACAGTTCCAATAGAGGAAGAAATGGCCCAAAATCTGTATGGAAAGAGAGGTCTGATAACTAGATTTTGAACATTAATTTAAGCACTTGAATAAGCAGGCAGACACCGATCAGGATTTTAAATCACTAGATTTTTAATAATCTAAATGCTTTTAAAAATCTAATTCCCTCTGAGAAATGGAAAATCTCACTAAATAAGCCTAAGGGCTTGGTTGCTTTCTGTTTTCTGTTTGACTGAGTTCCTTCTCTGAAGCCCATCTGTAATTGTGCCTTGGGGTGTGTCCATTCATTTGGGAAAAGGGCAACCACAAAAGGAGTAAAAAGAGTGTTGCTAAAACCTTGTGAAGGTCAAAGCACTTTGACCACAGCTCCCCACTCTCCCAACCCAAAACTCAAGAGGGCTTGCAAGAGAACAGCACTATTTGCAAAAGTAGAACCAATTTCTCAGCCTCTCAGAACAGGAAAGCTTTGGGGTAGAGTGGAAGGCATGATGAAAATATAAGAGAAAATGAGACATTCCCCACTCCTTGACCTACAGCAGGGACCTTGAGCCCAGCTCCAGCTTACAAACATGAAACCACCCACAGAGTTTCATTGCCAGGTCCCACCTCATTCTTGAACTCCTGCAAGGTCACTGCCTTCCTTTATCCCCTTCAATCCCCATGGCACAAGGACTCACTGTTCCCTCTAGAATAAAGTAGTGCCAGGAATTGTAACAAACTGATGGAAGAAGCTCCCAGCTGACTGTCAACATTTGTATTTCCCAGAGGGCAAAAAGGGAGATATTTTGAGAAGGAATTTTCATCCCCAGGAGGAAATATCTGCAGTAGAGTAAACATATTGGGGTGATTGGCACCAAAGAAGCTGTGTCCAGGTGGGCCTCAAAGTGGATGATTACCTTTGCAAGGGGCCCTTCCATGAAGATCAAGCCTTGGATCCAGTTGAGAGTTTTCTGGTCAAAGAACGGAAATGTCTCAAATGCAGACGTTACATCGTGCCCGTCACAGAGCAACGTTGTGCTGGCTGGAATTTGTGAGGATTTCTGGGAGAGCCACACACAGAGAATTTCTCCCATTTGCAAACAGCTTTCTCCTAACAAATATTAACCTGAGGGCTTCCTGCAGGGAAAAGAAAAAGGAACATAAATTGTATCTGCATCCAGAATGGAACTGTTGTTGTCCCTGTGAGTGCCTGAGCTTGTAGCTTTATTTTTATTCCAGATCCACCAAGCACAAGTCTTGCAGCACTGAGTTGCCACTTCATTTCCTAACACAGGTTACCTTGACCATCACAACACGTTGTGACAGCCCTCAGCCTGCTCAAGATGTTACTATGACTTGCAAGAAAATACATCCAAAAAGTATAAATTTAAAGTATTAGTTTAATTGCAGGGGTTTTGCACGTGCTTCCCAAGAAAGGCTGCAGGCCGCATTGTTGATTCTGTGCAAACTCAGGGCTTGTATCAGTATTGCCATTTCAGAAATTGCTTGTTTGAGAGCAGGGCCTGTTCTCCCTTATCATAAGAACCTACTGGGTTGATGTAATTTTGCCTTCATGCAGGCATTGTTGTTCAATAATTTAGTGCTTGCTCCCAAATTTAGGCTTAAATATATATTCAGCTCATGTCGACACACATCCTGCCAACATGAAAAACCATACACTCTAGGAAAAAAAAAGCAGAAGGAAAGAGCATTAAGCAGTAGGAAGAACACAGTACCAAAATAAGTGTTTTGCTCATTAGACTGTGTTTTTGTCCATGATACTGAAAAATGGCAAAATGCAGTTTGTTACACTTTCAGGCTTTCTGCAGAATTAGTCTCCTGTGGGAAAGGTTTGTTAGTGAAAAAATGGCTGAGAGTTTCAGGGCATTTTCAGAAATCCAGAATTATGTTTAACCAGTGTTAAAGTTGTCTGGCTAAAGAATCTGAATTTATTAGAAATGTCAATCAGTAGCTTTAAGTTTTGTAAATTTTAACTAATAAATATCTTGCTATGGATAGACCAAAGCCCACTTCAATTTTCAGTGATCACAGTGTAAGATTTCATATAATTTAGTGGGAACAGCACTAAATTAAACAGCACTAAATGTGGTCCCCAAGGACACATTCAGGAGGTCACAGAAACATAGAACTATTTACGTTAGAGAAGACCCATAAGATCATCAAGTCAGCCACTGACCTGACACAATTTTGTCACCACTAAACCATGTCCCAAACTGCCACACCTATGCATCATTTAAATCCCTGCAGGGGTGGTGACCCAACTGTTTCCCTGGGCAGCCTGTTCCGATACTTGACAACCTTTTCTGTGAAGAAATTTTTCCTAATATCCAGCCTTAACATCCCTTAATACAGCTTGAGGCTGTTTCCTCTTGTCCTGTCACTTGTTCCGTGGGAGCAGAGCCCCTGGCTGCCCCCTCCTGTCAGGAGCTTTTAGAGAGCCAGAAGGTCCCCCCTGAGCCTCCTTTTCTCCAGGTTATAAAACCCCAGATCCTTCAGGCCATAAGACCTGTGCTCCTTCCCCTGTGCTCGATTCTCCTCTCTGGACATGCTCTAGCCCTCCAATGTCTGTCTGATAGAGAGGAGCACAAAACTGAACACTTCAGTCCCTGTGCTTACTCAGGGGAGAAAGCCAAGCACCTCTGAACGCTCTGAGGATGGCTTTGAGGGCTGAAGAACATTAATAATGGAGATTCTGGAAAACAGCTTATGGGAAAAACTGGGGTGGGAACCAGGCTGCCTGACCATGGCCTCAGTGTGAGGCTCCTTTCCAGTTGGTTTTGCCTGTTTGAAGACTGCCAGTGCTTGACAGAAAGAAACACTTTTGACAGAAGTTTTCTTTCAGGCATCTTCTTTCAAGTGTCAGGGATCTCTATTTTGGGGCTGCAGTTCCAGAGTTGTAGACCTGCTCTTCCAGGGGCATGGATTGCCAGTGGCTTCCTCCCACTTATAGAAAACTTGATAATTTTCATAACTTAAGAGACCTGGGCACTCCCACCTTCAGTGCAATATCACTGACCACTTGAATGCTTCCTGAGTGTCTGCAATAGGCAAATTTTAAATTATGAGTTCTTATAATTGCTTTTCATACATAGTTGGATCCCTTCTTCTGGATATCTAATACAGATCTTTGGACTAAAAAAAAATGGGAACAAAGACAGACCAGGGAGGTTTTTAAATGTAGGAAGCACAAAATGTAAACAAAAGTTACATTGCTGGAAAAAGAGACAATTCTCTTAAGAAGTGCAGTGGAGACATTCACTGTTGGTCTCAGAACTGAACTGGCTAAACTTCAAAAAGCAAAAGAGACTCCAAATCTGGTAAAGCAACTCCTCATCCTGCCTTTCCTCAACAAAATGCCCCCCTGAATTCAGAGGAATTTTCCAAAGGAAGGAGCAAAGGAAGAGAAAGTTTGCCAGAGGTTACATAGGGAATTTGCTGCAGAGCCAGGAATAGAGTTAGTTTCTTGCTAAGGAGTTAGATGCAGGTCCTATCCTTAGACCACAGCAATCTCCATACTTAGCTAGAGCAAGAGTAAAGCCAGTCAAACAACACCCATCTGCTCAGTCTCCCAAAGGCCCTGAGACTTCCAGATGAAAAGCATGACATGCTCAGAGCCTTGCTTGCCATGGCTTTTGGGGATGGAGCTGGGCAGAGTTTCTGCTCCAGCTGAGGGCTGGGAACACAGCACATGGGTGTTTCAGCTGCCTGGTGTCCCACTGAGGGTTGTACACCCCTTCTTGCTGTGTGAGCCAGACCCTCTGCCCCACAGGTGTTGTGGACACCGTGACCTGACCCACTGCCCCGTGCCACTGAGTATTTAGGGCTAGCCAAGGTTAGGGAGAGGGGTTTGTGTGGAATTCAGGGCTTCATGAAGAGCAATGATCTGAAAGAAAAAGTTCAACCCCACGTCTGCTGCTGTGGTGGAGTCCTGCAGCTATGGAGTCCTGAACCCAAGCCACCAATCTGGAACAAAACCAGGGCAGTGATGGCAATAAAAAAAGGGTTAAAAAGAGCTAAGCTCTTCCAAACCTGTATGTAATCTTAAACCAAATATTAACAGAAAAAAACCCCTGGCA
This sequence comes from Vidua macroura, assembly GCF_024509145.1. Lineage (NCBI taxonomy): Eukaryota > Metazoa > Chordata > Aves > Passeriformes > Viduidae > Vidua > Vidua macroura. The sequence continues at coordinate 5,853,843 of NC_071575.1, forward strand.
TTTAAGTTGGCGCTTAACTCTAGTTAATGAGGAGTTCAGATTTCCATTCTAACCCTCTTTTTCTGTTGCTTGTAATTTTCTCAAATAAACTCCATTTCGGGCTGAAATTTTCCGTGCTTGAGATTTTTTTTGGAAAGTTTATACAAAATCAGTTAAACAGTTTATTTATGTTAGCACTGAAAACAAAAAAAGCCACACAAAAATATTTCCGTGTATGTTCTGATCAGATATTTTCTGCTCAATGAACTCAAAATCAGCCACAGTATGGAATTTCCAAATTTTGCTTGTGTTTATCCACAAGAAGTTTAGGGGAAAAACCCAACAGCAAACAAACACATAAACCTCAATCTGGACATTGATAGATTGAGTCTTTGAAGTCCTTTAAATTTCGATTTCAGGATGTTATGCAAGTACTTTCTGTCTTTCAAGAAGTAGTGGGAAGATTTATTAGCAGTTGGAGTGGCACCATCATACCCTGTGTGGGTATATCATGGGCTGCAATTGGGTTTGACCACTGTGAGTTAATTCCACCTGAAGCTGTGCCAACCAGCCTTGTGGACTCAGAGAAGCTGAATTCCACTTGTCGCAGTTGTGCTTTGGCTGCACACCAGTTGTCTTGTAGGCCCATAAAGCCAGTTTTAATTGCCAGTGATTCCGAGGGGTAAAGATAAATTCCAGCAGTGCAAGTTCTTTGAAGGGCCATGCTCAGAAGCAGCAAGTCTTCCCCTGTGTTAGTAATTCATCCTTGAAGGTTGCACACAAAATCGGTGTGTGCACATTGCACTGTGGTCCTTTGGGGGGAAGTAAGTAAATTTTTTACTCTAATTAATCAAAATACCTAAGCATATGCATAACATATATACTTATAGGTATGTACACATCTATACGTACAAAAAGTATATATGTTAATTGACTGAGCATGCCTCATGGACAGCAGTGTTTCCTTGCTGACATGAGGTGAGGAAAAAGATGCCAAAACAGAGTTTAGCAGAGATTTTGATATGGTCAAACCACAGGACACTAACTATGCAAAACACTTCAAATATGTGTGACATTTCTTAACACAGACAACCAACCAAAGCAAGATAAATCAATTTCCCTGCTGGCAATCCGTAATATCCTTTGTTTTATTCACCACTAAAAATGTTATTAATGGCTGGGTATGTTCAGCATGCTTATTAAGAATGTATTTCAATCCCTCTGATGAACGATCTATCCATAGACAAAATAGCTTATTTCCACTGAGAAATCTTGCTAGTTGGTAACAACAAAAAAGGACAAAAGAATGAGATAGAAAGAGAAAAGAGGTCATTACTTGCAAACTCCAGCAGTCAGGAAGAGTTCACTTCCGTGTTCATACTTTCTTACTGGGGGCATTGCATTTCTGGGAGAAAAAAAATCACAAACATTATTCTCATGAATGAAAATCCCATACTCCCTTGTAGATTAGTTTGTGTGAAGCTCCTCTTTTGCTCTCATCTGATTAAAGCCTCATTTCACCAGTGAGAATACTGAACAAAAATACCACCTTGGACATAATTCACAGCTGAAGTTACTGGGTCACAGTGCCACAGAGCACATCAGTGGCAGTATTTCTGCTCTCTAAACTCACAGCCTTGGCACTAGTTCAGCTAAATATTTAAGCACGCATGAAGCACAGGCACAGGCATTTTTCTCCACTTTTCTACTCATGCTGATATTCTGTTGTTTTTAAGCAGAAGTCTCATTACAGTTTGTCTCAGCAGTTTGGAAGCAAACAACGGGGAATGGTGCTGCCTTTGGGTAAAACCTGCTTTCACAGAACTAGTAAGCAAATGATGTTTGGCAGGATCTGATGTGAAGAAAATGTGTTAACTCAAAACACAAGAAGCTCCTACTTAAAAAAAAAAAAAATCCATATCAACATATTTTGCTGCCTTCAGAGAGAAAAAAAAAAAAGGAGAGATAGAAAAAAACAGGCAGACTGTCTGAACCACAGACTCCCTTCAGTCTCTGAAGCCCACAGACGCACACTTTGTACAAATATATGATCTTATCCACAGACACACAGATACTCCCCCCCTTCCCCTCTTCCTTTGCTGCCATCCTTACTCACAAGGGTGGTATGTAGGCTGTACATAGTGAGTACAGACACTATAGCCTGCCTTGGCACACACAGCTCTCAGCGCTGGCACAGACACACAGGAGGATGTGCACATGACTCCTGAAGCCAAGATGGGAATAATGCAGTCAGAGGAAGCAAAAAACCACCATGCTCTCCTCTATTAGTACTACTTGACACTTCCAATGGGACAGCAAATCCAGGAAACTTGAAAAGCTTTTTCCAAACACAAGAAGTATTTCATGTCACTCGTGTTTTCTTGGTAAGCACCATTGTCCAGGCAGGAAAGCAGGAAAGCTGAGGAGCATGGAAGTCAGAGGAACTGGTTTCCCTCTGAGTTCAGGCAAGTCAGTGGAAGGGCTGGGATAGAAGATTAGATTCCTAATTATTCATTCATTCATTCATTCATTCATTCATTCATTCATTCATTCATTCATTCATTCATTCACTCATTCACTCTCACCCCTGCACTGCAGCCTCCCAGGACAATCTGAAAGCAGACGTGGAGCAGTGCAGAGCACAATGGTTACCCCAAAGTCACAGCACACCCTGACAGGTGGCAAACGCCACAGGCAGCTGCAGGAGAGGTGAGTAGGAGGGCACAGGAATTTTGCCAATGCCCTGGCCAGTTCCAGATCCACAAGCTTCCTTTATTCCACAGTTCCTCCCACTCTATACCAGCTTCTAGCATGGGCTGAATTGGAAGAGGAAACGCCTCTTAAAGGGTTGGGAGACACTCATGGGATCAGGAAGGGGAAGGAATGCAGGGGAAGGAGTACAGGGCTCAATTCTGCCCATCTCAGCTGCTCAGCCTCCTGACAGCTCACAGTCACTGTACTCTGCTGTCTCTCCTCAGCCTGCATGGGAAGCACCAGCTCCTATTCATTCATCTTCTCTCATGGCCTCACATAAGTCTTACATGGCAGAAGATGTGGCATTTTTGGTATCTAGGAGAAGTACATAAGACTGTGAAAAAGTTGGATATTAGCAACAGCGCCAAGACTTTTAAAATGACATAAAATGACATCTTCCCCCCAAATAAATTATGAACAATTTTTTCCCCTTGATCAGTTTTATTCTGTATTACAATTTACAGGTTGTAAAATACAGCAACATATCTAAATGAGTGTTTAAAAGCCTTTATTGATCCACTTCAGTTGATATCAACTACTTCTTTACTTCACCTCCTTTTCTGCCAAAGATGCTCCACATTGCAGCCTGAACCAGAGGTGGGAGAGGTGAAACTGCCAGCTCAGTGTCAGTGCCATGGCAAGAACCGTGTGCTGGGAGCAGTGAATGCACTGGAGGTTCAGGAGCCCAGCTGGAAGGGGAACACTGTTTTCAGGGTGGACAATTGCCTCATGTTAATCTGCACAATACTGAAAAACCATTCATTTCAGCAGAGAACACTGAGCTAAAAGAAGTCACTCTGCTTTTGGCAGGGGAAAGCTTCTTCCCCCTCCCATCCTTTCTAGGGGCACACGTCCCGGCGAGACAGCTGTGGTGGGGTGTTACCAAAATGCCTGTACAGCTGGTGATGTGCAAATCACTTTATTCTGGAGGTGAGGAATGGGTGCCAAGCATGCTAAGTGCAGGGGTGATACCTCTGGAGCAGGTGCAGCTGGTGGGCCTGTTGCTGGGGTTTTATCTCAGATCCCCTGTTCAGCTCTGGATACATCACTACGAGACGGATGTTGAGGGGCTGGAGCATGTCCAGAGAAGAGAGTGGAGCTGGGGAAGAGGCTGGGGCACAAATCTGGTGAGGAGCAGCTGAGGAAGCTGGGGGGGCTCAGCCTGGAGAAAAGGAGGCTCAAGAGGGACCTTCTAGCTCTGCACAAATCCCTGACAGGAGGTGGCAGCCAGGGGATGTCAGGCTCTGCCCCCAAGGGAACAAGGGACAGGATGAGAGGAAACGGCCTCAGCTTGCGCCAGGGAGAGGTTTAGTTTGGATTTTGGGAAATGTTTCTTCACTCAACAGGTAGTCAAACATTGTGAACAGGCTTGGGGATTCTCACTGCAGCCAGTGCTCAGATGCCATCCGACGCTGATTTAGCCCAGAAGAACCCTGACACTGGGACAGGACCTACACACAAGAATGTCTATTAAGTTGATGTTGGTTTTAATTGGTCCAGGGATGGAAGCTGTCGTGACACAGAGAGCCCCTGACATCCTTTGGTGGAACAGGCAGTTAATTCTGCATTACAAGAGGTCTGAGTGGAGGCTCGAGGTCAAAAGAGCTCCTGAAAGGATTTTGAAATTTTCTTGCAAATGTTGAATGTTTAAGTTATGATTAAGTCATGTTTACCCATTAATTGTGCAGTAAATAAAGCTGTGGCTTTAAGCTCCCAGTGGCAGCGAGGCAGTGTGTTAATTAGGGCTGAGAGCCTGCCAGGGCTGTGCTGGGCAGGGGCTGGGAGGCACAAGTGTGTTATCAGTTGTGCTGACATGTGCTGAGTGCTCTGCGGTCCCAGTGCGCGCCCAGCAGATCCAGCGTGGGCTCCCCGGCTATGAAAGGGCTGCTGTCTGGATCACTTGGCTCCCAGCCAAAGTCTCAGAGCCTGAAGATCAAAAGTTGGTTGGGTTGGTTGGGGGTTTTTTTTGTTGTTTGTTTGGTTTGTTTTTTTTTCCCCTCTCCCTCATTTCTATTGGTTTTTATAGATCCACTTGCCCGCTCACGGGGGCTGCAGGGAGAGAGGAACAGGCTTCCTCATAGAGCAACAGTGCAAGAAGCTGTGGAGAGAGGAGAAGAAAGGGTGTGAAGGCTTGACTTGCAGCTCTGCTTCTATTTACTCTTTTCCCACTATTCCTAACCTCAGCCATTTAACAATACTCGGAATTTAGTCCTAAGATGGGACTTGAAACTTTCCCACGGGTTGAACCTCCCTGGATTCAGAAATCTTCAGAAATCTTCATTGCTAAACATTTACCAAAGCTGTCTACTCTCAAGCTCCCAGGATGTTCCTGGGGCACTAAATGGAGAAGCAGGATAAGAGAAGGAAGTGACAGATAATTAGGAAATATTAGGAGGAGAAGGTGATGAAAAAAGCCATTGATTGTACACAGAAACACTCTTGCAAAATGCTTCCCAGACAGAAAACAGAAATCTAAATATTCTCATGTGAGCTCTTTCCTGTGCATCTACATCCCAAATTTATACCACTCATGCCAGTACCTTTTCTTTGCACCTCTATTTCTTCTACACAGGACCTTTCTTCTGAACTTGTCAGGATCCTAACACATAAAAATGTGATGATCTGTTACAGCAGTCAGTCCTGATTCACTAATCCAGTCCACAAACAAGTTGCACAATCAAAATCCAAGGAAATTCTGAGAGAAAAAGGAAGAGATGTCAGTGCCTGAGAAATCATTATCTGATGGGGAGAAGTGGATGGCTCTTGAAACAATTCAGTATTTTGTTGCTTGGGTTTTTTTTTTTCTGGTAGTGTAGCATTTTCTTAAAAGAAACCACAGGACTTGAGATATTACAGTCCTGCAAACACAGCTGCAAGCTACAGCCCAGGAAACACAGATCTAGTTCTCACTTCTGATTCATTACATCATTTTCTGCCTGGTGACCCCCCACTTTTGTCTGCCAGCAATATTTGTTATAATAACAATTAATATTTTACTGCTTGTTGAAGCAGGAATTATCTCTTGCAGAATAAACACAATGAAGACATTAAATCCAACTACAGCAGGGACCGATTTTTTCACAAACAGAATACATGGTCTCTGTCAGAAAACACAGCTCATCTAATATTTATTCTCTACTTACATGAAAATAATAGATTTACTTTCCCATTCCTGCATCAACAAATTACCATTGCAGGCTCGTTATTTGCAGAATAATTAAAGAGACTCTATCCAGATGATCCTTGAACAACAGCAACAAAAAAAAGCAGATGTCACTTTCTTCAGTATGAAAGCCATCATGTTCCTTAGAAAGAGCTTCCAGAAATCTGTACAATTCACACAAAAATGCTTACTTTGGCATTCAGGTGGGACCATCCACAGGTATGTGACAGTATCAGCAACACCAGAACAACACCTATTTGCAGTTCATTCCAAGTGGAAATCAATAGTGGGAGGTTAAACACCTTGCCTCCTCAAACAGAAAGTCATTGGCGTGGACTGAACTAGAAGAGAAAATTCTAGGATCCTCTCTTTGGCCTTAATCCCCTCAGTTCCACTGGCCCAGGAATTCTAAACTGTATGCAAGGCAACTACTTTCATGATTTTTCCTTTTTAATCAGCCATAATAAGGGCATTTTGGTCTCTTTCAGAAAAAAAAGCTTGAAATAAAGGACAATCTATCTTGTTATTGTTTGTCTGTCAAGGATATAATTTTTGGGAGACAAATTCCATGGACTATTTTGACAGTGCAAATTACTGTAGGATCTGTGCAAAGAATGAAAATCAATTTCTCATTCCCCAAGGGTGTATCCACACATGGGCATATTAAATTAAAGTTTTGAAGCAAAAGATCCCTTTTACTTCTCCTTGGTGCAACTCCTATTACTTGAAAGAGATATTTTGAAATACCTCACGCTTACATGCAGTTATGCATGGGGGGCTGCAGACACAACTTTAATTGGTCCCCAGGACCTTGCTTTGAAGTGATGACTCACAAAGAGTATTTTGTCAAGCCAACTGTGCTTAATAAAAATATTAAGTGTGGCTTAAAACAGTAAAGGTTTTATTTGTTAACTTCCTGTCGTGAAGCATTGCATTAAATTGTACTTTTAAGGGATTAATGACCTATTTGCTTCATTCCTTGCTGCATTTGTGGTTATAGAAGCCATTAAAAGCCATGTTATCAACAACAGTGTTAATGAAGATATTGGAAAATCAATCAAGCACAAATATATTCTAATCCATAGTATTAATCCAATTGCCTTTCCCTAGGAGAGGTTTTTTTGTGTGTTCCCTGATGACCTTGAAGCATTGTGGCCATTTTGTGGGCACAGCCAGGGAAGTTAAATGTTTGAGAAAAAAACACAAGGAAGAAAAGCTCCCACCTACGCTGCACAAGTCTGAAGCCCCCTCACTCAGGAAGGACCATCCAGAAGCATGGAAAATGTCCCTGTCAACACAGACAACAAACAGCACAATGTGTCACTACCACAGCTGAAAACAAATACCAAACTATGGGAAACAGCCACCATTCCCGGGGTTGTTATTTTGGACAGACACACTGCAAGACAGAAAATTAATCCAATTTATTCCGTAAGAGACAGGTCTGCAAAATCAGCTTTGTGAAACAATGATGAATTCTTAAAGTTTTTGTTTATAAATAGAACGGAGTAATTGATTTCTTTGCTTGTTTGGCACGTGGCTTATCCACAGAGCTATGTGATCCTGGGAAGCTGGAACCGTTAATGAAGTTCTGCTGAATTTCGCAATCACTTTTGACTAAAAAATATTAAAATGTAGGAATGCTGAAATGTGTTGCAGTGATGCTGGTTGAAACATTTCAAAATTGTATTTTTCACTTTTTTTTTTTTTTTTTTTTAAGCAGGATTTGAGAAAAAGAAGTTAAAGGTAAAACATTTCAAGCAGACTTAAAACAGGGTCATATTTTCAGTATCACAACTAACCCAAGCCCCCACTACTTGTGTAGCTTAATACAAATCTTTTTTTTTTTTTTTTTTTTTTTTTTTTTCTATCAAATTGCCAACCAGTAACAAAACAGCCATAGAGTGCTCCATACCCGTATTCTGATTGCCACCTCAGGGGTTTTCACACCAAGCTGCCACCACCCAGAGTAAAAAGGACACTGGTCCAGCACACCGATGAGAAATCACTGAAACACAGTGAATGTTCAACACCCCCAGACACTGCACAGCAGAGGAGAGGAGTGTTGAAGGTAAGAACAAGCAACCAAAAAACCCCTCAAACTCCTGTCTTCCCATGTACAGGGACACAGGAGGTCTCCCAGCCATGGGCACCTTCCCTGTGTGGTGATTGCACCTCTCCACCCTCAAGAGTTTACTGGGAGAGGGGCTCTCACAAATGGGGGCTCCCAGCTCAGCGACCTCCTGAATCCCACACAGCCACTCACAGAGAGAACCCAGCTCAGCCAGTTCCCAGCCTGGTGCCTCATCAATGGATCTATTCTCTACACAATGCAGTTTTTAACATCTTATATGAAAGCCCCATACATAGGAAGACACATGGCACTCAATTTATTTACCTCAGAAAGGTGAAGAGATTCAAAAATTCTGACTAGTAATTTGTGCCAAAGCAAGGAAATAAATGTGAGCTTTTCTTCCTTCTAGGTTATCTTGTTATTTTTACTGACTGCATGCAGTTACTGATAGAAAAAAAAATTCGAGTGTGACTCTGCAAATGATTGAGAAACATTTGAGGATGCTGCTCTCACAGTGGGATTGTGAAGAGAGCCATCTTTGACACCAAGTGCATATTTAGCAGGTCGTTGCTTATGCACCACAAAGTAGGTGAGTTCCTTCTTTACATCACCATTTCACTGTAAAAACACAAGGATTGCAGTGAAACAGATGATGAAGGTTTTTTTACTCTCTAAGTAATAGTCATAGGCTACTTAAGAATGTCTGCACAGGCATCAAACTTTTTTTTTTTTTTTTTCAATATGCAATTAGCACAAAAGAAAAAGGAGTGAGAAGCATTTTTAAAACTATTTCCAAGGTCAGCTGTTTCAGGGTGGTGCCATTTACTGTTAGCTGTGTGTGGCTTAAGATACCTGAGTGATGTTAAAAGCATAGATATGTCAGCTGAACTGGTTACTTGCTTTTACTATTTTCCTTTTATTTCCCTGTTTTTTAAAATCTCTTTTAATGTCTTCTTTATTCTTCTCTGTTCCTTTTTTTTTTTTTTTTTTCCTCTGATTACTGTGGTAGTCAAGGATTGTTGCTCATCTATTCCTCCTTCTTTCTGGACAGTTGCCGTGGCCTCTTCCTGCCTATATCAGAACACAGATGGAATCTACAGCTAATTCAGACCCAGAATTTTAGGATATGTGGGTTCTCCATCATGCAGTTGTGCCCTTGGGAAGCACTGCAAGCTGGAGAGGAGCAGCCTTTAGTGGTCAGGACAGTGAACAACTCATTGAACCATGATTTCCAAAGCCTGGATGTAGATCCTCCATTTACTGATACCAAGTGTTATTGATGCAAATGTTGACACAGGTTGACAGCAATTTGCCAGAAATTTTGGCTCTGCATAATTTGAGTTGACTCTGAAAACTATTGGAAACAGAAATCTATATATAGCTTACAGGTTTAAAATAAAGCCAGCTGTTTATGAGGGAATGCTCTTCATTAAAGGAGCTTTCAGAGATGTTGAAGAAAGGCTTTCTTCTCAGATTTCTGGGAAGAAGATAGGGATTTTTTTATATAAGTATTTTTTTATAAATTTTGTATGCTGCATCACTGAAAATCTCCAATGACTTTGAACTTCTAAAACTTTCAATAAAGATAGAGATGGAGAGAAAGGCAAAAATTACGTGCCCACAGCCATGCACACTCTGGGAAATGCAGAGATAGCATAAGCTATAGCACTAAAAAATCCATATCATAGCAGATCAGCTCATCTAGTGTCAATGGATTCAAGCTTTATTATTAAAAACATTTATTATTAAAAGCACTCAGAGAGCAAATGCTTGTACCTGATACTACATTTCTCAATTACTCTGATATATTTGATATTCATATCAATGAAATAATTCTACATATATGGGGAATAGAAGAAGTATGGGCTAATATAATGTTGGCTGTTGATTCTGATTGACAGCTGTGAAGTATGGCCACATCTGGTTGTTAAAATTTAAAGGATTTTAAAATTAGAAGTAGCATTTCTGAGCCTAGCGCTGAAAAACCCTGACATTTGCAGTACTGGGAGCAGGCTGTGAGAGGGATTTCTATCCTGCTTTCCCACCCAGATGAATATATTTACTGTTCAAACATTTTGAGGCAGGCACCCATGGAAATCAACGGGAACTCTGCCACGGGTTTTAAGGGGAGCAGAATCTGTCCCTATGTGTAAATATACAGCAATATTTTTTTTCCTCTGACTGTTAAAAACCACTATCACAACTGGATGGAACCCAGTTTTAAACACTCAGACACGGGACCTCTTTACCACAGGAGTCTCCAACGATGTCCATCCTTAACACCACACCAGCTGCCAGCCGAAGGCTCTGAAATGCTGATTTTAATCAAAAACTTTCCTTTCAAATCTAGCTTACAGTTTACTCACAGCGCAAAAGTGCTTCTCAGCACTGGAATTTTCAGGATGCAATGCCGAGCCAAATACTGCAGGCACAGCCTGCTCATAAGACAGCAATCTTATGGCCCACCTTGGAGGCTGTAATAGGGCTACTGTACTCAGCCTCCCACCCTTGGTGAAGCCCACTAATAGCATCTGTTTTATAGCATTCACTCCTGCAACCTGCTAGTTCCTTGGCTCTCCTGCTGTCACAGAGAGGATGTGCTTTACTATGCTGCAGGTCTGGTGGAAAGTTGTCAGACTTCAAGCCAAACGTAAAAGCAGCCAGTGCTGAATAAATGGCTTGAAATACTTTCTCCAGGGACCCCTTCCAGGTCCAAGATAGGCAGATTTGGCCAGTGTTTGTAGACAGTCTTGCTCAGAGGCAAATTAAAAATCAAAATACAGACACCGTTTGAAAAACATCGAAAGCTAGACTCAAACATCCACCATGTATTAAGACATTCTTATATAAAAATAACCACAAGGTTGCAAATTCATACTTTCCTACTTGGTGAGACCAACTGCAACCAGGAATAAACCTGGACATGTGTGGGGCAGACTGCGGTACTGCCTTCAGAGAAAGCATAAAACTGGAGTGAGAAAAACAGGACGCTGTGAACCAGGCAATTGAATGGAGCAGTGGGTGGCACACGGAGCAGGAGCCTCACCTGCCCCAGTGCAGTCCACAGGAGCTGCCCAGCTCGAGCCAGGGGGACAAAGCAGGACGCTCACTGTGGAAATACTGAAGTTTTACCTGGGTAAGCCCATGGTACAAATGATGCCTTAAATTTTAGCTTTCATATTTCCCAGATTCTGTACTGCATTCGTATATAATTTTGAACTTCACGTAAAGTGTCAGCAAGTTCTCTTCACAGTTTAGTAAGACAAAACAATCCTTTTCTAACCTGAGAACCAAGGACACCGTTGCAGCTTTGGGCCCAAAAATACAAACAGCAGTGAATTGAGGAGAGTAATCTGGGAGGATGGGACTTCATAACTTGAAGCTAAAATTGGACAATTAACCCCAAAATGTAAATGGACCAAAACTTATAAAAATATGAAGAGGTGTGACCTGCTGTCCATCTTGGGCAGAGCCATGGCTGGGCTCTTGTACTGCCCAAGGTGTATTCTTGGAAAGCCTTTTAATAAATACCTACTTTATTCCTTTAACACTGTCTAGTCTCTGCTCCAGGTAGCCTCTCAAGGCATCACCCTCAATACAAGACTTACAACCTATCCCTCCTCATCCCTCACTGGCTCTGCTGGGGCTGGAGCCCACGCTGCAGTTTGGCAATCTGGATGCCAGCCCTCAGTACCAGACAGCAGGAACATGTCCTGCTCCTGCTGCGTGGGAGGAGGAACAGGAGGGGTTTACCAGCAGGAGGTTTGCCAGGAGACTGGGGGGGATCCTGAGATGTGGGGCGGGAGCAAATGCAAGGTAGAGCAAAGATCTCCAAATGTGTGGGTATCACAGAATCACAGGATGGCTGGGGTTGGAAGGGACCATTACAGATCATCCAATTCCCACCCCCTGCCATGGGCAGGGACACCTTCCACTATCCCAGGTTGCTCCAAGTCCTGTTCAACCTGACTTGGAGCACTTCCAGGGATGGGACAGCCTCACCTTCTCTGTGCCAGGGCCTCACCACCCTCACAATAAAGAATTTCCTCCCAATATCTAATCTAAACTTCGAAATCTCTTTCAGTTTAAAGGAATTCTTCTTTGCCCTATCACTACATGTCCTTACAAAATGTTCCTCTCCAGTTTTGTTGTAGGCTCCTGTTAGGTACTGAATGGGGAGCCATGAGCAAATGCCACCTATCTTATTTCATTATTGGGGGGGTTTGTACCTGCAGAGCATTAAGAAAGCTGACACTCCAGTTGCCAGTCATGGCCACACAAATGACACACAACTGAGAGGTCAGGATACCACAGAACGGGCTCAGGAGAGTGATAAAGTGGAAAAAGAGACAAGGGAAAAACGTAAAGCCAGTTTTGCTGCCAGACTTTATCTCAGAGAGCTACAACCTCAGACAAAACTAGCAACCTTTTGAACCAGCAGCCCTTTCACACGAGGCTTGCTCTTGGCAGTCACTGTTTAGATTCTCTGGCTGGGCTCATAGCCTGGCTACATAAGAGATTTTTGGGCATAACTGAGTGACACAGAGCGCTGCTGACTGCCACAGCCCAGGATTACCACCAGCATCCTGACCCCTGTTGGACAACAGGCTGTGCTCACGGGTGACTTGGAAGCAGCCACGCAATTGTTAGGGCAAAATCTTGTTTACAGCTCTTGCTTCCCACAACACAGAAAGAGTAATCTCAGCCCATGAAGCTCCTTTTGCATCCACCTGCTCCCCCTCTCTGTGGCAGGATCTCGTAGCACAAGCCACCTCCCTCCTCACAACTCCAGTTATTGCAAATCCTCTGGAACTGATCATCCTGCCTCTCCACGCTGCTCCTCTTGCCATGCATCACCCCTCTTGCTATTTGGGACAGCCAGAGTCATTGTGAAAGCTACAGGGCTCCCATAAAAGCCACTCATGGCATGAGTCACGTCTCAGTGCTGCTGTGGTTTGGTCAGCAGCTAATCATTACAAATCTATGGCACAGCTGGAACAGAGCATCCTGCCAGTCAGCACGGCCTGCCTGGGACACCTTTCACTTTTTTATTCACTGTTCCTCATTGTTTTCATCTGCTCATCCATCTCCCTGTGTGTGTGCCACTAGTTCCAGTGCTACAGAAGCAGCAAAATGGAGAGGAACCTGTGCTTCCCTGAAAATGAAGTCTATCCTTACATCCATATCTGAACTGAAGCACTCAAACACTTCATACTTCAAGGTTAAAATCTTAAACCAGTCATTGCAGGATGTACTGTTTGTGCAGTAATCAGAAATGCTCTTGTATTACCTGGATTTGGGAATGACTTGAAATCTGTTTAAAACAATAGTGAGGAAAAGAAAAATCTCCCAAGCAGTAAGGAGGAGATCAGAATTTGGGGCACATACCCAGACTGATATTTAACATAACCTCCAGCCAACTCAAACCCCATATGAGACAGTATTTGCCTGCTTTAAAATGTTTGCTTACACACTAAAAGTAAAATTGTGCCAAACAACATTAAAGATTCACTACAACTTATTTTATTTATCATTTTCAAGAGGAAATGTGAAAATGTGAGTTAGGAGGCAAAAGGAAGAAATTAGCTGGAATCAACCACATTCTCCAGCTATTTAAGCACCACAGAGCTTTCTAGGTTAGGCAAAAACTTTGAGCTGTTTAAAAGTCCAAAATTTTACTTTAAAATAATAGCACCAACTTTGTATTATGTACATCCATTAGGCATTGATATTGCTCTTCATACTGTATCAGAGTGGGCTTGTCTGGGGGTAGGTGAAGAGCAAATTTCTGTAACTATCGGGGAAGGAAATCGAGAGAAATATAATCACTTCCAAATTTGAAGCAAGAAAATGAAGATCCTTTTCCTGTGTTGCCCCAGTTAACTAGACATCAAATAATTAGTCAGGGTGGTGGGTTGTTGGTTGCTGTTGTTTGTGGGGGGGGTTTTGGTGGTTTTTTTTTGTTTGCTTTGTTTTCTCTTTTTATTTTTCTAGATTTGGGGTAAAAAAAAAAAATAGAAAGCTTCTCATGACCTTTAATGCATAAAAGAGCGTGGGGGTCCTGGAAGATGCCAGGACAATTTCTCAACGTGCTCACTGGCACACAAAATGCTTTAGAAGATTACACATAAAAGTCTGTCTTCAAGAAACTGATAGGACCTCATGCCAGCTCTGGGATACCTTTAATATTTAAAAGAGCTGCCAATGTTTATTATTTCACATCCAATTTGTTGCCATAAACAGTTCAAAAGAAAGTGATTAACTTCACATTAAAGAGGCTCTGCCAGCAAGGGAACAGAGCATGTCAGAGGTGCCAGAGCCCGTGGCTTTGCTCCTGGCCTGTTAGGAATGCTTTCAAATCACACAGCATCAGGCAGAAGCAGAGCTGAAGGCAAAAAGCAGAATAAACTGAAAGTTAAGCAGTGTGACCCTGTGTGTGTGTTTTATTATTGTGTCTTACTGGAAGGCTGTTATTGCAAGCCCATTATGACAGCATGATAAAACTGCAGGCAAGCCCATCATATTTTTGTAAGGGATCTCAAGGCTCTGGAATATTTTGACTAGAAGGGAAAGCAAAGTCAATCTCCCATCTTCCACAGCTAACAAGAGCTGACCTTCTCTGAATTTCTTTTGAAGGTTGTACAGTGCAGCAACAAACATGTTTCATGCAACACATGAATCCTGAGTTGAGGAAAATAAGAGTTTTAGATTTACACATAAAAGGTGAAATGGAGGATAGGACAGGGAAAAGAGACATCCAGTTAAACCCAGGACACACTCACAACATGGCTAACACAAATGCCAAAAATGCCAGTAATCTGGGAACGTGGATTTGAGAGATCATACCCCTTCCAGTCCCACTGGTGTGTTCTAGTCTGCTCTCTCTCCTTGAACAGAGAGTACTGAACAGTGCTACTGAACAGCCTAAGAAAAGAGATTTCCAACATGATCAAGGGCTGCAAAAAGATACAATTATAATAAGCCTCCACTCCTGGAAGCTTTTTACTTCATACAAATAATCCTTTCAGAGTCAAAACCATATATTTATTCTAGATAACAGATGCACTGCTGTTGCAAAAGCAGGCTGTGCACTTGGTATAGCATTTCATACAGCAACCCCTAGCAACATTTTCTTCCCCCCATCGTGGGGAAGTCTGCATCTGTGCTGGAATAGGTTAGATAGCTACTTAAATATTTACTAAAGGAACTATATTATATGCTAAATATTTATAGAATGCATGGTATACTTCACAAAAGCAGTGAACTATAGCTGTGGAATAAGTGCATTGGGTTTATCCTAGGTGTGCTTTTGGAAATGTTCTTGAACGATGCAAAATGTGACATTTTTATAGCATGTGACAAATGGGAACGTCTTAAAATCATATTTGGAATTGTAACTTTAGCACAGAGCATGTACATAATTAGGAAGTCATTAAACAATCTTACCTAGGGCGTAGATCCATATAAAACTGGAGAATGTGTAAGTTTTTATGTTTCAAATGATAAGATTATTTTAACACTGTGGTTTTTATGAGCTGGAAGTGTTAAATTTTTAATTGGTCATTCAAAATCATCTTGAGTGAGAGGGACCATCTGGAAATTAATTTCTTTTAGATAATACTTCCCTTAAAATTGAAGGAAAATCTTCCCAGAGGTAACAGTGACAGGAAGATTTTTGGAGCAGGGACCTAGATGAATGTGTGCACAGACTCTTTTATACACATACCCAGACCAAAAGCAGTGGAACCACGAGGTCCCTGCAGGTTCTCACCAGAGGAACAGCTGAAGGTGTCACAGACTGGCACAAAAGGTACCCTGGTGCCATGGCCAAACAGAGCTGGTTCAAACACACACAGAAAAGGGAGTTCTCACTCCTAATTTCACTGGGCTGTGAAGTTCCACCAAGGCAGATTCATTCTGGTCTGAGCTTGCTGAGGAGCATTTCTTCATACCAAAAACCTCTGAATGCAACACAGCCCACCTGACTCAGAACAGATTAAACTGGCAACCACCTGGAACGAGTTCACTGTGAAACACTAGCAGGGTTCTAGGAAAGGCTACACATCTTTCCCTCCCCTATCCACCACCTCTTACTGCTGTAAAAATTCACTCTCTGGTGCAAATCAGTAGGATTCAGCCTAAGACTACTGTTCTGAGTATTCCCCACTGGCTCCTTTTTCATAGAGATCACCTGCAAACCATGGAGATCTGTGATGGCAAAGCCTGGGAAGTAGTTTTTCTGAGATCCCCAAAAAAGTGCTATGCAATATTCTCTCAGGTCTTTGTAGGAAACGATCAATTAAATAATTTTCACAGTTGTTGGCCCTTGTGGGATTCCATCAATGTCACAACATGACATCAAAACTGGTATTTGTTCTGCAGATTTGAGACACAAATTGATAGATCATTACTTCCAACAGAAAGGTAGTATTAGTGAACAAGGCAAAAGGTGCAGTAAAGAACTTTGGGTCCTAAATATTCCTTAACAGCTACTGCTGTCAGAGAACAAGGGACAGAGAGATGTGCATGGCTGCTCCCTCTTCCCAAAATCATCTACAACATGCAAGGGATGTCCCAGTCACGGGAAACACAGGAGATGGGAGAGGAAATGAAAGAGTGCAAAATGAGAAAATGTCTCTCAGCATTGGATAAAAGAAACTCTGGCTTAAAGGAAGCATAAAAATGGGCAGATGGTGGACAGACATCTGCACAAAAGTGGTGTGCATCCAAACCCAGGTTATCACTTCGTTGTACAGATATAGTGCCTTTATTTCCAAGTACTTTTGTTTCTCTGTCTCTCTTCCTTTGAACATGCACTGCCTCTGTAGCTACACTTCATGCTTCCATAAACCCCACTGCGTGGTTCTCCTGCGTCACACGATTCCTGTTTGCTGATCACTGCTCAACAGCTTTCAATGGACAGGACAAATAAAATATATTTGCAATTTCTTATCTGGAATAAGAAAGCATTGCACAAAAACTGTGGAGAGTTGAACTGGAAGATCTGCACTTCCACACTGGGAGTGAGGCACTCTTTCTGTCCAGATAACATGGCTCAAGGGAAACCAACCCAATTTAATTTGTTCCACTGAACAAACAGTGCTTTGAAAGCTGCAGAGCCTTCAAAAGAAGAAGATACAGAAAGCTGTTTAGTAAAATTTACAGAAACAGCTCAGGGTGGGTGACTGACTAGACCTTCTAGATGGCTAATTAGAAACACTTCAGAAGGCACTTAAGCACTGAACTTTTGAATTAGAGTCTGTTCTGGAGAGCCTGAAATTCAATGTCCCCATATTTAAGTTATTACAGACCATGTTAAAAAATCTTTGCCCCTTTTTCCTGTGTTACTATTGCTGTATTTGCATGTGGACACTAAAATTACAGGTTAGTCTGCACCTCAATTCACTTTTTCATTGCACCACAACATTTTCCTGACCACTGCCTTCATTCACTTTTAAAAGCACAAGTTCATTTGTATCCTGACAAAAAGACTGGCAGACTTTAGCATTAATATATATGATCCATGCTTGCTACAGGGGGTGGAATTCAAATCCCAAATTTTCTGCCTCTCAAGAAAATCTTGAACTTCTGTGAAGACCTCCCACAGAAACCAGGAAAGAATTAATGGGCTGCTGAGTTCCTAATATGTCCCACCCTGTGGCACCTGAAGGAAGTAGGTGTTAGACTGGCAGGGAACAGCTTGACAGGTTGAATTTCCAGCTATTTATGGCAACTGACTGAGGGGCCTGGAGCCAAGGACAGCTACTCCCAAGTAAAGTCTGCCTTTGGCAAAGAAAGCCTGGCAGAAAAGCAGTGATTTTTCTTGCTGCCAGTGACTTGGGGGTCTCTGATACCAAGTGGGATGGAAGTATTTGCTGTTGTTTCTTTCCTTTCTGGCTTTTATTGATCACTGGAGGGGTGAGGAGGCTGCTGAGTGCTGGGCCCAGAAGGGGTGAACGGGTTTATGTTCCTGTGTGTTTACTTTGGACTTCAGGGGCCATGGAGAGAGTGGAACTTTTTATGCAATGCAGCTGGCAGAAGAAAATCTCTCTGATTTGAGAGTGTTGGAGGGTGGATGGATCAACAAAAATTCAGAAGGAAACAATTTCAGAGTTACTATTAAATTATGCTGCTCGGGAAGGGAATGTTCTCTGGGCATTATTAATCAGGCCACACTGATTAATTCTCACTCCTCAGAGGGGCAGGCAGCCTTCACAACCAGTCTTGAACAGCTGGCTCAGCCCACCGGGACCAACCTCCCAGTGAAACCACCCTGCCAGAAGAGCCCTGCCCAGTTCCCCTCAGACAGGTACAGTCATTCCAGGCTGATGGACAGACAGACACTTCTGTTTCACCAGCTGGTTTACAAATACTCAGAGAACTCAGCAGGAACAATGTTCATTTCAATACTCCAGTAGATTTAAAAATAAAGCAAGGGAATTAACATAGAGGAAAAGCAAGCTTGAACACGCAGATTTTGGTGCATTGTACAGATGTTTGATGTGTAGACATTTTGAGGTAAATATTTTATTTTCTGAAAGACAGACAATTTAATTATCCCACATAAAGCCTCACAACTGGTTTTTTTTGCTTTACTTGGTTTGTTTGGGTTTTTTGATTTCTTTTGTTTTTGGGGTGTTATGGTTTTGGTTTTTTTGGTTTTTTTTGGCTTCAGCAAGTAACAAAAACTAGTTACCCATAAAAACTGAAGAAAGAAGGGACTATGTTTACTGGGAAATTTGCCAAGGCACAGGAGATTTAGGTTTAAGTCTATCCTCTTCCTTAAGATTTCAAATTCCCATGTGGGACCCACCCTTATCTTTCCTATAGAGAGAAATCACCTTGAGATGTATTGTTCTCAAAAAGTTCCTGGAGCTGTTTTACCTTGCATGGAATATCAGCTAAAGTTCTAATCCTTGTACAAATAAATCTTCTGTACTTATATATATTCACAGCAACACAGGGATGATGCCTGTCAGTCCCACATGACCATACTCAGGTAATTTTGTTGGCTATGGCTGTGGTAACAGCCTGTGGGAGAAGGATCTAATGCCTGGATACAGGATTTTTTTTTTTTTTTTTTTTTTTTTTTGAGGTGCTATTGTGCAAGAAAACAAATAAAAAACTCACAGCACCAGGGTATAAAGTCAAACGCTTCCACCTCACCTCACACACCACATTTCTTGGTACAAGGAAACACAGATGGGCTTTGCTGGTCAGAATCAGAAGTATGAGAGCAATGTTTTCTCAGCAGCTCTCCACCAGCATAATTGTAGAGATGTTCACCTTCTCCTCAGATATTCCTAGGAAAATATCATTCTCCTGATTTTTCAGAGCCAGTATATTTGATAAACTTGTGTTAACACAATGGACATCTTCACAGTGACATTCAAAAACCACAGATGGGGCATATCAGAGATCACACTGTACCAAGGCTCTCCAAGCCTTTGCCTCTTTCATCAGCCAGTTGTACAGTCAACATCCCTTTGGATTCTTTCAGAATTATCTAATTCACTCAATCATGTGCCTAATTCCAAGCTGGTTCATTTTATTAACATCAAAAGGCTTTGGATCAGGCTCTACGAAAAAAAAAAAAAAAGTAGTTTTTCTACAAGGCTATTGTGCATTTTTTATCAGGTACACAATAGTGCTTCTGTGACTCCTCTCCCTGCCTCACCTCTCATCACACACATGTTAGCAGATAAGATGACATTAAAGAGCCATCAGTGACCTCCAGGAAAGGTTTCTTGGCCTGCCAAGCAGCAGTTCTGATAAGGGATCACCTGCACAAGCAGCACATTCCTACCTCACTACCAACATTCTCTTCCAAGTACAGATGTCTTGCCACAAATTACTGTGACTGAAAGGGTTTGGGTTGCAGCGGGAGAGATGAGAAGAGGGGAAAGGGAGTTGTTATTTTAAAACCATTTCTACCTGAATCTGCAACTGAAAATTGCTTATGCCTGGAGGTTAGAGAGTGGATGTCCCTAAGCATCTCTTTCCTAGCTTAATCTCCACCCCCACCACCCAAAATCATGTATTTATGGGCCTCACTGTAGTTGTCATCAATCAATAATTTACAGCTTCAAAATATACTTTCTCAAATGACACAGCTCTGGTCTTCATAATAAATCAAGGCTCTACCTGTGGGCAAAAACTTCCCTTACATCCAAATAAAAAGGCATTCAGTGGGATAGCAGACAATTATAATGGCCCCGCTAGAAAAAGTAAATTGTAATAACAATATCCAAAGATGAACACAGAGCCCTTGTAACATCACCTCCAAAACCACTGCTCAATTGAAAGGGTTTTCACTTCACTGAATGGTGTAAAACTTAAAATTAGTAAATTAACACAATTAAATTAGTTAACTGCAAATTAGACTAAGCTTCAGAGGAAATGAAGTAATGACACTTTTTACATTTCAGACCTTGCACAGCTGAAGTCGTGTCCTTGAAGAGCTACAGATATTTCCCTGCCCTTACACTGTTGAAATCCCTGATATTTTCAATACTAAGTACAGAAAAGTGCTCAAAATTCTACAAAACCCTTTTTTCAAAGCATGACTAATAAAAGTAAACCAGAAAAGTTTATAAAGTAATTTTGAAGATGCTGAAAATTATTTATAAAAGGTGCTCTTATCACAAGACAAACCCTTTAATACACCTGGAAAATATCAGAGAGTGGAAAATCACCTGAGTGAATAATCATAAATTTCAACTGAAAAACTGAGTGAGGGAAGGATGATTCAAAGTTTGTTTTCACTGCTCAAACTTAAGTAATGGTCTAAGTACCAACAAACAGGAAACATCTTTGCTAAGGTGCTGAATGTCTTTCTCTCCTCCTGAAGCACATATAGGTTGAAGATGTTCAGCACATGATGTAACTGGGCACTCTAAAACTGGACCCTGTATAATCAGCCTTCCACTAGAAAAGTACAGGAATTGCAATGATTACCAGTTTACTCTTCTAATTGCAAAAAAGAAACTAAATCTTACTTTAGACAATACTGATATTCACAGGACATAACAGCATGTGTTTACTGGTAATGTCACTGCTTTTAGAAAATAATCCATAGAGCATGTATAATTGGGAGAGTGATTTTAAATCTGTGAATGCATGATCCCTATCAGTTCACAAAATCCAGACTCCTTTTCCCAACTCCACTCTCCTTCTCAGGAAATAATAAAAAAAAAAACAACCCAGAGGTTGCACTAAACTAGGCTCAAAGCTGGTTAGATGGAAATCACAGTCTGAGAATGAAGTACAGGAGTTTAAATTTTCTGTCTGAGAGCATCAGCTCTGGTTCCTAAGCCTTACTGTGGGGCTGGGGAGCCACCCTTTGGTCACTGCTCTAAGTGCAAAATCAATATAACCACACACTCTGACAGCTTCTGCCCTCTGAGGAGGGCTCTTGATGAACACCTATAAATTTGCTGGTCTTGCCAACAGCTGTTCCAAGGATGTCTCTGGTTTAACACCATTTACAGAGTGTATCTTACCTCATAGAGATGGCCGGGAGGAGTAACTTCTGCACGTGGGGGGCTTTGAGCATGTTATGTGCTAAATGTTGCTGTTATGCTCCATGCCCTCCATTCTCCATCCTGTCATGGACACAGACCAATTCCACAAGCTGAGTGCCTGCAGCATCATTTCTCACCGAAATGAGGATGAAAGGAAACTGAACATTTGTGGCTTTGCAGGTTTCTCTTCCCAGAGCCCAAAATTGACTAAATGAAAAGGTTACACCTGAATTACAAACTACTTTGTGACAGACAGACACAGATGAGTGTGAAAAGGAGAGCAACACAGAGAAAAAACCAACAAACTGCTAGCATTTGATTTCACAAAAAATGGGCTGGACATTGATGTAGAAAGACAAAATCCTCAAAGAATGTAAAACACAGATATTAAGCTCAAGAGAGGTCAGCCGACAGGGCAGAAAGGGAAACCCATGGAAAGCAGCCAGAGAGATTAAATTTAAGCCCCACACAACTCTTATTTCACATTGAAAACCACAAACCATTCCCAGAAAGGAAGAAACTTTTATGCTCCCTCTTAGCCTTGATGTGAGCAACCTTCTCAAATGCTTCTGCATTTTACGAGGAGGGACTGAGTTCCCAGAGTTTTCAGTTTACTCCTCCCTCAGGACTTTGGGGGCTGTTGTTCTTGCTTTCAACTCGGGATCATCCTCTACCATAGTCAGCTTTTGCTGGTCAGCATCAAGGGGAACCGGTCCATGAGGCAGAGAAGATAAATAGTGGAGATATAAAGCACTGGATAACCCAGACACAGCAGGAAAGCAGCGGTCTGGAGTTTGGATACAGACTTGGGAACACCAAGACCAGGAAACTCAGATGAACTACAGACTGCTGGGTGACCAAAGAAAAAAAGAAGGAAGGAAAGAAACAGGCTGGAAATAGCCATTAGTTCAAATTACAGGTAATTAGCAGAGGTTGAAGTAATTAGCACTTGCTGAAGCAGTCTGAATAGCCAAGGAAGCAGTTACAGCACTGAAGACAAATGTACTTCACACGCTCAGGAACTCTTTCAAACACTACATACCAGATGACCTTGGGCTCCCACAAGATGAACATTCCTAACTTTTGGAGATGCAGATGGCAGGAGCTGGAAGGATCTCTCCAAGCCCACATGGTAAGTTAGGAGCAACATGAGGACAACAGAGGAATTCCCAGTTGATCAGACTGCAAGGACTCTGGCTACTTCTAAAATCAAGGGCCTTTTCCTCCCACCACTAGAGAAAGGAGAGCACACCGGATCACTGAACATTTCCACTGGCTAAAAAGTAGTGTTTTAATTATTCTGTTAGTGGCTCTCAGACACTTTTCCTTGCCCCAAAATAGAAAAAGTAAATATGAAGTATAAAACTGAGAGAAAGAAAATAAACAGGCATGAGACAGTCATTACAGTGTTTGGTTTCTTTCCTGAGGTATGGGGCCACTGCATACTTTTCTGTAAAGGATTTTGTTTTAAAGAAAGCATTTATTTTTACTTCAGCCTGTAGTAATGCAGTACATTTAGATTATTACACTAATTAATGCTACCACTAAATTAAACACCAGTTTTGATTTGTGACTGCAGTACTGTTAGATGTCAGTGTAGGAGGCATTTGCACCAAGGACTGACTAAAGGGTCTGACTGTATTTATGGTCAGACACATCTTTGTCTTCTTAATTAGAGCAGGTTCTCAAGGTGGTCACTTGATTGCTGGAAGTTGAAACCAAAATAAACCCAGTGTGGAAAGGCCTCTTCTGAAAAAGAGTAATCACATCAAGAAGATGATGTCATAGTTTTTGGAATTATGACTGCACTAAGAAATGAATAGGTTTGAAAGGACTTGATTTGATACACCCCACTGCAAACCAAGGAGTGACAGGGTTTCTTGGTTGATTTGCTAGGAAAGAGAACGCTGCGACTTGGATGTGACTCCCTCCACCAATATTGACCACTGTATGTTGACTGTAGAGTACTGAATCAGGACCTGAAAAGAAATTTAGGAAAGCAAGTAGCATAATGTGACTGAGATAATTTATCACCAGGAAACAGCACCCTGCTTATATTTATTCTGGAACACTTCTGGAAGAAGCATCTTATGAAAGTGACTTTATTGCTTCATTGCAGAAGAGCAATTGAGTGGTCTGATACTGCTGTCAAAACACAGCAGTTGCACAATGTCTTCAAAGGAAATAAAAACACATCAACATGGACTTAGCTAACTGAAGTCATACAGAGCTGAGTGGCAGGCACCAGTTTGGGCTGAGGCATGACATTCTCCACCAGGCTGCAAAAGTTCCACCCAAAAAGGTAAATCTCAGACATCCAAAATACCTTGTGTTGTGGTTGCTTTCATCCTGGAAGTGTTCAAACACAAATGCCCTCATTCTGGAGAAGTTTCCCAGGATTTTCTGTTTGGGTTGGTACAGGTGATTGGAAGCACCAAGATTAGTGTGTGTGTGTGTGTGTGCAGCATGAGCAAGGCACTTTAAGACTGATAACCCTTTAGCAAGAACGGATTTCAATCAAAACTGTGGAAAAGCAAGGCGTTACAAGGACCCTGAGGGAACCATTGCTGCCTCATCCTCTTGTACAACAGGCCCCTGTCTTCAAAAGAAGATTCAGATTCCTGAATTCTAATTAAGAAACAAAAAAAAGACATCTCCACACATTAGGAATGTGTTCAAGTGCTTTAAATCTCATCTTATGTGGATAAACAGCTAGAGCAGAACCAGCATCCCTGCAATTTGTTTAGCACATGTCTAACCTGGCTCTTCTCATGGTGATCCAGAGCTTTTCCTCTCCTTGTTGTGAGGACACACTCTCCAGACCCGGGCAGGCACCTCAAGAAGACCTTTTGCACTTGTCAGCTACAAGGAGAAACCAGGCCAATCATGGCTGCTATTCTGTCAGGCAAGAGGCAGGAACTGGGAGAAGCTCCCACAGTATCCACTGCAGAATCCCCACAAAGGAACGTTCACAGGGGCCACCTTACCGTGCCCTTTACAGAAGTACAACATTGGGTGGCAACCTTCCCTGGTGACACAAGAAAGAGCCAACACTCACATGTCCCTGCTCTGGGGGATGTGTTCAGGGAGTCATTTACAAGGGCCAAGCCTTCCATGAGTGTCCCACAGGAGTGTTACCAATCAGGATGTGCCTGGATCACCTCTGCACGTGCTCAGGGACATCTTCACAACACATAGATTGTTGCCAACTGCAATTTGATCTTTAAAACTCAGTTTTAAGTACCACAGAACACAACAAGGTAACTAAGACTCAAACCTTTATGACAATTAGGAAATTCCACCTTTTGAATAAAGAGCCTTTTTACCTCTATCTTAATAGTAGCAAGAAATGCTGCCAACTTCCATTAAAGGAGCGTCTACCTTCCAATCAGTAACTGTAGCCTCTAGGTAATTCCTACAGTCCCTGGCAAAGCACTGCACTACAAAGAATTCAGAGAAAGTTCTTGATGATGGGACCCCAATTGCTGGCACCTTTGAGAATGTCACTTGCTGCCATGGAAGAGATAAAAATGCGATAGTATAAACAATTTGAAACAGTGTGCATTTGACAGAACATTGCTTGAGTAAAAACTGTGCTTTGAAAGAAATAAATCCTGTTGTGATTTTGATTATACTAATTATTTACTTTATTGAATTGTTTCCACTTTTAAAATGTATATGTTTTGTTCTACACTGTCTACTAAGACAAAGAATAAAACCAGACTGCTCAGTTTTGCCTTTGGAACTCCTGTATCAGTTGCCAACACAATAATTTTACGTTTAAATTGCAAACAATACGTGGTGAAATTTTAATCCAAACTAGTAAAATTTTTAAATCGACATCTTAAAAGTGTTTCTGGAAGCATTTATCTTCATACTGAATTCTGAAACCTTTTTAGAGAACAGAATCAGTATTTTATGCCTGCATTATGCAACCACATTATGTTGTGAATATGGAATTATTCCGAGGGAGCAATATTTCATCAAAGAACCATTAATGAACTGAAAAGAAAACTCTCGCGCTGTTACACTTCTCGCCCATCAGGCAAATACATAGAACAGATCAGAATGTTTTGTCCAAAGGCTGGGAAGCGCCCCAGTGACTCCCAAGTGTCCATGAAGATGTTATACTTCAGGAAGAGACGCTGCTCCAAGCTGGAAGACAGAGTAATATTCCTACTCAAGATATAGACTCCATCGTTGTGGAGAGTGCAAGTCAAGTTAAGGCCGGATTTGGATGAGTTCTCATTGAGGTAGAGCCACTCTTTGGTGGCAATGTTGTAGGACTGCACTGTCAGCACGTCCTCGCTGGGGCTGGATCTCTGGCTTGGTCCAAGGTCTAGGATGCAGCCCCCCACCAGGTAGATGGTCTCCTCCACAGACAGCATCTGCTGCTTGCGGACGTGCACGTCGCACAGCTCCAAGTTGGTCCAGGAATCAGAAGTGGGACAGTACTGCAGGATGCTCATGTTCCTGCCTGAAACAGAGAGGAGACATTCACAAATAAATAATTCTGTCAGAAGACACTCGTGGGGGAGCATTTTTCTTTCCTACAAAGCATCCCAGCCTTTCCTGCAGATTGCTCACACACACTTGCGGGGCAAGCCAGGGGAGAAATGGTGATCACTGCCTACTGCAGCTCTTTGCCCTTGACAAGAAACTTTGAACGTTCTGTTCCTTGGCACAGGGAAAAAAAAAAAAACGATGCTACTTCTGGCACATCACATGATGTAAATTGTCTGGGCCTGCAGATTTTAGCAGAATCTAATCCCTACCTTTCAGCTGATGCTTTTAATTTTGTCTCTGATTGATACATAAGTATTTTTTTACAAAGAGGGAAATGGAACAATATTCTCATCTCCAGAAGTGGTCACAGATGAATCAAACTATCATGAAAAGAGTACACTTCACTGATGGCTGCCAAGTGATGATTTATCATCCAAGCTTAACTCTGATACTTTGCATTCCATTCCATAAATCAAAGTTTTATGGAATAAAGTTTATAAAACTAGTTACATTTCAGCAAGTGGTCTGGGTGACCCAAGGGCACCTTATAAAGAGAGAAACACACATTGTCAAAATCACCTAAGACCAGGAAATCTGTGCTCTGCCATCAGGCAGAGGCTCAGAAAAAAGCTGAAATCATCTCTGTAATTCACAACTCAGTGTGTGCATATGTTTGCAATAGTGTTATTCCACAAAACTGTTACAATGCCATCCTGATTTATGGTGCAGTGAAGACCCTGGAGGTGCCCAAGGCTTCACTAAATTATCATAGAATGCACACAACTCAGTAAATTCAGTTCCAGTCTCTGGAGACCTGAGCTCAAATCCAACCTCAAGTGACAAGCAGGAACAGGTTTGCAGACTCTAGACAGGTCTTTTATTAAACCTGCTCCACGGTACCAGTCTGTCCTGCATGATGACTTCCAGATGAGCTCACAGGGGGAAGAGCAAACGGGGACATACCTGACAAGTTCTGTAAGGGCACAGGTATAACTAGCCAGAAATATAATTGGATTGTCGTGAATGAAGTGCATCAGTGGCATGATCAGGGAGGTGCTGCTCCATCCAGCATTTGCACCCTGATTATTTTCATGGCAGTGCTCTGTGAAACTACAGCTCTACATATAGATGACCTTTGTCTACAAACAACCTATCATTCTGACTCATTAAGGGGAGGAGAAGTCACAATTAAGTTTCTATGACTATCTATAGCAGTAAACTTCCCCTGGAAAATGTGTTATTTGAGAGGAGGTGTATGAAATAGAAGTCGATTGCAACGTGGCCCTCACATGCTCAGTCCACAGCCTGAGTCTTTTATATCCACTGAAACAACAAAAAAAACCCAAAACAAAACCCACAAAAATATGAACACTACAGTGTGTGACATGGAATTTCTATTAGGATCTAGGTTCAGAAGTGAGAGCTGCAAACTCAAGAGAAGGACTTTATTCAAAAAACATCACTATAAGTTACAGTGGGAAATTCCAGATCCTGCCATCTTTTGGAAAGTGCAGCCTCAGGAGAAAGCTCTACACAAATTTTAAAAATAGCCCACAAAATCTACCAAAACTGAGGTATATACAGAAATCCCAAAAATTACTAAAAATAACATAATACAAAAAACATTATTTGTGTTTTATGTAGTAAAGGTAGCAAACCACCATATAAACCTTAGTATTTCTCATATCTTTAGGTCTTAACACTTTCTGACATCGGCATAGTTCAGAAGGAAAATCCCCAGTGTACTGTGGCAATTCTTGTGTCTAAGTCTGCTACTGAGATGTTACAGAAAAACTGATTCTAGACCGTTGTTCAGGAAATTATTTATAGCAAGCACGGGTGTTTGTTGTCCTGAGTGATCCTGGATTTATACAGAAGCCTAAACGTGCTAGTTACTCAAAACTTTCTATTTTGCTGCTTGAATTCCATTGAAAAAAGCTTTTAGGAAAAGACTTGGGAAATGACAGAGGTTTGGAGGGCAGCAGCAATCCCTTGGAGTGTGGAGGAAGCCAGAGGAAACTCACAACTCTCCTTCAGCTGAGCCTGAACCTAGAGGCAGCAAGTACCAAGTCAGGAGCCTGACACAGGGCAGCAATCCTGACTGCACATGCCTTGTTCAGGAGTTTTAAAGGAATGGGATCTGCATCAGCAATGTGCTGATCTTCCTCTTCATGACAGCAGGACTAGGCAGCCTGATGAAAGCACAACACAAGTACCAGAAAAGGAACTTGCAGAGCGCAAAGGGTGTAGGAGAAAAGCCTGTCCTCCCGTAATTGTGTAGCACTCTTAACCAAATCAGGTTTGGTTTTTCACCTCACCTCTTCTTTCTCTCTCTCTAGATAAAAATGCCAAACCCCTAACCGTGGTCTCTAGAAACAAGACTTCCCATTAATCTGTTTCAACCCCTTCTCCTCATTCTCTTGTCTCACAGGATGTTTCCCTTTGGATCTGACTTCTCAGCACAACAAGTGTTTCATGCCAGACATCTCAGACTCCCAGTGCTGGACATGAGGGAGCACAGTGGCCCCTGCAGATCCTGCAGTGGGGGTGACCAGAGGACTGGGACTGTAGCACACACAGCACAGCACAGAACAGCTCTCCATAGACACAGGCACATTTTCCTCACAGAAGCCACCAGGCTCTGGGTCAGAATGGTCTGGACAAATTGTGTTTCGAGGATTTTCATTACGAGAAGGACCTTAAGGGGTGGCAGTGTGTCTTTTATAAACTTTAAAATGATTCAGAGCTCAGATCTGCTCACACACTAGAAGCTTGTTCTAACATCAGTTTAGTTTTGCTTGCAGTACTGTCTGTAAAAGCTGATCTGTCTTCTAATTTCATTCTCTGCTTGGAAAGAAAGCCTTAAAACTGCTGTGGTCAACTGAAGTGGGCAAAGGCCAAATTCAAACTTACGAAATCCTGGCAAATACTGAACATTTGACATGTTTAAAAAACTTACTTCCAAAACTCTGAGAAAATGTCTTCCTCCCAAAAAATGGCACTATGTACTTAAGGAATAAACAAATGGGAGCTTTTTTTAACTGAACTTGTTTGCCCACTGGATAAACTAAAAGTAATTGTCAGAAGAGAATGAAACTTCAAATTCTCCCCTCTGTACAGTGTCCTCAGAAAATCTGGTATAGAAAATAAATAAGCTGAAAGTGTTGGTTCTTGCTTCAGCTTTTGATTGTTCTGTTATTAAGGTATAACTTGAATTTGTCTGTGAAACACTGAAATACTGTAGTGAAAAGACCACGACACCTATTAGTACATAAGAAATACTAAGGCAGGCAGATATTTTCTATTAATTTTTCCTTCTGACAGTCTAAACCAGGTATTTAAAAAGTAAACAAAGTATATCTGTTGAGACCTCTCTGTACTGCGTGATCAAAATCTAAGAAAAGAACCAGTGGCTAAGCTGGGTGCTGAAGTACCCATCAGCTTGTTCTCTGCAAGTAACAGAGCCCCAGGTCCACACAGGCTCTGGAAAAAAAAAATAAATACCTGATTCTTTTCTGATAGAGCTATTGTTTTGTTTTGTTTATTTCATCAATAATTTTCTACCAGCAATTTATTTCTTTGTGTTTTAATTAGCATTACACAGCCTTCTACATGAGTTCAAAAGCTTTCCTGAAAAACAGGAGAAAATTATTTGGGCCTTGGAAACAATCAGGTAAAAAGCAACAAGAAGTAACAGCAAACTTGTTACCTCGTGCAGTGTATCCTCCAATAACATAGATCTTGCCCTTGCATTCACAAGCTGAGAATTCTGCAAGAGGGTTTGGCATGGATGCCACAAAATTCCACCAGTCATTCTCCGGATTGTAGCACTCCACGTTGGAAAGGGACTGGCCACCGATGGCATACAGCTTTCCACTGACAGCCAGGAGCTTGAAGTTGGACCTGAAAGAACAGATTGCAGCACTGAAATGAAGTGCATCCATGTACAGAAATACAGAGGAAAGTTCTTCCTACCCAGGCTCTGACACACTCATCACCACTCACAGCTTGCACCACCGCTTGAGGTATCTGCAGCATCTGAACTCTTCTGTGCCAGGCCAAAATGCTGTAACTACACTGCAATTACTCAGGACAGTAACCAGTGACAGTTTGAATGGTGTTGATAATGCTGCTGAGATTGAGGAATATTTTATTTTGTATTTCAGTCTGTGCCAGTTCAGCTCTAGATGTTCAGTTAACCAATGTTCTCAGCAGACAGGTCATTTTTATCAGGCTTTTTAAAATGTGCCTTTGGTAGAGAAAAGTGCATTACATGGACACACAAAGATATAATTTCAGTTAAAATTGCAGAAATTTCAAACAAGGCTTTGATGGATGCCTATGAATGCATACTTGTTTTAGGCTGTATTATGGAATCTATTTAATAACCCTTATAAAAAAGCAATTTAAAGTGGAACACATTGAATCCTGTTCAGCAAAAGAAAGAAGAGAGAATCCTCTGTAGCCTATTCATAATTAAACTACTAAATACATCCTCTGAAGCAAGATCTATCTGTAAATTATGTTCTATCCATAGCTGAACAAAAATGACATTGCACCCCATAAGCAATGCCCTCCAAACTGGTCATTTATTTCTTATTCTGTTCCACTATGCTGTCAAAATTCACACATGGCAAAGGGCAACTTCCTGATTCTGAAACATGAGAAGGCTCCTATCTCACACCCTGAAGGTAACACAGACAGCAACAAATGGTCCATGGGTATGAGAGGTGCAGATCTGGAGGAAGAACTTGGAGGATGTGAAGACAGAACTCTTGTATGCTGGTCTTCCTTCCAGCTAGAGAAGCTGGTCTAACAAAGGATGAGCTTCTCCTCTCCCCAGGAACAGTCTCACTGTCTAGAAAGGTTGTTCCTTCTCTTCTGCTGAGCCAATTGAGATTTCACCACTACTATCCCAATTAACTGGATGTGTGGCAGTCCCTGGAGTGCACCAGCTCAGCACAAAGCCAAACGGGGAACTGTGTTACGTCTGTAAAACTGAAATGATGTTTCAGACCTGCACTGGCCTGCTGGGAAGCAAAGGGAGTACCACCCTGCAGGAATCCAACATTCAAAACTTACTGCTAAGTACTTTTGCAGGGTTTTGTCTGGACAAAATGAACCTTGCCTAGCTGTAGACTGCCCTGTAACTCCTTTATTAAATCTATTTGGAAAAAAGATTTGTTTCCAGATGGAATCGCTTTGTTCTTGTAAGCCTGATACAGCTTTGGAAACTAAAATGCTCCTCTGAAGGAATTAATTGCTTTTTATTTTTTTTTTCCCCCTGACATCTATGATTAGGTCAGTCTGTTCATATTCCCTCAACAGCAATTATGCTTTCCATTTCAGAAAATCCAGAATAACATAGCAATCAAAAGCAGGTATGAAATGAGGATCACTACTTGCAAAACATTATAATTTTGAAAGCAATATACCTGCTGTAAAAGTTAGGACAGAGAAAAAACTTCCACAAATTAACAAAGGGGCAAAACCACTGGGAAAAATATCTATTGAAACACAAACAGCACAACTTTCAGCTTTAAATATTCTAAAAGGAGGCCACAAACCTTTGTATCAGTCATTTAACCACTTCCAAACACTTGCTAAAATAGATGACATTCAGTGGAGGTATGTCAGATTTATGGAATTCATTAACAATAAGGTTAATTTTACTCAAAAGTAGCTGCAAGTATCCATCAGCACACTTTATATGAAAGTTTGTACAATGGCTCAATATGTTACAAAAAACTTCTGCCATTCACCTTTCCATGCCAGTAACAGCAGCTGTCTTTATGGAGAGGGCACGTTAGGAAATATTTAGTGCATTTTTAGTCTCTTTTAATGTGTTGGAGCAGCTGGAAACAAGGAAAGCAAACACTGAGCAGGCAGTCAGCTCTCCACAACCAACAACTGTTCCATGAACTACAGCCTGGAAACAGCGGGGCCACCACGACGGAACTCCACTTGCACCTGCAACTTGTCTAAACCTGAGGGATCATGATGTATTTTCCAAAAACCAGGCCTAGAGGGTCCCTTCTTGCTGGGACAAGCCGAGGTACGAGCTGTCTCCTGCTGACCCCACTGACTCTGAACAGGAGCCCAGGAACTGCAGCGAGTGGGAGCTGTGGGGTTTTACCATCGCTCAAAATCCGTTCTTCACTCAACAAAGTGCAAAGCGCTGCGTGCACAAAGGAAGGAAAATATATCACACAAATGCAAAGGAGCTGGAGCAGAGAGGCTTTCTGCATGCAAGACAACATTCCACAGCTTCCCAAACCCCCCCGTGGCTCTGCATAGTGTTAGGTGTATCTGCAGGAGGCTGTGGCTGTGAAGAACCAGCACACACAGTTTTTGTTCACTGACAATCTCACTTCGTGTACAACAAAAAAAGAGTTAGCCCAGATACTGGGGAGGACTTTCTGATCAGAGGGGTGGCTAAACAAGGGAACAAGAGACCTGGGAGGAAGATTCCAGTGTTGGTTGGAATCTACACTGCTGGAAAATTTCAAGAACAAGTTAAGTATGTATTGATTTGCAAGGTAGCCTAGGTCCTGCTGCAGAACATGAGCCTTGGAGGAACCAGCATTGTTTCTTCCTCCCAAATGATGAATTTAACCTTAAAATTTCTCAAAAATCAGATGACCTCTTGATTCTAGAGTTAAAGCACTTACAACAGAGACAAGGGATCATGAAAACACAGTTACAGAGCAATTCCAAAGCATTTTACATATTTTCAATGAGTTCCTTTTTTCCCCCTTTTTAATATTTCTTATGTGAATTTGCAGAGTAGACTGCATCAAACATTTAGCTTTAAAAGTGTGTGATACATTTGTGGTAAGTAAGGCATGGATAAGTCTAAGTTAAAAAAAAATTTGAAGTCTATTTTCTTCCAGCACAGAAGAATTTTGAGTGAATTAAAAAAAAAAAAAAACAGTAAAAAATGAGGAAGGAGAATGTCTTCTGAACAAGCAGCATTCCCCAGAAGCATCATCTCCTACATTCCTGTAAGAGTCCTCAGAGTGGCAGCAGTTCAGGTACAGATTGCTCACAAAAATCATGTTCCATGTGCATAACTTTAGCCTGGGGCTTACAGAGGTCTTCCAGGCCTGTAAGATTTACCTGCCATGAGGAGGACGGTTCTGAAGGAAAATAGAAGTGGAATATACAGCTATAACTGGCACATGCAGTAGAAATCCTATGACTACATTATTTTTAAATAGCAAATTTCATCAGACAGTGTTCACTTAAAAAAAAAAAAGAAAATGCTTGGAAAGGTATTCAAGGACATTACTGCAACAGTCCCCTATTCACTTTGTTACCTTCTTGACTCCGAAGACCACAAGTGATCTTGGGCAACACTAACATGGAGCTGCTTCTATTAAAAAGGTCATTCTCTCTCTTGAGAATTCCAAGTACAGAAGCACTTCTAGAATTAAAAGGTCTAGAAAACCTGATTTATTGCAGACTATTTGTGATCAGCACTGGATTTAGCACTCAGACAATGAGAAATTCCATGCTCAGTCACAGGCTTCCTTGGTGAGCCTGAGCACATTATTTTAGCTCCCTTGGGTATGCATAAATTTGGAATAACACTCTCTGAAGCTCCTGGGGGCATCACAAGAACATTGTACAGGACTTGCCTATTGTGAAAAAGTTTTAAACTAAAGTAATAAGACCTGTACACCTAAAAGGAAAGCCAACAATGAAGACCCAAACCAGAATAGCTGCTAAACATTCCGGTGGCTTTTCTCTTCTACTTAGAAGTAAGTTAGGAGTGTTTCATCTAAGCATGAGAAGATTACAACAATGGAAACAATTCATGATAAAAATACCATAGAGCTTGAAAGGTTTGTTTAGGGCAGAAAGCTCTTATATGAAGAGTAGAGCAGCAAAATTATATCCATAACTCCTCAGCCTTCCTTCGAGGCCAACACATGCAGTCACTCACGCAGGACAAATCCAGATCCTCTGCTGTCTGAAGTCAAACCAACTTCAATGGAAACTAGAGCCCTCCCTGAAGGTATGTCAAATTTCATCCATGGGATGCAATTATATCAGCTGACAAAAATTCATTTTCCAGACAGTCACATGGCTCTAATTCCTAAACAGAAGGCTGGGCAACCACGCTGCTTATTTTACTACAGCATAACAAACTAAAAATACAATGCCAAGAGAACTGCAGGTCTAATTGCAGCACAGATGTGTGGCACACAGGCATCAGCACTGGTCATGCAGCATGCAAACTCCTCATGTTAAAAATGGTGCTGCTCCTGACTCCTAGGGCACAGGCCATCCCTCCCTGCCACAAAGCACCAAGCAGGTCATCATGGAGCTGACTGTGTTATGTCAGATAGAAAAAGTAATAATTAACTGCATTTTACTGTGAAGCTGGTAAAATCAGAAATGTGTTTTGTGAAGGGGTCAGCTGAGTTTCCGTGAAAAAAAGTTCTCCCAGTTACTCAGGGAACAACATCCTCACTGCTACTTTGCAGGTGTAATTCTGGGTACTTTTTGGCCTGCAATAACTACCATGGAATTTAAGACTAAAGACTATTCTAAAAATATGCATTTGCCTGCTGCCTTTCTGCAGTAAATGGCCAGTGTGAAATTCTAGTCTAAAGAACACCTTGCTGTCACCTGTGATGGGTTTGAAGATGTGGCAATGCCACTGAAAACAGTAATAGGAGAAAATATCCATGTGTTTATTTCAAGTATAATGATTATACATCCTAGCAAAAACAAAAAAAGGGGCAAGTGTGGAGGAAAAAAAGGCTGATCTAGAGTTTGAATACACGAACTGTAAGGTGCAAAAAGGGCCTCGAAAAAGTATTTTTTAAAACCCACGTTGCTGAGTCAACACACATTGTAACAGCTCTCTTGCTGTAGACATTACAGAAGCAGAACCTCATGACTTGATCAATGTGGCACTTCTGGGATGAAGTTAATTTCCATAGGAAACACTGTGTGGGCTGACCCCATCCTGCTTTTCTAGTGAGGCCAAGTGCTCCCAACCCCATTCACACAAGTCCTGCTGTTGAATGAAGCTATCTAAAACATCTCTGTTCCCCAGGCACCTCAGGGAATTCTGCTGCAGGCTCAGCCTCTAAGAAAGGTTTGTAAGAAAAGGTGTTTGTAGTGCTTAAAAGCCAAACATTCATTTTACAGATGAAACTTTTCCCAGCATCGTTCCAAACAGTCAGAAACACTGAGAAAAAAGGTTTCTGATCAGTTGTGATGACTGATTAAGGAGGTGATTATTTTAGTACAATTCTCACAATACAAGAAGCATGGGGGGGGAAAAAAGGTGAAATGGGAAAGACTTAATTTTAGGTCTACTCCCTCTTTTGAGGGGGTTTAGGTGGCAAAAGCTAAATAGAGCCTGGAATAGAAACTGCAGTTTAACTACCCAGATATAAAGCATTTATGCCAATGGCTTGGGTCTGTCTCCGTGCATGCTCTTTCAATTCACTCGACAGAGAAGAGGATTTCCATTCTACAGTGACTTTTGGCCTCCTTACTTTTTCTTTTTCAGAGAGAAAAGATAAAATTTAAAATACTTTTACTAAAATAGAAACAAAGAGGAAGTTCATGTTGGAAACAAAGCCAGTTTGTTTCAGTGAAATGAAAGCCTTTGTTTTTGTAACTCCAAAGTGTGGTTAAGGTAGAGGAGCCACAACCTTGGCCAGGGAGAAGGCCTCTGTTCTTGGGCCCTCCTCAAGGCTAGGTCTCTATTACTCTTTCAAGTATAAATTATACAAGTGTTTCTGAATGCAAACTAAAACGTCCATGTGTAACAAACGGTTCAAAAGGATAAAGGTAAAAAAGAAAAACTGTCAAAACGATGAATTATTCCCGGATGCAAACATTCCCATCAAGTGAGGAATTTCTCACCAAACGTCTTCCTGACGTTTTTCTTGGTATTTCACAGAAGCACAGGCCTACAAAACATTCAGACTTTTTGAAAGTACAAACCATTGGACAACTGCTGCAACTAAATTGTTTCGGCCATCTCCAGCTCTGGTATAGCCTGTACATCCCCAGTAAGAGCAGGAAAACTTGTCACGTACTTAACTAGAGTTACAATACACCAAAAAGAAAGCGGGAAAGGAGTTTTCTCATTGGGTTTGTTTGGCGGTTCAGAGCACAGACAGGTCTGCATCGCGTCCCTACGGCTGAGCCAGTGCCATGTGACTCAAGGAGATCTACCTCAACAACAGGCAGGGACACCCGCGTACCCCAGGGAGCACAGGTTACCTCTTCTGGTTCATCGAGGCCAGCTGGCTCCACTCGTTCAGGCACGGGTTATAGCAGTGCGCGGCCGAGATCTCCTGGCTGGTGATGCGGTAGCCGCCGACGATGAACAGGTAATTGTCCAGCGTGGCCGAGCCGTAGCCACGGACGCTCACCAGGTCGGCGGGCACGTTGTTGGCCAGCGGCAGCCACCGCTGCGCCTCCTCGTCGTACCTGAGCATGGCCCAGGGCGCGTCCCCGGCGGGGTGACAGCCGGCGGGCAGCCCCGGCGGACAGGCGCCCATGAAGTCCCCGAGCAGCACGAGGGTGGCCGTGCCCCTCATGCGCCGCTCCCGCAGCTGCTGCTGCAGCGCCGGGGGCAGCAGGAGGTGCGGGCGGGCGTCGGGCCTGCGCAGCACCTGGTGGTAGTGGGCGGCCATGAAGTCCAGGCAGGCGTCGTGCAGGTCCTGCAGGCCGTACACCTGCGCCAGGCGGTGCAGCTCGAAGCAGTTGCCCAGCCGCACCTGCGACAGCAGCAGCCGCAGCAGGGGCGTGACCTGCAGGTAGGACGCGGCCTCCACCAGCTCCTCCAGCAGCGGCGGCTCCTCCTCGCCGCCCTCCTCCTGCTCCAGCCTGGCCAGGCAGGACGTGTTGATGAAGTCCAGCACCAGCTCCAGCCCCAGGGCGCTCAGCCCCCCGCGCAGCAGCTGCTCCTCCTGGCCCTGCCCTGCTTCCCGCATTCCCGAGCGGTAGAGCGCTCGGAAATAATCGCTCTGCTCGATCAGCTTCCTCTTGCACACCGGGTAGCACTTGTCCCCCAGTCGGATCTGCACCACCTCCTCCCCGGCACCGGCCCCATCCCCTGCTTCCCCTTCCCGCTCCTCTTCCTCCTCCTGCCGCTGCCGCCGCCGCTCCGTCAGGGACATCGCTCACTGCGGGCCTGGCCGCGCCTCAGCCCGGCCGGAGCCGCCACGCCGGCTCCTCCTCCGCCGGCCGGGATCGGCCGGGATGGGCCGGGCCGGGCCGGGATGGGATGGGCGGAGCGGCCCCGGGATGCCGGGAGGCGCTGCCGCCGCTCCGGCCCTGCAAGGAGTGACAAGGGGAAGTGAAAGAAAGAAAAAAAAAAAAAAAAAAAAAAAACCGCACACAGGGAGTAAAGAAAAAAAAAGCCCGAAAAAGGCAATGTTGAGCGCTCCGGCGCTGCCCGCCGGGGGGGCCGTCAGGGCATCCCCCGGGCCCAGCCAGGGTGGGTGTCAGGGGCGCGGTGGAAAGGCCAGTGCTGGGCTCCAGGGGACAGCCCAGAGGCGCAGCGATCCCCCCCTGGTGCTCCCCTCTCCTGATTTGGGCCGGGATCGCAGCAGCAGCCGCAGCTCTAACCCCTTGCCATAAATGTACCGCTGCATCCCTGGCGAGGGCCAGCATTCCCGAGGCACAGGCGCAGGGAAACAGCAGCGTGAGAGCGGCACAGCCAGCCTGGTGCCATCGCATCCCCGCACTGCCACATCCCTTCCCGAGCTGAATGCCCCGGGGCTCCCCCTGCACGGCCAGAGCAGCAGAGGGACTCGGGAATGGCAAGTGTGATAGTGACTCTGCTCTGACCCTCCTGGCTCCCTGCGTGTCCCAGCCCCTGGTTTGCCCTGTGAAGACACTGCATCCTGTTCTGCTGCTCCGTCTTTTCTGTTTAAACTGAGTTCTTGGAACAGGACATCTCACGAGTGAGCTGCGTACCAGGGTCCCGAGTTTGTTTGACGTGAACAAGGAAAGCGCAAATGAACAACTGAGCCCTGAGTTTGTTTGACATGAACAGGGAAAGAGCAAATTAACAATTGAGCATCTTGGGCAAGGGTAAAATGATAGATTTGCTGTTTGCCTTGTTATATTCTTCAAACACAATAACAGTCCTTTATTTAAAAAAAAACCCTACCATCTGCCAAAACAGATGAGAAGTCTGCCATGCCTGTATTCTTATATGCTGATATGTACTATAAAGATGTTCAAAATATATTTTGATCTTTATAAAGATGTTTCCTTCAGATATTGCAGACCATAGAAATACTTTCCCTTTAGCAGTAGTGTGACTCATGTCCAGTTTGTGAAGCTTGCTTAGTTTTCAGATAACTCCCTGTTTTCACTGCTCAGAAGGGATTTTTTTTCTCCCCACTATTAAAACAGTTCAATGGTATTTGTCTGTTTTGTGGGAGTTTTTTCCCTCTCTTTTAAGGAAGACAGGGTTGTTTACTTTCTAGCATTTCCTCTATGAAATGATTGTGATCCTTTATCACTGTTTGTTGATCTTAAACTTTTTAACTCTATCCCATGGAGATGACACAAATGTCAATCTCAGTTATAAGTGTTCTTTTCTGCTGACTTGTATAAAAGCATTTTTTAATGTGAAGTAGATTTCTGCACATGTTTATTTTCCACCTCACTTCAAAGCACCTTCATCATCTTGCTTTTGAGGGGCCCATTTCATGTTCTGAAATCCTTTTCTATAGGATCTCAACCAGACCCAAAGAGATCTCTTCACTACCTGGGTCACCATTACCTCTCACCTTCTCTTTCCTACTACCGTGTTTCAATGTTTGCTTGGTTTGTGTTCCTCTTTCAGTCTTCCTCATTATTTAATTAATATTGAAATTCCAGTTTCCTGTCTTCTGTTCTTAATAAAGCACCACCACGTTTTGCTTTTTGAGTTTCTTACATCTAGTTGAAGTTTAAGTGTGAGCACTTGGCTGTTTCTTTCTCTGCTTCAGGTTCAGCCTTCAAAAGATTATCACACACAAGTGTCTCACCATCTCAGTAGGAGTCCAACTCTTAATTCCTTCTTGTCCTTAAATTCCCACAGGCAGGCATTTCAAGCAATTGTAATCATGATTACTCCTGAGGAAAAGAGAGATCTCATGTTTGGCATGGCCAGCAATCTGTCCTGTTGGAATACAGCAGGATTGCCATCTTTAGACATCTGCTTTGGAGTCTCTTATGTTTCATGGATTCATAAGTTAGCTCCTAATTGGTGAATGCTTTTTTCCATGTAGTCAGTTATGCTAAGTTCAGCCTCAGAGTGTTGACACCACAGCCTGGGTGGATGGAATATTTCTTCTCTGGTTGTATGTTGTCATACGAGCCTATGCCTGCCACTATGCCTGGGATTTCCAGTCCTTCTTCCTCACAGTCCATGAGGTTTGTTAATGAGCTGGATCAATTCTGGCATGCAGCAGTGTTTTATTATTGGTGCTGGGATCCCTGATGCAGGAAGAATGATGTGCAGAACTCCATGATATCAGAAGGCTAATTAATTACTTTATTATACTAAAACTACATTACACTAACAAGACCTATCACTAATTAAGTAGAAGACCTGTGACTCTCTCTGCAAGAGTCCTGACACACACATGGATCCAACTGGTCAATCAATCCAAAACACCATCACCAGTATCCAATGAAGAAATCACCTTGGGTAAACAATCTCCGTATCACATTCCACATGCGCACAACAAGAAGCAGCAGCGAGATAAGAATTGTTTTCATTCTCTTCTCTCTGCTTCTCTCACAGCTTCTCTCAGGAGAAATCCTGAGAAAGCTAAGTCTCTCTCTATTCAGAGGACATGTGAATACCACATTTTATTCCTGCCAGCAAACTTTCGATGGCCCTGACTCCCACAGCTTTCCCCAGGAGCTCTCACATGCCCAAGAGGTCAGCAGTACTGAGTGGCCACTTTTACAAAAAGCCTGTTTCCTTACCCAGTTGTTTTTACTGGGCTGATTGTCATCTCTCTGTGCTTTTTCCAGGCTCAGGGCCAGGCAGTTGTGCTAAGCCAGAGTGTGCTGACAGGCCAGGTCCCTTGTTTTTTCCTACACTCATCAGTCAGCCTGTGTGATGTGCTTATAGAGCAAATGCAAATGCACCAAGGCAAGGGCTACTCTTTTGTTCCACTCTTGTGGAGATAATTTTGTCTGTCTTCCACTCTACGGTTATACTGTTTTTTTCTAAAATCAATAATACATGTTATTATAATGGAATCAAAGAAAAGGCTTTGCTGTCTCACCAGCAATCATCTTGGTTGTACCTTAAGTGAATAAGAAATGTATTTTCCAGAGTTGGAACTCTATTTCTAGAGCTACAAAGCTGAAATGTGTAGTTCAGAGCCATAAAAGATTTGCGTGATCTTTGAAACAAATGTGAAGGGCTACCTATCATCCTTCAAGAACATGCTGAAGCATCAAACATGAAAACAATCATAGCAGATTTTAAATCTAAAATGTTAAATGAGTTTATGACAAAAGAACATGTCCTGAGGAAGACAAAGGTAACTCTGCTCAGCATTTCAATACCTGTCTTCTAGACTTTGGCTCCTGGGGCAAAATCTTCAAGGTGTTTTAGACAGTTCAGGCCTCTCTTTACAGTACCTGAGAGACAAATTGATACCAAGAAAAAGGGTTCTCAAGTGCCAACAAAGGGACTGTGCAGACACCAGAGAGTGTCAGTAAAGTCTCTCTTGCTCCAGGGTTGCCTTGCCATTTGTGCTACATAATTTTTCCCTGTGTCTGGTGCCTGAACTATTTCCTTGTAGTTAATGTCTGAATTTCTTCCAAGGCCAAGGAGAGATCACTCTTTTCTTTTAAAAAGACATGGAAATGGAAGAAGCTTTTTTTTCATACAGCAACTCCATTGTAATAGACCATTCAGCCATGACACAGAGAATCTGAGCCTTTCTCTGCCTGGGCACACATTTCTTGTAGCCCTTTGACTTTCCCAACATAGCAAAAGCAAGGAATCACAGAGACTCAGGAGGAGTTACTGCTACAAAGACAAGAAAAGTGAAGCCAGGGAGACACTGGATAATACTTGAGAACCAGAGAGTAACATCAACCTGAATGCTCTGAGGAAAGAACCACACTGAGTGAAAAAAAAACAGTGGAAAAATTGAATTCCTTTCAGCCTTATTAGTCTAAAGTGTGAGCTGGAACTGAATCTGGGGATATTTAAAGTACCCATGCCATCTAATATAAAATATAAAGTGCCACATTCTGCCCTCTGAGATGCCAGGGAGTTGTACTGCGCTGCCAGGGAACTTTGCATTGAGTAACAGTGGAATTAATCAAGACAGGAATTGGTCTTTTGGAAAGGATTTGCCAACTTCTGCCATTGTTCAGTATTTTCCCTGTCACAGGATACAAAGTAAGCATATATGGAACATAGGAGTTATCCTGCAGTATTTCAGCATTTTAAAATTTCAGTGTTCTAAAGGATCTTGGCATTTCTGAGAGGAACTGACCAGAGCATAATTTTACTTCAGCTGAACTCTAGTATTTGTGAAGGATGACCTGCTAAATAAAAGTAATTTCTCTTTTCAGATTCACAGCCAAACAAATCACTTCTTACCCAGTGCCATTAGCAATGCTATTAAGAAAAAAAGAAAAAAAAAAAAAGAAAAAAAAAAAAAAGAAAGCAAGCACTCTTATTTCTAATAGCACTTGCTCAGACATTATTCCCTAATATTTTCTGCTTATTTTTTCTGCTTTTAATGTGCTGTTTATTTATTCCTTGCAATAAAAGTATGTTGCAGCACTACTGAAAAGATACTTGGAGCGGCATGTTTTTTGAAAGCAGATTGTTTATTATCAGGTATTTATTAATCACATCTGAGTGATTAATACTAAAGTATGTGCTCCTGAGCTCTGTCTGGGCAGCAAAAAGGCTGTCCCAAGAGTCTGTGTGTGGTGGGCATTCTCTGTGCATCGTGAGGAAGTCCTGGCACCAGACAGCATAGTGGAGGTGGAAAAGGGTAAATCCTTGCAATGGCCTTCAACCTGATCCATTTCTTACACCACAGAGCCCTTAAGGAATTTCCTTGAAACTCCCTCAGGTGAAATGAATGTTCCCTGACAAAACCTGAATGGGGGTCAGGCTGCTGGAGTGCTCTGTCTGCTGCTGTACCCCCTGTTAGGGATGTTTGCTCTGCACAAATGCATTGTGCATCCACGGCCAGGAATTTCTTGTGCAGCTGTGCTTGGAGGAGACTCAACTGGGTGCTTTTAAAACAGCAGATATTTTTTAATCCTGGTGCAGACAGGCAGTGCTGAATTTTAGTACATAATAACTAGGTAAAATGAATGGTAATCCACATGGAAGACTTCCACTCCGTATCCAGCGTAAATGCACCACAAGATTGAAACTCCATCCCCTTTGCCCAGTTCAAGTTCTGCCATAAATCAGCATTTGTTCATTAGTGTTTGCTAAACATTGTGCCTTTTGTCATAAAACTTGGCTCAAGTTAATCTGCAATGCCACTAGATATATATTTGTATAAATCTAATCTGGCTAAGACTTGTATTGCTCTTTGCTTGAACACACAGATCCCCAGCCTCGGAGCAGAGGTTTGGCCAGAATTAGTCTGAAGCCAAGCTCTGAGAGAATCTCAGGGCCTGGCAACTCTTGGAAACAAAGGTTTAAAAAATGGTTTGTATGAAGCCCCAGGAAGAGAAACTGTAATATTTCACCTCTTTTTACCATGTTGCTGGGATGGGACTGAAACCAGAAACTTTGGATCCAATCGTCCCTAACCTCAGAGAAGGTCAGAGCCATTAAAAATGTGATACATTACTCCAAA
This sequence comes from Vidua macroura, assembly GCF_024509145.1. Lineage (NCBI taxonomy): Eukaryota > Metazoa > Chordata > Aves > Passeriformes > Viduidae > Vidua > Vidua macroura. The sequence goes on from NC_071575.1 coordinate 5,896,683, forward strand.
CCAAAACCTGACCACTAATAGCTGTTTTTGACAAAACAGTTCTCTCAAAAAATGCTGTTTTGTTGGACTTCAGATATTTTGCAAGAGAGTTTTGATTTCAAGGAAAATTTTAAAGGAGAAAGAAAGCAAGCACATTATTTGAATAATGTCAAAGACTTGGTTTGATTTTTTTCCACATTTACATTTCATTATTTCAGGATTCATTACATTAGTCTTTTATAACTTTTATACCTTAACAGAGTTACAGTGACATATTCTGAAATTATCAATATACTTGGCTTATTTAAAACTTCGACCTTACCACTACTGTAATAAAGGGAAAATACATGTGCAAATCTCAGAAAAATGAGATAAAGATGATTTTAACACAGGCCTGAAATTCAGCTTACTTATGTGGAGCACAACACAGGCAGGGAACTTCATGCTGATGTCACATGGGATTACGCTGCACATTTCATTAAATTCATTACTGACGTTCACAGGAGGACTTGGGCAGGTTCATACCTCACCTGGGAAACTGCTTGGGTCTCACTTCTCAGCTTGTCACCTTCCAACTGCTCTGTCACACAATACCTGGAGAAGAGATGGACTCAGTGTAACCCGTTGTTGCCTTCCAGTGCCTGAAGGGAGCCCACAGGAAAGATGGAGAGAGACTCGTGACAAGGGATGTAGTGCAGCACCAGGGAGAATGGCTTCACAGTGACAGAGAGCAGGTTTAGATGGGATATCAGGAATGGGATATCACCCTGTGAGGGTGGTGAGGCCCCTGGCACAGGGTACCCAGAGAAGCTGCGGCTGCCCCATCCCTGGAAGTGTCCAAGGCCAGGTTGGACGGGACTTAGAGCAACGTGGGATAATGGAACTTGTCCCTACCCATGGCAAGAGGGTGGAAATGGGTGAACTTTGAGGTCCCTCCCAACCCAAACCATTCCACAATTCTACAACTAAACAGATCCCTTCTGGTCTTTACATATTCTGAGTGATAGAACCATATATTCCATAAAAGCTAAATGTACTTCCAAAAATCAAGACAAGTCTATTCCTTCATATGGAAAAACTGTATGCTTTTGTTTCTGTTTGGCAAAAAAAGAGTTAATGCCTGATGATGAATCCTTTGTGCTGGGAAGCTCCTGGATTGTGCCATTCTCACTGCTGGCCCAGGTGGGAAACTTCAGGGACTGTTTCTGATTATAAGAAGGATCATGAAAAAGATGATTTTGTTCCAGCGTGGCAGGTCCATTTATATCTCTTTTACTGAAAGGCCTGCAAAAACATTCATAGTCTCACAGGAAGCAGGCCCCCCTACCTTTTTGTTTTCCAGGAGGAAATGTGAGGAGACGGATGAAAGGAGTTCCTAAATAACATGAAGTGCTGGTCTGGTACTGGCCACAGACTCCCCTGTATCAGTGGCAGCCTCCTGGTCCCTCTTTGCAGAGCACATGGAAAATCAGCTGCTGGTTTGCAGGTAAGACTCGGGCATTTCCTTCTTGCAAAATGTCTGTGAATTAAAATTTCAGCACTAATTTACATTTTCCATTGAAAAGTCAAAGTGAAATTAAGGGGAAGCTGGCAGAAGACGGTGAAATTTAATAGAAAGTTTCTGTTTTTAAAGGAAATTGCCTAAAGCAGCCATTTATTTACTTGTTTTAATCACTTCATCTTTCATTAAAAAGAAAGTTTCCTTGCAGCTATTTCTGCCCTTAAAATTTATTCAGGAAAAGAGGAGGAGGAAAGAATACTTTTCATATCCTTGTTAAGTGCTTCCCCAGGTTATTTAGGGTCTTCGAGGTTTCTCTTCTTGGAGATATGGGAAGAGTAGGAGTGAGAAAAGCAATTAGAAATCAACATTTTTGCATGCAAATCTTAGAGAACAAGACAGATCTAAAAATCATACAAATTCATAGTGCAGGACATAATGCCAAAATACAGGCATGTCTGTCAAAATTTTGAGTGTGTTCCAAATCAAGTGATACCTTGGGATATTTGGAAAGCTGAAACAAATACTTTTTAAAATACACTGTCAATAGCACTTGTGGCAATGATAGATAAATGTCTAAAAGCTTCCCTGTGCAGTCCACTGAGTGCAAGCTATCAGGTATTTTAAAATGTATTTAAGGTTTTAAGTGCTGATTATCACAGAGATGAAAATATAAAACTCCAAAACTAAGTAAAACAACACAAGTGCCAAGAGCTGCTTTTCAGGATAGAGGCTTGAAGAATTACCCACTTATCCTCTTTCTAACAGTTTAATTCTCGTATTTACCACAACAGACATACATTTGGAATCCTCCTAATTATAGTTCCAATGAATAAAATAATGCCTTGGCCTTGCCATTACATCAACAGGGGTTAACCTGCTCTGGGCTTTTTTTATTTTTCAGTGAGCTGTGTAAGGGAACAAAATATTACACTTGTCAGTTCATTTCCAAACTGGGTGCCTCGTTTGGCAAAAACAAACATCATCTATAATGACTAAAGAATTAAAATGAGTCTGAGGCTTTCCCCACTCCACTTAACTGATCTGCACTTCATGTGGAAAGGAGGAAATTCCTCGATCTCAATCTTGAGGGGTAAAAACACAGTGTAAAATATTCTTATATATTGAACACCCAATTTTAATTGCAAACTATACTTCTACCTAAGTCTCTCAATCTCACTATACAGTCCACTGGGTTTAAATAAACTCATGTATTGTAATATTTTAAAGCTTTTCTGTATGAAAAACGTAATGTGGGAAGTGGGGATCAGCCTTGGTCCTATTAAGAAAAAAATGTGGCAGTTTCAGGTTTCAGACCAGGTACTTGAAAAATCATCTCCCTGTGTGTCAGCTGTGTTTTCTTTCTGACAGGCCTTTTCCTAGCAGAAAACCTTGTATGGACTGCTCAATATTTTTAAACTTATTAGGGGGAGAGCATGATCATAGCTTGAGTGGAGGTTCCAGCCCTCTCCAGTCATAGAGAGTTCATCGGGTTCTAGATCTTTGCAAATAAAATTTTATTATTCTTGCAATCAAAATAGCGTAGGAAGGGGAACAGATCTCCACCTCTGGCTGGAGTTTCATCTGTTAGCATAAGAAGGCAAATTTCTGCAGTCACCAGATAACTCAAAATGTTCAGATCCTAGACAGGGCTGTTTCCCTGTACTGAGTGTAACAGTGTTCCTGAACAAAGTGAGGTGGAACAAGGTGCTGAGCTTGCTGTTATTCACCAAATCTCAAGGCTGCCTGTGTGGTTTGGTCTGAGGACAAGAGACACAAAGAAGGGACCACAGAAACAAGTTCTCTGAATGACTAAAAACAGCCTGTCCCTTTTGTCTCAAAACCCACCTCCAAATAATTAGGTTAGAGAACAGCAATAACAACTCTTACAATCTTTTGTAGCTCATTAAATGTCCGCTTTCTTTCAGCAGCTGCCCAAACAGCACCATGGGCATTGTCTGGAGGAGACCCTGCCCTGGCTCATGGCCCTGGCAGCATCCTCAGCCCTCCAGGGACAGTCTCTGCAGTGCTGGTGCAGCTCTGGAGCAGAGGGCAGCTCCATGAGGTCCTGACACGGGGCCATGGCTCTGCTGCTGGCAGTGGTACAAGTGCTGCTGCTTCTGGGTCTGGCTGGGGAGTCCCAGTGCCTCTGCTTGCCCACTGCCTTCTACCAGAACTGCTGGATCCGGCGCTTCCCAGGCCTCCTGGTGGACCTGCGTGAATCCCAGAGGAGGGGAGCCCAGCTGCTGAGGGGTTATGCAGAAATCTCCCCCCAGCAGTGCAGCAGGACCTGCTGCCTTCTGAGGAACGGTGAGTGCTTGTTGGCAAGATTGTGGCACACATTAAACACCCCCATTTTGGGTAATGTTTATATAAACAGTCCTTCACTTGAAGAAGAAATAGAAGGAGTGGAAGGAGGATCTTTAATTTTTTTTTTCAGGCAGGAAAGCAGAGGCACATTGCAACTGTTGTCCCATAGAAAGGAAATTGGTAGTCTGTATTTTTTTAGAAGACTAGGAACACACTAAAATCTTAGCGTCTGCTTTGAAATTTTAGATCTCTGTTACAAAACTTGTAGGCAATACCAACATTAAGAGAGTAACTGTTCAGTACTTATCCCCATCTCTTCTGTGCAGAACAACCAGTGACAGTGATTCCAACAGCATTCTCTTCCTGCAGGATGGCATCAGAATTAGACATGGTGAGAAGGAGAGTGGAGGGGACACAGTTTGTCCTCTGAAATACAAGAATACTCTTTTCCTTGGAGAAAGCACTGTCTTATTCCATGTTTATACCATGCAAACCAGGTAACACTAAAGTTACAGCAATAAATAATAGCAGTTATTCAGCTGGCCACTCCTTTTCTCTAGCCTGGTAAATTCAGGCCCAGAGTAAAAATAAACAAAAATCATCCTTTGTGCTAAGCCTTGTACTTTCTCTGTATCACACTGCACTTGTACTCTACAGGAATATATTTTAGAAGGATACATGAATTGCATGACTGTGGTGCCTAAATTTTCAAAACTCTCCAGACTGGAAAGGGGTTTGGATATGGTTTTGGAGGATGAAAGTGAGGTACCAGTTACTAAAAAAAAAAAGTCAATATAAATTTTGATGGTATTTTGAATTATGAGCAAAAATACGACCTTCACAACCTGACAGTGACATAAATAACTTCCAGCAGCAATCCTGGGAAGAATCAAATTCTGTCTTAAATAATGTGAGGTGAGAAAAATTACATCCATTTCAGCAAGGTTGTTTCTATCTCAACAGCAAACTTTTTCTTATATCCCCCCACATGGGACTGGATACTTACAGAGATAATAAATGGTAACTTGAAATCTCCTTTTTATAATCATATATAATCAAACAAAATTTGTTACTATCTTAACTAAAACAGAGACATTAGAGGGCATTCAAAGGGCTTTAATCAGTTATTATTTAATGAGATACAAAAGTAAAACTCATATGGCTGTTTTAGTCCAGATGTAAAATAATATAAATTCTCTTTTGACTATATGCTCAATTAGTTTATATGATAATGAGAGAACCACAGGATCTGGTCTCTCTTCCCACAGGATCTGGGCAAATATAATGAACTTCTGATGTTAAATAACATCATAACATGCAAAATGGAGTGGTCATTCTGCTGAGAAGCTCAATTTTTTTCTTTATGTGTTCCAGTTTCCTGCAATCTAGCAGTGTTCTACCATGGAGCCATTCATGAGAACAGGAACTGCCTGCACATGTCTTGCCCAGCTTTGGAAAGCTGCATTCTAAAGGCTGGAGTTGATGTCGTTTTGTACAACATCACAACAGGTAATTAAGCATTTCATTTATAAAGGCTGAAAACAGAGCAGCTCTAGGAAATATTAAAATGTTATCAGGTCAGTTGCTGTGCTAAATGATCTCTTGAAATAACACACAACCCTAAAAAAGATGAAGACTTATTTCCTTTTTCATTAATATACCTACTTCTGAAAATACTTCCCCCCTTCCTTTTTGTGGGTGTGCAGACAAGCTTTTATCAATAAACTAACATTATCCTAATTCAATAGGGATTGATCCAGATCTTCTCATTTTTGAGAAACTGAAATCCCAAGAGCCAAATGCTTACTCCTCAGCAAGTAAATCTGAGAAGCAGCACAGCACAAAGACCTCTGAGGAGGGAAGATGCCAACATCACAATGCCACCACGTCAGGTGCTCCTCTGCTCCGAGCTCCACCTGCTGCCACGAGCCATGGCTTACAAGCAAACACTCCCACCCCCAGCTGGAGTCTGACAGTGCAGAGAACTGAAGGTACTGCCTATTCCAGGGCAGAAACTTCCCCAGCAGCCATTGCTTTTGCTAAGAGGACAAGCAGCAGGTCGGTCACCAGCTCAGACAAGATTGCACACTCAGCTTTGAGCCCAAAGCCTGCCCAGGTGTTATCCCATGTGCCCACCCTTCCTCGCCTGAACAGCAGCAAGCAACACCTCAATGAAACCAAAGGCTACAGTGGGAGGAATTCCACGTCGGATAACGAGCCAGCTGCCTGGGAAGCTGCAGCTTTGGGGGTCTGGCTGATCCCTGTTGTCCTTTGCTCCTCTCTGCTCTGCCTGTGCTGTTGCACTGTTGCCCTCACAGCCGGGCGCTGCAGCTACAGGAGGGGTCACTATAAACCAGTAAAGACAAGAACCACCATGTCCAGACAGCTCAAAAAGTATGCTCCTGTCAGAGGTAATCTGTGAAACACCATCCTGGCTCTGGAACAAACAGGATTTTAAAAATGCACCCCATACACCAGCTTACACCAGAAACCAGAGGTTCTTCTCTCACAGAACCAGTGATAACTTAGTTCAGAATATTTTGGTTATGATTTATTTCTCAGCAGATGAAGCACAACTCCCTGTCTCTTTAGGTAGAAACACCCACTCACAGCACCCACTGTTTGAAGCATTTTTTTTTCATAATCTGATGCAGATTAATGCCTGACACACACTGTAACACTTTCCCCAGGTTCAGTGCAGCTGCATTGTTGGCATGTCTGTGTGGCAGAGAATTATTTAACTGGATGAGAAATCCTGCTATAGTTATTTTTGTGCTTGTTTATTTGCTACCAAATGAATAAACACCCCATGTAATGCAGGAAAACACAAGTGACTTATGAAATGGTCTTTTTGTTTGAAATGGTCAAAATGATCATGTTTTCTGCCAAAGAAAGGCTAAACCTAGACTCAGAGAAACACTTGGTAAAGAACTAGGTCTGTACTTTTGGATGCCTTTCTTCAAGCTGAATACAGGCATTAAAATTCTACTTGTGTTCACTTTATAGTCTCGAGTGCTGCCAAGAAGGCAATTCAAACTTCAGGACCTTGCAGCACTCCATTCCAAATATAACTTCTCCAGAAAATCTGGGAATATACATGCAATTATTATTGCTACATAATTGCATGTAGTTTTTAGGATACAGAATTCACACGCAGGTAGCTTAATCTAATTTAGATTAGAAAAATTATCTTTTCTTGACCTAAGCATTGCCCTGTAGTTTCAGCTGGATAATGTGTTTCAGTTTTCTTAACCTAGGGTTTTGCCAGGCATTGCTGAGTACTCTGTTATCTTTAATTACAGAGGCATACACAGTTTGTGCTACAATTAGCTGTTTAATACTTGGGATTTTTATTGGAATAGCAATTTATTTTTTGTTTCTGAAGAGAGGAGAGTGCACAAGGTCTCCTCCCTATTTCACACAGTAAGATTTGCAGTTTGAGTCAGCACTATGGTAAAACAATGCCCCTCAATCATTTAATTTATAATGCTGCAAAGAATGCATTTTTTATCTAAGTCATGATTTAATCATGTATCAAGGATATGGGAAGATGCTTAAATCTGTAATATATATATTTATGATCTATTGCTGAACTTGCAGTCACAAAAGCCTATCTAAGGAACTTAGCTCTTAGAGTATCAGTGTGGAAACAAACTGAATGTGGGCCATCCCCTTTCTCCTCTGTACTGTTTAGATATTACTGCTCTCAGAAAAATATTACAGAGCTCAGCTGAAAACTGACAGGTTCTAACACATTGCAATCCCTTCCTTACCTGAGACTTGCACTAATTTCATGTCCCCAAGTCCTTAAGTGTCCATTCTTCCAGTTCAGGCTGAGCTGTGCCCTGAGTGCCCCACAGAGCATCTGCTGACAGCAAAATCAGTAGTGCCTCCAGCTTTTTTAGCTCCTCTGTGCTATCAGCCACCCTCCAGGGCAGCTTGAGTCAAGGAAAAAAAGACGAAAAGCTCAACTTATGGGGTGGATACAGCTGTAGGATTTTTTTAAATAGAATAAGTCATAGGTAGTTAAACACTTGATTTCAGAAAGGAGGGTTTTCACCTCCCTTCACTGTCAGAAAAGTAACTCCCTGCCTGCAGCAAGCCACAGGCATTCCTGGTTCCCTGGTTTTTTTTTATCTCCAGATTAATGACTGTAGAGTGCACTTCAGAGCACCCTGATGCTCCATTGAGTCTCATCCTCAATATGATGTTCTGGAGAAGAATCGTATCATGCAACTGGGACCTCAATTCCCACCAGAAAAAGATATAGGAGACAAAGTGAAAAATGCTATTTGTCCCATGAGCAAATGCTTCTGGGACAGCAGGGAACGATTAAAGCAAGATTATGTTCTGAAGAGATTTCTTGGTTTGTTGACAGAGAGAGGGGAAAAATTGGCAGAAAAAGGGTTATATGAAGCACAATAGCAGAGCTATTTCATTACAGACTAAGAGAGTCACAGGAAAATAAATTAAAAAATACATTTTTGGTATGAGGGAAAGCAAGAAATGGATAGAAGGATAATTTGTGCAGACAGCACATCCCTTTTTAGGCAACTGCCCCTTTATCCCTTCCTTTGCTTGTAGCATCACTATGCCTGAAAACAGGAAAAAAAAAATGTCCACTCTTAGGAATGTTTATATGGGGGATAAAAGGAAAGTTCCCACAGGTGTGCACGGAGGGATGCACACCTCAGTCATTTACACTGTAATGTACATGACACATTAATAAGTGACCAGTGCTAAAGACATGTTTATTATTGTACTGCAGAGCTGCTTTAACCTCTAAGGCTCTTAATCTCTAACTTCAATTTTTAAACTTCAGCACAGGCTTCCAGAGGGATGAATGATGCAAAAGTATTATACAGTAAAATAGAGATGTAAAGTTTACTTCTTAAAAATATGTGCTGTATTTTATATCCTTGATGTTGGGAAGGCTCCCACAGGGGTTAAGATCCCAGTGTTCCAGGTATTCTGCACAGTCACGGAGAAACACTGTCATGTTCAAACACAAACAGTTTACAGGGAGAAGCAGAAAAGCAGAGAGGAACATCCAAGAGCTCAAAATAGCATCCAAGCTGCCTTTTGTCTTGCCCACTGCATTACACAAGTTCTGTACTGTAACATAGAGGCCATCAGTAAAAATCACAAGTGTAAGTTTGAGCTTTATCCCAACATTGCTCTTGGCCAGTAGGCGTCATCTGTTTTTGGGAGAGCTGTTTGGTGCTCAGGAGACCATCACCTTAAATCCTGCCTGCTTTACTTGAAACATTTATAGGATGTACCTAAGTTAGGCTTGAACACTTCAGAGAGAGCTGGAGAAGCCTGTGCATTTTAGGCTTTCCATCAATTAGCTGTGAAGCTAATGAAGAAGTCAGTTTCCCTTGCTGTGCTGTTCTTTCTACCAGACATTATTATTGATAAGGTCAAATTGTTGTTTCAGCCATGACTTCCAGAGTTCTGCTTAGGTCCATTCTGTGAAAAGCAAAGGAAAATTGGGATGTCCTCTGCTGCAGAGGATTTTCTCAGGTGCTCACATGTCCTGAGTACAGAACAACAGCTTTGTGGAGAAAAGCAAACTTAATGGGATTTGGGGTTTCTTAAGACATTTCAGGGCTTCACTCCTGCCAGCCTTGTACACACCACTGGCTCCCGAGGCTGGCTCCTAGGGCAGCACTTGTGCAGGCACTGACAAAGCTAATTAAGGAAACAGATTTCTCCTGTGCACATACTAGAACCAAACTGCCTCTGGAACAGAGCCAGGCACAACTCCAGGCACCATTCTCTCAAGTCAAACTGCACTTACTTCCTCAGTTGTTTTGGTTTCACAGCTGTTCAGAGAAGATTTGGAGTTACACAGATGTTCCCATTTTCAAATGGGAATTTTAAACATTACCCTCATTGTCCCTGGATAAAGGAGCAACGTGATAACAGCTGAAACTTTCCCCATATTAAGCTTCTGCTAAAACTTTACATTAATATACGTCCAAAAGGAAGGGCTACTAAAGAACCAAGTCAGTCAGTGCAAAATTGGGATTACAGGACAAACATTTTCAGTCTTAGTACAGCTCTGGCAAATTCTCATAGGAATTAAAATGCTGCATTAAACTTGGTCTCTTACCATATGAAAACAATCCTGACCTAAGAAGAATCCTTCCTAAACTGACAGTGTTTTGGCACTGGGAACAGATGCACTCCTTGGCTGTATGTACACACAGAGCACACAGTGAGAAATCCTAGCAGGGAGTGAGTCCAGCACACAGAATGCTGCAGAAATTGATTCCCCTCAGCTTTCAATGTCCTTATTCTTACACTGCTTCTGCCCAACGAGCTGCTGGCAGGGTCACATCAGCAGCTCTTCTATAGGTATGCAGAATCCTTAACTCCCTCTGCCCCTTCTAGGGAATGATTTTCTCTCTAAGTTGAAATCTTAATAAGCCTGGAAGGTAGAATAAAAGCAAGATTTGGTAGGTTTTTTTTTTCCTTAATTGTGAGAAGGCAAAAAAAAAGTGATTCCAGAGTTTTAAATAAATTTCTTTCAATTACAAAATATCAAATATAAGATAAACATCCATGTAATTCTTCCTCTCTGCTACATAGGATGCTACAAACTTTTTTCTTTCCTTGAAAAGCCTGGGTACATTCAAGAGAGAAGTCAGCAGGCCTGAGGGTAACAAGGCTCAGTCCATTCCTATTTACTTACAAACCCACCTCACTAACTCTCATCATTCTTCCTATCCCAGGTACTCTGGGATCTTCTCAACAACTGCTGGTTCACTTTCCCACTACCATCCCATTTTCCACCTTATTTTACTCCATTATTTTAGAGACAGGTGCCTTTTCATAGGATATTTGTTTGCCCTCACAATACCAACTGAGAACCTCAACTGTCCAGAGTGCTCCAACACCTCTCCAAGTCAGATTCTTAGGCAACATTATCCTCATTTTACACAGAGGCAAAAATCTGAATGGCATTTGAAAAGCATTTAGAGCTCCTAATTTTCAGACTTTTAATTAATGGAACTGGAATTATGAACTAATTTCATTAGGTTTGACACTGTTGCTCTAGGTTAAATGCCCAAAGAAGTGTGAGAAATCAGAATGTGATTAAGCAGAGGACTGAACTGGTCATGCTAACAAAACACAGAATAAACATTCCAGTTACCAGTATGAATCCAAACATACTTTATTCAAAGGACAAGAGCCATGGACAGGACTTAACTCATAGTCAAGTTTCATTTTTTGGTTCAAGTTCTGAATAATTATATATCCATATCATTAGAAATGCTAACACAGCAGTTGAACATCTCTGTAATGATCAGGTGTAACTGCAGATCTGCTCTTCTCATGCTTGTATATTCAGTAGTTTCTTCACAGATTCCTTGTACTGAGACATGTTACTTTCTGTTTCACCTTCGTTTTTAAGCGCGGTGACCGAGTTTCTGTAATTCTTAACCACTTCAGATGCCAGCAGCTCCTCTTCAGTGACATTACTGACATTCTCTGAGGCTTTTATTCGAAGCAATGTGTCCAAGGCATTTTTCTGAGAGCGACTGTTTTCCCAGATATACTCTTCCATGTCTTCCTCAGACTTCTCGCTCTCCCACTTCTCAGTTTTCTGAAAGAAAATGCACAACCTTAAAAACTATCCAAGACTGAAACAAAGCAACAATAATTTGAAGAAACTGATCTCTCATAGCGATTCCCTTTAAAAACTGCATTTGTGGTGGAAGGTATTTCCTCTAGAGTCCAAGGCTTGTAAGTCAAGCCTGTATGAGCAGGATGAGCTCCTTTTTCCCTCTCATCAGGTTCTTTCTGTATCTGGCAGATAAAACTGGCTGAGTCAAAGTGGGAGGAAAAGCTTATGGACTATACATAATGAATAACTAAAATCCTTGCAAAAGTAGTAATTTTAAAGAGCTCTCAACACTGCAGTTCTGGAAGCAGCCACCCAGCTATTATGTCCCTAGCACAGGGTTCTGGTCTGGCTACACTGGCTGGTGGGGGGGAAAGTGAGACAGTGCCTAATGAGTAACCCATGATGTGACACACAAAGAAAAGCACCACCAACAAATCCACTTCTTCTTCCTGCAAAATACATCGCTCAATAGAATCTCTATCCACAAGGTGCTGATCTTTACCTAATCAGTGCTGCAAAATTAGACAGGATCAGAAGAAGACACCACCATCTCAGTGCTGTAAACACACTTGTTCTGTATCAATTCTGTCTTTCAACATCTCTCCAGCAGGCCTTGAAAGAAACTTTAAGAAGTATTTCAAATGTTGTAACCTGCTATTTTGTATTGTACTTTGATAAATACAGATGCTTCAGTGATATATTTGCATTTTTGTATATTGCAGGCTGTATGTTTGAGTATTTATAATTATTTAGTACTTTACTGATGTAACCAATATGTCTTACCTATGTAAGAATCACAATTTGAAGTATTTTGCTATTCATGTTTTTCTTACAATTGTTATAAAATCATGACTAAATAAAACTTGCATTTCTCTGGAAATATACTCAAAGAAAGCTTATAGTAAAGCCTTTACAGCATGCCAATTTTATCTTTTCTAAAATCACTTGCCAAAAAGAGCTCTTCAATAAATTTTTAGCCACATGCAGAACCAGAAAAACATCTTGTAAGCTGGGGGAGGAGGGTTTTTTTGCTGTTGTTCATTGTATGTTTTGTTTGTTTTTTCTTTTCTGCAAAGGAGGTAAGGTGAGGTGTGTATTGGTATTGTTTTTCATTTGTTTATTTAAAGGTTATTCTTTCCACTAAGCATCAAGGTTGCTGCAGTCAAACCACAGTATTCAATAACCTTTAATTAAGCCCCAAGATTTTTTTTTTCACCCTGCAGCTCTTGTGTGCTTGGATTCCTCTATCTGAATTTAGAACACCTTCCCAAGGGCTGTGTCCTGCACCTGGTAAATGGCATCTCTTGTCTTTTGAGTCTGAGTCCAAATGTTTAGTCAGAAGCAGCAATTCACACTGCTCAGAGGTTCATATGACTGACATTAAACCCTGGACACAATAAACCACAGGAGTAAAAAGGACCTCCTCATTCAATTTCTGGAGGTGAAAAACAGGAACAAAAGGACATCCTGTAGCCCTGTACTGCTGAAACATTAATGGAACAAGTGGGCACAGTGAAGTGTTCCTTGTCTGTTTGACAAACCCTGCAATCCAGAGTGGAGATTTAGAGTTTTAAATTAACAGCATCATCCTGCTTTACACATCCCCTGGTTATGTGCAGAGTGGCTATCCAAGCATTTTTTCCCCTGAACTCCAACAGAATTTTCAAGCCAAAGCCTCTCTCACAGGGATAGGGTTTCTCAGGAGTAAGGGAATATGAGTATCACTCCTGGTCACTCGCTGGACCAAACCCACGGCTGAAATTCAAACAAAAGATCCCTGTGAGGCTTTTAAACACCTCTAAGTCACAGCAGAGACAACAAGGACTAATGACAGCATTACATTTATCTCTTCAGGAATATCCTTCTCTGTACACAGCAACTCACAGGATTCTGGAGATGCATGCTGATAAACAGATTAAGATTTCCCTACCTCTTGTGAGCATTACAAAGCAAGATTTTAAAGCAACTGTTGAGTATTTCTTTCTTGGAATTCCTCCCAGCAGAATGATGTTGTCAACATGGATTTTAAAATAAAATCTGACTGTGTGGTGGGAGGTGAGGGGGAAGGCAGGAAGGGATTTGACGGTAGGGGGAGATTTCTAAATCCATTAGTTTTTGCAAACTGTATCCATTGAAACTTTGATACCTTTTCAACAGAATTTACTGCAAGAGAAAAGTGACTGTAGAATTATATAGGCAATTGGAAACATAGTCGAGGTAGACAAGCACCATGAAGCCTTAACAGTGGAAATGTTACACATGTTGCAGGCTCAGTTTAAAGTGTTATGAATAAAACTAATAAGGAGAGTTAAATAAAGTTCAAAAATTAGGTCTTTATCACTCAAATCTTATTAGTTGAATTCTTTTTGTCCCCTGCAGATTAAACATGTTAGTAAACATGATAAAAACTGTTCACCAGTTTTAAAACTGCAGTCTTAAAAATGAGAATAAAACAGTTAGAAGAGGAATCCAAGTGTGATATTGTTTTCCTAGAATCCCCACTTTGCGAACCTGGTTAAAAATAAGAATTCACTAAGAATGGTTTCCTCATTCTACCACCCGCAAGACAGAATCTCAGTATTATCTAGCTTGGCTAAAGATGCACTCAGCTGATACTTTCAATCTTTTCCTCTTAAAAAACTTACAATAAGAATAAAAAAAACCCAAACCAAAACACCAGAAAACAATTTTCCATATAAAGTAAAAGATTTAAACCTATGACTAAAAAGGCATAAAAGGCTATTTTTTCACTTCCCAATGGAACTATAAAGAATTATTTTTCAATGCCATAAACATAATAAGGATTTGTTTCTAAGCAAATCTTTTATGCTACAGTTTAAGCCAGTATTTTGGGAGACTTACAAGCCTTTACAGTGCTTAATCTGAATTCTGAAATAGAATGAATGCTAAAATAGACTTTGGACAGTGAAGTTGCTTTTTACATGTAAGTCATTAACAAAAGGCTCCACTTTATATGGTAGCTTAAAGTGCAGAAGAAAGGAAAGGATTTGGGATTTCTTAAGCAGGCATTTCATCATCAGCGTGCTTGAGGTTTTTTCTGCCCATTCAACTTGCACAATTTTGATGCTGCAGTGATACAGAGGCTTAAAATTTTCAGTTCCCTGATCTTCCTTTTGGGAAAAACATTTTAACTAAAATTTCTCTAGTGGCACACAGAAATCTTGAGGGCAATTAAAAACATGACTCATGTTGGTTAATTTTCTTGTCAATGGTTTGAACAGTTAAATATTCAATGCTGTTTAGCAAAGACCAGGTATTTTAAAAGGATTATTTTTGAGGGGAAGCAAAGTTCCTTAAATGCCGAGTCAAATTTCAAAATCCATGCAGCCTAGAATAAATACACCTGTATCTTTGGATTGCATTGCAATAAAAGATGCTCTGTGTGGAACAATAATCTTACATTTTCAGCTAATAAATGACAGCTATGCTAACATTTTCCAAGTTACTGGGAACCTTCAATCCTAAGAGGAGTTGCCAAAACAATTATGTGCTTATCTCTTTGGATACAATACACTTTGATCTGTACTATTTAATTAACAACTTAGAAATATCAACAGAAGTTTGTAGAAAGGCAAAACTTATTTGCAGCATATGAGACTGGATACAGAAATTGTAATTGCCTGGTGATGTGGAATAAGTTAAAATCCATTCTTCTGAATAAGCAGAACTGTGTTTTCTAGGACACAGCAATGGCACAGGACAGGTAGAACCTCTAGAGAGTCAAGGGAAAATCAAGAGAAACTATGAAGATAAAAATTCCCGTGAGGTCCAAACATGTAACACAAAAGGAAAACAAGCACAGAAACAAAACCAGAACTCTGCCCCCAAAGACTAATACTACACAAGAGATGCTCCCATAATTAATGATGCTCTCAAGTTTAGTCTCTGGCTCTGTAACTAACTCAGGAAAGTTGCCATCAGTCTCTTTCAAAACTTAGGATAATATCTAATTTCTCTAGGCTGGAGTAGCTGCATGCATTTTCTGGAAAATCCAGGTTTCTGAAAGGGTAATTTGTAAGGTATTTATCTACCTCACTTTGATTTTGGAAGGCTGACCAGATAAGATTTTGATCTCATCAAGAGAGATCCGTGATATTAAAAATCCAAGTCTGATGATTTTCTGTTCGGTTTATTAATGTCTATGCCCCACAAGACTTTGTTTCACTCCAACACAGACTGAAAATTGAACAGTGACAAAATTGTATTTATGCATCAAAAAAGAGCCTTTTTCCTCCAGCAACAAGAAATATGGAGCTTAAGCATAAGGTATTGCAAAATGCTTACTACAGTCAGAAATATTACAAAGACAATTCCTAATTCAACCTTTTGCTGGAATGCTCATCGTTTTTCGTTCCAAGAGGTGCAAAAAAAAGTGTAACCTTCTTCTACTAGAATACACATTTCCTGTAAGGAAACCTCCTTCCTTTGATTTTAAATGTTTGAACTCAGAGAAAATGGATGAACTTTAACATCCACTGTAAAGCCACTTTGGCTTTACCTTTTCTGGTTCCCATTACTGACGAGGACTCTCTCAGCTGTCCGATTCTGGTGAGCATGCAATGGAATCCATGGTTCAAAACAAAGGACATACTCCAACATTTAGAGACCAGCCTCACTTCAGCCCCAGTCTGCATTACTTAAACCACACTGAGAGAGAAGCCTGTTCTAGGTAGGGAGGGCACAATTACACCACCCTTCATTGTTCTAAGGTCCTCAAGTCAGGAGCTTCACTCTGAACATCTTCAGTAACACTAAAAGGTGTCCAGGGAGCTTCAGCAAGACTTGAGTGCCTCCACCACCTGCCACTGCAACTCTACAACCCCCATGTCATAACATCCTGAGTGTTCATAACATCAACTTTGGAATTCTAAGTAGCCAGAGACCTGCTTAGGTTTCAACAGTGGACTCATATCTTTTCCACATATTTTACAAGGTAAACTCCCAGTATGAAACTGCAAAATTCTGCTGTTACCAAGTATTACTGGCACAACCTGAAGTGGTAAAAATTATGTTTATTTGGAATGGCTTAAAATGACTGTAGTTGAAAAAAATGAAGATGAAGCCTAAAGAAAAGCTGTATGATGGATTTGAGTGTTATCATCAGTGGTCATGTAAAAATACCCATCACAGACACTGCATCCCACCAGTGACTTGCCACTGAAAGCTCTACAAAGAAATGCAAAAGTAGTTCCCCTGAAATTCAATCAAGCTGTACAGCTGCAGGGTTGATAAATTTTAGTTAAGCCTCCAGTGTCATGCTGTCTGCTCATTCTTCATTTTTGTCCTCCCCTCACCTTTCTGTTTCTTACTGTAAGAAGTTGTGGAGAGTAGAAAATCCAGGACAACTTTTTAGTACTCTTTCAAGATCCCAGCTTAGCAAGGCTGAATCGAGATCCTTCACTCTCCTTCATACTGTGTATGTTGAAACACCACATGGAATTGGAGCAATAAAAATTTAATTACTCTTAATGTTTTTCCTTACTGGAAAATTTACTTCATGCTGCATTTGCTTCACATTCCTGCTTTCATCTCCTGACAGAACTGGACTTTTGAGTGATAAACTATTAATCCAAGCTGTGTGAAGAAATCCATCCAAGATCCTTTCAACCACTCGAGGGCAGCAAACTCTAACTCTTTAAAAACCACTTGTTCCATAAACATACATCCACGTTTGGAATGATGTTACAGCATTCAAGCAGACCAGAATTTGAAGGCAGCAAAAATACAACTGGTTAAACTGCTGATTCACTGATTAATTCAATCCATGCACAATACTGGGGGATAATTTGAAAGGAATCACAACAGAAGTCCAAAGAAGAGAAATTCAATTCTTACTAACTGGAGCAAGTCAGCCATGTTATTAATATATTCTGAAATCTAACAAAACACAAATATCTGATTAATAACCAGACAACTAGTAAACAGGAAGCAAAACATCTCCAAGTATTTTAGAATGAGAAAATAAGTGAACATTCTTAGGTTTTGAAGATTTTTAAGACTGTTTTAAAATAACTGAACTCATGGGTCTGATACTGCATTTGTAACTGTATTAAAAGGATGATGCATTGCTGGCAACTAAAACATAATTACAGTTGAAATTCCATTTCCTGATGTATATCTGCATATAACATTTCCCCCCACACATGTGTGCAATTGACAAAATGCAGTAATCCAGATATTAACATAAATCATAGGAGTTCTGCCACATTTAAAGAGATCATGGGCAAAGTTTTCAGGCTTGAGGGCAGAAGTTACATGGATCCAGCTTTCCTTCACTCAGCAAGAATGGAACACTGCCCTCATATTTTGATTCAAATCCATCAGCCACATGCATTAACAGTGTGGAACTACTCTGCTGGGAAAGTCATCAAATCCTACAATTACTTCTGCAAACAGGACTGATGTTACTGCCTAAATGGAAGGCCAGGCCCTGTCTGTCCCCCTCCAATATTAAAGTTCATGTAAATGAAAATAAACCACACACTGTTTGCTCATGGTTTGCTCAATGGATCCAAACTGTCTTTCAGCAAGTTATTGAAAGGCATTATCCTTGATCAGGGGGCAAAAAAACCATGCCACAAAATAAAGCATGTCACACAAAATAAAAACCCATGTCTCAGGAAACCATTAATTTTTCATGGGAATCAAAGACAATTACAACTGATTGACAAACTCATCAAATATTAACATGGAGGATGAAAGGTAATAAAAGTGCAAGAGACTTGTGCATATTCAATAAACACTGAATACTCCCATATCAATATTGCATAGCCCTGTCTGCCAGCACTAATTAAAGCTGGAGCCCAGCACAGCCATGGTGTTTGTCTGAAATTATTAAAGTGAGCACTTCTAGCTCTCTTGTCATTGCTTACTACTGGAAGCTACTCTGCCATTAATTTAAGATTTGTAATGCAATGTGATGCTGTTGGGGAGAAAAACACCCATGTGTACTTGAGATCTACAGCAAATGTTATCTTTCACCATCAATTTAATTTGATGCACTCTACAATTACAAAATTATCCTTCAAGGCAACTGCCACTGAAAGGGAAATATATCTCATCCTCCTTAGGATGTTCTTAACATCAGCACTGCAGTGATCAAAATCAAGAACAATTCATAAAAATGCTAAATACAGACATTTCCTACTCTAGAAAATCTGAAAACAGTTAAGTATGAATTTTAGCAGTGGATAAGGTACAACTTCTGTAAGAGTGACATATGGAGATGATGAAGGCTTTGTCTGCCTCAAACACTGTGATAATGACATGGGACATTTGAACAAAGTTCAGTCATCCAAAACATTACTATGGATTTCCAACAACAACAATTTCAGTTCAGACTGCTCACTTGTTTTCTGTAAAAAAATGCCTGTAAAATTGTTGAAGGGCACCAACACAACCACAAAAATACAGGAGACAAATATGAAGAATTCCCTGTGAAAGGAAAATCTGTAGTCAAAGTGGGAAGGCTGCCCCTTTTCTGAGCAAGGGGGAGCTCAGAAGAGCAGTCAGCTTGAGACAAGGTATGTGAGAGAAGCTTGAGACAAGGTATGTGAGAGAAGCAGAACACTTCCAAATGACAGCCATGGTTTTCTGCAGCCCAGGAAGAGCCCAAGGAAAAACATATTCTAATTAACAGACAGGAGTTTGGCATCCTGCAAAATGTTCTCTTGGTTGAATCTGAAGAAAAGTGAGTTGGAAGAGAATATAATTGTAAGGGAATTTACTTTAAAATATGACAGAGAGCACATTTAGAGTCCACACTCAACTGCTTACCCAGGATTCGTGGTACAGAACTGTGAGCAGGTGCATGCCATAATCATAGTTCTGTCTTCTCAGGGGACACCTGGAAATGCAGAAACATTTTTCTGAACAAAAGGTTAAAACCTACCATCACATTTTCTACTGTGTAATGTAGGGAATATTAGGAAATGAGTGGTTGATTCTTGTGTACTTCTCAATTACACACAACCAAGAATACCATGGAGGCTTGAATAATAAGAACACAGGAGAATGGGCAGCTGCAAGGCAGCAGGAAAATATACAGTATCCAAGAATTTACAAATCTTCTGGAGACATTAGAAACTTCTTTGCCCCGTCCTAGATTACAAGGCAAGATGCATTCAATTGCCATCTGTTAGAATTGTGGCACTTATCTTCTTAATTGGGCAGTTTTCTTTATCTCTTTCACAAACCAATCCTCCCCCCTGGGAGACATCTGCTGTTAATGGCCTGTTGAATGTCACTGCATGACTGATAAAAGTTGGAGCATCCCATTGTGAGATGCTCCACCCAGAGGGAGGAGCCAAGCATTTCTACCTGGATATAATCTTCAGTTTCTGGGACACCAGCACAGCTTCTTCTGCACTGGATTTCCCAGAGGAACAGCTGCCTCTTCCACTGCCTCTTCAGAGCAAGGTTACACCCTTTTCTGCAGGATCACTACTCCAGCAGAACCACACCTGACACTCCAGGAGGACTGCAGCCACAATTCCAATGGGACTGCTGCCAACACCCTGTCCAACAGGGTGTCAGGTTGTATTCTGACTCTGACAGTGTTCTTTTAGTTCACTGCATTGTTTATTTTATCTTTTTATTTTCTTCCCTAATAAAGAACTGTTATTCCTGCTCCCATATTTTTGCCTGAGAGCCCCCCTTAATTTCAAATTTATAACAATTCAGAAGAGGGGGGTCTACATTTTTTTTTCCATTTCAGGAGAGGCTCCTGCCTTCCTTAGCAGACACCTGTCTTTCCAAACCAAGACAGCCCCACATTAGCCTTAAAATATAATAATTCACCAAGACAATAACTGGTATTACTAGAAGACACTCAGCCCTTTCTCTGCTGTGGGCACTGCTACAGTATTTTTGTTTCCTTCTGGCAGCTCACCTATCTGTTGTAATTGTGAGCACATCTGTCTTCTGACAGTACCGCTCTCCCACGAGCTTAATGAACTTCTTCTTTGCATGGTCATCCAAATTCAGGTTAGAAAGTTTAACCTTCAAGAAAAGGAGAAAACAACTTTAATTCCTTGGAAAATCCAAACTCTGAACTCTGGAAGTACTTGAGACAGACAGATCTTCTATCAAGGAGAGCTATTCAGGATGCATTTGAAGAATTTCTTTGGATTGTATCACACTGATGTCTTAACATAAGGCAAGAATAATGTGATATTGAAACAATATATACCTGCATAGTATCCCCACATGCCCCCAATGTCGTACAAGTCCCAAGGCCAGTGAATATGAATGGACAGATTTCGTCAGGAACACACACACATACTCATTTGTGTGTGATTTTGAATTCCCTCCATTTCTCTTCCTTACAGAAGATCACACTTGCATGTTTGGAAAAGAAAGCCAAGCATTTAGGGGTTTGAAACAAAGGCTGTTTACCAAAACTACTACTTACTCTTAAGGTCACCACTCTTGCTTTGGGATTCCGAATAGAAGTCCCTGAAGAAACATAATCTACTGTTTCAATTTCAATGGGAAAATGCTGTTCACATTTCTCATCACTGTCCAGAGCACTTGGCCATTCAGTGCAGAAATCTGTACAATAAAGAGTAAACACTCTGAGTAATACCTATCTGGTACATTTAGATGGAGTTTTTTCTCTTTCAAATGTACTGCAATTTATGTTTTTAAAAGTACTAGTCCTAGGAACTACACTCGTTTAGGTAACAGCAGTGTTTCTGCTAGACTCGCTCCAGTATTACCATGTCTCTCTTTGTACTGGCTTCCCCAAAACAGGATACAGTACTGCAGATGTCAAATAGGATCATAGAATGGTTTGGGTTGGAAGTGACCCTCCTGCTATGGAGATTTTTTACTAGATCCAGCTGCCCAAAACCCTGTCTAACTAAGCTTGAACACTTCCAGGATGGGGTATTCACAGCTTCTCTGGGCAAGCTCTTCCTTCACCACCTTCATCACAAAAAAAGGCTTCCTTTGCCTGAGCTCCTCATCAGGTTCCCCTTACAGGCTTGCTGAGTGGAAGGATGCTCCTGGTCTCCAGTAGATCCTGTATCTCCCCAGCAGACCCTGCTCTCACAGAGCGTCTCATATTAATAGCTCTTTGGTCATTAAATGCAGCCCATAATGGCTACTGCTTGAAGCCTGGTTCAATCACAGTTCTCTGAGAACTGAGTCACATTCATCACTCACCTTCTGTACAGCTCTGAACTATCAAATCATCAGTTCAAGCAAGGTCTTGTGCAAAAGTAACATTTCAGTCTTACTCTTGTCCTGACAACCTCCTGAGACTTATCTGCTACCACCTGGGTGACTCCTGGCAGCAGCAGGAAAGCAAACAGTAACAGCCACAGCCAGCTGAATAACCAGCTCCACAAGTGTACCATGTCCCACCACCATCACACACAGTTACATCTTGCTTTGTCTGAAAACTTCCAGAGATGGTTTAAAAAGAAAAAAACAACCAACTAAACAAACAAAAAAATCAAAAAACCCTCAACTCCCCCCTCACCTTTAAGAGCTGCACAGTGCTTCTTAATTGCAGGAGGAGTAAGATGCAAAAAATTGGGGATCTGAAACAGACGCATTAAGAGTTACCAAAACAATAGCTTTTTGTCTGATCAGAAGTTAATGGGCATTACTGAAATCTGATTACACTTCTCACATTTGGTAAGGCAGTATAATATGCTTAAGGAAATATTCATTTAAGCAGACTCTTCTCAAGTCTGATTTAGGGAAAGACTTTGTGACAAAAGTCACAGGCACCTTCATCCTAAAAAGTCTCCTGATATCATTCATTTGTTAATTAACTATATATTTGTTACCACTTAGAAATTCAAGAGGATCATGTGACTTAATAGCAGAAAGCAGTCTCCAAGACAAATATTCCAATCAAAGCAGCACAGCCTTAGTGAACAGTGACTTTAAAAGCGACCCCCAGCTGTGGCACATGTTTTACCTTGATAAGTTCTAGGTTGCCTTCTTTTGGTGGAGGCACTCCTCTCTTCACTGGGTAACCCATTCGGATTGGGAGAGGCACAGAAGCAGGTTTGAAGGCAGCTGCTGTTGGGTACACACTGCTCCAGTCCTGATCCACAGCCATCCTCTCCGTCCTGGGGGGTGCAGCCTGATCACGGGAAAAGGGGACAGGTGGGACGGGAGAGACACGGGATATAAGACAAGACAAGATCAACACATCACATAATGATTTCAAGAACCAATTCCCACAGCTGGACATTTCAAGACACCTTTACAGCCAAAGTTAGTGCTGATTTGTAGAGGAATTTTTAGCAGAGAGCCTCTCCCATCTTAGCTGCCAGGCCTTTCCCAGTCTTTTCCATTTGATGGCAGAGATGCTTAGGAAGAGGAATTTGCCATCTTCCTGCCTTGGGATAAATCAGGAGGGGGAATCAAACCACTACAGAATTGCAAACTCTATTTCCTAAAGGGCCTGAACACGTGGTGGGGGACAAGACAACGAGTTTTAAAATTCTGGAATTCTGTAGGTGTGGAACAGTTCATAATTAATAATGCTGAAATTTCTTGCCACAGAAATTCCAGTGTAGGGACAATGTATCAGTACATTGCAGGAATAGCTTATACCCTCCAGAAACTGACCATCAATTTAATCAAATGCTCTTAGAAAAAGAAAAGCTTTATGCCAGAAAGCAAGCACCACAAATATTGTCTCAGTCTGACAACAACATCGACATGTCTGGGTTATTGGAAATGCGACTTTAAGTTACTTTTTACACTGCTCTACATGGTGTCAGTGCAAGTTAACTCTTAGCTTAGTGTTGTATTTTTAATTTTTGATAACATAGACTGAAAAGGTTACAGAAGGCAGGTGCTGGCCTGGAATGGTCCCAGGGGATTGTTTCACCAGGATTTGACTGCAGAAGGGGCTGCTGGGCAAACTGACACAACACACAGCTTAGAAAACTTCCCCAAACACCTGAGCTACCTGTAAATTTCAGTACTTACTGATCTTACAAACTGTGGTGTCCTGCCTCTTCTCCTTACTGAACCTGAAAGAAGGAGAAACAAAAGATATTAACAGAAACATGTTTTTAAAATAAATTAACCTATAGTTTTGGGAGCAAAAAATGTAGCATGATTCCGTATGTCTTTTTTTTTTGTTTTTTTTGTGACAATATCCAGGAATAGTCCCCAATCTTTACATGGAAAAAAGGTACTCAAAACTGAAGATTACCAATTAATTTTGCAAAAAAACAAGATAAAAAAGAACTTGAAGGACAAAAACGAAGGACACTTTTGCCTTCATTCCTATGCTCCCGTTCCTCTTTCCCACACAGCAGCCACAAATCACTTTCCACCAGCAGCACAAGATGGATAAACTTAAGAGTTCCTATTTCCAAAAGGAGAGGGCCATGGCTCCATCCTTTCCTTCAGACAGTACAGCTTCACGCCCTCTTCTGTGCCACTCTGCAGCACAGCTAACCCCTGTATGAACAGTTCAGGCATTGGATTGTTTCTCTTTTAGAACTGGGGATGGGGAACACTTTGATCCTGCTCACTGGGCAGTTCCAGAGAAAGTGGAATGGGAAGTGAAAGAGTTTAATCCATTTCAGGTCTGGGCTTCTCCTGGCTCTACTTTATAGCTCACTCATTTCACCTGGAGCTGTGGTGAGGGATCCCTAGGGATGCATTAAGTCACCAAATACCACTGGGTTTTCAAACTAAACACTGTTCTTTGCATACCTGTCTGTCTTCACTTCCTCCTCCTCCTCAAACCCTAAAACACTTCCAAACCCCACTGTCCAAAAACCAGAGCAGAATATAATATGGCCTCAGACATACAAAGATGAACCTGATGACATTTATTTTCAAGAGTCTGATTTGAATTCAGAAGTTTCATCGATTGTACATATTTAGCATAAAGCAAAGATTTAAGAAGGGATGTTTGGGTTCTTTTTTATATCATTCAATCTTATAACCCTACCCCATAAAAACTTGTGGATTTCACATGTTGTTTCCGTTATCAGAGAACTTTATGTCTCTTCATCCTTTTCTAGCTATTAAAATCTTAAACTGAGCGGCGCATCCGTTCAGGGCGCTCCAACAGATAATATTCAGCACTCCTTTAACCCTCGACCTACCTTTTTCGTGGTGCTTTCACAAACAGCCACACGTCACAACAACCTTACTATTTCTGTTACAAACATCTGTAATTTCAGGCCAGGACAGGACACCTTTAGCTGCTACTGCCTCACCGGACATCACTCCGAGGCGCTTCCAGCGACCTGGCGCGCTCCACATGCCCACCGGGAAAAGGCCGGGAAAACTCACTGCTCCCAATGGCATTGGCCAGGCACGACACCAAAGGCTTCCCAGGAGTACACTCAGCGATGAAATTCCCCTTGGGAACAACCCAACACAGGCACCGCTCCGCTACAGCCCTGCCTGCCGTGCGTCCCGCCATGCCGGCGGTGCAGCCCGACCGCCCCGGGCACCCCGCGCTCACCTTCCCGAGGCTGCGGCCCTTCCCTGCCGCTCACCGCGGGCGCCGACGAAAAAGCGGCGCGTCCCCAGTGAGGCGTGGCCGGGGCCCCGCCGGCGGCCCGGGACAGCACAGCCTGAGACAGCACAGCCTGGGACAGCAGAGCCCCGCAGCTCAGCCCGGCCTGGCAGCACCGCGCCGCCATCCCGGCCCCGCCGCGCTCCTCCCGCGGCCCCGCCCGGCGCGACGGCGGCCGGCTCGGGCCCGGCCCCGAATGGGCGAATGCGGTGGCGCCGCCCTCACGCAGCCCCGCAGGGCCTGTTCTGCCCCGGGAGGAGCCGCAGGGTTCCCGGGCTCTGTCCCTGAGCGCTGCTGTGGAGCTCTGAGCTGGGAATATCCCGGGTTGGAAACGTGTCCTGGCCCTGCACAGACACACCAACAGTCCCACCCTGTGCATCCCCGAGAGCGTTGTCCAAACGCTCCCGGAGCTCTGGCAGCCTTGGGGCCGTGGCCATGCCCTGGGGAGCTTGGGCAGTGCCCCACACCCTCTGGAGGAAGAACCTTTTCTGATATCCAGCCTAACCTCCTCTGACACAACTTGAGGCTATTCTCCAAGTCCTGTTCCTGGTCACAGAGAGCAGAGATGGGAGCTGCCCCTCTGCTTCCCCTCATGAGGAAGCAGCAGATGGCCCCCTCAGTCTCCTCCAAGTCAAGTTTTTTTTTCCCCTCACAAGTTAAAATACAACTTCTCCCCTCAGTCTCCTTCAATTTATTTTGGGGGAATTTACTTTTTTACCCCATAACCGAAGGGAAGGAGGACTGGTGAAAACAGCCATACAATACAGTTCAGAACAGGAGATGTAGACAGGAACTAATGAAGAAAAGTTCAAGTCAGTGTAGCTGTAAATTGAAACATGATAGCCAGTAAAATTTGCTAGGATAAAACACAGTCCTGCAAAAAAAAAAAAAAAAAAAAGTGTATTAATTAAAACTAGTAATCAAAACCTTCTGCTAAAAGTTTGATGGCATAAATCTTTCATGCTGTTCAGCCAGAGCTTCCTGTCTCTCACATTCACCTCTTCCCACAAGATCCTTCAAGCCCTCTTTTTTTGGTGCAGGACAAATTGAATTGTGCTGGGCTACATCTGAGACACGCTAAACACCTCATCTGAATGACAATGGACTGTGACTTTTCTAGCAAATACACTGCAAAAGGGACTCAAGGTTTTTGACTCATATTTCATAGTGAAAGAGCTTAAAATTAAAAGTAATCTAAATAGCTGCCTGGAAAGTCCTGTATTAAAGACATGGATACTGCTCAGAGCTGGGGCCTTAGAACTCACTAAGAATGAAGTGAAATACCATCAGGCACATTGAGAGTTTCCTCTGGAACACAGCATGGAACCTCCTTTTCAAGGGAAAACTCCTTTCAGCTCTCCTAATGTTTTAGCCCCAAAATAAATCTTGATAGGGAAACAAAACTGTTGGTAGCACAGGTGTTTCCAGTAAACTACCCAGATTTCCAAGTCTAGTTGAAAAAGATATGCACAATTTTATCCATGATGTATTTATTTTCTGTAAAATATACCAGTATATCATCCTGAAGGACAGGAGAAAAAAAAAATCTAAGAAAAACGTAAACAGAAGGACTATGTGATTTGTTTCCATCTAGAAAATCAAAACATTGACAAACATCATGTGGAACAAGGAGAATTGAATGCCTCTGAATGTTTTTCCTTACTGGAAAATTGACTTCCTGCTCCATTTGCTCCTCTTTCCTGCTTTCAAACTGGACTTTTCAGTGATAAACTAGTAATTGAATTTTCCTCTCTGCTGCAGCACAACCAACCCAGAGTCCAAAATCTTGTCTCAATGGCCACATTCCAGTGGAGGCATTTATATTTAGTAATATTTTACAAAATTTGGAAAGCAACACATTCCCATATATTTGCCACCTGCTGGTTTTAATGGGAGGAAATCCATGGCTGTCTGAGCTGATGAGCTCTTTGCTCTGCTGGTGACAGCATGGCCAGCACTGACCTGCAATATCAGTGTTAGTGCCTCCAAGATCCCAGGAATTTCAATGCTCTCTAACAGCAAAATTTGGTGCTGATTTGTAGAGGAATTTTTAACAGAGGCCTCTCCCATTTGGCTACCAGGCCTTTTCCAACTTTCCACTGCATTTGATTTCGGATATGCTTAGGAAGAAGAACTTGGTATCTTCGGGCCTTGGGATAAATCAGCAGGAGGAGAAGGGGAAAACCAGGGGAAAACTCTGTTTCCTGAAGGGCTTGTGTGTGGGGGTGGCAGGCAAGACAATGAGTGTTAAAGTTCTGAAATTCTGAAAGTGTGAACCAGTTCATAAAACCCCAGTTACTGAGCATTGGAGGGGAACAGGGTTTGGCTGCTCATATGCTTATCAAGGGATATGTTATTATCATGGAAAATGTGTCACCCAAAGCTGACTGTCCTTCCAGAGCTGGGCAATGCCAGTCGTGTCTGATACCGTTATCGACGACCATGGCTGAGGGTGCCGGGTGCCCCATTGGGCAGCCAGCAGGTGACACCGATTTGTGCCAGCGTTGTTGATCTGCAGGGGGGTAGGAAGGCTCTGCAGAGGGACCTGGACAGGCTGCACGGGATGAGATTCACCAAGGCCCAATGCTGGGTCCTGCACTTGGGCCACAGCAATTCTCAGCTGGTAGAGCTCTGTTACAAAATCGGGGGCAGAGGTTCTTGGTTGACTGTTAGAGTCAGTTGCTTCTGGCAGTCCTTCAGTTGTTGCTTGGGTCACCCATAGACCTGCAGAACCTTTGGGCTGGTCCTGCTGTGAAGGGTCAGCCTTGCTGCTGCCTGTGTGGAAGGCCCCTGACCAAGGTAAGGACATTCCCCTTCTCCCTGGATTTTCTCCAGAGCACAGAGATGCATGGCAGCTGACTGCAGCCACACGTATTGACAGTGTTGACAAGACAAGCTGAGGCTCCACTGCTGGAACTCTAAAAGCTTCCCCATCCCTCCCCCAACCTCTCATCTCATCTGTCTGAGGACACTGACCTCCTCCCTCAGAATTTTGCTTCTGCTTTAAAGCTCAAGATAAGTCAAGGGTCCAGGGACCCTCTTGGTCTGCTTTTCTGACACTTCCATGGACAGCAGGAAGTACAGCTCATTTCTGGGATCAGTGGGGCATGTTCCGCTCATTCAGTTTGCAGCTCACCTGAACTGGTGACATGGCACCTCAGTCTTTATCTGTGAACAGGACACTCATCTTTCTGTAGACGGAAATGCCTGTCTGAAATACTCAGGCCATTCCTAAAAATCTGCATAAAACTTAATGTTCTCTGCCATGCCACATAGTGTCACTATATATTTCTGACCCTTTTCTCTGAAATCTACTGCTCTAAGGAGTATGGAGACTACTTAAGAGTTACCTTTTATTGATTACTTTGGGCTTTTCACACAGAGTTGTTCAACAAAACCTTTTCTCTCCTTTCTGTCTGCAGCCTGAGCAAAAGGTGTAGCCGAGTTTCCTCACAGCATGGATAACAGCAGTGGTCCTGTTCTTCTCCTTACCTTGCTCCTGCTGCAGAACATGAGCAGCCCCGAAGTCTCCTCCCCTCCTGCTGGCTACGACATGGCAGAACCTCCAGCCCCGGGAGCTGGCCCCAGCAGGAACCACTCTCTGGTAGAATATGGGCTGAGGCCGGGGGAAATCGCAGCTGCCAGCGTGGTTTGGGGAGCGCTGTGGCTGATCTCTGTCTTGGGAAACTTCCTCGTTTGCTTAGTGATCCACAGGAGCAGGAGGACACAGTCCACCACCAACTACTTTGTGGTGTCCATGGCGTGCGCTGACCTCGTGAGCAGTGTGGGGAGCGCGCCCTTCCTGCTGCTGCAGCTGAGCTCCGGGCGGTGGATGCTGGGCAGCGGGGTGTGCCGGCTGGTCAGGTACATCCAGTACCTCACACCCGGGGTCCAGATCTACATGCTCCTCGCCATCAGCGTGGATCGATGCTACATTCTCATGCATCCCTTGAATTTTAGAGTTTCCAGGGAGAAAGCCAAGAGAATGACTCTGGTCTCTTGGCTCTGTGGTGCTCTGTTTGCATCACCAGCCTGTTTTCTCTACGGCTCCAGCAGCGACCACCACTGCAACTTTTTCCTCCCCAGTTCTTGGCTAGGGACTGCCTCTGGTGTCATCCACCTCTCAGTGCTGTTGCTTTTGATCCCATCACTCCTCATTATCCTCTACTATGAGAAGATCTTCACCTACATTTGGAGAAATAGTACTGAGGACACAGCTGGAAGGAGGACAATGAATCTTGTCTCAAGAAGAAAAGTGAAAATTGTCAAGACATTCTTCATATTTGTCTTGGATTTTCTTACGTCCTGGCTGCCTTTCTTCATGGTACAGTTGTGGCACCCACAGGAAACAGACTACAGAAACAGCTCCTTGCTTTTCCTGGCCATCACTTGGATCTCTTTCAGTTCCTCAGCCTCTAAGCCAACCCTCTTCTACATCTATAATGCAAACTTCAGAAGAGGAATGCAAGAAATTTGTTGCATGTGGAAATACCCCAGAAGCAACATCTACACCATTACCACCAGTTCTGGGACAGCTGAAAATAATCACATTATCCCAGCATCAGCCCAACCTCACCAAAGAATCCACCTGTGATGCTTTTAACAGAGAAGTCAAGGAGCATGAGCTTGCCAGGCCTGGTGAATCCAATCCCACAAATATATTTGCCAAGAGGGTTTCATTACTTTGAAAATGAATGGATGAGCTGTTGGGCTGCTATGTTCCCCCAGAAGAAGGAGGATCTTTCACTCTTTTGAAGCAATAAATAGGTACATATTTTATACCAGCTTCTAAGGCAGAAAAAAATAAATGGTCTGTATTAATGACTTGGGTTTGATGCATTTGTTCTATTTTATTTCAGTTTTTACATTCTGGTCTGGGGAACTCCTTTCCTGGAAACTACAAGAGTCCTTACACTCTCTGTCTTTAGGGAGAAAAGGGAAAGAAAGAAATACTGCTTGCTACAATTCCTGTAAGGGATGGGCCATAGTGTATAAATGCCTAAATCCACCCAAAGCCATCTAGACTTCCTTCCAGTATGTCCCTGGGGATATTCCTGCACTGGGCTTGTCCATCTTGTTCAGACCCCATTGGTCTGGTGGACAGGGTGGTGTTGAGTTAATGGCTTGACTGGATGATCTGAGGGGTCTTTTCCAACCTAAACAATTCTAGGACTCTATCTCCTTCCAGTCTTCCTGTGCCTCCATTTCTCTTTGGGAATAACCTCCTCCTGGAAAAGTTACAGCAGATTGTTTCAGCAGGATTTGACTGCAGAAGGGGTTCCTGGACAAATTGCCAACTCACAGCTTAGGGCTCCTCCTCCACACAGGCCCCAGTGGATGAGCCTCAGGCTCTGCCATCCTGAGGCTTGTTCCAGTGTGTGGCTGTGGAGCCACAGAGCCATGATTCCATTGCATGGCATCATGGAATATCCTGGGTTGGAAGGAAGCCCTGGCCCTGCACAGACACCCCAAAAATCCCACCCTGTGCCTGAGAGTGTTGTCCAAACACCACTGGAGCACTGGCAGCCTTGGGGCTATGGCCAATCCTTGGAGAGCCTTTCCCTGATATCCAACCTAAACCTGCCCTGACCCAGCTCCAGCCATTCCCTTGGGTCCTGTCCCTGGTCACAAAGAGAGGATCTGCCCCTCTCCTGTCCCTTGGGAGGAACCTGCAGATCCCACTGAGGGCTCCCCTTGGTCTCTTCCAAGTCAGTTTTCTCCCCTCACAACTAAAAATACAACTTCTCAGTCACTGCATGCTGTTTCTCTCCCCAAAACAGGCACAGGCTCTTTCAACAACCTCTGTAAGATAAGCTCTGTAGATTTTTTCAGGAAAACACAAATGGATTCATCCCTGGGAACATTTTCCCCATGGAACAAGATGGTGACACTGTTATGTGTAAATCTGGACTAGGTAGTGCTGCTTCTCTTAAATTTCAGCTTTTTCTCCTGTGCCTCAGGACATGTTTGTGCAGATGTTAATTGGGTTTTTTGTTAGCAATATGCTTGTGCCCCTGGCTGTGCCCAGGAGTCCTGGTTTTAATCTGTTTCTTATTACAACAGGGCTGTAATATATTTCACCCTTTCATTACTAATACAGCGTCTCACAATGACTTCATCCTCTTTAGCACAATTATTGGTCAGAATGCATTATGAATGATGGACAGTGAGTAATTACTACTGATAATTAAAGTATAAACTTTGCAATTACTGATTTCCACAAGATTTTTGGTAATTTTACAAATTTTGAGGTATGGAATGTCCATCCTTTGTTAACAGCTGATGGAAAAAGGACAAGGAAACAGATGATGGATTTTTTTGTAGCAGTGTCTGATAAATGTTCAAAGCTAAGATTAATTATTTAAATTATGTAAATCTTTGTATTCTCTAAGTTAATTCTGAAATGAACATGTCCAGAGATCAAAGATAGCGAGGCATCTAAGTGAGCGTTTGGGCTTGAGCACCCAAAAAAAGTTGAATCTGTCCTGAACCTGAAAATTGAGGATTTTATATCCTGAACTAAAAATTTAATTGTTAGCAGTAGTAAGGTGCATGAACACACCTCTAGAGGGTATACATTCCTCATGCTGTACACATGGGGTATAAAATGACACTGAATATCATATAATGCATTCATAAGTATCTCTTATAAACAATAACTGCTTTTCCAATTAAAAAACAGTAAATATTTGCATCTTCATTTTCAGGACATGTGTCAGAGGTACCCCATAGCCCTCACGATGAGGAGTCATTGTCACAGCCGAGAGAAACACTGTGTATTTCCACACCCTTCTGCTCCTATACATCCTCAGGACAGACACTTTGCACAGTTTGTGCACCTGAATGCCAGACGGAGAGTGGTGTTAGTGCTTAGGGTTGGAGAACTCTTTGGTTTACAGTGGTACTTAATATAATTAGTACATTTTTCAAATACTCAACAATGCCTTAAGCCAGTCTTACTGAACTTCTGAAGTCCTGCTCTATATTCTCACTAGAACATTCTTACTTAGAAACCACTCAGAATTTTATCTTATTTTCCACATTAGGGTAACATAAGAAGAGACCTTTTGTTGTTGAAAGCATGTAATGCCAGTCCCAGAACTAGATCAGCTGCAGGTGTTACATGTTAGCTTGGAGTTCCTGTTTCATGACTTCAGTGTGGGTCACTTGCATGTCTTGGGTTGCAAAGTTATTGATTTATTTTAAAATCCTCTTCAAATTTTCCTGGTTTTCTTAGAAAGAAGCCAGTAAGTCACAATTATTGTTTACAAGTCCGCTTTCAGTAGAGTGATCTATGTTCAGCACACTGCTGCTTTTGGTAAATTTTACTCCAGATGAACATCAAATGAACACCCTCCAGCTTTGGGAGGGTGCTTTAAAAGAAGCATTTATGGGATGTTCTGATTCCTAGAGCACATAGCTCTCAAGCTCATTCACTTCTTCCACAATCCTTACTTCGAAGGCAGCTTCTTTTCTACAACAAATTTTAAACAGATCTTATCACAGATACCTTTATTTAGATTTCCTGGATTGTGCCAAGCTAAAAACAGTCCCAGATTTCCAAAAGGTGGACAAAACTGAAATGCCTCAGATGCCAAGTGTCTTTGCTGAGCTCATCATATCTAGCTGATTGTGTTAATTCTGGGAAGAATGTAGGATCTGCTTCTCTGCTGGAAATGTCCTGGTTGACATTCTGAGCACCCAGAGTGGTGGGGTGGTACTCACCAGGGAGCTCTCCATTCTTCTTTGTGTGGGAGAGCTAAGTCAGCCTGGCTTATTGGGATTGCTTGGAATGCAGTGGCAAAACCCTTGGCCAGCCTTTGTGCTTGTGCTCTTTAAATCTCTGCAGAACACACTAAGCCTGACTTTCTGGCCATGCTGCATGTGTGCACTGCATGTTATGTGCTCTGGAATCAGTGAGAGGTTTAGAACTGCCAGAGAAAGCAATAGACAGCTCTCTCAAAAAAATTACGGGAGATAGAAGTAAGAAATAAGAAAATATGCTCCACTTTGAGCGTGAGGTGAATAATTTCAGAAGAGTTACTGCCTCAGGCTCCAGCTTAGCTGAGAAGGAAGGTAAAGTGGACCTGGTACATTAAGAATTTCAAGTTCAGTTTACTGCTCTTTAATATCAGCTTGGTAATCAATTGAAGGTTGTATAAAAGAGCCCACGGCTCACAGAAAAGAAGCTTTGCAGAAACTTTAGATAAAATTAAAAAATGTCATATTTGACTTTTTTAAACTCTTACATGTAAATGTAAAAATGCCCAACTGCACTTACCCTGAAGGAATCATTGTCATCTTTTCAAACTGCCTCTTCAGTTACAACACACAGCTCCTATGTAAAGAGTCTCTCCTGAAGCAATAGTTCTATTTTAGTCAATCTTTTCAGATATACTTGAAATAAGCACCCACTTTTCATGGTATTCTGTTACAACCTTAGAACCAATAACAGTATCCTTTTCCTCCAGTGCATCACTAATGATTTAAACAAACCCAATCAAACAATGCTGGGACACTTAATATAATTGAAGAAAAGAATCAAGTAACAGCTGAGGTTCACTATGCAAGAATTTATATTGTCTCTTATTATTTGAAGGTTCTCTGTGGCTCCTATCTGGTTACCTCTTCAGCAGTGACCATAGTAAACCTATTTTGTGCAGTAATTTTGTCTTCCTTTAATGCAACATAAGCATAACAACAGATACTTTGCTCTACATGGTACCAGTTTATTTTAGTTCATCTGCTTTATTAATATCTGGATATTGAAAATGCTGTGGCTTTATATAAAGCCATACTATGATTTATAATGAAAGAATTCTGTTGGCCTAGTGAAGAGCACTTAAACTGCACACCAAGATTGTCCAGGTGGAATAACATGAGAACATGAAATTTGGCTGCATCATTCTTTAAATGACTCTCATGGCGTGCATTATAATTATTGTTTGGTTTCCCAGAGTGTCTCAAATGGCAAACAGGAAAGGACCCTGTGATGCTGGCATTTGTCCAATAGAAATTAGTGCTCTTGAAACTTTGTTGAACTATGGTGCAAAAGTCATGGAATCAAAACCTTTCCCAGTTCCAGCAGAGGAAAACACACTTCTTTGTCAGCTCTTTCACCTGGTTCTTCAACTTTCATCTTCCCCCCTCCTTGTTGTGAGAGACAATCTAAAATTGCAACAGGATACCAAGCTAAGAGACTGATATTCTTCATGGAAAATTGAAATGTACCCTGAACTACTGTGGAATAATAATTAAGCCATGCAAGTGATTTGCTTATCTGAGATTTTTCACATACACATGCACACACACACACACAAAGATAAGCTGAATACTTGACATCCTTGCTGAAATTAAAAATGTGGGGTTTTTTTTTAGGAGCTGTGTGTTGGATGGCTGTGGACTCATCAGGACTCATAAAAATGAGAGAAAAACAGGACTTGAAGTCCCTCACCACCCTAATGGTGGTGAGATGTGATTTTTGGGTGGGTGGGTGGGGGTCTGGGGCGGGGCAGGGGGTTGTTGGGCAGGGTCTCTTTGCTCTCTCCAGGGTGCTGAATCCCATGGGTACCACTGAACATCCTTTGGAAAGGGATACATGCTCAGGGTACGGTTCCAGTACACAAGCTGTTGTACTTTGTTGGTTTTGTTTTGGGATCGTTATGGATGCCGGTTATCAGTGGGGTTTATTTTAAAAGAGCTACCTATTTTCCTCTCTCTGCATGGTCAAAAGTGGCTGAATAGCTTTTTAACCAACCAGTCAAAAGCAGAACTAGAGATTTTCAGAATAAAATTTAGGCCCAGGTGCTTACAATGTTGATGAATTTTCAAGAAATGAAAGGGACAGGTGTTGTAGGAACAGGCAGACAACCTGACCTGAAAGTTGCTACTAGTTCCCTCTCTAATGATCATGTGAATTAATTGATTTTTTTTTTTTATTTCCATCTGGCAGATAGAGTTTATTAGAGTCAGCATAAAAACAATAGTTTAGATCTTATTGTATGATTTAGTATAAGTTTTATACATTTATGATAATTCTATGATCTATACATTCATTATATGCATCATACTATGAGATTGACACTTTCTTCACATCATGGCTTTTAAGAAGTTCAGGCATTTCTTGAAGAATTTGCATCTTCTGTTCATTTTTCCAATAAAATATTTTAGTTTTAGTTTGAACAGAGAGGAAAAAAACCTTAAAAAGTGCAGGAGTCAGGTTAATTTCTTACAGGCATTCTGCCATCGAAATGAGAGATTTATGGAATTCTTAGACACTACTCTGGGTCAAGCAATCAGCCTTGTAGACTGTCTATGTTAGTACAAAAATAATGAAGCACTGCCAGCACTCATAAAAGGCAATTTGTCACATCAAATCTTTCCCTGTGTGGTAAAATGCTACAATACATTTCACTTGGCAAACTTTTGGAGAGAAAGGAAGCCCAGTGTCTCAATCTGGACGTGCACCATCTTTCCAGTACCACAGTGTACAAGTCATGATATCTTAGTTTGCATTCAGCATATCCTTGTGAAGGAGAATAATGTTGTTCATGGTGCACATTAAATGGGCTGCTAAGTGCTTCACAGACAACTGAACTGTGTAGCAGATTGGCAAGACAAATATTGCCCCATTACAGTTCAAAAATAAACTGTATAGGGGATACTGTTAAGTGAACTCAGAGCTGAAGCTCCATTTCATGATTCTTAATTATGTTTGTTTACAGTCCCTTGTAAGAACCCACCAGGCTGGGAAGCTGAATCAGAGAGCAAGGGCTGGAATTTTGCCCCTTTAAAGGCATTCTGGGTGCCACCAGCTGGAGCCGCACAACTCGCTGGGTTTGTGCCCCAGTGTGATCACTGTTAAGATCCCGCAGCTGGCCCAGAGGGCTGTGTGGCACTCAGCAGTGCCCAGCTCCTGGCTGGCAGTGCTGGCAGAGCTGCAGCTTGCAGATCCAGAGCAGATCTTCAAGAGCACTGATGCAGAGAGCTTACATCTGGAGAATGGAATCCAGAATGGACAGAGGGGCGCGGGAATGTTTTCCAAGTCTCATCTATTATTTACCCTTCAAGATATTTTCTAGCGTTAAGGGTTCCGTATTATCTGTCTCTTGCATGACTCACTAACACTTTCCTTCTAAAACACAGCCCCCAGAGGAGACAGGGATGGGAGGTGCCAGTGGTGGTGTGTTTAGGTTTGTCTCTGAGAAGTGCCTACTCCTCAAGAAGGGGCTCAAAAATACATCTCAGAGCATCTCAGACATTTCTCTGTGCCTTCCCATCCTGGCCTTCTGGTTATAAGTTCCCAAGTCTAGTGCTAAATGCAGTGCTGTCAGGGTGAGGAAGATGTGCTCTCTGAGCACGGGGGTGGCACCAGCCCCACCAAAATTAAACACATGGAGTGAGCCCAGCCACTGAACTCACGCTGCTGTATATACACAGTTGCAGGATGCTGTGTGCATCTATAGTTACCAGTGAACACTTCAGCATTTAGACATCCCTGAAATCATGCCTTTGATGTAGGTCATAAATTAGTGAGGTGACTAATTACCTTTTGAGATTTTGACACAAAGATGCAATATACTGCTTTTGGAGGTGTGAGAAGGAATGAGTTCAAGTCTTCCACCTCTCAGTCTATTAATATCTTATTAAATCATCTTTTCCTCAACCAAGAAATAGGAGTCAGGTGCTCTGGTTTCATTTCTGCTGGGATTTCAAACCTGCTGCTATTATGTTGAGTTTTTGCATTTGCAGTAAAGCTGGGTACTGCTATTCCCTCAAAGAAAATTTATTTTTAACCTTAAAATATCCACGAAAATTATTTCTTGGTTGGTTGGTTAGGGGTTTTTGTTTGGTTTGTTGGGGTTTTTTTAATGTTTTTTTTTCCCCCTCCATACTTTTGCTAGTTTTGTAGAGCTTGGGTAATTACATTCAGGAGAGGTCAGAGGTGAGGAGAAATGGAAATTTTTTCATTTAGCAAATTACTGTCTGGAAAAGTTAATAGAGCAGAGAGTATAGAAGTATTAATTGGTGCAGCAAGCATTTCAGGAAGAAGCAAAAACCTGGAGAAGGATTTTTGTGGCTCCAGTCAAGTATCTGTTCTCAATAACCACTCACCTGCAGGAGTATGGAATAAAGTATTCAATTCTGTGTACAGGATAAACTGAGCAATACAGCATCCAAAGAAAATGTTCTGGATGGGTTGGCTTTTAGATCAGACTACATGTATCATGTATCAAGAAAAAATAGAGGAACTAAAAGGGTTTGGGTTTTTGTTTTGTTTTGGAGTTTTTGCAGTGGTGTGGAAATATAGCTAGGAAACTAAGAAATAACTTTCTGGAATAATCTTTTCAAGGAAAGAGATGTCTTAGTCCCACGAGCAATTATGAGAAAAAGTGAAGACTATGTGCAATGGCAGCATTCCCCCACTGATGATAACCATAGGGTAAAAGGGGTACCTTTGTTCCATTCTCAAACTCCTGGCTCTGGAAGAGTGGGAAGCTTAATTCTGGAATGTTGGCATTGCAGACAACAGTCTGATTTCTGTTACAAGGAGGAAAGGAGAGAAATAGCAGTATTCACTTTCTCCTTCCTGATTAGAAAGGTCAACAATAAAATGGAGAGTTGGATGCTGGAATGGTTATGTTTGGGATTCTCTTCCTCCCAAATTAATACAAAAAATGACCTGGAGCTCAGAAGGGCAACAACATGAGAGAATCCTAATTTTCCAGTACTTGATGCTAACAATGAAGCGCTGCTTTTGGCTTTGTCAAAGCTTTGATAGAAAAAACCCTGAGCAACTGAAGCTGCTGTTTAGACTTTCCCAGTATGAAAGGAGGATGCAGAGCCTCCAGCTTGCCACAGGCATCACCTAATTCAGTGTTTAAAGATGTGCAGTAAGGAAAGGCTGCTTTTAATGCATTGCAATGAAGTGTCTGCAGATAAGAAAAAGACTGGGAGGGAAGTTAAGCTGTTGCTTGTGATTGCTGGTTTTGACAGCAGGAAGAAACAGAAGTAACTTCTCTCTGAAATCATCCAAACTGTTCCCGATTCTTTCTGTGCCTTTTGCAAGGGCAGCCATATAAGGCAGCCCAAAGGGAGGGCCCCTGCATTGCTCAGGGTGGGACTTGGGGAGCTGTGGGCAGAGCCGGCAGCAGCTCCTCTGCTGCACCTCTCCAGGGACTCCACGGTGTGCGGCAGCCGCCAGGAGAGGGATACGCCTGGAGAAAGTAGGTGCTGTTTGCCGGCTGCTTTCAGGTTTTTCTGTGCCGTGTCTGTGGCATGCCGTGTGTGGATGGAGCAGCCCAGGAAAGGTGTTCCAGGCAGCTCTGCGTAGCCAGCCTTGTCCAGGCAGCCTCAGCACCCCAGAGTGAACGGATGTTCTTAGAAGTGCTTCTCAGGGACCTGCTGCAGGCTGACTGGGATGAAGGGCTTTGTGCTTTAATGTTTGCACCCTCCAGCTGTTCATTAAGAGAACTGCTGAGGGAAGTGATGTATTTCTCTCTTTGCACTAGGACTGATGTGGAAATGTGAACTGATGCTCACCTTTCCATGAGCAGTGTTAAGAAATGAGCCCTGTGTAGGAAAGTCATGTTAAAACGTGTACATGTAAATACTTTGTGGAATAACTTGGAGGGCTCTGTTCAGATGTACTGCACTGGCAGTTCATTCACAACAGATGAGAAGCTTTAAGCAACAGCAAAAAAATAGGCTTAATTTAAAAAAAGGGGGCTATGTGTGAAGGCTGAAATTTTCTCTCTAAAATATTCTACCGAGGCTAAAGTAACTCTGAATGTGGGGTGTAAGAAAAAAGACAGTTCAAAGAAAGACGTCCACTCTCAGTCTTACAAAATTATTAATATTGCTGCTAAGAAATTGCTGCTCTGTATTAGTGGCAATTTAATTCTGCTTCATGAAATACATATTGATCTAGAAGAACCCTATTTTCTTTTCTATTTTGTCTAGGTACTTGTTTGAGAGTAGCAAAATTAGCTGCAAACATGAAAGGGCTTGAAGAAAATTGAAGATCAGGCCAGGAGTCTTTGATCTCTTCCCTTGTAGCAATATTAACCTCCCAGTATCAGTTATCATTAATGGCATCCTCCTTTTTACACTTGAGAAAAGTTGTTCCAGAGTACTGTGGACTGCAAGATTGGATCCTGTGAGGTGGCTGAAATTATTTATTTAAGTCTTAAATTCTTCCTGTAATATTGATGCTCTAGATACGTTCTCCTGAGGTGTAGGTGTTGAAGTTCAAAGCCACATTCAGGTATGTTTTGGTCAACACTTCATTTCTAATCAGGGCACTTCAAGAACTGTTCAGTTTAAACTAATCTGGTAGGATCAGCTCCCTCTGCTGCTGCACAAGTGTTGCACTGTTTAAATAGTTCTATGCTTTCTTCTTAACAACGTAATTTTGAAATTAATTTTCTTTCCTTCCTCCAGAAGTCTCAACCTCCTTCCTTTCCCAGACTCCTGTACCTTCTGTTGTTACTGTCTCATAGGTTTTTCTGACTTAATTTCAGAGGATGTGAGTGACAGCAGGTGACAGGCTGGCAGCTCGCACTTGTGTCACAGAGAAGCTCCATGATAACAGCACAAAGTCATCTTATCAGCTGCTGGAGAGCCTTGGACACGGAAGACATCCAATCCCTACTTCATGATTTTAAATATTGATCAGAGACAGCAATACCTGGGTGTTGTTGCGGGATGTGCTGTGGTGGTGCAGAAACTGCTGCGTACCCAGTGTGTGACCACCGTGGGCAGGATCAAGGCTCCACTCTCCAGCTGAGCATTCTGAGTGGAAATAGCAAATCTGCAGTGTTGTTGGAAGTCAGGGGGAGCCTCAGCACCATGCAGTATTCTCCTGTGGCAGTGATTCCAGAGCCCTCCATGGATAAGGGACCCAGGATTCGCCGGAGCCCCGGGGAAGGCACAAAGGCTGCAGCCTGCTCAGACAGTGGAGCCGGCAGGGCCCGGACCACAGAGTTCTTCCAGAGCCAATATCTGACCAAAACCAGCACCCAGGGACAGATCTACAACTTCCTGGAGAGGCCCAGTGGGTGGAAGTGCTTTATCTATCATTTTGCTGTGTAAGTACCTACATTTTCACATGACCTTTGGTGTAAGAAAAGTCTGAAATTGCCCATTTAATCAGCAAGGAATCAGTACTTGGTCTCCTGTGCTCAAAACCCGTTCCATGAGTAATCCTCTCAAGGCAGTAGAAAAGCTAGTTCCTCAAAGAATCAGCCACTATATGCATTATCATTTCCAGAGAAGGCTTTTTATTCTTTAAATGATCTTTGTTTTCAGGGATATACATGTATATTTGGTATTTCTGAGGGCAGGTCCTCTGTACTCCTGGCAGTTCTGATTGTTGCTTTACACTGTTCCAGCTTCAGACACTGCAGTTTTTACCAGGAGATGTGGCAAGTCCAGCTGTGATCAGACACATTCTGCTCTTTTAAGTTTGTTTTGCTCATGTTAGAGAGCCAAAACAAGTAATTTGTTAGACAAACATATAATACTACTAATTTGAATTGATTTATAGTCATGAACATGAAATGAGTACAAACTTAGCTAAATGTTTTTCATTATACCATGTATGTAGTACATGCAAGGAGGCAATTAAGGCTTCCATTTACCCTTGTAAAGCTGTGGTTGATATATTAATCCAGCTGTTACTGTTTTCTTTGGTTGCTTATGGTATCTGTCAAACTTAGCAAAACCTCAATTACTGTTCTGTATGCTGCTTAACAGAAAGATAATTTGTCATCTTAGCTGTAGAAAGGGTCCAGTTGTGCTCTCACTGAGACGAGAGCAAGTTTTACTGGCCAGCTGGGCCAAAAGGCCTTG
The DNA here is from genome assembly GCF_024509145.1 of Vidua macroura. Taxonomy (NCBI): domain Eukaryota; kingdom Metazoa; phylum Chordata; class Aves; order Passeriformes; family Viduidae; genus Vidua; species Vidua macroura. The sequence goes on from NC_071575.1 coordinate 5,937,492, forward strand.
CTTTTATTATAAAATTAGGATATTTTCTAAAGAAATGCAGAGTGTTGAAATTACTCTGTTTGTTTGAGATAAACTATGGCCTGACTGCATTTTGGGAAAAAAACCCATTATCAGTGGCTGCAGTCAGGAACTGCCCAGAGAAATATATGGTAATTCTAGGGATGAACACTAATGCTTCTATTTAGCATAAAATAGATAGTCGCATTAATATTGCTTCCTTTCCCCCCTCAACATCATATACATATTTTTGAAAGGATTTTTTGATTAATGAAATTTCTCCAAGCAAAAAGATAAAGCCTCTTTCAAGGACTATGCTTATAGCATGCTTTATTCCTAAGGACTAAAAATATGTGATTTGTGTAGATTTAAATATATGAATAGTCATGATTTAAGCCTATTTGAGACTACTACTCTTGCTAAAATTCATTCATCATCTGTGTTGCTTTTATCCCCAGCTGAGGTTGACCTTTAATATGCACTTTTTTATTCTGAAATGGGCATTAAAATAAAATAAAAAACAAATCTATACACCCACTCAGTACTAGAAAATTGGAGAAAATATTGGTAATACCAACAGCAACTGTTTTTTTAAGAATTTCTATCATTTACATGAAAGAATATGTAAATTGAGTGCTCTTAAAAGTTATTTGTCTTTGAGGCTGCTAGAAAGGAAACATTTGAAACAGCTTTTGGCAAGCATTTTGTCTCAAGGATGTTTTTGCTAATAATTATCCCAGTAACTACATGATGTGTTCATTTAAATAACAAGTTTCTATTTTGGAAAGAATATGCCTTATAAGATTATATATCATTACAGCAAAACATTGTTAAAAAAATAAACTACTAATCTAAAATGCACTTAATTTTATAATTAGAACAACCTGTAATTTATTTTTAAACAGCTTCCCGTATTTTATGTGTGGGTTTGGAGGTAACTTAAGTGCAGCTGATTGATGCTGATGATTATGACTATTTCCCTAACAAATCCAAACTCTCAAGTACATGGCTGATATTTGTGTAGCCTGGAGGAACTGGATGTGCCCTGACCCTTCTGTCCTTCATGTGCCACAAAGATCACACAACTCATGTAGAAACTTGGGGCAATTTTCTGTCCAAGAGAGACTGGATCTATTCTGATATGGATTCAGTTCTGCTAGAAAGATCCTGACTTTACAAAACCAGGCAAAGTGAGGGAACAGCAAGTGCTCCAGGAGGTGACATCTTCTCATTCTGAAATTACCAAGATAATCACCGATAACACTTGTAGAAAGTTTCTTTTATGGGAATAAGCTCAGGGTTCTTATGGAACTTTATAACAGTGATAGAAAAGGGAATTATTTTTGCCTAATTAAACCTAGAGTTTGTATTATTTTAGTGGAGTTATTGGAGTTTTAGTGGAGGTAGAAATTATGGTTTCAAAACAAAATATTTGAAGGGGTGAGTGGGCTTACTTGAGAATCCCTCCTGCAGGTCTTGAAAACCTTCTCATTTGGATACTTTTCTGGTTTAGGACTGTGAAATACTTCACTTCCAAAAAACCCAGTAGAGTAGAGGATCTCACTTAGCAAGAGCTGAGGGCTTGAGGAGCAGCTGCTCCATGAACTGACAATGTATTGATCCAAACCAAGCAATGCCTGTGGCCATTTGGGGTGTTGGAGATCACCTATGTTAGAGCCCAGCTATTTGCTGTGAGGTCTTCAGTCCAGAAAAAGCAGCATGTGCCTGGCTTGGATTAATTTCTAAACTCAGCTGTGCACTTGCTTAAATCACATCAAAATGTCAGGTATTAGGGTTTAACCCTCATATTTTCTCTCTTGAAAGAAAAATACACATGTGTTGGTGATAGTTATTTATGGCAGTGACCTTACTTGGCAAACCTACACATTTAAATCATTTAATTGCAGGTGGAGACTTACTTATGTGATGGATATATTTCTGAAGCCTACATCCATTTAATGACTACTGGAATGGCTCTGCCGTAGGCTGGAATGTTGTGTCCACCTGGCTGGCTGTCACTTGTCACTGTTCTGTGAGCCACAGAGGCCACTTGTGTCAGCCCGAGGTGATGTCGCAGTGCAGGTTCCAGGCAGGAAACCCCTGAGTGTGCCCATGATCTATAGTACCAGTTACACCCTGCTCACTGCAGTCCAACCTCCTTTTCATATCTTTTCCATTTCTCTGGAGCATGCAGGGACTGCTAATTTTGGTCTTTTGTGCTGCTTTTGCTTGGGTAGATGAATTTTTCAATTAAAAAGCCGGAGACTTAGAGGGAACCTGGGTTCCTTTGGACTAGGAAGTGAGGGAGCAGGACAACTGGCTAACACTGAGTGTGGTGAAAGAGGGAGAGAGGAGAACCAGGGACTGAGATGCTGAGGTCCACGTTGGTTTGTGGTGGAAGCGGAGACTGGTGCCAGTGATGCTGAAACTGGAGGAAAACAATGCAAGAGCAGAGCAGCTCAAGAACAAAGAGAATCTGATTTAAGCGGGAGGCACAAAGAAAAGAGGAAAAACAGGTTGTGGAGATCAGAAAGCTGGACACAGGCACAAAGGGGACAGCTGAAAATGGTCAAGAAGCTCAGAGGCCACTGGGAGGAAGACGGGTAGGACATGACAGCTGGGAGCTAGGGAAAGCGGGAGTGTGGAATTCATGATGGGACAAGGAACCTTTCACCCATAGGCAACTAATTTGAATCCTGTCCAAGTCAATAGTTCAATAGAAGAAGAAGCAGTGATGACTGTGGGGAGATAAAAAAGGAGCTGTTGGTCCCAGTCCAGTTCTTAGCAAATGGATGCCACATCACCCCTGGGGTCAGCACAGCTGGAAGGGCTGCTGTCAGGCACTGGAGAAACCAAAGGCTGGCTGGGAGTGGAGGCAAGTCCAAGGCAAGAGGGAGGTCCAGGACAGGGACTCTTAACTGTATTCTCAGACCTGCCATTTTCTTGCTGTGTAACACTGCAAAAGCTTAAGTGAGAACTTGCACCTATTCCAGGTCACTTTGTGCTGGTTTGGCCACTTGTTAAATGAGTGTTAGACCTTGCTCTCATTCGAAAGTTAGACCAGCCTTTGTGTCCCATAACCTCCTTTGGGATGAGGTGAGCTGATCTAACAGCTCATTGCTAACAAGCCAGCACCAGTTCTGCTCACTTTGTCCACCTCCAGCATTCAGCTTGCTCCTGCCAGCTCTAGTTGTCCTTCAATAGTTAAACTTGGAGTTACACTTGGATAGCCAGTTTAGCTTCTGACACTAGCAGAAGCCTACCCCAGTGAGAAAGAGTGGATGGTCTTCAGTCTGGTTAGTACTGCACATGAAGCACCTTGAAACACTGCCCCACTCTTGTTTGCTCAGTGGACCAAAATCACTTGTTGAATTTCATATAAATCTGTGTACAATAATTGCAAAGTAACATTGCAAATCATCTGGCAAGGACTGCGGACCACCTGGTTTGACTGCAAAGCGTTTCATAAAGGCAGAGTTTGGGTAGCCATAAAGTCTGCTCTGCAGGCTGCCTTGAGATTTCTGGGGAAAGAGCTCCTCCAAATGGTGGCTTAAAGAGGGTAATGGCTGTTGCTCCAAAATATTCCTGTGGGATGCTGCCTGTCTCTGGGAATTGTGTGGTAGACAGGGAAAATGTCTTCCCTAGAGTATGGTTTCCCAAGAGCTGGCATGGTGGTTTACCAATGCCAAAAGGTCTTGGTGCCCCTTTGTCACCTTCCCTTCTTCTCTTCTGGACACACATTTCTGCTGCACAACTCATGTTGCTTCTGGCACTCACTGGAGCCCTCCTATGCTTCATCAGCTCCCTGTAATGGCAGGAATCTAGATCAGCAGGAAATGAGGAGCTTTTGGGACCTTAAGGAGTTGCAGCATGTCAGCAAGTGGTCTAATGGGGCTGCAACCAGCGCTAACACAGTTGGCCAAGACTGGAATGGAATGAGGCAATCATCTTTCTTCTTTTTCTTTTTTTTTTTTTCCCCACCAGAGAGCTGTGGTGTGGGCTCAGTTTTATATGAAAACATGCCCTAGATTTACTTTGTTACCCCTCTCCTCCTCCAGACTGACTCCCACAGCTCCTTCAAAGAGAACCACATGGGCACACACACACACACACACACATACCTGTTTCTGGCAGCTTGTTGGAAAAAAAAAAACCTCAACTGAACAGTTGCTGCTGAATAATTAAAAGTGCACGATCCTTACAAAAATGTGAACAACATCAATAACACCATGGACTTAAAACTTCAGGAAGAAAGTACAAAAAAGATCAAAAAACATATTTATAAAAGGGGGGGGCTAGCCAGCAGAGGATTTTTTTACGTTAGAAAAAATTCTGTGTACCAATGTCTGTGTCACTGTGAATAATGCATAAGCAAGTGAATTCAGATTATTTGGACTAATTAAAAATTGCAATTTTTTCCTATTATTCTCTCTCCTCAGATTTTGCTTTCTCAGGTTTTTTTACTTCCTCCAACTCCATGTAAGAGATGCTAGTTGTGTTCTGTTAATGAAATTGCAATTCAGAGCCACCATTCTGGCTGATATTCCATTTTTATTTGGTGTACAACTGTTGCTGTTGTAAAAAACTTTAAAAGGCAAAAAATGTAAGGGTCTAGTGGTTCCATTTAATGGGGCACTTGCCTGCATATATTTTGATTCTTTGAGTGTAGCAGCTCTTTAATGAACTGAAGTAAGTTAGCACAGTGTTCTCCAGCTCCTGTTTTTATCTGGAAATGGAGCATATAACCCATTATTTATAACTGTTTATCTCAAAGGGACTGTCAAATTCCCGTTTCTGTCCTTTCCACAATTATCTCTAGAATGCAAGCAGATATTTTGCTTTTTCCAATGATGTGATTGTAATATGACCAACACAAGCAACAACTAAAGTTCAGAGTAATTATAAGCACATGGCTGCTTTTGAGATTCTGGCTTTGACCTTGATGTCACAGCTTGATTCTGGACATGGTGTATTTTCATAAGAGTAAGGCCTATTATTATTATTATTATTATTATTATTATTACTCATTACTTATGGTGTTTAGGGGGGCTTCTTGCCAGCATAACAGTTATTTATTTGGAATTTTGTATGGAAATGTCACTGACAAAGTTTTCAGTTTAGAACTACATTGGCTACTTTTCATCTGTGTACTAACTACTGAGAGGTACTAAGCAGATGTCTCTGATGACAAGCTTCAGGTACCAAAAGAGGAGCAGTATTGAAGGGAAGAAACTCAAGAACTCTGTATTCATTAAAGTGGGATGTTCCTCTTACTGCTTAGAGTTGCGTGTTCAGCTGGATGAGATGGTGGAATGGATGAAGTTGCTAATGAAGGCGCACTGAAATTAAAGAAAATTGTCATTAGGGTTCTGTAAAGTTCCAGGATTTGGTTGTTCTAAAAATACATGGGGGTAGTTAATAATTTTTAACCTCTCTTCCTAAGGAAATGAGGTTTCTGCAACCACACTGTCTGAGCATGTCTGTCTGAAAGGGCCTTACCAAAAACCTTTGAGCCAGCTGGCGAGTTCCAGCTAACGTGGACAGGGGATGAGACATGATCAGAGATACTGTGCTTCTCCTCATTTGGTTAAAACAGACATTTATCTAGAGGAGAGAGAAATTAATATCCCCAAGATGAGAACACTTCACTTTGAGGTCCTTTAGATTGTTTGGCACCAAGGAGTCTTTTCAGGAGAGAGATGTTAGGAAAGCTCTGGAAGAACTTGGATCTGGGAATGCTTTGTGTTAGGCACTGTCACCTAACCACAGGGCACAAAGCCACAGCATGAGTAAGTTCTATTTTCATTTTTTGAATTATTGCTGACTTTTTCCATCATTTCTGTAAGAAATTCAATCCATCTTATTCTAGAAGCTCAATTTTGTAATAATCTGAGCAATTAATATACATTAACATCTCCCCCACAGGCTAATGTTTTCTGTAGTGAAAACAAATACTGTAGCCTGACATTGCTATGGTGCTGTTGATGGAATTTGGTTATGCTTTTGTGGAAAAAAACCCTTCTGTTCTTACAGAAACCAGCAAAATAAAAAGATATTCCTTGGTGTTAATGTTACAATTGCTCATGAACTTGAGGATTCCACACGGTACCAAATTCAAGAAGAAAAGTGATGATCAAGCTGGCATTAACTCACAGATGTATTTTCACAGTATCAGTTTATTCACTTGTTCTTTCCCTTTTCTTCTTCTGAAGCCAAGAGACATTATTTAATGTGAATACTGTGAGGAAGCTGGTGTTGCATTTTGAATGGTGGTTGGAATTTCCTGTTCCCTTGGAGGCATGTCCTAAATCACATGCCAAAACCTACTGACTTTGGTGTTGCAGTCAAGGTTGATGATAAAAGTATCAGAATCATCAACACTGAAGTCATGATGATGGACTGGTTTTGTCACTGTTTAAAGAGCTGATTGTGTCTCTTCTAGAAAGTCTTAGCTGTAGAATCAGAATGGAAGATTGCAAGACATGCAAAGATAAAAACAAGAGAAACACAGAAGCACAGATGTCAGTGGAAGATACGAGCACTCAGTGGAATCAAGAAGCCTAAATCCAAGGAAAGGCAAGGCATTAAATAAAAGGTTTCAGTAAGATTGGTGCTCCTGGTGATTGTAAGGGATGCTGAATGCAATTTGTCAGTTCTGAAATCTGCCAGATAAACTCTTAGAAAAAGCAAAATCCAAATCTTAGTGCTCTTCAAAGAACATCAATTAAGTTAGGCTGTCAAATGTTTGGAAATGTGAAGTGCTCATTACTAACAGGAGCTGTGGATGTTTTATAAATAACATCCCACAGCTTGGCTCAGTAGATCCAGAAAGCTGGTTTCATATGGGAGATTTTTTTTGTAGGATGTGTGGCTCATGCTGTGGTTTGAACAGCATTGTTTTTAGCTGTTGATCCGGCCCTGTTTGTGATGAATTCTGTATATGCAGGTAATTTCACTATTTGTAAGTGAAATTTTAAATTCCCTTGGTGTTGTAGAAATATCGACTTATTATTTCTGATAGGAACCAGGAAGGCAACTTCATGTTACGTTGAATGGGACTATTGGAAATTTCTGGGTGCAACTCAGAAAAGACAGCTGAAAACAGATATCCTCAATATATCCATGTGATAGGTGGGATTTTGCTTTGGTTGAGGGCTTCAAAGCTCTGAAAATAATTTATTCTGGGGTAGAAAAAAGAAAATCAGATATGGCCAAATTCTCTGCTAAGCATGCTCCCTGTTAGTAGAGTCCAAAGCTAGGCAGCTTTCCATTAAAATGTGTCTGGTCTCCTTCTCCACTTCTGCTGAAACCAACACATTCCCAGACTATTTCTAATATTAACAGATGGGTATTTTCACCAGAAAAAATGTCCCTTTACCAGAATTTCAAATAAACTCTAATTTGATCACATATGGATAAGAACAAGACCTTTCAAAGACACATCAAACCTCAGGAGCCTGGAAATAGATTTATGAGAGAACTGAAGGACATCAAAAGTTGCCTACAAAGGCACGGGGACAACCTTCTCTTCATGACCTAGAAACTCCTTCTGACAGCAAAAATATGTAAGGACCAGGAGTGAGGTTTTATTCAGACCAGCAGGAATGCTTTTCAGAAGCATATGGCTATTCAACATGAGACAGCAGAGTCCCATTTAGAAGAAAGTGTTTCATTCACTCAGGAATGAGAACATGCACTTTTAGAGTATGAAAAAAGAAAAAATGCTCTCCTTAGTTTTCCTGCCACAAAATGACCAGTTAAAATAGAAAGCAGCCCATGCCACTGGAGCCCCTCAAAGAACTTTCTGTTTGCTAAACTCATCTATTGTCCCTAACAACAGGCTGACTTAGAGCTTTTGGTCTCCTTTAGACAACTCTGTAGTCTGTCATCCAGAAACAAGCTGAAACTCCAATGGATGTAGTTGCACATAGATTTACTTGGCATATTAGTCTAAATTCAGTCCATTTTTCTTTTAACTTAAGTCCAGCTGAAGCAACTGCATTTCTTCTCCCCTACTGTGATAGTGGGCTGGAACATTTTGGCTTTGTTTCTTAGATTCATGGGACGGTTTGGGTTGGAAGGGACCTCACAGATCATTTAATTCTACCCCTGCCATGAGCAGGGACACCTTCCACTAAAGCAGGCTGCTCAAAGCTTCTGGAGAAAATAGCAGATAGAATAAAGGATTATCTAAGGAATCTAAAAGGCAGGGTTTCCATATACTTTCAACTGGAACATGTAAGTTACCTACCTGGAGGGCTTTCACAGAGTGAAGAGAGGCACAGTAGCTCAGTTTTGAGGAAGGAACAGGACACATCTGGTTGTGTTAAAATCATCAGCAACCCACGGTCCAGGACTCTCAGTTCTACAGAGCATGGGTTTCAATAGCTTTTCCATAACTATTTTTGTTGATTTGCTTTCATTATAGAGTTCATATTTTTCTAAAAGTGTTTTTTTCTCTAAACAAAAATTTGCAGAGTCAACAAAGTTTGGTAAAGCCCCAAAGGCCACAAAGCTACTGTTTTGTACTTGGTTGCCAAGGAGTATATCTTTGTCTGTGAATTTATGAGTTTGTCCCCTCCCCACCCATCCCTTTTTTGTTGTCCGAGAGATAACATTCCCACGGGCATCTCGTATATCAGCACTTCAAGTATACTTATCTGCAGCAGAAGATAAACACAAAGCCCCACGTGCACAGTTTTTGCTAGAAATGGAATTATTTGCCACAAAACTTAAAAGGAGGAATTATGACTACTCCTCCTTTAAGAACTTCCATTAAGCTTGTCTTCCATGGAAAATAAGTTTGTTACAGCATGACCTTTGAAAGGTTCACCCTGACATAATTTTACTCTCAGTGTTAAATTAACCTCCTAGTTCCCAGTGTTTGTAGGCTTCACTGAAGTGTGCTCATGGTCAGTGAATCCATTAAACAGAATTTGTCCCTGGCTACAACAGCAACAGAAACAAGTTTCCAGTCGCACCAGCTACTCTCCAAAAGGAAGCAATGTTTAGGAGGACCAGGACATAAAGAAGCACTAATTTGCAGCCTTTAACAGGACTGCCTCTTTAATCTGATTAACACATGGGACGGATTTAAGGATGATGGTCTAAAAGGATTGATGAGAAAGCAGTTGTATTTTTGTGTATACCTGAGGCTTAAGGAACTGAGGAGAAGTCAAGAAATACTAAAATTTCTTCAACATTAACAAGATATCTCTTGGGAAAGCTAACACTTCATCCTCTATAAGTGTGAACAGTGTTACATGAGAATCTGAAAACAAAGGGGAGGTTCTCAAATACTCCTCTTTCCTCTGATGTGTAAAATATTTTTTTTTCTGCTCAAAGAGAGAATGAGGAAGGGTCTGCAAATAGGTGATTTGGAATAAATTTTCATCTTCAGGGAAAAAAAAAGTTGGAAAAGAAAGCCAGGTGTTTTGAGAGGAAATGCTTCACTATTTTTAGTAGCTCTATGGCAGAAAAGGGAAAAAAGTATTTGCGGAAGTAACAGCTCAGATTGTGGCTCAACATCCTCAAGACTCACAGAAAGAATGAAAGGGAGCAAAGTACTAGAAAGGAGAACCTCAGTTCCTTTAGGATAGGAAAGAGTAGACCAGCTCTACTAGTTGGTAATTATTTATATCTCTGCCTTATTAACTTCCTGCCTTTAGGAACTGAACAGCTGCCAGCAGGTGAAACTGTTCTCTGTGGATGCAGATAACTCCCTGCAAGCAAGTAAACAACCACGCTGTGCTTTCTCACCCTTACAGCACAGAGAATTGTCCTTTGCAGGAGAGAGTATCAATAGCAGGGGCAACAGGAGGAAGCCAGACTGGAGCTGGTGGGGAAAGGGAAATTGCCAGATGACAAGCTTTAAATAGCTTCACCCCAAGTCAGCAATATGAAGCACGCACCCATCCACGTGCCTTACCTATAGGTATCCCAGAAATCCAATCAGAAATATTTCGGGAGACCCATGATCTGTTTGGCACTTGCCGACGAGTTAACACTGGCAGACTTTGCCATTGCCTTTGAGGGAGAGCTTGTCCCTCAAACCAACAGCTGCAGTGAGACCCTGAGACAAGCCCAGAGGTATTCAGGGAGGAGCCTTGCTGAGGGTTTGCCTGTGGCACCATGCATCCAGCTCTTTACAGGGAATTTGGCAGTCACCCAAGCTTTTTTCCTCCAGTGTGTTTAGATTGGTTAGAGCTATGTTTAGCATTCCAGAGGCTGTTAGGACCAGTCCACAAGGAGCTTTCCTGATTACCTGAGAGGCAGAGAGGTGTAGTTTGTTGGATCCTGCAGATCAGCTGGCAGTTAATTAGGCTTTTTAAGTGTGGACTCATCCAAGCTAACCTGCATTGTGGTGTGTGGCCCAGTGACAGTGACAGTAACTTAAAGGAAGCTGTGAAGGCAGCATGCACTGACTGCTGGCTCAGAGATATCAGAGGGGGAAGAAGATGCTGCTCCACTGTGCTAGAGAAAAGGTGCAAAAGGAGTGTTGGTTTCTTTGGGAGGGGATTTACTTGGGGTGCAGGGAGGACTTGACTTCTGTTTCCACTACTTGTCTGCAGCCCTTTTGTCATACATCAGATACCACTTACTCACCAAATTCTACCTGTGGCTTCTTTCCAACAGCCTGTGGTGAGCACTGAGCATAAACTGCTGCAAATGCACACAGAGACATCACCAGCCGTGGCTAAACCCTGGCTGTGGGGCTGCTGTGTAAACCAGGGGTCCTGAATGGCACTTCAGGGCTTTTGGCTCCAGCCTTGTCCTGCCTCCCCCTCCAGACATACAAATCCAAGGGGAAAGCTGTCCCAGCTTCTTCACACTGAGGCTGTGTCCATCCATGAGCTGCTACCTGGGTTGGGTGATCATGTACTGTGAGATCACTGCCTGGACGAGAACCATTTTGGCCTTGTATTTGGTTTTGTATCTACCTTGACACACTCTTGTTATTTTTACCTTCTTAAGTCTAACTCTGGCTGAGAATACCAGAAACTGTCCCTCATCTGTCTCAAATGCAGTTTCTCAGCAATTCCAGTAAGGGATAGGCAGATCTACTTCCGTGTTGGTTCCAGAATAGTAATTATGTCCATTCCCTCTTACTTTAGCTGGTTGCTGTGTCCCCATGGAGATGGCAGCCTGCCCACAGCAGGGTTTTCTTTTTGTTTTGGGATGTTCTTTTCATGTTTGTCATCTTTTTTTTTTTTTTTTTTTTGGTTGTTGATTGGGGGTTTTATGTGGTTCATTTTGTTTTTTTGTTCTTCTATGGTTGTTGCTGTTCTTGATGCCCTCGCTGAATCATTAATCTGTGCTTGTCTTTGACTTTGTCAAAGAATTTGTAACTGAATTTGTACTCAGCTCATGTGAGCTGCCTTTGCTATTCATTGGGAAGGAGTGACACTCACTGGCCAGAGGATACAGTGCCATAAATTAAGTGAATTTAAAGGGTCCTTTGAATGGTTTTAGTGTGTGATTTGGAAATGGGAAAAAAAAAAAAAGAAAAAAGAAGAGAATCTCAATACATAAAACCAGGAGAGAAGCAACAATAAGCTCAAAGTTACAAGACCTGCAGGCTGTGTTGGCAGTTTGGGGTTCCTTAGTAAAAAAGAGGCACCAATTGTCCTTCCTTTTCCATCCTTAGAATGTGAATTCTCCCTGGATTTTTATGTATTACTAGTGAGTGCAGTAAAAGAAGTTAAAGGTATTTTGAAAGGATATAATTGAAATGGCAGGGATCTGGAAGAAATTAAGAGTCTGTACTCAGAGGAAGTGACTGTCTCTTTGTACATCTCTGCTGGAGGTGTTTGATGTGCTGGTTTCAGGGACAAGCCAATGTTCCCTTGACCATTGACTGAAGGATGGTCTGAGCTGCAGGAGAGTTCTGTGGGCCTGATGTGTGGATAAGTCTATTCACCTTTTTGTGTCTTTCTCCATGTACCTGTCACTAGGATTGCTGATTGGAAGTAAAAGGAGTCTGGATAAAGAAACTCCCTGGTGGAGCACATGATCCAATGGAGCGGCCTACTCAGTACTGATCTCAAATGTACAAGAAAAAGAGGTTCTATGACCCTGCTTACTTTACTTTTACATGGAAGGCAGTGATGCTGTGTTAAGAAAAGGTTAAAGTTCTGCAGTTTTCCAAGCCTAGACTCTTCTAGTGTGGGACACTGGCAATACCTTTATGCTTTGAACCCCTTATTAACTTGTTCTTTTCCATTTGCCAAAGGCTGACTTGTGTTTCAGTATCTGTCCTTGAGGTTTTGCTCTGATTTCCTTTTTGGAGCATCACTCTCCGGGAATGCTGGGTTCTGTCTTCTCTGCTGGTTTATCTTTTGGGCAGTGCAGCAGCTCATTGAAGCAATAAATCGGTTTTATTATGCCTTGGACAGATCTCTGTACCCCTTATAACACAGCACTGTTTTCAGAGATAAATATTTGGGGATGAGAGTGAAACTGGTGAATAATATGTCTGGCAGCTCGTGCATGTTGAAGTAAAAGGAGTAGCAGGACTGAGTGGAACTCATAAACCATGAGAACGTGGCTGAGATCTGTCCTGAGCTAAAGGTGCTGTTACCCTTGACTAAGATGTATTATCTGGATCCCTTTTTTCTTATATTGTGGATCAGGATAGGTAAATATTGAAGAAATGCACACTTGATTCAGAGACAATTGTACATGTAGAGCTCTAACCGCTACTTACGAAATCTGTTTATTAATGATGGCCCTAATCTTCTCAAATCTCCACTTGTGGTTAAAGAGTGTCAGAGTCCTTCCAGAGCCAGATGAAAGGAAGCAGGACCTTTTGTTTTTATAACTTCAAATCCAGTTTTAGGCTTGAAGAGGTCAGCTGTTGCAATTCCCTTGCAGTGTGTGAATGATCAGACCAAACATAACAAAGAATTTTTTCCAGTGCTCATTATCATCTGTTTAGTGTTCCTGGGATTCCTAAGGCAGTCTAAAAATCTGAGGCACTCTAAGAAGAGAAAAAGGAAAGCTGAAGGGCTCCATAGATATCAACATTGTCCCATTTTCCCTAGTTCTAGTCGTGATTTGAATGTGCTGCATAAAGAATATTGGCTCAGCCTACCCTCCGAGGTAACAAGGCGAACACATTTTGGGGGTTTCCATATCCAAGTAGTTCTTTGCAGTAGATTTTCTATCCTGTATCTGTGTTGTGAGAACTTTGTCTCTCTAGATATATAGATATATACATATGAAGTGCATCTGTGAGTAAATAAGTGGAACAGGCTGCTCAGGGAAGTGGCGGAATCACCATCCTTGGAAGTATTTGAAAAATGTGTAGATGGGGCACTCAGGGTTTTGTGGCGGACTTGGGATTTTCAGGGTGATGTTTTGACTCAATGATCTTTGAGGCCATTCCAAGCTAAATAATTCTGGGATTCTGTATCATGTGCTCCTTTATATCTGTGTGTATACATGAGCCCCCAGCCTTAGATGGAAAAGCTCTTGGAGAAAGGCCAAAAGCAGAGCATGGGCTGTGAGAAGAGAGGGAGAAGCAAGAGTGAGAAACAACTTCTGAGCACTAAGGTGAGAGAAGCAGGAGAAGGGGAATGAGGTGCTGCAGGTCCTAGAGCAGAAATTCCATGCAACCCCTGGGGAAGGTTTATCCTGAAGGGCTGCAGCTCATGGAGGGGCCCACAATGGAGCAGGGGAGCAGTGTGAGGAGGAGGAGGAGGAGGAGGATGAGGATGAGGAGGGGCAGAGACAAAGTGTTGTAGTCTGACCACAACCCTGCATTCCCTACCCCTCTTTGTGTGAGGGAGGGAGGCACAGGAGCTGGGAATTAGGGACTCAAATTGAGCCTGGGAAAGGGAGGTCAGGGGGACATGTCTTAGTCTTCTTCCCTATACTTTGTGTAGGACTTGAGGTTTGTTCCTGTCAAGTTTTAGGAGATTCCTGTATGTCTGCTCTGTAGCCTGTGCAGGCACCACTAACCAGGGACTCTGCCCTCAAGCTTAGTGACCAAACTCCTGGGCTTGTGTCAGCTGTGGACTTGATGAGGTGCATTTCATCTCTTCTTCTGGAACACTGATGAAAGTGTCCTCTGGGGCAAGACCATGGATAAACTCCAAAAGAATTCATCTTGTCACTGGTCTCTAGGTTGTACAAGAGTTTTTCCCCTTCCTGATAAGCTTTTCCACCTGTAATTTTCATGTAAAAGCTAGTAAAACTCACTGAGTGTAGTTTGAGTCTTTGTTAAGTTGTGCAGTAATCAGTGAAACATGAAACATTCACTATGACAACCTTCCCTGAGAAATATACTTGATAATGTGAGCTTTGCCTATTGATTTACTGTGTTCAGCCTTCCTGACATTTTTATTTCCTGTTTCTGAAAGCTGAATGAAAACAAAATGATGATACTCATTTGAGTAGGAAGAATTGACTGATTAAACACAAAATATTTGTGATAAAAATCTTATGTGAATGAGAGAGAGAAAAAACTAGATCTAGATTTACAGTTCAACTTGACAAGTCACTAAACACTGTTTTCCTTTTACAGATTTCTCCTGGTGCTGATTTGTTTAATATTCAGTGTATTGTCTACTATAGAGCACTATTCTGAGTTTGCCATTGGAACCCTTTTCTGGATGGTAAGTGAACTTTTTTGGGGAAGGGCTGATCAGTTTGACTGAACCTGAATTGCTTTTGGTGAGCAAGGGAGATAACTGGTTTGCTACTCTACAGAACAGGAAGGAAGAGCTCCTATCACACTTCTGTCACCACTGATTTGGATTTGAAGTTGGTGCTTGCTTGGTGGGAATCAAAAGTACAAATAACTTGCATGAGGACACTAGACAATGTCCCTCATCTGTTCCCCCCTGCCTCTATTCACCTTTAGGGAGTGAAAAATGGAGATTAAACATCCTTGATGAAAATGGAGTAAATAAGTTTCAAACAGTTCCTTGCAATATCTGTATTTTAGCCACTCAAATCCTCTGATCTCAGTGTGTGATGGTCTCAGTATTCTTATTGTAGTTTCCTTTTGCTAAATGGTGCCTGACAAGAGGGATAGTACTTGGTACTTGAAGACATGGAAATGTTTTTGTATTTTCATAGAGAGGGTGAGATGGTGTGCCTAAGTAAATTTTGGAGTCACTGGAGTAGAGATGAGACATTGGTGACAGATGTAGCTCTAGATGTGTCCTAAGACACCAGAGACTGGTGTTTCAAAGATGTCATTATGAACATGTTAATGTTCTTAAGACATCTGGATGGTCTAAGAGAATTTCTTGTCAGGTGTGAAAACAGTTCAGACAAGCTCTGTGAATATACCAAGGAGGGAATATCAGAGAGTTTGTAGCTAGAGTAGAAAAAGAGGACTGAAGTTGCTGGAAGAGTAAAAAAAAATCCCAAATGTTTACTCTCCTCCCATTCCCTAAGCATATGTTCTCAAGTCTTTGACAATTCAAGTGAATTCTGGAGGAAAGGAATGTGACTTTTAGCCCTGTGTTCCAGTGTAAAGGCCAATCTGTTGTCTTTGAGATGACTGAAAACATTGCAGGCTACAGGTTCAGGTACAGGCTGATGCTGGGCCTCCCCTCTGCCATAATTGTTTTATTTGATGCTCTTGCTTGGCTCAAAGAAAATGTCTGTTCTTTGTACTTAAAAACAGAAGACAACATGTGAATCTCCATCTGTAAAATCAGTTTACTTCCACGATAGCAGGACTGGTGAAATTGCTTGTCTTGAACTTGTTTGAAGGATGTTGTTGTTCTTATGCTACCAAATATTTTGTGTATTCCCTGTCACTCTTGCAAGAGTTCTTCCCAGCTCTGTCTGACATACTCCAATTTAATTTTTTCATAGATACACATTGTATGAGATTTGTTAGTTCCTGACTAGGTTTCTTTCCCTCTTCTGAGTATTTAGTAGCCAGCATTTGAGGGGAGTGACAGTGGCATTGGCACAATGGCTTGTATTGGTAAACACCAACAGAATGGGAAATGAAGAACCCAGCTCTTTCTGAATCTTTTATACTTGCAGAGAGAAGCCCAGAGTTTCCAATACTGTTAAAAATGGATCACAATGACAGTGTGCATGCTATTTAACAATGTACAAAGCTTAAATGCATGTACCATTGGGTTTTGTTCAAATTGTGCCTGTGGTGTGGTATGAAAATGAATCTGTAGCTTCCCCAGCCTTGCTTGGTCCTGTATCTGTACCAGAGGAAAATTTCTCACTGGTCTATCCAGCAGTACTTAGGATCTGATGCATTAAAAAGTTCTTGTACAGTGTATGGGGGAACAAGTGCAGTGGAACAAGGCAGAGTTGTGAATAAAGTATTTGCAACACTCAAGAGGTTCCTGAGTTACAGCTGAGTTTCATTCCCAGTTGCCCCAGGTTTAGGTAATGTTTTATCCTCCCATTTTGTCTCAAGTTCTAATTCTCTAATAATACAGTTATAATTTTATAATATGGTTAATATATTGTTGAAAAAGTGTTTCTAAAAATTGCCAAAGCCTCTTGATTAGGCTTTTGCCTCTATAACAAGAGGCTGTAATGTTTTCTTAATGATCTAGTAGTTTGTGTTTCAGTTTTGATTTGTAAATGGCATCTAGATCTTTCAGGATATGGAATGAAAAAATGAACTATAAAATGGGCCAGGTGTACCTCCTTTGAGGATTAATCTGTTTTCATGGTTAGCGGTCATATATTTTTCTACCAGGAGAGGTCACCATGGTAGTTTCTAAAAGACTGATTTTTATTTTTATTTAATTGCAAAAGATCTTGCAGAAAGAGAGCTTCTTAGCTTGTGGGACAACTGTCACTAACTGTTAGTCTAAAAACAAGAACAAAATACTATTTTCATCATGCACATGATGTACACACTGTGAGTAACAGCACAATAAACATACAATCTGTATAATGATAGTGTTACAGGAGTAAGGGAGGAGTTTTATCTGATTTAGTATCTTGATGTTAATTACTTTTTAAATTTAAGAATACTGAGTGTATTCTTAACTTGGAAAAATAGACTAGTTTTGCTATAAATCATATTGATTCAACTGATGAGTTCAGGTCCTGTGGTACCTCCCTCTTGGAGACAGACTTTATGCATCTGCTTTCCTCTGAAAAGGGAAAATAGAAGACCCAATATACAGAAGAATTTCATTTCTTTGCTGGAAAAAGCACTGGCATCTCTTCCAAACACATGAACAGCATAGTTCACAGCACTGCAGCACCAGAGGGTGCACAATTCCCTCAAAGACTCTCTTTCCAGAGTCCTCACTTGTTTCCTCTATTGTCAGTCCTTACTGCCCTCTTGGTGGCTGGAAATTCTCATGTAGTGACTACATTTAGCATGGATTAGCAGTCCCATGCTTGCAAATTCTCTTGGAGAAAAGGCTGAGATGTGAAATCAGAAGTTCTCACACCAGCTGGTGCTCAAGTTTTTCAGGCCAGAGATTCACCTTGTGGCTGTATTTAGGAGGAGGATCTTGTGGAGGAGTTTTTGGCTGCAGATGGGTCCTTGTTGTTATGTGGCTGTCCCAAAGTCACTGCTCAGTTTGGGTTTATATGATTTTTTTCTGCATCACACACATCCTCCTGCTCTATATAGGCAAGGCTGTCCAAAGTACTCAAACTTCGGAGTGCCAAATGATAATTGGCTTACTTAAGCCAGCTAAGGCATGTCACTATTTAACTGCTCTGGACATCAGGGTGGCTTTTCTCTTTGGAATAACACCATTTTCCAAGTGAGGGTTTTGAAAGGAGGCCAGTGAGGACTTCCTGTCTGCAATGGAGGAGCTCTCCTGTTGCTTTTTGTTTGTCTCTGGTTTTGCTCTGTCTCCCATCTAAGCTGTTGGGTCAGCTCCAGCCTGTAGCAGAGGAGAAACAAGCCTGCAAAAAGCTTAATTGAGTGGTCTCTGTGATTTATGGTGAACATATTCTAATAGGTTTCAGGTTGTGTTCTCCATCCCATCAAAGCAGTCAGTGTTAGAAAGTAAAAAAGGTGCTGCCTTTTTTCTGCCTCTGTGCCAGTTTATAATTCTAAAGCTGGTCTTTGCTATATAGCATGAACACTTAGGGCCTTCCCCAGGCCTGTTTGATAAAGTGATCTTTGGATAGTGCAATACATGAAGTTCACAGGTGCTCTTCCTGCTGGCCTCACCACACTGTTTCTTACAGCTGATAATGGACTTCTTACAGGGTATCCCATAGTAATTCATGGCATTTTGTGATATTTCTGCAGTGTATATTGCCTGGGTGACAGCAGGTGTTCATAAGGTGTTCAGTCCCATAAAGGCACTGACAGCCAAACTGCCTCAGGAGAAAATACATTAATTCCTGTATACTGTGGGAGAGCCAGACCCGGCGAGTGCAGAACACACATAAATAAAAAGAAACTTTTGGCTCATAAGCATTTGCTGTATTCTTTTACTCCTGTAAACTTCTGAAAGAGAAAGCAAGGAGGAGTCCCTGTTTCTTTCTGAGCTTCTTGTTGGTCTGTGGGAAGATGAAAAAATAGATTGGGAATATTATATTATTACAATACAAAGCATTATTAAAATAGAGATGGAATATTGTTTCATACATAAAACATATTAGGAAAAAAAAGTTGAGTCCACAAGTGTTTGTATAAGCTCAGGTTGTCTGCTGAGTGATCTTGCTGCTGAGTGATCTTGCCATTGTTTTTCTGGAATCAGATGCAATTCTCAAGCTTCTCAGTGTGAATTGTAATTCAATTATTCCTATAGGATATATTACCTTGTGCCTAATGCACCACAGAATACACTCAATGCCTGCTGTGTGCTTTTCAAATGTCTGAAATAGAAATCCTTCTGTGGTAAGTAAGGTTGAGGCTAATTAACAAAGAGCCACCCCGTAATTCCCTTAGTCAAATTTAACTCACTGGGGCTCAGTGGAGTTCTCTGTGCAAAGGGGTTTTAGAATGTGGCCAAGATACTTGAGAAACATTTCTTGGGAGTGAGAGGAAGGTGGAGAGACACATGCAGGATTTTTTCAGTTCCTCTCCTCAAAATATTGATACCCTACCAAGTCAAAATGTTAAAAACATGGAAGTAATTATTTAAAACTCTGAAGTGCATATTCACATTGGTTTGATTCCAATCCAGGAGCAAAGATAAACCCTTCACCACCTACCAGGGGTGGTCCCTTCAGGGATGTGCTGAGGGAGGCTGGAAGGCTTCTGTGGATCTATAGAGAAATTAGAATTTATTGAATTCTAATTAACTTACTGAATCTTATTCATTCTCTATTTGATTATATTTACCTTAGTGGTATCTTTCAGAATGAAGCAATTTAAAAAAAAAAGTCCTTGTCAAAAATAGTTGATTTTCTTTGGAGAAAAATTGTTACCTGCTTAAATAGAATTAAAAAATAACTCTTCCTCTGTGACTCACCCAGCTCACTTGAATGTGGCTGTCACAGGGGGAGCACTGTGTGCTTCCCTCATGAGTATACAGCTTTGCTGTTTCCATGCAGGAAACGGCAAATAGCAATAAAATGAAAGACATGCACATTCCTGGTAGGAAGTCAGCAAATTCAGCATATTTGTCAGGTGTGCATGGAAGTGTATCTTTTATGAAATGTTAAATCTACTTGTATACAAACACCAGCCTTTGAGTGCATTGGTTTCACCTAAAAGTTGGAAGTGTGAGTAAACTAATGGTACTATAGGACACTTAGCAGCATTTGGCATCTTTTCTTCTGTATATTGAGTATTCTGTTTTCACATAGGATGTCTCTCATCTTTGCAAGAGCCAGCATGGTGGTAGAAAAGAAACATTCTCAGTATCAGTAGGTTTTCATGGCATTTGAGTAGCTATTAAACTGAACAGGTCACTAAATAGACATTTTCAACTGTAAGGACTGGAAAACCTTAAAGACAGGTTATCAGATTAAATTTGGGACATAAGTACACGTGTGCAAACATTTGGACTATTAAACCTTTATGCCTCTTTCTGAGGCTTCATTGTCTGGAGCTGCCATTCCTTGATTGAATCTCCGTGAGCACACACTATTCATTTAGCCATCCCACTTCCTTCTTTTACCCCAGCACCTAAATATTCCAATAAAAAAAGTGAAGAGAGCCTTGTGTGTGCTCTCCACCTAAAACACAGCTGCAGCTGAGAAAATACCCTTCTTTTTCATGTGTGTTCTTTAATCACTCCAGCAAACTTCCCTCTCCTGCTTCCCCAGTGCAGTTATCCATAACCAGACTGGGATAAATTATAAATTCCAGGCTATATATTTAATTTACACACACACATATCTGTGTAAAAGTGTTGGGTTTCTGTGTTAATGTGGGCATATTTTTATTTGGTCATCAATGACATTCTTGGATAAGAAGTTGATGGCTTTTCCACAAGGGCTTTTTTATTTGATTGATTGAATTAGATATGAGTGGAAGTTATTTGTATACATATTTCCCTTTAAGCTTATTTTTGCATAGTTTTCATTAAATTAGTAAAATGAAATTGTACTAAAAATAGCATAAGTGTGACAATGTATTATTTTATCAATTTGGTGGGGGGAGGGAAGATTTATGCCATGGCTAGACTTCAGAAAAGTAAAAAAAAATCAGGGATGAAATTAATTTAAGGGCAAGGACTATTATAATCCTTATGTGTCTTGAGTCTTTTTCCCAGAGAAGAGGGAGAAGCACAGAGTGATGGAATGCTGCTTTACTGGAGTAATGGAGTAATGGAATGGTCTTTAGCAGAGGTGTTACATAGCACAGACCCAGTTTAAAATCTGTAATTAAATTCATTTGTTGGTATTCCTGTGGCAATTTTGAGTTGCCACGATCAAAACAGGAAGAGACTGTGACACGTGAGTGTGAAGAATCGAGTCTGATATGGATCTTATTTTTATAAAGTAATGGTTTGTTCCCACTCATTATTTTTGGTTTCATAGAATAGTTCATTCCTGGCTTTCTGTTGATGCCAAACTGCTTTTCAGGTTTATTAAATCTGCTCAGAATGCTTCATCATGCATTTCTTCCTTGACCATTTCCAGGAGAAGAGGAAAAACACTGCTGGGAGCCAAAATCAAAAGGGTTTGTGGGTTACTTGTAAGTGTAATCCCATTTTGAAAGCAAGGGTCCTGGAAAATTGCAGAAGGCTGGAGAACGATCTCAAACTGCCACACAGATGGATGTAAATTTAATTTGCAGATTGTTTTTGCTGATTTTGTTCTGGTTCATATTTTGTCCACAAGTTCTCACCATCATTTATTACCATTTTAGTGAGAATTAGTACTTTTTTCTGACTTTACAGAGAATTGCTGGGTTGTTATTTTTCCCTTTTACCAGAAGGTAAATGTGAGGCAATACATTTAAGGCTCTGAAAAGTGTTTATGTGTAGAAGAGGAAAAGGAGGGAGGTTAGGGCATTTTTGGAAGGTAAATTTAGTGAGGTGAAGCTTGATTAGCCTTGGCAGCTCTGGAAATGGATGTCTCCTATCTTGCATTAGGAGTACACACAACAAGAGTGGAAATGCCATCATCTTCCTTGGTTTTTTGAGGGACCACCTGCAGAGCTGTGATGTTTGTCCAGTTTCCATGCTTTTTTTGGTCTTTGGCCTGTCTGAGGCTGCCAACAAATTTGTTAATGGCTATGTTTTTGGTAATGTGGACACCTGTCCAGGACAAAGTGAACTGTGATTAGTAATTAATGTCAAATTTGTTTAAGATGTAAGTTCCTTCTTTTCCTCCTTTCTGTCAACAATTTATTTTTCCTTTCCATGGACTGTGCAACTTTGTTGACTTCATCAGGGTTTTCTGGACATAACCAAGATGGGTTCTGATAATCAAATACCCTCAGGCTAGATGTAGTTTTAATTTAGCTTTTAAAAGTGCCCTCAGAGAATAATCAAGGAAAATCTAAGGAGTTCTTGCTTCCTTGGCATTTCTATGCTTATCTTCTTTCTACACAGCTTTTCACCAAAAGCAATTATAATATGCAGGTCCATTAAAATGATTCTTCCACTGCCATAAACAGTGCTCTTCTTCCTTTATTGGAACTTGCAGATTCCTAAGAAGAAAAAGAAAATGCTAGAGTGATGATACCAGGAACCTTCTAAAAATGTAGAGAATTTAATAAGTAAGAGAGTATTTTGCAAGATTCCAGAAATGCAAGAATTCTTTTCCTTTGCAGATTGTTCTTATGATTTGATTTGACTATTATACTTGAATAAATATTTCTATTTAGACTGTAGACAGAATGCAAACTTAGAATTACTTGTAGATGCTCTTGATAATACATATACTGAAAAATGAAACTTGGGGAGTTAATTTGCTGTATATTTTCTTGTGCTTCTGCCTTGAAAATGGCTGTAAGCTTTCTTACGTTTTGTACTAACCCTTGGTATATTCAGGCTGAAAGTGCCATGCAAAAAAAGAGGAAGTCTTTGCATATTTTCTTGGTTCTCATTCCAGGCAAAACAAGAAGGCAGAAGTGAACACAGAAATGTTAACCTAACTTCATTAAAAATCAAAATTGACATGAATTTCTGCG
Organism: Vidua macroura; assembly: GCF_024509145.1. Lineage (NCBI taxonomy): Eukaryota > Metazoa > Chordata > Aves > Passeriformes > Viduidae > Vidua > Vidua macroura. The sequence continues at coordinate 5,959,996 of NC_071575.1, forward strand.
TATTACTGTAGAGTTTTTTCTTACATTTTTTTTTTCAGTTTTGAAATATTTTGGACTCTCTTGAGCCATTCAGAATGTCAGTTTTAAAATCAAGTTGGTATTGTCATTCAGTGAAAATTGTGATTTAAGTGTGTTTTGCTTTTTGGGTGCTTTAGAATCACCCAGGTGCAGATTGAGAATGCGTTCAAGTTAAAACGCAAACATTTTCCAAAGCTGTAACTCATGCAGTGGGTGTTTGGTGACTCTGAATTACTGGGTACAGTTTGGGTTGGAGCAAAGCCTAGAAGGCATGTTTGGGTTGTGCTACCACTCTGCAACATAGGAAAACAAGGAAGGGGAGATCAAAGATCTCAGTGAATCTGCCCAGGTTGTGATCTTCACTACTCTTCTTTCTTTAGAAGTATTTCAAAGTATTACCACCTATCCTTGGTAATGCATGAGTGCTTCACGATGCAGTGCTGAAGAGGGGAGCAATATTTAAATATTGATAATTCATTTATGTACATGCTGTTTATACAGCTCACCTCTGTCACCAAGCCTTACGGGTGATGTTATCTACCCAGATATCAACTGGGAATATCATACAGAGGACTCAAACAGGTCCAGGAGATTTCTGAGCATGTTGAAGATAACTTCCTGGCACAGGTGGTCGACTAGGAAAGGTATCATCTTAGATTTGTTGAGGACAAAGTGATGGCTGGTGGTTGTGTCCTGGTCACGGTGACTTTGAAGGAGCCAAGTTTCAAAAGCTGATGATAGAAGAGAAACTGTCAGCAAAATTTGGATCCTGGATGTGTGGAGAGCAGTAGAGGCTGCTTGGTAAAGTCTCTTGGGAATCTGCTTTTGGAGGTATTGGGGACTCTGAATGCTGGTCACCTCCTCAGGGCCATCTCCTGAGAGCACCAGAGCAGGCAGTTCCAAAGGGTTGGAAGTCAAGTAAAGCTGGCCAGAAGAGCAGCTTGGCTGAGCAGGGATCTTCTAGAACTTAGGGAGGAAAGGGGAGTATGTGGGGGGGCTGGGTGACACGGGAAGAGATTCTGTCCCCAAAGTAGGGAGAAAATTAGTGCAGCCAAAGCTCAGTTGGAGTTCAAGCAGGCCAGCACTGGGAAGGACAATAAAAGGGACTTTTACAAATATGTTCATAGCAAAAGGGGAATCAGAAATAGCATTGGGCCATGGCTTCACAGGCTTGGTCACCTTAAAAATAGCCATGTAGACAAAGCAGAGACATTTAATGTCCTCTTCACTTCTGCCTTCAACAGCGATGGGCCCTGGGAAGTCTGGAGTTCTGTTGGAAAACCATGACTGTGGGGGGATGATAGGCTCTCAGTCCCCCCTGAGTTTGTTTGAGGCTTGCTGCTACAGCTGGATGTGCATAAATCACGGGGTTTGGTGGGATTCATCCCAGGATACTGAAAGACCTGGCAGATGTCATTGTGGGACCTCACTCCATTTATTTTTCAGTGGTCTTGGGAGTCTGGAGAGCTCCGACTTGTGGGAATCTTTAAAATCAGAGATTAAAAAAAAAAAAAAAAAAAAACCAACAACAAAAAACAGAGAGATCAGGATAGGGCAGAGAGCTAGGCAATCACCAACTGCATAAAAATGAAGAAGAGCAAGAGCTTTACTCTCCCCCTGAGATGAGCCTATCCTGGTTTTAAATACAAGCTGTGGGACAAGAGGCTGGAGAGCAGCCCTGCACAGAGGGATTTGTGGGCTTTGATGCAAGTTCAGTGTCAGTCACCAGTGTGCCCTGGCAGCCAGAGGGGTCACCTGTGTCCTGGGGTGCACAGGGATGGAGGGAGGGGATTGCCCCACCCTGCTGATGCAGCCCCACCTCGAGTCCTGGGGGCAGTTTTGGTGTCTCAGTAGAAGAAGGACATCAGAACATGTGAGTGTGTCCAGAGGACAGCCCGGGCAAGGTGGGGAAAGGCCTGGAGGGCAAGGAAGTGTCAAAACAAAAGAAGAATAATGTTGTGTTCTTTCTTCCCTATGATATGCTGATGGAATGGAGCTTAAACCATCTGTTTATTCATGCAAATCACATTCAGGAACTGATTATCTCTCCCTTTTATTTACTGCCTGGCATATGTATACAAAGAGTCAACAGATTAGGCAAAATCCTTTTTATTGCATCATCTATCTCGACAAGCTCATTAGTCCTATGAATAAATTAGATGTGCTTGTGATGAAAAAACTCAGCTCTAATCTCTTCCCCTTTTCACTCTGTCAGGAGATAGTTCTGGTGGTGTTTTTTGGGGCTGAGTACCTGGTCCGGCTGTGGTCTGCAGGCTGTAGGAGTAAATATATTGGCTTCCAGGGAAGGATCCGGTTTGCCAGGAAGCCAATATCCATCATTGGTAAGTTTTAAACTCTTTTGCAACCCACTCCTGCTTGTTGTAAATAAAAATGTCCACTTCTGCAGGGGCCTTATTGCAGTTCTGAACTACATCTACCCCTCAAGCATTTATCTGCATTGTGATTTCTCTTCTTTTGGGTTGCTAGAACACTTAAAATATGTCTAAGGCAGACATCAACCTTAGAAAGGCAGGACTGTAAAGTGAAGAAATGACTAAACCTTGGGTAATTGCAGGAAATTGACAAGATTTTGAACACAAAATCCTTCCTTGGGTACAAACAAACACTTCTTCTTCTAGAGCTGGTCTAGTTTTGTGATGTAACCATGAGGCCTGTAAGGAATTGTTTTTACTCCTCATTGTGTTCTTGATTTCTCCCTCAATTAATAAGAGCTTCTTAGGTGGGTATATTAGAGAAAGTGATAGTCTCATTGAACTGTGGTTTCAAGGGGTTCTCTCTCCTGGTATTTTGCTACTACCACAGCAAATATTCATGTTTGTATTGGAGCCCTTAGGGAAGACACCGTGGGTTTCGTTAAGAAAAGCTAAGAATGGCTTTAGATGGTTGTGCACTCACAGGTGTCAGTACTTCATTTAACCTTTGAAATTCCCCTAAGGATATACTACACTGGAAATCAAGATGTGCTTTTCCACATCAAATGCAGATGGAACAGTGTCTGCACTGACAGAACAAGGTAAACTTGGCAAATACCTTTGCTGGGAATGATGGAATCCTACTGACTCATCCTATAATTTTCAAATCAGTATGAATAAAATACAAACACTGGAAAAAATTAACGTATTAGAACAGAAAGTAAAGCATAAAGCATTCATTTTATTTATTCATTAATACAAAAGTCTTTATTTTAAAATCAGAAAAAAATCGCCTAAAATTTCTTTGACAGCAGGGAGATTTCTTCTATGGAATTTTGTTCCCTCTAAAATTTGGATTAGTTCCTAGCAAGTTCAACACAGAAAATCCCAGGCTGAGGCAGAAGGAATGTTCTGGGACACACAGGCTCAGTAAAAAGATGGGAGGTGTATTCTGATGCAAAGGTCTGGGAGAGGAATGCTTAAAGAGGCTGACAAGCAATCAGGAGCTTGAAGGGAAATCAGCAGGGGCTGGAAATATGTGGGATTGAAAGGTATCAGAGAAAGGTCAGGATATGTGAAGACCCAGGCTGTAAAATAAGGCTGTTTGGACCAGTAAATTTGGATTAATAAGGGAAGTCTAAGCACTGGAAACTGGCATGAAAACTAGGAACAGAAGAGAAGCAGAAATAGAAGAACAGGTTTGGAGAAAAAGAAAGAAAAATAAATATTTTTACCATGAAGAACACTTTCAGAAAAGAAGAAAGTGCAAATGAAAAAAATCTCTTTTACTCTCACTACTTGGTTGAACTCATTTTCTAAGCATCAGTCTCTTCAGCCTTTAGTGTCTGTCTTCAGATGGATATGTGTATGTCTGACAATTTAGTAAAGACATGGTGCATCATTTGCTAAAGGGCAAAGATCTGTGTTCTGATGTGATGGGAAGAAAACCCACCCTAAATTCCAATGTTTACAAATATACGTGATAAAGGAACAGCATAAAAAAATTTGCAGTCAGGCATTGAAAAACTGAGATCAATCCCAATTGGAAGCTCTTTCTGTAGCCTCATCCCTCCCTTTATTTATTTTCATTTTCATTTTCATTTTCATTTTCATTTTCATTTTCATTCATGCACAATTAGTGTAGTACACTATTTAAACTGACTGTGTGCTTTCCCTTGAGGAGGAATCCAGCTTTTACAGCAAAAATCAGACTGATACTGGAAATTAATTCCACTCAGAGAGTGAAGGATGCTGTTGGTTATAGAACTTCTGCAGTATTTGTTGCAGCAACTACATGGTTCTAAATGAGGCAGGAAAATGTTTAAAAGGAGAGGAAAAAACAAGTTAACCTTGCGGAAGGAAACTGTTGTTGCTGCTCAGGTTGGATCCCATCCTGCCTCTTGCCCAGGCATCCCATGGAAAGTTGGTTAAATCAATTTTCACAAGTGGGCCTCATTTTCTGGATGTCTAAAGGAAGACTTTGAAGTTGGGTTGCAGAGGTTCCAAGCCCTCACAGCTGCAAGTGAAGTCAGCAGGGCTGGTGTTTTGAAGTGCTGTATAATGTTAAGTGCTCTGAAGAATAAAGCACTGCCTGTTTCAAACTGGCAAAGGAAAGTTTACCAAAGTTTTTCCTCGTTCTACCTCCATTTGCTACCCACTTATAATACTATCCTTTATTTTTTGTTTAGAATTTGAAAGGGAAGCATTTAGATGCTCTAAAGAGGTTTACCACAGAAATGCCTGTAAGGAAATTAAAAAAAAAAAATCTTCTCAGAATAATGTTACAGCAAGGTTTAATAATTAAAAGAAATGGACATGCTCACTGAACTAGGATGAGGAAAAATAAGGGATGCTGGCACTGTAAACTCAATCTGTCATTTGCATTGTATAAAGCTGGAACTGTGTAAACTGCAGAGTTGTGGAAAGAAAAAAGAATAAAAAAAAGGAACTCTGGAAACAATTATTTGTTCATACAAATAAAGACAGTATCACAAAGTAAACTAACAATTCTGATTTTTTTTAGCCAGCCTTTGTTCTGACAGTTCCATTAGGTTTGAAAGCTTGGCTTCACAGCTTCGATACAGCTTTCAAACTAAGTGTACGTGTATATGTATGCATGAGACTTAACTTCATGGATTTCATTATTGCATGATGCAAACCCTTGCATTTCCTCTTGGATCAGAAGCCTTGAGCCAAAATATGGGTTCATTTCTAGGGTGCATAAATGCTTTTCCATTTTTTATGGCAAGCAGCCTAATCCGTCAGGTTCTTTGAAAGGTCTGTTACTGAATTCATCCTGGATGAAACTGTAGCCACTGGGGTTTTGATATGAAACTATTGCATAGATTTAACATGCCCACCAAATTTCAGCTAACAATTTCTTTTTTGAAGTGCTTTCCTTAGTCTCTGTATTTGTTGTGTTTTTTCAATGCTGAAATTAAAAAAAAAAAAAACAAAAAAAACCAAAAAAAAAAAACAAACCAAAAAAAAACCCACAACAAAAGCAAATTAATACATTCTTTCTTCTTTTGATAATTTGTTTGTTTGTTTTTTAACAGATCTGATTGTGGTAGTAGCCTCAATTATTGTTCTGAGCATAGGATCTAATGGGCAGGTGTTTGCCACCTCTGCAATAAGGTAGGTTCTCCTGTCACTGCAGCTCTTCACTACCACAGAGGTTATTAGGTGTGTATCTGAGTGTCTAATTCCCAATTTAACTGCATGTCTGATTTTCCTACTACAGGGAAAGTTACTTTATTGCAGCACTGGGCAATGGAGGTCTGGGTGCTGTTGTGCTTGGTGACCGGTTGGGAAACGAGTGCAGGAGCAAGGCAAATGAAAAATGGTGGGAATGCTGAAGCCAAGTGGAAAAAATGAAACATTGTGTCCTATTTAAAACACCAAACAACTGTCTCTCTGAGACAAGAGAAAATTGCAGAGCATGGGTTTATTTAAGAAGTAATCCAGAGAGCACTTAACGCGGTGCTTTTTGAGTATGAGTAATTACTTTGTTTAAAGAGTAATTACGCTTTGGTGGATTTGTTTTGCACGAGTAACTCACACTGTACATGAAGCAGAAACATTTGATGTCCACAGTGTTTGTTCAGCTTGCATCAAGTACTGCAGGCTTGTTTTGGGAGGTGAAGCGAGTAAACAGAAGAATGATAAGCAGTAGGTGTACTTCCTTCTCCTAACCTAACTTCCAAGATGTGTTTTATATTTTGTCACAAGCCTCTGCTTCCCAGTGCAGTGGAGTCACTGGGAAGTGGGAATGTCCAGTACTGTCTAAACTGTCCAGCTGTGTAGGCAAACACTGGGGAGAACTACATGTACAGAGTGTTTTTAAGGTAATTCTTACCATAGAACATTCATCCTTACCTGATGGTGAAGACTCCACCCAGGCAGCAGGAATATCAGCTCCTATAGGAAAAGAGGAAAATGCATGTGGAAATACCAGGGGTTGGGGTTTTTTAATTTAACTAGAAGCATAGGGAGGACTTCAATGAAAAGGCCCTGAGTGTTTATATGTGAGCCCAGTGGGTTTTGGGCTCAGTGAAGCCTTTCCCAGTGCTAATTCCAGAGTCACTGTCCTACACCTCAGAATGCTCTCTGAACCTTAACCCACAGCCCTGCAGTGTTATCATTGCTCCACTGAAAAGCCAACAGGGTCAGGCAAGTCTAAATTAAAAATTGAAACCTATATCCACAAAAAAATCTTGAAGATTGATAAAAAGAGCCAAAAATACTTCTAGTGAAAAATTTTCAGGACGATGAATTCAGTGTTCATCCCTTCCTGCTTTTCACTGGTTTGTTTCAGGGATAAGACAGTAAGATGACTGTAGGCAAACAAAATTTATTGTCAAAAGAGCAACTAAATGAAATATTTCCATGGAATAAAATTATGCTGAAGAACCATATTGATAATTACTTTTATTTTGTTGAAAATATTTGGAGCTTGTGATTGATTTAATTATTCTCCTAAAACACATAGGACTCTGTCTATTTCCGGTGATATCAGATATATTTCAGTAACTCACACAACAAGGATTTAAGTAATGCCATGTTTGATTTCATATTCTGCTTTTCGCAAATAGAGAAAAAGGTTTGCTCACATTTATGTCAGTAAAGCTTGAAGCATTGGTTTTCCTTGGAAAGAAGGCATTTAAAGTTTGAAATCATAGAAATTATGCAGATTTCCCCTGATTTTGTTTGTTTTCCCATTAAATAATTGTTTTCATAGTCAATATTTCTGAATAAATTTGACTATAATGAAATGTGATCTAAACACAGAGATGCCTCAAGCCTGAGATGCCACCCCAGACAGGGGCAGTGCTATCACAGTTCTTGAACATGGCAGTGTGTTAGTGGACATAATCAGTTGTGGGTGGATAAGGCAGTATTGTCCTCAAGCATTTTTATGTGCTTATTGCATTAATTTTAATGCTTCGCTTTCCTTACAGGGGGATTCGCTTTCTCCAGATCCTTCGGATGCTTCATGTTGACCGCCAGGGAGGCACCTGGAGACTCCTGGGGTCAGTGGTTTTCATCCATCGACAGGTACCTAGCCTTTAAAAAACATCCCCTGCATTTCGTTGGCTTCAGTGAATTCTCTCTGTGGGCTTCAAATCCTGGTCTGGTGTCTTGATTTGAAAAGACAGTTGTCTGCTAAGGAAGGCAGGAGCCTCTCTTGAAATGGAAAATGTAAACCCCCTCCCTCCAAATTATTGTAATTTTGAAACTAAAAGGTTCTCAGGCAGAGATACGGAATAGGAATAATAGATCTTTACTAGGAAAAGTAAAAATACAAATCCAATAGTTCAAACAAAAAAAAACACTGATAGAGTCAGAATATGACCTGACACCCTGTGGGTCGGGGTGTCCAATTGAAATGGTGACTGCAGTCCTCCTGCAGTGTCAGGTGTGGTTCTTTTGCAGCAGTGATCCTGCAGAAAATGGGTGTAGTCTTCCTCTGAAGATCCAGTGGTGGTGTAGATGGGGCTGGTCTTCCTCTGGGAGTCCAGTGGAGAAGAAAGCTCCTCCTCTTGGAATCCAGTTCGGAAAAAGGCTGCTGTGGTGTTTGAAATCTCAGATTATATCCAGGACGGAATGCTTGGTTCTTCCCCCTGGGCGGAGCATCTCCCAGTGGGATGATGGAATTTTTATCAGTCATTCAGTGACACTCAATTGCCCATTAACAGCAGATGTCTCCCTTGGGGAGGGAGGATTGGTTTGTGGAAGAGATAAAGAAAACTGCCCACTTAACAGAAGATAACTGCCAGACCTCTAACAGACTGGCAAATAGAATACACACATATCTTACAACCCAGGACAGCTGGTTTAAATGAACTGTTACATTGCAAGAGAAAAAAAAACCAAAAAAACAACAACTTTGAAAGTCCTTCATGTATTTCTTCCTCCTTTTAAAATGGGAAGGTATTTTTGCTATTCAGGGCAGTGGCTAACTCAGTGCTAACAGTGCTATTCAGGGCAGTGGGTATAAACACCAGTGTTTGGGTTTATTAATTAACTGTTGTACTCTTTGATGTTACCCCTGTATAATTTCTTAAATGCAGTTTTGTGGGCTGCCTTTCATATTGCAAGTATTCTCCACTATTTCTGTAGAAGATGTGTTCCTAGCTTGGTTTTCCTGGGGAAAACCAAACACTAGTGGGAAAGCCTTGCTAGAAGTCAATTATTTAAATATTTCTGTTATGTTCACCTTGAATACAAAGTTTTCTCATTCATTCTGTAAGTAAAAAAAATGAACTATGTTACAATGCTATGTAAGAAAATTTACTTTTTCAAGGGTGTGGTCACAGAGGCAAACGTGGCTATAAATATGTGCATGTCTGCTAAAGCTTTGAAACAATTTTTCTGTAGGAAACCTCATTAAGCGGCAAGAATTTAAAAGTTTTGCTGCAGATTTAAAAATATTTCTAATTGAAGGCTTCTTTTTGAGTCTTCATGGAATCTCTTTATGATTAGCTTTATCAATGTAATGGAAAATTATATAATTAACCTTGAAGTCTTGCTTGTCATGGAATGCTGTGGAGGGCTAATACTCTGCTATTAATCTTCACATCCCACTTGTTTGGGTGGTTAACTTGTTCTTACAAGTGTAGATTTGTTCTCCACATACTGACAAACAGTTACAAATTTCCACGCAGATACTTTTTAATTTTCTATTTGGAAAACTGTTTTTCTGGGACAGAGAATGTGCTGCTCTTAATCCAAACCAATAATTTAATAATAAAAGTTAATTTTCTTCCTTTTATTTTTTTCCCCCAGTACAGTAGGAACCTTTATGTCATGATGGCTGTGCAGAAGTGATGCACACCAAAGTGCTGTGGGATAAAGCCTCCTTTCATACTGTACAACAGGATGACTTTCAATGCTCCAAGTCTGTGTGGTCGTCATTTATTATGCTTGCATTGCCTGGGTATCTTGCTAGGGCAGAGCTGATATCCAAATAACTTTCTCAGCATTTGCTACCCTTACTGACAGAGCTGTTTTGAGAACATTTTTTTCCTGTGGGCGTTCAGAGTTTTAGTCAAGAATCAGGAAATACTCTCTCCAAAATACAACACTTAAATCTTATATGTCACAAGCATAAGAAAGCTCAATGGTTTAAAAGGAAAAAAAAAAAATCTTGGAAAAAAAATTCATGAGTAAAGGCACCTGAATTTCTGCTTATCCAAAGAAGTGATTATGGTGATAAATAGAACTCCACAGATCTGTAGTACTTATCCAAGCAGATCACCCACTAGCACATTAAGGAAAAAAAATACCAAGCACACAGCTCTGTATTGACATTGGATGAGTGTAGCTGAAACACTAACACGGTACCAAACGGAAGGAAAAATGGAACCTTTATTCTTGTCCAGCCTCTGAAAGAAATTTTTGTTTAAAAATAAAAATACCAAAACAAAAACACCTCGGTTGCTTTTTCTTCACAGGCAGAATACAAAGTCCTCATCTATTTTTGGATTTTTTGCATTTGATACTCTTTCAGAAAACATGGGCCCCTAAACCCTTAAGCAGTGTGAGAAAATGAATTCACATCTTGGTGCCCTGTGAAAATAGCAAGCACTTGTACCTCCCTGGGCCCTGAAGAGCTTAGTAAAGTTGTCACCAACGATTTCCATGTGTTTTGGAATTTTACGTATAGCTCAATTAGCTCACTCAGGCCTGGTTTGGCTGGGATGATCTTCTATTTTCAGCAGGCTGAGTTTATATACCAGCATTTCTTGCCAAAGGCAACAAAACATGAGTTAATATCACATATGGTGGTGGAAAGCCATGGAGAAACCCTGCAGCTTGCTGAAAAACCATGTTAGCCACTCAAACTCCAGGTTGTGAGCCTCTAGGTTGGTTTTACTGCTTCCTCACCTTGCTTTGTGAGGTCTTCCACTGCTCTTAGGACAGGAGGAATTCTTGTATTTTTTCCAGGTGTTGAACTTTGTATTGTGTGGTCCTTATTTTAACTGAAAACAGAGATATAGCTGAGTTTAAAAAAATGTGCTGACTCAACTCTCTCAGTATTCAATTTTGCCTTTGTGCGTTTCTTGTTCTTACTGTTTCCTGTGTGTGTGAATCTGAAAGCCCCTACTGCAAAGAGCCATTTGTTTTAGGCAGCACTCTTTATTTGTAAGCTCTTATCTAATAAAACCCACATAAATATGTAGTTTTAAGGCCTGATGCCTGCAGAATACCCTTTGTTTTGTGCTCATGTCTCATGAAGCATGTGTTAATTTAAAAAGCTTCTGACTCTCCCTTAAATGAAGTATGCATGACATTGCTGCCATTAATAATGCTGTTCTTAATAATTAAAGTCTCTCTATACATGTGGAACATGGATTGGTGACATTTAGAGTAAGTCCTAGGCAGTTGCATTTTCATCTGGCCTGTATTTAAAAAGAGTTCCGTCTTCAGATGAATAGTACTGGAGCTAAGAGGTGGCAGTGGTGAAATAAACTCAGTAGTTCTGTTGATATTTCAGCCACTTTGAAAGGCTTTCATAAGACTTTGCTGTTTTCCTGCCTGCTTCCCAAAAAGCCAGCACTTAAACCAGAATTATTCCAATTATCATCTACAGTCAATTGTGTATGTTAACAGAAGGAGCTTTTCAAAGCAAGTCGTATCTACAAGTACCGGTGCTCCATTATCATGAGATAAAGGTGAGAAAATAAAGGTGACCAGCAGAGAAACTACTGAAACCCCAGGGTTTATTTCCTTTTTTGGCTGTCTTGTTTAGCAAACAGGCCTGCGAAAAGTTAAGGCTTAAATTAAAAGACTTGGCCATGAGCAAGATGAAATACTATCAGAATTCATTATTTAGCTAATCATTAAATGATTAGAGGAAAAACACCCATTTTTCTTTGTGCCAAGACTACTTAAAGGTTTCCTGAACCCAGATTTTAATTAGTGCTGTAGGAGAAGGAAGAATATTTACATTTCCTGCTGCCGAATGTTGGTACTTGATACGAGGGCTACCTTTGCCCAGAAAGCTCTTACAGGGAAATGAAAAGAAAGAAAAAAGAAAAACGGAGGGAAGTTTGATGATAAAATGGAACCTTCCCTTACAAACAGTTTAAGAAACATGGGTAGAGTATTACAGATAACCTGTGAAAACCTGACATACTTTAAAAGTAGGGGCAATCTTTCCGAGTCAGGTTTTAATTTTAAATGTATCATATGGCAGTATTTTAATTCCCTTGCTAACCTGGCAGTATTTTAATTCCCTTTCTTGGCTGGGACCCAAGGAGAGAGAAATGACTGTCAAGGACTTAAGATGCCACTGAAGATGTAGCACAACATTCTTTCCTGATAAAGATGGCCAAATCTGTGCAAAGAAAATAAAGGAATGATGCATGCATGTAAGCTTTAAGTAATTAGAAAGAGCTGTTTTCCCTCATAACTAGGTATTGGATTTCCCTGAAGGGCAGGTGGATATCTCATTTAGCACTGCTTTTAAAAGCTTTATACATCTGTGACACCACACATTTTGGCTTGTTTAAGTGCAACAAGCATTTTCTTTTTTTTTCCTGATGACTGTGAGAATCCTGTATCTAAGTCACAGCAGGTCTGACACAACTCTCCTGCCCAAAAATCTTTAGAGAAAATGGTATGTTCACAAGGACTGTAACATGCCCTCACAGAAGTTTGCCCTAGCCTTGTTCTTCAGGACTGAAAACATGACATCTACCTAGCATATTTTATTTTCAGATTTTATTTTAACATGGAACTGTTGAGCATCACTATCCAGTCTTAAGCAGTCTAAACATCAGATACACAGGTTCACTGCTCAGGTATGGCCATAATCACACGACATGGCTGTGATTTCTCAGTGCACTCTTCAGAAAGGGCATTTCTAAAGCTGCTTTGCTACTTTTAAAATGTTTATGCAGTTAGTATTTTGAGTAGACAGTTAAGTTGAATGATTCCCATTCCATAATTAGAAGAGAAGTCCCACTCTACATTTAGCTGCCCCAAGGATCAAGCCCAAAATGATGGCTTTTTGAACTATTTATGAATAAATTCCAAGTCAATGTTTTAGCTGTTTTACTGGAGACAAATGTCATACCTGAAATATAACATATTAATTTTTCTACTGTGATGCAAAAACCCCACAGATATTTGCAACATTTTACAATTATAGAATATATATATATACATAAATATGTATATATATATATGTATATAGGATGAAAACCTCATATACTTGTTTGTTTTCTCTTTTAATAGGAACTCATAACCACGCTGTACATTGGATTCTTGGGATTAATTTTTTCATCCTACTTTGTTTATCTTGCTGAGAAGGATGCAGTTGATGAGGATGGAAAGACAGGTTTCTCCAGCTATGCTGATGCCCTTTGGTGGGGTGTGGTAAGTCCTCACAAAGAAAATGTGTGTGCAAACAGTGCTCGAGGTTTTCTGTTCAAGTTGTGATCTTTTCAGAAAAACCTGTCATTTCCTTCTTTGCAGAATGTATTTCTGTGACAACCTCTTCAGAGGGATACAAGCTAGAATTTAAGAAATACAATTAAATTATTGGGGTATTAAATTTTATTGTGAAAACAGGTTAGCAAGTTCTTAGCAAAGGACACTGAATGCTTACAGATATGAAAATTCCACATCTCAAAAACAGTAAAAATCCCCTTCAAAAACTATATCACTTCCTTTAAATTCTACTTAGTTATCTGTAAAAGGTGCATAACTGAAAACCATATTCTATATGTGAAAGTTGGGTTAATGACCCTATTTTTTTTTCTTGATCTTTTTGTGTAAAACTCACTCTCTCAGTAATAATTCAGACCTTGATGCAGGTTATAGATTCCTGTTTTTTGGTTTTTATCTTTAACTTAGATGCTGCATAAGTCTCTACTTCAATGAAGTACACAGAATTATAGGCTATATTACATGTAGCCTGAGTCACCACTCTGTAAGTGGTGCACTATAAAAATATTTTAAACTTGAAAATCCTGTCACTAGGTTGTCAAGTATTCATCTGCAGAGTATCACCTATGACTGTGCTAAACAGTACAAATATAGAAGAATCAAGTGAAAAAAGAAAAATCCACTCAATGGCCAGATGGACCTGATGATCTAAGTTGCTGGGAAGCAATGAAACCATGAACCAACCCATAGAGCTATCACTTGTTAAAGTCCTCAGTGGAAATGGGATAAAATTTTAAGAACATGAAAACTCGTGGTTATAGCTGTGAAGCAACCTGTAGCTAGTGGAAGAAAACAATGGGTGTCTCAGAAGTGGAGACTGTGCTGCATTTTAAATGAAAAACAATCAGGGTATGATTGAAAGATACCCCATGCCAGCTTTACAAGAGCAAACCAGTACTCTTATTCTCAGTTACTCTTCCAGTATTTGAGCAGTTCACCTCAAACCCCAGTGGATCACTTTTAGCATCCAGTTCTATCCATGTATATTACTGCACAAGTAATTTCTTCAGGTGATAAAAATTTCATGTGGATCCAGTGTACTCTTCCTACCTTTCCTTGTGGTTTTTTTTTTTTTTGTATTTTTTTTTGTTTTTTTTTTTTAGCTCTAGTTTTCCAGAGTTCCTTCATTAGTTGCATTGAGTATTTAGATATGAATTAGAAATACTTCTAATCACTATAAGCTATTGCATTGATATGAGTAAAGAGTTAAAAAAATTAAGGTTAAAAAAATCAGAGTGTGTTTCTCCAACAGTGTTTTGGACTTTGGGAATTTAAAAGGAGTTATGAAGACCATCAGAGAAGCTTAATATGCACAGTACCTTGTTGAGATAGATGACTTTGGATCTGTGTTTCAAAGTGTGTGGATTGGTGGGTTTTGTTGTTTTCCAAAACTTGACTTGCTTTGCGTAGCAGCAAGATAAAATCAGCTCCTCTTTCTCTGGCTGTGTGAGGAACACTGATCAAATTGTTGTTTAAGCTTTTCAGTCATCTAGGCCTCCTCAGCATATAGTGAGTCACGGTGCAGGTGCAGTTCACAGCTGGGAATAGGAACAAAGTGAATCAGTTTCTTTTCCTTTCAAATCTCCTGGAACATAGAAACACAGATGTGGAGTTACTATGGAGTGAAATTTGATTTTTACTTTTGCCTTTCAAAACTGAGCCATTGGAAAAAAAAAAATAAAAATCTTGGTTCCAAGTCTTATGTGTCTCACAAAAACCACAGAGTATATTATGGGGAGCATTTTGCTTTGAGGAGAAAGTGCAAGCTTGCTGAACTTGATACAAATGACCTGAAAGGTTTAAATACAGGGAAAAGAGAAAATAAAGAATGAATGAGAGTTGGAATTAATTGCTAACTACATTCACCTGCTTCAGAGTTAAAGGCAAGGTTTTTTCTCCTAGATTTGGCAGGCAAGCAGGTTAAACTGCAAAGACATATCAAAGGCTTGTACTTCACATGAAGCCATTCTTGGGAGTCGTAGCACGTAGGGCATATGTAAAGGCACTTCCAACAGCATGGAGTTGCAACTTGTGTCACAGCAGTTGCCCTGCCCCTTTTGGGTACTTTTTTCCTTGGGGAAAGAAGAGCACATAGGAGGCTTCTCTTCTGCTTGCCCTCCCTGTTTGCCTCTTGCTGCTGGTAATGCTTATTTGCCTTGCTGCAAACTCAGCTATTCTGTACCACTGGACTGGAGTTAAATACTTGCTCCAGTGAATTGGTGTTAATTGGCACAGGTACTTGGGATCAACTGCTCAGAATTTCCAGCAGTAAATTTCCATGCCAGAGGTAGTAGTTGGAATCCTTTTATATTTAGGGTGGTATTTTGAGGTGTGCAGTTCGGACTCTTCACACCTGAGGACACCTGCCTGTCTTTAAACATCTGATCAGCCCTGTTGACTTCTACTAAATCAGAGTTCTTCCCTTTTTTGAGGCATACATGTGTGTGTTCAGAGCCTGTGTTAGAGCCTGTGCACACAGCTGGAATGTGCCATCATAAATCTCTGTTACAAGAGGTGTCATTTTCCAGAGTCAAGCTCTCCAACCTTCTCTGCTCAGAAATACTGATAACTTTGGGGTGTATGAGTAGAAAAAAAATTCTGCTGTGATTAAGAACGCCAGAGAATTACATTATTTATAATCCTTTCCATGTATTCAACGTGCTAATTAGATTACCAACAAGGAACCCTCTTAAGGTAGCCAGGGAAAAACTTCCTGAGACATGTTCAGGCACCTGCAGGAGTCTGCCAGCCAAGTGCCTGCTGTGGAGGTGGAAAATTCATCTTTTCTGTGGTTACAGCTTTCATGCTGTCTTCCATAGTAAAATTAAGACAGCTCAGCATTACTGCAGTTTGGTTTTAAGTCCTGGGTGCTGGAGAACTTAGTGAAAACACCAACAAAAGCCACCCCAGAAAAACCAAACAACACCCAAAAAACCCAAGAAGCCTTTCATAAGAAAAAAGAGGGGAAAAGAAGGGAAAAACCACTAACTTTGAACGGTCATCTGGGTACACTGAGGAGCTGAAGTGCTGTTAAAGAAACAGCTTTAACTTCCTCCACTGCCCAGAAACACATGCTGCATTTGAAAATTGAATTTTTGGGGCTCTGATTTAATTTTGGGGACTGGCAAACTCATTGTCCTGCTGGTAGCACACAGCACCTGAGTCACTTGACCAGCCACATTAAATCTAGACAAACACCTGGCAAGGCAGAGCTCCTGCTGAGAGCAGTTTGTAGTTCAAAAGAACAATATTCATTCAAGGATATGGCTACTACAAAGTGGTCTTCATCAAGTGGAAAATTAATGATGAATAAACACAAATATAACTATTTTTTGGAACTTGGAAAAACTAAGTTTGGTAGTAGTTGCTAATTTTTTCCCTGCAAATCTTTCTTCCAGCTCTGAGAGTAGGAGGAAACATATTCTTCCCATGCCTTTATTGCTTGATAGTTTCTTCTGAGAAGACTATTTTTGCATAACATCTAAGCATTTGTCAGCAAATTTTTCCATAAAAGGCAGCCTCTTTATAGTCAGTGTAAATTCACATATTCTTTTAAGTCTGTTTTGGCTGTGTTTCTGCTACCATTCAAGGCAAAGTGAAGGGAGGGGGACTAGGTTTGGGGCTGGTACGTCCAAATAAAAGTACATTTTTTCTATTTACAGCTCTCCCCAGTGGTTAGTATTGATGACAGAACTCTTCTGTTCCTCACCAGAAGGTTTTCACTTCTAAGGGATCCAAGCCATGTTTCTCACACCATTTTATGGCAGCATCAGAGCTCTGAGGATGCTGAAAACCCAACACCCCCATGGCCCAGTGTCTGTGTTTTAGACCATGGTCTGTGTGTCTTGTCCTGCTGTGACCATGGTGCTGAGGCCCCTGTCAGGTGTGATTCCTGTGGCTTGCTGTGGGTTCTTGCTTTAGGATCAGCTGATTATCCCCTTCCATTGGGCAGCAGGGGCTCCTTGTTACATCACAAACCTTTCTGATGGACCAGTCTCCACCTGGACCCTCTATTCCCCCTGCACCAGGTCCTTCCTGACCTCTGGCTCATGATGAATTTTCTTTCATCCTGCTGGGGCTCTTCAGGAATAGCCCCAAACCTCTATCCCACTCAGGTCCTCCTGCCTCTGCCTCAGTACTTTTCAGGGCTGGCCTGTCACCTCTGCAGCAAGTCCCAACAGGTCCCAGACCTGAGGGCACTAATTGACCTAATGACCCTGACCAGCATGGCCCCACTGGTGGTGCTCCATGCACACCATTTCAGCAATATTTCAATATTTCAGCACAGGAGAGATTGTCTGTAGCTCAACTGCAGCTGTGTCTAGGTATGGGCTCCCTCAGTCCTGATTTCCACCCACGGGATGATGCCCTGCTGTTGTCTCCTTCCTGTGGGCTCGTGTGCTGACCACTTGATCCTAATCCTGACCTGTGGCTTGCTGTCGGACCTGCCTCGTTGTGCTTCTGCATTATAATCCAGACTCTGGGTGGTTGCACTTTCTGCTTCTGTTTTGCTTGAAAGGCCCTGGGTTCTGACTGGAGAGATGCTGCCCTGCTGCCTCTGTTGTCTCCTTTGACTGTGGGCCCCTTCTCCCTGGCCCTGATAAGCAATATCAGATCCAAGTTTAAGCACCTTATGGCTTAAACACAATTCTGAGTGGCCAGGTCCTGTGTTTGTGGGGGAGGAAGAAAGCTCAGCACAGGTCTCAGCTCTGTTCAGGTCTAGCTCTACTGGCAGGCTGACTTTGGGAGATAACACATGGTTGTGTGTTCCTCCTCTTGCCATGAGGATTCAGTTGGGATGGATTAGCTCTATCCTTTTTCACTCCTGTCAGCATGGGTTTCCTTATCCCTAAATCCACACACTTGATTCACACCTGTCACCTGATACTTCACTAATACTTTCCCCTTCTGTTCTTTTTTTCTCATGCTTTTTGGAGGAAAAAACCACTAAAACAGATGTTTGTTCCTGGTGTAGGTAACAGTCACAACAATTGGCTATGGAGACAAAGTTCCCCAGACGTGGATTGGGAAGACAATAGCTTCCTGCTTCTCAGTGTTTGCCATCTCCTTCTTTGCCCTGCCAGCTGTAAGTGGAACTTGAATCTCTTCATTAAAGGTGTGTCCACCTCTGTGAATGCCTCTGGCTCCTGTAACCTGTGGATCACAGCAATAAACACGTGCTGTTTATTGAAGTTACACAATTCTGCTGTTGATCTGCTCAATTTCAGATTTATTTGTTGGAATCAATAGAACTCTGACAGTGTAGACATTTGAAAATTCATTTTAGAAAATCTTCTATTAAATGTCTGTTTATTCCAGGTGCAAAGTACTTTATTTATGTATGTGAAGCTATATACATGTCTGAATCGTAATTTTGTTATTTTGTTAGGGTATTCTGGGGTCTGGTTTTGCCCTGAAAGTACAGCAGAAGCAACGTCAGAAGCATTTCAATAGACAAATCCCAGCTGCAGCTTCCCTAATTCAGGTAAGGCCACAACAGTAAAATACTAAAATACCTCAGAGTTTATTGGAGAGGGAGTATGGCCTGGAAGTTCAAGTACTGAGAATCACCATTCCTAAATTTAATATAGATCTATAACTTGTGTTTAGCCACTTTGTCACTTTGATCCACGTCAGTAAGTAGAGAAAATGAGATAATTGCCTCTCCCTTTCTGGAAGCTGCACTATACCTGATATTCACAGGCATAATGATACTAGCTGGATGTAGTGAGTATATCTTGTGAAATACTAAAAACATAATAAAAATCTTCATTATAATATTTAATTCATAACTTCCTGTTTATGTTCTTTTAGGTCTTGTGCATCTGCCAAATCCTGAGGTGATGAATGTACAAATACATGAAAAAACACACCTGTTTTTAGAAAAATCTCCCCGCATAACATTCCATATGTTAATATAAAGAATTAAATAGCACCGTGCACAAACATTCATTGTGGCACAGTGCAGAAAAAAGAAAACAAAACATTCAGTGGGAGATTCACTTTTATGGGGGTTGAATTTGGTTTATTTGGTTTTTTTTTGTTTTTTTTTTTGCTGTGGGTAGAGTTTGATCCCAGCTCATGAGGGGAGCACACTGAATATCTTTGTGTGATGCGTGTGCGTGTCCTCGTGCAAATTGCATCCACCATGGTTGTACTTTATCAGGAGTGGTGTTTACCTGGGAGCTTTGTTCTCAGTTGGATTTGCTGCAAAATTTGCCGTGCAGGAATGCAGTGACTGCTCCTGAACTGAGGTTCTTTGGGTTTCTTTACAGACCCTGTGGCGCTGCTACGCAGCAGAGAAATCCTGCTCCTCCACAGCCACCTGGAAGATCTATGTGACAGCTCCCGTGCAAAATCCCAAAAAGTCTCCAGCGCCATCTAGTCCCGGTCTGAGAAAACAGGTGAAAGCACTGGCAGGGTTGGCTCTGTGCTTGCTTTTCATTTTAAATTATGATTAACTTGCCAAAAGCCTCGTGAAGGGCCTGAGCAGTTTGGACGCCTGAAATACGTTTATTTTCCTCCTGCCACAGCCCATTTAGTTTTGTTTTCCTTAAAATATTCTTGAGGAAAGAATATCTTCTAACTGAATTTGCCTTGTTGGTCAGACAGGTACCAACTCTCCATTGTTTTATGCCCTTTGGAGTCTCCTACTTTCTCAAAGCACAAGACGACGGTGCCACTTTCCCATTCTGCATTCATTTTTCAAGGTAGTTCATACCAGAAGAAGGAGCAAGCCAGTTTAAAAATTTATGTTCAGGCTTAACACGTGGCATACAGCAGCTAGTCTTCTCTGAAGTACTCCATGCTGCTTTTATTTCTTCAGAAATTAGGGCAAATTCCCAGGCTGTGAGTGCAGGAAAGCGTGTTTGTCTGTGAAGGTGGAATTGCCCACACCCAGTTCTGTGGTGTCATTGCCAAGCTTGCCAGAAGGGCAGAGTCTGCAGCAGGTCCAGCTCAGGGACCCAGCGTTTCCCAAAGGATGGTCAAGACCTGCCTTTAGGCAGTGGCACCCCACTGGAGCCTGCTTCCCAGGGAAGAAGGGCTGTAAAATTCCCCCTGGCACATGGAGGAAGCTGAAGCAGCCTGATCTGTGTGTGTGTCTGCGTTTTGGTGTTAGTGTGACCTTGCTTTGTCACAGCTGGGGCCAGGAAAAACAGGAAGAAAGGGGTAAAGCAGGAGTAAGACTCCTGTGTGTGTTGCTGAACAGCAAGCAATCCATGATTGGAAAGATGGGAAAAATATATTTTCCCCTCTGTTTTCTCTAGTGTTTTCTCTAATATATTATTTGTCTGAACCTCCCTGTGCCCTGTGAGCCCTCATTTAAGAGCATAGTAATGATTCTTTCACCTCTTACCAAAGGATCCTGTTCTTTCCTGGTCTGTGACTTCCTATTTTAAGGTCTCAGATACATACTGATCATTTTGTGTATGCTGTAGCATTTTTTTCTCCAGAGGACCCCTATTCTCCTTTCCTGCTATAAGAGCCTGTGGTCTTTGCTTTTAGAAGTATTTTGATGCATGTCAGTGCATCCACTGTCCACAACAAATACCTATTTCTACCATTTTCCCCCCATTTAATTTTCAACATGCATTTGTTTAACTGCTGCAGAGCTGAGCAGAAGAAGGAATTCTGAAAATCTGAATGTAGACCATAACAAAATAAGAATTTGGCTTGACTTTAGATCAAGTAGCCTTGTCCCATATGTGAATATCTTTACCCTGCAGCTCTTTCTGTTGAACCAAACCTTCATTTTTCATTTTAAAGTACCAATTATAGTGTGTTTATTAGGCTGTCTTTAGGCTTCTAAAATCAGGAAAACTGTTTGGAGGCAGGAGGAAGGATTTCTCTTCTCCTGATGTGCTTAATTTAGCCTTTTTTGGCAAAAGGTGAAGTTTTTTTTAGTTGAATATGCTGCACAGGCCTAGTTCATACTTCAAAGTCTATGGTTATGTTGAATTTAAGCTTTAGAAATATATTCCAGACAAGGTGATATATGCTGAAATCATTAGAATTTTGTATGCCTTGAGTTTTGGTCCCAGTTTGAGAAATTTTACTAACGGCCTGATTCTTCAGAATGTTCTAGTTGCCTTCTAAAAATCAAATTCTTGCCAGGGTTTAGTTCACAATTCAGAATCAGACACTTTAAAACCATAAACAAAGGTTGTAGCCCTTTCACTGAATTTCAGTTTCATTCTTTAAATAAAAAACATATGACCTCAAGTGAATTCATTGTACAGTGAAGCTCACACTTGTCTGTGTTTGATAGCATCTTCTGAGATCATTCCATTGCTGCTCTCACAGGCCAGAAGATACAGAAGAAAAGGGAAGCTGGGCTGTGGAAATGGCTCTGCACCTGTAATAAACCCAGGAGAAAATTCCTTGTCTGTTCCCCAGATCACTTATGATCACATTGATGAACAAGAGGACAAAAAAGATGTGTCCTTCTACATTGATGAACCCAAAGGTAACTTACTTATGCTCAGTTTATCATTCTGCAAGAGACAAACTTACAAAGAGTTGATGTGATGAAGGGAAAAGTTCTATGAAAAAACAATTAGAAGCTAATCAGTAAATCAAGATGCCTCCAGCCAAGGATGGTTGCCTAACAAAAATAGGGGGACATGAATGAAAGGAAGTCTTTGATTCATATATGGTGTGAATATCAAGAGAGCTTTCTTTGTTCACCATCAATTAAGATGTTGGATATATTGTTCATTCTTCTTTTTTGAGTTATTTCAGAGGTGGATGGAAAGCTCAGGTCTACCCCACCTTTTAACTTTACTTCCTTTTACCTCTGAAAGAAGGAAAGCTAAACCAGGAAAAATATTTCTACTTTTTTTTTACAGCACCCTCTTAAACATTGTGCAAACAAATTGCAATAAGAAAAATCAGCTATTTTTATGCCCACATCAACTAAGAGGTTTTGATAAGTGGGTTTTTTTCTCTTGCTTTATTTAAAATATTGTGTGTTTATATAAGTGATATTTCAACATGGAAACTGTCTGAATTTCACTGCTGAGTTAACATACTTGCTTTGTCTGTAAAATCCTTTCTTTAAAACTAAGTTTGTAATGGAAATATGAATGTTACAGTGTGAAATATAAAATGGTATTATTTATTATAAAAGAAGGTTTTCTGGAAAGCTGATTTTTTTTCCCTTTTGCATTGATTTTCTTTGTCTGATGAGGCTGGGACTCTCTTCTGGATCTGCTACATCTTGAACTCATAATCTGAGTTCTGTTCCATACCCAGAGGCATTTCCAGTGCTTTTAGGGTTCTGGGAGAGGGCATGAAGAGTATGATATTTATAACCAAAGTTTCTGCTTTAACTCCACATCTCATAACAGATTATTGTGCTCATTCTCAGCATATTTATTGGGTTTGAACATCTTCTCTTGCTGACCGTGTGGCAGCAGATTTTGCTGAGTGCATTTTTGGTGTTGTGATGTGATGGATGGAAGCAGCAAAGTGCTGAGCTGCTGGTAACAGTCCTGGAGGCCACTAAGATGTTGGGGACTCTGCTGGCTGTACTCAGGACGCTGCCAGTGTATGTTGGTTCACTAAAGCTGTGTTCTCTCAATGGTCATAGTTAATCTGAGCAAAACTCTGTGTCATAGGAAAGAGAGTGATGAGACAAGCCTGTATCTTTTTCTGCCTGACAGGAAAATGAAAGAATTTTCCCCATTTTTTTTCTGAAAATGTTTTCTTCTTGTACTTTCATTATAGCTGGTTGAATTTATTCTTATTTTGAGAGACAGTCATACATATTATTCCCTTACCAATTAAATTTTATCTATTTTCTTTCACGTTTTGCCTTAGCCAGTGGCAGGGTTAAATCACACTCAATTTGATTTTCCTTATTCATTCCTTCTGTTGCAAAGCTTCCAGGAATGTAGCTGGAGAACTCAATGTCTCAATTGACTGAACATTCTTGACACCTCTTGGAAGTTTAAACCTGATTTCTCTCAGTGAAGTTCTTCTTGCCAGAATTAATAGGCTTCTGGCATATTAATTCCTGGGGAGTGGAAGTACTAGGCTTCAAGCCTGTAAATGGGGACATTTTTTTTCCTGTCAAAAAAGCTGAAAACAGAAAAGACAGAGAGGATCATAATTTGAAAGAGGTATTTGAAAGGGGCCATGCCAGCTTCTATTTGATTGTTGCTGTAGTGGAATATTTAATTCATTGCTGGTGGGGGCTGGATGTTTTGCAGATGATGGCAAACTGCAAGGTTGAATCAGATCACTTTTCTAGGCCTGACCTAGAGGAGCAGAGCTGCTGCTCTAAACCAGTTCTTTGCTGCTCTGGTCAGGTGTGAGAGAGGGACTGTAGGAAGGCCTGAAATAAATGCCAGTCAAGAACAGGCAACACAGTAATAGTCCCACTGATAAAATTCCTTGTTCTGGGCTGAAATAGATAGAAATGTAGTTCAAGTATCCTTGAGAAAGGAGACATTTGCCTTAATTTAGCAATGGCATTATGTGAACACACCTTTTCTTCTGGAAATAGAATTTTTCTAGTGACACCTTGTTCATGTATCCACATCCGCCCATCTTACTCTAGGCTTGCTCAAACCTTGCTTAGGAGGCAGATCTTCCCAAGCTGGGCAAAAATGCTTTCCTTTATTTCTATGAAGAAGGTTGGAGAAAAGGGAAACCTTGCAAAACAGAGATGATCAACATTAAGGTTTCTGAGAGGTTTCTGTGTCTGTGGAATAAAAACCCCCATGTATTGGATAGTGCATAGTATAGAAACAAGACCTTTATTCAGCAAAAATGATAGAGTTTTGAAACAAAAACTTGATAACCTAAAAGAAAAATTACTCCTGACCTCTGCACTGTGCATGGGGTTCTGGATGTGACTGATGAAAAGTGATCTGTGGCACTCAGAATTTGTCCATCCTTACAGAAAGGGAAAGGCCAAAAGTCTTCCACAATAATAGTTTCCTTGTTGGAAATCAAACCTCTTGAAATGAAGCTATTTAGAAAGAAATTAATAAGGGAAAACTAAAATAAACATAATAGAGATTCAGGAAGTTCTAGAGAATAACTGTGATGCCGAGTCATAGAATGGCATTGCATAGAATGGGTTGGGTTGGAAGGGACCTTAAGGATCAAAGAATCCTGGAATTATTTGGGTTGGAAGGAATCTTGAAGATCATCCAGTCCCACCCCCTGCCATGGGCAGGGACACCTTCCACTATCCCAGGTTGCTTGGAGCCCCATCCAGCCTGGCCTTGGATACTTCCAGGAATGGGGCAGCCACAGCTTCTCTGGGCAACCTGTGCCAGGGCCTCACCATCCTCACAGGGAAGAATTTCTTCCTAATATTTAATCTAGATGCGTCCTCTTTTAGTTTCAAACCATTCCCCTTGTCCTATCAATGTTTGCCCACATAAAAAGTCCCTCTGCAGTGTTTTTGCGAAGTCCCTTTAGGTGCTGGAAGGCTGTAATGAGATCTCCCCAGAGCCTTCTCTTCTCCAGGCTGAACAAGCCCATCTCTCCCAGCCTCTCTGTACAGGAGAGGTGCTCCAGCCCTGGGAGCATCTTTGTGGCCCTCCAGTTCAGTATTTTTTCATGGGTGTCTTTGCTTCAACTAAGGAACTATTTCATACCAGGGTGTATGATTTAATATTTTCATGTAGTGATTTAAAACCCTCAGTCATTTCATCCTTACCTGAGATTATATCCATAAGTATTGTCTATATTCCTGAAATTATTCTTTACTTGCACTTTTGCCTATCCTTGTACCTACTCCTCTGCAGCAGGGTCTGTTATCAGGATGACAAGGTATGTGCAAGCCCTCTGACATCTTTAATGTTCCTGTAAGGTTTAAAGAAGGCACTCAAGTATGAAGATTGTAGTTAATTAGAAGAGCAAGAGTGAGTGGCAGGTCACAGAGATTGATCCTTCCAGAGAACGGAAACAGCATTTTGGTGTAACTGGTATTTTCTAGATGCATTTTGAGTTTTTTCTTTAAATAGCAGCTATTCACCACAATGCATCCTTCACAAAATGAACCAAATAGCTGTTTCACAGTGCTTTTTATTAGGGATGAAAAAAAAATTGAAATTTGAAAGTTTTTAGACCTTGAAGGTCAGCCTCCTGGGACAGCTCCAGCAGATGGAATGTATTATTCTCTGTCAGCTGTTGTAGGTTGTATACACAACTCATTATTGTTAGATTTGTCAAAGTCACAAGACTCTCATAGTGATAAATCTCTGCTGGGCTAAAAATAAAATTCCTTGATTATCACAGTGCTTTTCTGTTTGATTTTTGGAGTTTCTTGTATGCTGATGTATGCACAGTTTAAAGCAAAACTGCACAAAAGCAAATTTTTACCAAGAGAGCGGAGAGCACTGCAGTTTTCTCTGACCCCCTTACCTTTGTCATCTGTCTCACTTAAAATATGGAGTAGTGTTAATGTTGATTTATTCTGTCTGTAATACCAGTTTGGATGCTGACTTTCCAGCATTCACCTGTCTGGAAATGATCTGGTTTTTCCCAGAGACTGGTTGCATTTCCCATTGGGAAAAGGGGCTGCTTTCCCTTAATAGTGTAGATGGATTACACTCTGCAGTACATATAAAGAAGCAAACATTTTAAGTGAAGTGAATTCAGAGATTCCAGTGCTGACAAGCTGAAAGAAAGGTGAGAAAAAACACGTGGCCAAAATTAACAGAATAAAGCAAACACCAAAGCTTTTGAGAGTCTGCATAACTGTCAGTAAGTCTGAAAATCATAAATATAAAGGTATGCACCAAATCAGCATGAGAAAGTATCCAGATACCAGGCTTCTGACAAATGTCATGCTCTTAAGGAGGTGGCTTTAGCAGTGAGAATTTGTGGTCAGTGCAGAGCTGTTCAACGTCTGCATTTGTCTGTCAGTTCAGGACTTGCACTGATGGTACTTGCCCAAGTGTAAGAATTGTGAAAACACCTCTCTACCAGAAAGTTTTCAGTCTTTACTGGTTCAGCCCTGGCTGCCCTGAGTGAGAACTTCCAGTGAATTCTGTGGTTTATCTCTCATGGCCAAAGTTGATGACAGGACTGGGGGTGGGGATGGAGTGAGGGGAGGTGCAGGAAGAGAACAGCTAACTCTGCCAAACCCACTCTTACTTTAAATCTGGCCACTTTTGAGGTTTAAAAATTTATTTTTGTTCTACATTTATTCAACTCTCTGTTGTGCCTGATTTAAGACCAGGGTTTGGATCACTGGTCACATCAGACTTGAGCAGGGGCTTTGCACCAGATGTTCCCAGAGACCGTGGCAGTGCAGAGTAAGGGAAGGTGTTTGCAGCTCCCTCAGGCTTTTTCTAGACACTATCAGCACAGCAGTGGGGGGAAAATAATCATAATTATGAGTTGAAAAGGAGGGCATACCCCAGCAAAATGTTTTGCTGCCAAAATGAGTATTTCCGAAAACTGTTAAAGCATCAAAAATGTAGAAAACTAGAGAAGCAAATAAATTGTATTTGAGTCAACATATTGATTAATAATGACACAGAGGGAGTGTTTTAAAGTGAGATTATAAATGGACCTGATAAATTGTGAAGTTTTTGGTAAGCTCTTTCACAGTACTGTTGCAGCTCTGCTAATATTTACTCTGAGATTCAGAATATACATAGTCCTGCTGTGTGAGGGTCAGGGCAAGAGAAGGAAGGAAGGAAGTCCAACACCCTGTCATAGAAATCTACTCTTGATGACAGAGTCAGTAATTGGGTTTCTCTTTTGATATATTTGAGGAATCAGCAGAATCTTCTCACTAAGTGCAGGCCCTTGTGGGGTTTTTGTGGCATCTGTATTAGAAGAATCTATTGACTTGGGGGAAAAAGAGAGAAATGAAATAAGGGTTTTCAAGAATGGAAAGTCACAGTTAATAGATAAGGTATGGTAGAAAGTAGGTTAATAAGTATTATACTAAGGTGTTCTGTGTCAAAAAGGGTAAGCACACATTATAAAAGTAAGAACTAGAATTTAGTGCTAGAATAACTGAAATCTTCACCTAATTAGTCCAGATCTAATTGTTACAGAAGAGACTCAAATGCAATGTTTTGGTGGTGGTTTTTTTTTTGTTTTTTTTTTTTTTTTTTTTTTTTTTTTTGTTTTTAATAATTAAAAATCTTCAACTAAAGTAATCAATTAAAACTGTAAAACTTGCTTTTAAAATTCTGCCTGCTAGGTTGGTATTTATGCTCATTCAGTTCCTGGGTATAATTTGCTGCAGAAGGAAGAGGGGAAGTACACAATGACTTGTTGAAATCTCATGTCCTTAACAGGGAGGAATATGATGTTTGTGGTGACAGTTTCTCCTTTTTCTCCTGGGATCCACTTGGAGTCACTTATAAATGTTTCCTAACACCCTTTGACATATTTCCTCATTGCTGTGCAGCTCCAGGTTTCATCAGAATTTACCACCTTTTGTTCCCTTTTACGTGTGTGAAATAGAATTTCTTTGTTCTTTATTACCCTTACAACAATTTTTTTCCTGCTTCAGGACTGCTTTTTATTTTCACTGACCATTAGTGAATTGTTTATAGCTGTGGGGTCTCCAGTGCCAAGCCTGTGCCCCATCTCTTATCTCCTGCTGTAATCACACACTGCATCCTCTGTTTCCACTTCTCAAGGCCTCTGATATTCTGCCCAGCCTGTATTTCTGTAAACTCTGTCATTATTTGGTTGTAAATATCTCATCCTAGTAAAATAACTGCTGCAGATACAAAGGCGTGCTTGTGCAACACAAAGATAAACAGAAGTAAAACAAGATACAGACACCTGCTCAATTAGAGAAATTGCTGCCACAGCTAAATCAGAGTCAGGTCAGGGAAGGTCTGGAACAGAGCAGCCAGAGAAGCCTCATCCCTCAGGTCCTGCAAATTTAACAGCAGTGCTAATCCAGCACAGAATGACTTGGGAAACATGGGAACTCTTTAGTGAATTCACATGAATATCCCAGTCTGCAACTTTTCCAAAACTTAGGAAAGATGAGACTGATCTGGTTAAATTGTGGGCTTTTTCTCAATGGCCTAAGCTTGAGATTAAAATCTTTGCAGAATGAAAGTCTGGCCCAGTTACCCGACTGTGAAGTGTAAATACAGTAATGGTGTCAGGAAACAGTTAATTTTTTCTGTCCACTGAAAATTAACATTGAATGTGCTAAAATTGACACTACAAATTCTGTCATTTGCTGCAACTTGGAAAATGATTCAATGAAGACCAAATAAAGTTAGAATGTAAGAGAAAGGCCTGGAAAAGATGCACAAGTCAGCTGGGTTTATCTCTCTGGGCTTGCAAAGCAGACAGCTGAGGAGCCAGGGAGTGATCAGAAGGAACCTGAGAGGCACTAACAGCACTGACTGGAGGCTGCTGAGATGCAGGATGATGATTTAAAATAGAAAATTTCTGTCCAGCTGGAACCACCTACATTTGTTTTGCATTGCAGGGTAAAAGTAGATGATGTATGTAATCTCAACAGAGGTTATATATATAAGGATGTATAAATACCTAAATCTAAACAGGCTGATGTGTAATTAGATGGAAGTGTAAATATTTAGCTCTAAACAGATATCTGGTCTAAATCAATTTTCTGTGCAATAAGTGTTAATATATAATCCAAATAGAAGTGTAAGCTGACACAGTCTAAATAGATACATAAGTGTAAACATAGAAGTGTAAACTGAGATAAGGCTGAATAGATATGAGATGCAGTTGTAAATTCGTATATATGTAAATGTGTCTGTGTCTAAATAGATTTAAAAGAAAATAGATCTAAGTGAAAATAGGTAAGACAGATGAAATATAGCTCTTCCCTATGTGTAAGTAGCTGTGTGTGAAAATGTAAATGGCTCTGCTAGACAAGGGTGTTAAAAAGAAAGAAAAGGGTGTTTTTAGAAAGGACCACCCTCTAAATATCTTTTTTGTGTCCCTCCTCTTTACCTTGGGTGCAGGGCTGGGCCTGTGGGCAGGGCAGGGGAGGGGGAATGTGATTGTTCTGACCCCATTCCTGATGGGCTGGGGCTGGGACAGCCCCAGTGTGGCCAGTGAGGATGAGGGTGGTGATGGGAAAGGGACAGCCCCAGGTGTGAGGATGAGGATGATGGGAATGGGATGGGGACAGCCCCAGGTGTGAGGATGAGGATGATGGGAATGGGATGGGGACAGCCCCAGGTGTGAGGATGATGGGAATGGGACAGGGACAGCCCCAGGTGTGAGGATGAGGATGAGGATGATGGGAATGGGATGGGGACAGCCCCAGGTGTGAGGATGAGGATGATGGGAATGGGACATGGACAGCCCCAGGGATGAGGATGAGGATGATGGGAATGGGACAGGGACAGCCCCAGGTGTGAGGATGATGAGAATGGGACAGGGACAGCCCCAGGTGTGAGGATGAGGATGATGAGAATGGGACAGGGACAGCCCCAGGTGTGCAGTGAGGATGAGGCAGGTCCTGCTGTGGGAAGAGGTTTTGGCTGCTGGGGGGCTCCTGGGCCCTGCTGCTGGTGAAGGGGAGCCAGAGGCAAGCCCAGGGTGTCTCTCCAGGCCCAGCAGTGAGATAATCTCCCAGGAGTTTGGGGAAGCAGCTGTGTGCACCTAAATTTTGGCTTTTAGCATATCTCAGGAAAAATAAGAGTGCCAAAGAGCCAGGCAGGAGAGGGGAGCAGAACACCTGAGGAGGTGACTTGGGGTTTGGTGACAGATCCAGATGGGGCTCTATGAGGGGCTTAAACAATGGTGTTTTAATAAATATGAATATGTAAAGGAGTAAATAAATGGGATATAAGCACTAAAGGTACTTAGGACAAGTAGAGTTACAATCTTCCCTCTGCCAGGAGCAGCTATGAGGTGTTTTCAGTTTTGGATCTGGATTTCAAGAGTGGGCCCTGAGAGATAATAGTCCCTTATGAAGAAAAGCACTGAGCCCCTGGCCATCAACAGCTTTCTCTCCCCTCTTCTTTTGTGTGAGAACAATCCCCAGATATATTCAATTTTGGAACTTGGCTCCAAGGGAAGTAGAAATTTAAGAAGGAAAAATAAAACTAAAAAAACAAACAAACAAAAAAACCCAAACAAAAACCACAAAAAGCACCCCCAATCAAACCAGTCAGTAGGAAGGAAATAAGTAACAGGGCACATGAATTAGTCATGAGCAATCATATCACATCAAGTGAGTTTTGTTTTTTCTCTGATGTGGCAATGTGCATTTTAAGTAGGAGATAAGCAGAAGACAATTTTAATACTGATTTTAGTCAACTTTTCCTGTATCATCTGTGAGTGTCCATAAATGTAGGACCTGGATTATAGCCTAGAGAGCTGGTCAAGGCTCCTGTACAGTGGATGAAAACTTGCTGGAATATGATACTTCACAAAACATTTATCAGAGGTTTACCGCTGAAATGTCAAACACATTTAGAGAGATTTCTGCCTCGAGTGCTATTAAATAAACCCATCAGTGGTCCAGGCTGTGGATTAGAGAGGAATTTTTATTTACTATGCAGTTGGGACTGACCCAGAAGTGGCTGAGAGCATTCTGGAAGGCAGCCTGGGAGCCTTCCCCAGGACAGAGATGCTCCTGCTGTGTCTCCCCCCTAATCCTGGATCAGGAATTCCCTGCAGTGATCTGTCCCCACACTTTTGATATCCAGCAGCTGCTTGGCCTGATCTCCAGTATATTAACCAGCTGCTTATGGGATGTGATCCCACAGTGTGGAAAAAATGACTCCCTGAGGGATGTGTTGGGCTCCAGGCAGCCAGGACAGCTTTGCTGCACTTGCCCTGCCTGGGGTCAGGTGGCCCAAACCATTTTGGGGAAGCAAGGGCAGCCTTGGAGAGAGTAGGAAAAGAGGGAAATTGGGATTTGAGGTTTCCCTCTTTATGGAGAGTGTGAACCCTGCTTAAGACTGTGATTTTTCTAATTAGTCAACTTACTTTAATATTAAAAATAGTCCTGCAGCTTGTGCAGCAGGGAATGGGGAACTAAAATATAAATTAAGGTTGTCTAGGAAAACAGTCTCTGGAACATGCTCTTAAAAGCACAGATAAGGATGTGCTACACAGTTTGGATTTTTCTCACTATGGCCACTTAAGATACCCATCTTTTTTCTCAGTTTCAGGGAGGTAGCAACAGTCTCACTCCAGTGTGAAAATGGAACATTGTGGTCTAAAGTGCCAAAACCCAAACTTCAAACTGCAGTAATTTAATTTCAATGCAATGCAGTGGATGAGAAAAGGGAAACAGGGAGAGGGGGGAATCCCAACCAGCATTTGGACCAGTGGTGACACACATACAACTTTATGCTGTAGGCTGTGAGGCTCCTTGCAGTTCCCTGGTGGCTACATGGAAGTGAAGGCATTTTTGAGCCAACAGGGAGCCTTTCTACTAAAGGTGAGAAGCAGGTTCTTCTCTTTTTTTTTTTTTTTTTTTTGGTATATGTGTGTACTGGTTTTGTAAAAAAGCCCAGAATTGTTAGCTTTTGTCTCAAACCCTTTTCCACAAAAGAAATTGGTTAAAAGTGAGGATCTAAGGCAGTGACAAAACTCCAACACATCTTGGTAGGCTCTGCTGGAATCCTTGTGTTGGTGTTGAGGCGGGATGTGCAGGGCTCATCCCGTGCTGAGGAGGGAGGGCTGAATTCCTGGATTCTGTTACTGATTCTCGGGGTGACCTCGGGCAGACAATTAACTCACTGTGCATGGGTTGCATCATCTGTTCCATGAATATAAGTCTTGTCTCTGTCATGGAGATTTTGTGAGTCCTAATTGTTTATGAAGTGTTTTTTAGACTGACACAGCATTACAGAAGTGGAGAATGCAATTAGTCAACGCAGGATTAAACATGGGCCTGCACAGTTGTTTATCCTCAGCATAAACAAGGAGGAGTGGTAATCAGGGATGGCAGCTTTTGCAAGAAAAGCTGATTTTTGCAGCAGATGTAGTGAATGCTCTGTGGGGAAAAGATGATGTGATTTAATCTAAAATGTAAAGCTACTTTTTAGGCACAAACATTTGGGTTTTTTTCTGATGGAAATGACAAAGCATTATTGTGGGAGATGAGGACATCATGTCTAGAAAAATATATTTTACTTGGATGGTGGAGTAGTAAATACACTTTTACTACTCCTTAAAATATACTTTTCATCAAAGTGAATTAATGTCTTGAAAAGCATGCATTTTGCTTATTTCTGTTGTATGTCAGCTGGGAATGCTGAAAAGATTCTATGATTAGAAGCAAAATAAACACTGGTTCTTTGGAGGGGGCTGTGTCCATATATAATAACCATTAGTTGAAAAATAGAGAAGAAAAGGCTGAGATTCCATTTATTTTGGTTTTGCTCCCTGTTGAAGTAGCCAGGTGTAGCCACTTCTAAGCAATTTACTTTGCTTGATGTGTCTCTTTACACAGCAAGCTCTTTGCAGTCAGACAGTGCTTGGGAAATAATTTTGATACTAGGCGTGCATGCTGTTCTTCCCAGATCTTCCCAACCACAACTCCATGGGAATATTCACCTTTGGAAGAATTTGGAAGTTCTGTGCTTTGAAAATGCTTCCTTGCCCTGCTCAACATAAATGCTGGGATGGAAAATCTGACCTGTCACTTTGCTTAAGGACACACACAATGTCTTTATTTCAGTTTAATCTCATCAGGTGTGAAAAAACCTCTGAATGGCTGAGGATAAATAGGAGACAAGCCTAAGAAGTAAAGCTTTGTGTTAACCTCTGTGCATGGTAAAAAAGTGTTTCTGCCCTGTTTGAAGTGAAGTGATGGATCATAAAGGTGATACCAGTGTTGCATTGAGCCATGGCCTGGTTTAGTGACACCTTAGTATTTCTTTAGTTCCACTTTGACTTACTTAGGGAGACAGCAGTGGTGTGCAGTGAGAGGGGCTGTGGTTTAGGATTTACATCACTGGGGTACTTCAAAAGAATATTTGTTTGTTTTTATTTTTGACCTTTAAAATTTTTTTCTGCATAAAACTTGACAGTCTGGAGGTGGAAAGAGTTCGTTGCTCTGGAGGCTGTTCACAGTCTCTGTTAATCATGAAAATGCAGGGAGAAAAGGTGCTGCACCATGTCTGCCAGTTAGAGTCACTCAGAACTCTAAGGGGATTTTTCATGACTATGGCAAAAAAGAAAAGCAGCTGCTTGTCATTTGCTTAACCTTGCTCGTGCTGAATTTAATTAGTAGAAAACATATTGAACTGATTCCCTTCAATTTTGGAGTGTCCAGTAATCTGCTGTGTACACACAACTGGTGCACCTTTAGCATTGGAATACTTGGCTAAATCATGTTTTGCAATATTGTTATCTTTTGGAAAGAGGAAAGGAAACAACAGTAATTTCCCAATGAGCAAATATTTGCAGTGTTCTGTATAGGTTGCATCGTTGGCTGATTTTGTGCAGCTGTTGTATGAAATCTATTGATCAGAGTTAATAAATTTCCAAGTGAATAATACAGTTTATTTGTATTGACTAAAATTATGCCAAATTCCGAGCTGTTTAGCATTGCTTGACTACAACTGATGAAACAATTTGACCTTGTTACTTTTTTGACGGAAAGCAATGTTAAATTATGAGTAAATTTTGAGGCTGTAAAAAGCTTCAGCCGATTATCTAGGAGTGGTTTTGTTTAAAAGTCTTAGTCTTTCCTGCAGAATGGGGGTGTTGGACTTTTATAGATAGCTATTGATACCTGCTTTTAGCTGAATTTTCTGTCAAATAAAACTCAAGACTGACTTGGATAGTAATACTTGATAAAATGGAAACAATTGTTAAAAAGCCACTCAGAGGAAGATACACAGAAAAATAACATGCATTTAGACAATGTTTTGTGTTGACAATGCATTCTTTCTTTACTAGGGAAGTTGGCAAAACTTATTTTTTTTTTTTTCAAATAAAAATCGTGTTCACTTGCAGGAGAATATTTATATTTCTAATAGAAACACTTTGGAAACCATGAGTAACTGTCTCTGGAAAAAGATCTTCCTTCTTAGTGTTCTACTCAGAGAACTTAGCAGTGAATATCCCAGGTGACCTGGCCATAATTTCTATGGGAATTTCTCTGGGGTAAAGCCCATAGAAGTGGGAGAGGTTGATGAATTTCTGGGATGCCCCTTCTTCTCTCCTTTGTTAGGGAGCTCTCCTACTTTCCCTTCCATGCTCATGTGGGTAAAACTCCTTTATGGCACCTCCTGTTTTGTATTATGGAAGGAATAGAAGTGTGATTAGTTCTACCAAACACAACAGAAAGTAGCCAGCTTGGGAATATAAAGCAGTGCTGATGGCTTTTAAAACAGTGTATTATTTTAATTAGATCCTATTTTTGTCTTTTTTTCATCTGTAATAGTGATAATCCACCATAAAGGAGAAAAAGGCTCCTGGATTTTCTTTCTTTCATTCTTACTGAACATGGACTTAATGTCCCCTGTAAAAGGAGAAGAATATTTTTTTCTCCTTTGAGTAAGGTGAATTATGAGGAGAACATCTGTAATACAATTCTGATAACTAATTCCTGAATTTCTGGCTTGCACACAGCCTTGTCCTGGATCTGCCTCCTGAGTATGTAAACTGCAACCATGGTCTGACCCTTTGGGTCTATCTGTGTTCCTTTAACTGTTATACTGTGCTGAGCTCTCAGAACTTGATTCCAGTTGTAAAAAACCCAACAAACCTTAAGCAGCATAATGCCAGTGTTTGCTGCTGGTGGCTTTTTCATACTGTTTTTAATAGGAAGAATCAGATCATGGCAATGGG
Source organism: Vidua macroura (assembly GCF_024509145.1). Classification (NCBI taxonomy): domain Eukaryota; kingdom Metazoa; phylum Chordata; class Aves; order Passeriformes; family Viduidae; genus Vidua; species Vidua macroura. The sequence continues at coordinate 5,994,654 of NC_071575.1, forward strand.
ATATTTAGAGCTGGTTGTACTAACCCAATTAAAATCCTTTCAGGTCAGGTTGACCTGGGTCTATCCAAGATTAGCTTGTGCTGAATGAGCTGTCCTGGACCAAGGGCAGCCCTAGATAAAGGCTACAAGTTTCTCTTGCTGTTTATGTGAAGGGCTCAGGTTGTCTCCTGTTCCTATAGCCTTGTCAAAGAGAGAGGACAGAGAGTGTGCACTGGATTTTGGTGTATGCAGGGGTCCAGCAGCTGAAGGCTTTACAGTGGTGAATTTGAAAATCCTGATGAGCAGAAAGCATGTAAAAAAAATATGCTCAAGCCTGCCTTACCATGATAAAGTGTTTAAATAGGGTCTTGTTGCCTTTCTGGTTTTGATTTTTTTCTCCTGGAGAAATGGGGTCACTGGAAATTCTGTGGTTACACTGTTTCTAGTGAGGCAAAATCACATTGATAACACAGTTAGGTCTGTTCACAGTTCAGATGAGCAAAGTCACTTTTAGCTGCTACAGATCTACTTGGGTAAGGTCATGATGGTTTTTGTGGGCTTCTGCCTGGTAAAGGCCTTCAACTTACATTATTTGCTGTCATCTTCTGAAGTCTCCTTAAAAGGGTAAGGGTGTTCTTTGCTAGATAAATTAATGCATTAGTGTTTGCCAGTCTTGGATGTGAACAGGTTGAAGTGAAAAGAGCTTGGGCTGAAATAATTCTTGGACTTCTCTTATAATTGGAGAGCAAGGCAATTTAAGTTGGAGTCAATTAAGGGGCTGTTTCAGTAGTAATTTCTAATAAAAAAAATAAATTTGATGTAAGTAAGCAATAATAAACCTGCTTACTTTTTGAAAGAATTTAATTCAGAATAAGGCTTCTTAAGGAGCTCTGATGATCTTTTCTGCTTCCTCTTTCATTTCCACATCTCCCCTCTCAGCACTGAATAGTGTTTTAGTGTGTTGCCATCTCCTAGGGTGCAGTGACACATCCAGAGTCTTCCCTTTTCCTCCCTGCATTAGCTGCTGCTGTGCCTGGGCCAGGCAGTTTTTCTCTGCACGAGATGGAATTGCCAGAGATTTTTCCAATGTTTATCTTGTTAACTTCTCTGCCAGCTGTCTGAAGAAATTGTGCTATGGGAGATAGGACATCAGGGAGGAGGTTCTGTGCCATGTAAGCAAAGCCCATCATCATAACCTTTGCAAAGCCAGAAATGGTCAGTGCTTTACACCCACCAAGTGTTCCAGCCACTTGTAAGTTCCAACCCACTTAAATCTGGCTCTCAGATGGGGAAAGGGCCTTATCCAAATTTGGATAAGGGAACACTAAAGCACTTATAGCAAAGGCAGCTCATAAAGCACCAGTTTGGGGGACATATGGGAGTTGTCCCCAGTAGCAAAACATAGTACTGAGAATAAGGAAATAACTGCACATGAGCATCAGGGGAAAGGAATGGGGAGGTGGGGAACAAGGCATTAATTTCTCCCTATTGATCTGAAACCAAATCTCTCAAATCCTTGGGTGAAACAGTTATGCTACCAAGGCTCTGAATGGCAAGTGAAAAGTCTTGGGTCTCAATGCTTTGGGGTTGTAATAGGAGTCTTTTTATTATCCTCCCCAGAGCAGTAATTTACCTCTTGGGTTGTGCCTTTGCTATTTCCAGAGTCTGTAACACCTTTCTCTGAGAGTTATTTGAATGAAATTAATTTTGCTTAGATCCTACCTTTCTAGAGCTGTAACATGCTGCTTCACTAGTGTTGCATTTTTTGTCCCTGCAGCAATATTAACAGTGTTGGAGGTCACTCACTGGGCAAGTGAGCATTCAGATCTGCACTAAATCAGTGTAAACAAATTGTGATGTTTTCTGAATGCCAGGTGAACAAATTTATTGTGTCAGAAGCCCCATCAAGAATCCTTGCATACCACCTCAGTCCTGGAAAGTGCAGCCCATAGGAAGTTCTGTATGAAGCCAGCACTGTGTGTTTGTCTTGTCCTTGAGCATCTGCACCTCAGCTGGAGACAAGGCAGTGCATGAAACAGTTCTTTGTCCTGATCTGTCGTTATCTGATATTAGGCCAACCCAGCTGGGGTTTTTTTCTGTCTCAGCAGTGGTACATACCCTCCTGGGATGGCTTGTACTCTGCATCTGGGTGGCCATGGAACCCTATTACCCCCTAAATACACCTACCAAAAAAGATAGATATGCATCTGTAATGAATTATAATTTTGTCCACATTTAATAGGTGAAGTGAAATGATTATTTCAAGTCACTACTTAATGAACACTTGAGAAGTCTTAAATATTCATGTTGCTGGGCAAACAGAAGTTCAATCTTGAGCGATCTCTTATTTCAGACACAAATGGATTTGTTGGCTTGCTTAAAACAGCAACTTAACAATTTTCTGTGAGCTTTTGCAATCTAAAAAGTCCTCTAATGAAGTTATTCTAGAGAAACTTTTATTCCAGTTACGATATGATTGTAGTAGGACAAGATGGAGCTTGGAACTCACTGCTTGGATTCTCCGCCCCAATTAATGACACTGAGTGGTATCTGAATCTTTAATGCCACAGAAGGGGAATATTCTGCAAGGGTTTGCCTGCCAACAAATAGCAGAGCATCTTTGGATGGTCAGTGTCACAAAGCAGATTGTCCTAGAAACATTTGCGATTTCTGTCGTCTTGGCAATGTGTCTGAAACAATTAATGGTGGATGTTGGTTAGAAAACTAATGGATTTGGATGGATGGATTAGAAAACAAATGACACTTTTTTTTGTTGTTGTTGTTAAGATTAGAATGTTTGGTTGGAAATCAAGATGATATCATGAAGTTGGGTTTTCCCCTGATGGCTCTGTTAGGGTTCAATTTCTATAATGGTGTATTCATATAAAAATAAGAATTATAAGTGTGATAAATATTAATAGCACTAAGAATGAGAATTGGGCCACGTTACTTTCACACATAGCAAAGATGATTTTGTGTCTCAATCTTCAGTAATGTGGTTTAAAGAAGCTTGGATGGAACCAAAGCCTTGTAATGGGGCTGACAGAGTTAAGAAAACACACATCTGTTGTAATTTGTACGGTATCTCCTTTCCCTGGAGATGCTGGTCTCAGTCAAGTCACTCCTGAAATTCAGCATTGATCCAGATTTTTCTCTGGGACTGTCAGAATCTACAGCCAGTCTGTGCTGCATTGACTTGTGTTCAGCAGTCTCAGCACTAGCAGGACTTTTCTACTTCTCAGGGCTTCCTTGCCCATCTGCTCAGGAGGAACATTCTGTGTCCCCTGCAGGTGCACTTGATGGGGACAGAGGGGCACTCACACTGACAAGGGTGGGGTGTGTTTGACAGTGAACTTCTCCACCCTCTTTGTGCAGGTCCCCCGGAGGAGGGAGAGAAGGGCTTTGTCTCCTGACATCTCTGTCACAGAAAAGCCATGGCTTGCTGCCAGAGGTCACCCTCAGTCCCAAGAGCTGCAGGGTACATTCAAATGTATCTCCACAATGTCATCAGTAAAGAGAAACTTTAGGTCTCTGACTGAGGATGTGTTCCACCTCAGGGTTCTGTCTCAGTTTTAAATATCACCATTTCCTTGTCATATAAATTTTTAGGTTACTATTGGGAGTGTAGAAGATGTAATTATTCTGGGTCTTCTCAGAATCTGAATTTCAAAACATTTGAATTTTTATGGTAGCAGTAAAAGCTTAACCATTTCTTTAGACTATTTTTAAGCTCTTTAATTATAAATATTTTCTAATGGAAGTTCTGAATAAGCAGCATGAGGAAGTTGGAATGTGGCATTAATGAAGGATGCACATCCTGACTGAGCCCTGAAGTACAGAATTGAAGACCCCATGGATTTAATTTTAAATAAAACATGATCAGTTAATTTGCAGTATTTCTAGGAAGATAACTTATTGTAAAGGGGGGTTTGTGCTTATAAGATGCTTCAGTTTGAATTCTATGATCTGAAGATCTGTCAGTCAAAATTTTTATAGCATTGGGTACACATAACAATGACTACTTTGAATTCTCTTTTTAACAGTTGTAACTTGGACTCCTACTCAAATTACTGCCGTACCTAAAATATCCTGATATTCAACATTTAAAAAATAAATATTTGGAGCAAATATATTTGAAGTAGGGAATACTCCCATAAAATGTTGTTTCTTTATACCTGGAATGTATGAAATAACAGCTGAAGCTTTAGTTAGGAATAGTTTTCATTTAGTGAAATCAACAGCTTTGGACTATTTTGTTGAACTTGTTTTGAGCTTAAGGACAAACATGAAAATTATCTCCTTTACTATTAAGATTTACTTTAATTTACATATTTTTTTTTTTCAGTATGGAGCAGGCAGGTTGGTAGCAATATTGTCTGTATTGAATTCATGCTTAACACCAGTAAATAGGGAAATTGTTCTACAAGGATTCAATTGTGGGAGGGCAAGAACTGCATAAGACCAGCAAATAATTGTGGCATATTTCATTGTAATTACAGTAATTGGGTTTTGTGTTCTTGTGAGTCAAAACATTGACAAGAATTCAGAAGATGTTTCTGTTTTTACTCTCACTGCAGTTTGTATGCTTTGACCATTAACAGTCATGAAAAATAAAAATGTTTTCAGACTGGTTTATTTTCTTTAATAGCCACACTAAAAGTGTACTTCCTTGTTAAAATAAACACTTTTACTATAATGGCAGTTCTGAATCCCATAATGGAATGTAACTCTATATATTTATATTACATGATACATTCCCTGTGTGTAATTCTAGGAGTTTGTATGTGTTAAGAGCTCTCCCTGCAGAACTAACAAGCTGCCAAATTGCATTTCACTGACTATGAATTGTTTCAGTTTAAGGTCAAGTTCTGCTTCTCCTTAAAAAAAAAAAAAAAAAAAAGAAAAAAAAAAGATGAGCAGTGAAGAAGGATCATTTGAAAGCTATTTTTGTCTTATTTTTCTTCACTGTTATTGCTGTACATTTCATTCTTCAGAATAACTGAATTAACAATCAAGTATTTCCAGCCTTAAAAAGTTAAATGCATCAGTATTGGTGACTTGAATTTGGTCTTGGACAGCTGATCTCTGAACATGTTCACAAGGTGTAGATGGTATCTCCAGCTCAAAAACATGTTAAAAGTACTTGTGGGCACAAGGATTGTGTCAGATAAGCAAAAGAAACAGGCTAAGTCTTAAGAGAATAAAGAAATATTTGTCAAAATAGTTTGCTGTAGAATATTGAAAAGCTTTGCTCTCTTGGCATCATTTGAATACAACTTGTCCAGTTAGATGCTTTCCCAAAGGTGTTTTGGTCCCATCCCTCCTGGACCAGCTGTGGCAGTGTTTGGGCCTCAGGAGATCATGAAAAGCAGCTCATTTCTGTGTTTCTCCTGCTGTCATAATCCTCCCGCTGCAGCCATGAGGCACAATTTAATAGCTATTAATTAATATATCTACAATTTAATAGCTATTAATTAATATATCTACTTTACAATTCACTCTGTGGGTATCTCTGATGCTTCCCTTCCCCAGCCAATGAGGAAAATGTGTTTTCCAACTTCTTTGCCAGACCTTACCCACTCATACCCTCCACATCACCCACACAGACTTGAATGAGTTTGGAAGTCCACTTTTTTTGTGTATCTTTTGAAGAAAGAGCTTTCATAAGAAAAAATAAGATGGTACTTTTCTTCAGGAACAGAGCCAGGGGAGAGGAAATGTTATAATAAAGTTGACCCTGTATTTTAAGAGATGGGAGATTTCTATGATTTGGGTTGGGAATGAGAAACTGCAGTAGGATTCAGTTACAGGCTGCCTGTTTGCCTGTTTTCCTTGTTTTGGGGCCCTTCCAAGCCAAGCCATGATTTTGTAGTGCATGCTGGGCAAGAATTCAAATATTTACTGCGTGGCTGTAGATTTTATGTGGTCCAACTGCCTGGATGCTTCTCCCTCTTAAAGGAGAAGGGATAGGATATGGCATTTCAGGAGTCAGTGGAACTCTTGCCAGCCACAGATCTTTTCCTATGCATATGGAAATGCCCTTAAAGCCTCTCCTTCTTACAACAAAACTTTTGCCTTCCATCTTCCTCAGATGAACAGGCTAGAAGGTGCCAAGTGCTTTGGATTGGAAGGGAACTTAATGATCATCCAGTTCCAGCCCTGCCATGGGCAGGGACACCTTTGACTAGCCCAGGGTGCTCCAAGCCCCATCCCTTTTATTGAGAGTCATTCCCATGAAGAAAACTGAAAACCAGTCATGGGTAGAATACAAGCAGAAATACTAAAGTTAAAAGTATCTAGATTGATAGCTTTAGTTCCATGTTTTTATGAATGCTTTTATCACAGCACAGTCAATAGACATTTAAAAAGTTTTTTTCAGATTAAATTGGCAAGGAAAATCTGTGCTCACTGGGTCTGAAAGGGGCTGAGCTGAGCCCAGTGGAGATCATAGCTGGGTATTTGAACAGATAGTGAGGGGCACCAGCACTGCAGGGCTTCTCTCCTGGGCTCCACTCATCTCCAGTTCCCTTCTGACAGGTCCCATCTGTGTATGATCCTTGCAGCTCTTTGTGCACTTCGTCCCTGACCACTTTCTGAGTTTGTCAACAAACCTGTTTGTCAGAGACTGCCAAGCATTGCACAGCTACAGCAGACTGGATACTGCTCACACTACAAGTTATTCCATGCAGATTATTCAGCTGGATGTTTTAGGCTGATATTGCTGCATTTAAAGAAGTTGATTGTGAAATAGGTCTTCTAAAGGAGACATATTTATGATGCTGTAGAAAATGTTTTGAGTTTGTTGGGTTTTTTTTTTTTTTTTTTTTTTAATTTGTAGTTTGTGGGTTTCTTCTGGTTTGTTTTTTTTTTAATTTTTTTTTGTGTGTGTTTTTGGTTGGTTTTGGTTTTTTTCATTTTGCTTTTTTTTTTTTTTTTTTTTTTTTTTTGGTGAGTGTTACATCCTTCTTCTGTGCTAGGTCTGAAGAGGATGTTCAGGCAGCTGGGTAGATAACACATCCTCACGTGCATTCAAGAGTATGTTTAATTGTTTCTCTCAGCCTGTTTTCCAGCACTACATGCTTTTTTCCAGTGCTACATGCCCTTGTGATTTTCAGCAATATCTTGGTATTCATTTACATCCCCGTGCTGTCCCATCAGCCCTGTAATGAGTGATTGAATTCCAGGGGCTGTAAGGCAGTGTGTAATTTGGCCTGCAGGCTTATCTAAACAAAAGAATGTACAACAAATAAAGGCAGCATTAGTGCATTTTAAGTGCTGATTGTTTCAAATCAGATACATAGGAAAACAGATGTTGAAGTTTATCTAAAACACTTGCAGCCCAATCTTTAACTACAGCAGGAAGAGTGCTCAGCACTTTTTGCAAGGAGTTAGCAATGTGTCTGCAGCAAATACAAATTTATTCCTATCCCTCAATTCATCTTTCAGATGTTCTTTTGTTTCTGTTCTCCTTGCAAACCACTGCTTAATTAATTTTGCTGTGATTCTGCAGGTGTTTTGGGTGCAAAATGCAATTCTTGTACATTGCCCTGAATTTAAATCAGCCACATCTTGAATGATGATAATAAATTCAGCTGCCTAAAAATAGGTACAGAAAGTAGCCTGAGCTTTTTTAACTGTACTTGCAGCTCTAAGAGTTGTGTATGGGACAATGTGAGTATGTGACATTTGCAGAGGACTTACATTTGAGTGTGTGGTAAGGATGTAAAATCACAGCTTCAGATGCCAGATTTGTAACAGTTTTACATAAATCTAAAGTAAAAATATCTTTATTTGGAGTAGTACTGAGTACACTCTTGGCACTACTGTAGCTTCACATAGTAATGAAGAAAAGCTCTTATAATTTTGGTAAAGAAATTACTCGGTTCATGCTAATTATGTTTTACTGTATTATTCCAATGTGACTCCTCAGAGGAGCTCGAATGCCATTTGCCTGCTGAGATGAATGATACTAAAAGCAAGTTGAAGAGGTTTTAAATAGCAGACTGGTGTTGAGGTGTCAGACACTTCCAGGCCTCTGGGCTTTCCTTTATTCTTCTGAGGAAAGTGGAGATGTCTCAGTCCCAAACAGTTTGCCCCTATGCAGCTTTACAAATGCAGTATTTTTGGTGAGGTGATACAAGTTCCTGACACAGGAAAGTAGAGAAGACATAGCAGTGTGATCTCACAGGCTGTTCATCCCTGCAGATAAAGGAAGTGTGGTTATCCCAGGGATTTTCTGTCAAGATGCAGCCTTACATATGAAATTAAATCATATGTTTATGACCTGTGTATTGATGGTACTGATAGAGCAGCCTGGCATTATGAGAGAGAGGGTTTTAACAGCTTCTGACCTAAAAATGATAAGGAGACAGTGGCACTGAAGGAACAGAGACCTGCTTTTTTTTCACCTTCTTTATCTGAGAAAAGGATAGTGCAACATCTTGTTATTTTGTCCTACTGTTGATAGGCATCGGCTGTTTTGGAATGACTACAATAGTGCAGTCATGTTTGCTGTTGCAATTCTAATTTGGGAGCTTGCCTTTTCCCCATAATACAAAGTCAGAAGTTAGTGGAATATAGATAACAACTGTAAGGTTAGATAAAGCCAAACAGCATTACCAAAAATACCTCTGGGTTATGTTTTGATGTATTTATTTTCTGACTTCACCATTTTAGAAATTAAAAGTATATTGTCGTCCTGTTCTTTTGAGAGTTTTAAAGTTCTTCTAAAAGTTTCTTATGCCTTCTGATGTTTACATATTTCTACTGAATCTTCTCACACTGTTCCTATAAACAATGATTGTTTTGCATTCTTCTTTGTGGGTGGAGAGAATTATGGACTGTTGGTTTGACCAGTATGGTTGGAGAGGTGGTAATTTCACCCTCCAATCCACTGTCACTTTTGCTATTCTATATATAGTGGAGTCAGAAAATAAAGTTTGCTTTTTTTGGTTCTTTTTCTTTCCTTTTACATCTAGCCTGCTTGTGTGAATTATTTCGTGTCGTAGTGTGGCAGTATATGAAACTTAACTTTCTTTCTGCTGTTGGATTTAATCAATTGCTCTGTTACGGGGATCCCTGGGTTTGTGGCATCACTGGAATTTGTTGTAGTGGGCTTGATACTATCCTGTATTTTCAATTTGTTCTTCCAACTTTTCATGCTCATAAATATTTTATGACGAAAGGAATACAGCTTCTTCATACTCTAAGTAGTAACACATGGAAGGGAGGGGTGGCTCCTCTTCTTTTCCCTCTTCATATTTCCTTGCCTCCCCTGCTTAATACTCTGCAGCATCAAATGTAGGGCATTAATTCCCATAAAGTCAGTTTGGACAAGGAAATCTTATGAAAATAAATATAGAGAGGGAAGACAGAATTGTTCTGGCTTGAGCTGCAACTGCTACAAACTACTGTCTGTAGTATCTGGACCTTGCAACTTTGAGTTTTATTTCTGGAAAACATCACTGCCATGTGTTGAATGTATCATAATGCTCCACATTTCCTCAAAGTGAAAGCACTATCATGAATGATTGTTATGAATTACTTTATTGCTCAGGAGCTTATGGCTTCTTGACATTAAAAAAGAAATGGTTCCTTTTAGTGTGATTTTTGGGAATTTTGATTTATGACTGAACATTGCTGTCTAAATGAGTTTTGGAAGTTCAAGGAAAGTGAGTTAACTTCAAAAACTGAGTTGGTTCCAGAAAGAGTGTTTTGAATAAGAAAATAACTGCTTACAATTCTGACAGTCACTTAAAGGACAGAAAATATTTAGAAAATACCATGTATTACATGCATTTACCATTAGTATTCATTTAGGGACCAGAACACATTATTCATATGTTAATATTTTAAAGCAGAAACATGTAAAATGAATCAGTTCTAAAAGCATAGAGGGAAATCAATGTTAAACAACTTTTATTAGCATTGCATGGATAAAACAATTATTCTCTGGTGGTAGCTTTAATACTTTCCAAAACTAATACTTTGAATTGAGTCAAGTGGCTCTGAGAGTAGTAGAGACTCTCATCATCTCACCACCCAAATATGATGAGCCTCAGAGCTGTGATTTCTGCTTTATCTTGATATAATAGAGCAGCACTTCTGTGAGCAGCTCTTTTTTTCTCTTAATACTTTTGAGATAAATCTAGTCTGCAACCAAAATGGCAAAAATGGTTCTGTCCATAGATCTGACCATGGAAGCATGGGAGGGCAGAGGGGAAGCAGGGAGGCAACCTCTGAGACATGACCCAAATACTTAATTTCATGGAGTTAAGTACACAAGTTCCATTCAGTTGATAGTGACCTGAGAACACTTTGGTTTCAAGTATTCTGTTTGTATGATAATAGCATTTGAAAGAATAGTATTTGAAGGTATTAAAGCATACATATCAAATGGTGTTGAGTGAGGAAATGGAAAACTGATAGTTTGTGTTGTCCTGCCCACATCAATATTGCAGAGGTGGTGAATTTCTGTTTGTGGGAGACAGCCCTCAAGAAGACAAACCTTTCCTGAAAGAGGTTCCTTGTGTTTGAGCAACGTATGTGCCGTGGCAAGAGCTTGTAGATTGGTCTCCCTAATGTATTATGATCTCTTTGCATCATTTGTGCAGTGAGAAGAGGCTTGGAAGGGCACACCCCAGGCATGTCACGGGCCAGCAGCTTCACTGATGACATCAACCTGGTACCCGAGGAGTCCCTGCTGCCAGCAGCATCCAACGTGGCACAGTGAGTGAGCAGCAGCTCCTTAACTGATCACTTAAATGCTCATTAATAATGAGGGACACCTGTCACTGGGTAAGAGTTACGCTTTTGCTGGTTGGCTGCACTTGAAGTGATTGTGGGTTTGATCTTGTTTAACTAGATGTGAACATTTCCTAGTTTAGCCTAAAGTTTGGTGGAAGTAGCCAGATGCTTGGAGAAGCAGCACTGCTCTGTGGTGGGTGGCTTGCAGTCTTGGTCTCTTTGTTTTCCCACTTTTATAAGGCAGCTGACACAATTCCTGAGCTTTACAGACAATTTTATACTTGTAGACTGCCCCATCAGGTCAAGTTCTAAAGCAGTCCTAATATGAATTGATTGGGCACCTAAATGAAATAGTCATTTATAGACACAGCCTAAAAATAGAAAGGCTACCTCATGTAATATTTTTATAAAGCAGGCACACTTTTAAGGAAATGATGTTCCACAAATATGAAAGTGAAGTTTTTGTCCAGGACAGAAAATCCCCATCAGGGAGTTCACTGCAATTGTTGAGTTGTTGCTTTTACTTGGCTTAGCAAATATTTCTGGAAATAAACAAAATAATCATGCAGGACAATTGTGATTTGTCAGGATCTTGAGTAACCTTCATGCTTTTGTCCTGTAATATACATGTCCTGTTTTGTGCATGGGGATTCTGGAGTAAATTTCAAATGTAAACCAAAACATTAAAACACAGAGGAAGGCCTGGATGGACCAGAGCATCCAGGTGCCATAGCAGTGTTTTATCTCCCATCAGAAACTGATACAAATAATGCTGGTGATGAAACCCAAGTTAGCAGGCTCATGAAGGTCTAGCTGATATTTGGATGTTATGGTAATGTTGGTGAAAAACTCACCTGAGATCACCCTTGCAGGAGAACATCTGGGCTTGTCACTGGAAAAACCCTTTAGTAAATATCTGAGGTTAAAAAGGAAGAAAAAAAAAAAGAAAAAAAATGTTTGCTTGCCTTCAGATAGGGAAAAATATCCACAGTGGTGTTCAGGATGAATTTCTTTCACATTCTATATTTACTTTCTGTCCAGGGAACTCCTACAGATGATGTGTCTGCTACATCTATAGTAACTGTACTGTGCTTTCATATGGGATATCCTGGTCCTTGTGTTTCCCCACCACGTCATATTGGCCTTGTTTTCAAATCAGAGAATTCTAAATTGTTCTATCAAATTGGTCTTTCTTCTTCTTTTTATTCAGCACAGTGCAAGCAAAGAGTTTTGCATTTGAGGAAAAAAAAACCCCTCAGTTCTAATCTTATTTCTACTGTTTAGTGCATGAAAAATGGTGGTATTATGACTTATGTAGTATAGTGAAAACTGTAGCTGCATTTTTAGCTCCTATTGGTCTTTAAATGCATTTCTCCTTTGTGGGGAAAATAAGGAGCAGCAGAAAGATAATCAAATGCATGAATGAAAAAAATAAATTAAAATATTAAGAGATTTTAAGATTTTAAAATATGAAGAGATTTAAACTGTGCTACACTGTTTAAAGTAATATACTATGAAATCATGAATTCCTCTTGATGTGGATGTCAGGTGCATAGAAACAGAATGATCTTGCAAATGAAATTGCTAAATTAAGGATTTTTACATTCTAAGTCCCACAATAAAAAACATATGTATAAATCCCAGCTTCTAAATACTTGTAAGAAACTTCAAATGTATAGAAAACATAAGGCCAGAAATTATAGATATAAAGGTGCCATGTAAGAACAAAGCCAAAACATCATTCCATGTAGTTTTCTGTTTCTAAATTGAGCAAAGCAGTTTTCACCTCTATCACTGATCATCTTATTTTCTATGTCTGCATTTTTACCTAGTAGGATGCATTCATTTTAGAGTTGTCCTGATTCTTGAACAGAAATGTGTAGTGTCTCCTTCTTCAAAATGTGAAATTTATGAGAGTGTTGTATTTATGGATCCAGGTTTAAACTCCCAATTCCAATGCAAACAGTAAGATATTAACACTGTATCTGCCTGACACACACATCAGTATTAGATATACTCAGTGTAATTGTTTATCTTGTTTTTTGGCAGAAATGTAAGCAGGTAAGTCTTGGTGTTTGCTGCACTTGCTTTGGTGTGTAAGCTTTCCAAAACAACATGGCTTCTGCTTTTCTCTTAATTAGGCCAACAAATCTTCATCTTAGAGTCATAAAAGCTGTCAATGATTAGACAAAAACACTTCCAAGAGTAAAATTCAGCCAAAAGGGAGTGTGTGTGTATGTATATATGAGCACACAGTGAGTCTCCCCAAGTTGCAAGATAAGTGAAAACTCGGCTTTCACGTATCAGTTCATGCCAGGATCCCACAATGATGACAGTTTCACGTGAGGCACTTTGTGAACTCAAGTTTGACTTTGTGGAGCTGCCAAAAGCTGAAGTTTTGTTTGTCTTCAGCAAGTGTTTTAAGCTACAAAATCAATCCTGAAGTAAACCTTTATTTCAAAGTCCGTAACTGGTCATTTTTCAGCTTCCTATGTTGATTACTAAACATAGTGCCAGGTCTACAACTGTAATGTTTTGGGGGTTGTTTTCTGTAATGTGAACAATAGATGCTCATCAAGTCTGCTCTGCTGGATGGATGACAGCAGAGATGCTCTCTGATGACATAAGCTTTGCTTTTGGCCACACTCTTTTGCAAATTCCCTCCATTGTGTGGGAAGGGCAAATGATATCCCAGGAAAACAGATTTGCAAGCACCAGGCTGCTTGAAAACTGCTGATATTATTGCTTGAGGTGATATTTGACTGAAAGCAAACCAGTTCAATGTGTTGCAGCACTGCCCAGGTCTCAGTGGTGGATGCATTCACCAGTGGAATTCTGATGTGAGTGGTCCATGCAAGCCTGGAGAAGCTAAGCTGCCCTGGTAGAAGCTGTCAATAAAATCAGGCAGCAAGCTGGAAAATGGAGCTTGAGAGACCTTTCTGTAGAAACACAGCTGCTTTGGATCCCTTAATGATGTTTGTTTCTGGTGATCTCTGCACAAATGTGAACTACTCCTGAGCCAGGGGACAAAAACATCACATTCAGTTTACAGCTCTGTGGCTGCCTGAAGTTCTTGCTGGGTATCTTTGGCCCATTTCCTCAAGGACCAAAAATCCCATGTGCTGCTGACCTGAGTAGAGCTCTGTTGGTTTATAATGGCTTCTTCTGAAGTGTCCAGAGCTGAATAAAAATGGTGTTGTTAGAGATTAATCAATTCTGATGGATTAAGTAAATATATTAATTTCAGTCAGTTGATGTGTAGTTCTATTTTTAGCAAGAAATGTTTGGACTGTCTCACTGCCTGACATAATTGCTCACCTAATATTTCAAATTCTCTGATGAACAGTCAGAAAGAGACTCCATCAGTGAATCACTGGAGATTTGCAAGAGTAAAGGAGACTGCAATAACTTTAAGACTTAGTATTTTATTTTTTTTTTTTTCATCTCCAGCTGGTTCTATTTTTGTTGTGATGATATGAACCCTTGTCCATGACAACATTTTCTGTCATTCACACCAGAGTTTAACCTTCCATCAGGAAAGAGAATTTGGCCAATAGGCTGCACTGAAAGATTATACCAACCTGGTCCCAGATAGCACAGTCTTAGGAAAAATATACACAGCAGCAGCTTTAGAGGCAGACATCCTGTTTTTGTTTTTCAGAGCTCTGTGGTTCAAAGTTGTGGTGTCTAAAGCTCTTTCCACTGTAAGGAAAAGCAAAAGTTACAAATTCTCTCTGTCAGCGTGGTTAAGCAGCTGTGGTTGAGTGTGCATTTTGTGGCTTGCTGGGGTCACAGAGGAGTGAATGTCAGCTGGTCCCTGGCCAGGAGCAGGGCAGTGCAGGAAACCTCTGGCAGGTGAGATGCAAACACAATGCCCATGGTCTGTCCTCAAGGGACAGCTGAGCAGTAACTCCTCAGCTGGAACTGGCTGCCTGGGAGCTCAGAGCTCCACCTGTTCCCCACAGGGAAGATGAGGCTTAGTTACTCTCATGGGCCAAGAGTGAGACCAGCAGTTGCTCTTTCTGAGGCTCTGTCCACAGCAGAGTCAAGCTGTGCTTAGGAGCCATGGGTTTAATCCAATCCTGGCTAAACCAGTTCTGTGCAGAGGTTTAGAAAGCATGAAGGTGCATTCCTGTGTGTGAGGTGAGTGTGCTGTGGCTGTGAAAATGGCTCACGGCTTCACTTTGAGGTCTTTAATGTAACAGAAGCACAGACCTGAATGTGGAAGCAACCTGATATCCACTGTTCCCACCTCCTCCATTTTTTTTTTAATTTCAAGCTCATAGCACAAAACTGGCTCTTATATTGTACAAGGGAGTTTCACCTACCAAAGGATTAGCAGGAAAACCCAGCATCAAAATGTAGTTATTAAACAATCTTTCCCCCCCACTGAGATGGGGGGAAAAGATAGACCTGAGGTGAGGCAATGGATGCAAAAGAAACCTTTTTTAACGGGGGAAACTGAGACCCCGAGGATGAGGGCAACGGAATGCCCTATTCTGTGTCATCACTGGTGAATCCTGATGCAAAAAGAGCATCCCAAATTAATGTCCAGCTGTGAGCAGGACCTTCTGTGAGGATTGAGGCTTAATGAAGCCAGGGGGTTGGGTTATCTTCGTTGGTGTTTGTGTTTGCTGCAGGCTGCCTGGAAGAGCAGACCAAAGCTGCCCCCCACCTCACCAGAGCTGGGTCCTGCAGAGACTGGGGTGTACTGGGGTGGAAAATCAAATTTGTATTCAAAGGAGGGTACTTCATGGTTAGTCTTAGAATTTTAGCTTTTCTCTTTAAAAACAAGTTTAGGAAATATATTGGTTTTGTGGTTTGGGTTTTTTTTTTTTCTCTAGAGGAAATAGGTTACAATATGATTGGCAGATATGAAATATGACTAATTTCCTTCATTGCCCACTAACACAGAAATTTTATACAAAATGACTGGGACAAATGGTAAAACTTATGCTAGGCCTTAAAGCTTTCATTAGGCGTTATCAAAGAAAATGCTCATTGTTAAGCCCTTGAAAAAAGGGATGTTAAACCCATCTTCTGACTTTCAGCTTTCCATTATATGTAGATGGTAGTGAAGGATTTATCAGGGTCTTAAGAATATTTTTTGTCCTTCTTCGTCTCTGCTTGAAAATCTAAGAGTGCAACTTGTAACACCAAGCATATTTTCAGTCTTTCTGTGGTTTTATCTCTGCCAGTTCCATTTATCTTTGTATTTTTATCGTAACTTCTTCCTATAGCTTATTGCTTTTAATCGTGTTAAAGAAACAGTTCACTTTCTCACCAGCAACTCTATCCCACTGAATATAATATATAATATATAATAATATATTATACACAATATATATATAATATAATATAATATATAGTATAATACTATAGATATTATATATAATATATATAATTAATATGTAATATAATCCAGTAATTGGATAGTGATCTTGTGTAGGATAATTGAATTGACTATAAACTCATTAATAACACTTTTATTACTAAGCACTTTTATTACTAACACTAAAATAGTGTTCCTGGGGTAACCCACAGTACCATGAGTGGAGGGCATATATCTATATCCATCTTGTTTCCAGTACTAATTCCCACTCTCATGTACATTGAACACAGGTGTTACTGATCCAACTAGTTCTCTCCTAACATTATAAACATTATAAATATATATAAATATATTTAACATTATAAATATAAACATTATAAATTGCTTCAAAGAGGGATTTTTGCAAGCATCTGTCAGTTCTGACTAGAAAAAAATGAGGTAAAATAGTGAAAATTTGACAGACAGGAGTAATTGCTAATCTGGTTCTATGCTTTTTACCACTACATCATCATGTGTTAAATTACACTTTTTAGTACTACCCATTTTTGTCTTGTCACTTCTAATTTGGAACTCTTTAAAAGGGCTGCCTTGGGATTTATTTCAGCACCCAAAGTATTTTTATTACCATGTAATATGAAAGCAAGGCTGGCGTTAGTATAAATTGGTGGCATTATGCAGTAACCTTTTATAAGAATTTGACACTGATTCTGAGGGGGTTTGGAGGTATTTTTGAGGTTTTATTCTGGAGTCGTGGTGAATTTTTGCTCTTTTATTCCAAAAGTGAGAACATTTGGCCAGTGGAGGGCACTGCCCTATAACACAGGAGAAACAGAAACTCCTGTTTCAGCTTTCCAAATCCCATTTGTCATTTCAGCAAGCTTACTTATAAACTTAATTTATCTGCATCTGAATTTCCCCAATGTTAAATTGGCAATTTGCCACACTAAGAAAAACCCCTACTATACTTAAACATCAGTTTAATGAGCAATTTAACCAGACCCCAAAGGCTCAGCTTGGTGTGGTGGTTAGACTTTCTTTCCTGGAAAACAGACTATTGTAACAGCCCACTGAAGGCTGTCAAAATAGAACTGAATGCATATTATCATGCATATGGCTGCTCTGTGTAGCAAAATTTCCAGATCTGATCGAAAAGTGTGACATAAAAAGTTGCTTTGGAAACAGAAGCTTCTACAAAACATTTTGATTGATTTTCTAAAAAATCAATCAAAAATGATTTTTTTTTTCTTAATGAGTTTTTCTAATAATTTCACAGAATTTTGAAGTGTGAATAATAGCAGGGGTGTGAAGTGACTCTGGGATATATGACTGCAAATATCTGTCAAGAAAATAGTTTACAAAGAATGCATCTGTTTCTAGATAAAATGAAAGACTCCCCTTTACACAGGCTCTACTTTACACAGAAATTATTTATCTCAGTAGCAAGTCAGAAAATAGAAAAAAGGCAACTCTAACATTTGTTATTGAAAGGGGTGCAAGGAGCTGGATTGGATTCCTGGTCTCTTGTCTGTACTGTGAGGAGAAAGCCAGGGAAGGGGGAATCACATTATCAAGGCTTTGTTTGGATGTTAGAATTTGTCAAGGTTTTAGTTAATTATTATTATAACTCAATTGTAATTTCCAAGCTCCACGACACATGACAATATCATGAGTTCCTCTATGTGCAGCTGTGATGGAAGTTTGGAAAAGCATAACATGAAAGAGTGTTGTTTGCTGAAGAAGACAGTACAACCCTTTGTATCAGACCACCCCAGCCTGTCCATGCCCAGCAAAATAAAAGTGTGCCACGTGTGGCACCTGTGTTTTTGGGAGGGGAGGATAAAAAACCTTGGTGGGAAAAGTGTGGTGGTCGCACTGCACAGAGAAGTGTGACTCTGTCCCTTCTATAGAAATAACCAAGCACATGTTTGCTGGTACCCCTGATCTGGTGGTTTTGCAGTGTTTTAGAACTTCTCCTGTGAGATTAAATTGGATGTGGCTGAACCATGCCTGTGCCTGTTCTGGTCATAGGCACTTGGTTGTGTTCATTGTCTGTGTAAAATATGCTGAGGCAAAGGAGAAGCAGGGATAGGAATCCATGGTGTCTGCAGCCTAAACATTCAGGTCATTGCTCAGGTGGTTGAGCTTCATCCATAAACCACAGGGTGTGTTTTGTGTTGGCAGAATTCAACGCAAAAAGTACTTTAGAAATTGTTTATACCAATTGTCCTTCCCTTTCCATGGCTGCTCCTGTGACCGAGGCAGCCCCTTTCTCTCACCAACCAAAAGCCCATCCCTGCATAACAGGGACTGTGGAAGCACTTGGGGTCAAAAAAGGATGGAGAAAAGCTTGAAGGCATGAAGACATCATTTTTTTGGCTAGAACTTGTGGAGGAGAGACCTGAGATAAAAACCTATCATTCTTTCTAAGGCAGGAAGCTTTAATTTTACCTTAATATTCACCAAGTGTTACCCTGCTGTTTTTCTGAACCTGGACAGCAGCCCTGCAAGCCAGAATCCTGCCTTCCACTCGAGTCACTTTTAATCCTTACAGCCTACTTTCTGAAGAGGTGACATGCCTGTCTAACATGCTGCTCCTACAGATATCATTTCTGAGGCAGCATCAAGCAGGAAAAAACAATTAGAATCTGTAAGTGAAACTTAAGAGAGCTCAGTGTGGTTAACTGAGAAGATGTGATGGGTGCATTGAGGACAAAAAAAGATAGGAAATAAAATTTTATTGCCGATGTCAGTAACATCTCTGTAGTTAGAATATACAATTCATGGGTGATTTCTTCAGTATTCATTACCAATATTATGAAAATCTACTTTTAAACTTTCAAAATAATGTGGTACATTGACCATAAATTGAAATGGCATCATTTGGTGATGATGTTTCACAGTGGAGTTTAAACAAATAAACAGTTTGGAGTTATGACTGTATTTCTACCCAGGTAGCAGGTAGACTGTCCACTTAGCCTAAAATAAAAGAAGGAAGACTTTTTTTCTGTGTTTTTTAAAGTGTTAATTTGATGTTTATCAAGGGTGCTGCAGTCTTGCCTTATTTGCCAATCTCTAGACAGTCTTATTCTGTATTTACTGGTCAAGTGCCTTTCCTTATTGAAATATAAATAGTTGTTCATTTCATTCAGGTGGTTTTTACAGACTTTTGTATAGTGCAACATAGTACCCAATGAAGCAAGACACACTTGCTTTCACTGCATTAAGGGATATTGGAATTCACATGGCCTGGCTGAGTTACTGGAGCTGCTTCTGTTCTATGGGATGGACTTAAGGCTATGGATTGTTTATGGCAGCTCTAAAAATACTTCTCATGTATGTTTGTGTCTTACTGATTTTTTAAAATTATTTTTTCCTAAAATACACTTTAAAGAAAAATCTTACAAGGGAAAAAGAAGTTCTTTAGTAAAGCAAATGCTATTTACATCTTCATTGTGTGTTTAAAAACAATACCAATTCTCATTCTTCAGTAAACACTGAGACCACTGGTCATTCAGCTGCAGTAAAAGTACAATGTGAATGTATCTCCTCCATATTTCTTATTGTCTAAAATAAAATTTAGATGCTTTGCAATGAGCAGGTATCTCTATTAAAACTCCTTTATTGTGTACAAGATGTTCACAACAAAAGTTAGTGTTAATTTGAGAGATAATCTTATATCTTCTCATGGCTATTTTCTTGGGTAGCCCTACCAAAACTGAAGGAATGTATTCTAAACCTGAAATTTCACTCATTTATATATACATATATATATTATGCCATATTTAATTATGTAGATTTAAAGTAATGCTGAAATACTCATTGCTAAATCAACACACAATTTGGGTTAAATATTAATTACTCCTATTTCTCTGCCTGGGAGGTAATGAAATTGTTGCAGCCAATATAACTAACATATGTCTGTGCCTAAAGAAGGCTGATATGTGAAAACTGGTAGATGAAATTGCTGCTTTGTTCATTTGACTACTTCATTAATCTCTGTGCTTGAAAACTCTATTTTAATAAGTTACTTCCAGGAAATTTAAATGGTGGCAACTCTATAAAACCTGATGGTTCCTCATGGATTTCTCAGCTCTGACACTTTCACAGCTGCACATGTTAAATCTTTTTATAGGCCAAACTTGATGAACTCCAAATGGGACAATGGAAGTTGCTTTTCAGGTTGGATACACTGAAATAGATGCCAGACAAATACCAGTGCCTGTTGCTTGTCTGCTTTTTCTTTTAGTGCTCTGCAATTTGGAGAAGCCATTATACTCTCTCTTTTACTCCAGATTAAACACCCTATCTCCAGGGCTGCTTTTTCCCCTGCCCAACAATGCTTCTAGATGTTATCACCACCTTCTCAAAAAACTTTGCCCTAATTGCTTAGCTGTTTGTTTGTATTGCTAAGACAATTTATCTCTGGTCTCTGGGTCAAAATGAATTTATCAGACCATTACAGTACAGAAAGTTTAGTATGTGGGCACTGAAGCTTACAGTCATTGCACGCTATATTGAGCTCTGCTCCTCCCAGTGCTCTGCCTGTTTGCTCCTGGCCTGCTGTAATGGCATTTTGCATAACTCACTGATACTTATCTCCCCTGCTTTGGTCAGCCAGGCTGTCTACACCCGGGCACTGGCTAGAACAGATAGTCTTGATGGTCTTTTTTAAAAATTGTTTATTTAGTCAGCTGTCTGCAATATGTGTGGTGTTCATTAGTATAAAAATATGTTTGAAAACAAAGCTCCAAGAGCTCTTGAAGCTGTTCTTATGCTGATTTCTCTTCCTCCAGCAGTTGTCACTGAAGGATCCCCTCCAGCGGGTTCTGCGATTTGTCCCTGCAGTAATCCAAATCCAGTAATACAATGTAAACTACTTTCCACGTGTTCCTGTGCCTACTTAGCTACTTTGTTATTAAAAAAAATACAAATTGCTTCTAATCTGAAATGTGTGGAATTTGGAGCATTTCAGATAAACGAAGCATGTGGTCTTCCTGTGTTTAGTTCTTTTCTTAGTCCTTCGACACTGTGGCTGCTGTAAATTTCATACTTCATCTCTGAAGTTTGGAGTTTGTGGAAGTTCATATTCATTCTCATCTTGACAAAGAATTGTCATTGGTTTGGTCTTTTTAATGCAGGAAAAGTTTCCATTTGATTTCTGTGCATAATCTTTTCTGTGTAACCTTGAGTGAAAGGCTTCTATTAGTGTCATGTTATCCACCTGCCAGGCTCTGATTAGATTTTAATTTAGAAAACAAGCCTGTAAGTGTTTAACAAGCACTGAGCAAGGGGAACTTGCTAGCCAAGGAAGGGCTGTGGTACCTTGAGGGTTTTGACCGCAAATCCTTTGTCTGCCCTCTCTTGCAGGGAAACCCAAGGTCAGCTCTAAGTAAAATAAGGTACAATTTATTTAGCTAATTACCCCTGCTCTCTCTATACAGCACTGCTCTGTCAGCGAGGGAGAATTGCTTTCTGCCAAACTTTGTCTCAGCAGCACAAATGGGCTGGGCCTGTTCTGTCTTCTCCTGCTTGTCCCTTTTCCCCCTGCAGCTCCTGAGGCACAGGAATAAAGTCAATTCCTTAGTATGGGGGATTGACTGGTGCAGTGTGAAGTGGTGAGGGTAGGGTCTGTTGTTTGTGGTAGAGAAGTGGACAGGAGCTGGGGAGCTTGTGGCTGAAAAGATGAGGAGTGGAAGCAGGGAAAGCAGCACCTGCCTGGATGAAGATTTGAAGGCTTTGCTCTCACTCAGAGCTCCCTTGCACATCTTGCTGGTGACTTCAGAGCTCGCCTGGGCTCCTCTCAGCTCCTTTCATCATCCATAACCACCTCATCCTGTCATCAATCCCTGCAGTTTCTCTTTCTCTTTGTCGGGTGAGAGAAGTGTGTATGTGTGTGTGCATGTCTGAGAAAAGCCTGGACAACAAAATTTGACTTTGCTCACTGTACTGAGGAGCCTTGACTGAGCTCTGCCTTCTATTTCAACACTCAGGCATCTGAATTTTTGCCTCTAGCTAGTCAAGAATCTGAGTTTGTGTCCTCAGATGGCCTTAGAATTTTCCCAGGAAGAATGTCTAACATCTGCAGAACTTGGAGAGAAATCTTTATCTTTTGTTATCAGCACATCTCTGCAGCGACCTCACAGCAGCTCCCTGCTGGATGGAATCAATAACCAGGATAAAGAGGGTAGCCCATTCCCTTCCAGTTTCCAGTCAGCCCTGTATGTACTTGATTAAACAGAGATAGAATCATGTAGGTTTAGAGCTATAACCACATAGGTAGCTATTGGATTTCTGTGAAATGTGTCTATACCCTGACTTACAGAGTTCTCTCTTTCCTGTGATATTATATTAGACCTCTTTAGATTTCTTTTGTTGCTTGTTTGCCTGTTGTGAAAGCAAACCAGCTGGTGTGCTTGAACCCCTGCATATTTACTTGGAGTCCAAATTTAATTTTATCACTCATGCATAGTATTAAACCCTAAAAATTAAGTCAGAATTATCCTCCTGCTTACTTTACAGCAAGTCTCTGTGTGTGATGAGTAAACACACTGTGGGTGGTCGAGGCTAAAATAAAATTTCAGTGTTTGTTCGCAAGGGCAGATTTCTTCCCCTTCTAAAGATAAACACCTAGCCACAGTTTAGTAGATTTTACCAGCTGATTTAATTTATTCAAAAACAAATATCTCACAGATGAATGTAGAACTTTTTAAAAATTATTTTGGTATTTTCATAAGCATATTGTAAAGTTTTTGGAGTCCTCTGGCACTCAGAACATGACCCTTATTTCAGATGTTTGGATTAAAGACTTTTCCACAGCCCATATCTCAGGCCTCTGCAACTAATTTGAAATACAAACCAAAATATATGCCCTTTATCCATTCAGTATTTATATCAGACAAGTATTATACAAGAAAACCGTAGCAATTGAGGGAAAAAAAAAAAAAAACAAACACTCGTAGTATCACACAGTCATCCTCTCTTTTCAGTTGTATCAGCTGAGCACTAATATTGAACATTTCCAAAATCTCCAGTTTCAGCACTGTGACACTTTAATGCATGAGCTAATGAAGAGCTGGAGGTTATTTAATCTTATCTTTGCCTGTTCCTTGTTCAGAAAGTGCTAATCTCTTTCACAAACAGAAGGGGCATGAGCTCATTATAGAACTTGCTATTCATGACATTACCATTCCCCTCACTGCTTCTCCTCTACGTGTCTTTTTTCTTCTAGCGCTGTCTGAGCAAGGTAAATATCAGCATCAAAGTGTGACGACAGCTGTACTTCTCCCTGGGCAATGGGTTTCAGCCTGTTCTTTGGTTTCAGTGTTCTTGTTTGGGCAGCAAAGAGACAGTGTAGAATTGTCTGACAATTCAGGTGGGTGACCCCATCTTCATTAAAGAAATATTCTTCCCACTTGTGACCATGGCTTCCTTTTCAACCTGTTTTAAACTACCTTAGTTTATTGGAGGGGGTAGGAAAGTGAAGGAAGCAATTTAAGTCCAAGGTCTTTTGGTTTACACTGTTAGCTCTCATTTGAGTTCCTTTGTTTAAACACAGCTGGCCTGTGTGGGGCTAAGACCCAGCTGTGCTCTGGCAGGTGAAATCTACAGTTGTGCTGCTGAAGCCAGCAGTGGAAGTCCATGGAAGCAGGGAGAAATCTGAGGAACTCTGTGACAGGGGACATTAGGCCAGCTCATTCTCCAAGTGCAGTGGATTAACTTTCTCCATGGGCTCTCTGAACCCAAATTATTAAATGGGCTGTAAACCCTGGTGTTTACACACGAGCTTGTGCCAAAGGGCTAAGCTGCAGCCCAGGAGCTGCCTCGTAGCAGTCACTGTTAGGCAGGATCTGAGGGTCAGGTGGGATTGGGAACACTGCACAGCAGCCTGTGGGAGAGCACCCTTTTGATCAGACACAAACTACAAAATCCAAATCACAAATGGGAAACAGCTTTTGAGTCTTATAATTTCTCCTTAATATTATTGGAGTATCTCTGCTTTGTTGTCCTTGGAAATGCTGAGGAGAAGATCTGTGAACATACATTTTTCTATCACTGAGGTATTCTGATAATCAGGTTTAGTCTTCTCTGTCTTAAAATCCACCCCTTAGTTTTGAGTAACGAACTAACAGACTTTATCTTTATTTCCTTCATGTTATTATGGAAATATTAAACACAGGGCTTGATCAGTAGTTAATGCTTGCCATGTTTGTTGTAATGTTCTGCCAGACTTCATTTTCTACAAAATCCCATCTTCATTCCTCTTTTGCAGATGTTATTTTGCAAAGTATCTATGCAGCAAAGTGTCTTTAAAAGCAAAGGATGGTAAAAATTGGTCTGGTATTAACCATAGCTACAGGGCTGTTATAATTTTATTTTTAATAATAGCATGGCTCCTATTTTTTGTTGATGTCAATCATCTGCAAGAATGTTTGATGTAGGCAGAATTTAACCCTGCTTTTTAAAGGAATTTTTAGTTTGAGGCAAGAAGATAAGAAGAAGTCTAGCATGAAAAGTGTTATAAAATTTTTCTAGTTTTCTGTTTGTAGGTCTAAGACAAAAGAACTTTGAAATGCTGATGTATTAAAAAATGTTGTGGTGCTAGGAGTTAGAAGCCTAAATGACTCAGTTTATCCAGACAGTAAAATATTTTATGATTATAAAGACAAGAAATGAACATTTATCTTCAAGTTCTTGTTGATGCCTGTCTGTTCTTAGTCAGTAGCCATGTTTTTAGAACAGTAAACCTTTTATTGTCTGACTGCTCTAGAGAATGCTGCTTTCCAAAAGCACAGTATGTCAAAAGTATGCCAGTAATGTTGTGCTAAAAGTATTTTAAGGGGGAGTAGTAAATGATGCTGGCGAAGTGTTTTCTTTTGGGGGAAAAATGCTTTGACTCACTGGCAAAAAGTCAAGTGAATGACCGTAGAAGGGCAGAAGTTTGTTGTTGATTTGCCAGCAAAAATGAGATGTGAACTCTGTGAAGTAAAGGAACATATGGCCACCTGTCTGGAAATGTGACTTGGGGGAGGGGTGGGGGGGTGGGCAGTTTGTGCTGTTTTCCTTTTCCTATATGAAGAAATGCTCTTGTAGGCATTCTGTATTTTTGCTTAGTTCTCTCAGTTACTTGAAGAAACAAACCTGAGCTAATTAGTGACATTTTTAGCTTTACTATGAACGTGCTAAAGGGAGAATGTCAATTCTTGCAAGTCTGTCACTTAGGGTGACAAGGGGTTAATGTTTCTTCTCTACCTATGCCCAAACTTACTGTGCTCGTTCTATGGTCATATCAAATGCTTTTAGAAGTACAACAATAACACACTGCCTTTGGAGCAGAAGCACCCTCTTCATATGGAATTTTTATTTAACAATGATAACCATTGAAATAAAACACAGGACAGTGTAATTTCCAAATACTTTTTAATATTGCTGCTTTTTTTTTTTTTTTAAAGAATGGAATTAAAAACGGGATGCAAGAGGACTAAAATGGCAATAGAGAAGGGAGCAAAATGAGCTGTTAAAATCAGCTGGTTAATAGGTAGTAACAAAAGAGGATTTTAGGAAAATTCTATTGAGTCTCAGTAAATAAAAGGAGTAGGGAATGCAGGTGAGTTGTAATAAAGTAGTTGAATTATAATAAAGACAGTGGAAAGTTAGGTCTCTTTGGACAAAGAATAATAAAAGCCACAGATGTGCCTATTTTCTTTTGGTGGGGGGTGTTTAATGGGTTTATATGAAATAACACAGGTTTATTGCAGAACTCCCATGAGAATGATGAATCAGAAGGAGTATTTTCCTTCCCTTTTTATGATTCAGAAGAAAAATTGACACATGAAGTTTTCTCTAGGTCTAGTTTTCTGGAAGGTGTGGCTCAAGATAACTGGTTCCTATGAGTGAAAGACCTGTCTGGGTTGGGAGTCTCCAAAAGCTCTTGTGTAACTTAGGGCAGTAAATTGTTGGGATTTTGATGCAGTTATTAAAAAAGAAGTCACATCAAAAAGTAGAAGTAATATTTAAACCAACAACTTGCCATCAAGACTCTCTCAGGGCTGAGAGTAGATGCCTCTCCCCAAGTGATTTACTTTGTTTCACCAGATCCTTTCTCTGTTATCTCACTGATATATTACAGAAATCCTGACGGTTTCTTGCTCTCGAGGTTGTGGTTTCACAATCAATTTGAAATTATCTAAGACTGTACTGCCTCCAAAATGTTTGTCTGGCTCTTCCCTCTGCCCTGCTTCCTCTCTACTTCCCCTTTTCTGCTTTTCTCAGCACTAGATATTGTACAGATCACTTACCTGGTTAAATACCTTCAAAAGACCTCATAGAAGTGGCTGAGAGTATTAAAGTTAAAAAGAAATCCTTAATTATCTTGGGACAATTACTTACTCCGAAAATAAGGATTTTTTTTTCCATGTGGGCTTTCAAGTTTTATGGAACTACACTTCTTAACTTTTAATTTTTAAACCTTTTGGCCCTCTTCTTTCACTTTATGTATGAGCACCTTAATGGTATGGTCAGGTTTCTGTTTGTCTGTCTGTAGTTGGGTCAAAATACACTGATTAATGGATTCTACTGAGATGACACACTAAGGTTGTAAACTTCAGTCTGAGAGAGTCTCCTATTCCTTATTTATAAAGTTCTGCTTCAGTACAGTAATGTGAAAGTAAGCAGTTGTATTTGAAGCATGTATCCCAAAGCATCTTGGTGTGTTTTCACTCCAGCATTAGCAGATGTTTATGTACAGTACAGAATTCAGGGGAAATACATTTATATCCACCCAGGGAGTGGCAGACAAAGAAGGAGCTTCAGCTACAGTGTCCTGTGTCAGATTTATCTCTACAGGAGAACAAGACCATTTTATAAATTTACCAGCTGGGCTCTTTCAAAGAGAAGGAATCAGAATGAAAAAGTCCCATTGCACAGTGTTAAATCAGACATTTGGCCAAAATAGAAGCACAGTTCAAAGGCAGAGTGAAGAAATAGGGATATGCCAAGATTGACTGGACAAGGAGCCAGGCTAAGGAACAGAATGTGTGCAGTAGGAGGGGCAGGGGTTAGGGAGGAGGCCATTCACCAATGCACTGAGTGACAAGAAGTAATCCACATAATTATTAGACTTAAAATATTCCTTTTTCCCCACACCTCTCCTTTTAAGCAGTAGAGGCAGAGCTGTTTTTTCCACAGGCAACTTCAGTCCTGCCTTAGAAAGTATTAACTTTCTTCTTTAATTCCTTTTTATTGTCTACACAGCTTTAAGATGGAGTTTTGCTCTGCCACAGTTTTTTTGTATCTTAAAAGGTCTGGGCAGTTCCCTACTTTTTCACAGCCCACTTGGACTTGCCACCTGGCCCCATTACTGCTTTCTTTGTGCCAGCTCTTCCCACTGGGATAGAGCTGCAGGATGAAAAGCACTAATTTTTGGGATGCTAGTGATTTCAGGAGTGGAAGAAGAACCCATTACTCATGCAGTAAATAGGTATTTTTAGAATTCAGACAGAAATAGAAACTCTTTTTTTCCTCCTGTACTTCCTACTAAACCAAGACTAAATTCTTCAGTCCCACCTTTGTCATTCTCCATGGACGAAAAAGGACATTTGGGATTTTTTTTAAGACATCATGTTGCACTGGCTATGACCAGTAAAAAGAGGAAAATTCTGCTTCTTACAGGGGAAAATCCTGTATTTACTGATTGAATTGTGCATTTCCCAGATCTGCCGAGAGTTGTTGGCATGGAGATGTGTCACTCTGTCAGGCTTTACTTCTGCTGCTAATTAGAATTTGTGAGTGTGAGTGCGCAGAGACATTTTTAATTTTGAAAACTGAGTGCAGTGTTAGTATGGGAGAGTTGGGCTTCTGATTTGATGACTGTGGCAGAACTTGCTGTGTTTGTTCCAAACTCTGGATGGGCTCCTCCACAACTTCTCCACAGGCCTTCTGTGCAAGTTTCCAGCTAAAATATGGAATATTTTAAGTCTAATAATTACGTGGATTACTTCTTATCACTCAGTACATGCCGAAAAATTGCAGGAAAATAGTGTCACACCAAACACAAAGATCTTCCAGATTGAGTACAAATATTTGTAAAGAAAGCTTCTGAGTATCAGCCTTTGTAACTTGTCTAGGCCTTTGGATGTCAAAATGAGTGTTTCCTGTTTTCAGTAGCTGTTTACAGATTTTGCAGAGTAGATTTGTAGATCAGTCTTGTAGCTGATTCATAAGGGGAAAGTCATATTTTGCCTCCTTCTATTCAATGATGATACCGTGTTATGGTCTGACGCTGGCACAATGCCAGTGTGTTTATGAAAATACACTTTCTCTAAATGAGTGCTGTGAGATGTGATTAGGAACAGAGTAGAGCAGGTTTAAGCTTAGAAATGAAGGAGAAAACTTTATTACTTTACAATTACAATAGAAGATATATATATATATTTTAGGATGAAAACTTTTTAAAACATTCTTTCTCCTCTTACTAAAATTTCTAATAAAGCACATTGAGACAAAACTTGGACTTTTAATTAAGTTACTCCTTTTCAGATAATTAATACTCAGTCTATCAAGGGAGAGAGGAGTCGCTCTTGTACTATAGACTTCCAGGAAACATAATTGTAACTTCTTGTGTTTTTATGTCACACATGGCACCGCCCAGAGAAAATTTGCTATTGTGACACTCTCTTTTTTATGTCACAGTGTTCTTACTAATTTGTATGGATTGAAACTGTTCATAGGGTTCTTTTTTTAAGGATGCTCTGCTAAGGACTAAAGAATAACAGTTTCTTATTTTGGGACTACAGTCCCCCCCATTTTCTCCTCCCCTGGGGCTAAAGGTTTTAAGAACGGAGATCTTTTTCTTGAAGACAGAGGGCACTCATACACCCTCCTCATCACTGCAGCAGATTACTCTCTTGGTTCTAACTATTGTATCTCTCTAAAAATGCAGTCTCTGTTTCAGGAGAAATTAGTTCAGTTTATGGCTACAAGAAAAGTCTAGCTAAAAGCTACTCTATCATCTCCTCCCACCTGGGATTCTTTCTCTATCTTCTTTTAACATTTTGGGCCCCAGGCCATCACTCTTTTCTTTCAGACTAAGGAGGATTAATATTTCACAGAGCTTTCATTATCTAAGAAGGGGTTAAAAGTCTCGGACTCCCAGGACGGCTGAAATCTCGGCTCAGAGCTCTAACTCTCATGGCTGGACACCTTCCCCCTCTTTTTCTTTCTCTTCTGCTGGTGTATGACCAGCACAGTCTCTATTTCTTTCACTCTCTCTCCCTCTGTGGGGGAGAACAAAGACATCTCAGATTTTCTCCACCCTTCCATCCGCAGGGGCTGGCCCAGTTCCAGTCCCTTCACACCCTGGCCTACCTCAGCCACAGGCTGCTCAGCTTCCCCTCCTGCACCCAGCCTGTGGCTGGGCAGGGGAGGTCTGCACTCTTCAACTGACCAGAACCAAAGAGAGAGTTCCCCTGGGAGTTCTCTGCTTTTAACCCCTCTGTGTTCTCAGAGACATGTCTAATGCTTTCAGTTTAACCTTACCTTTTTTAAAAAAATCACTTCCTTGTCAAACCATGACACACAGCAAATTTTTTTCTTCACCCAAAACAAACATGTCTGAAGAAGTGCTATGGAAAATTGCATCTTTTTTTTTTTTTTCCTCTGCTAAACAAGTACACTTTAAATCTGCATAAAAGTGGCCTGGCACATTCATAAAATTATATATTCCATCAACATTTGCTACTGTTGTCCCTCCAAGGTAACACTTTGTTCTTCCTCTTCCTCTGCTATTAACTTTGACCTGGTAATACACAGTGGCTTTCAGCTGAGCAGCCACACCTTGGTGAAGTCACTGCATCCCCACTGTATCCACGTTCAGCTAAACTCTGGAAAAGCTACTGCTCCCTATTTTGTAACAGATAGGACAGAGCAGTCGGGTTCCTGAGGCAGCAGGAAGAACAGGGGGAAGCCCACAATGACTTGGAGGTGAGGTTTGGGACACTTGGAAAAGCTCAACGTGGCCCCATCAGGATAAGTGTGCTGGGAGAGGCTCTGGGAGTTCATGAACCCAAATGCTTGCAGCTCAGTCAGCCTAAGGAGCCTGGAATGTGGTGATATCATGGGCAGCTCTGCCAAATGACTCACAGAAGTGACTTTCTGTTGTTTGGTGAATCTTGTTTGCAGAAATCCCTTCACACTTCATGACATGTCCTTTAGATGTTTTCGAGAGAGCTCTGGGGGTTTCATTTGGAGAATTCCAAGTGCTCCCACCCTGGGACATTTTCCTGAGGTCTCACTTGATATTCTTGATTTGCTGCCCTCCATTGCCTGTGATTTTCAGACTGGATTTTTTGAAAGATCTGGAAATAGAGGGAAAACAAATCTGACAACTTTCAGAAGTATCATAATTGAGGTATAATCTTCAACATGGCATTCTTTTTTATAAATACTACCTTTCAATGACTCCTGAAGATGCATCTCTTACTTCTGGACCATTTTGGTGCAAGGCAGTCTATGTTTCTTGGTGGACTCCATAGAGTTTAACTGCTTTCTCCTGGCAAGTGACCATGTATGTCACAGTCAGCAATGTTGTTAAGATTTAAAAAAGAAAATTATACTGTCATTTTAAATGTACTACAATTTCTTTAATGTTACAACTTTCCACAGCATTCCCCATATATATTTAAAAATCTACATGTTAAAAAAAAAAAAAAAAAGTCAATCATGCTGATGCTTTTTTTCCCTTTTGCAGCAACTGTTGATATTGTAAAGTCTCTTGTTCTTTTCACTTTAACCACCAAGTTCCCATAGGATGGGGTAGAATCTGACACACATGGGAGGAAGAATAACTGGAGGTCACAGAAATAAATGTTCCTGGAAGATTTCCATCCTAGCCCAGACCAGATGCTCTTTTCACTTTGAGTCTCACTATTGGTTGTGATGATATTCCAAATTTAATGATTATTTTTACACAATTAAAATCTTTAAAACTAGGGGGAAAATGCCTTTTAAATACAAATATTCCAGCCTGTCAGAACCTGTGCATTTCATTGCTGTTCATTACAAGAAATGGCAAATTGCTTTTGGGAAAAAGCTCCCATTTGCAAATAAAATACTCTTGTACTGACTTGGATGGTAAAAAAAAAAACTTTTATATTTGCCACAGATGTTGTTAAATTTTAGCCAGCTTGGAATTTTATGGACAGCAAAAAGCTTTATTTTTCTTTTCTTTTTTTTTTTTTTTTTTTTTTTTTTTTTTTTTTTTTTTCCTAACTGGTACTAGTTAAATCAACCCTGGCAAAGATAAAGCCAAACTTTGACACACAAGCTTGGAATGAAAATATTCAATCCCTTCTCATGCAAAACCCACCAGAAACCCCAAAAGGGTTATTTTTAGCTTTTGTTTTCTCACAGGATAGATAAATGGAATCAGCTGTGACAGAGACATGATTCACCAGCATGAAAAAGAGACTGATATAATCCAGAACAAACAAACAAAACAGAAAGGGGTTTCAGGGAAAAGGGAGAGACGGGTTTATTTTTAGTTTGAGTCCATAGGTTTTGCAGAGATAGGATTCCTCCTTCTCCCACCTCTGCCCTGAAATTCCAGCAACTTTTAGGCTAATAAGCAATAGGCAGGAACAATCTCTGTTCATGCAAGTAGAATGAAATGTAGCAGAACCCCTATTATTTCTTTCTTTTAACCCTTGCAAATATAAATAAAGACACAATCCATTTTCAAAGGTGTTTTAAAGCTAGCTGATTTAATATTTTCTAATCTGACTGCAGAAAGTGGTTTTCTTCTTTGCACCAGCAACCAAATTTTACAGCTTTGTTGTCTTTCTAATGACAGACACCTGTGATTCCTGTAAGAGACAAAGGGCATTGGGCTGGTGACCAGTTACATAATTAATTTTTTTCTGTATCTCAAGGATTGAAGCTTTGATACATTTTGAGTTTAGTACAGATGGCTGGTATAAAAACCAGAGGTATTGCATGAGTCTAGAAGCAGAAGCTATTGGAAAACAATGTGCAGTGTTAACTTCTTTTTAAAGCACAAATCTCTCCAGCTCCCACATTTCACCAGACATCCAGCCACTGTCACCACCAGCTTGCGTTTGCTGTAGTTCAGTGAGTCTGTGTGTAAGCTCAAATTGTTGCTTTGGTTTGAAGTCCCAGTGTGTGTGTATTTCTAACTCCTTTTATTATTATTATTATTATTTTTTTATCCTGGGCACAGGATTTTCCTTGAGTTATGGTGGGATGGAATCCAAGTGATCTCAGCACATTAAGGTGTTTGCCGGCAGCTTTGCAGAATATATTGATGTCTGAAGATTTGTAAAGCTTTCATGGCAAAGTTTGCATTTAATTCTGAATCTGCTGCCTTTATGTGGAAGCAGAGTGTTCCCAGAGCGTCCCCCAGTAGTGCTTCTCTGAGGAGACTGCACAAAGCAGTGGGAACAGGAGAAATTTCCACAGAGAATTTCTGGAGGAGACAATTTGACTCCGTAGCTCCACAACAGTAACAAATAATTCTAGGCATGACTACCTTGCATTTTCTCCAGAAAGAGAAGAGTAAACTTCCCTGCAAAAATGGTCAGGAGCTGGCTACGAGTCTGTTCTTAATGCAGGGAGCCAAACAATCTGTGAAGTAAATTATGCTCTATATTTAGCCATCACAGAAACCATAGGCATTGGAAGGCCTTAGAATAAGTTGTGTTCATATCAAAGGAGGATCTCCCCCCCTGAAGACTTTATTGCTAGAATTTGACCCCATTTTCCTGACAGTAGTGATTGTGGGCTTTGTTATTTACTGTAAACCTGTCAGCACTGTGGTGCTCCCTGAACAGGAGGTACTGGTTTGGTGAGGATTTACCTCTGTGTGTGTGTCAGGAGCCTGTGGGTGGCAAGCACCTTTATGTTGCTTGATCCCTGCAATCAATTAACAATGTGGTTTTGCTTCAGTAGGGTGACATTCAAGTTCACTTTACAAACAAAAAAGGGAACAAAATGTGAAGTTTCTTGTGGGAATTGGAGTGTTTTGTGTAGAATCCCTATTTCTGGTTTCTTGCTAGTGGCAAGAAACTCTTCAAATTATCTGGATGTGAGCATTTTCTCTTTCAAGCTTATGTGAATTTCAGAAAAAGACTTCAGACACTTTAGATTTTTTGTAGTGAGGCTCTTTTCAGTGAGTGTGTAGGTAGAGGAAAGAGAAATGAGTAGGATGGTGGGTCTGTCTGAGAAGGGTGCAAGCACAGTCTTACGTCATAAAATTGGATGTGTGTACTAAATATGAGCAATTTACTGGTCTGCTATCCTTACTCAATATTGGCAGTGTTTACATTTCACAGAGTAGGAAAAGATAGAATCTCTGGGGGTCCCTTCCAGTTGGGATATTCTGTGATTCTGTGTTTAATGACTCATGATGGGGCTGAAAGATATTAGTATTTTGGGATGTTTTTTATGGGAGGGAAACTTTGTACTGAGGCTATTTCTTTTTCTCTCCTTCCATACTTTGTCACAAAACTGTGCTTTTAGCAAACTCATGCAACTTGATGGTGGCTTTAGTATCTACAGTCTCCTACTTTGTTTCCTCCCCATTGCTTGCAAATTGATTGTTTCAGTTTATTTAAATTTTGTCACCAAAATGTCTTTTGACCAGAGGATGCCATGGCCCTTGGCTGAAGCCCATTTAAAAAAATTAACTGCTTCATTTATAAATATTAATGTTTTGACTTAAAGTCAAAGCAGTAAAAAAGCACACTGAATATGTCTTACAATCCCATCCACTTGGCTTAATGCTGTCCATTAAATACTTTTTTTTCAATAGGATGAACATGAAAAAGTCCTATTCTCACTGCTATTGTAATTTAAAAACACAGAAAAGCCCTCTACTACAGATTGTCTCAATTCTTGCAAGGTAACAAATACCAGATGAGTTGCCATTCTGCTCAGCAGAGTAAAATGGATCAAGTTTAAGGCAGAATTTAAGGTACAAAGTAGATCATAAGTTGTTATATAATGATCCTAGTAATTAAACATAGAGATTATTCTTTTTTAAAACCATGAATGACAATCATTTGAAAGGCCTGTGATAATATTTCATTAAAAATCTATGAAGGCAGTGATACTAAAAAGATTTTATTTCTCCATTGATCCTATCAGTAAAAACTTCTTGTTGATAAAAAACTTTCTATCGTGTAGATTGTGTCTGCTGCCACAAATCAGAGAGACTTTTCTGAAATAAGAAGACAAAATAAACACAGGAAATTGCTGTTGTTTCAAGAAAGCTTTAAAAAGAAGCTGCATTATGTCACTTCAGAAACTGCTAGTAAAATTAGCAGACTGGATGTGTTTGTTTTGGTGACTTTTCACTTCCTTCAATAATTCAAACATGTTAAGTTATGCTATCACTCAATAAACCAACTCTTTTTGTACAATTTTGTACAAACTGATAAAAAGACATTAGCAGAAAAAAAAGGAGTGGGGGAAGGGAAGGTTTTGATCATAGAGTGTATTTTCTTTTTTTCTTGATCACTCTAGTGAAGTGACAGTGACAGAGAAGTGTGCAAGAAAAACAAGACCCCAGTTTTCCTTTCTCTCTTGTTTCCAAGGGCCAGAGATGAGAATGCTTATCCTTTGGAGTGAATGATACAGGTTTACCTGCACACATGTTTAAAATATCTGTGTTTATTCATGCAATAGATCACCCAAATGTTCTACAGAGAGCACTGCATTTCATATTTAAGGGGTGTCTCCACTGGACTGTTAACTTGTGTTTCCACTTTGTGTTTATTGCTAGTGTGCCCTACGCTATATGGGTAGTAGGTAGGAATTCTCTTCACTGTCTAAATTTCAATCTGTTTTTCTTGTTCTCTTTTGTGCTATTGTGTGTACAGATATGACATTTAAAATTCAGCAATAAAATCAATACAGGCCATTCTGTAGTGTATTATCTTTTTATGGATCTCTTGCAGATAGCAAATACTACTGTAAAACTGACTTGGAGTAGATAAAAGTTCCCCTGGCTAAACAAAAGCTTGTTTTACTGCCTTGTTTTCTAAAGGGGAGTAGGGAAAAAGTCAGGTTAATTTTCTATTTGAAAAGTATTTCCTTTCCTGGTTAGAGTACAAAA
Source organism: Vidua macroura (assembly GCF_024509145.1). Classification (NCBI taxonomy): domain Eukaryota; kingdom Metazoa; phylum Chordata; class Aves; order Passeriformes; family Viduidae; genus Vidua; species Vidua macroura. The sequence goes on from NC_071575.1 coordinate 6,029,837, forward strand.
AAAAAAAAAAAAAAAAAGACTCTCAGTTTCTGGGATCTTTTCCTTAGTTTGACACCAATCTTTTGCTTAGCCTGAGCATGTGAAGAGTCAGGTGATCTTATTTCCATTACAGTCTCTTTTGTAAAGTGTTTTGAGATCTGTTGGTGAAAAAATGGTGCAAAAAGCAAGTTGTTATTGTAGTTCACCTTGATGAGGTAGAATCACAACATTGTAACCAGATGCAAAGACTGTTCAGTGTGATACTGCCAGGAAGTTTACAACCATTATTCTCATGAAGAAATTAACTTTACGTGATGGTGAATTTATTTTTTCTGGGGGGTTGCTTGTTTGGGCTGGTTTGGTTTTGGTTTTTTTTTTTTTTACCAGTAGGTCTCAAAACACTTTCCAGAAGAGACTGTTGATGCCATTCCATTTTGCAGGTGGAATCTGGTACATAAAGAGGGATGTGTGCTGTATAGTTCACCCAGTGGAAGGACTGGAAAGGGAATGAAGTCCTCCTGGCCTTCCCAGCTCACAGAGACTGTGATACATGGCCATATTTATTCCCCATGCACAACTTTCTTTGTGTTTCTTTCTGATTTTATCCCCCTTTTATCTTGGCTGTGAGGAGACAGCCATTCAGCAGTGTAAAAAAAAAAAAAAATCAAAAGGCAGTTGCCTTCCTTTCTGATTCTCCCAAGTGCACCTGTGTCTTTTCCTTCTGCATGTAAATCAGTCTGAAACTGCTGTAATAAAAGCAACAGCACCTGTGCAATGTCATCTCTGCACTATCCTGCTCTCCATTTGTCCTACATCATCCCAGTAATATTCCTGCCAGACAGGGCCATACCGGCTCATGAAGAGCAATTTGTTTTCTTTTCACATGGCACTTCAGATTCCTTAAGTAGCCTTGTGGGAAATTCAAATTTTCATTTATAAAAACAATGGCCCTGATGTGCTGCAGTGATGTGGAATGCTGGCCTTTGCTGCCCACAGCATTTACTCTTTTTTTCCCTTTTTTTTTTCTCTGCTGCAATCTGCCAATACTTCTACAAATACACCAAGCATCAAACAGTGCTTTCAAATCCTGCTGGAGTCCTGTGGTGTCACTTTGCCCTTCTGCCAAAAGCCTGAGCCTGTTGTGCACAGTTCAGCTGCACTGAGGCCATACCTGTTTTTCCTGTTGCCACCAGTGCCAGCAGCAGACAGGAGGAGCTGCAGGTGCAGGTGCAAAGCCAGCAAGAACTGGTCACAGCTGGGAAGTAGCTGTGCTGGGCACCCAGGTGGGACAGGGGAGAAAAGGTTTTGCCAAACTCTTTGTGCTGCAGCATCCTCCAAACTCTCCAGTGAATTATTCTGTGTCCTGTTGTGATTTCTCAGCAACAGAATGTGAGCTCACAAGTGGGATGAACTGGAAAAAGGTTTGCCCCATCTTCAACTTTTTGAAAGTCCTGTCTGCACTTTTCCTGGAAGATCTATGGGATTTCATGGAATTGTGGTGTTTTCCTGGTGAGAATTGTGAAAAAGCTCATATTCTTCAGCATAAGCTTCTCAGAAATTTGCAGTCAGAACAAGTGGCATTATCCACTCAAACTGTCAGTGTGGGTGAATGCACATTGCTGCCAGCTTTCCAACTCAGTGCTATGTGTGTATGGTGGGAAAACAGTCACCAGCAGCAATAGGAATATGTCCTGGATCTCCAGTAATGCCACAGGAGTCTTTGTACACCTGTGGACTGTCTCTTGGGAATGATGTTTGAGATGGAGCTCTGATACACTCTGCACTGCAACCAGACTGTTGCTCACTGCAACACTCTGGTTGCAGATGTAATTTCTAAACTGTGACCCCAGTATTTGATGCAGGCTGTGCTCTGGGTGTCCTTTGTCTCCATTTTTGTGGAAGGGAGCCATGAGGAATCCTATTTATAATCCATGAGCCACACTCAGCCTGAACACAGGCCAGAGTGTTTCACCCAGAATTACTGCAGAGGATTTGCTTCTTGTTGCATGTTTGGTGATCCAAAAATCTGTCCCAGATTCTCAAGCAGCATAAATTAATACATCTCTATTAAGCTTGGGAGTGCTGCATTAATTTGGAGCATCTGGTCCAGCTTGTGAAGCAGTGACAGCTCATGCCCACAGCACTCTGAGGAGCTGCTTTGTATCTCAGCCTTTGCAAACAAGCTGCTTCTGCCTTTTTCCTCCTTGCTTTGCTCAAGGGAGCAATATTTTAGAAATGTATGCCCTGAATGCAATCAATATGAGGATGATAAATATAGAAGAAAATCACCATGGTAGAAATGTAATTGAATTTGACTGGATAATAACTGAGGCGCTTTTAATTTCTAGAGAGGTAATCCCTGGTGTAAAATTCAGAAAGGAAATGAACCTTCTTATGAGTTTTCCATTTCCTCCAAAGTTTGAGAGTAGGATTGCTAATGTCTTAGAATTCTAATGTCTTAATTATTGGTAATTTCTCAAAATACTGTTTGATGTGACAGCAAATAATTTTGGAAACACTGTGATTTTACATTTTTACAGAAATGGAAAATATTCTGGGGATATATTACACTTTGCTACCAGAGTAATTTATACAAGGCTGTATAATTTTTTGTAAGGATGAATGGTGAGACAGGGAGGCTAAGAACAGAATGTTTATATAGTAAGTGAACTGCAGAAAAAATAGAAACACAAAAGAAGCAGCCCATTTAAGCAAAGACCACCATGCTGAACAACAAATATCCACACTGACTGTTCTTTGAAGTCAGACACTTAATGCATTTTATGTCAACAGAAATCAAAGGGAAAACTGAAGCAGCAAACCTGAAAGGTTAAATTGCACATTGATCATGGCATAGTCTGGTATAAACTCCAAATGAACAAAAATGCATAAAAGTTTGCTTTGTGTTTTTGTTATTTTTTGGTGGGTTTTTTTGGTGGGTTTTTTTTTGTTTGGTTGTTTTTTTTTTTTTTTTTTTTGTTTTTTTTTTTTTTTTTTTTTTTTTTTTTGTTTTTTTTTTTTTTGTTTTTTTTTTTTTTTTTTTTTTTTTCCAAATGAACAACTTTTGCTCAGGGACTGCATGAGGAGAGATTCCCAACAAGAGCGGGCTAAAACACAGTGCTTCCTTTTTCCTTCCCGATTCAATGTCAGAGGAACCAATCCCCAGTGCTGGAGGGCTAGGAGCTCTCCCCAGGCTGATATGTAACTCTGGGAGTGAAGGAGGCACAGGTTTTATTAAAGCTGGGAAGTGAAAAGCAGTGGGAGGCCTGCAGGTAAATGAAAGCCACTGTCATTGCCCTGCACTTCAGAGCCATCAGTGCCATTTGCCTTCCAGCACAGGCTGGTGCAGCCAGAATTGACCTGTATTTGCTCAAATTTCAAGCTTGGTTTTCTTGTTGAGAGCAACAGAGATGATGCTGATCCTAGCAGGTGCCATGGAGCTATTGACAGAACTCTAAACAGGAAAAGAAAACCAGAAAAATGGATAGCTGATACCTCAAATTTACTCTGTCAGCCTATCTGCACACTTTCTAGACAGAATTTGGAAAGTATATATATTTCAGGGGATGAGGAGTACCATGCATTAATTTACAGTCAAAATGTTGATGAAATTATGAAAAAGTTAAAATGTAGATCTTTTAAAATGATTTACAATTATATCAAAGGACATAGCATTTCACATTCTAAATTGTTTTAATGATTTTAAACACTTGCTCTCTGTCCACTGAGAGAAACTGTGTTTTCATATGCTTCACTGCTGCATAAAACAGACCTGGAAGTAAAAACTGGTTTCTTTCAGCTGTGTATTTATATGGCTTATTTGCCTGCCTATTTTTTGGCTATGAAATTCTGTGCTGTAGGCATTCAGTTGTTAAAAAAAGAAACATAGCATGCAGGCAGCATAAGGTAGGTCATTAAAACGTGCTTTAGTTTGTCCCAATCTATCATTAAAATCATTAATGCAGAAAAATCGAGTGTTCTTGATAACCAAAAAAGGTTTTTTAAATGCACATGGTTATTGATGCATACGTGTGTGATTGCAAGCATTTAGGACTTGATCATGTTTTAAAATACAACTTGCTTGTGAAAGGAACCTAAACAATACTTTTGTGCCAGAATTAAGGTATCAATTTCAATATTTGTGTTGAATCAGATCCATTTGTCAGCTCAGTTGTTATTGACAAGAGGATCAGCACAGGGCCCACTTTTCTGGAAACACAGAATCAGCCTGAAAATATTAAATAACATCTGGCAGTGACCTGCACTTTGCAAACCATATTTTTGAAATCAGCTTAGCATGTTTTGTCTAAACAAACCAAGAAATTGGGATGCAGAAGAAAGAAAAGCATTCCATCTGCAGATAAGAATAATTGCTGAAGCACTATCAGGAGACACCGAGTAATTGCAGAGGTGTGATTGAGTGGAGGCAGCAAGTATTTTGTATTTTAACTGCAAAACAGAACACCAGAAAAGAAAACAGAAGGTCTTTAATATGGTACTATCATTAAAAAAGGTTCAGTTAAACCAGTATATTGTACACAGAGAAGTGCTATGTTTGTTAGAATGTGTATGGAGGGAACTGAGAATAATTAGACTTATAATAGGAGTTTTTGGCTCTGGTTGTGCACGATTTCAAAGCCTCAGCTGTTCTTGAATCCTTAATAAGTTAAGGAATGAGTACAGAAGAGGAGAGAGCAGGCAGATCTGTTGGAGCAGCTTGCCCACACCAGTTTGCCAAAATCTAAATAGCCCTTTGAAAAAAAAAAGGCTTATTTTTTGCTGATGACATCATTCCTGCCACTGTCAAAGTGGCTTGCCTGAAGAAGAAGCAAAAAACCTTTCCGAAATTGACACTGCACAGATCTAAAATACATACAAGGACTACTATAAATGTGAGATATTTATACCCTCTTCCCATGCTACATATTTTCATTCACAGATAGGTTTTTTTCTCTGAAGCATTTCAACTTCGTAAATCAATGCATTTTTAATACTTTGTTTGTTCTTTGTGATTTCATTATGGCTGCCTTAGCTTGGGCATAGGACTGTTTTGATATCAATGCCCACAACATGCCTTTTTTTATTGTAGTTAATTTTAAGGTCACTGGAAACATCTGTATAGAGTCAGGAAAGCCACAGGTATCCCTGAAGGTGATCTTCATGCATGATTTCCACAGTACCATACTTTTTTTTTTTTTTTCCTTTGGATTTCTTATTCCTTCTGATCTGGAGAAATATGGGGAAGATGCTCTGTGAATGTGTTTTTCCATGCTCATATGATTTGCCATTTTCAGCATCATCCCCAGCTGTGAATTGTACAATGAATAATTAATGTTGAATGGTGACCTTGAACCTCATAAAGCTGATTAGTAAGACAATGCAACTGGGAGAACAACTTTAGGACTGCGCTTGTAAAAGAATATCAAAACAGCTTAACACAGTAGGGAAAAGTCCCCTGGAGCCCTTTTAAAACCAATTGCCTACAAACACTTCTAAAAAGAGTAACTCTGGAGGGGGGGAGGTGGGAGTGTAAGAATCCTATGAAGTTCAGAAAATAACCCAGCTTTTATACTTCATTGTAGCAGAGATATTTGCAGTTAAACACTGCGTAGCATTACAGAGAGAGGGAACAGTCAGCCAGAATAAAGCATTTTTGTCTTTTCTAGTTCAGATTCTTACGGCACAGTTGTTTTCTAGTTCACTGGATCCTAAACTCATTCATAAACAAGGACAGTTCAGGCCTTCCCTCATACTTCAAAGCAGAAAATATTTGCCCCGGTTCCCTGTTGCAGAGGCTGTTGGCAAACTGCTTAGAAACCCAGGAAATTGTTATTCCTGCATGCTGGCAAAGCTGAGGATGATGGAGATTTCAGAAGGAGTCAATGCTTTAATTTTTTCCTGAAAAAGAGTGAATGTGTAATTTTGAGACATGGATCTTTGTTTTTATTTCTATTAAATGACATTTGTCATTTGTTAGTGAGCAAACAGGAGACATTGGGTTTGTTATGGAAACATGGCATGGTCCAGTTGTGCCTTACAGCAGCCTTAACTCAGGCAAATCTCTTCATTTTTCTTTTCTAACCCATTTTATGAGCCCTAAATCTGGAATACCTAATTCATTTATTAACTTTGTTTTTCTTCGCAGCTCATTTAATCTGTTAATACTTGAAGGAATTTAGCAGTGTCTTTTTGTTAAATGATTTGATCTATTTCAAGAACTAAATTTCACTTAACTATAAAAAGTTGTGTTTCCCAACACTTTTGGAGATTTTATTCCAATTTTGGATGATTCCAAACCAAAAATATTTCAAAATTTCATGGTTTGGAAAACATCTGCCCCTCAGCCTTAGCCTGTAAGAAATCAGCTCTGCTGTCTTAGAAAACTGAATAAAAAGTCCTTACACCATCAGGTCAATCAAAAATATGCCCAGATTTGGGCTGAATTTGGCAAGTAGTTTGTCAGAGATGAAGATTCATTCCATAGCATCACTTAAATGTTTGTAATATTCATGTCTTCATTTTAAAAATCATTACCAAAATAGTTAATCTGAAAATGATGAAAAATTTAGATTTAGATCAATGTAATTCAAATTATTTTTTTCATTGCAGTGTATAACACAGTATAGTGTTGAATCACTTTAAGGTAGAGTTCCCTATTTTTACTGAATTGGTCTCATTATGGAGGTAAAATCAGGTCGTGTTCTCTAAAACCATAGGAGTTCAGCACTGCAGATCTAACAAGTTTTAAAAATCTTGCTACAATTTTAAAATATGCTGAGTAATTTTCTCAGTATAGGGAAACTTCCAGTCGTTCAATTTAATGTGCTTATTAATCCCTTTATAAAAAACCAGTTTGCTGAAGCTACTATGGATCATCCAAAAATTGAGTGAATGTTTTTTTTTTTTTTTTTTGGTGTGAGTTTATTTTCTACAAACAAATTAAGATAAAATACTTTTAATCCTAACTTAAATACGAATCACAAATTATCAGAAATCTGTCATGAAAAGTAAATTGTATTTTGAAAGTTATTTAACTTTTAGAATGTTTCTGCTTTTACTTCCATGACAATGTCATTCAGAATTTTTAAGGAGTCTCTGAAACACATGAAGATTCTGTTTGCCAAATATTTGAATGTAAAGGCAATTAAATTACATTAAAGCTTTTTATTTTAGTTATGAACAGAGGAATCTATAGAAGGATGCACAAGGAATTCTGTTCTTGGAAAGAATTTTTTTTTTTTTTTGCAGTATGGAAGTAGAAATGACCCTCAGAAGCGGACAAGTTCTGCCTAAGCAGTTTTTTCACTCTCTTGTTTTCTGTGACACAACAGAGGGGAATGCAGGGTGTTGAAGACTTGCCTCTGTTTTTCTGACACCTGCCAGCCCCCCAAGATCAAATCTGTTATGTGTTGAACATGGAAGAAATACACAGGGAATAGGTAGGCTGAAATCCCCCTGTGCTGCTCCAATTTTGTTGAAAGGTTTGAACAAAGTTTAGAGAGGATTGGTGGCCTTCTTACCCCACATGGCTGAGTTTATTCTGCTTGAATATTGACCAGCTCAACTGCACACCCTTTTTTATTGTGTTGCTTTTTGGTGTCTTTCTCCTGCCCCCAAATACTGCACTATCGGCCAAGAATAACTTGAGGCTGAATTCAGCACTGCTTTTAAATGTTTTCAAAACATTACAGGAATGTATCTGATGTTTTTTCATTCTAGATGCAATTTTTTTTTTTTAAGGTACTTAGTAAAGCAAACAACTCCCTGAAAGCAGCAAAGTGCTGGTGATGGAGCAGGAGAGAGCAAAGGTTCTGAACCCAAACCCAAGATGCTGAGCTACAGGAGAGGCTGCCTGGCAGCTCTTTGGGCTCTGGCCTCTCAGCTTCCAGAGAGCTCTTTGTGTCAATGTAGGCTAGTTCTGTTCCACTTGTATTGAAAAAAATCTTATAAATATCAGAGAACTTTGGCTTTTCCTGCCCTGAACTTTGTGTATTTATCACCACTCATCACCTTCATTTTGTAATTAATTGACTCCTTTTCTGTCTGTGATCTAGTCACAGATGATGACATTATGAACATCATCATACAACAGTTTCACCTTGAAATTTAATGGGTGACAATGTATGTAATTTTATTTGCATTTTTACTATTGCTTTTTCTTTATGCATCAGGCAATATTTGCTGAGCAGGTTTTGGGTGGAGTGAGAGAGGAAAGGATAATGACTCAGGTAATCATAATCTCAGAATCCCAGGATGGCTCAGGCTGGAAGGGACCACAGTGGGGCAGCTGGTCCCACCTCCCTGCTCCAGCAGGGCCCCCCAGCACAGGGCACAGGAGTGTGTCCAGCTGGTTCTGGAATATCTCCAGTGAGGAGACTCCACACCCTCTCTGGTCACTGCCCAGGGAAGAAGTTCTGCCTCCTGCCCAGGTGGAACCTCCTGGGATCAGTCCCTGCCCGTTCCTCTGGTGCCATTGCTGGGCCCCCGGAGCAGAGCCTGGGCCCTGCTCGGAGCCCTCCCTGCACACAGGGACACCCAGGCCTGAGGGCCCCTCTCAGCTGGGGCTCCTCTCGAGGCTGGACAGCCCCAGCTCCCTCAGCCTTTCCTGGTCAAGGAGATGCTCCAGGCCCTTCCTTATCTCTGCAGTCTCTGCTGGCCCCACTCCAGGAGCTCCATGTCCCTCCTGTCCTGATGATCCCAGAGCTGGACTCAGCTCTCCAGATGTTCCTCACAGGGCTGAGCAGAGGGGCAGGATCACTCCCTGACCTGCTGGCACTGCTCTTCCTGATACATCCCAGGGTTCCACTGGCCCTCTTGTCCCCCAGGGCACTGCTGGCTCAGGGACAGCTCGTTGTCCACCAGGACCCCCAGGTCCTTCCCCACAGAGCTGCTCTCCAGCAGATCAGCCCCACGCCTGTACAAGTGCTTAGGGTTGCTCCTGCCCAGGTGCAGGACCTGCATTTGCTCTTGTTGAATGTCAGACAGTTCCTCTCTGCCCATCTCTCCAAGCTGAGTCCCTCTGATGGGCTGCACAGCCCTCAGGGCTGTCAGCTGCTCTTCCCAGCTTTGTGCCATCAGTGAACTGCTGAGGAGGCATCGACCCCTCAGACAATCCCTGATGAACAAGTTAAACAACATCTCAGTTCCACCCTGGCTTAGGCTTACACTGCTCCTACAGAAGCCACAGTGTGGGCTGTGAGAGTCCTGTTTGGGCACTCACAGGCTTGCAGTGGCATTAATTGATATTAATGGCCTCACATATCTCATGATTAATATCTATTGTCATGAAACAATGGAGGAATCCCCACATGAGCTGTATGAAATTTAGTACATCTCCCTAGTAAGTTCATTAGGGGTGAATACTGAGAAGCTTTTCCATTCAGTCTACAGCCCATCTAAGTCTGTGCATGATTGCAGATTCTGTCTCATGTGCAGCAATTTGATGGCTGTGCTGGTTTTTACCAGCTGGTAAAAACATTGTCCTGAAGGTTTTCAGCATCTCAGGTATCTGGTTGGAGTTGAAGTGTAGGAGAAATATGTTGTAGTTTGCAGCCTCCTCCAAGCCTTCTGCATCAATTCTCTCATTTTTCAGTCCCTCAGCTTGAACCAATAGTCATCCTGCGTGGGTAAAGATGGTGAGAACAGGGCCTGTGCTCCTGGGGAAAAGCCTTAGAAATCTGACAGTAAAATTATTGAGTAGGGAACTAACCTAGGTATGTCAGGCTTCATTAAATTTTAGAATGGTGTTATTTGATAATGAGACAAGCACAGCCCCTGATGATGGTGTTTGGTTGTGAATTATTCAGTGAGACCTGATCATGCTGCTTGTTTTTACTCAGATCATTAAGCAACTGTGAGATCACCGGCAGCCTTGCCCTGGAACACTTAGCTGTTTCAATTATCTCAGCTGCAGTTTTATTCTGAAATGTTCCGATTCTTGAAATTAAACTGACAGCTTAGGTCCTACCATTTGCCACCTTGGTGAAGCAGGAAATTCTGTGGTTATGAACTCTGCTGTGATTCGTGTTTTATTTTTCACAGTAATTGATTGCCATCACTACTTGGGTCATTTAGAGTAGCTGGTTGTGTTATGTTTCTATCAGGTTTTCTTTGCTCTCTTGTAAAATGCACCAGTTGGATTTGGGATGAGTCACATGTCAGAGTCAACAATCTGTTTATATTCTTGCATTGTTTCCAAACAGACAGGAATGGAAATCAAGATTTCAAAGTTAATAGACAATAAATATAATATTTAATGTCAGATTGACTACAATATTTCATTCCCCGTTGTTTGATCTACTTGTTTGATTTGCTAAGATAAAAGATAAAAATTGCTCTAATTTAATAAAAGAGAAATTTCATCAGAAGGGTATGTGTTGTACCCTTCAGTAGCTAAATCACAAAATTCATATGGTTCCCAGAGGAAACATTATAAATTAGTCTTGTACAGTGATATTATACAAAACTGGCAACAGTAGGGTATAAAACAAGAGTAGAAAAAATTGTTTAAACAGTGTGAACTCATTACAAAATTTTTGCAACATAAAATTAAAGCTGCTATCCTGCGTTGGGTTTTTTCTGTCCCAAGAATATAATTTCCCTTATAAATTTTACTATGACTTTAACAATATTATGGAAAAAACATATTCATTCTGTCTGCATGGAGGTCTGTTGCTTTTTTTGTTCTCTTACCTTTTATGTGTTCAGCTCTCATCTCCAGTTAACTATTCTATCATTTAAAACAGAATTATACAATTTAGATTTAATTAATGGGACAATGTTCACTTGTTTATAGTTTTATACAGTAATTGCAAAGCAGTTACTCAGAAGACTTTATCATGGAGCTACAGGAAGGAGCTTGGATATAGTGGAGCTGATTTGCCAAGTAGATGTACAATATACTGATGAATGCAGTGATAAAAGCACTCTTCTTTGCTGACAGGTAATGAAATGGACTTTGAGATCAATATCATTCTGACAAGGGAAATATTCAATGTATTTCTCTGCTGAAAGTCCAGTCTTCCCTCTCAGCAATGCAAAGTGCAGAGAAGTATCCAGGCAATGGGAGGTACTGAAACTACAGAGCAGCTTTTGTACTCCAAGCAAAAATAAAAGTGGGTTCTTTTCACAGCCCAGCCTGATGTATATGCTGGCAAAATAAATCAAGTTCTGGCCAGCTACAGATAGTTGGAATACTTTCCAGAGAACTCCATTTACCAGGAGTCCTGTAACTAACCACACTATCAAAAGAGGGGTTTCCTATGAAACTGCATGTGACATGGGAAGCAAATTAATTTGTGGTTTTATTGACAGATGTTATCTGACATAATACCATGCTGTATCATTGCAAAAATTACTGCCCACTAAGTGAAAAAGGTTGGAAGAGATTACCAAGGAGGGTCTTGTGAGTATGAATGAACTTAATATGTGCCAGCCACGGGAATGTGCCACTTAACAAATTATTCTACTTTTAGCAACCAAACCTTCTTTATATGCTTCCAATCAGGGGAGGAGCCCGGTGTGTGTGAGTGAGGAGGCCAAAGGGAGCTGCCAGTCGTGGCCTTGCCCTCGGCTCTCCACGCTCTGGCTTTGCAGAGGGAAGGGTCCCACGGCAGCTGGCGGCATGGGGCCAGCCCCTGGCTGTAGCCATGGTGTGGAATTTCCCCGTGGTCAGGATATTTAGACAACAGCACACTTACAAATGTGTCGTAAAATTGGACGCCTGCCGGGGGAGGCTTGGGCCTCCTGGTTTACTTACTAAGCCCATGTTTCAATGGAGAAGCAAATTTGATTTTTCTCCCCCCTCCCTCTCGTCGTCTTTCTCTTTTCCCTCCTCCCCCACCCCTCCTTTGCTAAAGAGGCATCAGTGACTGGTGAGAAGAGCTGACCAACTTGACCTCCTCTCCGACTGGTGGTCATGAGAATAATACAGGAGGAGGTCAGAGGTCAGCTTTTGAATACTCTTAGGAGCTAATTTATTACAAGGAGGGAGTTTCACATTGGCTGAATTATTTTCTTGAAGAGAAGACCACACTTGAGTTTGTTTATGCCTTGTGTTCATTGGGAGTTCTCTTTAGGAGCCTGTCTATGCACCTGTGCAGAGCACAATAACAGCCCTTTTCTGCAGGGCGAAATAGCCGACAGCCAGAGGCAAAATGGGCTGGCCTGCAGCAGAACCTGCAGTTATTTGATTACAGAATGGAGTCCAGAGGGGCTTTCCATTGTAATTCCCTCTTCCCACCCCCTTCTTTTGCCCTTATCCTGCTGCTGCGTGTTTTTTTGGCTGGTGGAACATGGGGAAGCTGGGATGGGGGAGGAGGGAAGGAAGAAGAGTGCATTTACACAGACGTCAGGCTGGGAAATAAAAGCTCAACTCCTTCAGGAAAGAAGGATCTGGCTTTCTTGGAAGTCAGTGACAGTAAGAGCTGCAATTCTCTCAGTGCTTCCATTTGTTGTTGGGGTACACGAAAATTATATATTCTACTTGCATTTCTAGTTGCCTTAGCTGCTGAGAGCACTGGGTTACCTTATGACTTATGAGTTTGGAAACTATTTGCCTAGATTTAAATGTCTTGGCTACACTTAATCTCTCTGCTGCTCGACTACAGCCCAGCAACCTCCTCTCTGTCATCCCTCTTGGTTTTGTACAGTGTCTGGTAATATCTCAAGCATCACTTGCCCTCAGACAGGGCAGCTGTGGTTGCATATTCTATTGAGATTCCCATTATCCAGAAAATCTTGACCTATTGCAGTGATTTTTCTTTGTACAAAACAACCTCCAGCCTTTGTTTGCAGTTTAGAGAAGGTCTGTTGTGTGTTAGGAGGTGCTGTGCATTAAGCTCTCTGTGCACTGAAATCTGTAACTTTGTCTGAATGTTCTACTGATTTAAATTTGTCCAGATTGTTGGAGAAAAACTCTGAAAGCCAAATTCATGTAAACAAAGCAACTTTCTTTTGAACACAGTGGGATTAGGAGGCTGAGCCTTCTCAGCACTGAAACCTGGGTTTGTTGGGGGAGCTTTACATAGTCTGCATTTTCAAGCACCAGAACTAGGTAAAGCTCAGGCTTTGAATGTGCTCATTAGCTTTGTCTGAGCAGGCAAGAGGTTGGAGCCACTCTGGGGGGCTTGAGAAGGAATTATGTAGTTCTCAGAGCTGAAGTCAAATTTAAGGAAAAAGACTTTCTGCCTACAAGATTTCTCCCTGCCACGCAGTTGGTATTTTGTCTTAAATATCAAAACAATTTTCCTGCTACAATTTTGGAAGGAGATTTACAGCCATTTAGCAGATATTGCTGGCAAACATTTATAAATTATATGATGAAAAGCTCATCTGCACACAGACAGAAGAGCAGACAGGGTTCCCTCCCTGGGCTTTCCCAAAGCTGTCACAGGGGAACATCAGCTCCATGGTCCGTCAAGGTGAGAATACAGATTGAGGAGGTCACAGCCTGGGGTTTGGTGCTCATTTTGGGGTGCAGGCTTCTGGTTTCAGCCTTGAGGAGTTAGTTTAGTATCGCCTGAGGGAGTGATGGGTTGCACAGCTGGGTGGGTGCCTGCTGCTGACAATAGTGGAAAATCTTAGTGTAGGCAGAACATTATCACAATAAGAGCTGTGATGTTGAAACCACAGACGATAGTGATGAAACTGAAAGGAAATAAGTACATCTCAGTCTAGACCTAGAGGGAATTAAAAAAAAAAAAAAACCCAGACATTTTTCCGTGCTCTTCGAATGTGTGGAGTCAGTGATGAGTCCCAAGACTTCAGAAAACAAGCACCATCCTGGCAGAGGGGCGCACCCAGATATTCACACTTCCACCAAAACATCTGAGCAGCATCCCGAGCCAAATGCTTTTCATGGTGGCTACACTGCCCCATGGAACAGGAAGACATCTGGGAAATGGTTCTGCTGTGCAGAGAGAGAGGCTGGAACTGAGCACCTGCTCCCCACTGCCAACTCCTTTCATGCTGCGGCACATGGACCTGCCCCACGTTCCCCTGATTTTGTCCTTCAAGTTGTGGGATCTGGAGGCCAGAAGCTGTCATTTCTTCCACCTGCACTGTGTCTACAGCCTTCAGAGCAGTGTAAATGCTGGGATCTGCCAGCTGAGGTTTCCATTCTGCTGCTGGGCTGGACCTGCATTGTTGTTGTGGGCACCGACACACAAACCTTTATTCAAAGTGTGCCTCTGCTTGATTCCATATTTTCTCTGCTGCTTACACTGTGCCAGGGGTTGACTTTTCTGTGCTTACAGAAGAGCTTTGTTCACAGGGGTTTTACTGATAAAACACAATCAGGGAAAGCAGAGCTGAGCCAGCCTGTTGCCATTGAGCAAAACCAGGCTGGACACAGCGCCCACATCACTGCTGCTGGGGTCCTGGCCTGGGATTTTCCAGAATAACTGGACTGGATTTTCCAGAATGGGAATTTTCCAGAGTAACTGAAATTTTCCAGAATAACTGGACTGGATTGCATTGGATTGGATTGACCACATGTCAGACTTCCCAGAGGAAAGAATTTCTGCACCCATGGAGTCCAACAGCCAAAACAGCCGTGTTAGTAGTTTATGTTGATATATCAATTTTGGGCTTTCCTTGCTGCTCACACCTGGTAGAGCCTGGCCAGTTTCAAAGTGGTGATGTCTAGGAGTAAAATGATATCTAAAGCTTCAGCTGCTTCCTTAGAGAGTTGTCAAATAAGGATCTTACAGTTTGTTTCACTTTTGATCAGCAAGGGCATATGTTCAAATGTGCTTCTTGCATTTGAATTTCTTAGGGATACAAAGAGCAGGCTCAGTAAATCCAAAAGTTTGAAATTAAATTGGTTGCAGTTTATGTAAGTGTTTAATATATAGAAGCTTTGGTTCTATATAGAATTAAAGCTGGTTTTTAATTTAATTAACTAACCATCAAATAATTGCATACACAATCTCATGAGCATACTTAACTTTTTGTTTATTCATATGTAACAGCTCTCTGCTTTATTCCCTCCTGAGAAGACTTTACTTCTTTTTCTACCCTTTCAAAATACAGGCACTTCAGCAATTTAGCTGAATTAAGTGATCATGAATATTTAGTAAGGATAATGTGATAAATGGATGTGAATCGTACTGAATAAGTTGTAATTGTATCAATAGTTTGGGAAAATAATTGGAAAAGTATATATGATTAGTGTTGTAAAGCAGATGGGTTTCTTCAAGAACACACGTGGAAAGCAGGATGCAGGAGTTGGATTCGGCCTTGGGAATGGAGGAAGTCAGGAACTGACTCCCAAACCAAAATTGGCATCAACTGAAGTTAAAAGACAACTCCCAGAGCAGGATCGACCTTGAATATGAATAAAACTGGGACCATTCCAGATAGGGAACCTAAAATAGTGGTCTTATCTATGAAATAATAAGGCTCAACTGGAACAAAATGCATCGAGCTCAATGCGCATGCGCAACCTGCCAGGTCATTCAGCGGGCGGCGAGGAAGACCTTCGGCCTTCCTCTGAAAAGACCACCAAAGAGCCAAGGAGACCCCTTAACCACAAGAGGCACACACTGTGCAGCAGAGTGACATCGATTTCGAGACTCGAAAATGGGAGGGGATGTACAGGAACTATTGATGAATATGTATCAGCGTACAGTATAAAAGGTGTGCCTTGTACGGGTGGCAGGGTGGGAAGCCCTCCCCGTACCCCGATCGGTTTCGCTTATGCTTTATCCAAACCACTGCCAAATAACTCTTTGTAACCACTTTGTTATATTTGATTGTATTATTATTATTATTATTATTTTATACCTCAGTTAAAAACTGCTGCTAAATTTTAATCTTTTGGTTTATGAACTGGGAGCCATGAAGGTTAAGAAGGATTTTTATGATGCCTGAAAGCTGTGTAAAAAGAGTAAACACAGTGGTTTTATAGTGGTTCACCTGCCCTATATAACCAAAAAAGCTCTAATCTCCACTTATAACTGATATCTTATAACTGAGAAGCAATAATTAAATTATTCTTCTTGGAATTTGGTTCTGTCACAGATAAGTGATGTCACACCACCTTATTCTCAAACTAAGCATTCATAATATTTGACAACCTAAGGAAAGGTAACTATTGATACCTCTATTTATGTAGTTTTGAATTTTTTTTAAATTCTTGTCAAGTCTGCTTTTTGTACGTTCATTTAAAAAACAGCTTATTGAGCAGGTTTTTTATTAATTTACTAATTCTAAAACTTTTAAAAGGGAGGGCTCTGCATGAGCAAACACTTTGTGTACATGCATACAATCACTCACCCTGTTAAAAAATAATTTCCCTTTTCTAAGGGGGCAAAGATACATTTCTGCAATAAAAAGTGGAAGAGTTTCATAATTGTGTCTTGTCTAGAGAGCTGCTGGTTGCTTAGCTGGTGTGCTCCTGGGTTGTATGCTGAAAATATCCCAGTCCTGGCAGGGACAGATGAAATTAAGGCTTTCATTGGGTGAAGGCTGTTTGCAGGGTCTCCTGCTGAGCCTGCTAAGACAGATATTGTGGGGTAATTTCTGGAGTTTTGCCAGTTGCAAACAGGGGGCCCCACCAAGCTTATTAAGGTAGGAATGAGGTTGGAATGCCACACTTTGCTACGCTCTGTTTTCCACTGTCCCTGCTCTGCTGACCACCAGAGTAAAAATAAATTAGGGGATTTTTTTTTTCTCTGTGTCTGCCATCCCTTATTACATGTTGTAATTTATAAATAGTTCATCTGATTAACTGTGATTTTATTTATTTTTCTTAGTACAGAATAGAATAATAAATACTTTCTCATTGACCTCCCTCCTTGTCTCTGCAAGTAGCAGGACAAGGTGACATACATCCATTTTATTTTGTTGTGAAGCTATAAATCTTTATTGGCCTTTTGCTGTTGTTGTTTAGGAGGATCAAAATTAAAATGCAGCTTTTACGTATTATTTTAATGTTTTAAAGAATGTTGTCATTAAAAAGTCCTGCTAATCTAGCTCATTTAGGGTTCACTAAAGTGTTGTACCTCAGTTCCCAGGCCTCAGCTACCCATTGTGAGACTGATTTTCTTGTATGGTGGAAAACGTGGCTCAGGACAGAAACAGAGTTGTTGCCTTAAAATTGGGAAAGGCTACTGCTTTGTCATAATACTTGCTGAAGGTCAGGAATTTTGGAGTTTGGGTGTCCAATAAGGAGGTTTTTCAAAGAGTGGATTTATTAAATCAATAAC
This sequence comes from Vidua macroura, assembly GCF_024509145.1. NCBI lineage: Eukaryota > Metazoa > Chordata > Aves > Passeriformes > Viduidae > Vidua > Vidua macroura. The sequence continues at coordinate 6,047,026 of NC_071575.1, forward strand.
TTTATGGATCTGAAACAGATTCCTTGAAATGTAGTATAAAGCATGAGATGCAGAAGTTTGGAAAGGAATGTTTTGGTTGGGATTTTTTGGGGTGGGAGGGGGAGTGTTTGGGTGTTTTTTTGTGCAGGTTGTTCATCTTGGAATAATTTAGCATTAAAGTACTCTACTGTATGTTGCACACAGATGTGGTTTAACAGACAAACTGAATAGCCTATTGCTCTTTTCTTCAAGGTTTCAGAGCTAGATTTTATAGTTTTTGGCAGTCTATACCTAGAAGTCTCAAAATTTTTCTAAAAGCAATATCTTGTGGCCATAAATTATCACAACCATTTTAGGTTTGTAAAAAGCCTGCATAAATCTCCCTGTAAGCACAACAATAAAAAGTGAAAATGTGTTTAGTAATGTTTCTTGGGTCACCATTGCTCTGAGTTGCATGTAACAGTACCCTAAAAACTACAAGTGGAAGCCTATCTTATTACCTATTTGTTAACTCCCACCATAACATACTGCAGTAATAAAATCACTAAGCTGTGCTGTTTATTGCCCTTTTGATATGTGGCAACACAAGTGGACCACAGGCACTATAAGATAAAACAGGAGGAGGCTGTCTTTCAATATTAATAGTGCAGATGTCAGATCTTTGCCTCCTTGGAGCCAACAAACCAAGTTTGATTGTTGTGGGCTTTCTGAGTAGTTGACTTCATGCAACCTCTGGGTTCTTTATTTACTGGCAGAAAGAGAACATTGCTCAACACATGGCTGGCATCACTCTCAGTTGTTCTGAGAGAACATTATCTAAATGACTGAGCTGTTATTGGAAACATCCCTGCAAGTTCAGCTGTACTCTGCGCTTTGTGAACCTATAGGAAAGCATGGTTCTTGCTTCAAAGAGCTCATAATGAAGTTCAAAATAAGGCCCACCACATCAAAAGAGAGATGCAGGACAGGAGGGAGGGAAGATGGGGAGAACTGAGGTGCTTTTGTCCAGTGGGGCACAGCAGCTTCAGGCCTTTAACTCCTCACTGGTCTAAGCAGCTCAGTGTAAGGGTTTTAATTGTGGCTGTTCCAGCCAGTCCCTTTTCCCAAGAGTGTGCCCCAGTTTGCAGCAGGACTTGATCTGAATCCAAACCCTGCTCTGTTTCCTCAGCAGGGCTGTGACCCAGATCCACCAGCAGCTCAACAGCTGCAGAGCACCCGCTGCTGCTGAAGGAAGTATCCAAAGGCAATCTGGAAGGGCAAAAGTTGGATGAGGTTGCTGCTGTGCACTTGATCTGCTGCAATTACGCTGTAAATAATTTAATAATAACCTGCCATGTGCATTTTTTCATCTAGTTCCCTAATTGCCCTATGACTTTACATAAATGTTGTGATGTGATGGTTATGTCAAGGTTTACCCAAAGGATTCTTATTTTTCTCATGGTCAGTGCAAAAGGTGTAACATTGTGTTGTTCAGTTAATGATGGTGCTGGTATGTCCTTGCCAGGTGACTGACAGGTAGGAAAGAGTGAATCTTTAATGTAGCTTGGCTTTTAATACTGATAAAAAAAAAAAAAAAAGAAAAAACAAAAAAAAAAAAAAAACAAAACTCTGGAACACTGGAGAAGGTGCAGTCGGGCTGTTGGCTAGAAAAATGTGGTATTTCTTTTTTTTTTTTTTTTTTTTTTTATTCTGTATGAGTGTGTGAAGCTGAGTTGCAAGTTTCTCCACCCTAGTCAGCAGGGCAGGCAGCTAAACCTGTGTCTCCCACTGCATACTCAGTAATTGACAAAGCAGGTATAGTATTAAAGGGATCAAATCCTCATTTTTTATCAGATAATTCTTCCCAAGGCTGAGAAACTTCCCATATCACAGCTGCTGGGAACCTGCCCTTTAAGGATTTTTGTTTTCAGCTCGTGATGGTTTCTCACAAAACCACTGAAAAATGTAATTTTGGAAGCTCTATTCCAGAGGTGATGATGGGGGAGGATAGGCAGTAGATATATGCTATGGATACATCTCAGAGTAGAAAAAGCATCATCCTGCACAGCTCACAGAAACTTAATTTTCCTCAGTCTCTGGAACTGGAGCTGCACATTCTGGAGTAAACGATGTAGTTAAAAATTGGTGTAAAGTAGAGTTCAGTGAGGTATGGCTCAGTATTAGCTCAGCTGTCCATTTGTTATACTGGCCACAGAAGTTTTCTCTGTGCTCCCAAAACCCTCATATTTATTTTTCCTTGACCTTTGGGGAAGCCCTGCATGCTCAAAGCCTCACATTAACAGTGTCCCTTTAAGGCCAGCTCAAACCTGAGCCTGTTCCTATTGGATTTGCTGTGTTCTCTCTGGCAGATGATCTTTCATCCCTGTCTGTGTGCCAGTGCTTCTGCAACTGCAGTTGCTGCAATCCTGCTTAGTAGAAGCAGGCCTGGAGTAGGGCTGCTCAGACAGCACAAACCCCTCCCCCCAATTATTGTATGAACACTTCACTGACTGCTGAAATTTTATAAGCAATATATATTGCAGGTACTTTTCAGCTGTTCGAACCATTTCTAATGTAGAAGGTTACTCAATGTAGATAATTGTCTTGCAAGAAGATAAAATCACTAAACCTTCTGACTACTACCAGCTAGTAGTTGTTCTATCCCACAACTGGATTTGAAAAATGCTGTAGGAATGAAAAACAGCCAGCAACTTTAGTGCACAGCCAGCTTCTGTCTGTGTGTTTAAGTGAAAGCTCTGTCTGTCCTGTAGCTCTCTCCTGCCCAGGTGGAGACTTGGCCGTTCAGTGTGAGAGTTTGAGGGTGAAATTCAGCCTTTGCCCTGTAACAGTGCCACAAACCCCCACCAGGTCACTTTACACGGGTCAGGTTTTTGGCTAAGGAGCAAAGTAAAACTCATCCTTCCATTCTCTTGCCCCGTGCCCTGACTGTGGCTGACGTTTGCCATTCCCAAGTAAAGCAAGAAGATGATTCCCTACTTTCCACTACTCCTCAAAACAGAGAAAGAAAGGTCATGCCTGGGAGTGGTTGGCAAGAGAAAAAAGGGAGTTGGGAAGCTGTTTAAAGCAGACCTTTAAATCAATGTGCACCACAAAAGATGCAGAGGGCGCTCAGACACCAAAAGAATAATCGGTGCATTGAGCTGCTCTGCTTCAATTTGTGCCCTGTGACTCTGTAAAACCTCATGTCCTGTAGTTAAAATGACTAAAATTGCTAACCAAGTGATTACACCTTCAAGTGAATGGTGTCTAAAGATTTGTTTACATTTTGGAGGGTGTTTTTTGTTGTTTTATGAAAGCTACTCAAAGGGATATGTGTTGTAATGTCCTTTCTTAAACTTTAGAAATGGCAAAAATAGTTGAATTTTATTTTAAGGATGAAAGACAGCAGCATTGTATACAAAACATTCCCTTCTTCCTTAGGTATAGTGTTTCTAAAATTATGACAGTGTTATGCTTGGAAATGTAAATTGTTCCTTTGATAAACTATTTAAAGGTACATAAATTTGTGCATTTGGATACCTAAAACCAAAACTCAACTCTAGTACTGGTGTGTGGCCTAAGATTTCCTGACAACTGTCTGCAGTATCTCAACATTCCCATGTAATAATCAAAACTGTCTCTTTTATTCTCTTAAATTTAGGCTTAAAAACCTGACTTGAGGACAATAGAGTCATCTTGACTTTCTTAGCTTTTCTCTCATATATTTATTTAAGCCAGATTTTCAGATGTGATCAGCATCCACCGGTATGAAATCTGTTCTTTTCTGTTCACTTGGTATGGAAGTGTAATATTTAACTTTTTCCAACTCCAGTTATCTGTGCTGAGTTTCCTTTTGTTGTTTGTCCGCTTTTTTGAAAATCTGCCCTTGACTGTTGTGTCTACGTTATTAGAGATGATGTTTGGAATAATACCTATAGTGAAGAGGCACTCTCCTTTTCATTTTTAAAAATGTTTATAGTTCTACAAAATGTTTTCCTTAAGGTTGAAACTATCCATTTGTATTGCAATGTGGAAGAAATGTTTTCTCCAAACTTAAGCCTGTTCATGCTTGCTTTTCTGGCTGAGAAAAATATTTTTTTCACATGATGCATACATAGAAAAGCACATACATAGTATATTTTAAGTTGTAGTGTAGTTGAAATGGGAAATAATGAGGATGATGATGGTGATGATGATGATACTAATTTGTTCTCCATCCAGAGGATTGTGGAGTTTTTGAAAGGTCATAATCCCTAAACATACATCTCAAGAAAATCTGTTTTGCTGTGACTACATTACAGGGGTTTGATGAAAACAATTTGTGCAGGCACACTGGCCTTTTTTATGCTTTTCCCCTCTTTGATCTTCTTCTTTTCAAGGATCACTCTCCATTCCATTGTTCCTGTGCATATAAGAAAGCAGAGTTGGTTTCCATTTGTGTTGGTTGAGCTGACAGAGATGGTCTGCAAGGTGAGAGTTTGGGGGTTTGTCCTCTGCAGCCCTTGTCTGTGTATTCTGGTTCCTAAAAGTTACTTCATAGTTTTTCCAGAAGCTGTAATAAGTTACTGCTTAAATGAATATTCCATATTTGTGGCATGTGAAGGCATGAGAAAAAGGCATTTCTCTAACTCAGCTCTCACATGTCGTGGTTGAGCTGTACTGATCACATTTTCATGGTTTCCCAAGGAGAGGAGGGTTGTGAGATCATTTTGTGTCTCTGGTTTTGGCAGTCTCCTCCCTTCCTCCCCCCCCCACCCTCCTTTGTCTTCACCAATAACTTTTGAACCCTCTGGCTGAGTTCAGTCTCATTTTCTAGAGCAGAAGTCTGAAATTTATTAAATTCCTCAAGGTGTAATGAGTACTGGCAGTCAGGTAATGGAGAGATACTCCAAGGAGTGTCTTTCCACCGAGGAAAAGGCTTCCAGTGTAAGATGGAGCCCTCGTTAGAATGCAGATAATCAGCACAGGGGCAGCTCTAAACAGGACATTGTTTCATCAGTCCTGCTGTTTGCAGATATGTTTGGGTTTAGGCTACTAAATGTTGTGCTTTGTGTCAGGATTAATCACAGAAGTGCTGCTGCATGGGAAATTATGGGAACATTTTGCAGTCAGACGTGAATTTATTTTCTTTACTTGTTTGCACACTTGTGTGTGTGTGACAGCAGCCTCCTGGGGGAGGCAGACAAATGCAGCCTTTGGGACTGGCCTGCTTATAGACAAATGGAAATGTGTACTAACATGAAAAAGAAATCTTTTATACCAACCTGTGTAGTGGCTGTGTTGCAAAGGTGAAGCAGTTTGACTGTGAAAGCCTTTTGGTATGTAACTCTGGTAGTAAATGTTCCTGCAATCCAAACCCATCCTCTGCAGGTATTTTATGCTACATTTTCCTCTCTTCTTGCTAATGGGAGGAAAATTTGCCTCTTCTGCTGTGCAAGTCACTGATAATGCTCCAGGTGATTCTGTGATGGCAAGCACAGCCCTGGCAGGGAGGGAACTCATTTCTCACTTGTGACTGTCGTGGGGTTCCAGGAATTGGTGAGTGTCCCACAGACACCTCTCAGGCTGTCTGTAGTAGCCATGTGCCCAGAGGTTTTGAATATCCTGCACCATGGACACCCAGAGCTAGTAAGGATAGTGACAGTATGTAAAGCAGCAGAGGGGAAATTATAGACTTGAAATAGGAAAAATGTTTACATGGTTTTCAAAGGCCCATACTAAGGGTTCAACAATAAAAACAGCTGTATGTATTAATACCCACCAGTGTATATGTATTTATGTTAAATTTTAAAAATTTTCATCAACAATCATATCATACATAGAGTACTTATAATTGTCACAGTCTAGTATTGATATTTTCTCTCTCATGTTGCCTGTACATGACCAAAATGTAAAAAAAAAGGCCTGACTATGTGGGCATGACTCACCAGCAGCTGATCTCAGCAGCTCTGCAGTCTGGGTTTTATCTTTAGAGTTCAAGGAGGATTTTTATGCACAGAGCTGTACTTCTTGATATTTAATATTTCAGGTCTCATTCCCACTGACAGTCTGGAGCAGATGGGGTCATGACTTAACTTGTCCATGAAGTAAATAGAACACTATTGATGCCATCAAGATAAGTCATATTCATTACAAAGACCACATTAAAGACTCTTACTTGAAGAGGCTTGTGTTTGGAAATCAGGACAGGCCAGATTGATAATTGTCTTTGTGATATCAATTCAGTCCCTACACATATAAGCACAATGATTAAAGCTGCTTGATAATTGAGTAACAGATTTTTCTTTTTATGTGCTTCATAATACATTAAATAGTTTAGAATCCTGTAGGGACATATTTAATGAAATATGAAACATCCTAGCAAAAATAAAAAAGACATCCATTTTCCTGGCGAAGTGATACTTGTAAAAACTGATAAAAACACTGTTTGTTTCAGTTTGCTGCTTATTTCACATTGGTAGCAATTAGGAATGCATTGTTTAATTAATTGCCTGGCTGCAGTTTCCTGACTGTGTATGAAATCCGTTTGCATGTTGAACTTCTGCACGTGACTCATTCAGGGTGGGATTTGATTACCTCAGTGTAAGTATCTGCTGTCATTTGAGACACCAAGGCATCCCACCTGGCTCCTGGCTGCGATTTCTGAGGGGTACAAGTCCCCAGTCAATCTTTTCTCCTGCCTGAAGCCCTGTGCAAACATTTCAGATGTGGAGTCGTGTCTGGAGCAGCACCAGTGCTTACACACAAACAAGTCACATCACACTTGACTGACTTTGCCAGCTGGAAAATACTTATAAAGTGGAGCTGTGTGTACAATAATGTCATTATACAGATTTTTCTCACTTTAATGTTAATCCCAAGAAGAACAGCACTCGTGTGTCAGTGTCAACATCTTTAAGTAGTGTAGCGCTGCCAGTTTTGTCCCGTGGAACAAGGTATGTGCAGAAGGGAGAGCAAAACCCAGCCCAGGAATGTGTGTCAGTGAAATCTGTGCCCCCAGGGAGGTGTGTGGGCTCCTGCAAAGGAGAATAATGTGAGGCAACATCCTGGGGAACAGAACAGAGGCAATGCTGATAGAAACTACAGGGCTGTCCAGCCTCTGTGTCCATCTGTGGGCAGTGACAGATGCTTTTTGAAGATGGTAATCAAAGCAGGGTAGACTGTGCAGATGCAAAAGTCCTCCCTGCAATTCTGAGTCCTTCAGGCATTTTGCCAGTTGCTCTGTAGTCGCAGAGTCAGTTTTAAAATCATTATCCCATTTACTCACCCAATAACACCATCTACTTTGTAACTAATAAATAGGCATCACTGGCCTACTCATTAATTTCTCAGGAGGGCAGTGTAACATTATTCTCATTTCTGGTTTCATCTTTTGGTTTTGGACCTAAAAACAATTCATAATATTTTGCCCTATAACTTTTGGGTTGGTATTTCTCAATTCACCAGCAGACATGAGACTAGTCTAATTTATCAATGCCTCTTTAAAAAAAATAAAAGCAGTATTTTATATTTCTTTACGTGTGAAAGGCCGAATGTCTAAAAAACTGTGGAAAGATTTCACTGTTTTCTTTTCAGTTTCTTTTTTGACCTTATTCTTTCACCATTTTACACCCAAACAATGTAATAAAATGCTGCCTCAAAATCTCCGAGTCCTAAATAAGTCCTTTGCACAGTAGCTCATCTGTTGCTGTTGTTTTTATGTTGCCTTTCAGCAGGTGGAATTCTGTCTACTTCAGATGTTTTCTCTTTACAGCCTTCCACCTAATGCTCCTTTTTCCCATCCTTCTTGACATAAGTGAAGGGAAAGGGTGGGGCAGCTCTCTATCTTTTTGGAAATACTATCAACAAATGCAATACTGGTTTAGCACTTGATTAAACCCTCTGATTTTAGACAGCAAAATATTCTGTGGTTTCTGGTAAACTTTTGAGTAATTGTTTACCATTATGAGAGTTAAAAATTACTCTTGGGCTGTAGTTTGTGCTGAATTTGTAGCATTATTTTGCTCTCCCATGACACTCAGCAATAAAAACCTCTGCATAGCTACAATTGCAATGTAACTTCATTGCCACTTACTCTGAATTAACTACAGATTAATGTATATGTCATGTTTTCATAATCAGGTAGTAGCTTTTTTTTGCTCTCAAATCATATTTCATAGAAGGTCATTTCTTTGTTGTTGTTTTGAGGGGTTTTTTTTGTTTGTTTTATTTCCCTGTAAATTAACATTTGGTAAATGGTCTGTTAATGGTCTTTCCCCATCAAATTTTAGGAAAAGTTTGCCTGAGTGTGCCACAGAATTTACTAATCAAGTGTGCATAAATAAATAATTTTTTTTTTTTAATTAATGGAATTTTGACCTAATAGATAAGGTACAGATTTTGTTATCCATGTTTAGATGACTTCAAAATAACATATTTAAATAATTAACCCACAATTTTAATTGAGAGGGATTGGTTAAGATCTAAACATTTGGTAGGAAAATATTCTAAGTAACATTAGTTGCACCCAGGCATACAGGCCTGGATGTGTAGCTTCCCTGCAAGGAAACCCAAGTAGGCAACTGTAGGGATGGCTCACTTTTCCTCTCTTTTACTTCTTATTCTTATTCTGTGTTGGTGAGGAGCAGGCTTCTTCTAAGCAGTTTCAAATTCCAGGTTGCTTAATTACAGGAGGTTGAACAAACTTAGGGTTTTACCAAGCTGATTTGGCTTTTGCTTCAGTGCTATTCAGCAGAAGTTGTTCCCCTGCACAGGCATTATAAGTGTGAAAATGAAAGGCATCAGGGAAGTTGTGTTTTGTGTTTGTTTTGTTGAGAGTTGTTTAATTTTTAGATATTCCTGGATCAGTGCTGCTTCTTGGACTCCCCATCTCTGTGTTACTGACTCTGTCTTCATTTAGTTAAGCTGCAAATCCGAATGATTTAGCTAAAAGTTTTAATATTTAGTGCTAACCAGAGCTGGTCCCCTGGAATCTTCTAGCTAGTTGGTTCCAGTGTGTTCTAAAAATGGGAATCCTTGGAGAGTGAAGCAGGAATATGCAAAAGCCATTTTCCAGAGGCTACCCAAGCTATCCACTGGGGGCCTTGCTTTATGTGCTGCATTTGTTTTATAAATCCTTCTGCATCCTGGCAGGATTCCTGCATCCAAAAGTTAAACCTCAGAAAGCAACAAGAACAAGAAAGAAGAAAAACCCCAGATAAAGTCAGGGCTATACAAAGACTGATAAGCAAGGTGGACTCTGCTCAAAGTGTTCATGGTTAATTAGAGAACAGGTACCACAGATTGTCACTGTTTGATTTCCTCCAGGAAAACAGTCTCTTGTCCCAGTATTTAACATCAGCTGTGGGTAGGACTCGGATTGATACCTGTGAGTTAAGGATGGCCTAACTCTGCTTACATCGATGTGCATTCAGTCAACATTCCTAAAATCCCACTCTGAGGCAGGATATGTATTTCCTCAGCCTTGGCTGAGGACAGGGAAGGAGTTCATTTCTATGGAGTACAACTACTGCACTTGGGATGAAGAGACTTCCCAAGGCAGCTTCCTAAAGGGAAGGGTAGGATCTTTGCTTAGGGTAACTCATACAATTCAAACATAGGGCAAAATTGCCCCAAATTTCCCAGTTCAGCAGCATCAGCAGTTTCCAGGGTTTCTGTTGATCACATCAAAAGGTGACATCTCTTTAAGTCCATGTTAAATACATGGAGGCAAATTGTGTGCACTATTTTTTCCAACAGCTTGCAATGCTTAATAGGGGACCAGTAAGGAAAATAATGTTTTTTCATTCAGCTGTCCTTTGGCTTCTTTCAGGTATTTTTTTTGTTTGTTTTTTTTTTTTTGTTTGTTTGTTTGTTTTTAATTTGACAGGAAGTAAAACAGAAATACGATTTGGGAATTTTTCTGAGTACAGCAGCATTTCTCTGTATTAAGCAATTGGTCAGAACTTGCACAAACAAACTGACTCTTTTACACAGAGCATTTTACCCTTATTGCTTAAGGTGCAAATCAGTTGGTTGTATTTGACCCCAGTGACAGTAAGAAGAAACAAAAATATATTAATTGAATATAATGCTTGAATATAATTAAATAATTTTATAAGCTAGTTTAGTTAGTTAAAACCACTATGTAAAATGTCATGATATAATGGTATTTGTTGGGTTATCTCCTCAGAGTTCCCTCAAGGCTCTTCCAGAGAGTCTTTTCACAGATATACTCTAAGCAATTTGTAAATTACTCCAAACCAAACCCTTATCCAAACTCAGAAAACCTTGTGATTATTGGTTGTTTAGATCTTAAAAGTTTCCACTTGAAAATTTTCAGCTCTATGCAGATGGTTTACAAACAATCTAAAAGAGGATGTGGAGAAGTAAAATTCTTATTCACTGATTTTGTAAATCTGTGAACAGTTAGAAGAAAACATTTTTTTAAAAGTAAGCCTGTAAAAAAGGTGATATGTCTTCTATAAAATGAAGTCCCAGTACACTCCTGAGACAGGAGATTTGCTCTTCCCCACAGCTCAGTGCCCATTAAGATACACTGTTCTGTGTGCTTATAAAAGAAAACCACTTCTAATTGTGAAAAAGAAATGGTGTCTCAAGGATTAGACAAGTTCCTGCATAATTTACCTTCTGAAGGTGCACAGGACCTCGAGCACTGCAAGAGCAGAGGAGCAGCAGTGGAAGATGTGCTGGGGCTGCACTGCTCAGCTCTGCTCAGGGGATCTTCCATGGTCCAGGCTGCCCTGGGCTTCAATCTTTGATGTAATCAGTCAAGAGAAGTAGCCAAAGCCTTAAACCACTCCTTTCCATCAGCCATGGGAGTGCTTTGGAGCCTGGATACTCTGCTGGGCCCATTATTGCTTATGTTTAAGCACACCCAAGGAGCCTATAAATATTGGAACAAATACAGGTGATGTGTCTGAACTCGTGATTTCGTTGCTCAGTGTGAGCAGGGTTGCTGTAGGGGTTGGTTTTGTCCTTTTCAACCTTTCGTATGCAGCAGGGCTGGACGAGGTAGGCTTTGATGTAGCCTGCATGCAGATCAAACCACATGCTTGATCCAGACAGCGTTTGTTTGTCTCATGAGAGGAGGCTTTATTTTTTCAGATATCTGTGTGGGGGTTTTTTAGACACTGGAATCTTTATTTTTCTCTAATAGATAGGTTAAATCCCAGCCTATGTATAAATTGTCATGGGTGTGAGCCGTCAAGACCTATGTGGGAGATTATTTTGTAAACAAGCTTGCAAAATCAAAAGGTAAATTCCACTGGGGAAGTTAAAAACAATAATGGGAGTTTTTGCCTCAGTTTTCCTGAATCTGTAGTTGTGTCTGTGTGGTATCACTTTCTAAATCTAATTTCAAGTGTAATGCCATAGAGAATGCTCACAGACATTGTTCTGAAGTGATTTATCCTCTAAATCATGGCTGTCTTACTGCTTGCCTTCATCTGAGCCTAAAAGTATAAATGAACTCCAAGGCTTTGATCTGGAAGGTTCAAAACTCAAAGGAGATTTTCCAGGGCTTTGAAGTTGAGCTCTAGAGGGGACAATGCACTGTGCACTTATTCACTGGGGGAGTGCTGTCATCAAACAGCCAAGACTTCACCAGTGTAAATTCATTACAGTGTTTGATGTAGCATTATTACATTAGTATTCATTTTGGTTTAGAGTCAAAATACAGAAAAAAACAAAAGCTTCTTTTGCTGTTTGACTCCATTTGTTAATTAAAATATTAATTTATTTATGACAGAATTTTACAGAGTTTTTTTTAAAAAGTGTCTCTTGTTATTACCCTTTCCACTGTTAAATAAACTTCCGAGAAACTACTCAGAGAGATTCTTACCTCTATTAGCAGCTTTCATTAAATGACAGGCAAGTTAAAATTTATGTAGACTTTTAATAGGGGTTGCAGGAGGTACAAAGTGCCTCGTGGCTGAGCACACCTTCCCTGATTTAACACCAAAGGTTTCTCTGGATCTGAAAATATCAGAATATCAGAGTAGGGTACAAAAATAAATAGCACTGTGTGAGTGTTCCCAGATAACTTGGTAAACACATTTATTATTCTGTAAAGAAAAAAAGAGTATTTTAGTTTTTAATCTCTGCCTTTTCAGTTGAGCTATGTTGCACCTCATTGGTAAAGAACATTTGATTGAAATCACTCTCTTTTGTGACCTGGACCAGATTAAAATAGAAGCTTTTGCAGATCAAAGGTCTGTAGGTTTATCTTTTCTGTTACCTGCTCCTGAAGAGCTGCAAACCCCTTTCTGTAATTTCATGGTCCTTTTGTTGGGAATGAGTATCGTGAGGCTGGGGACAATGGCATGCTGGGACTGGCTGTTTCAATAAAGACTGGATTATGATGAGGAGGATTTTCCCCCCCTCGCTGACCTTGTCAATTGGGATGATAACTAAACCAAGTCAGCTGGCACATTCATCTTGATATTTCAATTTACACTGGTTTTGTCTCACTCCTTGTTCAGAAGTTAGCTGTTCTCCACCATTTACAGCTGGCAAGTACTCACTTCATGAAAATCAGAGATTTTATTCTCAGTTCACCCAACAATTAAAAAGTTTACCTGGGCTAAATTAGCGATCACTCTCCCTTATTACGGAACAGATTCCTGGTTTTTCACATGCAGTAGTTTCCTCAGTTTTTTTATCCTTCCTTGCCAATTTTTGGCTTTCTCCCAGGTGCAGTAAAGTCTAATGGGTTAAATACAATCCTTTAGTTCTTGCTGCATAAAGATCTCGATCGTAGCCATGATGTTCCTGCCCGGGAAGTGGACTGGATCCTTGGCCTGCTTCTGCTACTGACCTTACTTGGAGCAGTGGGTTGTCAGCACTCAGCAGGAAATATATGTACTTTTGAGAGTCTGTGCTGCATCTTCCTGCCATGAAAATCTAGGAGGAAGAATATGATTTCTATCTGGCATTTCACTCCCTTATTGCAGCTTTGCTTACCTGTCCCACAGAGTGAATGAATTTAAACCTTATTGGCCACTGCATTAGCTGTAATTCCCTAAACATCTTACAATAATACAACCAGGGGACACAGAATGTTACCAGATTAAGGAATCAGCTACTAGTGAGTAGGTGCTTAAGCATGGTAATTCTTTAAAAATATGACATCATTACAGCACTTTCTGAGCATGCAAATGGATTTGTTTCCTGAAGTTAAACAGGAAGATACATCTTAGCATCCTTTAGACCACAAATCTAGACTAGATCTAGCTAGAGGTAGAAACCCAACATGCCTATAATACCTGTCAGTTCCCCTGCAGAAAATGTCTTTACAAAGCTAATCTTTTTTTTGCTAAAGTAAATACTCTGTAGTGGGATGTAGAACACTTCTCCTAACATCTTCATCATTGGATGATTGGATTTTCAGGTTAACCTGTTTGCAGCCTGAAGTTTAGCTGAATGTTTATAATGCTGAGGAGAGCCCAAGGAAAAGTTTCCCCTCGGCATTTTTCAGGATGTTGATGCTGTTTAGAACACTGAGTCAGATGCAGAACATTGGTGTAAAAGTTTATGTTCCTTCAAAAATGCTACTTGTGGCATACTATTTTATTTTAGCAGTTGTGAAGTCTGGGAAAGACCTGTCTGTGCTAATCACACACTGTGTGTCCCCACCAGTGTTTGTCACTCTATTTTTACACAGCTGATGACAACCAAATGATAAGCGGTGTTTCATGGATGGAAATTTTATTTTACTCCAGTTCTTCTGGCTTTCTCCAAGTTTAACCTTGTCTACATACGATGTTTGTAGTAAATTTCATCAGCAATGCATCTAGAACTTTTCATCTAATACTAATTTTGAGAAGTAGCAAAAAAATAGCTGTCAAAGCCCTGCCTCCTAGTCCTGGTTCAACAACCAAAAGGTGTAACTGTGTGGATAAACATTCAGGATATTATTATTGTTGCTATGTAATAGAATACTCTTTCTAAAGATTTTATTATCTGTCTTTTGTATGAGTGCTGGTTAGGAAGGAGGAATGCTTACAGTGGTAGATTTTATTCTCCCCAGGTTGTGAGTAAAAATTAAAACAGGGACTGGACCACTATGGGAGATCACTGTGGGTTAAAGCAGATGTACTGTATTCCTCTGGCAGCCATGAGGAAAACAAAGACAATTTAAGAAAAAAAGATTAAAAAAAAAAAAAAAAAGACTTTTTTATATCATATCGCAGGAACCCAGCTGTTGATTTGGGGATGAATATGTTGATTTGGGAGCAAATTAGAGAAAAGTTTAACTGTGCAGTTGGCTGATTATCTTGCTAAAGGTTGAGTTCTAAAAGCTAGAAAGACTTACAGCATTTCATTGAATGTAAAAGATAACCTTTAAGAGCACTGCTCATATTTTTAGAAGTAAACTGCACAGCATTTTTTGCATAGCAGTGATTAATATTGTTTATTTTGCAGTAACACTCAGCTATCTCCTCCAAAGATTAGGTGGCACTGCACTGAATATTTCTTTCCCCCCAGCTCCCCAAGGATCTTTCCTGGGTAGGGCCTGCATATGGAGTTAATCACAGTGATGTTAAGTAATGATAGGATTAATATTCTGGTTGAAACACAGAGAATCATTTCCAAACTCTGCCCTTTTTTTTTGTGCTTCAAGGTACAAATCACCTCTACAGAGTTGTACTTGTAATTTCTATCAAATTTGAAAGTCTGCTGATTGTGACCTCTGGATAAGCTAACCTGGATAAGTGGCCTTTGCAGGCATTCTCACATTCAGCTTACTACTACTTCTCTGTGAGTGAATTCAGGAAAGCTTGACCAATCCACTGTAAAAATATAAATAAATTGAAGGGCTTAGGAGATTCCTCTGTGCTAAGCTTGGCATTCCTTCATAAGTGTAAGTAATGATTGATGTTTCACTCCTCGCTCTGGCAATACCCTGCAGTTCCTGAATGAAAAAGGCTGAGCTAGCTTTTTTATTTACTAGTTAAACTTGGAAGTCATTTTCCAACAAATGTGGAAATGTCTCTTTATGTAACTCACCAGCTTTTAGATATCAAGAGAAAACTTTTCACTAATTTACCTGAAAAAAAAAAAATAACAAACCAGAAAGAAGCAAGTAAAATATCAGTATTATAATAAAGGATTTATTTTTCTAATCCTTTTCTGCCTCAGGGTTGCACACTAGGGCTCTTACATAGCAAAACAGCTCTTCCAGTTTCTGAATCAGCTCCTTGAGGTGGAAGTTGAAAACCACCAGGAAACTCTGGAAGTTTTTCTTCTGTGATGATCTGTTTCCTCCCTCTTTCTCCTGTCTACTTCAGAGTAATAGAAGTTAGAACAAATGTTCAGTTAAAGAAAATACTTCGGAAACAAAGTGGAGCTTGAAATAGTTCTTGAGATCTCCTGAAATAGCTAATTCTATTACATTGTTTTTGATGCAATGTGTGTAGTTGGAGGGTTGAACTCACATCATTTTATGATGAATCAAATTACTTACATTTAGAGTAAGGAAATCAAATTTTTTGTTTGTTTTAAACTAAGACAGATGGAATAGTTTAAATATTTTGGTTGCTTTAATTATAAGATTTTAACTAAGAAAGTTGCAGATGTCTGTGCTTTGAAAACTGTAATATAAACTTCAAACCAAAACATCATCACCACTTTTGATGAATTTTGTGACAGTGAAGCACACATTAAAGATGTGCTATATATTTCACAGTGATAGTAAATATGTCTTTTAAATAGAAGTGTTCAGAACTTCCAGGTGTAAGAATACATTTCTATAGGAGCCCTCCTTACAGCTGCTTTTTGGTAAAACACCTTGTTAATATTAGAGCAGCAAATCCTCTAATCTCATCACAACCAAACTTGCCAAACACAGGTTCTTTTACCAAAAAAGTGGAAATATGCAATCAATTTGAAATGCCTTGGTTATCTGTTGCTATTACTTTAATTTTTATGATAGCATTTAAAAATCCTCTTGATTTCAGGTGTCAGTTTCTCTCATTAAAGTAGTTTTTACCTCTCTGATCCAACCTAAGTTTATAATCAACAAATCAGCTTCCAAATGAGTACTGTTGTAATTTGTTTTCAGAGAAACAGTATTAGGGAAATGCTGTCTACTACAAAGATACATCATTAGTTGATAAGGAATTATCTACAACAGCCTTAAAATGCAAAAACACTGACTAATAAGTTGTTAAATAATTCAAGCATTGTCCTCTTTGGAGTACTTTCAGTCCATTACATTTCATGTATAGTTAATTTATCCCATTCAGCCTATATTAAAATGTCAGTTTTACACTGAATTCTGAGGTCATGGTAGTGTGTGACCTTCTTGGGAAACAACAATGGAAGTGGTTCAGGATAAACAAGTGTGGAAAATGCTGTTCAGTGGATTTTAAGTTCTCTGTATTTTCAGTGGGTTTTATGAATGAATAGTGCTGTCCATTTAAAAGAGCTTTTATTAAGTCTGCAAGGCCACAGATTTGATATGGCATTCCTGGTGTTACATTGTTAGGCAATTGCTTGGCATTTCTGAAGAGCTGGAAAGTGTTTTTTGGGAAGTGTGAAAAGTTCCTTGGATGTTACTGTTCTGTTTGGATGTGAATCAGCAAAGCTCCTCATCTCCCACCTGGAAGCTAAATACAGAATTTGTAAGGCAGGAATGATATGAGTGTTTTGGTCAGCACCTTCTCCTGTGACTTAAAAAGCTCTCAAATATATTGTAGAGAAAAAAATGCAGCTCCTGGAGTGTTTTAAAACCATCTACAGCAAATGCTGTGGTGTGAGGGGAGGGAGAGGAGCATGGGGCAAGAAGCTGAAACTAAGAGCCATCAATCACACCCTGCACTTCAGAGACAATTTTTTTTTTTTGGGGGGGGGGGGGGTTGTGTTGTTTTTTTGTTTTTTTTTTTTTTTCCCAATAAGGCTGGTTCTGCAGCTGTGGAGATGAGTTTAAAGTGCATGAAGACCAAGACCTACAAATCTGCCTCTGTGCCACAGGGTCAAAGGGGCCCTTCTCCTGCAGGCAGGGCTGTGGAGGGTCCCCTAAACACAGGGGACACGGGGAGATTGTCACAGGGAGAGGGATGGCACAGCAGCTAAACCCTCCTCAAGGGAGCTGGCAAGGAACTCCTGAAGTGGAAAAATGCCCTCTCTGAAAGCATGAGCATTCAGCACACTTCTCCATTGTTCAAAGCAGTATCTCAGGTTCTTTTCTCTGACCTGCAAAGTGATGTGGCTTGAAAAAGTTAATAAATTGTACTGGCCACAGCTCCTGGCCAGTGAAGACATCCACAGATGTTTGGTCACACGAGTCCAATTTGATTTTCAAGAACAAATTAATTGACAATTGGACTAGCAGATAGTAGAAATAACTAAAGAAAATTCAATGCAAAAAAATCATAAACCTAGATATTATCAAATATCTAAGTCACCTTGCAGTGGTCCGGTCTAAATGAGTGCTGTACTCTGTAGGCAATGATTGAAATGCACCTGGTTTCATTTCAAGCATTCATTTTAATATTATCATTTAAATTTAAATGATATTACTTGATATGATCATTTTTATTGGTGATAATAATTTGTAGTCAATGCTCAAATTTTGTGAGTCATCACTTATGATTCATAAATTAAATGTTGTAATGAATGTGTATATATATAATTTACATATATATATATATATATATATATATACATACTTTCTTCCTCCCAATTGGTACCAGGAATATTTTGGATTAGACAGATAAAAAACTGAAAATATTTAGGCAACAGATAAACTAGTTATGCTTATCAGGAAGCAGTAGCAGTGAAGGTGTGTGTGTGTGAAGCAACACATGAAACACATCAGGCAAGAATGGCTTATGACACTCCTAACAGATTTGCCTAAATGTGTTATACAGAAATAGATTTAATAACCCAAGTTATTAGTTATGTAAGTACATTATATGTAATAATGTAATTTTTAACTGGGTGAAAATGTTTGATGTTGCTAATGGAGCTATTTTCTGAAATTTCCCCTTTTTGTGCAGCTTTCTGTGTGAGCCACAATCAGGGTAGGAAGGTTTAGCTGCAAGTGAGGGTACACCCCTGCCCCATATACCCATAAATTCAAAAGTCATCTCGTGAAAAAACTGTAATATCTGTTGCCATCATCATTTATGCTTTGTAGTGGAAATAATTCCAATCAAAGTTCTGTGAATGAAGTGGAGAGGTGTCAAGAGGGATGTGCTGCTTTCTTCTGTATTGTGTAAGATATAAAAAGCATGCACAGGAGGGAACAAAACTTTAATAATCCCACATCAGAGAGACAGAATGTACCAATCAAAAAACCTTTAAAATTGCCATCTGCTAAATCTTTCTCTCTAAAGGAATAAAATGCCCACAGTTTTATTTCTTATATTAGTAGAAGCAGTGTTTAGAAATGGAAGGCTGGTATAAACATGACAAATACTATGAAATGGAAGCAGAATATTATCAGACAAATCAATTTACATTCAATTCAGGAATTATAAACCAGTGATTCTTTCTTGTTTTAAGGGATTTTCTGTGTGCAACATTTCTCAAGCATCAAGTCTATTTTCAACTGCTAGCCCTGAATGCAAGCAAATGGGAAAATCTGAGTCGAGAAGAAAACTCAGCAAAGAGATGAAATAGCTTTTGATGAATTTACTGGCAGGTCTGTGTATGTCATAGTGGGAAAGCAGAAAATATAAACAAGTCTTTTATTTGGTCTGAGCAGGTTTGGGAATACAATGTAGGCATTTGTTGGAAACAAACCCACAATGCAAAGCAATATTTTAGTTGGTTCTGGGTTGCTTTATTTTGTTACAAACCCTAACCCTTCTTAATCAGCTGGTTTTCATGTATGTATTTCTAGATGAGTAGTACTCCAGGAATAAGAGGTGACTGTAGTTTTGCATGTGCTTAAGCATTAAGATTTAATTCCCTTGTCACCTGATGATGTCTGTTAATTGAAAACGTTGCTGTGTCACAGTTACACCATCTGTTGAGATCAGCTGAGGTGGAAGCCTATGGGCTCTGTCATTGTAACAGGGCTTGTGATGCTGGACTTTTGGGGTAAGACTAGGGGGGCATGTTCTGGTTTTAGTGGAAATTCTTATCTTTCTTAACAATCTGTTTTAATAAATGCACCTTGAGATTATAGGGGCTTGGTTTTCCCTCTCCTTTTGTGTTTTTAAAGGAGCTGGGGCTTGTGGGTCTTTGTCCTGCTTAACACTTGTGTTTGAGAGCCAAATAGATGAGGTCAGGAGGGGAGGAGTGCAGGGGGCTACTGCAGGTTTGGAGAACTGAAAGTTTGCTCAAAATGCAGTGACTTTGGGTGGTCTTCTCTGGATGACACATGGGACTAAGCATTTGAAATGTGACTCATTTTCAAATCAGTAAAAGGGAAAAGAAGGTGGCTCCGCTTTATAAGTATCCTCAAGTTTTTCATTTTCAAAAGCAGCAGACAAGATTTTAATTTGCAGCAGATTCCTCTTTATAAGAGCACCAGTCCAACACAATGTTCTGAGCTAAGGTTAAGCAGCTTGAAATAGTTAATTTTACAAAGCAGAGCAGTAATAACATTTTCCCTGGCCTTTTCCAGGTTCTTCCTTCTCTTTCATCTCCTGAATAATGCATGAGGCTCTCAGAGATTTACACCTATGTGGAATAGAATTTTTTAATCATTTTCTATACACTGCCTTTTATATTTTGACTGTGAGTCTTTGCTTTTTCACCTGGTTTTAGACGCAGGAAAATCAAGTGTAAAGTTGAAACAATTTGAGTTATTGTTGTGATTTAGTTATAGTTAGTTCTACTTAGAATATGAAAAATGTGGTGGTAATGAGATTATATAATCTGGAAAGTAATTGAATTTTGAATAAAGATTCCAAAGCCCTTTGGGTTAAACTCTGATGTAGAAGAATACATTTATTTTCACCTAGACTCAATCTGGAATAATTATCTGCAATAAAAATGCTAAAGATGAGTTTTCCAAAGGGTGGACAGCTTACCTATCTTCCTATAGAAAGAGAAAAAAGCAGAACCCACTTTCGATTTGACAGATCAAAACAGTCCTGCAGTAGGACCTGGTTTCAGGGGAAAAAAATGATGAATAATTAAAATCAGTCACAAGAATAGTGAGGAGTTGGGGAAGAGTATCTTTTCCTTCTTGAAAATGTATGAAATCTATTTATGAGGAGGAAAAACTATTTAAAAGATTTGCACAGAAGTGACAGAGCTGTTTTTAAGTCAATGGGCAAAAGCTAACTCAAACATACGGACGTGAATTGATATTCTAGAAATGTCATGAATGCTGAAGCAGGTCACTCAGGGAGCACTAATCAAGGCTGGGAGCACATTACAAATCAGTAGGAGTGAAATGAGATTACATTCAGCTCATAGTGGTCATACCAAAACCAACACTGGGCACTTGCTGCAATTACTCATCTGTGCCACTTCTTACAAATGCTTCTGACATAATAGAATCACATAAATTTGGGGTTACAGAATGTATTTTCCCAAAGGAGACCTTTCTTGATATTGCAGTCATTTCCTTGGTTAAGGATACCTTGAATATATAACTTTAAAATCAGCCCAACAGCGTTGTTGGAGGCTGGTTTCCAACAGAAAGTTCTGGGTTGATTCTCTCTCTCAGCTGGCAATCATATGGTGCAGGTCACCCCCCACCACCACCCTTATTCTTTCTTCATTTTATTGCCACTAAGATTGCACATTCTTACAATAGTTCGAGAGTTGATATTTTCTTGGCTTCTCCTGCAAGCACTGTTTATTGTTTAGCCTTATCCTATCCCAAACCTCAGCTCCAATAAAGAAGAAACATTTGCTTGAACTGCAGGAGTAAATAACGACCTGCTGGAGGCAGAAAAAAAAAAAGTGCGTGAATGTTTGCCTGCCAGACCAGAGATCATCTGCACACAAATAACTCCTCTCAAGTTATCAGCTGGGACATTTACTGTGCTTTAGTCCTTAAAAATGATTTCACTTTGCACATCCTTAGGTGTGGAAAGTCGTGGTGGGGAGTAGCTGGTAGGAGTCAGGGAACAAAGCAAATACAGGACTTGGAATTCAGGACATCAGGGGCTCAAAAGGACAAAGGAGTCCAGAACAGCCGTTTCCAAACGTGTGTGTGTGGATGACATTTCAGTGTCATTAATTTTGATTTGCATACTCAGCTTTAACATTTCCACATTGCAGCAGAACCTTGAAAGTAGAGCTCGGACCTTTTGTTCAGACCAGGTCTCCATTCCCCCTTTTGCAAGCAGGGGATTGCTTGCAAATCAAGCATTCTACCAGAATTCTACCAGAGAATTTGACACTGAAATGAAGTGAATGAAGTTTCAGGAGTTCACCTTCCTCTTGTAAGAAAGATGTTCAAGATTTCTTTTAAATTGTTCTTCTATTCATTCTATGATTGGGCCAAACTTCAGGCATTGCAGAACTTCAGAGTCAGTCTGTATTCTTCCTTATAAGCTAGGAGTAATTTAATTTTTCAAAATTAGCAGTCCTAAATCCTTTAAAAAAACCAATCTCTGTATATCCATGTAACTTGGCCAGTCATTTTCTTTGAAAAACATACTGCATTTGGGACACATGACTAAGGATTTAAGACTGCCTCATACTCTAAATGCACAAAAAGTGAGACTTAGGATGGTGCACTAAACTTAACTCTGATGTTTTCTGATATTTTACTGTTAAATTCTCTGGTACAATTCTGTGTTTGCAAAAGGGAGAATGAACAAAGGGGTCTGAACAAAGAGTCTGAGCTCTTTGCCTGAATTCAAAGTTCAGCTGCAATGTGGAAATTTTAAAACGGAATATGCAAATCAAAATTAATTCCCAAAGATCAGGGCCATGGACTTCTCCTTCAGTTAGGGCTATTTGCATATTGGATAAATACTTTCAAATATGAGCTATTTAAGTCAAAATGGCTGAGAATTAAGTTCATTGGTGGTGTAGAAAATGTCAAATTGAGGTTTTCTTCAACTAAGGAAATTGTGATTTCAGCCAGCTCTCAACTGTAGCAATTTGATGTTAAATTAATTTGTGGCACAGTTAAGTCACATACCAATCTATGAATGTAGCCACCATGCCAGCTGGATCAAAGGTGGACCTGTGTCTAGAGAGAAAAGTATGGTTTACTTTTTCCTGCTATATCTGTTTAAATTTTAAGTTGTTTATTTTTCTTTGAAAAGAAGAAATTGAATTTTCATTTTAAGCTGATTCAAATAGGCATCCAAGCTTTTACCAACTCACGTGCTAGGCTGATGCACATTAAACATTTGTAACTCTGGATTTGAGCTTGCAAATGACAACTTAAGTGGTTTTAGTTTAACTTTTGCATTCTAAGTATGTTCAAGTTTTTAATTTCGTTCAATTCACTTTTCTTAAAACAATGCACTGTGTAAGGTGGAGGTTCCTGATAACTTGGGTGATTTGAAGTTTAAACTCATTTTTGGTACCAATGCCCTCAGTTTTGAACTCTGTTTCCCCCTATCATTTATAACACACAAAATGCTGACTAATACAACTGATTTTGGGGAAGAGATGTTGTGAATAAATAAACTCCCTTTTTCTTCAACTTGATTAAGTTTTTTTTTAACATTACTTGTATTTTTTGTCTGGCTCCTGGACAAGCAGTGAATCATCTGCAGTTTGACTGGGTTAGTCTGTGCTTTGCTGCCTTGCAAAAAAAAAAAAAAAAAATCTGGTCTTACAAAACAAAAGTATGTCTCCATACATATTGGTTCAAAAATATGCTGTGATTTCATCTTTGCTGTCATCAAAATGAGAGGTCTTTGTGGCCAGCTGAGTGCACACGACAGCTCTGTCATTAAAATGGAATAATCCTGGAGCAAAGGGGAAGATGTTTGAAAAATGAAACTTTATGGCCAAGTACTAGTTAGGAACACTTTGTCCAGGGATTCTTTGTGCTGTTTATGGAGATAGAGATTTCCAGCTTTAGGAATGAAGCTGTCTGCTAGAATTCAGATTTTGCTATTAGAGGTGGCTATTACTGTAGCTTTCATGCTACAGTAATAGTTTTTATTTTAAGCATGATATCATGGCACTACTGAACTGTGGGTTTGCCTTTCATACTCCTACTCCTTTAATTAGAAAAATTTGCTTCCTGGGCATTCAGTGTTTTATTTGAGCATGGAATGCAGAAATTTATTTCCACAGTTGCAGTTATTTCGAAATCGTACATTTGGCCTCTTTTAAAAAGTGACTGACTTTTACTTTCTTAAATTTTTATTTCTGAAACATTTTGACTCTGTTGCAAATGGGCAAAGGAATGCAGAGCAGTAATGCTATGTCAGTATGTGACTGCTCAAACATTTGTCATTCTTAAAAGTTCTTGTTTTTATTAAGAATACTTCAGAAAAGGCTTCCAGCAGATAAGTATATATTCATTTGTGAGACCATACATATGGAGACAGGGTGACCTCTTTAAAATACTAGCACTAGCAGTGGAATAATAAATTACCTATTTATTTTATCTCCTGGAAAAATAAATCCATCATTTTCTTATGTATGCTCTAGGCCTTTGCTGAGTAAAAAGTGCAATATGAATCTCATCCAAATTTCTGCCATCAGTTCTGTACATTACATTGCATTTCTTTCATTAGGTCTGAAATAACTCTACCAGGTCTTCACATGAGTTCTTTGAAATTCAGGCCACCTCCCTGTAGAGTTGTGTATGACATCGGTTTAATTGAGGCAACCAAGTTAGAAATGTGTGGCAGTGATAACAAATCCATTGTCCCTCCCTGTCAGTGCTAATTAGTTCTAGGGGTGGAAAAAACTTTCATTCAAAGCTGAACTGCCCTGTTCCAAAAGCAACAGTGAGCAAATAGGGATCAGCATCCAGAAAAGTGAGTGAGGACTTTGTCCCAAGGGCCTGTCTCCTGGTGCCCAGTGTGCCCTGAGCGGCGACGGTGAGTGGCTTTTACATCAGTGAGGGCAAGCTGAACTCCAAGTATTTCAGAGCCATCCAGGGAAGAGCTCAACTCTTCAGGAAAAGAGCCAGTGGTTTGCTTTCAACAAGGAAAAATGGAACCTTCTCTGGATTTAGCCCCACCTTGACTCGACACTGTCTCTTGCGACGAAGATGAGCTGGGGAAATGTGACTGGGAGGAGAAGGGTTCTGCTCTGTGGGTCTGCCAAAGTGCTTGGAAATCATCCTCTGAGAGTAGGTTGCTGTGGGCAGGGCAGGTTGAGTTAAGATGGAATTATCCTGAAAAATGAGGAAAATTGTCGGGGGGAAAAAAAAAAAAAAAAGAGAAAATTTTTAGCAAGTTTCCCTAAGCTCAAAAGCAGGAATGATAAAGTGTGTGAATAGAAGGAGGGGGACTGGAGCAGCTTTACAGAAAAGGGTACAGATGTTATTTCAGAATCAAAACAGAGGATAAGGCAGCACTTTTTTTTTTCTCAAGAGAGCAAATACCACCTTGGGACATATACACAGAAATGCAATGTTCAAGACACACAAAGTAGTCCCATAAAACTTCAGAGGTCACCCCACTGTTACCCCACTGTGTCCAGTTTGGGGTAACAGTGTTTAAAGAGAAAAAAAGGCTCTACCTGAGAGCAATGCAGATGATCAGCAAGCTGGACAATAGGACCTGTGAGGAGCCTGTTCTCCTGCCTGGAGAATGAAAGTGTGACAGTGACTGTGAGGATTTGAGAATTGACACAAAAAATTGTGTCAGGAGGTAGGAACTGATGTAACCTAGACACCACATACATTTATACAACACTTCCCTGACAGGCAAGATTTAAAATTGGGCATTTGCTATAGCAAGGTGGATTTAGGAGAAACCTCATGAAATCTTTCTGTCTCCAGGGGATGCTCTCAGACTGTACTAAAGGTCTTTGAGAGGAGGCTGAGTCACATTTATGTCAGAAATGCCATTTGTGTAAAGTCTTCTGCCTTAGGAAAGGGGATATTTCTGAAGCCCTGACCAGGTAGAGGGTGGGACAACACTACTACAAAACAAATATTGTTAATTGGGATGGTAGCTGTCTTTTGCCCACAATTTTGAAATGTAAAGGGATTTTTTTCTGCTTTTTATCAGATACCTTATTTTCTTTTTAGAAATTATCAATTGTCTAGTTTTGAAATGAACATTTTGAAATTTAATTCTATGCTTATGATACAGTTTTATCAAAATTTATGACATATGTTAAAAATGGCACCTGAACTGCTCTTGCCAGTTGTGCTTGACTTCCTTATTAGTAGCGCTCTGAGCACGGAAGAGTAAAGAGTGAGTAGTGCTCTGAGCACAGTAAAGAGGAACTTGAGGGCTTGAGAGAATTCAGTTTCCTCGTAAAATTACCAGATATTGTTTTTTCCTGGGGTTGCAGAGCCACCCATGCACTGGAGCATATTTGTCACCCTCAGGTGACAGAGGCAGACATAGGTGACTGAGCAATATCTGGGTTTTATGTAGGGCTGCTCGTAGGCTGTTTCTCTTCCTTCATTTTAAAAATGGTACCCAGTAATGTGCTGGAGGAATCTCATCATCATGACCCAGAAAAAGGTAAATTGTCCAGCTCCTAAGCCACATGGGAGTTTGTCTAATAGAAATGGTTGCAATCAACCAGTCTGGACCAGAGTTTTTTTCTGTTTTCAAGAAAAAAGTTGGCTGTGTGTTTTCTGCACTCTCTCACTCTGCACTCTAATCCAGTGCTGAACAGCTCCTCCTTTTTGTGTTTAGCTGTCACCTAACATTTTGACTCTTGAGCTTT
Source organism: Vidua macroura (assembly GCF_024509145.1). Classification (NCBI taxonomy): domain Eukaryota; kingdom Metazoa; phylum Chordata; class Aves; order Passeriformes; family Viduidae; genus Vidua; species Vidua macroura. Next base: position 6,072,730 of record NC_071575.1, read on the forward strand.
TTTTTTTTTTTATTACATTTTGACAGTTTTCATTGCATCCTCAGAGACCTGGTAAATTCTTGGCTGGAAACTGTTTCTAAGTAACACCGAATCAAACTCTGCAGTTGAAAAATCTCTGGTAGGAGCCAACAGCATCTTGATTTTTCCCCAGTAGGTGTTTACTGATCCAAATCTCTAGCTCAGTTCTGGTATTCCAGGTTTATTGTGGTTTTTCACTGCACCCCTACCTACTGCATGTTAAATTGTTGGCTACTTGTAGAAAGGGCTGAAAAACTTCCAGCCAGTTTTCTGCCATGATGAATCTGTTTCTGCAGCGCTGTTTCTTCCTGAAATGTGCACGAAAATATCCACAAAGAAAGTATTAATGCCAGAAGACTTCCTGCCTCTCATGGCTAAGCAGGGGCAAATTATAACAGTTCAAGGTCAGACAAATAAGTACCTTGAAGGACGTGGGAATGCACATCTCATTACCTACAGTTTCCATACCTATATATATATATATATATATATATATATAAAAATATATGTATTATTTTTCTTTTGTTTTGGGAAGTGATTTTTTGTTTCTTCCTCTCCTGGAAGCCAAAACACAAAGTCTATCCGGTCTCATTTTCTTGTGGGTGAGAATGTTGTTGTCAGCTCTTTTAGCCTTCCTTTCCCCCCTTGCCTCAGTGCCGAGGTATCAGATGTTTATTCACTGGTGCCTACTGTGCTCTTAGTTAAGAACATGTGTCCTGGCAGGGAAATCATTAGATTCACTAGTTTTTAAATGTAGAAGTTCATTTATGTAGGAAAATTATTTCTATGTCATATGTTAATAATAAATGTTGTGGGGTGGGGGGGGCTGTTTTATTTGGTTTTTGTTTGGTTGGTTGGTTTAGGGGGGATTTAAGGGGACAGGAATAAAAGAAAAGCTAAACTTTTTTTTTTTTTTTTTAAAAGTGGTTTTAGTTCACCAATATTCTTTGTTCTGTAGATGCTCTGTGTGTCACTTTTGATTCATTTCAGCATAGAAGATGGAATTAGCCCAGTCAGCTCCATATTTCTTTGTTGTCTTTTGCTTGCTGAAAATCATGATCTAGCAAGGAAGTATTGTTTCAGCTGCCAAGACACGAAGCTGACTTTAGAAATAAAATCTCTCAATCTAGAAATTTGGATTTGCCATTAGAACACTCATGTCTGTATTTCAGCTTCTGATCCTTTTCTGCTTGCACAACTAGATATGGTTTCTTCTCAGTGTTTTATATGTAACATCTTACTTCATTTAGTCTTTAACCAGCTGAGCTGTCTGTGTCTTTTGTACCAATTAAGTCAGTTTTGATGTCACTGTGATTATTTGACTTTCTGTGCAGACTCAATAACCTTAGTTTGGCCTCCTTTGGGGAGACAGATGACAAATCTCTTTTGTCTTCTGAACATATAGCTAACTTGCTTCAAATCTCCCTTTCTGGCTGTCAGTCAATCACTCTCCAGAGCTCTAGAAAGGAGTTACTCCTAATGACAGTATGCAATCACAATTGCCTGAGATGAAAGGCAAACTTTTTTTTTTTTCTCATGTAAGAAAAACCAGAGTAAGCAGTCAGCTCCTACCTTTGCACAAAAGGGCCACATCCTCTCTCTCCCTCCTCTGGGTGGCTGCATCCCTACACATAGGTGAGCTCTGATGTCGCACATTCAGTGGTGGAGCACGGCTTTTCCTTGTTTGGAAAAAGGAAATTAACTTCTAGTAATATGGTCATCGAGTTCTAAGATGAAGAGTTTTAGTGTTGTGTTTAAATTTCTCCTTTCATATGTCACATGCATGTTTCTAAGATCCTATTCTGGGCAAGCTGTTCAATATATTACTCTTTGTTTCCTCTCTAGTTTCATAACTTCTGCTAATATTAAAGATGCATTTTGCACAGTCTGATTTATGTTCTGAACCTTAGCATGAGAAACTGCAAATGAAATGCACATAATTTTTAAAGTATACATGTAATTTTTAAAGGTATGGAGAATGTGTCATTAAGGATTATTGGGAGTGTTTGTGGCTACTGAGAAGCATTATCACGTGTGGACAGTGGTGTTACAAAACCTCCACTGAGATTTGAATGTATGAAAAAATTATTGTTATGTATTGGTGGTTTATAAAGGGTTCCTAAAGGCAAGGCTTATTCTTTTTAATCCATTTAGATCATATTCCACAACAAAAATGTGCTGACTTTGTATGTTAGCAGGCAAAGGGCTTAGCTATTTATAAAATTCAGGCCCCAGGCACAACATTAATGAGTAAGCTAACCTCTAGCTAAACTCTTGATATTATTAATTTGCAAAAGTAAAGAATAGGTATTGAAACCTCTAAAAGAGGGGAAATAGAAAGTTCAGCTTGAGGCTTCAGTCCATTGCAAAGTCCTTAAGACTGTAGCACATAGAGTCAGATGTTCTGGTGGGAGAGGCTTTCTTCTCTTTATACAAATACATGTAACTGTGCTATTGTACCTTCCCCTTACTGACAGAAACAAAGACAAATCCTGTTTTTTCTCAATCAGAACCTGAACCCAAATACTTAAAAAAAAAAAAAAAAATACCCTCCTTGACATGCACCTTCCTTTCACTTATTAGCACTTTTTACCATGTCCCATCTCATCCCTTCCCAAGGTTTCTTGCTTCAGGCATATTCAGAATTTAATAATCTTTTATTTTGACATCTTTAAACTGTGAATGTGTGCACAGATTAGAAAGCTCATAGCTTAATATATTTTGGGTTTTTTTTTTTTTTTTTTGAACCAGCCTCCAGATTTTCTACTGCCATAAAGTCTATCAGTCAATACTTTGTCTTTGGAAGTCCCAAAGTAAATCCATGGAAATGTGTGATATGTATGTACTGAATAATAGTAAATCTATTTTTATTCAGTGTTATGAAAGCTTATCCAAGCTTAGTTAATGCATTTGTTAAATTACTGCGTGAACTTCCTGACACTGACATGAATTGAAGGCTTCAGTTACATTCAGCACATAACTAAAATCTTGTGCTCAATGATCTCATCATCCAGCCATGGTTTAATTGCTCACTTGCCACTTTCTGATTTATATCACAGTGTGGGGATGTTTCTTTCTAAAGCATTTTACTGATGTGGTTCCTTAAGCCTTATCTCTCATTCCAGGTTTTTTTGGGGTTTTTTTTTTTTTTTTGTTTGTCTTGTTTATTTTTTGGGTTTTTTGGTTTTTTTTTTTTTTTTTTGGGATTTTTTTTTTGTGGTTTTTTTTTTTTTTAATGTTGGGATTGATTTTCCATTCTGGGTTGGTTGGATTGTTGAAGTTATCACTGAACCAAAGTTTTTCTCAGCACAGCTGGGTCTCTCTTTGCTTTCTAGGGAACATCCTTCCACACCAAACAGCAACATCTTAGATTTTTCTGTGTATTTGGAGTATTTTCTTCAATACCTCCACATCTAAGCTGACACTTCCAGTGATACCCAGTGATATTAATTTCATGCTGCTTCCACCTCCTAAGGCCATTAAATGCTATAGTAAAATGTTCTGGGAAAAGGAGGCTGCTAGTCTTTTTCTGTTGCAGACTTTTTTCCCCATACAATTAATTAAAAAATAGGTATTTTAAAGCATCAATTTAATGGTGAACAATGTACAATAAAATCCTAAACTAAAACTCACTGGGTTATGACCTGAATTCAGTTTGCTCAGTCAAAATGTCTTCACCTTCACTGTAAATGCTGGATACTGTGAAGATCTGCCTCTGACCTTGACCCTCAGATGTGCTGACACCTTGTTTCATGATCTAGCTTTGGCTTCTTGCTAGAGAACAGCAAGAAGCACTTGGAACACTGAATGTCTCAATCACACAGGGCAGCAGAACCATTAGTTTTGTTTTCAGGGCCATTAAGATAATATTATAGAAAGGTGCCAAGCTGACAAAATGGATCAGTTTAGTAGAAGGTTGGTGGAAGTGTTGGACCTCTTAGAATCAAGGATATTGTTTGGAACAGCATCAGCAATTTGTATTTTTCCCCATATCCCAGCTTCTCAGGGTGGAATGGCAATCCTGATGACATGTTGGACATGAGGGCCCTGGTATTTCAACTTGTTCAGGCTTGTGGACATTGATGCCTTTGGGCAAGGTTATCTTTGATTGGAAAATTTTCCTTTATCTGGCAGAGAGAAGAATAAACAGGAAGGGAAAAAGGAAAACATCTTCAGTCTCTGAATTAAAAACTAGTGGGGGTAGGGAGGGCGGGGAAAGCAAGACTTCCCACAGTTTTTAGAGATTTTTTTCAGACTACTGGGGCCAAATTGGTCTGTTGGCAGAGAGAGGCAGGGAAAAACAGTCATCTCCCACTTTGGAATAAATCTTACATATCAGAAGTCTGGGGAACAGTGATCCCTATGGCCACATTTAAAACACAACCTCATCGAGCTTCAGAAACCTTCACAGTTAGAAGTAATGGAGTTTGCTGTAGCAGTGGCACAAGCCTCCCAAATCTGCTATGAATAGAGAGTGCTGTGTGCCACCACTGCCTCTGAATGAGGACAGAGTTTGGGATAAGATGTGGAGCGGTCAAGTGGCATCACTTCATGCCAAGTTTCAGTCCAAAGTGAACGTTTATGGGCTCTGACAATTCTGCTGTGCCATAACAGCTGCCAGATTCTGAGGTTCAATGGTGCTAGTGGGCTCCCAATACAACACAAATGTTTTCATTCTTCTTATGATTTATGGGCCTGTCTCTGTATCTTTTATTTTTTTGGGGGGGTCTTGGGTAGGGGAGTCTTGAGCATGCCAAGCCTCTCTGACTGACAGCTGTCTCACTGGTACCAGGAGAAGGGGGATTTGTTGGCTGCAGTACCCAGATGACCAAAGAAAACTGCTCACAGTTGGCATTGACAAAGAAAAGTGGAGTAAAAATATCAAAATATGCAAAAATATAAAAATAACCAGTAAAGTAAAAATATGCAAACCACTGATAGCTGAAGCCAAGCCTGGACACGTAAATGGTGCAGCAGTTTGGACCAGCACTTTTTTTCCAAGCAGATAAAAGAATTTATATGAGGTAGAGTTGTTAATTTTCATGGTCTGTAAAAATGTTGAGATCTTGGAAAGCTAAGAGGTTTTAAGTGAAGTCATTGACAAAATGAAGTGCTTATTACTGAGGAAGTGCATGCCAGGATTCCTTAAGCAGTGCCATTACTAAGGCAGGGATAATTACCCCGCTGATACAACCAAGACATAAATACATTGAAGACATTAGGTAAGTCAGGAATTCAAAATTCTATAACTTATGTATATGCCAGGCTCTGGAAACAGTCTGCTGTTTGTGTGCCTAACTTACAAACTAGGAAATGCAATTTTGTTTTAGCACTCAACAGTCCTCAGGAAGAACTGATATTTTATACACATGCTAAATATCCAAGATACTTTTCATTACTTATTAATACAGAGTCATTTCATACTGTGTTCAATATTAGTTCTCTGTCCAACTGGCCATTTTCAGCTTTTATTCTTGAAGAAAGCACTTTCAGACACAGTACAACTTCTCTCTCATATTTCCATGCCAGCTTAAACCTTGCTTGACCTGGAACCATTTCAGGACACACATTTTTATTCTCTGACTTTTTGCTGCTGGAGTTGTTCAAGGCTCAGGCTGCCAGTTCTGTTCACCCATCACTCTGAGCCAAGTCTGACCCAGGTGGTATTTTTCTTTCCCTTCAGAAATAAAACTAAATTTATTGAGGGATAAGAGCTGTGTCAGGTTTATCATGATGTATGATGGTGTCATCAGGAACTTTAGGAGCTTATAAGAAGGCATCCACCATTCACAGACATGAAGACAGCATTTTGCAAAGCCTGTATCATGTTTTTTACAATACCAGAAGCATGAAACCCCTGTGCTTTGAGTATAAGGTGTGAGCAGAGTGGAAAACAGCTTTAAACAAAACAAAGCATTTCTGTGCGGCTTCCCTTCTTCATGAGGTGTGGAACAGAACAGAAAGTATCTATTTTCAGGCCAGATTTTCTAAAATTTAGATAGACTGGATAATTTTGGAAAGTTATTTTATACTGAAAGGTGTAATTAAAGGAGATGCTATATTACCCATAAAAATTACAGGTCTGTTCAGATTCTAGTTACGTGTCTCCTTTAGCTTATGGTGTATTCAAGTGACATTATAACAATAACTTTAATTTCAGATCTTGAATGTTCTTTAGAAAGAATTGATTGTAACATGCTAGTGACAGAAAAAAAGTTTAGTTTCAGGCTTTTAGCTCTGAATTTTTTCACAGACTTTATTGGTTACCTGCTTTGGAGACTGGAAGGCAGACAGTTGTTGCATGCTGAGTGGAATGGGGAAATGTGACCATGTTACATGAGGCACTGCCTCCAACCAGCTTGGTAATTCTTTTCCTGCTGTTGTCTGAGGACTGCTCAGAATGAGTCCTTTTGGGTGCTGTTCAAGCTTCTGCTTCCTCTGCACCTTGCCCATGTTTCCACTGTTTTTGTGGGAAAGCACAGAGCAGTTTCAGGTCTGAAATTCTGGGGGACAATAAGAAGGGCAGACAAACTGACAGCCAAAGTGTGGATTTAGTTTTCACTAGATCGACCCTATAGATCTACCCTTTAGTTTTCACTAGATCGACCCAATAAGGAAAAGTCTTGTCCCTCTAAACCATCAATTCCTGAATCAAGCTCTAAGTGCTCTCTGAGTGATGGACTTTTACAACCTGTGTCAATGCCTGGTAGTGGAATTTTCCCAATGCCTTCAGAGAAGTTTTCTTCCAGAGTGTTGCTGCCATGACCGTGGAGAGAATCCAAGTCCTCTGTCAGTGTTCAACCTGGCAGCAGTGCCAGAAGTTTTCTCAACTTTCTAGATCCCAGCTAAGATTTGACACAGGTTTGATCTTGTGGCTGGTTTAATAAACTTCTCTGGCTCTAAATGTTGCTTCTCTGAGGTTTAATGATCATTAATTGTGTTTCTGCTGTATATGCTGCTGACTCAGCATTAGGAGGCATTTCCTTTGTGGGGACACATAAATAGGGAATGCTGTGATTTTCCTTGGTTTAACTCCTTCCTCGACTGAAAAGAGCAGTCAACAAATCAGAATGCTGATGCGTCTCTACAGAGGAAAATACTCATTAAACAACAGTTTGTTTTAAATAAACCTAATTTAAAACATCAGGAAATAATACAGTGTCCTACATTCCACCAGCACTTGCAGTACATCCTAATAACTGCTGCTTATTTACATCATATCTGTGCTGTCTGGTGAATATTGAACTTATTTACATTAGTAAATAAAGTTTAAGTATGTGTTTACCTGAGTGTCTATTTTTAATTTATGTGTTGTTATATTAATAGTTCTTTACATAGTTAAATAAATCTCCATTTGTTCTGAAACTTTACACTGGAGTGTACTATCAGGCTTACAAGCTTGTTCTTCTATTAAAGTAGAATAGATCTATTGCACTATAACAATAATGTGCATTTTAAACATTATAGTTTGATTAAATTGTGTAGCTAACAGCTGAATTTCGTAAAAAAAGGAGTAAAACTGAACTCTGCTCCTTCCCATCCCTCTATCTTTGCCTGTCAAATCCATAATCCCCCCAAAATGAAAGAATAGTGAGAGAGGGGCTGAAAAACAGGATGTGCTGATGGATTTCCTATAACTTTGGTTGGGAGTTGGGTGTTTATTTTTGTAAAATCCATGTATGCAATAATTAAAAAGATGAAACTGTTGCTGTGCAAATTACATCAGAAATTATTTTTATTTAGTTATCTCTTCAATCCATGTTTTAATAACTCTTCTCACCAAGCTTTCTCCTCTCTATTTACAACATGGTTCTTTTAAATCCATCTCATTTATTATTGGATTTCTGTAAGTGAATGGAAAGGCTTTAGGAAACACCCTGATAGTGCAGCTCCATTTTACAAGCAGCAGGTAGGAATCAGTTACAAGCTGAGGGAGATATTAATCAAATCCAGTCCAAATTAGTCTTTTCCCCTCCTCCTGGTTTATACCAATCCAGAAGGGAGGGCATATTGCAAAGGAGACACGTATTAAAGTTATTTTTCTTTCAGGTGCTTCAAAATCCTTTAAAGCTTGTGCTAACAACCCTTTGGGTTCTCACAGTCCAGTTTAAGCCTTGATTTATTTTGTGTGGTTCTTTCGATAGATTTAAGTAGCTATTGATTTGATTACCTAAAATCCTTGCAAGCCATTCCATTCCTGATGTTTTAAAGACAAATTTTTAAGCTTCAATGTGCCAGGGAGTAATCTTTTCCTTTCATCTCCATGGTTCAAATTTGTCACTTTTCTAGACGTGGAAAAAATAGACTGGAAAGGAGATTGTTCACTTTCAGATCAGTCAAGACAGAGGAGAAGGAAGGAGGTGCTGTGTGGAGTTCCTCCCTCTTTTGCTGATACTAGAGAATGGGAAAACTGGTCATGCTGTGCACTGCATCAAACCTGTGTCAAGTGGGTGGGATGCATTCCTGGCTTTCCTCTCTCATCAGAGGCATCAGAACAGGGGCATGAATGCTGTAAACAGCTGTACTATTACTGGGCATGTGTATTAATGCATATTTTGTGCTTTCTACTGGATTCTTTACAGCAGTGCCCCTTTTCTCTTGTGCTTTCTATTATCCATAAAGCCCACATTAATCTTGGACAAAATAAAAACTAAAAATCTTGGTCAAAGCAAGATGGAAGTCCTCTTTGGGTTCAGTTATGCAAGAAGCCTGCTGTAATAATGAATGTGTAGGAGATTTTCTCTATGCCCCATTGTAGCATGAAGGGCCACAGTAGTTGCAATAACTGTTCTTTAGTTTCTGCCATGGATGACACTCCTTTCTTTCCAGTTCTTTTCTCCTGTCTAATTTTATCAACAAAGCACAGAAAGGACTTGAGTGAAACTCCTCTCTGGAGTCAAAGGATCCCTAGCAGTTTTCATCATCATTGTGTTCTGTGTATGAGCCCAACAAAACTGCAGAAATTGAGTAAAAATTGAGTAAAAATTGAGTGATCACATTGTGCTGCCAACAGAGGATGGGGGAAGGCAATTAATATGTGTGGACACTCCTACAGCCCTTCTCTCACTGCCCTTTTCACTCCTGTGAAAAGAGGAATCAGTGCAGTGTCTGGGGTGCATCGCTCACCCTCATGGATCACGTAGCTCTTACCCTGAATATACAATATACTCAGTTCCTGTTGGCTCAGAATAAAGATAGCAAAAACAGCAGCCAAACTTCCCAGGGACAATTCTGCTGTCAGAGCTTCAGCTAAAACAGCAGTGGCTCAGCACTTTTTTCTCCTCATCAGCGGCCTCTCTGTTTCCCATGTGTTCCCTCTCCATTTCCAGTGGGAGACTTCATCTGCATCCACATGGTGGAATTTCAGTGGCAAAAATTCCCACTGCCTCTTCTGCTGCTTCAGCAAAAGGGATTCTTTGTCAGGTAGCTTCCAGTATTTCTAATGATTTGTGTTGTAGCACTTTACCCACCACAAATGAAAGCACTCCAAGGTCCTTCTATACTGGGACAGGCACTTAGAGATCTCAGCTTCAAGTCAGCTTTGCTGTGTTCTTCTGTGCATTGTGTATTTTGTTATCTCAGCTACGTGCCTGCGTGGCTATATTGCACAGAGCAGCAAACATTTCCTTTCTTTTTGCCCCCCTTGATTGTGTTGCTTCTTCTGTAAAATACAAAGCAAAGTTAAACATGCTGCATCATGTGTTTTTAATGTGATATCTTGTCCCAAAGAATTCAGTGGCAGTCCAGTAGTTGAATTCAACAGGCAGCCTTTCTGTGGGATCTCATAACTCCTTGTAGCTTGTATTTATGACCACAAGTTTTCCTCTGAAAGTAAAGAAAAACTGTAAGAAAAACTGTCTAATTACTATCCTTTGTTTTGAATTCAATATAAAATTTAGATGTCTGCACACTAGGCAAGGGCTGCCCCATCCCTGGAAGTGTCCAAGGCCAGGTTGGATGGGGCTTGGAGCAACCTGGGACAGTGGAAAGTGTCCCTGCCCATGGGAGGAGGCTGGAATTAGGCAAACTTTGAGGTCCATTCTAACCCAGGCCATTCTATGGTTCTGTGAAACCTGCACTGATATGAAAACTTCTTTTGCTCCGAATCTAAACCCCACAACAATGATGACACACCAGTGACACATTGAAACTACATTGAATTGCTCACAAGGAGTTTGTATGTAGAGAATAACCTTTCACTGATGCACACCAATCATCTTTTGCTGATGTTGTTTAGTGACTGATACTGCTCTAAGAAATCAGATTATCTCAGTCCAGAAATGATCAGCCATGCTAACAAGGCACCAGAGGAAGGGTTCTGCCACAGAAGCAATGTGACTGGTGTGACAGTTCTAGAAGTCTTGTGTTTATACTTCAAGTAAAATTTCCTACTGATCTGAAATAGTTACCCCCGCAGCTCCCTGGAGTTACAAGGCTAGCCCAGATCTGAGAGAGCTCTGGGGGAAATATTTCAGGGTTAAGGCAAAAGATTCCAAAAGAGGCTGTAACCCCTGATGTGGTCCGAGACGTTTATTCCTGGAGGTTTCCAGGGGAGAAAGAGGGAAAGAGAGTGAACAAGGAAGGAACAGGGCATTATCTAGACTCTTGTTCAGGAAGAGATAATTGGCTCCCAGCCAACTGGGTCCATAAAGGAAGGAAGGGTTAAACTAACATGGTTACAGCTACAGGGGTCTCTGGGGTGGGGGGAAAACCACTCCCCAGAACGATGCAACAGTGATCCAGGTGCTGGTTCCCAGTATCTTTTAATAAATGTTCAGATTAACGTCTTGCAGTGCCCAGCAGTAGGCTGGTGGCTGAGCAGTCCAAACAAACAGCACAAAGTTGCTGCCATAAAATGCTCATTTATCTGAGCCTCATCTTGCAAGCACACAAGCACATCCATAGATTTGCTCCTGTGAATTTCTTTGGGGATTTCATTGGAACTTCTCAGGGACATACAATTATACACTGCTTAAGTGTTTAGAAGTTCAGGACCTAAGAGGGAATATGGTATGGCTTAGTGAGGAAAAAAAAAATGACTTAGTGAGGAAAAATAAATACCAGGAACAGCAATAATATAGATGTTAGCTATCACTTTGTTAGTTTTGTATTATTAAAATAGGGAGTTGACATACCTTGATACCTGAATATTTTTATCTCTTTAAGATTTAAGCTTTTTCTCATAGTTTAGAAGAGACTTTAGTCTGATACATTTTCTTTTGCTTACTGTTTCTTTGTTAAGACCATTAAGAAACCTTCTATCAAGGGAATTATTTTATTTGTGTATATATTAAAATTAAATATTTTCTGTAACTTTGTTTATGAAAGCTAGCATTAAAAAAAACAGGAAGAAAGAACACACATACCTGGGTTAATATATCCAGGGCTACTATAAAAATAATTATCTGTCAGTGTATCTTCCTAGGGCATTAAGTCTTAGGTGAGATCACAGTCTTTGATCTGTTCTTATTTTCTCCTCAAAACTTCAAACCCGTTATAAGTTTCAAAGCTGACAGGGAAAAGGGACTTTGAAGATAAAACCACTACTGAACCAAAAGGAAAATGTGGCTGTTAAAGAATCTGTTCGACAGGAGACAGACAAGTCAATACAGACCCCAAGAAAGGTGTGTGGATCGAGATCACCCACAGTGCTTGTGTCTCTTGGCTGACAAAACCCTAAAGATAAGGAATTGTTTCAATGGGAAGGAGTTGATCCTTTCCTAGGGACACTGTCCATGAACCAGATGGTTTCCATGTGGTGATATAAGGGGAACAGGTGACCTGCTTTACAAATAAGGTTGTATACAGAGAGGTCACTTGCTTGCTCCTCTGTTCACTCCCAAGGATCTGAGGCCAGATACAACACCTTGTTGTGCATCTTCAGTGAAATTGGATGCTCTTACACACAAAAGGAAAGGAGAAATGAAGTGGTGACTGAATTCTAATGATTCCCACTGACCCAGCAGTCTTTATCAGGTAAAAGCCTCTTTACAGCAGTGGCAGTTGAGAGAAGGGCATGGGATTCACTGCTCTGCTTCGACCCTTTGAACACTAACCCATGGATATTGTTCCTTCCCCTGCCCACATTCTGCCAATTAAATGCAGTGGAATAATGTAACAGTCTATTAAATGCTGGGGATGGAAGCAGCTGCAGAACATGGTCCTGCAGGGGATACCGACAGGTGAATCTACTTGACTCCTGGTGCAAGTGAATGGGGGCAGAGGAAGGAAAGTAATTTAACACCACAGCAGTGAAGCTAGGCTCAGGAGATCACTTTCCTCAGGGACACCAGATGGTGAATGGCTGTAAAGAATGACCCCACCCAGCTCTGCATGTGGCATCCACAGTTTATAATGGATGGCCCTAAATATTTATTAAGTGTTATTAAAAAGCTTATGTTACAGCATCCCTTCAGATAGATACACCAAAGCCAGGGTAAGGTTACAGAGGTGGCAATGTCAAGCTTTTAGCTGGCTTTCTTGGCGAGCATTTACATAGTGTTATTTCTACACTAACGTAAAAACACTCAACCTGTATCAGAAAACTTAAATGAAGATTTCTGTGCCCACCTAGGAACTCTGGCAGCTGTAGAGATTTTTAACAGGTGGCTTTGTCATTTTGAATGCATTTGTCAGAGAAATACTTTTCTTTCTTCCTTCTTTCCTCATGATTTCAGCACATGCTGGCTGACATAATTAGTAGGTTACACTCATAAGAGAGGGGACGTGAATGATAGTCTTTGTCACTTAAAGAAAATTGCATTGCTCACTGAAACTTTTGGGGTTTTGAATCAGTTGGTTGCTTGGGGTTTTTCTTCCTTGTTTGTTTGTTTTTCATGTCTGAATGTGCAATAGTACACAGCCTTGAGGAAAATGAGAACAGGGGATGTTGATCAAAAGGGCTGAGTGCCACAAAGTGGTCATGGCCAGCTTGGCATCCCATATCAAGTTGCAGTGTTTGATTTGTGTTGTCTGGAGTGGATACCACATGCTGACTTTGCCTTTTGAAACAGGCCACGATGAGTCCAAAGACAGCTCTCCAAGAGGAGAACTCACCTGAGCTACAAACGAATTTTGGTCTCACACAAAGCGGAGGAAAGGTTTTCTTCTCTCTTTTCCTGCTTTGTCCCTTATGTTCCTCCCATGCCTTCCAGGAAGACAGATGTCATTTGGAAACAGTGTTCTCACTTTGCAAGAGCTGGTTACCACCAGATTCCCAGAAAACAATGACAGGAGTAGTGGGTTTTCAACATTTTTTTTACTTATACATCCTAAACATTCTCCAGTGAGTATGCAAACCTCTTTCACAAATATGCACAGCATAGATGAATTTGCTCTCATTTATGACATTTCCTAGCCTCTTATAAATAGTCTGCAGACTCCAGGTCTCTCCAGGCAACAGCTAGAAAACCAAGGAGCCATTATAGTACCTCCCTGCTTCATCTTTGATAATAAGGGCTGTGGATCTGAGTGTTCTGCTTGAACTAAAGAACTTCTTACTTAAAACAGTGGCTTCTTAGAAATGGTTGTTAAAATTCTATTGTAACTGGTATTCATGAGTTAAATTCTGGCTATATGTAAGTAATTTCAGGTCTTCCTTAATGCCTGGAAGCACATTATTGTCGTTGTGTTGAGACAGAGACTGAAACCAGCTGGTGTTAGGGCAGAGCAGTGGTAGTAATGAAAATCAAGATACTGCTAAATGACTACAGTATCACTATTTGTTTATCTTGAAATGTGAAAAAAAAAATCTCAGTTTTATAACTTGATGAGAAGAGCACCTGTGTTCTCAGAGGATGCAGCTGATGCTGGGATGAATATTTTTGAATGAGATGTTGTTTTGGAAGTTAAGGTATAAGCTAATGTAAGTAATCTCTTGGACTTTTATGATAAAAATAGATTATTCACTGCCTACCCTTTTAATTTTTTAATGTTAGCTCTGTTCCTATGCTCTTTTGGCACAAGTGAAATAGTGATTATGTAAACATTTAAATTAGCCTCTGGGGTCTTTTACTAGTTAATGCAGATGGTTGGCTTTACTTAGATGAGAGATTTCTTATTTTAGGGAAAGTACCATATTCCTCATGGATGGGGAAAGCTGGAAACCTCCAAGAGACTGAAATCTTCCAACAAGTACTAGACTCCAAGTCTCATCTGCCTTGTCAGAATGTTGTTTTTACATAAAATTTTCCTTCAAATCTGTGGAAGTTGTGACTATAACATATCTGCTGATGTAGGTCTTCTTGACATGGTCTTCCCTTATTATTTTATTCAATACTCTCCTGCTGGGTTTTTTTGGTGTGGGATTTTTAAGGACTAGATGAGAAAGATTTCTGGAGCTCTTTTTTTGGTTGTATAAACTGAACAAAAAGTCATTGATTCTACAGCAGCTTTGAAATTTTGCTTCCCAAAAGTATGTTTGGAAACCAGGTTTGAAAACTGCAAAATTTGCATGGCTACGGCGAAAAAAATTCTTATAAATTCTGCTTCAGGACTTTCTTTTTGCAGCACCAATCTAGGAAGCAAGTTTTGACACTTCCTACACTTTAATCTGTGTTTTCATTTGCTCAGTTTACAGAACAAATGCTTCTTGTAATGCATACAGAAATAAAAATGCACATTACCGTTATTCACTTCACTCATGATAGCCTGAGACTGATTAGTTCTAAACTGTTCTGAAGCAGTTGTACTGTATTTAAACTGGAGAGAGTTATTAAAGACTTGTTCTGCTGTATTTTTCCAGAGTTTTTTCTGCTGTGAGACAGGAATACTTGATGGTCTGACTCGGAATTTGAATATTTTACCCCAAGGTGAAGGTATTAGTGAACAGAGCTTTGTTTTAGGGCAAAGGGCAACATATCAAGACATTACCTAACAAATAAAAATGGGCTCTTTCACCTTATTTGTAAAAGAAAATGGTGAAGATTTACTTTTTAGAATGATTGTAACACACATATAGTGCTGTTTTATGTCTCCAGCAAAGTATAACAGATGGACTGTGGGTTTATTGGGAAAAAAAAAGTGTGCTGAAAGATTTTTATTATGTGAGAAAGAGAGAACAAAACCCAAGGAAACATCTGGACAATTAATCTCTCAAATCTTTGTATATAACATGAAGAAAAATACTGAAATATTTCAGAAGTCTTGCTCAGAAACAAATTAACTATTGTTAGCAAAGCACAATAAGTAACCATGCTTCATGTGAAAATATCTTTGTAATTAATAATTAATTGATGCTGCTTTGTTCTTCACCCCTGGAAAAACAAAGAACAGGGAGGGTAGCGTGTTCCTTCTGAGGTTTCTGGTTTGTCATTATAAAGTGATGAATCACTTTCACTGAAGCTGAGCTGATTTGTCATCTCCCAAGGAAGCAAATGTCATTGTGGGGGAAAAAGGTTCTTTACCTGTTATTCAGGCCTGTGTGGTGTCTGGTTACTGATATGGACCCAAACATCTGGCAGCCCTGCCACCTCTCCCTGACATGTGTGCACAACATGCACTTCTGCTTTGTGGGTCTCTGTGTGGGGAGGGCTTGGCTTTTCATTTTAAAGCTGTACAGTGACAGGTGAGCAGGGAAATAGGTGCTTTTTTGTCTGGGCTGGTGAAACATTATCTTTTTTGAGAGGGCAGGTTGCTGTTTCAAGGGTTGTTTCTCAGAGTTGTGGGGTCTTGAGCTGTTCTGCATGGGAAAGGGGAGGTTGCCATCCATGCCTGCTGGCTGTTTCTCCCTGTGTTGTTCTTCCCTCTGACACTGCAGGGAACAGCTCCAGATCAAACCATCCATGCCCTCATTTCTCTGCCCTTAGTTGGGATCTTGCTAGGTTGATTTCCTCTCCCTCAGCTTTACATATTTTAGGAAATGGGAAAGAGTTCCATTCATTGGTTTGCCTCCTTCTACCCTTTGAATTCTGGTGTTGGCTTCCCCTCCTAGCAGCCCCACTGGGGGTTTTCTGGAGATATTAATTCAAACACTACTAGAAATGTATACTTTGGCCTTTCTCCTGTTGCCCCAGCCAAATAAGAAGAGGGATATTTTTGCTGCACCATTTCAGAACAGCTCTCTCTCTGGACTGGGGCTCCTTTTCCATCTGTAACCGTGGGACCTCCAAAGCAGGAGCACAAAGGAAGCAATAACCAAATCCCACCAATAAATCATTCCCACAGTGCAGGCTGAGTGATGGCCAAAGCTGGGAAATCAACCTCCTTGTTGAAGCTCAGGCTCATGGTTTGTGACCAGCCTGGGCTATTGTATGTTTGGAGGTTTGGTATACAATACCTGCCTTTATATACCCTTTGAATATTATTTTTTTATTGTTATTTTTTAAATGATGAATGAAGAAAACTCTCTAGTCACGGAGAGGAATGTAGAATTATTTTAGGCTTTTGGTTTGTTTGTGGTTTTTTATTTGTTTGGTTTGCATTTTTTTAAATTCTTTTTAGTCAATCTAACAGATAGGAAAACCTCTAAATACATAGGCTTTAAAAATAGTATAATTCAATCCAGGCTCTTGAAAGTGGAACTATTTCCAATAACCTGATTTACACTGCCCAGTATTTATATGATCTTCCCCATCCAGTATGTCTGTTGCCAAATACTGTCCAAAAATATACTGTCCAAAAATTCCTTGGTGGCAAAGTATTTTTAATCAGTCTGTTTAAGATCTAGTTTTGGAAGAACACTTATTTCATGTCAGCTGCAACAGTACTCAATATGGTGTTGCAATTAGGGCTTCTTGAAACAAAATTAGGACAGTTATAAAATTAGGATAATATCTAGTGCCATCAAAAGAAGTTGCAATTTAATTAAAGGGTAGCAGTCTTTGAAAAACTTCTGTTATCATATTAGCAATAAATTCTACTTTGGTTTTGTCTTGAATGAAGACAGAAAACAAAATGTTAAAATTCTACAGAAAACTATACCAGGGTGTTTCCCTCTAGGAATGATTTGTTGTTTTAAGTCCTGCCATGAATGGTGTTCTCAAATTAATCAAAGAAGGTTTATCATGTTCTCACCAGTGATTTAGGAAAAAACAAAAAAAAACATGAAATGCCATAGCTACTTTCATTGATTCAATGTGTGTGCTGTGTTTATTTGTTTTTCTTTCATGAATCATATTTGAAAGGGCATTAGGAAATATATTAAAATAGTGTCTTTTGACTGTTGTCTGTATTTCTATGTTTAATTTTTTAGTGTATACTTGCCAGTTACATTTGCCAAATTGGTTGATCTCAGCCACCAAAAAATAAAGATTTCAGGATCTAGATTCTTGTACTGACAGCAGCTTCTGTGTCTCCCAGTTCTGCATGTGAACTGAGATTAACATGAGAGTTTTCCTTTGTGATTAATATTTTGAACAGCATTGTACTGGGGTAAATGTTATTCTCTAAAATGGACTATTTCATATTTCCTTCAGTTACTGGTCACTGAAATAATCTGAAATTCACCATGGTTATATCCATTATCAATGTCTCACCAAGTCATATCTCCCCAGCATAATAGTATAAATTAATATTTTTAATATCAATACTCTAAATGTATGACACAGCCTGAAGATAACTAGTTTCCCCATACAGATCCCAATTCAAGGAGTGTCAGACCTCAGAGACAGAGGGTGGTGTTTGGGTTTTTTCCATGCATTATTTGCTAGCTGAGTCATAGTTGTACTTGTGGTATTTTACCAAAGAAGTGTGGCAAAAAGAGCTTGATGACCTGGAAGGACCAAAACACACCACCTTGTTTTGGAAGAAAGTAAGAGATTATGTTTTTCTGGAGTTTGGGTGATATTTTAATTGTTTAGGGAGTAGTAATGATGTCATTAATTACAAGAACCAACAGTAAAAATTGTGGATAGCTTTCTAAAAATACAACTCATAGGAAAAACCCGGCCTTTTCTCAAAATATAGCAATAGAAATGTAATAGAAGCAACCTTCCTGTTTCCTAAAGGGTTAATTCAATCAAGTTATTATACATGAACCCACGATATTTGCAGGACACAGCCGTGGCCAACCATAATCCACTTGAAAAACTACAGCACCAAATTGCTGCATTAGATCATTCTTTAACCAAATAAAATTATTTGCATTTGGATGCAAAATACATTCTGCAAATGAAGAGGGAAACTTTTTCTGCTTTATTTGCCTGATTGCACACCTGCTCTCATTGATGGTCAATTCAGAGGACACCAAGAAGGGCAGGAATACAAACCAAACCAGAATGAGGTGGCAAATGGAGTCTCCAGGAATTTGGCATGGCAACTGCTCACAGCAGTCTCATCCCTAACCCTGCTGTCTCCTTCAGAGTGGAAGGATTGAAGGTTGAAGCCTTACTTGCAGCTCTGGCATTACACTTGGAAAAGAGATGGTTCTCCTCCCCACCCAGGTTTTTTATTCTGCTGTAACAAAAAGCAAATTTCATTCTTTATCCTGCACAGAAATTCCTGGCTGCAGGTTCACAGCAGTTTGTCCTCCTGTGGTGCTTTTGGTCACTCTCCCAAGCAAGTCCAACAGGACAGAGCTGCAGAACCTCACACACCTCCCAGTCTGGTCAGCCAGATTGCAAAGGAGTTTGGACAATTCCCCCTCCTGCCCTCATTGTGAATCACTCTGGCCCAGGCAGGTGCCCTCAAACATGAATTTTACAAAGGCAGTGAAAAGGTCGAATTGCTTTGGGAGAGCTTTCTTTTCACTTGGCTGCTGCTTGGTTTTGGCAAAATTTGGGAATAAAAAAAGAAATGGTGTGTCCTTTCCAAGTTTGTATTTTTCTAGTAAGTTGGATTTTTATCTTTGAATGCACAGTGAATGATGTTCGTGTCCTTCTTGTATGACTGCTCCTCTTCAGGGTAATGCTGACAAAGAGAGAAAAAGGCCTTGGAGAGGACTTGTATTAAGTCTCTAAGAGAGCCTGTTTTCACTGAACAGAGGTTTTTGTTTTTTTAATTAGATGGTGTCTTCCTTCTAAATTGACTTCCCCTTTATGTAATGTTTTATTTTCCTGACTTGCTGAGGACATAAATGAAACCTGGTGAGACATTTTCAGTACCATGAGGGCTGAATCAAGCACCTGATTATTCCCTGAAAGTAAGCTCAGTCTCTTAACTGACAATATTTCTGAGCCAAAACTGCTTCTTTTCCTGCCACATGCTGCAGTCTTCCAACCCATGTTGTGTGATCTGGGTGAGCAGCACACAGATAAAACCTTATCTAGGCTGTCAGTTCCTTTGAAAACACAATGGATCCCTTGCTGTTGCACACAATTTGTATAACAAGGGGCAGGTGTTGGGTTCCCTTTATTAATGACTGCCAGGGCTGAAGCTGCTGACACTGAGCAGGAGCTCATTTTGCTGCTCACTGAAACAACACAGTCCTGTCACAAGGACCTGACAGCTGCAGCCTGTGTCACACCTCTTGTCCATATCCCTGAGATCTCTGCCTGCACACTGGCAGTAAAAGCAAACAAGAAATTCTGAGGGAATTTCTACACATTCCACCTCATTACTGATGGATTTAAGTCAATCTTTCCGTGCCTACTCATTTTCTTCATTACACTGAGTATTTTTGATGGTGTCCTTATTATGATTTCCTTTCCATACAAGTTACTTCTATGAGAAGTGTTCTCTGAACCCATTTTTGGTTCTGTTTTCAGATAAGCTGTCACATTGTGGAGGCTCTGCAGAGTCAGAAATGAGAGAAATCAATTGTGTGTGATTCTTGGTTCTTTTGTGGAGTTGGTGGAGTATGTCCTCCCAGGATTCTCAGCTTGTCACAATTGCCATGGGATGTGACAGCAGCTTTTTTACTGTAGCTGTGTGGTTGTAAATGCTGTGCATTTCTTTTCTGCATCCAGAATTGCAATATTTGAAGTGGAAACACTGTATCTCTGGAGTACACTGTGTAATACAAAACATATTCAAGTCAGATATGATTAACTGCTGTTACATTCTGGTTTTCTGTAATTCGTATTTGCTCTAGCACTGGTGCATTGCACTCCAGTCTCCACTGTAGTCAGAACTGCACAAGCACATAAAAATGCTGTTTTTCTGAAAGAGCCTTTTTCCATACCAAAATGGACTTCCAGCCCCAATGGGCATCCTCATTTTGCAGAGACCTATTCTCTTGCATGAAGTGAAAAATTCTTTGAGTTTGAAACTCTACCAGATCTCTCTTTACAGCATAGACTCTTTAGCTTTTTATTGCTGCAGTAAATCAGGGCAGTTCCATCAAACTGATGTAATTTGTGTCTGCTTTACAAATTTTCATAGATGAAAAATGCAGAATTATTGCATATAAAAAATGGCATTAGAAGGACATCAGTGGTTCAAATGCCATAATTCAGAGGCTGGAGGTTCACTGTATGTTCAACTTCATGTGTGTAACCCAATCTTTAATTGCAGAATCACTTAGCATTTTTCAGTAGAATATTTGCCTGGAGTTGTATGAAAATGCATGTTTTTAAGGGGTATTTCCTCATTTCTGAAGGCTTGGCTTTGACACCACTTTATTCCCTTGACAGAGGTGCTTTTATTTATGTCTGTCTTAAAATGTAAATTTCAGTAGCCATGATGTCCCAATCAATATTTTTTAACTCTCATTATCACATTCTCATTTTTTAAATGCTGCATCTCAGGTTCCTAACAAGTGTTGAAAGTGGAGTCTTTGAAAGAAAGCATATCAGCAAGCAATACAACCCCCAGCTTCCCATAAAAAACAAAACAAGACAAAAAAAAAAAAAAAAAACCCAAAAATCCACCAGAAATAATAGAGAAAAAAAAAAAAACACCAAGAAAACAAAACAAGAGAGTTTACTGGTACTTAAATTCAGGCATTTAATTAAATCCATGAATAGAGCAAGAATACAGTAGCTATAGAGAATATATTTTTGCTTCTCTCTCTCTCTCTCTGGTTTAGCTATTTTTGTGTTCCTGTTTCACAATTGTCTGTGTTGTTCCAGTGGATGTTAATCTTTTGGTTTATAAAATTATTGCTATTATTATTATTTCAAAGCCTGTCAGATGTTTGATGGGGAAGTCACCAGGAGGGGAAAGTGTTGGCAGAAGGATCTCAACACTGCTTTTTATCCTTTGGGTATGTGTTTCTAGCATGGCCACCCTGCACTTCCAAAAAATAAACACTATTAAGAACTTTTACTTTCTGCCACATTTCTGATATTAATTAATAGTAATTAGGCAAGACTGTGCTTAAAATCAAGTTCTTTCAGAAGCAAAAACCTGGCTTGCAATGCACCCTTGTGAAGTTTTACAACCTTTAGGAATATGCAGATTTCCAGAGCAGATTTTGGGAGTATCCTGCTGGGCACTCAGAAACCAAAACACTTCAAATCGATGTTATTTTTAGAACCCTTGGGCAGAATTTGCTTGTTTTCTCTATTTTTCTGATTTCTGTGTACTAGTATCAGTGGGACACTGTTATATGATTCCAGGCATAGGGATTTTTTGGCACAATAAAACTTTATTTTTTTTTTAATTACATTTTCCAACGATCACAACAGCTACTGCCAATTTCTGTCACTTGGAAACTGAGCTACTCAACCATAATATTTTCATATTATTGCTTTGGCTTAGGATGTTTCTCCCTTGGGTTAAGCAAACTGGATATGAAGTCTAGTGAGGGAATTGAAGATAAAGAAGTTTAAAAGAATGGTTAAAGTTAATTTGAGATAAAGCATGAACCTTACTTTTGAGGAGAAAAATAATTTTTTGAAGGATTGAACTAGATTTTAGCTGTTTGTTGTTATGCTCTGTTTTGCCACCAAGCTAAACCTTTGGCTTCCAGCCCCTTCTGAGTTATTGTGTTGGAAGGAGTCACCTGCTGTGTCAAGGACATCTGGGTAAAGCTTAAGGATTTGACTTAAGGGGATGCTGATTGGTGCTTTGAACAGGCCACATGAGAGGTGCTGCTGTTTTGACTTTTGTCATTTTTAAATTTTTGCTATTCTTAGGTA
This sequence comes from Vidua macroura, assembly GCF_024509145.1. Taxonomy (NCBI): domain Eukaryota; kingdom Metazoa; phylum Chordata; class Aves; order Passeriformes; family Viduidae; genus Vidua; species Vidua macroura. Next base: position 6,094,707 of record NC_071575.1, read on the forward strand.
TTTTGGTGATGTGAAAGGTAAATCTCCTTTTTCTCTGCTGTTTCTGGGCCAAGAGTTGCTTTGAATCTCTGTGTGGAAGTGGAGAGAAGGGAGCCAAAGGGAAAGAGAAGTATAATTTCATTTTTCTGTATTTTGACCCCTGGGTGCCAGACTGCTCCAATGCTTCCATCTGTAACCTGAGTTATTTGTAAGGAGTTAATTCCACTGCTGCAGACTGTGATCTAGGAGCAGGTTATTTACTAATACAGATTTCCTGTCATCAGTGGAGGCAGGAACTCAACCTTTCAGTGGCATTTGCATTTGCCTTAGCTTTTCAAGGCTCTGTTACTGGTTGGGAAGCTGAGCTTGTGATGCCCCATGAAAATAAAAAAAAAACAGTAAAAGAATTAATAGTCTAGAAGTGTGTGCTGTCAAATTCCTGGTTTCTGTGGGGTATGACACATATGAATGAGCTGGACTGAGTTTAGTTCCCACTTTATGAGCTGACCAAGGCCAGATTCTCTCGACTCTCATCAAGCAAAGGTTAATAATAAACCAAGAGCTCATCAGTCATGTTTCTTCATGGCCAGTGGTATTCCCACTTTTCAAGGTAACCTGGGATATCATTTATGAGATGTCCAGGAAAGAGGAAGGCATTTCCAGAAGAAGGATAGATTCTGGATGAGTAGCTGATGAACTTCCTTGGAGTCCCAGCCTGATGTGATGAGGGATTGTCTGTGGCTGCTCATGAACGAGTTAACTGGAGGAAGAAATTATTATTACAGGGGCCCTGAAAATAGAACTGAGAAATTCAAAGAAGCCAAGTGGTGTCTGGCATAACTTAAATTTCTTCTACCCTTCCCATTTGCTGGTTTGGCCCTTTTTTTTTGTGTAGTGGGGGCAGGAGGAGTGAGGGGGGAAAAAGGGTCTTGTACACACTGAAATATTGAATAATTCCAATTACTGACAGGACCTGTAGGAGAACCATTGTCTGATGGAAAATCCAGTGTCTACAAAATCTACTTTTTCCATGTGAGAGCCTGAAATATTGCCAAAACACAGCAGGAAACCCAAATTGCAGTATATTGTTTCAGGTCAGTTTGGTGCCCATTAGAATTTAGTTGAATACGTTGCAAACATTTAGTTTTAAAACAACTTAATATACCTGCTTTTTCCAAGCAGTACATTTTCCTCTGAGGCCTGAAATCCAAGCCGCTTTTGTTTCCTGAAGCCTGAGCTGACCAGAGGGCTATTTCTGACAAAAAATAACAGTTTTCCTTTAACCGGTCTTGGTTGTAACATAACATGGTTAGTCTTGTGCAACTCATTATGGAGTTACACAACTGGAATTTATTATGGCAGATAAAGAAAGCCTAACATAAATGAGCTCTTAACTGGAACTTCTCTTTCTCTATGGGAAATGCATTTTAATGTTGAGATTAATTCAGCTGAAGTGTTTTGTGTCAGCTCAATAGATTGAAATGAGATGCTTTTGTTTAAAAATTATAGAAATATGTGAGTGTTGATAGCAAGAGAAATACAAGTAAAAATTCCCTTGACCTCCAGAAACTCTCCATGATTTTTTTTTTCTGGTTTTCCTGGTATCCAAAATCACCTTAAAATTTTGAGAGAAAAGAAATAGATAAGCTTTATTTGACATTACTGCAATAAAGTTATATTGAGGTGTGTTTGAAATATCAAAACTTCTCAATGAAGAAAGGAAGTTTGAATATTGGCAATGGATGTTGAAATTCAGGCACAGCATGGAGAGCATAGGTGTGATGTAGGGCGGTATCTGAGAGTTTTCCTTCAGCCCACAGGCAGCAATTTTTTTGTAAAGGCAGACATAGCTGGATGAGGTGGAGATGAAATGTTAATTTGTAAGCACTTCTGTACTGTGTTTATTTACACATAGATGTTCTCATATTGATACAGAGATCTGGAGACCTTCCTGAAGAGAAGGGCAGAACTGTGGATCTGTCTAATAATGTTCTGGGAATTTAACCCCATCTTGTTCCCCTCATCTTTCCGCTCTTAGCACAATTCCCTCAGTTCACTCATTTTTGTATTAAAGCTCAATTGCTTTAGTAACATAATATTGGTGTCCATCTGCCAAAGCAAACGTAGGGTGTAGATTTTCATAAGTCAGAGCTCTGGAAGCTTTTATTTGATTAACTATTCTAAAGCAACACAAGAGTTGTGTGATAAAAGCTTTGCATGCTCCTTTTACCACGTATGCTTACAAGAGGAACTTGGGGGGTTATTTATATATTGTGGTAAAAAATTGCATTAGCACTTGCTGCCTCAGCAGACTCCTTGGGTTTTGCTGGCATTCTCCTCCGATTATCCACTGGCCCCACACAGTAAAATATAATGAAGGGCTTTGGGGACGTTTCAACGCATCAATTATCAGTTTTATACAAAGGGCCATGGTCGGGGTGCCTGCCCATGCCATGGAAAGACCTGTGGCTTTTCTTCACACGGTAACGGTGGGCAATTCCCAAAGGGCCAACAATACCCAGTCATAACATCAGCCTGGAGCTGGGCAGATACCTTACCACTGCCAGAAAGGATCATTCTGATGGCCTGTTAGAGCCATTCTTCAGTGCCAGGGCTCTGATAACAGCCATTCAGGCCGTGTCTGGGCTGTGCCTGGTTTGTTGTTGTAGCTCCTGGGTGGAAGTCAGCTGCGGTGTAACCTGTGTCAATAAAGGCCCAGCACAAGCAGTGGGCTTGGTGTGTTACTAGCCATGTTGTCATGGACTCTTTGTTTTCCCCTCTGGTGGCTGCTGAGGTCAGACGTCAGTCTCGGGGCACACAGAGAAGGGCTCTGATGGTCAGAGATTACCTCATTAAAGGACTATGTGCTGTATTAATAGTGGCTTTCCCAGTGTTACTTTAGGTAAACCCTTGCTTTTTCTGGCCTAGTCATAACACTGAAACACTTCCTGTTACTCATGAGCTTCCATCCACGGTGCCTGGAGAAGAGACAGATGGAGTGGACGTGCCTCTGAGCCTATTTCCTGCCTTCTTGTTTGCTGCAGCTTATAAATTGGTGTTATGTTGATAGTGGAATGGGGGGGTTGGAGGGGACTAGAGGAAGAGAAAGAGGAACAAATTGTCTGCTTTTTTCTTCCTGCCTCTTCCCACTCTCTGAAAGGGCTCTGCTGAGAGGCAGTGAGCTAACTTAAGAAATGTGGTGTTATCCTTGGCCACACCCTTTCCATGGAAAACCGTGTGTCAGCGCTGCAGAGCTGCCTCTCCCCGCAGAGCAGTCTGCACAGGCTTCCCCACGTATCCTGGCATGACCTCTCACAGGCAGCACACCCTGTGGTCCCTTGCTGTCCTTCTGATGCCTTAAGTTTTAGCTTTGTTATTTCCAGATTCCGTACTGCATTAGTGTGTAGCTCTGAACTCCATATGGAGCGTTAGTAAGCTCTCTTCACATTTTGGTCAGGCAAAACAAACCTTCCAGGCCTGAGAACCGAGAGCACCAAGAACACCTCAGGCCCCGAAAAGCGTAAACAAAAAGTGAATTGCAGGGAGCAAACTGGGGGTACATGACTACATTACCTGAAGCTGTAATTGGAGAATTAACCCCTGGTATGCAAACCAAACTGATATGCAGTCCAAACTGAAAAACTCCTGACCATCATCCCTCTGGGGTGTAGAGTCTGCGAGGCTTTTGGCTGCCCCACGTGTACCTATTGAAGGCGTTTAATAAATACCCAGTTTATTCTCTTAACTCTGTCTAGCCTCTGTTCTAGGTAGCCACTCCAAGGCATCACTTCTTCCTTAGCTGGGCTTGCAGCCCTGCTCCACCACTGCTCTCTGTAGCCTCCCTGCACTGGGGGCTGGGATCCAATGACCCCTCTGCCTTCTTTATGTTGGCTCCCTGGAAAAAAGTGAGTGGTTTGATTTCAAAATTGGCCTTCAGGAAAAGACTCTTCAGCACAAAGAGGTGTTTTAAGGTATCCAGGACCTGCTGGTTGTGAGTTTAGAGGTGGCGTTAATTTTGAGTCTCATAGCCTTGATTGGCAGGGTAAAACCATTGCTTTCAATGATTCTTGAGCTGTAGAACTTGTTCCTTTTGCATAGCTGCCTCAGCAGAAGAAAAAAAAAACAACCTTTTTTTTTTTTTCAAACGGAGTTATTTTCAAAAATATGGCTCTTGTACAATCTTTTGCCCTTATAGTAAAAGATGTCTATGCTGCTTTTAATATGTTGTTACCCTTTTATAGTCTGTAAAATTGCATTGTATTTTAATTGGGTGGCTCCTCTCACTGGGGTTGGAGAGAGTGGTTCAGAAATGATTGTTTTGGTTTTTATTTGAGATAGGTCTTCTGTAGCTGAAGAAGTTCAGTTACTGTAGAAATCACACTTAACCTTTTAGTACAGAGTCAAATGTGGTGTGTAGGAAAATGAGCAACATTAGCAGCACTTCCAAGCTTCCTTGCTTTCACAGACCACCTTCTAGCTGGGAATCACAAGTGCTGTATAAACATAAGCATATATGGCTAGAGGAAGCCTGACCCATGGGAATATTTTGATTTTTTCCTGAGATCACACATTGGAGCCTGGTGAAAGAGTCAGGAAGGGTGCCAAAGTTTCCTGATTTGCAGTGCTTTGTTCTTGCAGACAGACAGTATCTCCTGCAGGCTGTGTGTGTGCTGGCTGTATTTAATGGCATTTGCATGTACACAGCAGAGGGCATGAACATGGGATCAAATCCCTGATAAATACCTATTTCCCAACATATTGTCTGTGGGGAGGGCAACCAATGAAGCTTGGTTTCCTATGGATTTGAGTTTTATGGCTGGACTCTCTGATGTCCAGTAAAATCTAAGTTCAAACTGAAGCTTTTCCCACAGCTGGGATATTGCAGAGCCTCTTGTGTACTTCCATTCTCTGGTGTCTAATAAAATAGAAGTTTAAATTCCAGTCTTTCCTGTTTGTGGGGCACCACTTATGGGGGGGGTCTCTTTTTTCATCTTTGCTGCCTCTATTTTCAGTAGGTTTATTAGAACAAAGCATAATTGCTCCTCTGTCAAAGTGGTTATAAAAGTCCATCTCAGATAGATGGAAGGCCAACAAAGATGTAAAGTTATGAAAACATTACAATCACTTTAATTTTCTTATGACACAGGGCTAAAAATTGGGTTGGCTTTTCAAGAAAGATATTGGTTTTTCTTCTAAGTAAAACATGAATAAGAACTGGTATTTACAAATTATGATAATACTTGAATATGATAATATGGGTTGCTATCAAAGCCATAAAAAGTTATTAGTCTGACTGATGATAATGGATACAAGTGGTTCAGGACTTCTAAGGGGAAGAACAAATCCAGTACCAGCAGGGCCTATGAAGATAGGCAGAAAAACTGGGTATGAGAGAGTTGATACTACCCAGAAGTAAAAGCAATTGAACAGTCAATTACTTCTAGAAGTTGTTTGTTTAAACACTGAACTACTGCTAGCATTTTGAGTTATCCATCTGTGAACAAATAACAATGCTGCTGTATGTCCCTCAGCCATTAAATGCAAACCCTTAGGAGCAATTCGCTTGAAATCACATATTTTTGACAAAGCAGCAGTAATAATATGGGTTGGAAATTGCACATGGTTAAAAAAAAAAAAAAAAGAGTTAAACTGCAATTTAGCATGGCCAATGAAAACATTTGTTTCACAAGTTTAAACTTTCCCATGGGAATGCTGGAGCAGCCCTTCTGATCTCTCTGTGTATATTCAAAGGAAACATCTTTACAATACAGATGCTTGGGAAAACACTCTGGAACATAGACATTGCTTCTCAGGATCACAGAAACACAACAAACTTACTGGTGTTTGTTTATAGTTAAAGGTTTTTAAAAAAATAGAAGAACAGATTTGGGGGAGTGATGTTTTTTATGTTTGTTTGGGGTTTTTTTTTTTTGGTTGGTTGGTTGTGCCTTTCATGCTGAGAGTCTTATCTTTTTCCAAACAGGGGTAGGCACAAACAAATCTCTGTGCACCTGCGGTAAAATAAAGAGGTGATTTTGATGTCTGCAGTGGCAGTGGATGAAGCTGCTGCTGTCATAGCTGGACTTGGGCCAGTTGGATCAAATTTCTATCTATAAAACAAACAGGTTGTGTTTCAGTGGCTCCAAAGAGACAATGGAGGAAACTTCCACCCACTTGGTGCCTAGGTGATGTGTCAGTATTCAAGACATGACAAATCTGTAGGAGTTTTATTCCCGTGTCTGTGCTGGACATGATTTTGTGCCTTTCCTTTGTAAAACCTTCCCCTCCAAGACGAATGGATGTTGCTTGACAAAACCAGGTGTCTTTCCCTGCAGGGCTCAGGCACTGCTGGATCATGTTTCTGCGGTGGCTCTGACATGTGGGTTGTGTCCCCTTCACAAACATCTCAGCACCAACCTGTGCCCTGGATTGTGGGACCTGAGAGGGGAGCAAAGCTTTCACATGGCATTCCCAGCCACACTGGTAGAACTGGCACAAATACCAATGTTGGTCATCTCCAGGACTTTCTGAAACACTGACAGCAGCTCTCCTACCATCATCAAATGGCTTTATGTAATTTTAAGGAGTTGTGAGAGTCAACTGGTGTTTGAAGAAGGTGTTTGTTTTGCAGGAAAGCAGAGTAAGCTGTTCAAAAATATCCTCTTCATTATCAAGTGAGGGAGCTCAGCCCCTGTGGCAAATGACTGGGTGATGTCTGCCAGAGGTGAGGAAATGACTCCAGACTGTTTTGAGCATTTCTTTGAAATGTCCTGCTAGGGCTGAGTGCCTAAGTCTTGGTTGCTGTGATACCTAAATTAATCACCTCCACAAGGTGATATGAATGCAGTCTGAAGTTTATATTTTGTGATTCAGTCTTGAATATGATTGCTGTATCATGGTATTTTGGCTGCTCCTTTAACTTTTTTTGGGTGCTGAGATTCCTCAAGGGCCTGTCTTTTAGAAGGGCGCTCAGGATTGTCCCGCTAAAATTCCTGCCACATTCAGCAAACTGCATTCAGCACTGCTGAATAAAGCAAGTGGAGTCAGGTACTGTTTTCCTTCTCTCTGATCTCACTGAGGATTCTCACTGAGTTCAATGTCATGGCTTGCTTTGGGAAAGCTCATGTGGAAGTCACATTGCACATCCATCCTAGTGGCAATCTGGGAACATAACCTCCTTAAGCTGACGGCCTTTTTCCTGCCTATCATGCATTTGATTTTGATGTGTGATCTCTGACTAGGGTAAGACAAAAATTTTGGGCAACCTTCAGTAGATCATAAAGGGTCTTTTTGCAAAAGAGTTCCAAATTTCATCGATGGCACAAAGCAGTAAATTAGTGCAGGACCTTAACCACAGTTACATACTGCAGTCTTGCCATAGGAAGAGTCCTTGCTGCTGACTGCAGAAAGATGGTCAGTAATGATTTTTGTTACTGCTGCTTGGATGCCTGATTCATAATTCTCTGGAAAGCACCTGGTGATTGCAACTAAATATAAAACTAAATTCCTAAGAAAATTGCATATGCTATAGGAGACAGCAAGAACATTTAATTTGCCAGAGAATTTACTGGATAGAATCAGAAAAAAGACAATGTTCTTTTATGTTTCTAGGGCAATGAAGCATTCCTGAAGATAAACTGCTTTAGCTATTCATCAAAGCCAGTCATTGTTTAATTAAATTAACTGTCAGACCTTATTATAATTTGGGGTTTTTTAAATATTGTAACAGAAGCCATAGTTCACTTAAACAAAAAGAAGTAAATGTGTCATAGACCAGCTAAAGAACCCAAAATGTCTGACTCAAACAGCTGGCAACAGGAGTGTATTTCTCAAATTCCAGCTGCTCCCACTAATCTCTTGCCAGCACACCTACAGCAGCCTGATCCTGGCTTGTACGAGTAGCTGTCCATGTAAACTAATAAAAACATTACTGTGCCACTCTCTTCCAGTAATAGTTCCATTGAAAAGTTCCAGCTGTTGGAGGCAAAAATATTCTGATGAGGACAATGTGGTGTTTTTCTAGTTCCCCTCACTCAGCAGTTAAGGGGATGTTGCCTTTAGCAATATTTGCCTTTATTCAAGGCCTCCTGACCTGAGGGATCTGTTTTATAGTGCACTCATGACCTCTCATTACTGCATACACAAAACAAGACATGGCTGGAATGATAGAAATACTTCTGTTAAGTGAAAAAGCTAAAGGACATCTATCTGAAGACATATATCCTGAAAAAAAGAAAACATTAATGGAAGGGACTGAAGATCCACTAAAGTGAAGCTGACAGTGAGTCTGGCATCCCTTACTCTGAAGTTTATCTTTATATTCATGCTGGTCCAGTGGCAGTCCTTTTTTGAAGAGTGCAAAAGCCATGTACCTGTGTCGGTCTCTACAGTTGATATTCATAATAAATAGTTTTGTCAGTATTCAATTATTGTGGAAACTTCTGTATCTTACTGTTCATGCCCCTCAAGAAACTCAGATGTTTATAGAGATCTAGGTATGAACTCAGTGTGCTCATGTGTCAAACAAAGTTATATTTAAGCAGACTAACTTTTTTAACTGAGCTAATTTCACAGAATTGTTGCATTAAAAATAGTCTTTTGAAAAACTTGATTTAAGGGGAATGAGCTTTCAGTCTGGGTAGTGCCTGTATCCAGGGATATCAAGTTGCTCATGGTTTATAGCATCCAGGTTCATGACCAGAGTGCAAATATCACTGAATGTCCCGTTTTATGTGTGGTGATTGTCTTGGTAGTAACTTGAACAGTGTTGGATATGTAAGGGTCACTTTTGCTGCTGACCAGCAGTTATTCAGAACACTAAGAGAATTCACAGTGTGTGGAGGGCCAAACAGTTCTTGGAGGTGCAGAGCAGACACAACTTGCAAGCCAAACTTGCAAATATTTGGGAGAGAAAAGTACTTCCTATGTACTTGATGAAGGGCTGGGAGAGGTGTCTGAAGAAGGTGTGTGAGGTGTGTAAATCTCCATCCCGAGAAATACTCAAAGTGTGCAAGGTCCAGCCAAGCAACTCAACCCAGTCTGAGAGATGGGACTGGGAAATCTGCTCCAGAAGGCTCTGCTGCTGCAGCCTGCGGGGTGATGCTGCACGGTGCAGTTCAGTGAGGCTGTTCTGGGGCTGTGGGACAGGTGTAGGGTTGCCTAATCCAGCCAGGGCTCAGGGTTGGAAGGGCTCAGAGCAACCTGGGGTAGGGGAAGGTGTCCCTTCCCATGGCAAGGGGTGGAACTGGATGATCTTTGAGGTCCCTTCCAAGCCAAACTATCCTATGGATCTGTGACTTCATGGTTCTAACCTTGGGGACTTGCTCTGTTGTAGCGCTGGAATCACACTTTAGCAAAGTAGGTGCATCCTTGTTGATAACAGCAGAACAGGCCCCTGGAAGTAACATTTATTTTATAAAACACTGGGGTTTTTTTTTGTTGTTTTTTTTTTTGTTTGAGTACTCACTGCTTTCCAGCAATGGGAGCAGAAATTCTTATCATACTTAATGTGCAAGAAGCCTCCAAATACTTTGCATTCCATTTCCTAGGAAATCTGCACTCTGTGAAAAGCAGATGCTTTGGAAGTTGTATAGCTGGACTGTCTTTGATAAAGAGAAAAAAAAAATGGAGAAGAATGGTACTGAATTGTTACCCTCATCAGGAAAACCTGAATTTTCAGTTCAACTGGATTAAATGACTTTTCATTAAGAGCATGGTATCATTAAAGGCATTTAAACCCTATGCAATAATTGACCAAAGTACCAGCAGCAGCAAATAACTGGGTTTTTATAGGCTTTCTCAGCATGTTTCTAATATGATTATTGGACACCTGTGTATCCACTGTTGTATCTCTAAAAATCCCCATTTTGTATTTGATAAATAAAAAACATCCTGCAAAAGAGAAGCTCCTGCTGGATTAAGATGTGTCCCCCAAGTTGGTTATGGATTCTCCATTAGCAGTAATGCAGTTTTTCCTGCTCTGAGGCTGGATGATGGTTCACCTGCATGGTCTGTGTGGCTCAGTTCCCTGCTCAGGTGGGGGGAAGAGTGTGCAGTTGTTTCTGAGCTCATTGTAAGCATTAAAGCTTGCACTTTCTGCTGTGTAACACTGAATAATGATGCATTTTCAAAGGGGTTTCTAACACTCAGATGTGTCACCAAAACTCTTGTGATGCACAAGTGCTTCTGAAAGATGTGAGAGCACTGAGGGCACATCAGACACCCTTCTCCTCTGAGGAGTAACTTCTCTTTAGTACTTGGAAACTTTCATTTATTTTACACTTAACCAGATTCAAATATATATTTTTTTTAATGTGGCATTTTAATCTGCAGCTGTTCCATCTGTCTGGCAGAGTACCACCAAATGTTTAGGGCTGGGGTACCTGACATATCCACTGGGGAATAAAAAGGGAAGGTCAGGGGAAACCTTGCTGCTGTCTGCAGCCACCTGATGGGAGGATGTAGAAAAAAATTCATCCCTGTCAAAGATCAGGGCAGCAACAGATGCAAGCTGGGAAATGCTGGGTAGATACAGAGAAATGTTTTGTGGTCATGAGGGGATGGGGTGCTGGGACAGCTGGTGGTGGGAGCGTGGGGACTCTCCATCCTTAGAGAGATGCACAACTTGGTGGGACCAAGCATTGAGCTGTCTGGCCTAGGATGGCCGGATGTGCTTTGAAGAGGAGCCTGGACTAGATGATCTCTGTCCATCCCTCCCAAATATTAATGATTCTGTGGTTCACTCCACATCTCCTGAAGCAGCGATCTTTTACAAAATGAAGAAAGTCAGCAGTTAATAGGAGCCATTCAGATTTACTCAGGTGCTATGGAGGAGATGGTGCTTATTTTGGAAAGCTGTTGTGGGTTCTGTGACACTGTGAACTGGTGCCAGGTTTGATCAGGAGAAATTCATGTAACAAAAGTAATGAATGGCTCTCCTGTAGCCATCAGAACATCCCCGTTGTTTTCTTAATGTTCCAATACCTAGGATATTATCCTAGAAGCCAAATAATGTACTTTTAATCAGAATGTATACCACTTAGAATAGTCTCCTGATTTTTCTTTGTTTTGGGAGACACATAAAGATGCTTTATATATTATTGTTAATCCAAATGTGTTTTGAAAGAACAGCTTATAATAGGAAAATCATGATGTCATAACTCACAAATTAGAACAGCCAGGAGGAAATGCCATAATCACAAGATTAGCTCAAAGATTTAAGTGAGGTCAGAGACTTGACTCACCAGTTGTACTTTGACCTTTTTTTCTGAATTAAATGAGGGAGCTGTGTATGAAGCACAGAAGCAGATAAGGTCTGTAATTCATCTGTAATTTTTATTCCATTCTCATTTTGAGATGTGCTGGTTTTTGGCATTTCTGGTTCAGGATAGCAGTAATGACCCTCGCTTGCTATCAGTGTTATTGGGCATTTAGCACAAACCTGGTGCTTGGTTGTACATGGCTTTTCCAGAACACAATGATAGAAATTAAGGTTTTCCATTCTCACTCAGCTGTTAATACACTTCTTGTTGCTTTTCTTTCCTCTTTTCTTATGGAGCCATTGGTAAATTGAAGGAAAGAAAATCATTGCACCAAAAGAAGTTAGGGAGAGAGTTGCCTCATGTAACATCACTACTGTGCCATTGGCTGTCCCTTATCAGGTATCATAAACTAAATAAAGCTACAACTGGTCATTACTTGGCACAGATGTTTTTTGTTGAAATATCTTTTTTTTTTAGGGTTGTGCTTGCTCCATTACTGCAACTGAGAATTAGAAGGGCATCCTGGCACTGGAATTATTCAGATGAGTTTTGAACTACAGATCCAGTAAAAAAATCAGGAGCATCAATGTATATACTTAGGCTAAGCTTGGTAAAAAATCCAGGCACTAAAAAATTGTTGGTTCCTGGCACTAAAAAATTCAGACATCATTGCAAATGTGTTAAGTGCTTTGTAATCCAACTGGCATCTCTTCCATCCAAAAATCCCCAAAAAGTCGCAGTCCAAAATGCAGCAGAACACACTTGCTGTTTAGCACTGATTTTTCTGAAACAAAGACTGAAGTAGGTAATTGACTTCTGTTGCTCATTTTTACCACATCTTTCACAAGCAAGGTGAAAGGTCTTTAATTGACTGCATTTAAAATGCTATCATTCATGAGAATTGCAAGGCTTGGAAACAGATTTGTACAAGCCTTGGTAGAATTTCTTAGTCACAGATGAAATCAACATTTAATGTGAGTCTCAGATGAAGACTTTACACAGACTTAGATATTTTCTGAGGGGGAAAGATATGCTCCCTCGTTACATGAGCAGCTAGCCACAAGAAAATGAAATCTTAAGCTTATAGGTTACCAAAAAATGTTCTTTCATGTTAGGAATGATGTCTTTAGCAAGTGTGCTCTTTTAACTCAATGACCTAAAAATGAATGGTTGATTTCTAGTATCTAGTGGTATTGGAAGCAAAGGTATTTTGCCTAAAATTCAGCACATGTGTTTCTAATGGAAGCACATATTACTGCAGTCTCCTGCCTCTGAAGCTTTTGATCCATAAACCTAGGCTCTTCAAACATTTCTACTCACCTGCTTATTTAAAGATAGGTTTTATCCCACTCATAACTTAAATTGAAATTGAGGCCTTCACTAAAAGGGAAAGAGAGAAGCACCACTTTTCCCTCTGGACAGGAAAATTTTGGGAAGCAATTAGTGGGAATCTGCAAAAGGAAGTTTTATACTCCACTCCTCTGTGCTTTCTAACAAAACCAGCCCTTCCAGTTGGCAATCATTAAAGCCCTTGGGAGGAGATGCAGGGCAGACAAAAAAGGCTGAGTGAGCCATGGGAATCACAGCTGGGTCCTCCCTGGAGTGCTGGACGTGCAGGGGGAGCCCAGTTCCCAACATAAACATCCCCAAGTCCAGCATGGCACAGAACAATCCTGCCTCGATTCCTTCCTTTTGGGCAAGAGGAAGAATTCATTGCCAGTATCACTTTCACTGTTCAGAGGTCACCTAAGCCTTGGCACTTCTGAATTTTGCATGGCCATTACCAAAATCTCAGTGTGGTGGGAGCCCCCAGCACTGTACATGGTGGTGGGAAGCAGGAGAGTTCCTGCACGCACTACCCTGGGTTGTGAGCATGCTGTTGAGCCCAGCCTGAGAACCCTGCTCTGTCACCACTATTTTTGTTTAAATTTCTCCCTTGAAAACTGCCCATTCGGAATGTGGAGAGTATCAAACATTTTAAGCCAGGAAGACAGGATTTTTTTTCTCTCCTTTCAGAGCAGGCACTTAAACGCTTTTGTGTGTGTGTGTGTGTGCAGGTTTGGCAGGCACTCTGTACAACGTAGGTCTCTGGTGAAATCAAAGTCAGCTGATCAAGCTGCACCTTTGGAAATGCAGTCAAGTAACTTTTTGGAAAGGCAGGAATTTAATTTGATTTAACATGCACACAGAAAATTAAGTTAGCGAGCCCCAGGGTGAATAATTTGTTCACTTGCAGATACCTCGTGTTTCTGACAACACAACAGAAAACTGGCATTCCATCCACTATCTCCAGAGCTTTTCTAGCACTTCCACATCAGAGCTGGAATTCTCCCAGACTGTGACATCCATCCTCTGGCAGAGCTGCAGAGGCTCAGCCAGGTAAATCCTGGCTGCTTGCCTGGGTGAGGAGCTGCTATTGGCCTCCAAATACCCTTTTTTTCCTGTACGAGGGAGACCATCTCCATCTTCAGAACACAGTGATATCCTGAAAAACTCCTGTGTTCCAGAAACCAGCTGCCTTTTCAGCTGACTCCTTGAGAGCGTGTGACAGCATGGGTAACAGTGATTGTTCAATCTGGATGCTGTATGGAAAAGAGGAAGTAAATTTAACAGATACTATGAAAAGGGAAAGCCTTGATTTCTGCAAGTCAGCAAGCAAGTGAGGATGAGGAAGGCAGGGCTACCTCAAAGTGGGAAGGAGGGGAGCTGGGTTTGAGGTTTCTTATACACACATCATTTTCTGGCCTCATTACAAGCTCTCTGTGGCAGACTAATAGCTTCTCTGACCTCAGGTAGTCTCTCTCCAATTTAGGCTTATTACAGAAAACTATCAAGCCTTTTCTCCACATGGATAAATCCATAATTAACTCTGGTTGCAGCACAGACTGTAAGGGGACTTCTGCCTCATAGGCCCATCAAAGAATTTGAAATCCCTTAGAAGACATTGTCCATTTAGTCCTTAGCTTCTTATCAGTGGCATTTCCTGCTAGCCTAAATGCATCCCAAATTAAATCACATACCTCAGCCTTCAGCCTGTTTTACTTGGGTAGTTTCTACTGCTCAGTGAGCTTTCTTTCTCCCTGCTTTTTGTTTGTTCTTTTTAAAGAAGGATTTTCATACCCAAGAAAGCTTTTGGATATGCCAGGCGTAAATCCTGGCTGATGTGGAGTGATGCAGATCCGAGCAAAAGTGCCTTGATTCCACAGAGAAAGGTTTGGGAGGATCCAGAGAAGGGAGTCTGCCTTTTCCACACTGTCCTTTGAACCTGTTACAAGAAGACTTGACAGCCAGTAAAGGGAATAGAAGGTAAAAAGGTGTCTCAGGTGCAAAAGGCAGCAGGTCTGTGAAATGCGTGATGTTCCCGTGGAAATAAATCCTAAAGAAAGCAGAAGGATGAGTGTATTGATTGCTTCTTGGCAAGGCCCAGCAGTGCTGACTCACCAGTTCTTGACTAGAAAGAAAATAATCTCTCCTTCCTTGTACTTGATTAATTTATTGAAAGGCTGTTAACAAAGTGACAGTATTGTTCTTTAAACAGAAATGATTTTGTTTGTTTTTTAAAATGAAGCTTTCTGATCATCTAATTATTGAAAACGTCAGTGGAAACTCAGAGCTCTCTTGCTTTTTTTTTTTTTTTTTTGTGTTTGTGCTTTCCCATCTGATTCAGTTGTGGCAATTCTGAATTAGATCAATGTCATTTTATGGGTAACAGATTCCAGCGTCTCAAACCTAGGGCTGTTACCCAATGGTAGGATCAGGCAGAAAAAGAAGTTTGTTAATTGTAGGACTCAGCTCTCAACTGAGACTTAAAACAAGAAGTAAGGAAAGTTTGATTTCCCTATTTTTTATGTGTGTTTTTTTCCTTATTTTGAGTCTTCAAAATTCACTTTGTGTCAAAAAGATTTAAGAGAAACCTGGCAGACTTTGTTTCATGTGTATATCTGGCTATATTTGCTACTTACATATAGCATCACTTGGAATTCAAAATATTTTAGGTGAAATGCTATGACCTCCTGCTTTCTTCAGACTGCTGGAATATGCATCACTCAGCTGTCATGGGTGATGATAATAGTTCATTAAAAATGACACCATTTGGCAAGCATATTTCTCTGAGTATGAGAAAAAAGCATCAGCACTCCAAAAAGTGACATTTAAAAACATACTGATAATTTTGTCTCACTGTCCTTTAAATTTTTAGTTAAAAAAAAAAAATCTTAATAGAAAGAATTTTAAGGAACATTTTGTTAGGATGGGATTGTCTGTCTGCCATTTTCCATATGAGAACAATTTAACACTGGGGTCAAGACACCCCCTGTTGTTCCTTATCTTTAGTCCCTTATGTTTGAGTCAACAATATATTTTATGTCTGTTGGTTTTTTTTGTTTGTTTTTTTTTTTTTTTTTTTTTTTTTTTTTTTTGTGATGGTCTAAAATTCTCAGGAGCCTTCTTTATCCTGCTTTTCTTGAATTAAGGACCCTCCTTATGTTTTATGGTTGAGAATATTGCCACTCACATAACCATATCCTCCCATGAAATGAAAGGGAAACTTCCAGTTATTTACAGCATATTAAAGATCTGTGTGAAAAGAAATTTTCTCATTCAGTATTTTATTACAATTTTTATCATATAACTGTAGCAGATTAAAGGAATTCATAAAGAAATGGGTTTTCATTTCAGATACACAATTAGACTTTTTCTTACTGTTGTAATTTTTTAGTCATCTCTCTCGTACTTTGAATTTTCATAAACTTATAAAACTGAAACTAGATTTTTTGAGTTTGAGTCTAGATTATGTGAGCTATTTAAAGTTTTCCACAGTCATGCATTTTCTTCAGTGCCTTTCTTTGCATCCTGTGCATACATTTGATTCTTCGTTTGGGCCTTGAAATACTAAATTATATAGGGATAGGAGGAAGAAATGGGATTTTTCCTGGATTTCGGTTTAAGACAGCTGGCAGGTCTGCCTCTCTTCTTAAAACATAATATTTACTGTCCTAGCATTTCATCCTCTTGGGATGTTTTTATTTAGGGGAGAACCCAATATTACCCTCAGCAAGGACACGTTGAGCCCAGAGCCATTTATTATGCTAACTGTTTTCCATCCTGAATTTCAAACTGCAACATTGCTGGGATTTTTCATGGTGGGAGAGTGGATGCTGGAGATTCAGTTACAAGCTTTTGTTTGGCTTCTGCCCCTGAGGAAAATCCTGGCCTGGAACAGTCACTGCTTTCATAGAGCAAGCCTAATAGGTGTTGCTTTAAAAAAATCCTCTTAGGTCACTGTGTGTAAGCTGAACTGGGAAATTTTCACAAGAACCTCCATTGCCACAGTACATGTCCTGATGTGGGATGTGGAGATGGACAGCACAGCACTCAAGCCCGTGCTGCTCAGGGATGCTCTGTGTGCACTGCGGGTTGCTGGGACTGCGGCAAAGGCAGGGATCAGTCAGCCTCAGGCAGCTGTCCCTGCTCACTCCATCCCACCTCCATCCTGCCACAGACAGGGACAAGGCTGGGGTCTGCCAGGGAAGGGGGAGACTGCTGGGTTGGGTTGATTAAGCCTGTGCACGTGTCTGGACAAAGGAGATGTCAGCTTGAATGACTTGCCCTGAGTTTCTCTCTGCTCCTCTCTCTTGCAGATAAATGGTGCAAGTCACAGGGGGAGCACCCCGCTAAAGCAGGAAAGTAATCAAGGGTTGAAACTTATTATCTTACCCCTATTGTTTTCTTATCAGTTTATGAAGTCTTAAATCGTCTTAAAATAAGAATTTCTAACAAATTAGCTGAAACTTCTCCTTACACAGCAGTCACAGGGAATAATAAATGCTACATATCCACTTAAGAGCAATTCAGGAACAAAATTTTGGAAACACCAGGTTCAGAATTTTTCAGTTTGTAACTCTGATCTCTGTTTTATTTGCTGGAGAGTATAAAGCAGGAAACAATTTTGGTCATAAACTCTTCAAAGAGCAACTGGATCCTTTGTAAAATACATGTGTATTTCTTTTTATTGATTTACAAAATCACAGTGATTCCCAAGTCTGCAAAGCGTTGAGGTTGCAGTAGAAAACCAAGTGTATGTTCATTGTGTAAAAGGACAAGGAGCTGCCAGATACTGAATTTGCTACACATTTTATTGCTTAAAACATTTGTCCAACTTGTTTGAATAGAAATGTGAGGTAGAAAAAAAGACAAAGAGAAGAAAAATCCTGGAAGAGGAAAAGGAATGTAAATAAAAAAAGTGAAGGAAAAATTCACAGTTGATCTGTGATTGAAATTATTGCTGCTAATGTATTTCAGAGTTGTCCTCAGTAGTTACAGCACATATAAGTAACTTTTTATCAGTGCTGGTCTATGCTACATAACATAAATTGTTTCCTTTCCATGCAGTTAAAATAATGTACAAACACTGCAGTTGTTTATTATTTCTAATCCCTTGGTTGAGCAGGTATCAAAATCTCTTCTGTTTTTTGAAGTAAGGGAATAAAATGTCTCAGAAAAAGTATTCCAATTTGGACTTTCAGCCCTAGGCTTCCTCTAAAGTTCTTTTTGCTGGATCCTGGAATATGCTCTATTACGTCTTCCACGCACCCCCAAGGCTCTGAATTTGCTGAGCTTATGTACTGTTTCTTTTCTGCCTCTAAGGCTCTGAACTGAAGTCCTCTGGAGACTTAGAAGAATATTCAGCTATTTCCCAGGAGTTCCACTGTGGCAAGTTTGGGTCTTTGTTAAGTAGGGTTTGCCACAAGTTGAAGGAGACCAGAGCCAGCATCCAGGATATCAGTCTAGCAGTAAGAATGGAGTGTACTGCCCAGGGAGGAGGTGTGGGATAAGAACTGAAACAGACAAGCATGCAGGATTTTAATTTCAACTTGCAGATCCTACTAAGTCACAACTATTTGGTTGAATGCTAAAGGTTGCAAATGAAAAGGATTGACCTGAACTGAAGCTCCTTTGGTAAAATCCAGGATGAATTACTGCAGCTCTTGTGTATCGGTCTTCTAGAAAACAGTGTAGGTAAACTTCATTTATTCAAAACTCTGCTGTTGGCTCCCAGAGTTTGCCCAAGAGATAAAAACAAACTTCTCAAAGTTCCGATGATGCATTTGCAGAACCTGGGGGTGTTAATCCTCCTGGCCTAGCCAAGCTGCTGCTTCAAGGATTGCAGTGAGATTTTCCTTCACCTCTGCTGCAGTCACACTTGGCCCTGAATTCCTTCCTAGCCTTAAATAATTGTGTCCTCTCGCTGAGTTTTGTAAACTCTCCTTGTTCTCTGTGTATTGGAGGCTCAGAGGCTGCAGCTCGGACATGCAGAGGCAGCACAACAGCAGTTCTTCCATCCTTTCCTACACCACTGGAGCTAAAGCAGGACTCTTTCCCTGGCCTTTCCCTCCATTCCCTGAGCTGATCTCCATGTGCAAAACCCAAGTACTGCACATCCCAGAAGTCTGTTTTGTGTAAACTTTCCCTCCAGTCACAGGGAATCTCTTACGCCCAGGTAATTCCTCACTGTGTGGGACCTGATGCTGAAGGATAATTTTCCTCTCTTGCAGGCTGGGAATTTACATCCCACTTAGTCAGGCAAATCCATGTCCTTTGTTTGACAGGTGCTTGTCATTGAGCTTGATCACATTTTTTCAATCCTGCTGCCAAGAATCTGTGACAGCAGTGAGTTACATCAGTATACAACTGCAATAACAGAGAATAAATCATTTTACCATATGGAAAGAGTGGTTGCGTTGTATTTTACTCATCAGAAGGAACATCTCCAGCAGCTAGATGTGATTTCTTGTTATGACAGGTATAGGGTCAGATACTTTTATCAAGTTATACTTTTTCCCTCATTGTTTTGCTCTGCTACCTAGCCTGGAAGACAGCCTGAAATAATGAGAGCTTATCATCAGTTGCAGAAGGAATGTGCCCAAATTTTTTGTGCTCCCTTGGGTGAATTAAACTCTGATTTTAAAGAAAGGTATTATTCTCTTTCAGCTTGGCATTTATAAGCCTCCATTTATTTTAAGGTATTTCTCAATAGAAAATGCTGTATTTTAAGCATACCTGTTTTCCTTGGGTAAAACTTTTTTTTTTTAACTGCTGGCCAGCATTTCTTTGTACTTTTATTTTATTTTTACTTTACACTTTAGTGTCTTAACTACAAAGTGTAAGGCTTGATTCAAAAAGATACTGCTCAATTTGAATGAGGGAGTTGGGCTACTCTGGTTAATGGAAGTAGTTTCCAGGTATAACTGAAGGTTTTAGTAGCAAAGAACACCATTCAGTAGGCTAATGGATGAAACAACCTGTTTCAGATGCTCCTGTTGGATAGCTTCTGAATGGATTCCTTGACCTAAAATTTCCTGATGGAAATATAAAATTCTTCCACCTTTTTGTATGTCCTTTATGTGCAATAGCTTATGGAAGGCAAATCTTCTTCTAATTTTACATGTTTCTTAGGCCTTCTAAGTATACCATATTGAGCCCTTCCTCCTGCTTGCTGATTTTGGCTTTTATCACTTTATTTAAAAAAAAAATATTTTATTACTGTGGTAGATGGTCATTTGGCTGCTGCTACTAAAACCTTCAGTTATATTTGTAAACTACTCCATTAACCAGAGCAGCCCAACTCCCTTATAAAAACTGAGTGGTGTATTGTTTAATCAAGCCTTACACTTTGTAGGTAAGATGCTAAAGTGCGAAAAAAAGAGGAAGAAATACACAAAAAATGCAGTCCACTAGATAAGCAATAAAAAAATACATTGTTTTACCTGTGACAGTGGGTGTTTTGGCAGAGTACAATGGATCTGTAACTGTAAGGAAAAATAAAATTATTTTGAAAGATGTTGGCCACAGTGTAAATAATCAGCTCTTTCTGAAGGAGGACAGTGGCTACGTTTACATTACCAAAGTTTTTTCTGCTTTTAACTTGCCTTTGGGTTGTTCACAAGCACATAGGGATTTAGAAGAAAGAGAGGGAAACTCAAAAATTTAAAATGGAGCTAAGAATACTGTATCATTAGAAATTCAAATATGAGGAAACAAAAAGGAAGCAAAATAGGATCATAAAATCATGAGATACATTGAATGAGCCAGTGTATCTAGAAGTTTCGTTTTACAGGCAAGGAGACTACACTTAACCACCATATCAGAAAGTGAAACTGAGGAGTTATATTCTGATGTTGTAGTCTGGTAACAGCACATGCTGGCTAGCAGGATCCCTGGCCCAGAAATTTATGAGATTCCTAGGCCAGCCAAGTGCTAATTTTCTAGGAGAAGTGGAATTATCATTTTGAGATCTTCATTGCTTCAGCTCCTGGGATAAATGTTCTTTTTATTTGTATTTCTTCTGGAAATGTTTCTCCCTCTGTCCAGATCCAAAAGGAAAAAAACTGCCCCTAAGGCTGCAATTCAGAGAGGTAGGACTAGACCAGAGTAGGGGCATTTCTGAGATTAAAACAAGAGAGAAATGGATTGGCTGGCCAATCCATCCCAAAGGTATTGGGTTATTCATTGTATTTTCATCGACAGCATCCTGGTGTAAGCCTGTCTCATGTTGCAATTTACAACACATCTCTAATTTACTTGGACAGTTATGATTCCAGTCACAGCCTTCGTTTTTGGATCTTATTGCAAGGATTAGGCTGCAGTGGCAGCTCTGGGGCACTCTCAGGGGGAGATCAGGGACTACATGGAGGCAAAATTATTCTACCCCCAGCTGCCTTAGGTGTTGTTTCTTCCAGTCTGAGCAGAGACTTTATGGGAAGAACTCCAATCTCCACAGTGGTGAACACATTTTATCAGCAGGAAATCCCTGCCCTTACTGATGGGTGCAGTTTCATCCTTGTCCATGTCACCATTCCTGAATCATCTTCTTCCTGAATGCCTTCCCTTAGAATCATGCAGAGTGTGCCATGCTGGCATTTTCTAAGACTTGTTTGAAGCTTGTGAAATCCACGCCTTTTAGTCAGGATTTTAGATAGCTCAGAGCTGGGGGTTTGTTTTACATAATTATACCACGGTCAAGACTTCAAACTATCGCTCCGAGTGTTATCACTCTCATTAGGAGGCCCTGTGTTTCAAAGATGCTATCAGGTTGTATGACATCTGTAATTACTCCATCATATCAGCCTCTGCAGCCCTGCTGAAGCATTTTGGGGTTGTTTTTTTTTCCTCCCTGGCTGTGCCACATTGTGTCACAAACAGCCAGTTGTTGTAAACACTGCAGGAGCAGAGGGGCACACAGACAGCCCATTGACAACTGAGAGGCGACCCAGAAGATAATTACTAACATTGCTTGGGAAAAAAAAAAAAAAAAAAAAAAAACCAAAAAAACAAACAAACCCAAGTGTAGCCAGACAAGGAAGGATATGTTTTTATGAAAGCAGACAGTCTTAATTCCAAAATTAATTTGTGTCTCCAGCCACTGATAATTAAAGGGGGGAGGGAGGGCAGAAGCAGTGCTTTTCCCTTTGTTCTGTAATTTACCTTATCAGAAAAACGTGCTCACATGGAACAAGACAGATTTGGAGGATGGATCATCTGGCTTTGGTTTGGAAGTTTAAGCACTGGAGAGGGAGTGGTTTAGGACTAAGAGGCTGCAGGGACACTTGTGTACAACGGGCTTTAAATGGCTTTAGGTGACAAAGCGTCTTCCTGTGTTCATTCCAACATGAAACCTGGTCACATTTCCAGAGCAGCACAGCCAAGTGCACCAAACCAGCCCTGTGCTGGGCAAACAAAACACATTCCCTTGTCCAGGACAGCCAGGGCAAACCCAGCTGGCTCACTCTGACACCCAGGCTGTGAAACTGATAGTGGAGACACAGACGCTGCTATTCAAAGTCCAAGGAGCCTGCAGAAAGTTTTTAATTTTGTCCAGCCCAGTCTAAAGAAGGTGGTACTCAGGTGTGAATGTCCTGTTTGAGTTTGCTCTTTGGCATAAATGCATCCTTTAGGATTAGGAACTAAGTGAGAAAGATTCTGTAGCTGGTTTTGGAGAGCAGAATTGCACACCCACTGTATCCCTTGTTGTGTCCATCCTTGTCTTCATACCAACAGGGCACTGGTAGATGCTGCTGTGGAACAGCTCCTGGTGCTACAAGGGGAGTTTAAATGGCTTCAGCGAGTTTCCAAAGTCATACCCCAGCTATTCCTCTGTACTTCAAACCAAGCACACAGAGAAAATAGAGCTGGCAAAAAATTCAGTTTGCACATCTATAACTGCTTTATTTAAAACCAGAAAATCATCAGAAAAAACACTCCCAACCAATTAAAAAAGCCAAACAAACAACAACAAACAAACCCCAAGCTTTTTGGTGCATTTAAAATAGTAGTTTGCTGCTACTGTGTGCAAACAGTATTAAAGGGATAAAACATGATAATTGTAATTTCTGATAAATATAGCTATAAAAATTATTATTGAACAGTTAGCTGAGAAAAAGGGTCTAGAAGTGTTGGAGAGTATTTAGTTCCATATCTTTCTATTCCTGATAGTTGTTTCCTCAGCAGGACTTCCCCATATTTGCAATACAACATTCAGATTTCCATTCTGCACAGGTTCCCAAATCCCATTCACTGCCAGATCTGCACTCTGCAATGGGGCTAACTTCTGTCACATGTTGTTGGTTAGCTTGGCACTTCAGCCCTGGCAACATTCATGTCCATGGCTCTATAAACTGAATTTAATTCAACAAGACTCGTGCTTAAAGGCTGAAATGAAAAGCAGCCCAGTATTAGGGAGGTGTGTATTCAGTGCAGTGCCACACATGTAAAAATAATCTGGAGGGGCAGTGCTCAGAACAGGCACTGAGAAGTTACACATGAATTAATTCTCTCACTCTCGTGACTATTTTGTTTGATACCATGAAACTGGAGGAAACAATGGTCCAATTCATCCAGTCCAGCAGTTTAACTTGGCTGATGGAGTAATTGAGTATAAACAACCCTCGTGTAGGTTTAGGGAGATGTGCATGTTCACAGGCATGTCAGGGAAATTCCACTTTAGCAGTACAAGGCATTTTTATGGTGCTACAGTTATGTGAAGGCTCATATGCATATAAATATTTCAGGGAAAGTATTAGATCCTTAGCCAGATTAATTATATTGTGAAAAGTAGTAATAATGAATCTCTCTTTATATTAATTCTCAGGAAATATAGGCCAGAATTATGCAAGTGATTTTCCATTTTGGGAAAAAAAAGAGAATACAGTCAGAGTTAGGAATAAATTAGAAACAATGAAAATATAGTCATCCTTTTTAACCATACTTTTTTTATTTCCTGGATTTAATGCCTTTATTTTGGTAAAAATTTCTATATTGAATTCTTTTAAACGGTTACTTACATCTGCCATAATGCAATTGCACAGTATTTTTCCTCAAAGTAGTAGGTGAAATTGAACTGCCTTCTTTCCACCAAAAAAAAAAAAAAAAAAAAAAAAGAAAGAAAAAAAATCAAAACCACAAAGTTTTCTTCAAATCTTTGTCTTTAAATTCTGAATGACAGAAGTGTCTCTTGGTTGGCTAATAACAAATCACGATTCCTGTGGGGTAAGAAGGTCAAAGCATTACATTTTGCTAAGTGGACAAGCATTTGTTACATTTAGGAAGGTCAGTCCAGTATCCAGTGTCTTTACTGCAGAAACACAATGTGTTTCATTCTAGCAGGGAATCAGATTTCTTCCTGGGTGGACTCAACTACAGCCAGTGTCCCAGGGAGGAGGACTAACATTTTTAAAAATGACTGATGATGTTGAGTACCTCAGCTGACATTTTAAAGAAACTTGACGTCTTGAAGCTGTGGGTCATCTGTCATTAGAGAAAATATCCTACTGCAGATTTCCAAGGGGTAGAAAGAGCAAACAGGTCACTGGGTTTTGGAATATGTGCTGTTTCAGCTGTGCATGGGGACTGATGTGTTCTCTTACCCCTCTGCACTGTAAACAGAGGGGGAAAAAATAAAAACATAATAAATATATGCCTTTCACCAGGGATAATTTTGCTTATCATTTGTGTTTCTGGACACCAAGGTGTCATTGTGTTAGAAAGGATGGAAAACCAGAGAGGGCAAGTGCCATAAATGCCCCTTTAGAGACTAAATTTTAACTCTTTTCCAGCAAAGGAATTGACTCCTGAACCCAGTGCTGCCCACTCTCATGTCGTTAATTGCCTTTCAAACTGATACTGGCCCAGCCTGGATTGTGACAGAATTAAGGCTTTGGGGGCATCACAGAACTGAGCCTGTTCCTATTGGGGTTTTGTGGACATGGCAGTATTTGAACAAGATAAAACTCTCAGTTCTGCTATGAAGCATGTTCCTATGCTGTCATGGCAAACTGCACTCGTGTGACTCTGCTCTTTTACCATGGCCATGGTGTTATTCTCATTCCTTTTCCAGTAGTGGGAGAGAGAATTTACACATCCTTTGGACAGTGCCAGGCTTTAAATCACTTGTAACAGCAGTGGAAAGTTAATATTCTACACCCTTTTTGGTTACTATTTAGTAACAAATGCCTTCCTAATATCCACATTTAAAATACACTTTGTTTTTTGTTCTAAGACATGTTTAATGTACTTTTCAAAAGCCTTTCCTAGTTTGCTTCTTAAATCTAAAGCATTTTAACTAGCATTCTACTCTTATGTTGCCTTGCAGTCAATTTTGGTTTGCAATGAATTTGCTTTGACTGTGTAGACAGGTGTTTTGAGTTTGCAGAACTGAAACACCAGATTTTTTAGCAAATATTGTGAACAAGTACTGCAAGTTGTATCTATCAGAGCTAATCCTTAGGAACTGTTGGCTCTGAGGATTATGAATGTTATGATACCTAAGCAGAACTAATTGAAACATTTGCAGTCATTCTTCAGGTTTTTTTGCCACCTATTTCATTATTGTTTTATCATTAAAAAAGAAGGGTTTGGTACTGAGCTTTTCTGAGCTCAAGAATTGTTCATGGATTACTTCAGGGTACTACTGAGAAACCTTATCCCTCCCTCCATAAGAACAGTAGAATCTTTTCTTTGGAGAACTGGCCAAATCCTGCCAGCATTATTCACATGCTGTGTACTACTAAAATAATGTCTTTAAATAAAGCAGCAACCCAAAGTGTTGTAATATAATGCAAATTAAACAATCAGTGTGTTAAAACATAGCTCCAGGTATAAAAGACAATGACTGGAAAGACTGTGAGCAGATAAATTACCTGAGCAGCTGCCTAGCATGCAGACATCAGCTCATTTCTGATGAGATCCTTGATTTAAAATCACCTTGATCCTCCTTAAAGCACATCTCACAGGATTCTTACATTATTTTGTAGGTGATGGAACATATCTGTGTTGTAGATAATTGCTCTAACTGGATAGAAAATACATTTCAGATGTGACCTCTCAGTCTGCTTTTGAGCATAAACCACTGACAGCACAAATGGGGCAAAAGTGAATAATTGTTTAGGGTTATTTTTAAACATTATTTTGATGGATTTGGTGGTCTTCTCGCTAACCACTTTTAGTCACTGGTCAGAATTAGTCAGAATAAAACAGTGGTGGATGCTTCTCAGAACATCAAGCATAGGGCACTAATAGTTTTTTATATGTTGAAATAGATTAAAAATATGAAGTCTAAAAATCTAATCTCATTGTATGACTTCTAAAGTGACATTTTAAATGTACTCTTTAAAGAAATATGACATGGTGGGGCTGTTTTTCAGTTTGGATTCTAAATGCAATTTGAAGTTGCTGCACAAAAACAATAGATAAGTTAATAATTGCAGCTCTTCTTCCCCTCATAATTTACCTATAGACTTCTTATTGTATCTAATGAGCAGACCAGCCAAAAGTTCAGCCAGTATTGCCTTTCCAAAACATTCCAAAACTGCAAGCCAGAAACCTCAAAAATCACAAAATGCTGCACTATTCTGATTAATTTTCAATTCTTCCATATTTTATTCCAAGTTTTGAATCGCAGACATCATGCACACATTTTTCATGAGCCCTGGGAGCTGGACTTCCAGCAATTCCTACACAATGCCTTGCTGCCTGTGGTGTGGAACTCTGAGAAAGTCATGGAATACCACGGGACTGTCCATGAGGCCACAAGAGTAAATGTTCATTAGCTACTGCAGAGCTCTGATCTCATGCCTGTAAACAAGCACATCCATGAGTGCTCAAATTTGCTTTTTGTCTGCAATACTTTACCTGCTTCTCTATGGCATGGTCAGCATACAGGCTACTTTTAAAACCTGGCACATTCACCTCTCAGGAATTCTCTGAGGCATAATTCTGGTTTGGAAAAGGGTTTCGCACCTCAATGAAACATTTTCTGAGCAAAAAATATGATTCTGACAGTCCTCAGAGCTGTGGTCCAAAATAATTAGTCCTGTCTTTCGGATTAGTGTTTGTTGCCAGATTGCATGAATATATTTTTATGACCCCATTTTTATTATTCATTGCTGAGTAACCTCCTGGTTTGGATCCTAGCAAGGATCCAGTCAAATCAAAGTATTTAAACTGCTGCTAATGACCATTTTGTTAGATTATTGACCCCCCTCTGTTCTGTCTCTGCCTGCACTAATGGCCAATTTTCAAGAGATAGTTTCCTAATTAATTCTGCCACGTGATGATTAGCATTGTCAAATATTTAATATCTCCTTTCAAATGGTGAGAAGAACAAAACTTGCAGGTTTTTTTTATTGCTGCCAGAAAGTTCCTGACTTCATGATAATTCAGTTCTTTCTGTGGAGACCATGAGAATGTAATAACATTCTGCAGATGCTGCTTAAAATAGTTACATGTACAAAAATTCCTCTGTTCTTCCCAGGATTTTTAATAGGTTTTGCCCTTCCTTTACGGAGGAAGGGAAATTAGGTAGGTTCCCACCACAGTTGTCAGCCCATTCTGCAAGTAGAATAGATGCCAGTGGTTTAATGCAAGAACACCTCAGTCCAGCAAATGAGTCTGTCACAAAGATTTTAAAGATTCTTGTTGTTTTCCATTACCCATTTTTCCTGCTCTAAATAGCCTCATGTTCCATCTGCTAGGAAGCATAAAAAGCAGATTTTCATTTTCTACCTCTTATATTTGTGATTCAGTGTTCAGCAGAAAGTCATCCCAGTTTAGACACCTACTTTTCCAGTTTCTTCAGCAATAATGGGGTTTCCAGAAGAAACGTGGATATTCTGTTGCTCAAAGCAGAGCTCAAGGGTTTTGAGAGTAAAGTGATCATGCCACCAGGGCTTATTTTCAGGGTTAAAATTGCCTAGAGCTGAGCATTATGCAACCTCTGCAGATTTCCACAGGAATTCTTTAACTTAATTGGCAGAGGAGTTTGGCCATCTGAGTTTCTGGAGAGAAAGGATTTGAGTTTTTAAAACTGCCTTGGATGTTTTAAATTCAGAAAGAAAGTGGTCACAATTAAAAACTTTTGTTGTGAAGCACTAACATTGGTTTAATCTAGCTGCATTTCAGATTCCCAAGGAATAATCTGATTTTCAGCTTCTCCTCCCTGACCTGAGCGGTTTTCCTGACAGAAGTTGCTGTTTCATTCATTTTCTTAAGAATAAACGCTGCTGGGAAAAGTCCCACTTGCTCTGCACATGCGTTTCGCTCTGAAACCCTAGCTTAGATGTACTGATAGTTTTATTTCCACATTGGCCAACAGAAATAAACAACTGCATGAAAACTGTCAAATATTAAAATGGAAAAAGTCAGAAAGCTGAACATCTTGTTTGTTTGTTGTCTTTCTTTCTTTTTTTTTTTTTTTTTTTTTTTTTTAAAGAAAGGAGCAGGCGGGGACAAAATAATGTCTGTAACAGGAAATCTCATCCTGAGTGTTAGAGAAAAACAATTTCCCCCTCCAACTATTTTCCAAGAGAGGTTTCAGTCTCCATGTCAATGGCAGACATCATTGGAGAAAGCACAGTCAGCACTTTAGCATAAAACCCCTGAAAAAAACCATTAAGTCACAGAACATGCTGTCCCAAAGGCTTGGCGGGCTGAGGTCACCGAGGTCATGGGCCTAATAAGGGAGTGTTTTAATTGGTTTCTCCCTGACATCCCTCTTTTCTCTCCCTCCTCCCCTCCACCAACCTTCACACCTTTGATCCTTCAACTGCTGGGATTCTGAAACTGTATGGAAAAAAACTGCAATTATCCAAATATCACCATTACTGTGACACGCTGCAGATAGGGCAGCACAGGGCCTCCACTACTGAGTAATCCTGTAAATTGCTTAAAATAACAACGAAGAGCACTATACACTTTTCTCATCCATTGTCAGGCTGAAATAAATA
This sequence comes from Vidua macroura, assembly GCF_024509145.1. Classification (NCBI taxonomy): domain Eukaryota; kingdom Metazoa; phylum Chordata; class Aves; order Passeriformes; family Viduidae; genus Vidua; species Vidua macroura. Next base: position 6,123,223 of record NC_071575.1, read on the forward strand.
GGTCTTTCTTTAACATGCCTAATCCTGCTAAACAGTACAAAATCCTATTACTCAATGAATTATAAATCCTGCTTCAGCACCTCATTTGTCCTGGAGTGTTTCATTGTGAAACCCAGAAATTCAATACCTCATTTTAGTCACACAATCCCTACCATTACTGCTTCTCCCCGTCCCTTCCCCCATCCTCCCGTGTTGGTTGTGCTCAGTGAGGTTTGTGTTAGGGACACCACAAACCCTGGGGAGGCAAGTAAAGACAGCAGCAGCTCGTTTAAAACCCAGCCTGCACCTTTCTGCACCTACATTCTCAGTGTGCACTTTGGGAGGGTAATGCCGGATGGATTGAAGCCCTTGTTACGTTGATGTGATGAACTGTCCAGCCACATCTCTCCTTCAGGTACACCTGTGATAGCAGCACATCTTTATTGTTTTCCCCTTCAGTGAAACAATTGCATTTTTGACATTGAGGCCCTGCATTCACCAAGTTTCTGGGGTCTTTGCAATGCACCAAACCTGCATAAAGTTGTTTAAGTCACTTAGGGTCTTGTCTTTGGAGATGAAGGATTATAGACTACAGCTCCCGGTGGGTGCTGCCCCTCTCCAAAGGTCCCTGCTTGGACCTGTGGATTTGCTGCTATTCCTGCAGCAGGAGCAGGACTGTCTCACCCGGTGTTGTGGAAATCAAGACAGTGTCAGGCTCATAGGGGCACTGCGAAGAGGGAAATTGGTGCATGGAGGAAGAGTTTTCTAAAACAAAACTCTCATGAAAACCTGAGTAAGGTGAATAAGAACAGGGTTAAGTTTGATTCCTTTCGTTTAGTTTGTATCCTAGATTGCAAGGTAATGTGTGTATTCTATTCCCATCCGTTAGAGGTGTGGCAGTTATCTTCTGTTAATTGGGCAGTTTTCTTTATCTCTTCCACAAACCAAGCCTCCCTCCCCAGGGGAGACATCTGCTGTTAATGGGCCATTGAGTGTCACTGCATGGGTGATAAAAATTACATCATCCCATTGGGAGATGCTCCACCCAGAGGGAGGAGCCAAGCATTTCTACCTGGATATAATCTGAGATTTTGGGACACCAGAACAGCACTGGATTCCCAGAGGAGCAGCTTTCTTCTCCACTGGACTCCCAGAGGAAGACCAGCCCCATAGACCAGTCAGCAAAATCATCAGGGTAATTTCAACCTGTGGTCTTGACATAAATTTGGGAAGTACAAACATTTAATGAATCTGAAACAATTCACAGAAAGTTACTGCTTGCATGTCTCTTCCTAAATGTACACAGCTAAAGATTAAAAAAACAACTATCAGCAAACAAATGTTCCTGGTGATGTGAAGAAACCAAAAGCCTGGAGCAGGTCAGGAGGGGGGAGAAGGATGAGGGGGTTTCACCCACACTGTTTCAGAAGGAAAGAGGATGCTACAGCTGTAAGAAATTAACACAAAATAAATATTTTACATGCTGATACTGATCAGAGGGGGGAAAAAAATCCAGACTGGGAACACTAAGATTTTAAGATTGTAGGGCAAGGATTTACAAAAGCCTTAGAAGAAAGAAACAGAAGTTACTAATTAGTAGTAGATTTTGCATTTAAGGTTTGTCATCTTGCACATTAATACAATTCAAGGCAGTATAACTGTAGCTGCACCTTTTTGAATGTAGCTCCACAGACAAAAAATAAAAATCTCTGTCTCAAATACTTCATGGTTTGAATCCTCAAATTTTGAATTCTTGAATTTGCCTGTCTTGTCACACAAGTAATTCTTGAGAAATTCTAGATGTGTGAACCCATCTTCTTGAGCTCAGGGAGACTCAGCACATCAGATTTGGTGGGTTATGGCCCATGTGCGAAGGACACAGAATGAGGGGGGAGAGCAAAATGCTGGATGTGGGAAATCAGCAGGGAAAGCTACAAGGGAGCAGGGCTGAGCTGTGCAGGGCTGCACCTCCAACTGCACACAGAGACATTTCTGTTTTTCTTTTGCCTATCAGGATCTTTGATTGTTTCTGACTAATCCTTTCCTATGTGCTCTTTCCTTCTATTTCAATCCACGTTGTGTTCCCACAAGTACAAAAGTGTCATTTCATGTGATTTTGCTGCAGTGAACCAGGGCAAAGCCTTTGTTTTCATAACATGTTATCAAATGTATTCTTTAAATTCTTAATTGATTCTATTAAGCTTTAAAAACAGCCCTTTCCTCCCCCCTCCCCACCTTCCCTCACATACAGCAAAAAAAGGAGGAGAAATCCCCCCAAGCCCCCTAGGCAGAGGTCTGGAATGAGTGGCAGGCTCTGCTCGGAGGAGAGCCTGGATCCCGGTGGGAAGGGTGGCTGCAGGTCAGGACAGGGGCTCGTTTACAGAGGATGGAGGGGCCCAGGAGTGCCCAGGGATCAGCAGCTGGGCCAGAGCAACATGGGGAACTCGGGGTACAACAGAAAGGAGCTCCTGGAGAGCCTTTGGGGACCCCCAGGGCTGGAAGAGCCAAGGGTGTCACAGATCAGGACAGAGGGGTTTGGCAGTGATGCCTTAAGCAGCTGGAACAGAGGTTAGATGGAGTTAAGAGGAATAAAGTGGATTTTTATTAAAGTGCCTTCAAAGGCCACACCCTGGCAGTACCGGAGCCACAGTTGTGGCTCTGCCCGGATGGCTCCAAGATGGAAGCAAAAGGGAGCATGGTCATGAAATCTCACATTTTTATAAGTTTTAGTCCATTTGCATACAGGAGTTAACTGCCCAATTAATAGCTTCAAATTATGAAGTTTCATCCTCCTTGCTTGCTTGCCCACCCTCCTCTTTTTGTATTATTTATGCTTTAGGCCTGAAGTTTTCCTTGAGTCTCCAGCTAGAACAAGATTGTTTTGTCTTCACCACCCTGTGACAAGATCCTAGTAACACTTAATATAAAGCTAAAGCTGCACACCAAAGAAGAGCAGAAAAACTTAAAACCTAACCTAACGTATCAGCAGAGCCGAGCAGGGATGCCATGATGGGGGTGACCAGGTCACCGGCACTGGCACCGGTGTGTGGGAAAGAGCTGGCCTTGCTCCGAGTGAAATGCTCTTGCTCCTGCTCCTTGATGAGTGCTCTCTTTACCCCTGAAATAATTGTTTTTAAAACCTGCTCCTCTACAGTCTGAAAATGGCCTTTTAGGTATGGCAGAGAGGTGACCCCACCAGCTCCAGCGCTGATCATATTTTGTGTTGTTGCGTAATCGGCGATTTAAAACCAAAGCAAAACGGAGTTTTCCAAGGATCTTGGGAATTCTGGGTTTACCAAACTCCCAGGCTACAGAGACTCCACAAAGTCTGCGGCTGAGGGGAGAAGTCGCTGTGGATTCCCTCGGGGCTCAAGGCAAGATCCAATAAACGGCCTAAGCTCTGGGGTATCGGGCTGTGATCTGCTAACTCTTACAATAAAGCCTTGCACTAATTAGAGGTAACCCATGTGGGCTTAGATGAGGTCACTGCACTCTCCAGTAATGGATGTTTGAGCATAAAGTTTACCTCTTCTTGTGGGTGGATTTTCTATCAGCAATACCAGGACTTTGTGAATAGTTGTCTGAGTTCCTCATCAAAATAAAATGAGAAATGTGCTTTGAGGGAGGATGGAATTAAAAAAATGAAGTTAACAATTGTAAAGCTAGGTCTAGAGCTAGTTAACTAATTTCCAACCTCTTCTTTTTCTTTATTTTCTTCCCTTGCACAGGTTTGGGAAATATTCAAGTTTTATGGTAAACTGTTCTAGATTGTATTGATTCAATCTTTTTTCAGTACATTAACAGTAACCTCCAGTAACATTTTATTTCATGTGAATAATGAGAAGTAAAGAGGAAAAATAATTATAGTTTCACAGTTATTATATGTTTACTGAAAACTATGGATTTTACCACATATTAGGTATATTCTTATCCATCAAGGGATTAAAAACACGCTGTTGTATCCTGCCATACTTAAAATACTGGAATCCAAGTTTAATGACCAATTGGCATATTAATTTTTTTTAAACCACCTGCTATAAAATAATAACATAATATAAAAATAATAACAACATAATTAGAGCAGTGAAAGGATACATTTAAGATTACTATAATGTTGGAATAAGTAATATAAAATATTTTCTACCCATATGTAGGTCAGTCTAAATGTAGTATTCTATCTCAAGTTATTAAGTCAGCGTACTTAGCCTAAGGAATAAATTATATCCCAAAATGTAAATATTAAAAAAAAAAATGCAGAGAAAATATTAGGTTAATCTGATCTTCTCTCATGTTTCTGGGATGTATCTGAGTTTTCATTCCATAAATTTTCTGGCTTGCACTGTGCAGAGATATTTTTCCCTCCCTTCCTCTCCTACTCTCCGTTATCAACAATAAACCCTTGCACTGCAAATGTCAGAATGTGTGTGTGTGTGTGTATGTAAATGCTGTGCCCTGGCTGAAATGCTTTTCTGGACCCTGCTACAGGGGCCCCAGGTCCTGTAACAATATTCAGGATAACAATGGACAGGATCCCACTGAAATATTTCATTAAGGGGGTAACTGAGGAAAGGTAAGTCTTGTAGATATTCCTTGATGCACTCCCAACGATCCTTTCCATCCAGAAATGTGAGGAGCCCTAGGAGAATGCTTTTTTTGGCACAGTTAGACGTCCAAAAAGTACATTCCTTGTTCTGAAGTGGTCTCACTGCTGTTGGCTAATATTGTGACATATTGGTGGTTCCCATTGTTCCTTGCTCCTCAGATTGCTCACAGTGCCCTCATGGCTTGAACCACGTGAAATTCTTGCTTCTGCTTTCCTGCACACTTCAGTGCCAACTCCTTCATCTTCAAGAGCAAAACACCTAAATAACATCTCTTCTGGCCTTTTATGCTAAACTTGCTTATTTTTCTTTATAGAACACAATATTTTTTTTTTTTTTTTTTTGCACACTCTGCTTCTCTCCAGGCTGGGTCACTCCTCCCTGCTCCATCATGCTCTGTCCTTCTCTCTTCACTTACATCCCTCCAAGGAACCTTTGCTTCTCAGAAACCCCTCTGGTGATGACTCAGAGCAATAAAAATGTCAGATCTCTCTTGCTCTTCTCTGGATCTCCTCTGAACCATGTGGAAAGTCATGGAAAAGGAAGGCTTGCCCTCCTTTCTTTCAAAGGCCAAAAGACCGTAAGAGCAAAAAGAGGGGAAATCTGTGATGGAAATAAATTTTAACAATACTGAAAAGCATGGTTCTAATGCATTCATGTTTTTTGCTGGGATGTGACATTAAATACAAGGATTCTACTTTTGAATATAGATGGGTAATAAGGGACTGGTTTAAATACACAAAATATGCATTTACAGTCATTTGGTTTACTACTTATGCTGGAAAATGCCAGTTTATAAACACAGTTGAAACATAAGTGTGTCTATGCATTTGAACACACAAAAAGGTGTTCTGGGTTGCAGACCTGTTTTCCTTCAATTTTTTGAGTCTACCACAAAAGGGTTTATAGTGGAAAATAGAGGAAAGTAGAGGAAAATAGAGCTGTGAGAACTACTCTGTTTCCTTTCTAAGTTTTCACCAACAATTTCACTACAGCTGAATCTGCAGGGTCTCCTTTTAATTCTTCCATTGCCTAGGCAAGAAATGCAATTCACCACAATTTTAGCACCGGTTAATAATAATTCCATCCATTTTCAGCATAATGCTCACCTGCATACTGAAATAAATGGCTTTGCTGAGTAACAAAGAGGTTATTTTTGTCCTTAAGTGCTTTGCTTAACTACAGACTGTTTCTGGGCTGTAGGCACAGATAGCAACAGATTCTGCCCCTTTGGAGCAGATCTGAGCTGGAAACAGGAGAATGCAGCCATACATATAACAGGAAATAGTACACAGTGCAGATAACTCCTGCAAAATAAAACAAAGACGTGGCAACTGTGTGTCACTGCACGGTCAATTATAAACATTTTTTTCTGTGGTTCTGCTGTGAAAAGAAACAAAGTGCAGGCAGCATTGCTACACAGTTTGTCAGATTGCTAGAGAACCACAACTATGACAGACTGAGATTTTAAATAATCATTAAAAAAAATAGAGTAGATATGCAGTAAAATAAGGCCACATATTGTACATGGCTTTTGAAAAAAAATGACTGTTAAAAGTCTGATATATTTTTAAAATTCTCAAGTTTCAGTCTTTCTCTTAGTTGGCATACAAAACCTGACAAGGTAAATTAACCATTTCACCTTTATTTTCACCGAATTTCCATTTCTAATCTCAAGTGTAATGTAATCCAGCCAGCTGCTTCTTTCCCCTCCTTCACAGGGGGATGTTTATTTACATCTATTCACTGAATTTAAAAACTGCAACCTAAACTTTATGGTAGAGATGACGACATCATTCTGACTGGTACCATTTCCAAGAGCTCACATGTTTGGCCCCAGTTCAGTAAAATGTGGTAATAAGAACTGACAGTCACTAGGAAAAAAAAAAAAGTCATAATTTCTACCTGGAAAAAACTGCTCTTGCTCTTCATTAGTGGCAGTTGGAGACTTTCCAACCATTTAAACATATCCATCATTGCTTCTCTGATTGGATATAAAACCTCAGAAAGACAGGGTCTGGTTCTTTTTCATTGTAATGGTCAGAAATCTGGTGTGTGACCAAGCAGGTAGTCAATATTGACCCATATAACTGTGAGAATACTCAGAATATTAGCAGTCCTTAACATTTGACCTAATAATGCAAAAAATCTTGTCCTAAATATCACAACCATTCTAAGATTCCATATGGGCTATTTGACAGCTGTGACTTGAGGAGAAAGAAAATTTCAGCCATCTCAAAATTTGCTTTATTCTTTGCCTGTTTTCTACCCTTTCCCAGCCCAGTCTGAGTACAGTGGCTCAAGAGATCCTCCAGCATCCACTTCTTTTCCTGGATCTTCTGCAATGCCACAAAGATTGTAATCATCATTATACTTCCTAATTAACTACTTCTTTTTTCTCCACACCATGCACTAATAGTGTATGACTCTGCTTTGCAGAATACTTAATTCTATATCAAATGGAAGTGAGTTTCGGCATCTCCCTTGGTTAGGAGCATCTTAAAATCTAATTTATGCCTTTTGAAGGTTTTGTGCTGGGCTCAGGTCTGGGAAGAACAATATGTGGGCAGCTATTCTTGTAATTAATTGTTTGCTTTCTCTGGCTGCTCTAAGAATCTGTTCTTTGTCCCGTGTATCTGATAATGTCATGACTCTGAGGTTCTTTATAGCCATAGCAGCTAATGTACCTTAATGCATTTATATTTCAGAGTCTTCAGATGGGCTCCAAGCTGGGGTCTTGTTAACAGAAACCAGAGCAGGGTGGAAGCAGCCTTCCTGATAACCACACATTCGAGGCCTCTCGTTGTGACTCTTCTCTCTTGCTGTTCCCGTGACCTCTCCCATTTCCCTCAGAGTCTAATCATCCTTATTACAGTAACAAACATCTTGCATTCTCTAATCTATTGTTTCTAATCTCACAATTTGTGCTCGTCTAGAATGTCACTTTTACAAACAGAGACAGAGTCCAGTGCCTTGTGTTCCCAAAGCACAGGCATCCACCATGAGAGGGAGTGAGGAACCTTCTTAGCTCTGAGAGATTTAGGGTTCATGATTAAGATCCCCTTAACTTCCAGGTGCGAGGTGCTGGCTTTAAACATGGAGCAAGGGAGTGTTAAAATGTAGTACACAAACAGCAACACGAGAAGAAATCCCTGTTATTTTTGCCCTTTTGAAATGCTGGGTTTAAAATCCAGCAGCAAAGGACTCATTGCAGTTAGAATCTCAGCTAACACAAAGTACCACGTGGAAATGCTGAACATCAGAGGCCCCTGGGAGGATTCAGTCTTTCCATCACCATCTCTCACCAGCAGGATTCCCACCTAAGAACATACTGAATAATAGTCTGTCCAGCCTCATCACCTGCCACTGGTGTGGGTACTTTAAGAAAAATAGAAGAGGTACCCAGTGAGACTTGTCTGCCTTCCCAGCACCTGTGGCTTAGAATCACAGAATCACAGAATAATGAGGTTGGAAGAGACCTCCAAGATCATCAAGTCCAACCTATGCCCTAACACCTCAACTAGACAATAGCACCAAGTGCCACGTCCAGTCTTTTTTTAAACACATCCAGAGATGGTGATTCTACCACCTCCCTGGAAAGACAATTCCAATACTTTATTATTCTTTTGGTGAAAAATTTCTTCCTAATATCCAACCTGTACCTTCCCTGATGGAGCTTGAAGCTGTGTCCTCTTGTTCTGTCAGTTGCTGCTGGGTGGAAGAGACCAACCCCACCTGTCTGCAGCCTCCCTTCAGGAAGTTGTAGAGAGCAATGAGGTCACCTCTGAGCCTCCTCTTCTCCAGGCTAAACAACCCCAGCTCCTTCAAACATTCCTCACAGGGCTTGTGTTCCAAGCCCCTCACCAGCCTTTGCCCTCCTCTGGACACGCTTAAGCATCTCAATGTCCTTCCTCAGATCTCCTCAGAATTCCTCAGATCTCATGTAAATATTCATTCTGTATGTTTAGTGAGTCAGATGCACCCAAATACGTGCTGTGGAGTTAGTCTAGGCATGTTCAGTTAAGTGTTCTGAGACGTGGAGGTGTCAGGGTTCCTGTCTGTGCCCTGGTGCTCCTGGAAAAACTTAAAAAGTTAATAATGTGGGTCTGCTGCACGTGCAGCAGTATTTCCTTCCAGGAGTCTGATACAGGTAGCAAACAAGAGGAAAAGAAAAAGAGAACAGAAGAGATCTTTGCTTGAGGAAAAGCACTAACAAAAAGCAGTGTTCACTCGGTCCAAGCAGGACTGTCAGAAGCTCACTCTTATCAAAATGACTCTTGGCACTGTAAACAGCTGTTCAGTCTCCAAATTACACTTTTTTACCTGCTCATCAACAGTTATCAGGGATGTACCATAAACCTGGGTTGTCTTCAGCCATGGCAATGGGTGCATTTGATCTCTTTGACCATTTTCTGTACAATTTAACCCAGACTGAGGTCTAATGTTAAATAATAATTTGCAGATTCATCCATGCTCAATAAAAAGAACATAATTTCTGGCATCTCCCAGTTTAAGCAGGAGAGAAGGACAGCAAGAAAGGGAATTTCGCCAATCTAATTATCTAGAGACATCAAAATAAAACTAGTAGGCTAATAAAAGTTAGTTGGGGGGAAAAGGCAATGAAGAGAAGCATGCAGGGCAGCAGAAAGAAAATACATGATGGGATGAAAGAGAAAGGGAGTTTAAGCAAGTGATCTTTTGTCAGCAAGAGTAAAGAACATAAAACTAGAAAATACCATTGGGTCATCAGAATGGCAGCTGGATGTCCTTATCACTCATATTCTAACAGCTTTTAAAAGGGTGGAAAAATCCTAACTGAATAACCATTCTTTTTTTTGTATTTTTAACAAAGCATATGACTTTCACATTCAGAGGTTCCATTATAACCTCTGGAAACTAAGTGCTAATGGGTTCAGTTTTCATGTCTGCACTTCAGAGTGAAAAAAGGGTCAGAAATGAGTTGCATTTTTTCCTCTTCTCATTTAAAAGAAATGATATTTTGACTTGTAAGGAGCCAAGTGCAGTTCACGTGCTTGGTTTCCTCTGTGCTGCACATAAAAACAGGAAAAGCCAGTCTTTTGGCTGTGCTTCTTTTTATTGTTGGTTGTTTGACATGTTTTTCTTTTACAATTCACAGCAGGGAGCATTTATCTGTTATGAAAACCAGTTGGGCCATTGTTAGGGAAGAAAGCTGCACTTCCCAGGAGGAAGTCAAGTGAATCTGCAGTGTGGTAGGAAGGCATTCTGCAGTGAAGCCAACGTGTGTTGGTGCTGGGGGACTCTGTGCTTTTTGAAGGAGGTGCTCAGCCACTCTCTGAGAAACGTCAGGTCTGTTCACTTAAAAAAAGCAAATATTTTATCTTACATTTCCTTTTTCTACCTCTTCTTTCCTTGCAAAACAGTAAGAAATAGAGTGTTGTCTTATTAATACTCTTTTTTTTTTACAGTCCCAATGTTGAAAGCTCATTTTGCCATTTTTCCTCAAACACAAATTCCTTAAACATTCATATCAAACATAGTCAATATGGTTTTGTAGCTCAGAGGTGTGTATTGATTCCAGATTAGGCCATGGGATTTGATTCTACCAGTCAGTCTTTTGGCCAGAGCTTGGGTGGCATTACACCTTTGAGAAGACCCACAAGTTAAATTCGCTCCAGGTTGAATAAATGTAATTTCATCTGTCTAGATCAAATAATAAAATTAATTTTAAATATCATCTAAATCATTCATCCAAGACAGAAAGCTTAAACTGTGCGAAATTTCAAAGTGGACCTCAGTCAGGAATCAGTATCTGCTCTTTTCAGCAATATTCTGATCTGAAGTCAAACTTTGCATTTGCATAATGTTGTTGTCAAACTCTGAATGAAGAACACAGAAAGTAAGATTTTCATCTTGATTTATATTGTATGACTTGCTCATATATGTGGTAGGGTTTAAAGTACATAATTGAATTATTCAGCCTTCTTTTTAAGTTATATATCCAGTGTACCAGATTGATATGGTTTTTTAACTTATTGGGTTAATCAAATTATTGTGAAATCCTGTATTTATAATTATTAATATTTCTCTTGGATGAATATTTGTTTTTATACACAGCTTACAAGCCAATAACAATAAATTTAAGACTAGAAAGCAAAATAAGGATAAAAAATAACTGGATTCTCACCTTTTAAAATGCTAGTCCAGTGTTTCATTTTGTGCACTTGCTTTTGGGCTCAATTTGACCTTTGTAAAATATACAAAGCCAGGACACCAGGCTGCAGAGTTGATATTCAGACTTCTGCCTTGTGGACTGGGATTTCATTAATACATTGGCTCTTCAACTGGTGTTTTAGTGCAAAGGCTGTGAATTGCCTGTGAAATTTCCATTGTTCCTTATGACTTTTGTTCTTTTAATAAGTCCTCAATAATTCAGTGTACTAGATTGCCTCTGTGGGAAAAATATTTATTCCAAGAGATCTCACAAAGATAAAAAGCTCATTGAAAATAGCTCCTCAGTTCTGGCTGAGGCAAAATAGCAGTACAAGACAAATAATTGGTTCTAATGAAAAAAAATAAACCAAAGCAAACAAATTCCAGAGGGGCATATTTTAGTTTGTTTCACTAAGACTTAAGAATTCCATATAGCAAGAATTATAAGCTTCCTGATCAAACTGTATTAAAAGTCCAAAGTCCATTTCACACTTGAACTCCTCTGTGTTCCAGCTATTTTTATCTGAAGTTATGCAAGACTGTGTCCATGGGTAAGTCATCTAAAAGTATTAAAAGCTACAGATATCCATCATTTAGAACATCAACTGACATCCACTTCATTGTAGAAAAATAAAAAAAAACATTTTGGTAGCCCTTGACACAATTTACAATATACATTTTTTTTTGCTTGCATGCACTGTAATTGGGCAGTTTGGGCACAGTTTCTTGCTTATAAAGCTTATATTGAGATAGAAATGACAAATGTTTGGGACTGAAGTATTTCTTCTTCTATTTCTGGAATAGAAAAGGACCTAGAAATCTTTGGAATATTTAGATGGTGAAGGCACTTTTGTATTGATACAAATCATATTGTAAGTCTAAAATGTTAAGATTTAAATTTGTCGATCAAGGGGTATATTTAATACGAGGGTTCAGAGCTTTCCAGGAGAAGAAACCCATTCCCTGGCAATGGATAAATTCCAACAACATTTTGAAACAGAGATCAAAGTGATTTTGTAGACTTGCTAGGTTTGCATCCATTAGCAGAGGTTACTCCTAAAGAGCAAATACTTGCCTTTGAAATGAAGTAGACAGCCTCAGGTATCAGGTGTTTCCAAAAACATTCCCCACAGAGAAATACAAAAAAAAAAAAATTCTTTATCTCCCATTTCAAGGCATATTAGTTTGTCTATGAATTCATATCATCCTAAAGTGTATTTTAGGAAGAAAGTAAAAATATTTCCAACAAGGCTGCTTAATCTATTTGCATACTATCTGCTACCTCCTCCTGAGACTGCTTTTATCCTTGACATGAAAAAATAAATGAATGCTTCATCAGGCTTCAGTGTATTCCTCCTTCTTAGAAGCATTTCTTGGAAGGAGCTAAAAATTCTGCTGGAGTCTACAATAATATTCTCATGAAGTTCAGAAATGGGTAGTTCACACTGATGGAAATGAATTTGAAAAGAAGTCCAGGATAATATTGAAAACTCAGTACAGATATTTAACTGAAAGTTGGAAAGTAAAGAGGATACCCTTGAAGATAAGAATATAAAACAAGTTATTGGTGTCGTTATGAGGGACAACTGGGTAAAATTTTGCTAACACACACGATCACTGTTATCTGTTTCCTGTCTCTAAAATAATTTAAATATCTTCCCATTTTAAAAAGAAGTAAATGAAAATGTGCTATATCACATGCAACAAAAAATCATATCTAACAGATTAACTGTAGGTTCCATTAACAGACCCAAAGCTGATCTTTAGCCTTCAGTTTGTACAGCTCTGCCCCTACATGCATTTTTATTGCTGGTTTTGCCTGCTCTAACTGTGCATTAAAATCTGCTGTCATAATAAACTCTTCAACAAAAAAAAAAAAAAAAAAAAAAAAAAAAAAAAAAAAAAGAACACCACAAAAAAAACCAGCAAACCTTCTCACAAGTAAATTCATTCCCTCTCACAGTTTGCCAAATTTGGTTCCATCTTGCTTGTCACTGTTGTTATTTTTCTGTAATGCAATAGCATTTGTAGGTCCCCTGCAGGATTGGGGGCTGGCTGTGTCAGACACTGTGTAAATAGACAAGGAGAGACAGTCCCTGTCCCTGAGCACTCCCAGTCTAAATAGACCCAGTGGGGAGGGAAGCAGGAGGATGGAGCACTGAAGTGATTTTGCCTGAGGTCACACCTGAGGTTCATTAGTAGTTTTTGGGAAAGAAACTGGTCTTTCTGCTGCCCTTCCAAAATCCTTTCCATAAACCTCTCATATGCTGATTGAAATTTTTCTTAAGCATTTGCAGTCATAGTGTTGTCCTTTACTTGTATTTCTGTGTAGTGTGCTGGGTGATTTTCATGCCACAAAGCTGATCCCAGTTCTTTTATGGGATATTGGAATACAGCTTGCCAGCCTGATGGGCCTCTGGGGCTATTATTACCTCATAACTGGAGATTCTGCTCCAAAGATTCTGAAAACCTGAGCAACCTGACCTAACTTTGACATTAGCCCTGAGCTAACAAGGGATTGAACTGCACTTCCAGCCTGGATGAGTGTACAGTTATGATTTTAGTGGTGACTAAGTTACTTCATTCTTATACTTTTTTATAGCTCTGGCAGAACATCATCTAATTCTAAAGGAGTTCATGTTACCTATTCTGTCAACCCCGCACCCTTTGCATGTAGGCAGGAACTTTTCTGAAAAAAAGTTCAGAGCAACATTTTCTTTAGGAACACTTCTAAACACTGACAATTCTGTTACTGCTATGAATTCCATTCTCTTGTTTTCCACTCTCTCTCACTCTTTGTGATCAAGGAAATCTGAATGAAAGGGAGACTTTTCCATCTGAAGAGTTAATCTTATTCTTGTAACTGTTCCTCACCTGAAGCCCTGAATTGTGTCCACAGGAGCCATTTGTGAAGGGCTCACACAGAGGGTAATGGCAGTGGGAGCAAGTGGAATCCCAGGAAACAAAAATACGATTCTCATATGAACCCATCTCCAAAAAGAATGCAAAGAAAATATATTCAATGCAAACACTCTTTCAGTGAAACCTTATGGTCATAAAGTAAAAAGGCACAAAACTCAGAAGTTTCAGCACTAGGCTTTTGTGGTTTTGTTGCATTTTTTTCATTAAACTTTTAGCTTTTGTGTCTGTCTCCCATCCTGATTTGCCTCAGTGGATCTGAGTTAATGTCTGAGGTAAAAGTTTGTATTCTAAATTTCTGACACAGAGCCACGTCTATTAGGCACCATGGCTTAAGTTTGCAAACTATGAGCACAAGTATGTTAAAAACCCCCAAAAAAATGAAATTAAATTTCTCTGTGAACACTGATTTGAGCTTTCTGTTTTTCCAGGTGTAAAAAAAAACATCTACAGTTATGTTACATGAATAGAAAGCCTTTGTACTGAGTGTTTTCTTCAATGCTTTTGGGCTTTTTATATAGTGGGACATTATGTCATCTATTCATTTCAACTTCTTTATTTCTTCATTGAGTTTGCAATCAACTTCTTGGACAAAAGTAAGGCCTCTGAGGAACCCACAGTAACCAAGATCACCAGGAAAGCTGCACAGACATCTAAACCTAGCCTAACTCCCAGTTTGGTACAAATTCCTCTTGCATGGAATGGGTCATGTGCACGTTAGTTCAGACCTTTGACACTCAAAGCAGCGTTCACGTGGCTGACTCTGCCATGTGCTGTCATGCCTGAAGAAAGGCACACCTGTGCTGGCTTCAGTTTTTCCTTCCCAGCTGAGGCTGGTTAGTGGCTGAATGACCTGTCCAGTCCATCTTCAAGTGTTTCACCTTTGTGACTTCAACCCAGGCACTTGATTTCCCCACCACCTTTCTCTTGCTGTAAGAATGGGCTGGCTGTTTGGCTTAGGATTATTCTAATGTTTGTGCAGTGCCCCAGATTTGAAATGAATACAAGAACTGAGGCTTCCCTACTGTGGTGCTATTTGTACTACATGGTATTTTCTTTACATTAAAAAAAAATAAAATGCAGTCACTGGAATTTTATTGCAAAAGCCAACATAAATCAGGTAAGGGAGACTATGTAGTGAACTTTCTCAATTCTTTGCTGAATGTAGTGCAGAAGATACTATCTGAGTATGTTTTCACTTGTTTTGAAAACTCCAGCAATCCTAGTATAATGCTAATGCATAGAGGCTTCAACTGAGTTTGTGGAGGTACCTAACATAGGGCATTTCCTAAACTCTCCTGGTTGGTGCTGCCACCCTGACATTATTTTTTAAAATTTTATCAGCAATTTTTATTTCTGGAATGCATTTGCTGTTGTTCAATAAACAAAAATATACTTTAGCAGTAATGACACAGTGACATCCTATCCTTGATTCAACACTTGAGTTGTAAAACTGTTCTGTGGGCCAGTTGGAAAGGAGATACAGAAAAAGAGTAGATAACATTTTTTTTTTCTCTTTCCTGTCTTACCAGAATCCATTGCAATGGAATACAGAAAAACTCCATCTAGAGATACAGTTTTTGGAGATCTGTCTCTGATATAGGTGTTACTACTGGTGTTCTTGATTCTTTTGTTTTGAGAGACACCTGAGGTGACCTTAAGTTTGCTGTGTTTAGAGGTGAAACATGAACTACAAGAAAATCATGTTAAGTCTGAAAAGAACAAAAATATGCCCTTCCCCCCTAAAAAAAAAAAAAAAAAAAAAAAAAAAAAAAAAAAATTTTAAATTGACACAAGCCCAAGGAGCTGTTACTTGCTGCTGATGCAAATGAGAGGAAGAAAAACTATTTCCATCTGCTGGGCAACACACTAATGCTGCAAGGGAAAAAGGTATTTGGGCACATCTAAAAGATTCAAGGTGATTAGTAAATTGTCAGAGTAAATTCCTAAACCTGAGTCAATGCTCACGGCCCATGAATCTCTCTATGCTCTTCCCTTGGCACCCATGGTCTGAAGCATCCACTCGGCACTGGGCAGCTCTCAGTGTGTGCAGCACGGGCACCCCGAGGGATGCTGGCATCCAGAGGTGTGGGATTCCTGCAGAGAAGGCAGGGCAGGGAGCAAGCTTTAGCAGCTGGCATTTGCAGGTGGTTGTGATGCCTTAGGATTTTAGCCTTTTTATATTTTTCATACACTTGTAATCCTGCAATTGTTTAGTGTATAACTCTAAAGCTCCATAACCTGTCAGCAACTGTTGTCCTGTTTTATTCAGACAAAACAATTCCTCTCTGGGCCTGGGACTCAAGGATACCTTACTGCCTCAGGCCACCAAAAATTATAAACAAAAGTGAGTTGGGGATGAGCAAACTGGGGGTACATGACTTCATTTCTTGAAGCTGTAATTGGAGGATTAACCCCTGATATTTAAATGGACCAAACTTATATCTGTGTGAAAAACTTGTGACCATTGTCCATCTTGGGTGTAGCCTCTGCGAGGCTTTTGAGTGCCCAAAGTGTACATATTGAAGACCTTTAACAAATACCCATTTTTATTCTCTTAATCTTGTCTAGGCTCTGTTTTAGGTAGCCACTCCAGTGCATCAGTCAGGGCCAGGCAGCGTGAGCAGCGTGGGGAGCAGGGGCTGCAGAACGCAGTGAGGAGATGGGTCAGCAGAATGCTGGTGCTGAGCTGTGAGTGTGAGCTGGGCTCAGGGGTGTCTGCAGCTGTGCTGAGCTCGTGAGAAAGCTGAGAGCTCCTGGGAACTCAAACTCACCTGACCGTGGTCTTTGGGTGGGGATTTGGAGGAGGGGAAACAGCTTTTCACAAAGACACACAGGAAAGCTGCTGATGCTGTGCCTGTGAATTGGGGGCTGTTTGGACCTTTCTGAGGGGAAGCTGCTGCCATTAAAGGGACTTTTGTGTGAGCAGAAATGATGGTGCAGAACAGGGCTCTCCCCTACTGCCCAGGAGCTTCCACTGTGGGTGGCAAAAGCCATTGGGAGTCTCAATGAGCTCCTGACTGAGGTGTTGGGACACCCCAAGGAGCTCCCTTGGAAATAGATCTGGGACCACACATCGTTCTGAATGCTGCACTAGTTTTCTGGCTTGTGAGGAGTCAGATTTATTAACAATTTGTGTACTTGGAGCTTTGTGTGCTGGGCACATCCTGCTCTCATTAGTGCTAATTGCAATAGGAAATATGCACATAATCCCACATCCAGTGCCATTTGCCTCTAACAGAATAAGTTTCTAGAAAACAAAATTAAAACATGTATGTAATAAGAGAAAATGCTTACAACTTGACTTTATTTCACCTTAGATCTCAGTGTTTTCTAAAATGTTAAACTGCTGGGTATTAATCAAGTCAAGCTGGTTAAATTTGTCTTTTTGATATCTAAAATGGAACTCTGTTTTATAGCTTGAAAGATTGTTTTTTAAGAATATAAAGTTTTGAGAACCTTTGACTGATCTGTAGTAAAATATTTTACTGTAATTTCATTTGCCTGAACAAATATTTTTAGAACATTAACAGAAATTTATGGCATAAAATAATTTCATGTACAAATATTTATATACGTGGTCCCAAGGAAGTTAAAAGTGTAATGTTTTTATAGAAAATATACAATACAGCATATACTCTCCATACAGTATGTATTATCTGAAATGAGGGAGGAGGGAAGTTTCTTTCGGTATCTCCCAGAAAATATCTTTCATTTAGAATACAGCTGATAAACGTTAGCAAACTGAAATTTTATTTTGTAGTACTGATACACCAAGAAACTCAAATACAGAATCAAGAAGATGTTTTTGATGGAGATTGAAAAGCAAAACAGTGACTGCAACTTTAGGAACTGTGTGTGTTGTAGAGGGCAGCCTTTAGTCACTAAATCTTCTGTCCCACACATCATCTGTTCAAATTTATTGCTTTTCACAGTGAATAGAAAGAAGTTGCTACTCACAGAATGTTTGGGGAGAAGTTTGTAATGCAACTTAAACCCAGAGTTGTTGAATTCTTGATTCAAACCCTCACCCTTCTGCTGATGTTGTTAAAGCCTAGACCTGAGCTGAACTCCCTCTGACCCTCAGTGAGGAACGTGCCAGTGCCCTGAGCTCAGCATAAGGAGATGAGTTCTACCTTGCATATAATGTAAATAATATTTATGTAAGCCAGCTCACAGCCAGCCAGTTCAAGTGCCCTCGTTCTCAAATCAGCACGGGCTGTTTTCACTGCTAATTTGCCCTCCTCCCCTGCTTGATGCAGTTACAACACTTGCTTCTCAAACCTGCCAGGCTTCACCTATTTTTTCACAAGCTGTCAGACACCTGTGGTAGCATGTGCTGTCATGAGCTGGAGGAGCTACTTAGGCTGAGGCTGAGCCAACACAAAGCTCTCCATGACTGATGGGCAGGTTCTGCTCCAGCTGCACATCCCTCCCCTCCCTGCTCTGTCCATCATCCTTGAGATCCATCTCTGAGCCAATTCACAAAGCTGCATCAGCCTCACTTCAGTGCCCTGGAAAATCATAGAAAAGATGATTCTGGGAGGGATTGAAAACCACCTGGAAGACAGCACAGTCATTGGTCACAGCCAGCATGGCTTCATGAAAGGAAAGTTCTGCTTCTCAAACCTGATTTCCTTCTACAACAGGGCTGGGCTTTACAGTATATTTCTTTAGCAGTGCGATGGCTTTTGCTTGGAGACATGAAAAAGTTCAAAATTAAGAAGTGCTCCTATAATGCACACTTAATTCTTGAATGGAAAACACTTTACATCCTATTTCAGATTTTCAATGGCAAGTATTATGGGATAGAGCAAAGCCTGCATTAAATGAGTAGTTGCTTATTTTTTTAATGTATTTATGCTTCTGATATAGTCTGTAAAAGTAGTTGGTGGCTTGTTTATTTTTGCCCCAAGTAAGATATGAATGTGAAGTTTTGCTTCACAAACACAGAATTATCCCATGTAATGTTCACAGGAATAATCAGTCTGGTTCTCTTCCTGAAGTCAGACATTTACACCTTTTCTCAGTTATGTTTGTTTTTTTTTTTCAGTACTATGTAGAAACTTGACTTCTCACAGATATTTCTGACTTGCCTGTCTCTCATTCAAAAATCCCGATTTGAGCACGCTCTTCTTTTCAAAGGTATATTTCACCTCTGCTAATATTTTATGACTCTATCAGTTATTAATGCAGTCAACTCATAAACACAGTTTAGGGGGTACTGGCCTTGGAAGAACTTTCCAGGAGACCAATATATCAAATCAGTTCTGAAGTTCCTTGACCTCAGGATAGCATTACAGGTTTATAATTTACTAAACACTTACATGACCCAGAGAACAAAGGATTGCCAAGTCAGTCAAAACTAAATTACTCCTGACCTTAAATTAGTAATTTTCATGCTATTAAAACTATGGCTAAATCACTCTTGAGAAATTATTTTGAACCTATAAATCAGGTTTGTATTTTTCCATATTTATGCTCACAACCTAGAACTTTGTATATACTTTAGTGCATGTTTAATTATTTTCTGAAATTCACCAAAGAGCTTAACTCATGCAGGTGAATTAAATGTGGTGTTTTATACATATATATGTCTGTCTCCAAAATGCCCAGTTTTCTTGTGAACAATATGAAAATATGCAATAAAATCATGCAGAAATAATGAGGATAAATAACTGAAGAACACTCCCTGAACACCACTTTTAATTGCATAATCGGGCTGCCACGTTGCAAATTTTAATTTTGAATATGGTTTGATACCTATCCACAGCCTCTGCTCTCAGGGAAGTAACTCATGTACAGAATTACTTGCATGTGGGTTTGCAGAATCAAGCCCTTCATTAATTCTGAACAGATCTTGGCCTATGCAGGTATTTTTCTTCAGTCATTTGGAAAGTTAAGTTAGTTCCCCATTCCCATTCCCTAGGTACTTCCATTAAAGAGCTATTTTGGAAGGTGTAGGAGAGGTGTGTAAACACTTTCAGGGTTTAACTTTACAGCTTCCAGGAATAGAGACTGTAGTTTCAAAACCCGACCTGAGGTATCTGAAAAACAACACACAGGAATGATATATTTTTTAAAACTTTGTGTGCATTTTGAAGAGTCTCCATAGTCTGTAAGTGTGTATTATCAATTATCTTGATGACACTTTATAATTCAGGGAAATTATCAGTTATCATGCAGACTCAACAGGTTCACCAGTACAGGTGATTATTCTACAGAGAACACATTTAAAGATGGGTTCTCTGTAGAATAAAACGGTTTTATTTCCCCTGTAGTCCTCACAGCATGAGGCTTGAAAATTTGAGAAAGATTGAAGGATGACAATAGGAATTTTAAGATTGGGAAAAGAGCTTAAAACTTGAGATTATGAGTCTTTGTGGTTAAAAGACTGGTAATAGGAGAGATTAATTATTTTGTCAAATGTGAAGTAGGTCATGCTCAAAAATGTTCCCGTCTGATTCCTGTTTTGTCAGCCTCTGCTTGGTATCATGTGAAGTTAGGTACCTTTGATTCATGGAGTGTTGTGTAAACGTCTGCTGATTTCTATCTGTTCTGGTTTGCACTTCTGCCCTGAGGTTTGCTTTGAATTTCAGGTTTGGGCAAACTGAAATTGTCAAAGAAAATTCACTTTAAATTGCAGCCTTTCAAGTGGTTTTGTTTCGAATCCATGCCAAACCTGAGATTGTGCATAGTTTGTTTTTGCATAATAGCCAAGCAAAAAGATAAATTGTGTCAAGCTCCTTTGGAATGGGGTTGAAGTTTATAGTTTTGTGAACTTTTAGAAAACTACACCTGTAATCCATTATCAAGCCAGCTCAATGCTGTGAGGACTTGCTGGAGGACAGCAGAATGCTGGGAAACTTCTGTGTAAGAGAATTAAATTAGAGGAGAAGAAGTATGTTCTTACTTCAGCTCCGAATGTACAGGGTCATGACCTATTTCACTTTTTGGAGCACTGAAATTTTGGGCTTGAGTACGTGAATGCTTGAGCTGCTGTGTCATCTCTGCAATAAGTTCCTTCAGATACAGAATAAAGCCAGCTGCTCAAAGAGAATATAAAACTGATTTGAGGCAATTTCTATGTATCTGTTCCTTGGATAAAGAAAATAATTCCATTTCAGCGGGAGTCCTGATAGCATCATTCCTAGTTTTTATTTCGTTCTTACACAGGGTTTCCAAGAGGAGTTCTCAGATTGTTGTCAGAGAACAATCAGTGGGCATGTGTCAAATGAAATACAGATCCCCTTGTGATTTGGGGTTTTCTTTGTTTGAACATATTTCTGTATCTAGATCTTAAAAACAGCCTTCAGCAGTGCTAACATAATTAATTGTTTATATCAAGTGTTCTAACTACAGCAATTCAGGTGGTTAGCCACCTAAATGAGTGCATAATTATTTAGAAACACTTTTGATTGAAGTACTGGCATCCTCAAGGCCCAATTAAAAAAACCAAACAAAACACACGCAAAAAAATCAAAACCCAAAACGTTGAGACTTTGAAGCACTAATAGCCATTATCCTGTTAATTAGCTCACCTCCTGCACTCTTTAGTAAATGGCTATCTTTTGCTTCTATCAGATACTCATTTGCTAATAACTTTCCATGAAAAAAGAGCTGATGATCTTTCAAAAGAGGGGGAAAAAAGACACTTTAAAATGGAGTTTTTCCATGACAAAATTTTGGCAGGCAGTGGAAGTTTAATTTATTTTATTTTGTAACAGAGGAGTGAAAACAAAACTCACTTGATGCAGACAGAATTCAGGACACTGTTATTAGTGGAAAATTGTCAAAGTCCTTTCCATTATTTGAACTGAGTCTTCCCAGGATGATTTGGTGTTTCATGGGATTCATAGCATGGATATGCCATTCTTCAGTAGCATCTTGTAAACCAGTTTACATCTCTGAGATATGTGGTCTTTATTCTGCACCAGATGATGCAGTGCAGGGTATGTCTACAGGGAAGAGTCCCATTTACAGGGAGGAGAAATGGCATAAAGCAAGTAAAATGTATTCATTTTGTAAGAGGATAAAATATTTCTTTTTTTGGAATCAAAAGTGCATTTAAAATGAAGAGGGGAAAATTGAAGCATATTATCATTTCAGGTTCAAATGCTTTCAGAATATTTTGTTTTGTAATGACTTTTAAAGTATTTTTCCTTTGTATTAGGATGGAAACAAAGACAGGAAAATCAGAATTCCCCAGAGCATGAAGGCACAGATTTCCTCACTTACATTGAAAACAGAATTTTTCCTGTTCTTTAATAGTAAGTCACAAGCAATTAGTATATGAACACTTTCCTTCTGTTCATCCACTGGCTGAGCTAAGGTCTGCCAGAAAAATAAAAATGCCAAGAGATAGCATCTTTTCCTGAAAGTAAAGAAAAAATGCACAATCTTTGAACAGAAAATAGTTTCTCAATGAGCAAGTGAAATCTCTTGAAATAAGCAGCTCAGCAAAATTTCTGGTTTCAGTGATTGTTTTCACAAGTGAAGCTTGCAATTCTTTGCAAGATATTTATTTCTATCGTAAACTATTGATAAGCACTGCATATTTTGAGTATTAGGCAAGTGAGACCTGTAGGATTTTTATGCATGTTCTTACATGAAATACAGGGTGGAAAAATAATACGTGTCTGTGGTCATGTAAAGTTCCCTGTGAGGTTCTATGAGTATGATCACTGTTGTCTGCAAAATAGTTCAAGCACACTAATTTTTTTTTTCTTTTTAAAGATACATGATTTTTGTCTGGTTTTGAAATGGCAGTTTCTCCAGTGGCAAAGCAATATCCTTTCTTGGCACATGGGTTTATAGAAACTGCCATTGGAGCTCAAAATGGGTTGTGATGGAAGTTTGCATGGACCTTGTGAGGATATCTGTGGGTTTGAGAAGACCTTGAAAAGGCAAATCTGCAGGTGATCAGATAGGAGATCCCTTTGAGAACCAGTTCTCAAGGAGCTTTTCTGCTGGTATAAACTGATTGTTGTGTCCCAATGCTCGATACCAAACATTAGCAGGGGATAAAGTAATTTTCTTTGAAGATGGCAAGTTTCAGCCATTCACATCCCATGACCAGGTACTCACAGATACCATTCTGTGTGTCCCCCAGCCTGTGTCCCAGCTCAGCATCCAGGTGGGATGCTCAGGGTTTCTTGCCATTCTGTGGAGGGCCATGTAATGCTCTGCTGAGTCTTCATGCTGGGACATCCTCAGGATCCCAGGTGCCACCAAACCTTTTTTGCCTTTGGGAGGTGATAGTGACCAGGATATTTTATTTCCTCCATGCTCTGACACCTCTGGGAATGATTAGGATTTATTTCCTCCACTCTGTCTTCTTACCAGAGTGTCTTAAGACTCCAGCCCTGTTCTGTATTGTCCTACCATCACCTCTTAGTGGCCTTTTTCAGTTCTGACTGAACCTGCTCCTTTGTGTTCCTGAATTGGGTATTTTCAACAGCTGTTCATAATTGTGCTGTGACGTTCATGCACCTGCCACCCTCACAGTGCTTTTTGTGCTGGTGTTCCCTTTCTACCACTTCCACACATAGATCTTCCCATTCATTCTCCATTCTAGCCAGTCTAAGCATCTCTGTTATGAATCTCTGTAATTACTGGTAGCATGATTCAAACCACAGGCAGAAAAATAACGGGGAAAAAATGTAGGATTTCAGTCTCCCCTTGCAATTCCACTCTCTCTTCTCTACACCACAGCCTGGTCTCCCTGCCAGGCCATGGGCAGTGCATCTGGCACCCCTGAAGGTACCCTGGAATAAAGATAGGCCTGGAAAAGGCTGAAATTGCTCTGCTACTCCAGTTGAAGAGAGGAGCCTAGAAGCTGAATACTGACAAATTTAAATAAAAAATAAGGCACTTTTTAATAGTATATAAAGGTCTTTCTATCAAGGCCAGTTGCCTTTCTGGAAAGTTACTTTACTCCTACTCAAGGTTTTTGGCTCAGGGCAAGGGCAGCTGTGTGAAATGCAATCCCCTGCACTGTTGAGCAGGTCACATTTATGATCTAATGGTCCTGTTTGGCTTCAGATGCTGTGAGTGTCTTGCATTGCTGGGTATCTGGTGAACAGGGAATTAATTCCTACATGGATTGCTCAGGTGCTCAGGAGAGGAGGAGCAGGGCAGGTAGAAAGGGGAGAATGCTTTGGAAAACAACCTCTGCTCAGGGCTCAGTGTCTTGGCAGTTTATCCCAAGCCTGCAGACCAGTATCCATTGTTTCTTATCACCATTAAGGGATAAACATATTGTCACTGCTCTTTTTTTTTTTTTTCCACCCCCTCCTGACTCATTCTATAAATAAAATACAACTTCATTTGGGACTGCTAATTGCCTTAAAATCCCCATGACAGCTCCATAACTTAGGTTTTACACCTATTTTATAGACATATAAACTAGAGCACAGCCAGGTAAAAGAACTTAAACAAGATCACCCGGAAACACATAGGCCAGTCACATCAATCAGTTCAAGAAACCAGGAGTTGTGTTTCCATAGCCCCTGCTGCAACTACTAAATCACAAGAACTACTAAGGAAAAATCCTGCCAAAAGCCACTGTTTTTTTGTTTTTTAAAACCACAAGAAGCATTTTGCGTTATTCCACAGGGTCTCTCCCTAGTACTCGGTGCACATTAATTAATTACTTTTTTTTTTTTTAAAAGAAATGTGAAGCCTTGAGCAGCCCAAAAGGCATTGAAGTTTTAATTCTCAGAACTATTCCCTGACTTGACTGTTATCCAGTTCCTATTCAGGCAAGATAGGAATTAAGATTAATGACCCCAAACAAACTGGTATTTCAGAGAATCAGTCTTTGCCAGGCATTATATTCTCATGACAGAAAATCATTGAGGCATAAATACAGCGCTCAGTCATTGGTGTATATTAACAACACCACGTTGTTCCCATAAATGCTGAATACAGAGAAGAGGAAAATGAAGTTCTAAAGTTCATTAATTTTGGTTGTGGCATTTTTTTTTAAAGTGAGAAAACCAGAACCAATAGAAAAAGGCCGTCCCATTACCGTGCTGCACAGATGTGAAGGCTATTCAGATTCCAGAAAGATGTCTCTGGGAAGTTGTTTGGACTTGGTGATGGCTGTCTCAGCAGTGTCTTTTAGCAGCTAGATGGTCTGTAGGCATTTTTTAAAAGATGAATTGATGAAGACCAAGTTTTAAGGAGAGATAATTAAAAAAAAAAAATACTTAGCTGCTAGGATCAGTGAATATTGTAATATGTGGGATAAAAACATGTCATTATCTGCCAGCATCTGTCCGCATCCCAAGAAGGGGTTTGTGGCTTAAGGGTGTTTTCTAAGCAAATGAGAGCTGGCATGGAGACAGGAGCATTTCACCTATCTTGGGACCAGCAGTAGTGATGGTCAGAGCTAACACAGGAAGTTATTGTGGCAATTTCTAGAAGCTGTTTGCTCAGAAAAAAAAGAAAAGAAAAAGAAAAGAAAAAAGAAAATCTTTCTGTGTTTGCACTTCTGAAAAGAAATGTTTGCACACTGAAAAGACATTCCTATGACATCATCTTGTTTGTTCTGACATTGCAAGAAAAGAATGGAAGAAATAAAATGGCAGAAAAGAGACCAGGGACTTTTATTTTGCTGCCAACAAAAAATAGAGGAAAGATGTAACCACAATATCCAATGGCTACTTTAGTTCTCAGAGACAGTTCAGCAGATGAGTTGTTGTCCAAGGGCAGTTGGGCTCCCAGACACAAGAGCATTCTGTAGTAAGCTTAATTACTCATTTTAATTATGCATTTTAATTAGCAGGGGACTAACACAGTGCTTTTCTCCCACTTTCTCAATAAACCCACTTTGTAATATGACAGAACAAACTTGTAACTGAAAACTCCAACTGTCTGCAGTTGAGAAAAACAACTCCAAGTTCAGGGGCTTTTCTTCTTCATGAAATCACATTCAGTGAGCAGATTACATCCACCTCTGAGAATTTTCAGGAGCTTTTTACTTACTTTATTCTGTTCCTGGACAACCTGAAGAAACCACCCTGTGCTGCTACTTCTCCCAGTGGAGTTTCCTTTGCCCATGTATTGTCTGGCCTGTTGTTCCCTCTAAACCTGTCCTGGTTCTTCCTCTTCTGGCAGTTTGCCCTCAGAGCTGTTGTCCTGTCCTTGCATTGTCTTCTCTGCCCCTAAATTCCCTGCTGTAGGAAACCTGATTTCTTTTCCCTTCACCTCAGGGAAGGTCAGGTTAGAGGGGCAAGTAGAATTCAGAGGCAGCAGTTATGTTGGATGGGTGGGTGGGTAAAGGCAGCAAATGCCACAAAATCTTCAGCAAAACAACCAGATCCCAGAAAGCAGCCCCTCACAAGCTGTAATCTCTCACTTCTGTACTCTTTCCTACCAGGATTGTACCTGTAGAGGAGGGATTTGCAGAGTCTGCAGCATTCCTTCACAAACTGAGGCTGTCAGCAGAACATGGTGAAGCCAAATAGGCCTCCAGGCTGCTCTGTTTGAGAGGAGCCAATCCTAATTTATTTGTAGCTTTGAGCCAAACACAAGCTTGGAAAGGTTCAGGTAAGGATATCATTACAATAGAGATGAGGTAGATTTAAGGTGGAGTGGTGATTAGGAATAAAGGGAAAAGTAAAGTTGTGCCAAAATTTTCTGAAATGTTCCCTCAGGTTTCAGTGCAAATAGCATCTTATATAATTTCCATCGTGTAAGGGGTGGAAATGCTCCAGAAGTGTCTGTTCTTTACAAGGCTTTGATGAAATATTACAAGACTGGAAACCTCTCATGTTTATATTTATGTTGCACTTCTCTGCTGCTCCTGGCCTGGGATGAGCTCTGGAATCAGGATCATTGCCTGACAGTTCCAGGTGTTTGCATGTCAGACTCAAGCTGCAACCTTCTCTTAAATCATGTGGTTTAAAAGGCTCAAGGCATTTTGTCTGGCTTGGCTTAGCTGAAGGCAAAAATATTTTCATTTATAGGGAAAATTAGTTTTTTTAAAATTTGGATATTACAGCTTCCCTCAGTTTTAAAACCACATTATGTAAGATCCTTTCCCTTGTGACAAGAACCATGTCTCTCCACCACTTTTCTCCAGCAATAGAAGGTCTGCTTTGTGTGTGTGACTTCATATGGACCAGCTGCTGCATCTGCCTGCAAGAAGCTCTCTAATTTTGCCTTTTTGATTTCTCTGCTTCCACCCTTCTTGTCTCTTGTTTTCAGTGCAAATAAGATTTCTTTTAAATTTTACCAATAAAATATCGGCCCATTTGAGATAATTGCCCATGGAAAAAAAAATTAAAAGTTCGGACCAGGAATCAATATTCTTCCCAGAAACAGAGCTGGAAAGTGAATAATCTTAATCAAATGTGGTGGGAAAGCAAAAAGGCAGACAGAGAGCTGAGTTCTCAGGTAACTTCTGTACATTTCAGTTCCCATCACTGATCTACTCCCTGTTTGTGCTTAGAAACTAATGCCAAGTGGACAGCTCCAGACCTGACGATGCTGTATATCACTCTGTATATTACTCAGGAGTAACCAACCATCCAGGGACCAGAGTTAGTATGACTCTGTGTGTATTTTCCTGCTAAGCAATGAATATCTGACAAATGAATGAAGCTCAGCAGTAACCCACATGCTGTGAGCATGTATCCTCAAACCAGTTTTGCAAATTGGGACAGAGAGCTATAACTGGCCTTGCTGAAGTGGCCTTTGTTTTCCACAGCTCATGATGTTACACCGAATAACTCCTCTAATTCATGACACCTGAATAAACGTCAGGAAAACCAGTCTGGAATTCACATTCCACTATCTGCAGCCACCCTGCAGCCCAGCCTGGGCAAAGTCCCTTCCCTGATCCCTACACTGAAGTCAACTCTAATGATTAAAAAATGCTGCTGGACTAAAAATACATCCCACTGATAACAGGCTTGTTTGGAGACTTGAGCTGTACCTCAGCATGGCCTGCAATAGTTGTAACTCTGCTTGGCTTTAGGGTCCATTTAGGTATCTTTTTTTTTCACTTAAAATATTCCCTGACTGCTCCAAAGCACATTAGGCTGGAAGTTATCAGACTCCATAGAGAAGAAGAAAAAGAGTACATCTGAACTGGTCAACACCAGCTTTTAAACAAACAGAATGCCATATCAAAGAAAGATTATAAAAACATCCCTGTGGGATAGTTTTTACTGTTGCTTAGATTTCATCATCTCTATTTTCTCCTGTGGTTCAATTATTTCCAACAAAAAAGAAAATATTTGGCTTCTTTGGCTTAAGCTACAGCCTTCCTGCTGTTAAAAGAAAAAAAAAAAAAAAAAAAAAAAGGCAGTCTTAAATACATCCAAGTGTTTTAGCTGAAAGTGATGCCTTTCAGTGCTGTCTGAGCCCTGAGCAGAGGAGCAAGCCCAGCCTGTAGTGGCCCTTGGGCTCACAGCTGTCCCACCAGGCTCTGCACGCACACAGGCACAGCCAGGACCTGCAGAAGTGGGGGCAGAGCCAGCCAAGAGGAGTCCCCTTCCCCAGCCCTTCCAGAATAGCTGCAAAGTGATCCTGAGCATCCCCCCGGGGTGGGACTGTGTGAACATCCATGATCCAGGACCACCACCCACTCCCCTTCCTCCCTGCCCTACCACAGCCACGGCCCAGGAGCCAAACTAGGAACAACTCATTGTAATTAAGGCTAGTTGTGAGACCTTTTAAAATTGAGCATCCTGCTGAGAAATCCTTGAGCAGAGAGGTAAGGAACACACACTGCCTTGGGTCCTGTTGAAGACACAGTTAGAGATGATGTCAGTACCATTTATGGATCCAAGGAAATGTTATTTCAATAGACATTTCATGGTATCCATTACAGTTACAGATGTTGCAAGCTTCAATTATTAATTTATGTGCTCATAACTTTCCCAAAGCCAGATCACTTCTGTTCAAATGTAATTTTGTTCTCCTTTACAAAGTGTTTTAAGGGAAGGTTTTGACAAAACGTTATTTCCTGTTGCTTGGGTTAGAAGATGGAAAAGCATGGAATTGTGTGCCAATAAAGCTCTAATTATATTCTTTTGAGCACAACATACAGACAAAACAACCTACCCAATAGTAACCACCACCCCCCCCCCCCTCAGAGTGGACTCCATCCTTATGAGGAGGGCTTAAGCTTGGGTTTCTGGGTAGATTTTAAAAAATAATTAAATGTCTTAATGTGCTGGAAAGCATCTCCTTGTGTGTGTGTGTGCCACTGCCCTCTGGTGCACAGAGGCAGGAGAGTTTGGCTGCTCTGTAGGGACAGAGGTGTGGGCACCCACCCACTCCTGTTCCTGCCTAGAGCAAGGGCTCAGGTGCTGCTGTTTGGGAGCCAGGCTATGAAAGGAGTTAAATCCTCATCCCAGAGGGAGTTAGAAACCACAATCCCTGTGTAGATCTGTCCCTTTCTTTATTGTTTCCATAGAAAATGCACATGGAAAGAGTGTGCAGATGTGGTGTCCGTCACACCCCCCCCCTCAGGCTGTTGTCTCATCAGATGCTTATTCTAAAATACCCAGGAGGTTTGCTGCAAGTGGTGCTGTGCTCCTGCTGGGCACTACCAAAGCAGGGCCCTGAGCATCCCTGACCATTTGTTCTCTCCTGGTGGATGTTTATGGCACATGACAGACCGACACCTCCAAAGCTGAAGGAGTTTTGCCCAATCCAGGGGTTTGGGATAAAATATAAGGTTTAGCAGGGTAGATAAGTTGGGCTACATTCAGGGATAAATGTAACCTAGTCAGTAGTAGTTGTAATTATCCATTATGGACATTAGTGGTCAGAAACCTATGAAAATCAGCTAAAATCTTAGAAAAATATTTAGGATCACGGCCACACTGCCCCAACCTCCCATCAGGAGGATAGCTCTGCTTGCTGTACAGAGCAGGAATTTATCTCATCTGGAGCTGCTGTGCTCCCTGGGGATTTATTGGGGCAATTAAGATGACTTATCCAAATGTCTCAGTATATGGATTTGCACCTTTTCATGCTATTTTTCCCTCAAAGTCAGGTTTCACACATTTCTGACTCTCAATTTAACACCAGTGACCATCAAATCTGACAGTCACTTCTATTTCAGAATTTTCTCCCAATGAGACTGGTGTGAGTTTTGCCAGTTGGAACATGATGATATCAAATGCTCTGGAATGATAGTTGGGTGACCTTCTTAGCTGTATTTGAAAAATAAATTACTTCTCTCTCTAAAAATGAGGCCTGTTCAGCTGTGCATCAGGTTCCAAGAGTTCAGCCTCATAGTTTTGAAAACTTTAGCTTGATAACACAATGGAAAAAGTTCTGTAGCCCTGATTTGTGCTGAAGCGGGGAATTAGGATGAAATTACTGCCTTGGTTTGGTTCCATCTCTGACTTCTTTAAACTTGTTTATTTAAGCCTGTTTAAACAGTGCCTGAACCATCTCATTTGGATTAGCCTAATAAAAAAAAAACCCTCAAGTATACATATGAAGTTTCACATCATTTATTTCTAGGGGATAATTTCAAGTTTTTATCTTAACTGCTACACAAGGGAGATAGGCTAACCTCTAAACCTTAAACTGTGATTCTTTTGTGGTTATTAAAAAAATTGGTTGTAGAGGCTGACAAAGATTTCTCTATCAGTTCTGTGCCATTTGCAAGCAGAATGTCATCTCTGTTCTAGTCAGCAGCCACAGGAGCTCAGCTGGGGCCCTGCATGTCAAGCTGAGGGCTTTTTTTCCACCGTAATAAAGGTCCTGCAGGCTAAACTGCTGCTAGCTCGTCAGTGACACTTCTGAAATCCCCTTGATGAGCTTACACAAATGTAAAGATTCCTCCTCAGCTGTGCTGCTGATGGTGTACAACAAAGGTGGTTCTTCAGGCATGCTCACCCTGCTTTGTCTTCTATGTGTTTGCATGTGTGAGCGTATTTATGTGGACATCTGCATGGATAGACACAGGTAAATTAAATATGGGCATATAGGCAGGGCAGACAGATTTTTGTGCATATATATTTAATGTTATTCTGTGACTTGAAGTGGAAAGAGCAATAAAAAGCTGCTGAAAGCTTGTTTTAAAAGCCTGTGGCTATGGCATCTTCACCCGGTCAGAAGCTCTTAGGCACAGGTGGGATTATTGGGGTACCAGGAGTTGGACTCGATGATCCTGATGGGTCCCTTCCAACTCAGCATATTGTAGGATAAACTCTGTTTTCCCCAAAGAATAATTATAAAAATGAATTAGTACGTTAATTCTTACAACACAGTCCCTGCTTGTTTAGCCTTTATTTCCTTCAATTTGTAATAATCCACTGTAGCCTTTCCACTTTTTAAAGACTTTGTCTCTAAACTGTGGCACCCAAGTAGGTGGTCAAGCCAATACTTCCTTTTCCCCAGCCAGACACCCGGGGAAGAGGCAGCAGATTGTGTTTTCAGGAGATTCTTGCTGGAAAGCTTTCCTGGGATTATCATCGCATGTCAAGGATGATGTCCATAAAAAACCATAGATTTCCCAACAATACAACTTCCTTGGAAAGAAAATTTGGTTTTCTTTAGTTCACTTATTTTGAATGAATAAAGGAGTCCATGGGGAAGGAGTCAGTTCTTCAAGAAAATACTCATTCTTACAATTACTATGTTCCTGCTTCCTCTCTACCCTGCCAAAATTCACCATAAAGAAGAGGTGTGGTAATTAATTGCCTAACAAGTGCCATAATTAATGTTCTGCAAATGCAGGATCCTCTAGGTGAAGTGATACAGCTGAGTTATAAAATGTCCCATTCTGTGTTTGAATACCAGTACAGACACACACACACACACACATATGCTGAGAGGATGTGTTGTGTTCATTTTTATTTACTTTTTTTTTAGGACACTTTGATTTGTCTTTCCTTCGAAGTATTTTTGAAGGACTTAATTTCTGTGCAATAGAGCTCATGGACAAACGCTAAGTAAATGCAAAATAAGGAATGCAGTCATGGTTCTGAAAACATTTAATATTTTTCAAACTGATGCCAGTTGTGTGCATTGACAGTAATCCTGTCTAATCCCTTCCACATGTATTATCTTTGTGCACCTGCTTTCATTGTCTCACTTATCAGTTTTGAATACTTAGAACCACAATTTGCAGGAAGGCAAAGCAGGAGAACAAAGCATCCACTCACTCACAGCTTGCTACACTGCAGTTTTGTATTGTAAAGATAAAACATAGTCTTACATTTCGGTGCTGGGAGTCAGCATCTTCCATTGAGACATTTTTCCTCCCTCCTGTCCCCCCAGCTGATGTCTGTCTGTGTTTGTGTTCCTTGGCAGACTGACTGAAGCACACAGAACCGCTGTGAAAGTCATCAGGAGAATGCAGTATTTTGTGGCCAGAAGGAAATTTCAGGTAAGCAGCAGGATTAATCCCAAGTGCATCTCGTGAGCTCGTGGGACATCGAAGGCATTCTCAGAGGGGACTTGTCTTGGTGAAGGTGGTTGTAACAAGTCAAAGGTGCTTTTGAGGTTCTTGGATTCACCTTTTGTGGATTTTTTTAATGGCGTGGGCAAAATGATCAGTGATCCATGCTACAAACCCCTGACTTTGTGGAGCCAGCATCATTATTTCTTACTGCACTTGTTTTTTGGGCTTCTGCTTGTTTAACTGTACTGACCAGTACTTACCCATCCACTAGCAGAAGTGAAGAAAAACACTGGTGTTGGGGTGAAAAAACCTCTGTCAGGGTGTCTGCAAAAATACTGATCATAACAAGAATGTTATCAACCATCTGATCAGTGAGGGAATGTTCAGTCCTGTGCTGTGTATGGCTGACAGATCAATAGGCTTCACTGACAAGTACTGTGGGTGCAAAGTTGCTTTCACAGGTGTGACTCACGTTTCCAAATGTATTTCCCAGAAAGGGACCTCTTAGGCCATATTTTATAAAATTGTGGAACATCTGCTGTCTGGAAATTTGCTGTCTTTATGGAGTGTTCAGTTAATTTTCTCAATCAGGTTACAAAGTGCTCAAACTAAGTGTGCTGCATTGAAAATACTGTTTCATTTTGCCTGTTTAGTGAGACTTATTATGATAAATCTTGTTTGGGATGTGATCCTGATATCATCATTCTCATCATCCATGGGCTGGAAATGCCATAGAAATGAAAAACTAACTTCTGGACTGATTTTCAAAGCCCTCATTATTTCCATCTCAAGGTTCATGCTTTTTTTTTGTCTAAGAGGATGCACTGCAAGTTAATGGCCTTTCATAATCCTTTTGAAGAGGTTTTAAGAAAATAAATCAAAAAAACCTACATTTCAGGGAAGTTTGATTAGAGCTGTGCACTTAAATGCAAGCGATAGAAGCCTGAGATAAGATCCCAAAATTCAGAAGATTCTAAATTAGGGCAGATGGAACATCTTATGTATTTCCTAATCCCATGCAAATGTGTATCTTCAGAAAACCCTATCTTTTGAAAGAAGACTAGGAGAAGTCAGTTTGTTAAACTCAGCAAAAAAACAGGAAAGCAGGATTATATTGTAAATATAATATATAAAAATTGTAATTTTTTTGTAATTTATATTCTAAATATAATTGTAAAGAGAGAGAAACACTATGGGAAATAAAAAAAAAAAAAGAAGAAGAAAATAGGGACACTAGTTCTATAAAATAAAATCAGTTTATAAACAAGTTAGGTTAAAAATTAGGATATTTCAAACCACCAGAGACCTAATGTTCTGGAGCTGTCAGCCAGTGGCAGTCATGCCAAACCTTAAAAACTGAATTTCCTCAATTTATGGAGAGAATTCTGCGAGTCAGTGACACGGCAGAAGAAGAAAAAGGAATAATCTTTTGTTTCTTCCTTTCTTGGGGCCATGAAATAGAGTTTATAGGACTCCCCATGCTAATTAGATTTTGGAAGTTCAAAGCTGGGTAATATTATTTAGTTTTGCATGCTGAATGTGGAATACTGAGCTCAAATGGCCAGGATTTGGGATTGTGAACAGAATGAAAGTCAAAGGAGTTGTTCAAGTGCTGCATTTACCACACTCGTCTGGAGGCCCATTACCTCCTGGCTTCAGTTGTATCGTTCTAGCATTTCCTAATAAAAACATGACAGGGGATTGTGCCAGAGTTTGGCAGGACATAAGATGCCCAGATCTAAATCTTTATGGAAAAAGAGGAGGGGAAAGTGGTGAAAGCTGAAGGGATTTTTTTACTCAGCTTCAGAGAGGACTCAGGCAGATTGCAGCATTTTGCAACTGTAGGATTCGGAGCTGATGGTTTGCTAAAAGGGATAACTGTCAGAGGACTTCTTTTGAGGAGGAAAAAAAAATTTCACTGGGAATGAGTAGAATTAATTATGCACATAGTAGCCCATTGGGGAGAAGGGAGGGAAAGGCTCCCCAGCACATCCAGGCTCTGCGCCATGCACGGTGTTTAAATAGAGAGTGTCCAAAGGAAAGGACATGGGAATTAGCCAAAATGCTCTCCAGGCACCCCCCCTAGTCCAGCTAAAGACTGATACTGGCACTGCTTCTTGGGGTGAAGACAATAGGCTGCTTTTCTGGCCAGAAATAGTGATGTGTCAGCATCTGCAAAATGTGGAGCTGGGGAAGGGGGAGGAAAAAGCCCGACCAAAAACCGAACGATAAGCTGAAAGCTGAAACCTCCCTCCCCTGCAAAGCCTCTGCTCCCAAATGCACTCAAACGCGCGCACACACACCTCCAAAGCCACAACTCTTCTGAAAGTATTGGTGCAGATAAGTGCTGTGTGCAGGGAAGGCTTTTTTTCACAAAGAGCTCTTGCTTCTTCATTCATTTCACAGGATTTGTTTCCATTCCAGTTCCATGCTTTTATTTGAAATTTCTAGGATGGTGTGGCAGCCTTCCAAGCATGACTCCAGCACATACTGTAGGTGTTCAATGCATGTGTGCAGTGGTGCATGCTAATGGCTCTGGCTGAGGCTGTGACAGAGTGCAAACAGACAACAAGATGACTAATGAGCTGTTTTCAGTAATTTTCAATTACTAGATTTGCAGTTTACCTTTGCTTTTTTTCTCCCCCCCTTCTTTTCTTGAGTCAGAGCCAAAAAGGGAGACATTTTGCCCCACATTTCCCATAAGGGTTCTCAAAATGCTGGTCTTTCCAACAGGCCATGATTTGTGTTGATACCTCCCCACATAAATTGATTTTACTTGCTAAAATTTCACCGTGCTGCACTTTTTATAACCACATCACTTTCTGCAAATTCTCCAGACTTGTTTCAAAATTTGGCTGCAGTAGTTGCAGCAAGAAACCAAAGCTTGGCAGAAGCACCTGGATTCTCATTAGGATGGGATTTTTTTCACTCTCTTGCAATTTTTTATCTGTCCTTTTTATTTTAATTGCACCTTTTTTTCTGATCTCAAAGGTATCATGAAAGACAAAGGAGGACAAACAAAACCCACGTGCGGCAGTCTCCTGACTTATGCAGAGCATCTGTCTTCCCTGTTCCTCAAGCAGCAATATTTCTGTCACCAGACATCTCTGGTCTTCAGAGATGTTTGATTCTGGGTCCAAGTGCTCTGAGTTGGGCCAGTCCCTGGGGTTCAGTCCCCTGACATTATGATTAACACATGGCTTTGGAATGAGCCAGGAGATACTGCACATGGGCGTCCCAGATAAATTATCCATCTTGGGCTCGTGTTTCCCAAATACACTGTGAAGGGCTAATATTTTGCTCAGTATGGAGTAACATGAAGACATGACTCTAACTGACAGTAATGGGAATCATTTGGCTCCGTCTCCACAGCAAATATTCACTCCCACAATGGCTGCGTATTTTTTTATTCATTACAACAACTGTTGCAAAATGGCAGGCAAATAGGCAGATAAAAAAAAACCAGAATGAAGGCCTGTCTGAAATAGAAATCCAGTTTGGCCAATGCTCACCTTTCAACATGCTACCCTCCTCCTTTCCCAGCAAGCTCGGAAGCCGTACGACGTCCGTGACGTGATTGAGCAGTACTCCCAAGGACACCTCAACATGATGGTTCGCATAAAGGAACTTCAAAGGAGGTAGGACCTGTCTACCTCATGAAATATCTGATTCCTCTAGTGCCAGCTGGCTGTAGGACAGATGTGTTCTTAATGAACAGTAATTGTCCAAAATTGCAAGCACAACAGGGAGCACAATATCTGGAGGATTTAACTCGGAGCCATTTTTAACCCTTTTTACGACCAAGTTCACAATTGCCCTTTATTCTCCTCTCCTTTTTCTCTAAGTGGAATTAAAAGAAATTAAGGTGCATGCTGTGAAGTTTATAGTGGGATCCAAGCTGTTCTGTCCTCTTCTTTGAAAAGGAAAACTTTTCAAATAATGATTTACCTTTCTGTTTCCACTCTGTGGTTCTCCACAACTGTGAGAAATCTGCTTTGCTTGTTCTGCACTATCTGGAACT
This sequence comes from Vidua macroura, assembly GCF_024509145.1. Lineage (NCBI taxonomy): Eukaryota > Metazoa > Chordata > Aves > Passeriformes > Viduidae > Vidua > Vidua macroura. Next base: position 6,159,317 of record NC_071575.1, read on the forward strand.
TTTCCCTGCCCACATTCCTCCCTGCACATGCTTTCTCCAAGTTCGGGGTTTCCAGCTGAAATATTTTGCCACAAAACTATTCTCTTCTGTTTTTCTCTTTCAAAGTGCTTTTCTCTTTACAAATTAATGCTGTGGACTGGGACACCAGAATGAACTCCCCTGGCCCTTAAATGAAATGAAAAAAAAAATCGTATTGAATGGAATCTACTGTGTCAACATATATAGATATTAAATCCGCCTGCACGAGGCTCTAGGAATAGTTGCAAATGTTATTAAGTAATTCTGTTTGTATAGTCTTTGTTATTAGATTACATAGGACACAGGAGAAATATGTTTTAGTTACAACTTGAAAGTCTGAGAAATATTAGTACTCAGGAAAATAACAATAATAATATGGTTTGATTTTGGAGGAAAAACTCTTAAAGAGCTAAACTGCTGACTGTGTGTGCAGAAAGTCATGCTAGTCTCATGTTTTTGCTTGTTTTGGTTTGGGTTTAGAGCTACTGTAAATTTTCATGTAAATTACACTCCCATGCTTAGCAACAGAGTTTAAGTTGTTTAGTAATTGCTCTGCTGGTAATTTTCTGTTTGCCTCTCAGGTTGGATCAATCCTTGGGAAAGCCAGGTCTTTTCCTCCCAGGTATGGTGACTACATTTTATGCAAAATTATTATCTTCATAACTTTGGGAAAATACATTTGGCTACAGTAATGTGGATTTATAATCCAGCCAATCATACATGATTGTAATTCTGTTAATAAGCCCTGGAATGCCTGTGTAAAGATAAATACATTTCATTCAGGTGGTAGGGCAGTAAATGGAAATTAAGAATAAATGTTAAAATATGTATTAGAACATGATGAGATGGAAATATCCTGAGGGAAATCCTTCTACAAAAACAGTCTTTCTGAATCTTTTGGTCTGGGCCTGGGATTACAGTATGTTTATTCCATTTAAAGAGGTTTCTTCCTTACTGAACTCATGTCCCGTATCCACAAGTAACTTGGAGAACAACTGAGGGTGGTAAAGTAATTTCAGAGCCTCTAAAACATGGCATGTTGTCAGTGGTTAATATTATCAGAACAAGGAATATCATTCAAAACACATTTTCAACATCTGATTGCTGCAGAAGGCTCACTAGTACAATCCTTTTTCCCTGTAGCTGGTTTTGGACCACAGGAAAAGAATCTGTCAGCTTCAATACTTCTATAAATATTTATGCATGGGAATTCATTCCACAATGTGCAAGCTAAATTTATGGAAAAACATCCCTTACCTCCAAGAATGTATTATTTTATTTCAAGTACAGCATTACCAAACTGAAATTTTTCAATTTGTGCTTGAAAGGACCGGTGTTAGAAGCACTTTTTATCAAGCAGTTTCTGGTTTCAGAGGAGGTGAATAATTAGAAGCTCATTGTAAAATAATGTTCTGTGAGGTTCAAGAAGCTGAAGATGTTCAGGAAGTTTGGTCTCACCAAATCTTGAGTCAAAAGGGTCATAGAAACCACTGGGAAGGTCTTAGGTGGGCCTGTGGCTTTGGACAAGTGTTGGAAAGAATCTGAAGTACCAAGGAACTTACTGGAAAAGGTAGAATGGTGGTTAGGGATGCAGAAGCTGGTGAGCTCAGTTAGGGGGCTGCAAGACCAAAACCAGAAGTGGTTTGATCTAGTAGTTATTTTATCTAAACCCTCCACAAATCCAAAAATAAGGTAAGCGGTTCCAGAGACATGGTCTGCAGAACTAAACCTAGAGTTAGTTTGCAATTACTCCTGGAGTTATCCAACCTGCCTTTATTCCCAGGATTTTCCAAGTGGTGAACAGTGAAAAGTGGGTGCAGTATTTGTTTATTTGGGGTGAAAATGGACTTTTGTACTGTTCTTCTCTAAAAAAAGGGTTATCCCTGGGTTTCCCTCAAAATGCATGGTTTATTCTATATTGAACATGGATTTTTTTATACAATACTTTTCTAGGCATTGCTAAAATTGTAATTTTTAACAATATGGGTGTTTCCCCTAGACTGTGTTATTTTTGTACTAATGACAAGCAAAAAAGAAGTGACAATGCAAAGAAAATGAAACTGCCAAGGAGGAAAACATGAAAAGAATTTTCCTTTCCAGCTCCTTTTATTTTTGTTCCTTGTTTTATTATACTCCCATTCAAAGACTCTTAAGGTCTGATTCCAAGCCCGTTGAAATGAACAGGACTCTTTCCAGTGACCTCAGTGGGATTTGGATCAGTTTTTTTATTGAAAAGTCTCTGTTGTGGACTTTGATAATATTATATAAAAGCAATTGCAGCCTTTCTATAGTATTATTACCTTTCAAAAGTGAATGATTTCACAAAAGACCCAGAATCTGAATTCACTGGAAGCAATTATTGCTTTTTTTCAAGTTAGTTTCTCTGAGATAAAAAAGCACTAAAAGCTGTGTTAAAACAAGATAAGGATATGAGAAGAGAATAAAAGCCATGCTGGGTCAGAGCAGTCCTGACTCTGATGGGGCCAAGAGCAAGGTGCTTTGGGAAATGTGTAAAAAAACCTCCAGCCTTCCTGTCAGCTTTCAGCCCATTGCACATGAGAGGCTTCCTGACAAAGTTGTAGTGTATTTAGTCTCCAAAATGGTTTGTCCTCAACCAACTTGCCTAATTATCCCTTTAAACTTAAAATATCTGCCATATTTTGTACAAAGAATTCTAATAATTCCACTTTCACATGTGCATATTGGGAAGAATTCTCCCTTTTTGCTTGTTTTGGTCTTGTCATCTCCTCCCTTTCTTTGAAACTCCTACAAGCAGGAGTGGATTTAAAAACACTAAGATAATGAATCAATCTTCCAAGGACCTGGACCCTACTTTTATGAATATATTCAAAAGACTCTCTCTGAGTTTCATTGGAAGCCTGTCCCAGTGTTCCAGGGGACACAATTTTGTCAGATGAAACAGATTCCTGTCACAATAAACATATGCCTTAATAATGGAAAGTGTTGATGTAGAGGGAAAGAGCATATTAACTGAATTGATGGAATCAACAAAGTACACACATACAGTGATGCAAATAAAGAGTTCATGCTTGACCTTCACTACACACGATGGAGTTAACTGCTTTTGAATGCAATTTTTGAGACTTACTACAGCTTTTCAGGGGCAAAGGTGAAGAATAATGCCAAGGTAAAACAAAAGATCCAGTGTTTGGGTTCAGAAAAGTACACAAAAAGCTGATGTTTATCTGCAGTTTATCTGAACCTCTTGGTTCTGCATGACACAGGTGAGAATGCCTGAAGAAAAGGGTTTTCTTGCAAAATTTTGACAGTTCCATTGTTTGCTTTTTTTTTTCCATTAAGTGCCACCTAAGCTTTCTGATACTTTTCCCTTCCCATCTGTTAAAAAGAAATTGGGTCACTGTATCTTTTAAAGCATAATAAATATGCTCAGCTTAAAAAGCTTAATTTTATCTTTTTTTAAAGTCATTTAATATTTGAAATGAGAGATACCCATATTTCTGCAGGAACTGGTTTATCCCACCCCCTCCTGGAGATGAAAATGTTTTAGCAGTTTATTTTTTAGGCTGTCCAAAGGAAATCACAAGTGCTTGATCCAGGACTATGCCTTACCTTTTTTTTAATTTCTTCTATCAATCAGCTGCAAAAGGCTCTGAATGACAAGAAAAGAGACTCCAACTCAAGTCTCCATGACTGAGGCAACTTTGTCATTTGCTAATTTTGGGGTGTAAAGGGGCAATCCTGACCTTCTTTTTCAGCAGCATGCACAGTTTACAAACCCAAGAATCCAGATCTTGCCATAAGCTCATCACAATCATCCCTGCACGGAGCTTTGGCAGAGCTGGAGCAAACACAGCTCCAGAAAGGCGGCATTTGCACCGAGGGAGCAAAAAGAAGGCAGCAGTGCCTCCTGGGCTGTTCTGCTTTCTGAGATACCATTTACAAAAGTTTGAGGTGTCTTCAGCAATCTGGAATATCCAGTCAATTTCCTCATTTTCTGCTTAAAAGCAGCTGATGGCTGCTTGTATGATGTCAAATATTTCAGAAATATTTGAATATTTTTGCATTAGCTCTCCTCTAGCTGTGTAAAAATCAAGGAAGGACTCTTGCTCTATAAAGCAGAGTAGTTTCCAGCTTTTTTCATTTTCAGACCATCTCTCTGCAATTCATTCACTGTCCTAAAGGTCTTCATAAATACTTTTCCCTAACCAAAGGAAAAAAAAATTATTTTCTTTAAAGTTTGGTATATTCTGATGAGATGTAGCACACTAACTGTGTGAAAAAATAAGATTAAGGTGCCATTCTTCCTTTGATTTGCTTTCTTCCTCCTGCTCAGTTTTTGTTATTTGTATCATGTGCTTCCATCTGGGGAAAGAGTTATCATCTCTTGAACTGGTGTGAAGCAAATGTAAAAGTGTTTGAGATTTTTTGGGGTTGGTTTTTTTTTTGTTTGATTGCTTGGGGTTTTTTTGTTTTGTTTTTTGTTTTTTTTTGCAATAGGCATATCTTCTTCTTCACTAGGAAAATAGATGGGCCAGCTTTGTGAAAATATTAGGAAATTAATATAGGATTGTGTTGTTTGAAAGTAGAATACTCAAGAAAGTAAAGACTTCCAGGGAAGAAATGTCCATATTAATAAATATATGCTATTATTATTAATCTGTATTAACAACTATTCAGTCTCCTGAATTAGAATGCCTATTGCTTATTTACTCAGATGTTTTCTCAGATTCAAATCTAAGTATATAAAATAATGAGTTTATCGTACCAACCATGTGATGCAAGATGTTTGTTTATTTCTGAGATAAAAATTTCCATATATATTTTCATCCAGTTATAAGTAATTGTGCTTCCTTTCATCCTTTGGCTCTGTGCCTTTCCCATAAGTGTTACAGGATTGCTTAGCTGATCTCTGTTTTAGTGCAGCCCAACACAGAGTAGAAACTCAATCCTAAAGGGAAGTTATTTTTGATTACAAAGTGAAGACTGGAGAAATTTAGACATTTCATATGGTTGGCCATGCAGTCTTTTCAACTCTGCAAAAAGAAACAATCTAATGTAGGAAGTCTCAAATCATCTATCTAGAAAAGACTCGAGAGAGAAACAAAAAAATGAGCCAGAAATCACACGTACTGGAGCGACTTTATCTGAACTTACCCCCGTGTTTGGTGAACTGTGCACACACCACATTTGCTCTTAAAGATGGTCTCTATTAGAAGGAAATCCTTGTAAATTAGGGCTGGATGCTGTTCCCCGTGGAGGCTGATAAGAAACGGGGGAGGACCGCAGCATTTTGTGACTTTCACAGCCTGCGTGCCAGCGCAGGGGTGCATGAGACACAGCTCCCTCCATGTGCATCATTCCTTCCTTTTCTGTTTTTCCACATCTTAGAGCAGTGCCACATGCCACAATGCAGCTTCTTACTGCTTATCTGCTCCCTATTTTCCTTCCTGTTCCACTCAGCTTTCAGGAATAACTAAAATAGGAAACACTATTAACTTGGTTTGGGATGTCTTGGTGATTATCTGAAGGATGGAATTAGAGCTGGTGAGGAAATGATTATTTTATTATTTAAAAAACCGAAAAGCTTTTTGAAGTATTTCTTCAGGTTTAGGGGACTTACTGGGGTTAGACCTAAACAAAAACACTATCTGCCCACTGCTGTTCAAACCACATCCCAATTTAGAAATCTTTACAGTCATGCTTTTTTGCTGAGATATACTTTGAAAGATGTGTTTAGAGATTTACTAACTAGAAAGTAGACAGCAGAGCCAATTATTTCATTTTAGGCAGAGATGAACACAGAGATAAACTTGAGCCTCAGCCACTTACATTTTAAGAAGTTTCTGAGGTTGTGAACGATGAACAGTACACATGTATGAGCCAAGCTCTGTCACTTATTGTCTGTCCCACATTTTCTTTCCTGATTTTATTTGTTCCTGCAGGTTCTCTGGGGAAACACTTCTCTTTTCTAAGCCTTCAAAGACCTGCCAAGGGTAGAGGACCTTTTAAAGGTTCTGGGTGGTGTGTGGAGGAGAAGGAAAGCACAAAGTGCTCTCGCCAGCACTGCTTTCGCTGGTCTTCCTCTGGGGTTGTGGTGTGTGCAGCACAAGTTACCTTGAGGTGAACTTTGCTGCAAACAGATCACTAAACATATCCCATAGCAAATATAAATGGTAAAGCAAATATGACTCCCTGAGAAATCCAGGAATGTGATGAGCACACACAGGCACTCACTGTGAACTCTGACACAATGTAAATTCATATCTCAGCCTACCTTCCTTCATATCTCAGCCTTGTTCAAGCCCTCAGCAAAATTGACTTAGTTGGCTTTAAAAACCAGACCTTAATCACTCATGAAAATGGAGCAATGCATGAAAAAATCCAGGAATAATTACTGCAGGTATTGGCAATATACTTTAGTAGAGAAAAACATCCAGCTTCCATTGGCATCAGCTTGTAAGTTATTTCAGTATCGGGCTGTGGGTTTTAACTTGTGAATGTAGTTTCCCAGCTCAGAATATGTGTGGGTTTTTGCTTCATTCCCTGTGCAATAACACCCTCAAACTATGGCATTCCTTAGCAATAGATCCTGTGAACAGAAAGCACAGACCCCATTTTCTACAGTTTCCACTCTTGGCTCCCAATCCCATTTGCAGTGGAATGTGACACTGGGCTTTACTATGCAGGCCTCATAAAGAGTAGGAGGCAAAATGAGGATGCAAGAGCTTTTCCCAGTGTCACTCCTTTGTAAAGAGGAGATGGATGGATGGATGGATGGATGGATGGATGGATGGATGGATGGATGATGGATGGATGGATGGATGGATGGATGGATGGATGGATGATGGAGGATGGATGGATGGATGGATGGATGGATGGATGGATGATGGAGGATGGATGGATGGATGGATGGATGGATGGATGGATGATGGATGATGGATGGATGATGGATGGATGGATGGATGGATGGATGGATGGATGGATGGATGGATGGATGATGGATGATGGGTGGATGATGGATGGATGGATGATGGATGGATGGATGGATGGATGGATGGATGGATGATGGATGATGGATGGATGATGGATGGATGGATGGATGGATGGATGGATGGATGGATGGATGGATGGATGATGGATGGATGGATGATGGATGATGGATGGATGGATGATGGATGGATGGATGGATGGATGGATGGATGGATGGGGGATGGATGGATGGATGGATGGATGGATGGATGATGGATGGATGGATGGATGGATGATGGATGGATGGATGGATGAATGGATGGATGATGGATGATGGATGGATGGATGGAGGATGGATGGATGGATGGATGGACGGACGGACGGACGGATGGATGGATGGATGATGGATAGATGGATGGATGGATGGAGGATGGATGGATGGATGGATGGATGGGGGATGGATGGATGGATGGATGGATGGATGAATGGATGGATGATGGATGGATGGATGATGGATGGATGGATGGATGATGGATGGATGGATGGATGGATGGAGGATGGATGGATGGATGGATGGACGGACGGACGGACGGATGGATGGATGATGGATAGATGGATGGATGGATGGAGGATGGATGGATGGATGGATGGATGGGGGATGGATGGATGGATGGATGGATGGATGATGGATGGATGATGGATGGATGGATGGACGGACGGATGGATGGATGATGGATGGATGGATGGATGGATGGATGATGGATGGATGGATGGATGGATGGATGGATGGATGGATGATGGATGGATGATGGATGGATGATGGATGGATGGATGGATGGATGGATGGATGGATGGATGATGGATGGATGGATGGATGGATGGATGATGGATGGATGATGGATGGATGATGGATGGATGGATGGATGGATGATGGATGGATGATGGATGGATGGATGGATGGATGGATGGATGGACGGACGGATGGATGGATGATGGACGGACGGACGGATGGATGGATGATGGACGGACGGACGGATGGATGGATGATGGATGGATGATGGATGGATGATGGATGGATGGATGGATGGATGGATGGATGGATGGATGGATGATGGATGATGGATGGATGGATGGATGGATGGATGGATGGATGGATGATGGAGGATGGATGGATGATGGATGGATGGATGGATGATGGATGGATGGATGGATGGAGGATGGATGATGGAGGATGGATGGATGGATGGATGATGGATGGATGGATGGATGGATGGATGGATGGATGGATGGGTCTCTACCACTCCAGCCCTTGAACCCACGGATATGCTGCCTCCTAGACCTGCAGCCCCAGTTGAAAACTATTCTGATTTTTTTATGTATAGCAAGTTTACCTTGCTCAAGCCAGTAATATTCAAAATTGCAGGTGGGCCCAGGTACCTTGCCCATTCCATCCAACTACTGAAATAATTAAACAACAAAACAGTGTTACTCCAGACTCCATCTATACCCCTTCATGTCCACAGACTACCTTTACCGAGGTCCAAGTTGCCCTTTAGACTCACTTAATCTTGTCAGTCTGACAAACTAATTCCCTTCTCTCCAGCCACTCTCTTTCACTTGTTTCATTCTTTCTTGTTATGTTCATGTATTTTATTCTACCCTACTCTTACCAGCTTTTTTTTTTTTTGCTTTGAATACCATAGATATAATTCATAGTTTGAATTTATTCTCCACCTAATGAATGTCCCATTTTTATTCTTCTTTCTTTAGAAAAAGGGGTAGACAAAGGATACTACAGTATAGGAGCCAGACTGATCCGGCTGGAGGATAAGGTAAGTGCATGAAAGCTTGCTTTTTTTCTTTTTTTTTTTTTTCTGAGCAATGATATCTGATCTAGAGACCTGCAAGATAGTATCTTGGCATGATTTACTTTAGAATTACATGGCTCCATAATAATGAATAATATCCTAATTTTTGTGAGGGAGTTGATGAAGTTTCATGTGTGTGTTGCTCAGCATTAACCATTTACCTGCTATGCAGTCCTGGTTCTTGTTTGTAAAAGGAACTGCTTTCATGTTGAAGTCAAACCACACACCTTGCATACAAGGGCTGTGCACTGGCTGGTGTTTGTCACACAGGAATTAGTGACTTAAATGGTAGTGTCAGGAATCTTTGTGAATAGCAACAGTTGACGTCTCATTTACAAGTCCTGAGATTTTTTAATGCTTACTGCATTTTTTTTCCCCTGTGCAGTTACCTTTGCACGTTTTCTGCCCCTCCCTCACTGTCTTCTCTCCAGGAATATGTTCATCTTTGTTATTAATTAGAGTTACTTAGCAGCGTGTCCAAAGGCCAAAGCTCAGTGAGTCTCTGTTGTCTTAGACCTCTCCCAAGCAACGTCCAGAGCTTTTTCCACTCAAGTGGTAACAAAAGTACAAGTCTGCTCAAAACTCAGACTCTATTTCTCTAACAGTGTTTTAGTCAGCTCTCTTACCTACCTCTAAAAGTTCATGTCCCTCCAGCAGGGTACTTTGTGTGGGCAGGAGCAGCACAGTGGCTTTGCTGGGGGTGTGATAGTGCTGGGGGTGTGATAGTCCATTTGAATTTGGTATATCCACTGCCTGTTTGTATCCTTGTCTCACTCAAATTTGCCATGCAAATTTTCTTTTCACTTTTTTCTGGGGAAGTGAGGCAAGAAAGAAAGAGGAAAGAAATTTCTCATAATTCTTAAGAACTGTGCATCTTGCCAAAAAGCAGAAATTGAAATTAAACTAATACAATCAAAAATCAAATTTTTAATGGTGATTGCTAGGACAACATCGGAAATATGTGACACTGCACTGTCAAAGGACAGATTTTCTTTGATTTTCAGCTTTCTTGCACCATGTCAGAAAATCAGCCTATCAGATAAAGACATTATCTGAGCTAATTTTAAAGTGGATTGATCCCTTGTGCAGCCACAACTGTTCAACGTGAAAATGGCTTTCATTCAGATTGCCTTACTCACTTTGAAAGAGATAAATTGCTTTCTGGTCTCTGTATATTCTGTAAATTCATACCATGGCTTCATTCAGATTTCTTGAATGTGCATATAAAGAGAAACCCCCAATACAGATTGGAAATGTAGCAATAAAAGTATCTGTGATAATAGTTGGCGTGCTTTGAGTGAGAAATGCTGCTGGTATTGTAAATACCTCTGGAAGCAGCAGTTCATGGTCTCCTGACTTCTCCATATTTATGAAGAAGAGAGGTGAGAAAGTTTTTAGTGTGTCTGGCCTTGGTCCAGCTTTAGCACAATATGCTGTGGATTTGATCATTTTATTTCAAAGCCTGACTTACACTGCTGCAGAGGCATCTTGGTATAAGACGAGGAATGTTACAGGAGATGCAGGAAATGCTGTGGTGACTGATCTCTGTTGCAGATACCTGCTTGTGTTCTGCCTTTAATTTAGGCATGGTCTAAATAAAATCAGTGCAACCTCAAGCCATTAAGGGCAAGACCAAGCTGCTCTTTTGTTTGAAGAATTAAACTTTAAATTTTGCATGGGAACTGGTGATTTCCCCCTCTCTGTACTTATTGTTGTGGAGAAAACACATAGAAAAGAATAAAAATGTGTTAAGATGTTTTCATAAGATGAGTCAATCATTGCAGCTTCCTTTTTGTTCTCAGATCAAACTGCAAATGTAAAATAAATGCAGACACAGAGGGAACCCAGGGCATTTGATCTTTCAGTACAAATTATCATTCTTTCAGATGTACAAGGCTTCAGTCTCATATCCCTGCTAAGAAAGTGTGCATGGTGCAGAAGAAGGGCAAATATTTGTTGTGTTGGTTTGCTTGAGGTTTTGGTGGCGTAAATTTGGGGGTTTTGGTTTGTTTGAGGTTCTTTTTGTATTTGCATCTTTTTGGCACATCAGGCTAAAATACATATGTTTACATAATGTATACAAAGTTAAGCTTCCCAGCTATCTCTGTTTTAATGGGGCAATAGAAACTACTGCATCCTGAGGTCAGACTGCTTCACTGAAATTATTTTCCCATGTCTCATGGGCTCTCCTGCTCTAACAGTTCACTGTGTAGTAACTACTATGTGTCCAAATGTGAAACAATATTGGAATCAGGAAGGACAAGCTGAGTTTCAACCTCTGAGGAGAATAAATGAAGCAAGGGCATGTCTGACATCAGGCTCCAGCTGGTGGTGAAAAATGATCCCCCCCTTGGAACTAGAAAACCTTTGGGATCAATCTCCTCCCCTGGAGAAATTATTTGAACATTCAGTCACCCAGTCTAGTGATGGCAGCCTCCCAAAAGAGTGACACATCTGATAAAGGGACACATTTTTGGACAAAGGCCAGTTGGTGCAGACTGATAAAAATGCAATGTGGATTTGAGAATGTTATCTGCCTAAATGAGCTGTATCAATAAGCAATGAGCATACCTCTGGTCCAGACTGACCTTCCCCACCAGCATTTTGCAGTTCATTTGTTTTAGCTGCCTCTCCTGAAGGGAATCAGAGTGTGACAAACCCATTGAGAGCTGTGTGTTGTTCTGCATAAAGCCATAATTACTCTTTTTGCAAAGTAAGGGAGAAGGAAGCACACATTTCTGATGGTTAAGATGAACTCCATTCCCTGGAGAGGTTTGCTATTATTTCAGTAAAAACATGGTGTTTGCTGTACAGAAAGGCAGAGGCAGAGGTCTCTGAAGGGGTTGGTGATAGGTAGAAACTTTGAGGCAAAAATGTTTCAAAGACACAAAGATAATAGCCTTACATTCATGTGGTATGAGAGCACTGCCTGCAGCCTCTCCTTTGTGATCAAATGGGCTCCTTCTGGAAGTTTGAAGCAACAAGGAAGAGGTAAGAACCAGTTTGCAACTCCAGCAGAAAGAAAAAGTTTACTCCTTTTTGCATTAAAGCATTGCAAAGCTGACTAGAAACATGTAAAATGCATGGTGGTAGCTCTCAGGCAAAAAAAAAAAAAAAAAATCCAAACCCTTTTTGCAACAGCAACACTGTGCACGGCTTCACTCCTCTCACTGACATGGCACATTGCATAGTGTGAGTTTGCCTGGAACACTTTTCAACCTGCATTTCCTTGAGCAGGGCATAAAATTCTTATTTTGTTGTGGCCAATGTAATAAACTCATGTGGTTCTTTTCACAAAAACTAAAACCCCACTGAGATATTTGGAGAAAGAATGGGGCTTCCTTCCCAACATGTGATGTGTGCCATTTGGCCGACCCCTCCTTCAGTTCCATGGCAGAGTTTAATTTGATATTGTGGTATGTAGCCATTGACAGATCCTTTTGAAATGTATTAAGACGGAGATTGGTTCCAAGATGATGTTCTAGAGCTGCCATTAGTTTCTTTTCAAAATTGTAAACTAATGCTTCTTTATGATGAAATGGGTATTCTTTCTTTTCCTTTTCTTTTCAAAATTAGAAACAAAAATCATGGTGTGCTATGTCAAACTGCACAGCAACCTATAAATAAAAACAGGAGAGAAAAGAATCTGCAAATGAAAGGTTAGAAAGGACAGCTGTGTTGTCTTTGAAAAAGAAATCTATTAGGTATTTTTATAATTATATGGCAGTCTTTTTTATGTGGTATTTACAGTTATGATTTACGTCCATATTACCATAACTATTTCCATACTTATAGACAACATGTGATAATACTGAGAGCCAAAAGCAACCATTTGGTAGCATTTAAAAAATGCAGGAACACTAAGAGAAAACAGGGCAATAAAGCAGAACCCTTCTGAGTTTTATCCATCTGAGTAATGCGAGCCAGAACAAAAATGTCATCCAACATAAACAAATGTAGAGGTTGGATTGTGGCAGTAAACTCTCTCTTTACCAATTTAAACACTCGTTTTTGAGTTGGAAGCTAAAAAGATGGGCTCAGAGAAGAGTGGTAACAATGGAGAGATGGATGTTGGTGAATCTGATTCCTGCTGTGATTACATCAGAAGTCATTAAATAGTAAATTATTTATCATGGCAGTGCCTGGAACCACCACCAGCTTGAAAAGCTGGTAAGAATTTCCATTCTAAACCCCTAATTTGTGAGTTGCGTGATTGGCATAACTAAAATGCATTAAAAAAAAAAAAAAAAAAGGAACAAAAAAGAAAAACAAAAGCCGAAAATTTGTGCATGATGAGTCAGTTGCAATATGAGCATGCTGCACTTTTGAGGTTTCAAGAATATGTCTGAAATAAACCCCTTTGTTAACAAAACTGTGTTTTGGCACCAAGGTGTTTGTGGGTTGTTTGCCCCCAGTTCCTTAAAGATGGAGTCATTCCATAACAGAAAGCTTTTCAGCAGGCTGCTTGCAAATGGATGTTGTGTGGATTTTCTTAGGTCAAAGCCTTATCTCATTTACTCTGGAGCAGTCCAGCATAAATCCATTGACTCTGTGCCATAAACATGATGTCATTAGAGTTTTATTTTTAATCTGTTGCTGAATTAAAACAAAACAAAAGTAAGAAAAAACTAAAGCCCTGATGCCTCAAGCCAAATTGTGCTTCCATTTATGCCAGTGAAGTTACTCAGGATTTATGCAGGTGTAAATGGTAGCAAATTTCTTAAATGGCTTCAAAAAGATTCCAGCTCCTGTGTTCACATCCTGCTCACCAAGAGCAAATTGACAGAGATGAGGTGAAAGCAGAAATAGAGACTCAAACATTTCAGAATTAATCTGAGTGAAATCATGTGTTTCACCTATTATGACTAAGGGAATCTTTGTGGTATGCTGGGTATTGTAGAGCTGAAATTGTATTCTTGTAACTGAAACACCAAGATAAGCTTTTAATCTGCAAACAAAGTAATGGAAGTTTAACTGCTTAGATCTCAGCCACACAACTTTTCTAGTCTGCTACTGACTCCTCCGTGCAGAGACGAACTATTGTAGTCCTGACTTCTTCTGACTGTCTGGGATGGGCTTATGCTTCTCAGATATACCTTGTTTGATACAGTTGAGAGGAAAAGGCTGGGTTTGAGCTGCCTGGTTTTGATGGTAATTTCTGGAGGATCAGGCAAAAATAAGAGCTAACTCTAATACCCTTTCAAGTAAGAGAAGAGACAGATCATATATTCTGAGGCATAACAGAAAGAATCCTCCCTCAATGCTTCCCTTATGTTTTTTGTTGTGGAGCTTTATCATATGTGGTACTTGGTAGCACCCTCCTATTATTAAAGTTCTACACCACTTTCCATTACAGAGCTCTATTTTCAGTTCCTTCCATCTTTGCCAAACTCCAGCCATCTGGGCTGAAATTCTCAGAGTCAGATGTCTGCCTCGAGCTGAGTTCCTTTAGAAAATTTGTATGTCAGAGTGGGTCATCCTTTCTATATCACAGTAACCTGACCCACTGTGAGGATTCTCCCAAAAGTAAACATAAAAACATTGATGGAAAACACTTGAGCTTCTTCTAAATTTAAGCAAGAAAATTGGACAGAAACGGGATATTATCTGCCAGTCTTGGGACCCAGAGGCCTAATCCAAAACGTAGTGAACTCATCAGGAAGCTTTCACATGGATCAGGCCCTGATTTTTAATGAGTGAGGGAACAGAGAGTTTTGCACAGTGAATGTTTGCCAGGTCGCAATTCACCGCCATAAATCAAACGTTAAATAATTCCAAAGCCCAGTAAATGAGCGTGCAGATGGCAGTGTCTGCTCTCCAGGGATTGCACTGACTGGGATCCAGCCCCAACAGTTCGATCTCATTTAGAGCAGTCTCAAGGATTGCTCTGATTAGGCACTTGGTGCAGTCTTGCTGCTTCTCTGCTCTCTTGGCTGAAACTTTGTTTGTGGGAGCAAAGCCTCTCTTCCATCACTGCCCAGGACACCTTGGAGCGTGCAGGGCAGGGGTTTCACAGCCAGATGTGGCACAGCAGCTGGAATCAGCTTCCCTTTAGTAAGAAAAACGGAGAGTCACTTGCAGAAGAAGAACAAGTGCTCCTGGAGAAGAGCACATGGAGTAACTGTGAGCACCGAGGGAGAGAAAAACACCAGAGTGACTTAGGGCTGCTGGGAAATACCACAGAAGGGAACAGTTAGAACATTGGGAATCTAATCCATATTGATGCAGCCAGCTGTTTAACCTGCAGGGAAAAGGTCCTGGAAATAGCAGCGCTGATGGAGAAGGCTGTAGATGAGGGGCCCTGTCCGTGCCTTCCTGTTCTCCACCAAAACCTTCCCAGCATCACAACTGGCTTTAACATACACAGAATAAAGGGTCCTGAGCTTGGAGATGGTGATTTCCTGTAAGCTTTAGAGAAAATCAGTGCCTGGGTAGAGGACAGACACTCTGGAAATCCCCCTGCTCCCAGAACAGACTGCAGTGTGAGTGTGGCTCTTCTCAGGCGCCAGGAAGTCCAGCCACAAATGGAGAGGAGTCACAGCTCTGCTGTGACTGCTGCTTATGGTGCAATAAAGTAATTTATTTACTATTATTGAGTGAAAATAAATATTTTTAGAGTATTTTCAAGATTTTGACCTTTTTTTTATAAAAAGTCAGATACTCCCATTAACAGCTTTGACCTGAATGTCCAAAGAAGAACAAAAATCAGATCACCTCTAAGTATTTTGCATCTGCTTTTTAAAATTTTTAATAGGTTATTCTAAATAAACATAATGTTCTACATGATCCTGGGCCCAAAAACAAAATGCCTTTGACTAGCAATGTGAAACTGGAGTATTGTACCAATCCTCTTGGGGGAAAAAAAAAAGTGTAAATGCATTAAGCCTGCCTTTTCTTATGAGCAGTGTTGCAGTGTTTCATGCTGATGAAAAAATAATTCATTTGAACACTTTCTGTAACCTCCAGTTATTGCAGATGTTAAACAATTTAATTTAGAAAGCTTTATTCAAAAAATATATTTTGTAGCTGTTCTCTTTTGGTTATGCCTGTGCCCTGCAAGTGCTGCCGTTCCTACAGACAGGTTGAGAATATTTGTTTGGAATGTTTCTCCATCTGAAAACGACAATTTGTTTCCAATGGAACATTTTTTTGAGAAAGTGTCACATTCATGTGTTTTAAATCATGCACTGAAGGAAAGTGTTTCCAGTTTTCCACTTCAGAATGACTTTCTGAGAATGAGAATTGGGGTGAAATACTCTTGATTTTCTGGGCATTTCAGTTGAACAGTTTTATTTCTAATTCATTTTTATGACTGAATTAAAGACGTTCCAACATCATGAAGAATTCACAGAGAACACAGATAATTTTTTTAATAGGAAAAAAAATTATTTTCCTCTAGTATTCCTTACCTCAGAATTACTGTAGCTATTTCACCTACCACATTTTTCAGATCAGTAATTTACAGGGCAATTTTAATGCTATTTGAATGCCATGTAATATTGACCTCTAATTCCTCTTGATCAGGGAGAGTACACTGAAAAAAAAAAAAAAACAAAACACAGATTTGTACTATTCAAATAGTTCTGAGACTAACAGTTGGATTTCTGTTTCATGCAAGAGCTGTGGTGCTGAATCAGAGCAAGCATCTGGTTAATCCTTGAGCTATTCATCCACTGATGGCAGCTGAGGGATGGACTAATTCAAGCCTAATTTACTATAACTGGTCTCTGGATGTTTGCAATGGATTACATGTAAGAAGCAGTATGAAGAACAGTGCTGTGCAAGGCAAGTTACAGGATGACAGCACTCAGTAAAAGAAAAGAAAAATAAAAAGCAGAAAAAACTCACCAAGACACTGCAGTAATGTGCCAACATTCCCTGATGTATTGGCTGCATCTGGGGAAGAGAACTTTCACTCATCAGAAAATTCATATATAGGACTTCATATAAAGGCTTAGGATGTGAGAGAGAGAAAAACTGAAAACCTCTTTTTTTCCCCTGTATTTACCACCAGCTTCTTGTCCTTTTCAATGCATAGCTTTGAATTTTATGGAGCAGGAAAAATGTGAGCAGGCCAGTAATACATATTTACTTCTACAGCACAATTACTTTTCCTACTAGTAAATAGTGCAGATAAAGTAAAATAATATTTTTCCTGTTGAGAAGTTTGGATGTCCTGGGGTGTTTGAATAAAGCACATGTTAGCCAATGTGCCTGTTACACACTGCAGTCCTTTGAGACCAGAAGGAGTGGGTTTGAGCATGAGGAGAGATGGTGCAGAGTACCTCAGATCTCTTCTGGTCATATGGGGGGAGTGCTTAGTTTAATACAGGCTCCATCCTCAAGTTTTGCCTTTTTATGCAGTGTCAGAATACAACTAAATATTACTAAATCATTGAGCACTTTACCCAGGGGTTTGTTCATGGCATTGTATTTGAAGAACTGTGCTTTTCTTCTTTATGAGGGAGTGTTTTTTTTCCAGGCTAAAATGCCTGTAAAATAAACTGTGTGCTGTCACATCAGGCCAGAGCCAGCATTCTGAGTTCTGTGGCTGTGATGCCATAAGGTGCCTTGGGAGCACAGGGTAGTTCAGCTTTCAGGGACCTCAGGAGGTGGTGTAGTCACTGCAGCATCCACCATCCCTGCTGTGGGTCTAGCACACTGCCCCAGGAATGCTGGACAAGCTGCAGGTGGACAAATGAACACTGCAGAGGTGCTGACAAGCTGTCACAGAATCACAGAGTCATTTAGCTTGGAAAAACTTCCACGATCATCGAGTCCAACCTGTGCCAGATCCCCACCTTGTCACCCAGCCCAGAGCACTGAGTGCCCTATCCAGGCCTTCTGAGACACCTCCAGGGATGGGGACTCCACCACCTCCCTGGGCAGCCCCTTCCAAGGCTTGACCACCCTGACAAGGAAGAAATTCTCCCTGATGTCCAACCTGAACCTCCCCTGGCACAGCTTGAGCTGTTTCCTCTTGTCCTGTCCCTTGTTCCCTGGGAACCCAACTCCCCCTAGCTGCCCCCTCCTGTCAGGTAGCTGTAGATAGAGATAAGATCTCCCCTGCTTGCTCTGGTTTAGGAGGTATCATCAAGGACCAAATTGGCAGGTCTGTATTTGTTTCTGAGACCTGCAGCCTGCAGTTCAATGGCACATGTGGCCTCAGTGCTTTCAAAACCTGACAACTAGAAATACTGAAAATTCAGTCGCATTTTCTCTTCTGAAAAACACTAACAAAAATAGGAGACTATAACTGACTTAAAAAGGACTGTTTTCCAAGAGGTGAAAGGTACAGCAAGGCATATAAAGCAACTTTAACACGTGTGGAATAGAGCCAAAACAGTGTAATGTGAAATGTGGGATAGTACAGGGCTAGGCTGTTTCTGCCAGTCAGGTTAAGTGTCTGACCAGATCTCCCTCTGGATTCAGGGGCTGGCTCACACAGCTGCCTTTCCTCTTCAGGGGTAGAGATTGCAGAGATTATCAGCAATATTATCACAAGTCTCCTACTACCTTGTGTGTTTCTTAAGGCTTCTGCATTTGGAGTTGTGCAGTTATGGGACATTAAGGAAACTCCCCAGTCATACCATTCCCTCTGGGACTCTCTGGCAGTGGCACTCCCAAGGTCAGAGACTTTCTGGGACTGAAGGCCCTTCCTTGGCTCCATTGACTGATGGGTCCTGGCTTCCCACACACCCCACTCACATCACACCAGCTTTGCCATGGCAGAGGTGGCAGAGTCCCAGATGTCTCATTCCATAAAGCCGCTTGTTCCTGGGGCAGTGACACAGACACAGCCTAAGCTGCTGCCTCCAAGGAGGGACCCCAGCAAAGGAACCCCTGGGATTTTATCCCATCACAGTGTCCCCATGGCCAGTCCCACTCTTCCTCCCGAGTCTTCGGCTCCTGCCCCCATCTCCGTGTCCATCCACCTCGCTGCCATCACTTGTTTTCGTCTCCCTTGTTGTTCAAAATGTCGGGAATTCTCGGCTGCTGCTGTGACTCAGTGTCCATTCAGCTGGCTGGCTTTCACCTGCCTTTGTGCCCTTTGTCATCCCAAAGGTCAGCAGTTCATTCTCTGGTCCTGGGCTCCCACCCAGAGCTCAGCCTGTCCTTCAGTCTGCATTTAAATCTGCATCTCAACCTGCATTTCCATCTGCAGTTTGTGAGCCCAGCTACCTGCACCAGAGCTGTTCCTCAACAATGAGAATTCTTAAAATTACTTACTTCTAGCCCTTGCTGTGGACATACCATGAGGAATAGAAACACTGAAGCCTCAAAACTCCCAAAAGGAAGAGGATGAACATGAAATGCAGAGTGTGTATTTAAAATATTAGGGTTTTTAAGGCACTGACCGTAAGTAGCTGTTGCAGACTCTGGTTTATATTCTTACACACTGCCCAGGGGAGGCAGAAAAAGCAGCTGAAAGGCCAAGTCAATGCTCAGAACTAGACCACCCTGGCCCCTCTGCCTGCATAAACCCATTGGCACCTTCCCTGCCCTGGGGAAGTTTTGAAGGAGTTCAGGTCTCTCCTGAGCTCTGCCATCAGGACATACCCTAGGAGGCAGCAGAAGTCCACGTTCTTTCACAGCAGCTCAGAACACATCACCATCCTCCTCAGCCTTACCACGAGCTGCCTGTTAATGTCAGCTTTGTGACTGCCTTCCGAGGCCGGGCGGCTTTGCACGCCTTGTCACCGTAGGTATCTGCAGAGTTTCTGAAGCCACCAGCAGCAAGTCTTGCCTGTGGCAGGCTGAGCCTGGAACTCATACCAAGACTGAGTGGTTGCCATGCAGAGAGCATTTCTACCTTTGTGCAGTGCTCGGTTTGCCTCAGGATCTGCAACCAAAGAGGAGAAATAGCTGCTTTCTCCACTGTGATTAAAAAGTTCTGTAGTGCCACAGAAAGAGGATTGTCCTTGATGAGTACCCAGGAACTGGAGCCCAGCAGTCTTTTCCCAGCATCACTTTTTACATACCTGAAATTAGTCTGGGCAAGCCAGTTAGAAATCATTTTTCGAAGGGCAGGACTATATCCAAAGAGTATACTCACCATAAAGCCATATTTATAAGTATGATTACCATGTAAATGGGATATCCATCTTCAGAAATGAAGGGCTGGGTAGGCAAGGCCACAGCAGTGCCCTCAGGACACACATTTCTGTGCCCCCCTTAGCTCTGACCTCTCCACTCACCCTCATCATTAAATCAGTGGGCAGCTGCCCCAGGGTAGCAGCGTCAGTGCAGTGCGGGGGAGGTGGCTGGGAGGTGAGGCCAGGGCAGGAGCAGCAGCTTGGGAAATGGTAGCTTGACAGAGGAGAAAGGTGGAGGTGAAATAAGAAGTCCTTCTTGCTGGATGTGGAAGCGGCAACCAAATCCGATTTTCTTAGAGGATTTTGGAGCCTGAGCTCAGAATCTGCTTCAGGTGTCACTGGAGTTTGATCTTGTAGCCCTGCATGGCTGTGCTTTAGGCAGCTTTTTTTTTTTTTTTTTTTTTTTTTTTGAGTGATATTTTGTAATTTTTGCATCTACATCTTTTTTTATGGCTACTTTTTACATTTTATGCATTCCAGCCTCCATTTTTTAGAGTCTACAAAGAACTTAGATTTCTCAAGAAGCACTGAATGTTGCTGTTAGTTCTAACTGGAGCTTTTGCTAGGTACTCTCATCTCTCCCAGTGTAGCACATTCTGAATTCACTATCCAGAGGGAAAAGACTCCAAAAGAAAACAGCATATCTGATGTTCAGAACAAATTTATTTCTAGCCCCAGCTAAGGGACTGTTACTGCAGGGATCACTGCAAGGGTGTCAGATCCTGGAGTCCAAATGAGTTTTACCCTGAGGTAGGATTGCAAAAATAGACTTCTGATCCTGTGTAAAACATATCTGCTTGGGGGGTAAGATACTAAATTGTGACAGGAACTGCTGGAAAGCTAACACAACTTTAATATGTGGGGAATAGAGTACTCCATATGCTGCTGTGTGATTTCCTTCTTTGGCTTGGAAGGCAAAACGCACTGCTTGTATTTGGAAGGCAAATTTCAATCCCCAAAATATCTTCTCTGAATTTACTTAATTTTACTGGCTGGTTGAGCAGGCTGACCATAGCTCAGACTGGAGTACAGGTTGTTATTCAGCAGAAAACTCCCTTGTGTGAGCAGAATTTAGTTTCATTTTATTATTTTTTTCCTCCTCTTTCTCCTCCTCCAAGACTATACATACAAAGGGAGGTCACAAAATAAAAATAAGCTGTAGCCAGCAAAGTTCAGGGTTTGAAATAAAAAAAAAAAAAAAAAAACCCACTCTGTATACTTATTAGAATTTCTTGTTAATGAGGTCATTTATGTCAGGGCAGGAAATGTACAGAATAGCACAGGATAGAAAAATCTAGACACTATAAAACACGCCAACAAATTTGGCACACTCATTACTCCCTTAATATGCCCCCAATGTAATCTATAGATCCCACAAGTGACCACACTATGTTTATGTATGCAAAAACTCCTATATATGTAGCACTCATAAGAGCAGCAATTTTACTAGTGGGAAAAGATTATTGTGGTCTTTTTATATAGCATATATGTTTACTTAGAGTGAGTCCTTGTAAGAGAATGCAGGACCATGAAAAACTGTTAAAATGTCATGATTATATTAATTTCATACTTAAAGGAATACTTCACTTTAAGTTATGGTTCCAAAATTACACTGCTCATTCATGATGTTTTTAATGTATAATTGGCTGCCTTCAAAAATGTCACAGTAGGAGGAAAAAAAAAATCATTTTCCTTGGCATGTGTACTGTTGCTATTCCTGTGTTCATTTGGCTTGGCTCGAGGAACCAAATGCTGCAGTCTGAAATAACTTTTTATATGTTGACACGTGCATTTAACTAGAATAAGCAGGCAGAGTGGACCAAGTTGGATTCAGCTAAGAACAGAATATATCTTGTGTTGCACCTTTTAATGTGTCAGCCTCGGTTTGTGATTCTCATTTCATCATTATCACAGCACACATGGTGCTCTGAGCTGCACTCAGCCCCTACACAAAGACCAGGCAGCAAGGGAACACCAACAGGGGGAGGAGGGAAGAGTAAGAAGGAAGGATGGAAAATATAATGTCTTGCAGATAAAGCTGGGAAGGGAATACCATTAATCTGTTGAAATTTATTTAGGAAAATTCATTTAGCCTGTTGTTTTCCAGAGCAAATAGATCTTTGCTGCTTTGTTGACTGTCCCTTGGTGGGGCCTAAAGAGAGGCCTCTTGTGGCAAGCACATCTCTCTCTCTCTCAGGATTTTTCATAGAGGTGCACAGAGAGAAATGAAGGAGAAAACAATTTCTATTTCTGCTCCTTGTTTTTCCTATGTGGAATGTGTTTGGAGAATTGTTCACTGGGGTGATTGCTTGATTGGATTCTGGTGAGGATTGTTTGAGCCTGATGGCCAATCCAATCCACCTGTGGCTGGACTATCGCCAGAGGGTCACAACTTGTGAGTTAGATATGGTAGTTAGAAAAGTAGGTATGTAGTTTTAGAATCTTCCTTTATATAGTATATTAATGCATTATAGCATAGTTATAATAAAGAACTCATTCAGCCTTCTGAACTCATGTTGGACATCATAATTTCTTCCCATTGGGTTCACCTGCATTTTACAATAGCCTTTCCAGTCCCACACATATTGAGCTGGATTTTTGAACCCTCACCTCATGTTCACACCCCGGGCTTGAGTCTTAATCATTTCTACAGTTGATTTGAACTCCAGGTACTGGGTTTGGTCTGATCTCTAAACCCTGGGCTTCTGATATCTGTGTTTGACAACAAGCCTCAAGAGAAAGGCCATGATGCCGTCCTGCAGGTGAGGACATGGGGGTGTGTGGAGCCACATTGTCTTCCCCGTGTCCTGTCTGCTCCCCATTCCCCCAGCACACAGCTGGGCTGCAGGAACCTGCCATGGCATGGTTTACAGGTTCATAACAGGGATGTTCCTCAGCTCACAGGGATGTCCCATAGTCTAAATCGTGGTTGTTTCACCTGGACCTTACACAGAGAAAATCCTAAACACTCATAGGGCTGCAGCACAAGTGGACACATAAGGAGAATCCCAGGGAAATTTTGTAGGCAGTCCCACTGTTCTGAATTCTTATTACTTTTGGGGAGGGAAAAAAAACCACTCTTCTGTACCCACCTCCATACAGTCCCATGAGCCTGACAAACACCCTCAGAACAGATGCACTGTGAGAAGTGTTTCTGGGAAGGATAAGTTAAGGATCAGCAGTGGGTAATGCCCTGCTTGTTTTGCAAACTAGGCAAAAAAGACACCTTATTCAGTTATAGACAGGAAACCTGGGCCAAGTTAGTGGAGGTTCTTGTCCAGGACCACTCCCTAGATGAGCTCAGGCTCAATGTTCTTGTCAAGATGAAAATCGTGACACGCCCTGTGCCTTGTGCATTGTTGGGACCTGCTCCTGACCACATCTCAGCAGGGCTTTCTGCCTTGAGCACATTCAGATTTAGTGTGCAAAGAACTAGGGGTCAGTTAGGAAAAAAAAAAAATCCAAGTGAACAAGGACATTTAGGAAACTTAAACCCATGCACTGAAGTCTACTGCATCAGTGTGACAGCCTATGCCAGAGCACCAAAATGCTGGGTTTTGGGGGCTTTTTGAATCATTGTGTCAGTCCTGCAATGTTTTAAGTAGATGTTGTGTTTTTCATGACACCTGTTAGTCTTCCAAATGAGGACTTCTGTGTTTAAATCCCAAGGAGACACTTGTGTTCGTGCCACTAGTTCTCCTAACTGTTCCCTCAGTGAAAACAAAGATAGACATACAAGAAGCTGGTTTTTGATATCTGCAGATTTTACTGACTTTTCTCTGTGATATAACTGATACTGGGAGGAAAAAAAAATCTTTTGTTGTTTGTGTGTTGACTTGTTTACTAAAGAAAACCCCAACAAATCAAGTAAGACTTGAACTAAAAATCCTCAAGAAACCTAACCCTGAAGTCCTTGATTCATGTTTCCCTCCATGGTCAAAACTGCCATCTTCACCTGATGAAGTAATATCCAGTTTTAAAATTAATAATCTGTTTTATTTCCTCTTTTTTCTCCCCTTTTTTTTCTTATCTGTCCTGTGTTGGAGGACAAATATCACCAATTTAAGCTGTTTTATAAAACAGCTTTGTAGTGCAAAGCCAAATAGATTTTGGCTTCTCTGTCACTGGGGGGAATGAGTGCTCAAATACAGTATTTATTAGCATTTAAATGGTCTGAATTTTACACCTTTGTGTGCACACATGCGTTTAACTTCTCAACCATCTCCACCCTCTCCCCCTCAAGGCATTAATGAAGTTTATTGTTCTCAAAATAGCAGTTCTGTTTGGAATACCTAATTGCTGGGTTTCTGTTGTGGTGTTTTGGTCCGAAAAAGCCCCGTAAAGAGCAGCCCGTGTGTTCCCGGTTCAATGGGGACCTGTGTTCCCCTCGGGGAGCCTCGTGGGGCTGTGGCTGAGGAGCTCAGCTCCCTGTTTCATTTCAACCTCTCTTGGACAAGCAGCACACACTCAATTGACGGGCACTGTAAAAGGGCTGTTGGAACTGAATGATTCATTTATTTATTGCTTCTATATTTATTTATTGCCAGTGTCAAAGAAAAGATTGTGCTCATGGGCTTTTCATCTTCTCCCAAGTGCTGCCTGCACGCTGCACTGCAGAAATATTTCCCCCTCCAAATGCACTTGTGCTGACTGGAACTGGATCCTCACAGGCAAACTGCAATGCTGCTGCTGCTGCAATGTCATAATATTTCATAGGTCATTTATAAATATTATTGCCAGGGCAATAAATTTCTTCAGAGTACTTAGTCTACTGCTAATAAATAGTTTATTTAAGCTTGTAAGAATGGTGACATTTCACTTGGAATATCTTTGGCCTCTTAAAAATTGTTACTGCAGAGAAGAAAAGGGGAAAAATAAATTGGAAAAAAATATGCAGCAGATATTTTGATATTTTTTCCCTATGTTTTGACTTGCTTAAAAGGGCCTTTTTGTCAGACAGCATGTCTCTGTGTGAAGATATTACAAGGTTTTATTAATGTGGATTATTTAACATCTTATTTAGAATATTATTCCCTCCTTTTTTTCTCTTTCATTCCCTCTTTTTTGTCTTTTTCAGAGCTGCACGCAGCTGAAATAGTGCTTGAGCAGATTGCCTCTCACATCAGTAGTAGTAACTCAATTCCTTCTGCCACTTTCCCCTTTTGGGGTAAACATTATGGGCATGGTGGTGACATTGTATTTGTTTATTTTTTGATGGTTTGGTGTAGGTTTAGATTTACCATTATTATTCATCTTTCTCTTTGGTTAAAAAGGCTGGGGTTCAGATGGATTTTTAATAGCGATATGAAGACACACACCAGAAGTGGGGAAGTCTTGGTTTTTGTGGTGGGGTTGTGTTTTGTTGGGGTTTTTTTGACAGCTCAGCAAAGGTATCAACTCTTTTCATTCAACTACTGCATTCACATCAAGAATAAATGCTAAAATTTTCTTTCATGTGCTTCCCATAAAATGTGCCATTTCATTCAGGCTCAGGAGGAGGTACAAAGCTGATGATTTTATTTGTGCATGTGTGAGAACATAATATTTCTATTGCAATCATCCAGTATGGAAAGAAAAATAATATTCCATTGAAAACCTCCAGAGATTCTTGAACACAGACCTGTTTAAAAATTACAATCCCTGCAGTTCTAAAGATGCTTAATACCTCTCCTGGCAGAGTCCATGCCAGTCTCTCCCGGATGACAGGCAATCTCCAGAAGCTCTGGGAACAGGCAGGGGGAAAACCTCAACAAATTCAAAATATCTATAGGAAGGGGAATCATCTTATACTAAGGGAGTTAGCAGGCACTTGATCAAAGAGTTCTGGTGTAAAGAGCCTGGAAAATTTTGTACATACCTCAACCAAATCCCACATAAGACTTGGAGGAAGGGAAACAAACCTCCGGTGTGCTCTTCTGCTGACAAATGACAGGGTTTCCAAGAGCAAAGCAGGAAATTCTCTGCATTTACTTACAAGTTTATGGCAGCACAGGTGTACTCTCCTGCAGACTTTGGCCTGCACATGATTTTGTCATTTAAATAGACTTGGTGCAGAGCAGAGCTCAGCTCAGCTCAGCTCAGCTCTTCTGACGTGGATTTCTTGGTTCTGAATGGGTTTCCCCTCCATTCATGGTTTCTGCCTCAGAATACCATGAGCTTGTCTTTTTAGTTGCCTGTGTAGGAGGTTTTTTGTTTTGTTTTCCTTTTTTTTTTTTTTTCCTCTTGGAAAATATCAATCTCTGAGCAGTGTTTTCATTCATTTCCTTCCACAATACATTTGTTCTGAACATTCCTCTTGATGCCCAATGCACAACAAGGATGTCATTGAAAGGCAAAAGAGGAATTTTCCCTGTTGTGTCAGAGCAAGTGTCTGAATTAAAAGACGATAAAAAGGCAAATCTATTTTTAGCCAGGTTTATACAGATTTAAAAAAAAAAAAAAAAAAAAAAAAAAAAAAAAAAAAAAAAAAAAAAGCTTCAGGTTCCAGTATTCAGTAATGTGGCAACATAATGTGTGTGGATCACTTTGAGAGAATTTGCACAAACATCCTCTGCAAACTTACTGGACCTTTTGATCTTCCAGCTCTGGGAAAGAGTACAGGAAGGGGGGGAATGTCTCCAAAGCATCAACACTGAAACAGCTTCAGTGGTAAAGCTTTAGGGTGGTTTTTCTGTGCAAAAATCTGGGTTCCTCTGCATCCCTAATATCCAGGGACAGGTCTCAGTGTAAATGAGTGTGCAACATAAGAAGCCTCTGTGCTGATTCCTGGCAGCTCTGCTGGTGTTTTCCACTGAAAATTGAAAACTCTGTTCCTCATTCCCAAATGACCCCCCAGCTCCTGGAGGGGCCACAGCTCAGCCAGCCCTTGTGCTGCACCTGTGTTTGCTCTCCAAGGAGGGGGCAGGCAGGGAGCACAAAAGACTGCTGCAAACAGCAGAATTACCTTCCAGCTGTATCTTCCATGTTTTATTGCAACACCACCTTAGCCCCTTTCCCTTTCCCATGTTTATGTAGGCTGGAGACCCTTGCAGGAAGGCAGGATGTCTTCCAGCTGTTGAATTTTTCATCTTTTCTCTGATCTTCAGGGCATGCAACAAGCAGCATAATACTTCATATGTGTGTTTAATATCAGTGGAGTATTTTAGTTTGGACTTTTTCCTTTATAGGCTGCATAAAGACACAATTTGTGAGATTTTAACTTCCCTCATAAAACCCCTTGCTTGCAGCAAGCTGCATTCTGCCCAGTAAAGCTATCAAAATCGACAGATTCAGCTTTGATCATAGTAACAAATCTGTTTGACCCGAATTTTTCAGAAGTGTCCCTTATACATAGGGGGAAAGAAATCCTTGTACTTCAAACTTCAAAGCTTAGGGAAAATTATGCTGTTGTATGCAAACATTTTGACTATTACTGACCCTTGCTGAGGGAAGCAGCTTGAAGTTTAACTGAGTACTGAATACAACATCTCCTGGAAAGTAACTTTTGTGTTTTCAAAGGATGTAGGGAGATAAGTATATTTGCAAAATTACTGTTTAGCCCATTGACATATACAGAGCTAATTCTTTAGATTTCAGTGATGTAATCAAAAGAGTGAGATTTTGGGATGAGTAGGTGTTATAACTTGTGTGTGTGGTAGATGTTATCAGCCTGAAATACTACAGATATTTAAAACTGCTGAATACCATTTCCAGCTATTTCAATGTGCTTCAGAGAAATAACTAATACAGAGCAGTTTGCAATTGGAGGAACCCAGGTGGGCCTGGAGCCAGGCTCTCACCTGGCTGAGACCAGAGCTGATGGGGCTGAGCTCCTGCAAGCAGCTGTTCAGGGTTTCACTGCAAATTGTCAGAAGTCCCAGCACTGAAGAACTTACTTGGAAGTGCTGTTGTGTTTATCCAGAAGTGGAGAAGGTGGCTCTGCCTTTGAGGGACCTCTCAGATGACTGAGTTTAAATTTGACACTCACCTTTCACAGAGCTGACATCAAATGGGATGCATCCTTTTTTTTTTTTCTGGTTTTTTTTTTTTTTAATTGTCTGTCCACATTGCTGGTTTAAGTGAAAAATACTCTTAGTCACCCAGAGAAGAGTAACATTTTTCAAGATAGCAAACCAACTCTATAAATACCTGTAATGCCAGGATCTTAACCTCAGGGACAGCATGGCAAAGCAGTTTAGAACTGCTCTGCTCAGTCCTTCATCAGAACAGTGCTTTCTTTCTCTCTCTGAGTTTTTAATAGACATCTCAAGTCAAGATTACTGTCAGCACTTTCTTCTGGTAAGACTCAGTTTTGCTAAATATATATTCTACATTTGTAGCTATAAATATATACAGATATAGAGTATACACTTTCTGTAGGAAGCCAGGTTCCATTTCTAGTTAATTTTCTGATTCATTCAGCATGTGTATATTGCTTTAATTGCTTTTTTTTTAATTTGCATATGCCCAGTTGTGAGAACTATTTTGACATTTTACATGAGTCTGTTTTCAGTTCCTGTGCCTCGGTAGTTGATGAGTTCATTTCTGTAAGCTGGGTCTCTGTCTTGCTTAGGGCACAGCACTGAGACTGAATCCTGTGGTTCTGAGAAGCAGACTCTTGTGCCTGGAAACAAAATTTAATGATCTTAAAAAAAAAAAAAATCAGACTATTAATATCCCATTTAAATAATTAGTTGTATGCTTTTACAGATAGAAGGGGTTATGCAATGAAATGAAACAAGAAATAAAATCAAAGGCAGGTTAAGGCTATTTTTGTTTCCCCAAATAAGCATACTCATACATAGACTACCAAGTGGAAGAGGTTTGCAGAATTAGATGCTTTATGAGTAGCTAGAAGACATTAATTTAGCATTTTCTCAAGACCAGACACATGCCCCATGCCTATCCATGTCTCAGAGCCTCATTCTAACCACTACATGATGGATTTAGAAAGAAATTTCTGCTGTGGCCAGCTCATCCCTTATAACTGTCCACTAACAATGCTGTCACCTCTCTGTGAAACATCTTTTTATCCATCCCAGATGCTAAACCATTTTCCTGTGCAAAAAAGTGCCCCACAAGAAAAGCCAGATTTTTTAAAATGCCAAGAGACTAAAAATTCTCTTAAGCTCCGGTAAGCCTGCCAAAGACAAGGTACCCTGAATTTACACTCTCCAAGTGAGAGCTGTCTCTGAACAACAGTGGGTGTAAAAATGTGTTGAAGGGTGCCAGAGCTTCAGCTGAGTTTGTGTGTAGCTGAAGGAACTCCCTAAAGTAGGACCAGGCCAGCATAATCAAAACAACCCTTGGTGTTAAAAATACATTGCTGGCTTGGGCTTTTTGTATGGCAGGACAAGGAGGACAATACCCTGCTCAAGAAGATAATTCCCTTTCAGCCATTTGAACAAAATCATTAACCAGGTTGCACATAGGTTTAGTCAGTGATCCTTTAGGCTTCTCTGAAGAATCAGACCCTTGTGTGTGTGGCTTGTGAGGATCTGAGGGATGTGGTATCTGGAAGAGTTTGGTTCAGAAAACAACCAGCTATCCTGAGGTCACAGTGAATATCTAAGATTTCTGTGTCTAAAATTGAAGTCCAGGCAGTGCCAGAGTCCTCTCTACTCATGGATTTCTCCTCCTCCAGAAAGAGGAATGGCAGGAAGGGTGGACAGGTACAGAAACCTGAAGTTGAACTCACTGCTGCTAAACTCTTTTATTATCTTTATCAAGCAGTTCAATCTCCAGTGTTCTACTGAGTACTTCAGCTTGAGAGAATTTCTCTCAGAAATGCAGCTTCCCCTTTGCAACTCCTTTCCAACACACATTCTGACATACTTAAAGCAAATCAACAAATAAGTTCATTCAGTGACCAAAAAAATCTTTGTTAACAGAGAGTTAAAATTGCCCAGTGGTTTCTCATGTCTTTCCAAAATGCCTTGCTCAGCAAAACTCACCCCCCTGAAAAACACAGAAACTGAGGAGTCCTGGCATAAACCAGCAGGACCTTATATGTGACCCCCTGGAAGTCTCAGTCCCTGGAATTGCTGGCATTCTCTCCAGATGAGTTCAGTGCAGTAGGTTTTTCTGAACCTGATGCTCCAGAACAGCATGTGCTACCAGCAGGCAAGCTGCAATCTGCAATTGTTTTTATTTTGCTTGGGGTTTTTGGCAGTAGAATCCCTGCATTTTAAACAGTATTAGAGAGATATTTTGATAGGATTTAGAAAAATATGTTGTAGCCATCCCTCTCCTTTCAGTGCAGTCAGTTCTCTGCCTGATGTATGAGCAGTGTATGCCTTACCTGGGTACTTCTGGAAGTTCAGGCATTTGCCCCTTTCCCTGTCATCTCTACTGGATTTTAGCACACTTAGGGGGAAGAATACACCACTGGCAGGCTCCTCACACTTGCTGACTGTGACAGTCACTTCATCATTCTCTTCCTCCACCTCTATTTGCACTCCTTTTTTCCAGCCCCAACAGTTCCCCCCAGGACCTTGTCCATGATGCCAGAAAACTCCAGTGCAAGCTAAATACATCTCTAGGTGTTTTAGGTACTTGAAAACCAGCCCAACTTCAGCCTAAATTTCAAGGCTTTCCACTTTAGCTATGGCGAAATGCTGATCTGCTACAATCAGCATTTCTCCTGTGTTGAAATGGGAAGCAAAAAGCAATACTGTTACTGCTCTGTTTCCTCAAAATATTTAATTGTTCATAGGCCATGGTGAAGTGGGGATTTAAAGCAACCTCAGTAGATACTCACGGGAAACAGAGTTGTGAAATGCTGTGCAACATCAGGCCTTGTGTTTGGGAATATTCAGTTTCTCACAGACCCAGGACATTTTAATGATAAAAAAGTAAAAAGCTGTAAGAAAATTCTGTTTTGTCTCAAGTTCTTGTATGTGTAGTTTACAGGAGCAGTAATTTTAGGCATAGTTGTGATGTTTTTTGAAGTTAAGGGCACAGTATCAGCTCTTTAGTTCCAAGATGGAGCATTGCCAGATCCTTTGAGTTAGTGCTGATGATGGTCAATAATGTACAGTTTTTGGCTAACCATACAGGTACAAATTTGTGGGTTAGACCAAAAAAAAGCAATACCAGCACACTGACAGGAATTTATTCAAATGTAGATTCTCTAATAGTTGTGCTCTTGTTCCAGTCTTTCAGGCTGAAACGAAAGCTCAGAGCCCTTTTGATTGGAAGCAGAGATTTATGGTTAATTATAGCATTTCCCATGATTATATGTTTGTGCTTCAGTAATTGCTAGATGAGGAGGAACGTTGAAACGATTTTAGGGCTAGTATGTTGCTCTACCAAAGATATCTTCAGATATCTCAGCATGGGCCCTTCCTTATTTCTTTATAACGAAAAACACATGGCAAAAGTTCCACTCCACTGGTTCTTCAGAAAGGTGGCAGCAGGAGTCGGTGCTGCTTCTGCCTCCACTGCTTCTGTCCCACACCTTTTCTTCTACAGACAAGCCCCTCAACATCCCCATCTGAAAAACAGCAGTGCAAAACAGCCTGGGGTGAACAATGAGCTCAACTCATCCAGACCATGAGTTCTGCAGGGATCAGACAAAATATTTTACCATCAGTAGATTTGGTTATGATAATAGAGCCAGGTTCCCAAAATTCTGATGCTGTACGTGATAGAGTCACAGCATGGTTTGACTTGGGAGCAATGTTTAAAGATCAGTCCCAGCCATAAGCAGGGACTTCTTCAACTAGATCAGGTTGCTCAGAGCACCATTCTTGGCTTTTCTGGTAATTCTGCCCTATATTCCAAATGTATGATTGCACATTGCAAGATAAGAAACAGGTTACTAAATTCCCATCCTTGTTTCATAACCTGCATCATAATTGCTTATATTTAAAAAGAAGCTACTATGAACAGTGTATTTGTCTTGTAAATTTACTCACAAGGAGAATAGTAAAAAGAAAACTACTGTGCCAGATGTTCAAAGACTTTTTTATCCCCCCATCTACTACTTTCATGACCATGGAAACATTGCCTTTCTTTTCTTTTTTTTTTTAATAGAAAAGCTAAAGTGAACCTTGATTAACTGAAAGCTAAAGAATACATCAGATTTTAGATATGAGTTCACTATAGCTGTAACTGTGCAAGAGATACAGCAATGAAATACAAGTATAGTTTGGAGATATTCATTTACTAAATGAGAAGATTATGATCACAGAATCACTTGTTGTGGAAGTTGAAATTAAATTCTTACTAGAACTACAGAATTTATATTTCCACATCCACCCCCAGAAGAGCCAGGGTAGTGGCATTCACTATCACTGCAGTGTTGATGTCATACATACTCTAAGAAATATGGGTGATAAAATAAATTATGGTGATTGCACAGACTGTACTGCCTACTGGAGCAAGCCAGCCCAGGATCTAATTTATAAGATATCAATTTAAGTCTGAGCTAACTCCCTGTATTGGAAATTTAGAAGAAAATAATTTTTCCCATATAATTCATCCCAGAGCACATATCTGACGCAGGTGCTCCTTTCTCTGGAAGTACTTGGTTCTCTCCACTGGCTGTTAAAGGAGTCTTGATAACAAGCTCAAGCACAAAGGAGAGGGGATCCATCCAATCCCTGTGCCTGGTGTAGAAAGAGATACACTTCCTTATCAGCTGAGGATGATGTTCTCCCACTGGCAGCTGAGGCCTGGAGGGGAGCTCAGTCTTTAACCAGGTGGAAATGGTTCAGATTATGGTCTGGACAAGCTGCAAGAACACTGCAGTCTGATTATTCCTTATCCTTTCTTGGTTACTCAGGACATTGAAGTCAGTATTTTTCTCTTTCCAAATATACTTGGTACATTAAAATCTCACTATGAGGTAAAGGCACTCCTCACAGGCTGGAATTTTGCTCTTGAGATGTGGTCCTTGCTTGATAGTCCTGTGATCTTCTGTGCTTGCATTATGCTCCAGCACAGGCTGGGGAATAAGACCTCACTCATTAATACTGCTGGGAAACGACTGCTGGGCACCTTCATATGAAACTGCAGAACAGGATACAAAAAGCAGAGAGATTTATTTTAGGCTGACTTTAAAAAGAACCAAGCACTATTTTTAGTGTGTTTACTACTCGTCAAAGGGATTTTCTGTTGTCTCAAACCCAGGCCACTGAGGTTTACCACTGCTTGTATAACATTTTTTCAATAGTGCTGTTCCTTTTTCAGTAATTGGTGTGGCTTCCCATGGCTCCAGCAGCCCTGCTCTCCCTGGGCAGCCTGGGAGGGGGGATTTGCCCACGCTGGGGTGAGAGAGGCTGCACTTTCTGGGTCTGGGTGGGGTCTCTGTTGACTTCATCTGCCTCAGAGTCAGGCCCTGGACTGTTTTGATTTCCCTAAAGCCTACTTAGTTTCCTGGTAGGATTCATTTCTAAATATAGCCCTTACACTGGATGCAGGAATGTTTACTCATACAAAGTCAGGCAAGGTAAACACTTCTAACATTTTTTTTGGTCGGTACCTTTTCAGTGGAAATCAGTCTTGAATTATATTTGGCATCATCCTGGCATGCTGGAGCTAA
Organism: Vidua macroura; assembly: GCF_024509145.1. Classification (NCBI taxonomy): domain Eukaryota; kingdom Metazoa; phylum Chordata; class Aves; order Passeriformes; family Viduidae; genus Vidua; species Vidua macroura. The sequence goes on from NC_071575.1 coordinate 6,192,775, forward strand.
ATACAGGGACTGTCTTCCTTTTTTGATACCTGTGATTTCTAATTTTATTTTAGTGTGGAAAGGGGTGATTTAGTGATCCTTCACTGTAGGTGTGTTGGTCAGAGGGGATTTTTCATTCACCATTTTAATAACACAGCCCTGAATGAATCTGTTGACAGAAGCTGAGCAATTTAAAAATACATTTGAAAATATGCAATGGGATTATGACAGAAGGCTGTGCAAGAAAAAATACAAGCTCTTACTATGCTGTTACAGTTGCTTAAGAACACATTAAATACAGAGTTTGCACTCTCTTTTGCTCTCTCTCTCTTTCAAAGAATGTATTCTGAAGTACTTTTATTTAGGACTGTGCCATTATGTTAATGCAGCTTTGATTCTACTGATGGATTTCTTTTTTTAATCCCCCCTGTGTATTTGTGATAAGCTCTGACTTGAGATTTGATGTAAGCTTGTCATTCTGTTCCTACTAATCTGATTTAAAAGCTACATGTGTGAGTGATTTGCTTGAATTTTTTAAATAGGAAGATGCATTTGTGAGCAGACTGTTATTTTCTCATAGGGTGCAATCATCTCCTCAGCTGGTACCTCTGAGGAGTAGTGAAGATTCCTCTTTGCCAGTCATAATGAAAAAGTCATCGTGCGGTATCACACCTCGTGGTATTTTCTATTTACTTTTGTGTAGGGGAATAACCTAATTTTAGTACAAGGTACAGAAAAAAAGAAAAGCTTTGAAAGAAATTGATGGCTTTTTGAAAATCAGTATCCCTTCAGCAAGCTCCCTACACAGGACACTTTTCTACCAACACAAGTGACTGGTGCCTGGATGAATGGGGTCAGCACTGGAGCAGTGATTTGGTCTTGCACTCGCCTTGTCCTTCACACCCCATCCTGTGGCCTTGCACTCATTTACCCTCACAGAACAGAGTCACACAATCATAGAGTGGTCTGGGTTGGAAAGGACCTTAAAGCTCATCCAGTTTCAAAACGCCCTGCCATGAGCAGGGACACCTTCCACTATCCCAGGTTGCTTGGAGACCTATCCAGCCTGGCCTTGGGCACTGCCAGGGATGGGGCACCACAGCTGCTCTGGGCACCCTGTGCCAGGGCCTCAGCACCCGCACAGGGAAGAATTTCTTCCCAATATCCAATCTAAACCTGCTCTCTTTGTTTGAAGCCATTCCCCCTTGTCCTGCCACTCCAGGCCCGTGTTGAGTCTCTCCATCTTTCCTGCAGGCTCCCTTTAGGTCCTGGAAGGCCATAATGAGGTCACCCCAAAGCCTTCTCCTCTCCAGGCTGAACAATCCCAGTTCCCTCAGCCTTTCCTCCCAGCAGAGCTGCTCCATCCCTCTGATCCCCTTGGTGTCCCTGCTCTGGCCTGGCTCCAGCAGCTCCCTGTCCTTCCTGTGCTGGGATCTCAGGGCTGGAGGCAGCCCTGCAGGGGGGGCTGAGCAGAGAGGGGCAAAGGGGCAGAATCTCCCCTTTCCTGTTTCCCATGCTGGGAGATCAGCCCAGGGCGTGGGGGGGTCTGTGGGATGAGCCATGTCCAGCTGTCACCACCAACACCCCCAGGTCCTTCTCCCAGGGCTGCTCCATCTGCTCATCCCCAGCCTGGATTGCTCTGAGGAGTTCTCCTGAGCCAGGTGCAGCACCAGCACTTGGTCTTGTTCAGCCTTATGGGATTCCCATGTTGCTTTTGCTCTTTTTTTTTTGTTTACATTGAAGCAGGATGCTCTTTCAGGAACAGACTTCATCCATAAATAACACAGTGCTATGTGTGCTCTGATATATATGTGACATTTGGGTGTTTATTTTGTCTGTAATGACAATCTCTGCCTTACGCAGAGGTCAGGAGGAACTTGCTATTTCTTGTCGTGTATGCCTTCATTGTGTGCTGCAGCAGTACACTAACATAAAGTAAAATGCAAAAAGAAGTAGGGTCATCTTGTAGGAGCCATCCTTGCCCATGCTGAAGGTCCCTGTCCTCTCTGAGGGACCCTCTGTTCCTAGAAAGAGCTGGGGAGCTGAGCAGCACCAGAAGCAGCCAGATGGACAATCTGGACCTGAGACTTTGTCAAGTGATCTAGAAAGTCTTGTGAATTGGAGATCCTGGAAAGAAATTTGGCATCAGTCATGCTGCTCACGCATAGTGAGTCACGGGGCTGGGAAGTCACAGACAAGCTTTGCCAAGTGTGGGCAGTCTGGGGAGCTCTGGATGAACTCCCTAGGAAGTGCAGGGCAGCAGTGTCCCCTCCCTCCTTCCATAAGCCACAAGTTCCCCTGGGCTCGTCTGCGTGACATCCCCTTGTCAGCTGGGATCTTACTCCGGTTTGGGGAATATCCATCTCTAAAACCTCCACCAACAGCCCTAATGGTGACAGGGCTACCAGTGCATGCACTCCTGTTGCTTTCTCCACTTCCCTGCTGATCCTGTTTTCCTGCCCAGTGAGGGAGTTCTTGGGGATATTGGCCAGAGCTGGTGACAAAATGCATGGCATCGTCCTCTGAGCCCTCTGGAAGGAAGTGTAATATTGGAAATAAAAATAGAACAATTGATTTGTGAGCTGAGCTCTACATTGACACAAAAAGGGTCATGGAAAGGGCTTTGCAAGAAGCAAAGGAGGATATTTGAGAAAGTGCCCAAGCTGCAGAAATGCTGAACAATGGCAGCTTAACTGTAATATGCTTAACCGAGCCTCTCAAACCCTACACAGCAGTTGTGACAATGCATGTCATCTGTTGACATGCAGAGAAAAATTGAATCCCATTCAGAGCAGAGCTATTTTGGGATGTTTGTTCCAGGCCCTGTGCATGGCTCAGGCCGTGTGTGTGAATGGCTGCAGACGCCTCCTCAGTCAAGTAGCCGTGGGTTTGGCAATGAGCTCCCTCCCACTGGGAGATAAGGCAGTTTGTACCCTGTCAGTGACCAGAGGCAGCCACAAAACATTAGGCAGGCTCCTGACTGTCGAGAGCTGAAACTGCTTGAAAACACCGGGGTCAGTCTGCTCTCAAACACACTGGTATTATCTCATTAGCGGTGGCATTTACTGTACAGCTCAAGGAGCAGAAAAGGGAGTTGTTGAAAAAGAAAAAAAAAAAAAAAAAAAGAAGGCAAACAAATAGTATGTGAAATCGTTAGGCAGAGGGAATGGTGTTTGTATGTGGGCTTTTTCTTTATTAAAGAAAGTTGTAGTTGTGCTACTATCACTTCCTTTCTTATCTCCAAATTATGTTCTTCTTTCAGCTGGCAGGGAAAGAAGGCATTTTTCCTGAAGCTCAGTCTTTGTTTATAAAGCTTTTTTTTTTTTTTTTTTTTTTTTTAACAACTGAAGATATACAGTGTAGCTCATAATACCTGTAGCTCATAAAACCTGTAGTGTTCAGGTTTGGGAATGAGAGACAGGCCTTCCTGTGAAGCTCTTCTCCCCTCTCTCCATATCCACCTTTCTCCCATGGGATGGTGTTGCTGTCGGCCTCTCTGCTGCCAACTGGAATGTCACAAATGTAGCTCTGACTTTACTGTGGCACTATGGCATAAAGGCTCAAGAGAAGACCAACCAGGAGGATAAAAATACCAGACAGCACATGAGTGGCACATCCCTGGGGGCCAGCAGGAGACATGGGAAGTGCACAGGAAGCTGTTTCCTTCTGCAGCACTGGCATGCCCAGCAGATAACACTTCCACCAGGCTGTAAACACAGTCACAGACACAGGAATATCTGAGGTGTTTCCACAACGGGACCTGGAAATGGAGCTGCTTCACCCTGTCCCTGCTGAGGACCTCAGGATGGACTTGGACTGGCAGCAACCCCACACCTGTAACCTCCTGCTGTGGCCATGTGAAGTTCTCACAGGCTTGGGAGCCACTTGTCAGATGAAAAGCTTTGCAGGGCTAGAATATTTATCCCTGCCAAAAGTGTACCTTGGGATACTTCCTCAGCAGTGGATCCTCCTTGTAGTCTGTGTGTGTACTCTCTGCTGCAGTGGTGCTCTCAGCTGTGACCAGTGGGTCGGGGTCACACAAATCATCTGCATGGAAAGTTATCAGAAGTGCCCTGCTGTAAGAAATAAATAAGTAAATAAGGTGATGTCAGAGACAAAGGAGCTCTCAAGAGGGAAGAGAGCAGCACATACTGAAAGTGCATAGTGGAAGAAGAAGCTGGGGAAGGGTCTTTATGTTTGCCTTGGTGCTCAGGTGTTGCAGCCATATCATGAGGGATTTGATTTTAACAAATGAACCATATACACAAAGATATGTTTTTTACAAAACGGAAAGAACTCCTCGGGTTTCCAGAGTGCAAGCTAGTTCTTCATGTGGTTTCCTCAGATGTGTGTGTTACTTGGCAGATAACATAAGACCTGTGCACTCCCTGTGAAGGATTTTCTGTCTGAGCTGTGTTGTGGATTGTACTTTCTCAGGCAGAAAAAAATATATGATTTTGTTTCTTGCTGAAGTACAGGTGTAGTTCTAGCTCACGTAAGTTCACATATACAAGGGCTAAAATTATAGTATCCAAAAAATGTAGGAAAGGTAAAAACCTGCTCTTAATTTCTTGGCTGTTTGGCTCAGGTAGTTTTCAGAAGACAAACACAGAGAGGGGTATGCAAAGAACCAAAAGAATGTGTTGAAAGTGCAAATGCACACAGACACAAAAATATTCTGGGACAAGCTCACCAGTATGGGGATCTATAAAAAGACACTGAGTTAATGATTTGCAACTTTTAGAATGAAAGTCTTTGCAGCTAAATTGTCCAGACAACAATTTATTTCCCCAAAATTGCCAATTTCATATGTTTTTTTAGATCAGCTTTTCATAAAATGCATAACAGTGGCTTTAGGCTGAATCCCATTCTGTAATCTACTGGGGGTTGTTACATTAGAATAAACTTTCAAACGATAGGGCCCCTCCTGTGCTTATTGTCATACACAGACACGCTGCTTTATAGCACCAGAGGGTTTGGTTGCAGACAAACTAAAAGTGCTTCTAATTTAATTGAAACAGCACAGGCCAAGCTGTGAGCAAAGAAATGGATACTGAGAAAAGAACAGGACAGGAACTACACTGAATAATGCAGCTGCAATTCAGTGCCAACAGAAAATGGGTTCCAGTAGTTTTTGACTAAGATGCAGACGTGTCAAAGAAAACCTGGCAGGGCAAAGTTATCTTTCAAATTTCATCCTGAAAGCCAGAAGATAGAAATAAGGTGAGGAAAAATAGTGCAAGTTACAGCATATAATTTTTTTTTTAAAGTATTATCCACTCTGGATGATATTGGTAAAATATAAATTGTATTTGGTTTGTTTCTATTTCTTACAATCGAGAAGAGATGTATAATTAAGGTCTTTTTCTTTTGCACAAGGTCAGAAATATAAGTGTACAGAAAGCTGAGTGCAAAAAAAAAAGTTCTTAAATGCTTTCAGAATTGATATTGTTATGAAGCATATAGTTATTCTGGCCTCTGCACAAATGAATTTTTCCTTCTTTATTTATTTGTCCATTTATTTTCTGTGCCCAGGACATGTTTACACTAGGTAGGTATTCTTGGGTCCATAAATGAAGTGAATGCAAAGAGGGCTTTTAAAAAATCACTGCTCACGAAACTCCCTGGAATATAATCAGCAGTATATCAGCTCTTAATAATAAAAGTTACTTTGCACAAAGGCTGAGTGTTTGCTCTTCTCAGGGATTCCTCTGCATACCTGGGGATGTACCAGGCATAAGAAATATAATGAGATTAAAACATCATTAAGACGTGCATGTGAAGGCCTACAAGAGAGGAATGTAGGAGTTTTCCTATTCTTGAGTGGCCATTTCTTCTTTTTATAGGTTGGTTTTATTTGTTATCATATGCTGTATTTAGCTTGCTGATAAATTCATTCAGGCTCCCCCAATTTTGTTTTGTGAATGGAAGTGCAGGCTGGCACAGAGAGCAGGACAGCTCTCTGCATGAGTCTGGGTGTTAAACTGCCTCAAACAAACCTGCCAGAACAGTTAAAATGCATTGTTTATAGGTGAGACTGAGCTGTTTGATTGATCATTCTTCACAATACTGCAAAGGGATGCTGAGAGTGGTGGAAGAGTCTCAGCCTGTCTGCCAAATATCCTGCAATTTTAATTGTACCCAGACAGGAAAAAATAGAAGGCATTTGCTGCAGCTAAGTGAACAATCCAAAGTGGACAATGTATTTAACACATTAAGGTTGGGAGTCTGGGCTGCATCAAAGCCTAAAGAGCTCCTTGCAGGACAGCTCCAAGAGCAGCCAAAAGCAGAATTAAGCAACCTCAGCAGTCCCTGCCTCAGCCTTTGGCACAGCCTTTTCTCATATTGAAGGTCAGCATGGGTGTGATTTTTGCACAAGTAACACAGTGGAGGTGTGGGGACAGCTGGGTGGCATTTGGGTGGCCTGGGAATAATCCCAAAAACCTGTGAGACCGAAACTTGCGACCTGTAGCTCCTTCATGGCATTGCAGTGAACTCTGATCTTTCACTTGTCCAATGCCTCTGAGTAAAAGTAAACAGAGATTTATTTATGTATATGTAGCCAGTCCTCTGATTTACTCTCAGCTTTTAGAACTGTTTACATATGAGTTGATCCCAAATAGTCCTTTCTAAAATTGGCATTTATTAGCTCAATCATCTGGCACTGCTTCCATTCTTTAGGGTGAGAGTAGAAGCACTCACAGAACAAATCATCAGGCACGTTTCAAAGTTGGTTTTCTGCTGTTTGTGGTCCTAGTGCAATGCTGGAAATGAAGGAAAAAGAAGCACACAGATTTTTCATACAAATGTTGCTGCATTTATGTGATTTTGTCTCACTGACACAAATCCAACAGTTGCAGATTTGTAAGGGAAAAGATAAAAGAGAGGCATAATCAGTTGTTCCTTGGGAAGAGCAAGGTGTAGCTTGTTGCTGCTGCCGTTGTTTGACTTCCACTGTTACCAATCCACTCTAAGAGCTGAATTAAAAAAGAAAAAGGATATGTCAAAGACCAGGGTCATGTTCCTGAAAATACCATGTACAGCACTGGTTTTCTTTCCCATTCTTTCCACTTCAAGAAGACACAGGAGCCATGAAGACTGAAATTAGTCAAAAGAAATTATTTTACTTTTGCCACTTTCAATTTTGACATTTCTATGTCAGAACTCCTTGACAGGAAAGAACGTTTTCTAAAAAATTAGACATCATGCAGATGTCTCAGGAAAAGAGGCACAAAAGCTGCTGCTGACTCTCAGAACTGAACTCTTGTGTATCTCTGGAAGAGAAGTTAGGTTGAAATGAGAGTTTAATGTGGAAATCAAGGTGCTTTGTCCTGTGTCCCATGACATGGAGGTAGTTCTAGATGCTCATTAGTGAAATACTGATGCTAAATAGTAAAATGCCACTGTTTGTCTGGTTATATTCCCTATGATATTCACAGCACCCAGAGCACTTCTATGTAGTGTGTGTTCAGAGAACAGGCATTTTGCTTTATATTTTATTACAAGTCACAAGGAATGTGGGCAGATTCTGGTTGTCTGAAATACACATGTGTAAATAAACAATGGAGTGCAAGTTAATTGCCCTATATTACAGAGGAGATATGGGTAATGCTCTGCTGCAACACAAATAGTTTGAACTTCATTTGACAGTTTTGTACAGAATATAAATAACAGAAAAATCTACCTAATGTGGGGCATAAGCTGAGTATTAAATATACTGTTGTCTGCTATTAATAATACTAACATTTCAGAGTTAGAAAAGGTATAGAACAGAGCAGCCAAAGCAGCCTGTCGCAGGGAGATGGGAAATTAATTATCCAGAAAGATTAGCCAGAATTAGGCAGCTTGATAATAGGAGACTCTCCAGGGCTATGCTGAAGACAATACTGAAATGAAAGAAACAAAGAGAATGGATCACAGTCATCTTTTTAAGATAGTCCCTAATTTGAAGAGTCTGGAGTGTGGGATAGCAAGGGGGTGACTCAGAAATGATAAGTATTTCCGGCACATTTGTTTAGTGTTGTTGAAATATTGAACAAATAGCTGAAGTCAAGAGCAACAAGTCAGGGGTTTAAAAGGAGCTCGTTTGTTTTCTTTTTGTGAAGGATTTTTGAGATTACATTAGCTACATATTTGAACTTACCACGATAAGTTCTAGGGTGATTTGTATTTATTGGGGTTACAAGGGCAGGCCTCAGTGGACCATAAGGTATTTTTACAGGGCTGTTTCCATAACCAAAATGACACAAAACTGTATTAACTTTCCACAGATTGATAGAGAAACAAACTGTCTAAATAGATGTGTTTGTTTAAAAAGGGCTTGAGGTGGGGAGAATCCCTGCAGGTTTTCTAAGCAAATGTGTACCTATAGGATTGAAGTTTTAAACTGGGTGTTTATTTCCATTCTTCTAAGATGTAACTGAGAAAAGAGGCAGTGGGAATAAAAAACTACAAGGAGTAAGAAGGAAGGAGGATAAAGAAAGAATGTGAATCAATGCAGAGTGGGGAAAAGAAAAAAAAAAAAAAAAAAGAAATTTAAAAATCTCGGTTCCAGGTAGTTTCTATAGAACACGATGGGAGAAAATTCACAGTTCCCTTCACCTTGGCAGACTTGGTCATTTCTTCAGTTAAAATTTCTTTTCCAGCTGAACCCTCTTTCTTCCTGGGTACAACAATTTGAGTGGAATATTTCCAGCTTCATTCTCTGGAGCTGGCATAAAGATACACATTTCCTTCTAAAAATTAAACAAAAATTTTAAAAGCAGATACTGTGATAAAATCAGATCAAGTAACTTATTGTAAGTGAACAGTAATTTAATTTTGATTTATTTGAAGCATTATGTCCCTGTTATTACAACACATTTTGTGTCTGTAAGCCACTGATTACTAGAAGGTGGGAGAGAGCAGGGGAAAAGATAATTTTTTATCTTCTTCTCCACTTTCCCCTATTAATCATGGTACCAGACAGGATACTGGGTTACATGGAGCACATGTTTGGCCCACAATGGCCACTCCTATAATGTACAGTTTTATGAAGTGATAATACTAGAATGAAAGTTCCAGTGTGCTTTTTTGTAATGACTGGGGGTTTTGACATGCTTTTTCACTTACAGTAATTATTCCAAGGCGGAAAATTGAACAAATGAAAACGAGAAATACAGAAAGCTGAGTTTACATGAAAAATGGCTAAGATTAATTTCATTTTGGGACTTAAAATCAAGTCCTGTCTATATTGCAGAAAAGACTTGCTTAATTTTCATACCTGAGGTTTGTTAACTAATACAACCTAAATTCCTAACTCAGACAAAGCAAACTGTGTTTTTTGCTTAGCTCATCAAAGTGACCACAAGGGGTGGAGGGGAACTCTTACAACTTGTGTATATTTTATTGGTTTTTAAGCACAACTGGTAATAGGTGAGTGTGTCTAAGCCAGAGAAGGCAGAAAATAGTAATTAACACCAACTATGGCATATTGACACCATCAGTCTTAAAATTCCAGGACCTCTATTCCAAGTCATACGTAAGAAAAAGGAAATTGATGGAAATTAAAATTTCTCACAGATGGCTATCTGTGGCTGCACAGTACCTTAAAAATTACAGATAAAATCTATCTATAGCCCCTAGAGAGGGAGGTCTCTATGTTATCAGGAGAGAGTTCAACCTGCTTGAAGCCCCTCCTCTGCTGGGCCAGCTGTCCTTGGCTGTGTTATCTGAGTTTGTCACCCACAGTTTTTGGTGGCATTTATTGATGGCAAAGGCACAGAGAAGTGTTTCTGTGGAATGGCTGTGCTGCAGGCACAGGCAGGAGAGTAAAGCATCAGGCACAAGGCCATGTGAATTATCACAGCAGTGCTGAGAGGGGAAAAAACTCCATAAAATGCAGGGCCACCCTTTGAATCTCTCCTGCCTATCACTGATAAAATTTAATATCAAGTAGCAACCAGTGAGAATCCTCTGTCTGTGACTCAAGAGCTGAGCTCATCATAGTCATGACATGGCCATCCCTGCCTACCAAAGCTCAGCCTTAGGCAAGGCTTGCACAAGCTGCTCTCCAGACAAAAGTGCTGCAAAGTGCTTTGGATCAGGAATTGCAGATCAGGTTTCTCAGAGGGTTTTTGGTTTTGGCACCCACTTTCCAACAAAATAAGTGAGCCCCCATTGATATTCCTAAGCAAGCACATAAGTGGTGTCCCCGTGCTGTAAAACCCCTGGAGGAGCTGTGCAAACAGGACAGTGAAATTCGGAGCAGGCTCTGGGGGAGCAGGTTGCTCTCTGCAGGTCAGCTCTGAGCTGAGGTGTACAGCAGAACACAGTGTGCCTAACCAAGCATGACCCTGACCTCCAGGCCAGTCTGACCAGATGTAACTTGACTTCCAAAAGGCCTAAGCACCAAAAAAACCTCTCTAATCTCAGGTTAAATCTGCATGAGCATGAGAAGCACTTCCCTTCCAGCAGGCATCCAGTTAAGGCACTGAGCTGGTGCTCAGTAGAAATAAATTCAGTTTCCAGATGAGAAAGATCACCTCTAACATGCAGTTTATACTCTCTGCACATCAAATCCACATTGTTAATCTTGGGCATAACACATCTTTTCTCCCATCTGTGGCCTCTGAATTTTAAATCAACTGTGAGGTCTTTGAGTGAGGGCCTGGCCCTTACTGGATGCATTCACATAATCAATGCACTGAGATCAAGCCACACAAATTGGCACAAACACCTTTACAGACAGGCAAGGAAGCTGAACCCTTACACACAGCCACAGTCCAGCACACCCCTGTCCTGCTGAACCCTTACACACAGCCACACTCCAGCACACCCCTGTCCTGCTGAACCCCTCCCTGTGTGCTGCCCTGCCTCAGCATCCAGGTGGCCCCAGGTAAGCCCTGGGTGGCAGTAACCCACCCACCCTCCCCATCCAGCCAGCAGGGGCACTTCTAACACCTGACCCGCTCACTACTGCCAGTTTACACCAAGAAAGTTTTGAATTCTTCTTATGGGCAAAGCTCCCTTCCTCTGGGGATCCCACTCTGCTCCTGGAGGGAAGCCAAGGCTCCCTTGGGTGCGAGGCCACCCAGTTTTGGGTGCAGGCCATGCCTTTGTGAGAGGACTTGTCCCCAAGCTGCCTGCTCAGCACAAGGCACGTCCTTGACACGCCAGGCAGGTGGCTGTGTCCCCCAGTGCTCGTGTGACACCGACCAGGTAGCTGGGTGACCACAAAGGTGACCACAGGGGAAGGCAAATTCTCATGCCCCAGAATAACCAGAAAGCAAATTGCAGAGAGGGAGTGGGGCTGAAGGAAGAGCAGGCTTTCTGGTCAGCAGTATTTAATCCAAAAGCCCTTCAGAGATGCAAAAGTAATGGTCCTGCCCCCATTTCATCTTCTGATAATTCAATGTCTGTGTTTGTTGCCAGCTAGAAGATTTTGTTGGTTTTTTTTTTTTAACTTCATGAGAAAAGGAAGGTAGGATTTTAGCAAAATCCTATTGCAAAGTGTGTATTTCTTTTTTTTCTTTCCTTTTCCCCTCACCCCCTCAACAAATCCCCAAGGTCAACATTGTAATAAACAGCAGGAAAGGCCCAATTTTCTGCACCTGTGGCCTTGTTTGTCTCTATATTTCTATAGGTGAATGGGCACTGGGGACACAGAAAGGAAGTGAATTCAAAGGATTGGTTTAAGAACCCCAGCATGGTAATCAGCAGGCACTCAGGTGAAATGGCTTTAAAACCCTGTTAAATCAGACCCAGAGTGAAACAGGGTGTGTAACTACAGTGCATGCAGCTTGGGTTTTTTGTTTTGTTTTGTTTTGTTTTTTTGGTTTTTTTTATATAAAAATGTGGCATTGTTAAAAACCAGCCTGTAGTCAAGTAGCTTGTTATTCAGGACACAAACCCCTATACCTCCAATCTCATACACAGAGCAGAAGAAATGATGTTGGGTTTAATCTCCTTTTTCATCCCATGGAGATTTAGTGCTGACAAAAGATGCTAGAGTAGTAGAAAATGGGGCACTTTAATTTTTTTTTTTTTTTTTAAATAGGGTGGACTCAGGCACTATGAGTTCCCCCACCAGCACCTAAAACCTGCACTCTGCCCCCAAGTAGCTCCTCCCTGCAGTCCTGATTTGGGAACCTGGATTAGCCTGGTGGAGCCTCTAACTGCTCACCACTGCTTGGAGCCATGCTTTCCCTAAGGGCAGATGTTCCCTGTCCAGTGCAATGTTCCATAACTGTGTAATACAATTTATTGGGCTTTTTTTTTTTCCCCAAAGATGCTGCTTTGTGTGTAATTATCCCACATTTGGACAGATTTGTTTTCAGAGTTTTTATTAAATGCCTAAGGGGAGAGACTTGTAAAGCTGATATACCGCAATAATTTATTGGTATTTCAGTTCACTGATGCACTGTGAAAAGAGCAGATCTCAAGCTGTCATAGCTCCCTGAAGGTTTGGGTAAAAAAGACAGTTAAACAAGACAAAAACCCTTTGGAAAAACCCAAACTGTTTGCCTTCATTTGAGTTTACCACTGAGTTATTTCTGGCTTTGTTGTTTCTCCAGGTCCCTCCTGAATAGTTGTAGTATCCACCCATCTGAGTACATCTCCCTGCTCACATATCATTGCTGCAGAGGCACAGATTCAGACCCTGGAGCACTCGTGGGGTTTAATTTATTTGCACTTTCTTATTTGGGAAAAATAAAGCCTGAAATAGAAACAGGCCTCTCTGAATTTTTTTCCTGATGCTGCACTCCTGAGAGGAGCTCCAGCAAGAATGTGCTCTGGCTGTTCTCTTGTTTTCCCAGGGGTGTGGAGGGAACCTTTACTATTGAACTACTCCTTTCAAAGGATACTGAGGCTTTAGGCATTGGTAGAGGAGAAAGAATTCAAAATGAGGAAACCAAAAGCAACTCATTAAAGAAAAGATCAGGTCCAAACTTTAATATAAAGTATTGGCAAGGGTTCCAAATAAGTGTTCAGTTGAGTTGCAAGGAGATAAGGACAAGTTGACTGCATGAATAATTTGATTGCTTTTTGACCAAAATGCCATTTATGGTCTAGGCTCAGTTCCTCAATAGTTTGGCTGAACACACGCATTCACACTTGTATATGTGTACCTAATCTCAAATACAAATACTCAACCGTGGATATGTTTGTTCAACCCTCTGTTGACTCTGGTGATCAATTTTGAAGCCTAAAAGCTGGTTAACAGCACTGTAAATAGCTCAGAGGCAGCTGTTTATTTGCTCATGATATTTGTCGAGCATTTTTATAAAAACAGACACGTAGAATTACCTTGTGTTTCTTCCTTGATACTGCAGATAGATAGCACTCACCTGAGCTGGTGCTCAGCAGGAACTATCCTGACTGCTCTGGCTGGTTATCCAAACATTCTGCTCAGATCAGGAAGGCCCTGTGACCTGTGTCCTGACTGAGGCTCTTCCCCACCTTTGGACAAATTGCTTCACCTGAAGAGATGAAGCAATGGTCAGTTGGTCAACACCTCAGTTTGCCTCAGTCTGTGGATTGAGGATGGCTCTAGGTTGTGAGCTAGGCATGAGTGCTAACTTGCCAAACATATGACTGCAAACACATTCATCGTTTGGAGGATGTGGTCAGATGTTCACTGTAGGAGCAGGAGTACGAGTCATCCAACTGACCTGCAAAAATGAGATAAAACCCAACAAAGCAGCTAACAGAGATCTCTATTTCTATATTGTCCACTCTTTTTAATGAGGGGGAGCCTGATTCAGTAGGCCTCCATTAAGTTTGAGGTGGACCAAAAAGAAGCCTGTTTGACCTTTCTCTCCCTCCTTCTCCAAGACCGCTTGTCCCTACTCACCAAGGCAGACAAATCCTCACTCCATCCTTGCCCAGATTTCTCTGCAGCACAGTAAGCTCTAGCAGCACAGAACACCTGTATTATCTCCCAGACTTCAGCAGCAGCCAGTGCAAACAGCAAACAGCTGGATGCCAGAAAAGACCAAATCTCTCACAGCCTGACGTGCTGCATTGCCTCTGCAGCTATAAAATTACTGTTGGGTCAGCAGAAAAAGCATCCAGAGTAGGTCAGATCTGCTGTGGAAGGTGCCTGAGGTGACTTCTGAGTTTCTGTGTTTTATTGTTGTTATTTATGGCTTTGGTTGTTGATGAATACTTCTGGTAAATTTGGTGTAGAGCCCATGCTGTGAGTGTTATGTCACTGTGTTCCCAAAGCATTCTGAGCCAGCCTCCCCCCTCGGGTTTGCAAGCATTCACTATTCCAGTCAGGAGTTAAGGGAAATGTAGGGACCACTTCAGTCCTTGCTGATAAGCAGCTGCCAATGAAGTGACTCTCCATAGCTGGGTGGCAGCACAGCAGAAATAATCAATATCTAAAAAAAGGGCATTGGGCTACTTCTTCCACCTGCTGAAAAGAGAAAGTGCTGTTCTCCAGCCTGGCATTATTATGCATGTTCATTGATATGGAGGACAGGGATTTGTTTTATCACCATGAAAGAGTTGTGTCTATAAACAGAAAAGAGAAAGAGAGCTATTAAAATCTAACCTCAGCTTTTTTAGTCAAGATTTTTAAAGCCATCTCCATTCCCTAGAGTAATTAATATCAAATTTGTAGTTCAAGCCTGTTGGTCCAACACTAAATGAATTAGCCTGGAAGAAAATAGCAGGGTGAACTCGCTCCCACTAAAATAATTTTGCATTTTTTTCTGTTGTGCAAGTAGAACCAGAGCAGATCGAGCTTAAAAGTCTACCTGGACTTAAATACGCCCTTACAGAAAGGTTTCACTTCTCAAATTAATAGCTTTATAAGAGTACAGTTTAATGATAGACTATTGCTTGTTTTGGGGTCCTGAGGGTTGGATTGGTGGAGTTTTTTACAATGCCGTTTTCAATTTCTGAAAATAGTTAGGAAGGACAAAGAGCTGTTTAATCTGATTAATACCACACCGATGCTGCGGTATCTTTAGACTGTGGCTGAGAGGAGCCCAGTCGAGAAACCCAAGCGCTAAAAATGCTGATTTCAGTAGGTGGCAGCATCCCCTCTGTGTCACTCCCAAACCAACCCCGACGTGCTGCTCTGGGGATCGGGAGCTGTAGAAAAAGCCCAATGTGCCGTGGCTGCTGAAGACCCCCAGTTCCACCTCCCAGCCGTGGTGGCTGCTGGTTCCTACACCTGATCCCAGGACAGAAAGGAGCCTTCCCTCCCTCTCTCTTCTGCTGCATGAGGTGCTTTTGCTTGGCAGGTTGGGTTTGTTAGAAAGGGGAGTCCTGAGATTCTGACCTCGAAGTCTCACACATTTTTGTGGTGCTATTTTAGCAGCTGCTCTGTCGCAGCCCAGAAAGGCTCCAAAGAATGGGTCAAGTACCTCCCTCACAGCCATCCTTCATCTCTGCCTTGCAAAAGGCATTGCTTCATTTACTGCAGTGAGAATCACAGTGGTTTACAAGCCAATTCAAGAAAGACTCATTCTCAATGTGAAAAAAAAAAAAATAATACTCTTTTGGAGATATGCAATCTGGTAGTCACAAAGCTCTACAACAGTGTATAAATACTTTCCATCCATCCCCAAAAAATACACTCATGTGCAATTGCAGTTCAGTCCCTTCTTATGGCTGTTAGGCAATATAAATATATGGATTCATTTTTTAGGACAGCTGTAGAAGTCATCCCTCCCCTCCCTTTTCTTTTCCTTAAATAGTGTATTTATTTTGGTTGCCTAATCTTTTCTCTTTCTTTGGTGATAACAAACAAGCACAAATGTAAAGCAGGATTTTAGAGGACTCCTGCGTTCACTGAGCATCTTTGAAAGGAGAAACCCCCAAGTCATATTTCAATGCAATATGGCTACAGATCTAAAGCATCTTTTGTGGCATCCAGTGGTAATAATGCCAGCCACAAACAGCACTTGGACCAGGTATATTGTGCTGCCTGTAACGAAATTGGAGGGAAAGGATAATGTTTAGGAAGCAGCTGGAAAGTTTCTCAGTCAGGGAATTTCCAGCTAAAGAGATCCAGCCTGGCTTTAAACCTGGCTAGGTCCTGGGCTTGCATCTAGTTCCATAGGCTTTAACTGAAATCCCTCTTCCTTTTTATTCCCTGTCATTCATCTGGAATGCAAGTTTAATGCTCATTTTTTATGTTGGGGCAGCATCAGAAGGCAGTCGTTAGGAGTCAACATCATCAAAGGAAACTTTCCTTAAATCCCATGT
This sequence comes from Vidua macroura, assembly GCF_024509145.1. Lineage (NCBI taxonomy): Eukaryota > Metazoa > Chordata > Aves > Passeriformes > Viduidae > Vidua > Vidua macroura. The sequence goes on from NC_071575.1 coordinate 6,208,957, forward strand.
CCCTTTGCCAAGCACTGTTAGGGCCATCTTCTGTCCTTAATATTCTGTCTATGAACATTCCTGTGTATTCACCACATAAGGCTAAGAATAGTTCAGCCATTTACGGGCCTGAGTTTACAGACAGGGACTGTATGAGTAATGGATTGCTGGGCTTGATCACTGCTAAAACATTCTAGCAGTCCATGTTTATCAATAATAAGCTAATAAAACAACACTACCTGATTTCAACTTTCTTACCTTAGCAAAATATTAGTTCTTTGTCAAGCTGAGCTTGGTTTTCTATGCACAAGGAAACAGAGGTGTGTGTAATTACCAGCTTTCTGTTAGGCTTGGTGATTATACTTAACCATGATGTCAAATATTTGTGGATTTTCTTAACCTAGTTTGTCAATCCATGTTCAGTCAATGGATGAACATACAGTACAAAATCAAATAACAAAAAAAATCAGTAACACAAGAAATAAATTAAAAAGAGCCCAAATCTCTAAAGGAATTTTGTAAATCCATTTGTAAACCCAAGCCTTTAGTAACATATTCATGTATCCTTTAAGAAACCAAATCAGTCTTCAGTGTTACTCTGCCAGGTGTCTGGATCCATGGAATCACAGGATGGGAGGGCTGGAAGGGGCCTCTGTGGATCATCCAGCCCAACTCCCCTGCTGGAGCAGAATCACCTGGAGCTGGTTGCACAGGATCAGGTAACAGGTGGGTGTTGATTATCTCCAGGTAAGGAGATGTGGCCTGTCTGGACAGCAGTTCCAACACTCTGACAGCTCCACAGTAAATAAGTTACTCCTGGGATCAGTCCCTGCCCGTTCCTCTGGTGCCATTGCTGGGCCCCCGGAGCAGAGCCTGGGCCCTGCTCGGAGCCCTCCCTGCACACAGGGACACCCAGGCCTGAGGGCCCCTCTCAGCTGGGGCTCCTCTCGAGGCTGGACAGCCCCAGCTCCCTCAGCCTTTCCTGGTCAAGGAGATGCTCCAGGCCCTTCCTTATCTCTGCAGTCTCTGCTGGCCCCACTCCAGGAGCTCCATGTCCCTCCTGTCCTGATGATCCCAGAGCTGGACTCAGCTCTCCAGATGTTCCTCACAGGGCTGAGCAGAGGGGCAGGATCAGTCCCTGACCTGCTGGCACTGCTCTTCCTGATACATCCCAGGGTTCCACTGGCCCTCTTGTCCCCCAGGGCACTGCTGGCTCAGGGACAGCTCGTTGTCCACCAGGACCCCCAGGTCCTTCCCCACAGAGCTGCTCTCCAGCAGATCAGCCCCCAGCATCTCCAGGGGCATGGCTGGGAGCCCTTGGGGACTTATTATCTGCCTGCACTGCCACCAGGGAGCTTCAGTCTTCTTTTCCAGTAGGTGACAGACTATTGCCAATATCCTAATGGTGTTGGTGATGCCCAAACTTCTTTTCTCATTCCTCCTTTGCTGTTATGAGGCCTAAACTGCTCCAGAAATGTGAATGAAAATGAACACACTTATAGGAGGCAGGATGAGGGGAAAGGGAAGGGGAATTACTCTGCTTTCTACAAACTTTTCTGGTATTGAAGTGTGCAGAGTTCATTTTGAAAACATTTCTCAGCACCCAGAAGAACTTTTTCTTATGTTTATTTTCAAGGAAACAGATTCTTGTACTGACACTATGATTCAGGAGTAGAGATACTGAAAGTAGGGAGTATTTTGTAACTTTACAGCCTGGTTATCTGTATTTTCCTAAAGAAGTACCATTTTCATAACTAAGTATAGATTTAGGAACCAGAGTACCACAGAACAGTGGTTTCCAGCTTGTGATCTGCAGCTCCATGGATGACTTAGAGAGTAGCCACAGAAGCTAGTGGTGAGTAGCAAGTACTTAGTCAGAAGACTTAAATGCTTTACACAGAAGTCCACACCCATACAAAGAAAAAACAGTGGTCCTTAGTACTGGCAAAGTTTGAAAACCTGTATCTTTCCAAAGAAAGATACAGAAATAGAAGAGAAGGCACTCAAAATCAAACGGATTTTCTCAGTGGTGAGGAGACCATGGGTGTGTCTTTGGGCAGCCTGACCTGCAGCACTTGGAGTGGCTGTAAATGAGCAAGGCCAAAGAGCAGATGCTTTCTAAGGAACAGCCACATGGACATTTGCAGGGGCTCAGTGGTGCTGCTAAAAAAGACATTTCCTTGGACAGGGCTTTGCCGTGGCTAAATTGCTTCTGGTGCAAACGGAAAATAACTCCAGCCTTGCCATGTAGAGTTCACTCCAAAGGGAAGCTGGAATAAACTGCTGAAAACGAAATTTCTACAGAGTCCAGATGAGGTAAATGTAAGGAAAGGAAGGGCACACCGGGGTGAAAGGATTTTTCAGGATTTCCAGCACAGGTAAGGAGCAGAATAGGAAGGAGAGAGCGGGGCAAAATAAAATTTTGCATTAAAATGTATCAGTGGACAGCATCTGACAGGTTCCCCCCATCCCAAAGCTGTACTTGGAGCTACATCTCAAGCCTATTTGTTACATAAAATGAGTCAAGAAAAGGAAACAAGATGTTTTCCTCGACATTGCATACTAAAGCCTACTTCAGAAAAAAAGCCTTAAAACAAACTTATAAAACTATTTTAATGGCTTGGTATTAGTAAATTATTCCTACTATGTCATGAAAGAATAAAAAATAGGACAAATCAAAACCCAGCCTGTAAAAAATAACTCCCTAAAAAAAAAAAAAGAAAAATGTAATATCTTGCAATTTCTTTTGAAGTCAGCACATTTTTAAGTTTTCATTTGGGTGAGAACAGAGTTTTTCATATGACAGGTGATCCAACTAAATTTTTCCAGCAGACTGTTTGTGCTGTTTGTTGTAGAGTATTTCCACGGTGAGGAGTCTCCCTGCTCCTTTCACAGTGCAGAGAGGAAAGCAGGTACCCTCTGGGTATCTGTCCTTGGCAGGGCTCAAGCTGGGTTAGCCAGGAGCACATGCCACAGGCTCTTCAGGCTGTAAGTAACAGTAGAGACCCTCCTGCATCCTCTCTGGACTGAAAATAAAGCAAATTAGGCACCAAAATTCTTCACGTTATGCTTTGGATGCTGGGATGCTCTCTTGGTTAAACTGACAGGCCCAGCACACTCAAAGGGAGAAGAAATAGTCCTGCAGTGCTCCCATGATCTGTGTTTGGTCCAGCAGGCAGCACTATGGTAGAGTGTGTGTGTGTGTGTCTGTATGTGTAAATATACATATAAAAGGGGAAAAATGGTTTAAAAAAGGCATTTGAGCTGAACTCCCATGGGCATTGTTCTCCAGTATTGCCTTTCCTCAGAAGAGTCTGTGGTGTCTCACCTTCCTTAGGGTTTGAAAGAAGAGTTCCCTAAGAACAGAGAACTTTTTTCCAGATTTCTGGTCATCCACAGTTTACATGTAGAAGAGATCCTGAACATTTCTTTCTTTGCCATGATGGGAATGAGACCTAAAGAGAGATTGCATGGTCTGATGGAAGTCTCTGGAGGAGGCTGGGAGCTCACAGTAGCTGAACAGCTTAGCAATGAGGGCTTGTCTAGGAAGGAGCTGCCCACCTGAGTATGAAACCTGCAGGGCTGGGAGGCCAGCCTGGGGACAAGTGCCCAGAAATGTGCAGTGGCTGCTTGGTGGCACCAAGCTCTGGCACAGGGGGCTTTGTGTTTGTCTCCCTAGCCGTGTTCTCATTCTCTGGTTTCTCTCAGTCAGTCCCACCACAAGCCCCTCACCGCCATCTCCACCTGCCTTTCACCCCGTGGGTAAGGGAGCCCTGGGTGGGGTGGGTCTGTGGGGGTTCAGGGCAGATTTGTGAGAGGTGACAGCTCCTGTGACAGGCACTGTAAGGGGGGTGCCCTGGCAGGGGGCTGTTTACAACGTGATACCTCAGCAGCTGCTGCAGCGCTGGCCCTGAGCTGTCAGTGCCTGCGGTTTTATGGCACTTTCATCACCATCTGTCACTCCTTTAATGGCATGGCCTGCATGTCCTGCCACCTTCCCCTGGCACCCTGTGCCCCCCCAGCACACACACACACACACTGGGGAGCTCAGCCATATGGCACCAAGTCATCCTCTAGGACCTCTGGGTCCATCCTGGGGGACTGTGGGGACAGGAGCTTGGCAGGGTGACCCAGGTAGCCCAGAGTTATGGGCTTGGAGTAGAAACCCAAATATTACCATGCTAACATAGGAACTGTGGTCTGTCCCTGTTGCCATCCTCGTGGATGTGTCTGCCATCCTAATGTGGGCTGTTGGGCAGCAGTAGATGCTTGGCTTAGTCTCCTGCAGGAAAAAGTAGCCTAAAGGTTGATCTTTGTTTATGTTTTATGATAAACAGAGAAAGAATAAAACACACACGCACACATTTTTAAAGAAAAGCATTTGTTTATATTTACATAGACACACCCCAAGGCTTAATGTCAGGCCCTTGCCAAGGAACATATGTTATTTTAGCTTGACACATTTTGATTGCAAGATCCAGGATGTTCTTTTCATTCGTCCAGAACAGAAGAAAACTCCAAGTGAGCTGCAGCACTCGCAGTCCCCGTGGCTGTCTTCCATCACCAGGCTGTGTCTGTGCTGCGAGCACACATGGTTTGAAATCAAAGCCTGCCCCAGCCTCAGAGAAGCACTCCCAGAGAGTAACGAGATCTGGTTTGCCATGCCTTAACTTCCAACCTGGAGGAGCTTTAATGCCTGTGCATTACACTGTTATCTGCATTACCTGGGGGGGTTTGAGAGAGAGTTTGTGGCTGAGAGTAAACTTCACTGTAGCAATCCTTTTTTTCCCTCTTACGTGTTCCTGTGATTGGCCATTTGATTATAGTGAATCCCCAAAGGCTCATGGATTAAAAACAAAGGCTGGTTTGTAAGTGAACTTGCTGTTGATGGATTAAGGCAGTGTGCCGGCTGTAACCAGATCCACAATACAAGTTCATTCATTTGGAGAGCAGCTCTTGACTCGCATTACACCCTCCCTGCCTGCTCCTCACCATCCAGCCAGTGAAACTTTACACCTCCACGATTTTATCACAGCCGCAGCTCACCAACAATGTGTGTCATGCTGTGAAAAATATAACTATAAATCAAAGTCCTACATATGGTGCAGTGGAAACCCTCCCAAAGACTCTGTTCGGAGGCCATCTCTAAACAGATTTGTTTGTGTGCGTGTGGTGCGTGTACACATATGACAAGCTGAGGCTGCCACAACAGAGAGCTCCTATTTTCCAAGCTGACATTTCACAGAACGAGCCAAAAGAGTTCATTTTGGAGCACAGAGCAGTGTTTGTGATATCAATACCAACAGACGCCTTTTAGATTTTCACTCTAAAGCCAAAAACATTTGGAGATGATACGTTTTTATATCATTAGTGGGGAGGCAAAGGCAAGCATGCCCATATTTCTGTGACACGCAGAAGGGAACTTTCACCCCTGGTTTTCTTTTATCTCCCTCGCTCTCTCTGGCTCACGTGCCAATCTGAGCATTCCCAATCCTCGGAGAGTGCGATCTTTTAAGAGCTGTCATTACACTTCTCAAGTTTGACAGAAGATAAGAAAGTGAACAACTGGTTTTAATCATGACAGATTCCAAGTCCTGGAAATCTTTCCAGAAGCTACTCTCAAGACCTGACATTTTCTGAAGCCCCTTCTCCTTTGGGCGCACGTGTGCATACTCACACAGTCCAGGGAGCCTCACCTCCGGAGCTTTTTGCTTGCCAAATACTGTCCCTGGTAGACAGGAATACCAAACCACAATGTACTCTTGCAAATTATGCGTGATCAACTGTTTCTGCTGTGGAAAAGAGCCAGGACCAGGAATGCAACAGCCCAGCTATGCGAAACCCCAAAGAAAAGTAGTCAAGCCAAAACTGCTGTGCAAATGGCAGTTCTGCCTGAGGAAGAAAGCCCTTTCCAAGGCCCATTTCTAGTCACTGTTCCTGATGATTTATACAAGTCTCACCTGCTTCTCTTGCCTGTAGTTAGGTAGTGTCAAAAACCCCACAAATATGCTGTTCCTGGTTTTACTCCTGGAGTTAATTTGTAATAATATGTATAATACCCTCTGCATATGAAGCCAAGGCACAGCAAGACCAGTTGACTTAATAAACTGGAACTGTGTGGCAGAATGAGTTGCCAAACATGCTTTGATTTTTTTTTTTTTTTTTTTGCTGCAAGACCTTGACTCTACATGAGGCTAAAGTACAACATGATACTTGCTCTTCCCCCTGAGGAGGTGATTTACACCAGCTATGGCTTTAGACATCCAAAAGAAAATAGAAAAATTCAAGGAGGCTTTTAAGTACTGCAGGACTTCCAGGTTTTCCCCAGTGCTAACCCAGTCCCCTCTACTGTTATGTGCCAGTTCTGCCCTGGCAAAAACAAGACAGATCATGCACTAATGCACAATTATCCCACGGCTGTAGCTGACACTAAGGCTTTGTTGCTTTAATTGTCTGAAACTTTACAACAAATTCCTTTCTAAGATTCTAACCGACATGAAAACAAAACACATACAAGGTCTGAAGGACAACTTATGAATTAGTTTTAATGGACAGCCAGCTCCCGTGTTTTATTGCCTTTTCTTTACAAGAATAGATATTTTTGTAATAACTGCTGTTGATGTTTGTCTAACTTCTGTGGTAGATCCTTTCTCTGGTTTCATCATCCACAAATTTGACAGGTTGACTGTTGGAAAATTAATTTCCTTTTTTTAATTATAAAAGCAAAAGCTTTTTGGTTTTATTTTTATCATTAGGCTTTTTCATTAATAAAAAATTCTCACTCTATTGCAAGCTCTGTGGAAAATTTTTAGGAAGATACAATTGTGCTGAGACAGCAGCATGAACCAGAGTTTCTTCTACTGCCACATGGCATATTTCAGTGGTATTGAAGGTACACTTGTGCTTTCTCCATGAGAGAAAAAAGTCCTAATGGAGTTAGGACATTGGGAGTGAAATATGTTCTCTTTATCTGCCTTGATAGCACAAGGACTGGAACAGTTTTATGGAGGAGAGAGGGGAATCTCCATTCTCTGTGTTTTGAGCTTACTTTTAGGTTACTTGAATTAAACAAGATTTTATTGCTTGGCTTGGCATTTTTTATAAGCAGCTTCAAGAGTTCATGATGAAGCCAGTTTGAACATTACAGCAATCTGCAGTAATTGGGCTTGTCTCCACATAGAAGTTAACTGTAACCATGGGTCACATGGTAAGAGGAAAAGCAAGGGGGTGAGGAGAGCACGTTTGGAGTCTTTGAAAATGAATGGGCAAACCTTCAGGCATCAGTGCCTTGTAGCTGTCAGATTCAGACTGAGGAAAAGCAAGATTTGGAGTTGTCTGCCTGCAGTGAATTATTAATCAGTCACAGCCTCACCTGGGTTCCAGTTGTGCCTGTGTGTGCAGCAGGATGCAGGAACCACCTTCACACATGGCATCTTTGTTGGCAATTCTGGAAGCAGGACCCAGCAAGGAGTGACTACAGACCAACCAAAGAGTCCCTGGAGTCAGGGCCAGACTTTCCTGAGGCTTTGGTGACCTCTGGATGCTGTCCTTGGCAGAGATGGCATGGATAACTGTGTACAAATGCTGCCTGTATCTCTCAGCTCCTGTCCTGGGGATGAGCAGAGGCGAGGTGACAATTGAATGTTGTCCACCAGAGCCATGCTCAGTGCTGACAGAGACACACTGGTGACAAGGAGTACCTGACGTGGCCAGTGCCTTTGGCAGCTGTGCTGTCACCACGATGCCCCACCAGGGAGTGCTCCACAGTACAGGCCACAGGGCCAGCACTGGCTCACACCAACCCACGGACACAGCTGCGAAGACGGAGATAATTTTGGGTTTCAAATAGCTGTCTTTTCTGTAGTTCAAGTCTTGTGTTTGAAAAGGCTTGGAGTTGTTGATAGATGTGCTGGTGTGAGTAAAGACACAGCTGGCAGCTGCTTCAGATAAAAACACTGCATGAAATTGTGCCATTTATATAAGTCCTGTTTATGGATTGGGAGCACAGGGGTAATCGGGGGTTTATATGAAATCACGCAATCAGTATATTGGGCATGCCAGTGTTTATGAGAATTCTGCTGACATGGGGGAGCTGAAGGGTTTTAAATCACCATACCTGGCATTGAATTCCTTGGAATTAGGTATCAGGGATGTTTCTACAATATGTGCTTGATATGCCCTTCAAGAAACTTGGTATTCCCAGGAAAACTGATTTAGATTAGTCACTGTTTTCAACCCTGCCTAGGGAATACACCACAATTTAACTCCTCATAGTACTTGAAAATTATCTCATTCTGTTTATCTTTTTTGTGTTTGTTAATTTTTGAGCATTAATTAGCTCCAGACATCATATTTGTGTTCCTTCCATGAGTTCTATCACAGATCTAAAATTAAAGTTATCAGCATTTATTTATTGCTTAGATTCAGACACTTGTTGGTTGAGACTAGCACCCACTGTAATGCATTTTAAACATGTAGTTTTGGCTAGAATAGTTTGGGAGGCCTTTCTTTTCTGTGTTTATAGTTGTGTTAGCTCTGCTTTTTGCAGAAATAAGGCTGTAAAAACTTTAAAAAAACCAACCATATTCTGATGAGTGGTATATCTACTCTTTATTCCTTCCATTTACAGCTGCAGGAAGCCTTACACTTCAGGACATACTTGAGTTTGGAGTCCCTTCCATTGTTCAAACACCTTGAGGTTACCTTTGATACTTCCACCTTATAAGACTTTTGCCTTGGTTTCACTGGGGCCAGGACTCCATCAGGGTCCTGCTCCTTGGCCCAATTCCTGGATCAGGTAGTGAGGGAAAACAGAAAACAACCAGCCCACCTGGAGAATTGACCACTCCTCTTCTTAGATCCTAGGACTCCAGCAAAGATAGTTGAGCTGCCCTTTCCTTCCACATGAAGGAAAATAAAGACAATTTCCTACTTAGTCACAGAGGAGAGACAGTGGCATGAGCTGAAAGTGTCACTTTTAGTCTCTGCTGCCTCTCTGTTCCTGTACTGTATTTTCCCTGTCTTGACTACCTAGGTATGATGCTTAACAGAAACTCTGAGCTTGTGCTTAGCCATCCCTCCCCCATCCAGAAGAGGAATGCAACTCAGCTGATTCTGCTGCCATACTGAAATATATGTAATGTATATATATAAATATATCAAATTATATCTATGGTTATATATATGTGTTACTAGCACTTTCCAGAACAAACAATTAGCTCAAACTTCAACATTAAGTCTTTTTCAAACACCTAGCTCTTGATATTACGCATTCTAAACAAACTTTCACATTTAAAAAAATCCAGATCTTGGAAAATGAACAGTTAAGTGGTCCTGTGAGTTTCTCTCCTGCCAGGCAAGCCTCCTTGACTTGCCATCATTTTTATTCAAGTTGCTGCTGCTGTGCAGTGCCTTAATGTTGTTTATAAATGTACAGGCACACAAGTACCTACAACAATGAAATTAAGAGCCATAATATTTTTCATTCTGTTATTAAATATATATATATATATATATATATATATATATATGTGGGATTTGGTTACCATGGAGACAACAGCTTGTAGTGCCATTTCAGATGCCTCAGGACACCTCAGGCTCTTTTCCAGAAGGGCACATGCCTTCAATACAGCCTGGATCATGCCTACAAGGGTAAGACATTGCAGACACCAAGGGAGTCCAGAGTGTCTCTATGCAGAGATTTTTAAACATCTTCATCATTGTATTTGTCTGGGCAACGAAAAGTGGTTTTGCTTCTAGCAGGTGAAAATTTTATGAGTATTTTGATGGAACTTAGTAATTGTCATACACAAAGGAACCTTGCAAAATAGGCTGGTGGAGTGTAACAAATCTGTGAAATCAAGCTTTCATCATCCTATTAGCAGTTTTCTATGAGCTCTGGAATCAGAATGTTCCCAGTATGTATCCATTCCTACTCCACCCCACTCAGCACATGCATAAATATTTTTTGAAAGTCCCAGGCTTCCCTGCCTTCCCCTGCAGAAAGAGAGGTGATGATTGTAAACAGATAAGCTTCCCAAACTCAAGGGAGAAAACAGCGGAAGAATCTATTAATTTGTAATAGGCTTATTCTTGCACTCAGAGGTATTTGTGCAAGATTGATTCCCTCACTAGAAGATGACACAGAAAATTACTACAAGTTTTCATTTTTAAAAATATTTTAAAGTAAATGAGGGGGGGACAAATTAAGTAGGAAAGTATATAGAATGCAGATATGAAGAAAATACTGCAAGCAGAAAGCTATCAGCCGTTAAATTGCATAGCCAGTTTATCCAAGGATAGCTGAAGCAATCATGTGAAAGCAATAAATGATCTTTTCCCAGCTAACAAATCAGTCTTTACTGGGTGAGGCCAAGTTCTTATCTACACAAGAAGGCAGGATTGTGCCAGCAGCTGGGTTAACGGACCAGTGCCAAATATCAGCTAACTGGAGGTATCTTGACTTGTAAAATGTCATCAGTGTGGGCTCCTGGTGCTGGTTGTCCCTGCTCCAGGGGGTTGTGGCCATGGTGAGCTGATCCCTTGTGGCTGCCACAGAGGTTCACTGAGCTTCAGCAAAGCTGTGGAAGAAGTTTTGTCTTCTCATGGACAAGGCCCACACTGCATGTCCAGCTCTGGGTTGTGCACACAAGGAAGGCAGTGCTGGAGCTTCACTGCTCTGAGATTGTCCCACACCAGGGCAGCTCCCACATTTCCATCTCTTCCAGGCTGTCAGAAGCTCCAGTAACCAGCCAAGGGGCTGCAGGTGGCCCACGCAGGGAAGACCTTCAGCATCCTCACTGCTGTGTGATGATGTTGTTTGTTTGAGTCTCATCCTGCTCCTGAAGGACAAGAGCAGCCACCAAATTCGATCTTCATAATCAGGTGTGGGCAAGATTTTGCAAGTATTCCCCTTAGGGATGAAATCATATTGGCAAATCACTGTCTATGACTCTGTGTTATTTGTGTAAGATCAAAAAAAAATCCAGTTGTTGGATTAATCCTTCTCACACCTTTCATGACCCTGAGGTCTGTTGCAATGCTCCTGTGATTGCACAACTTCTAATTACATAGGTGCTGGTGATATTCATTTGATTGAAAATGCATTTTTTGGGGGGGAGGGGGTGTTATCTGAGCACAGAGTAGTGCTGTGACAAGGGCATTAACTTAATTAAGAATTTGATTTTGGACTCACTTTTTAATTATGCTGCAGAACTTTTGCATGACATTGAGCAAGTCACCTAGCCAGGTTCTCCTCTGTAAACTGGGGATAATGAAAACCTTTTACTGCACAGGAAGTATAAATGCTTTCACTGTTGAGAACCCTTTCAAATTCTTCTGATGAAAGCCAGGTACTATTACAAGGATGCTCATGCTGATGTCTCTTGTATTTGTTTGCTAGTCTGTCTACTAAGGTTACTGAAACCTTTCCAGACTTCTGGCTAGTTTCAAACTAATACATTAAAAAAAAAAAAAAAAGTGCATGGACAAAGCACATGAGCCACAGAACCACTTTCTTTCTCTCCAGTGTAGAATTCCCAGTATTTTGAGTAAGGATTTCTGAAGCAATCAGCCTCCTTGGGTCATCTGTTTGTGTGCAGCTCCACTCCTTCCCTTCCCCCCACCAACTGGGAAAAAAAAACCCTGAATACAAATCCTTAAGCTTAAATATTTCTTTAGCTTTCTCCAGCTCTCTGTGACCCTGTGTGAACCCTGTGTTGACCCTGGCCCATGTGGGGTCATGACCCATAGCTGGGAAACACTGGCCTAAATCCAAGATGTTGGTGGGGCTGCCTCTCAGAGGTGACTTGACAGCTTTCTGTGGGTGTGGAGCAGCCTTGCAGAGGATGCTCCCAGCTGCCAATCATGACATATTCTGTTTCATCCACATCAGGAGTTTGTCCCAAGGAATTTAAGGAGGAACAAAGCCCACACAGCACAAAAAATGAGGTTTCTGTATAAGCTCTTGGTCTGCTCTGACTCTCTTGGATGACCTCAAGATATATTCTTCTTTATTTCGGTTTTGTCCTAAAATCACTCAGATTCTAAGATGGGAGAATGTTTTTATCATGGCAGTCACTTGGCATTGATTAAACATAGCACCCCAGGAAAAAAAAAAAAAAAAAAAAGAGAGATGTCAGAAAAAGATCCAAATGAAAATAGAAAATAATTTTTTCAGAAGGGCTGTGTGTATTTTGAATGTCCTCTGAGAAAAATATCTGCAGAGCTGACAGTAGCAGGGATAGATTGAGTCTGGAAGAGCAGAATGGCAGCTGGGAAAATGAGGGGTGGATGGTGGTGGAGAAGGAAAGCATTGGAGAGTACATAAAAGAAGCACCAAATGGAGCAGAAGCGTTGAAAAACATTGCAAACATTGTCACGAAAGAGAGAAGGGGCACAGGAAAGAAATCTTTGGGAATATGTGGCTGAAGGCAGAAAGAGGCGCTGACAGCTGGTCTATTTGTGCTGAGGAGCAGGTCAGTTGTTAATATAAATTCCCCCGCAGCCCTCTGGAGTTACAAGGCTAGCCCAGATCTGAGAGAGCTTTGGGGGGAAATATTACAGGGTTAAGGTAAAAAATTCCAAAAGCGGCTCTTACCCCTGATGTGGTCAAAGATGTTTATTCCATAGGAGGAAGAGGGAAAGAGAGCGGGCAAGAGAGGAAAAAGTGGGCAAGAGAGAGAACAATGGAGGAGCATGGCCTTTTCTACCCTCCTGTCCAGGAAGGGACAATTGGCTCGCAGCCAATTGGGTCCAGAAAGGAAGGAAGGGTTAAACAATCATGGTTACAGCCACAGGGGTCTCTGGGGAGGGGAGAAACCATTCCCCAGAGCGATGCAGCAGTCACTGTGGGTGCAGAGCTGGCACAGCTCCCTTTCCTGGCCACTGCTGCTGTGTCCCAGGGCTCTGTATGCTAAACTGGGAGCGGTGGATCTGCCAAGCACACGTGGGCCAGGTGATGTTCCCCATTCTCAAATTAGGATTTATTGGTGCATGTGGGGACTCAGAACCTGGCAGGAGTGGGCGTCTCTCAAACAGACAATGTATTATCTGCTACCTGTGAAGCCGTTTCTTCTCCTTGGGACAGGCAAGAAATTCTGAGGTCTGTTGGTATCAAAATCAAAGAAATGAGCTCCTCCCAAATCTCCCTTGGTGTGCTACTCGTGGCTCCTCGGCTGCCTTGTCCTCACAGCTGGCAGTTCAAAATCCTCACTCTTTGGCCCAGTGGTACCAAGGACAGGGCTGTGCCAACAGTTCCCTGAAGCCCACTGGTGTTGTTAGCATTGGTTCTTCACTTGGCTTTGCAGGAGTTCTTGGCAGAACATCATCGGTGCTATTGCTTCCTGGAAATGGGTATTTGCACCTAAGGATGATTTCTTTGAGGTGCCTTGGCTGATCTGGGCTTTCTGCCCTCCTACAAGAAGCCCCTGTGCTTCTCACCCCCTTTCTTCCATGGCCCATAACTTCCTCCATGGTTATTTCGTGCCAGGCTGTTTTCCATTCACTAAACATCTGCCTGTTGAAGAGACTTTTGGAGGAGTTGTCTTAAACTTTAGTCAACTTCCTTAACAAACCTATTGTTTAGTCACAGTTGAATTGTTGACTCTTAATCCCTTCCATTGTCTTTGGGCCCCATCAGAAAGATGCAAACACCCATTTTCATCGCTTTCTTTCTTATATTAGCCCAAGTGCATGAGTTTTCTCCAAATAACCACTTCAAATACTGTGATTTTATCCATTTTGTACAAAAGAACATCTTTTCAGGAATATAGGTGGTCACACAGGGTGTCCTGAGAGAAAAAAAAATGTGTTTTCAGTCATGCTTTATCTTGAAAAATAGTGATGTGTGCTTTCTGTTTTTACCTTTGAAAATTGGTAGCACTAAAAAAGACCCGAATTTCTGAGTAAAAGAGACACTTTTTCCTTGTCACACTTTCTTGGTTCTGACATCACCTGACAGGGAAACTAATATGTACCTAGTTTATTACAATACCTAGAGAGAGAAACAAGATGCCTTTGGTTAGCAAACTTTATAGTGAGAAGATAAAGGTCAGGAACTTAGCAAGGGCCATGAAGGTTGCAGAGAGCGTTCAAATGATCTCTGCCTGTTCCGTGGGATTAAGCATCACCATTTGATCCTATTAATGTCACAGATTGAATTTCACATCTCCATTGTACAGAGGACACAAATCTGAAAGTGGCCCTAAACAGGAGCAAAAGCACTTGTGCTTCCACGGGGTTACAATTCCAGGATTCACACACTCCTTGCCTGGTTGAAACACCAGGAAAAAAATGTTTCTGAAGTGCCTCTCTTCAATTGTTCCCAACCACTGCCAATTTAATATTTATTGGCATGGTGAGGAGTCTATTGTAGCCATTTCTCCAGAGAATTTTAAGACCCACTTGGTAGTTAATAACTTTGAAAAAGTCATTTTCATCATTTGCCTGCTCTTGTAAATCCATGCACAAGGATGGATGTAACAGGAAGAAAACTGGCGAAAATGTAATTTGACAGAAAAATAAAGCCTAAACAGTTTTCAGGATTACCAGGATTTGCGTACATATTAACAGGTTGAAGTATTCCATCCGAAAGGAAATTAAAAAATTAAATCCATATATGTTTGCATTATGAGAGTGTCAAATAGAGGGAATTCAGTAAGAAACCCAATACCCTTTGTTAGGTGAGGGTATTTAGTAAATCATGTTTATAGCTGAATGTGGATTAGACAAGCCATAACTATTTTGGCAGATTTTGACTGAATGCCAGTATTTTTTATTACATATATGACATTTTAATCAACTTCATCTTTGACTGAAGGCCTACTGGAGAAGCAGTTTCCATCTGACCTGTCCTTGTTTCTTAACAGGGATCAAAAAAGGAAGAATGAAAGGATCTAGAAGCAAATTGCTGGGTTAGACAAAGTGGGGTGAAACATAATGAGATAATCAAACTGGATGTTGGAGGGAAAAAAAAAAAACATTTCTCATGTAACTGATTGGGTTCCTTCTGATGCACTGTGACTTTCATGCACTGTGGGGTAAGGAAAGGGCTTCATCAACGTCCCCTCAGTGCTGCAAAACACATGATAGAATGCTCTGCTCATGATTCATTAAGTCCTCTGAAAAAGTGAGGGTTTATTCAAATGCTTCAGCTCTGCCTTGTTCCCCTCGTTAGCACTCAGAGAATGGCAATGAGCTGAGAAAGAGCAGAGCTCCTTTTGCAAGCACCCTGATTTACAGATCCCCTGTGCACAGACACTATCTTTGGAACATTCATTACAGATGTCGGGATCCCAAGTCTTTAATCACTGTGGTGTTAATTAATACCCGATTTGTTACTGTCACTGGCTGAACACTGGGTGTGCAAAATTCCACATGTGAAAGTGCTCAGTGTAATCAGGTAATACCTCAGTGAGGTGCTGCTCAGCTGGAATGTCAAGGGGTGCCAAGAAAAGCATTGCAAGCACAAAAAAAAAGAAAAAAAAAAAAAAAAAAAAAAAAAAAGGAAGGTGGGAGGGTGAGATTGTGAGTAAGGTTTCCTTTAGACCTGGCCAATAAGGGGCTACTTCAGCCAAAAGTGCTCAGGCTCTCTCCTTGGAGCTGCACTGGTTCTGTCTGTCCTGGGCTGTGCTTTCCCTCTGAAGGACCAGCTGCTGCACAAGTGTCATGTATGCTGCTGGCTACACAAAGACCTGCTGTGGAGTCAGTAAGAAACATCCCAAAAGCATGCAGGGAGAAGAAATGTCTTCCAAGCAGATGATAGCCAGCTTCCAGGCTGAAGAACAGTTTCTACTTCTGATGCTCCAAAGAGAAGGGTGCACTGGAATATTAAATATTCCGGCATTTCCTTCTCTTCTAGCAGCCTTCCAGTATCCAAATGGGACCAGGTGAAATGGCCCAAACTGAAGGTTAGCACGAGAAGTTGGGGAGAAATTCTCCACTGTGAAGGTGGTGAGGCCATGGCACAGAGGGTGTGTGGAGTGAGGAACTGAGGGCCCTGCCAGAGCCCAAGGAGGGAGGTGGATGCCCCTTCCCAGAGCAATGTGCAGCAGGAACCTAAGCTGAGTGCTCAAATTCGTCCCCCAAAGCAGCCATTTCTTGCCTTTGAGAGAGCAGAGGGTGAAGCCAGGCCCTCAGGGAATGCTAGGATTGGTGCAGATGAGAGGAAGAATTCATTCTATTTCATCCCAACAACAGTCTTCCATTCTGGTGGTTCTGATTTCTGGATGGATTAGTGTAAAGGGCAAGATTATTTCCAGTGAAAAGCTAAAGTTATACTGCACTATTCTTAACAGGACCATGGCTTCATGTCTCTGGTGATGATGGTCACCACTTCACCACACTATTTATCCTCAAGAGGAATGCAATTTTTTTTTACATGACTTCTATCATATATGAATGGTAAGCCAGTGAATCTTTCAGAAGCATCCAGGGACCTGGTCTGTGCTATGGAAAATCTTTTATTGCACTTTTAGAAAAGAAATTTTTCTCTCTGTATGTGTTTGAATGTCCACATATAGCTCCATGGTATCAGGGTATCAACTCTCTCTTCTGTGCTTTATTGTTGATGACTGGTTGAGAAAAGGAATGAGACAGTCTACACTGGCTTGATAGAGGAATTGAATTTTGTTGAAAATATTTAACTGTATTTTCCAAATCCTTTACTGTGACCTCCAGATGGAGAGGAGAAACTGCATAAATTAAATTAATCTGCAGTGTAAGCAAGTTCTGTGGTGGTCACTGTAGTAATACCAACCCTGGCTTTGGCACTCTCGTTTTGTTCTTGATCAATTAAATTTGGCTTTTGATGGCTTTCAAAGCTCTAAAGGGGTCAAAAAATTTAAACTTGCTACAGTCATGATATGCTTGGGAATTTTCAGACAGTAAGAATGACTGTGCACAAAATATACCTGTATAATACAACTTTATTTTGCATTATAATAATTAGACATAAGTAAACTGCATCTAAAAACTTACATTGCTTATGGCTGCTTCAGCCTCATCTTATCCATGCAGTGTTTACTGCTTTCATTTTGTTGCCTTTTCATTTTTTAAAATCTGATTTTAAAAAAAAGTGACAAGTTGTGGTTTAGACATTGATGGGCAGAATCCAATGCATTTTTATGAAAAGAAGTTAAAGATGACAAAGAAAGTGAGAATGGGGTCAGGTGAAGCGGCCCCAGCAGAAAAAAAAAAAAAAAAAAAAAAAAAAAAAGAAAAAAAAATCAGAATAGGGACCCTGGTCTGAAGGAAAAGAAAAAAGAATGGGCAAAGGTCCAGAGACAGGAGGAGCAAGAATTAAACCAGGGGGAGAAGATGGAAGCTTCTGGTAAAGGCAGAGGGGAGAAATAATAAGTGGATGTCTTTCTTTCCAGTTACCATCAGCATCTGTTACTGATAATTTCTGTGTTTTTGAAGATGAGCTGGTATAGTGAGTGAGCCAGCCCACCAACATAGCCAGCAAAGGAAAAAGAAGAGAACAGGTTTGAAGAAAAGGAAATGCAGGGGGTTTATATCTGATGGTAAACACTTTCATCCTTCCCTGCTGCTTGAATAATGCATCCTAATTTGACATGACTATACTGGTCACCAAGTTCATGCTAGGGTTATATAATCACAATCTGATCGTTTTTCTTAAGTGCTGCTCAGCACAAAATCCTTTTATGTGGATAAAGGAAAGCAGCTATTCTTTTTCTTGTGATTTTTGGCTTGGCTTGATAGAAGTGTCAGCCAAGAATAAAAATACCTTTATAATCTTTAGCCTTTTTCCCTCCAACACTTGTGAGTTGTACTATTATTTCTCCATTGTCCTTCTATCAGCTGACAGAGAACCTGGTGTTTATGCCTCTGTTGGCTTAATAGTACATGGCTTTTGTTCAAGTTTATTGAAGAGTGCTCCAGAAGATGAGTGTGGTCTTCAGATTGTGCCTGGCCATATGTGAATGACTTTGGCTTTTTTATTTCTTCCCTCTCTACTCAGAGGCATGAAGCTGGAACTTAGCCCCATTCCATTGCTCCACCTGTGTCACCTGAATTCCATGACTGACAAGATCTGAATTTTCAGGGGCTGTGCAAAATGCCTCAACTTCAGTGACTGCTTCTGTGACAAAGATAGGAGCACGACCTGCCACTTACCCTTCCTTTTCCAGCTCTGAAGTTGCCTCTGTGGGAAAAGCTACAAGAGATTGTATTTCTGTGTAGAGTAACCCTCTCTCAATATTGTATTACTTTTTTCTATTCTTTTTTTTTAATGTAATGTGGCCACTGCACTGCTGTTTCAAGGAAAAACTCGCTTCCTCAGAAAGTCCTTGTCAGTCCTTTTTTCCTATAAATGAAATAAGGTGCAGCCACCATGGTTCAAATTGCAATTGCAATCTCATCTCAGGATTTGCATTTGTTATGAGGCTTGAAAGGTGAGTGATGCTGCAGTAAAGAGCCTTGTTGGTGTCACCCTCTTTAGGAATGGAATTGCACTGGCAGGAGAGCCGAGTTCTTCTGGACTACAGGTAATTTAGGCACTCACTACTCTGTTGTTTCAAAAAAAGCCAACACTTTTCAGCTCCTAGAGGAGATGTGTTTCATACACAGCATGTTGTGGTGAAATGCTGGTTGTAATTTGGGTGCTACTCATAGGAATGATCAGACACCTGTTTGCATAGGTCCATCCAAAGAGCAGAACAAGACTTACATGAATGTTACGTAGGGGATTAGCAGCTTTCAGAAGAATTACTGTTACCTGACTGTTGTTTTGCAAAAGAAATAGGTGTACGTTAAGTACTCACAGCTGTAGAGCTGTTTTATATAAAAATACAGGATCAGCTTTGTTTTGCTGGGTTTTACACAAGCATTGTATTTAAATGTTTGTTGCAGAGACAACCATTGATTTTCACTGCGTTCTTTCTTGGTAGGGAGCTTTTGGATTTCAGATTTTGCAACCAGCAGCAACAGAATGAATAGGTTCTCCTTGTCTGATAGTAGTGTTACTCTCTGCACTCATTTCCTTTCCTGTAAAACAGGGAAAATGGGTGCTCTGCATGGAGGGTCACTGCTCTTCTGCCTAGGGTGGGAATAAAAAACCTGTCCAAAACGGGCAGGTTTGCACCTCTGCTGAGCAGGGGGTTTGTCACATGCTGCAAAGCCAACATGGGCTGGACTTCGTGTGATGTACAGCCTCGTGCAGCACCCACACACAGAACCCATTGTGTCCAGAAAAGTGGCTTTGTTTTGTGGCTAGAGAGGGAAAAGGGTGAATCCTAGAAAACTGGGATAACAACACTGATAGAGTGTATAGAGGGTGTTTTTTGCAGATAAACTCAAGAATGTTTGTGGAGCATTCCAACTCTAGGTCAATACATTATTAAAACAAAACAAAACACTCATCAGGAAATGAACAATTTTATATTTAATGCTGTCTTTGGATGCTATGCAGCAAATAAAGGCACTGAGCAATTTGTGTAATAGGAATTGTAAATAGATTTCCCTGTGCTGAGCCCCACAGAACTTTTCCACTAAATCTGGCACTTCCAATCTTTTGAATGTCTGACTTTGTGTCCATAAGCTTTTCAGGATTTGTTTACAGTGTAATAGATGTTTAAAACTAATGATCCAGTGAGATTAGCCTGGTAGAGTAGAAAAAAAAAGTGGTTGGTTGGGATTAATGTGCTGTGTTATTTTTGAAAGATTTGGGATATATGGTAATTTATTTATAAATGCATATATTATAAGATTACCAAAATTTTTCAGCCTTCAATAAGAATTAGAACAAGAGAGTAGCCTAAAGCCTCAAGTAAAAGTCTGGTTAAGTCTTTTACAATATTTTTGTTTCTAGCATCTAAAACGCCTGAGCCTTTATGATGCCTGTTTTCTTTTTAATGTGTGGTCTGGGACAAGACTGGAAGGGAAAGTCATGCTGTCTGTGAAGCTGAGAATGGCTACTTAGCATCCAAATATGTAATTAGGGAGCTTTTCATGCCTTTTTAATAAGTTGTAGTCATTAGTAAATTGCCAGTCTTATACCCCTCAAATGATTCAGAGTCTTTAAACTTGACTGGACTGGCCCAATTCCATTTAGAGCAGATGCTTTTTTGTCTAATTTTATTCTTTGCCTTTTGTTAGGGGCTTCAGCTGCAAGGAGAAAAAAATGCTAGTTGCTAATAAAAGGCAGGACAGTGAAAACACAGCTCCTCTTCTCTGCCAAAAGCAGACACAGAGATCTCCCTCCTCTGCCTTTTTCCCGAGTGGAGAGTGAGAGCTCTGATCCTGTGTCACCCACACACACTCCTGCCAGGAAAATGGGGAAAAATCAGGGATCCTGCCTAAATACTTCTAAAATTGTGTTTGGTGTTTACCTACACATACCCTGAGGAAAACGAATGCAAATTAACTAGAGGTATGAAAGTGGATTAAGATGCATTAAAGCTAAACTGCATGATCTCATAGAGATGCTGTTTCTCAAAATTACCAAGACTTTAATCTCATCAGGACTAATTGACCTCTAGTGTAAATCCAGGCAAACAAAATGAAAATGTGTTGGCTGTGATTTAGAGTGCTTATAAATCAGTAATCACTTTTAAGTTCATTTCTTAATTAAAAAATTAGTTGATTAATTGCAGGGTTATTACAAATGGACTTTCAAAATAAGTTGGTCACATAACATTTGGCTGGCATTTTAGGTTTTAAACTGGGATATTTATATGGAATAATTAATTTAACCAGAAAGTCACCAGGTAGATGCCCACAACCTCTACAAACGTGAAAATATTCCCAGTGTTTTAAAAACCCTGGGTGGAACCTTTTGAGCCCTTTGAGTTGATTTTGCTTTGGCTTGTGGTCTACAGTAAGGCTGAGGAATCAGTTTTTCCTTTACTGATTTCTGAAACATATATGCTGACAATCCAGCAAGCTGTGCAGCTGTGTACGAGTTCACCCTTCAAGGGACCCTTACAAGCAGATAAAATACTGCCCCAGCACAAAATCCCACTCTTACCTTAAGGCATCTGCAAGAAGTGATTCACTCATCTTTCTGTCTCCTTTCATTTTCTTCTCTGTATTCATATATATGTTTGCACTGAGAAAGTTGACAGGACTTTAAATTAATGGGCTACCAAGACCTTTAGTCATCCTCTCAGGATGTTCTGGATGGATGAACGGAAGTAATAATCTCACTGTAGCATTTTTTAATTTATTCCAGCAATTTTTTTTTTTCCCCTGGCTCATTCTGAAAGTGTAGACAAATCACAGGCTATTTTATTTGAGAGATGAGGGAAGTAATTAGCTATCATTCTGAAGACAATTGTAAGAGCCATCTTAAAATAAAATGCTCTGAAACCACAAAAGTCTATGAATTTATAATAAAACTTAGGCCAAAGAAATCCCATGAAGAAAGAGTTCCATGGGCACTTATTCAGCTAATAATGCACATAGGCATTTTTTTTGTGTCAAAGACGTGAATTATCACTGTATTCCTGTCCAGAGAGCCCAGCTGTGCTATCCAAGGGATGGGTATAATCTCATACATTATCTAGGGCTGAGATGTGGTTAAACTGGAGGCTGCCACACAGGCAGAACTGAGAAAATAAACTTTTCTGATGCTTAGAACTTGTGCCCAAAACACAGCTATCCTCTTAAGACCTGCAGGATCTTCTCCTTTTGCCTTCACAAAAGCTGTTTTTAAGGAACTTAACCTGATAACCCTGGGTTTATCCAAAGAAGCTCTAGAGAGTCTGGCTGTTAGAGGCAGATGGGCAGGTCCAAGTGATATGGATTAGCATGGTCCTTTATTTTCGGGAGAATTTTACCCAGAACCTGAGATGGGTGTCCCAGTACTGGATGTTACAACCCACAAAATACTCGTTCAGCCGTTGCAATAGTGCAGAAATCATTTGAACTGTTGGGATCCCTGGAGCTGTGTTGCTTTCTGCAGTAACCCCGTGGTTTTTCACGTGCTGTCTCTCTCCTGGGTCTGCCTGGAGCCACTCTCCACAGCCCTGCAGCCCCATCTGCACTGCTGTGCTGAGCCCTCAGTGAGCACACTGCCCATCAGGCAACCTTTTGTGGTCCTGCTGCAACCCTAAACCAGACAGCTGACATGAATCCCAACTGTCCAGCACAGCCTGAGGCCCTCCCAGTCGGGCAGATTAACTGCTATAGATTGCTCATTGTTTTTAATCTTCCACCCTGTCTACACCCCATCCGGGCATGCAGTTTTCCAGAAGGGCAAAGGAAAAAGAGAAGAATTAAAAATTCCCTTTCACGTTACTGGAGCCTAAAAATTGTACAGTACCACTATTTCTACCCTTCCTGATGAGTCACTTCCCATCATTTCTACCCTTCCCATCAGTCACTTCTTTAGCTTGCAAGGTGTATGACCCATGGTAATTTCAGGAATGACCTACAGTAAGGCCTAAGCACTTTTCTTTGTTCATCCAGTCCAGTTTCTGTCACATTAAAGAATTCAGGTGGCTATAGTGGTTTGACCCCCACTGAGTATATCTGAGAAGTTTTCTGAAGATACTGTCCCCAGTGTGCTGCCACTTGGGTAGCTGGATCATGCCTTTGTCCTTTTTTCCTTTTTGCTTTTTAACTCTCATAGCATGAACATTATTTTGCATTTAGGTCAACTTTAAAAACAATATTGTGGTCGCTGTCACTGATGTCTCTGTGCAGACCTCACTAGAGAGGGGCAGAGGCTCCTCCAATGAAGATGACACTTCCATGAAAGGAAATAGATATAAATAGATATAAAACTCTGATGACTTTCTTAGCTTATTGCTTGTCCTCTCTTGAAAGGGAGAAAGCTCAATGAAGTGCCAGAATCCTAAAATCACATAATAAGGAAATACTAACTTTTTTCTCTATTTCTCAAAGGATGATAAGGGGCAGCTCAGAAAGCCTCAAAAGAAAAGTCTTCACAAATTATATTAAACCTCCTAGAACCAGAGCAGGTAAATTGTGTGCTTATACAAAGATGACTTTGTATTTTCAGATCCCAGGAAAATGTGGACACCATATGACAGAACAGGCATTACAAACACGAGATTGTTGGAGAGCCAGCCTACAAAGCAGGGTTAAGGATGGTGCATAGAGCAGTAGTCTATAAATCCTGTGTCCCTGACTGCTCTAGTTGTCTCATTTTGCTGGCACTGTGCTATTATTACACATTTAATGATAGCTGCTTGTAAGCTGCTTACCAATCATACCCACACACACCTGCTCAGACATTCCTGACAGTTCCCAACGTATTATTGACAGAAGCAAAATGGATTTTTTCCTGTTGGATGCATATTTTCCTCTTGTCTCTGATCTTCTGCAACAAAGGAGAGGGGCAGAAATGGTGTTTCAGCTAGAGCTGAGTGAAATTAATTGAAGCTGGGGACACAAACTGCCATTCCCTAAAATCTGGAAGCTTCCAATCAACACAAAAATTTTGTCTTATAGCGACTCTTTATGGCTCTTGCTCTGCCTTTAAAAGGGACAATTTGGGAAAACAATTTGGCATTTTCAAAGAAAGGTTTTGATGGGCTCAGGAGCATGAGGTAGGATCAGATCACAGACCACTTTTCAGTCTGCCTTGACTCACCTCTGTCTTTCTGTGTGTTCCAGCAGTTGCAAATGGGTTTAGTTCTTGTGACCCAGTGACATGCACTGGTCACAAAGTGAGTGCAATAGTGACTCTTAGCTACTGAAAACACAAGATAAATTTTAGACACTGTTTTTCTCTCTCCTGAGCAGAAGGACCCTGCTTCCTTCCATAAAGAAGTTAAGAAGGAAAGGTTAACAACTTCAGACTTTAAAAAATCAGACTTCTCCTTGCACTTCTTAGAAGCTGCAGGGCTGACTTTGGGCTCCTCATTCTGATCTTTAGGGACTTTTTCCCCTAACATTGATCAGCGAAATCTTTCAGTGAATCTTGAATTTTGGTGGATCATTGGTGCCTTGTACTTCCTTTGAAATAAAAAAAAAAAAAAGATTAATATATACAGTTCATCCCTAACTTGCAGAATATTAAATCTTGGCCTCTCACACCTCTCCTCAGTGAGATTTCTCACCCTCAGAAGAAGGAATTGCAACCCATCCATGCCAGTCTCAGTGCCTTTCCTTCAGCCTCCTTCGGATGTCATCTTGGCAACTATAAAATGAAAGGAAATGCATGGAAAGGTGGTTGTTTTTATAACCCAACCTGAGAGAAGCTTGAGCAAAGCTCCTTTTCTGTCATATATTTGTCTGACACATATTTGCTCATGAAATTCCTGTCCAGGTGTATGACAATAGAACTGTTACTGTGTGTGACAGTTTGGGCAATGTTGTTCTGTTGGCTTGTTTGTGTTGAGATGATTTCAAATACAATGGGCAACTGAGAGAGGGAGATGCAGTGATTGCACCCTGGGCTGGAGAGCAGGGCTCTGCCACTTTGGCAGTTTACAGTAATTCAGTGGTGTTTGTGACGATAAGAAAGCAATTTGGTGAAAGTGAGGTAAAGCAGCCAATACAGAGCAAGATAAAATTGCAGTTAATTCAACCATCAGGAAACTGACCACTGAAAAATGTTCCTGATATGTCATTTTGAGTCAGTCCAGGTTGTGATTTTACTCAATCCACTCCTTGTTTAAGTTTCAGTGCTAAAAAGACCATTTGTCAGAGCGTCACTCAAACGAACTATGCAACAGATACAAAGCAGCCACAGTACATTGCTGTGGTGGAGCAGGACTCAGAGGCCCTTGCCAGCAAAGTTTTTCTTATACTGTTTGTATTTCATCAACCTTTCCAAAAGATAAAGATGTGATGTTGGTGGGAAACAAAATCCAGTAGTCCAATGGTGTTTATCAACTGCTTAAAGCCAGAATTGTATGAGAAGTCAAACTGAAAGTGAGTAAAGACAATAAACAGAATGATAGATGTACTGGCACCTATTTGCATGTTATTTCAAGTCGTTGACAGGCTGGGATATGGCCTGTGCATACACAAATGTGCTTTTGCCCTCATGTTTTTGCCAGGCATTCTCTCTGCAAGCAGCAGTGTAACTCTGGCACCTACATTCAACAACAAAAAGAGTGGCTCATGAGAATGCTGTACCAGAATCCTGCACACAGGCCTTCCTGCTTTCCTTAATCATCAGCAAATAGGGAATAATGATTGAAAAATTTCCAGTAGATTTAGTCATTAAGCAAGTGGTCCCGTTTTAGACAAGACATTGAAGCACTGCAACAAACTCTGCTTTAAAAACACATCTTCAAGACCAAGTTCTGGGGGGTTTTCCACTTTACAGGTATTCACAGTACCACCACTAAAACTATAGCATAAACATTCACCACTGCAAAGTGTTCCAAAACATGATTCATAACTACCATGAAAAAATGTGATGGTTTTGGAAGACAAGGCAGTGTATCAAAAGTGTAACGTGACAGAATCCCCTCTATTTCTCCACCAGCTAAAGACTGAACTGACAGAGAAATAACCCTTGGTTACTGGAATTGGATATTTGATGTTCTGAGAAGAGAGCAAAACTGTGTTATGATCTCAGGTGATTTCTCAGCAGAGAGGAGGAGGACAGCTAAAATCTGGGCTGTAAGTTTGTCAAGTTTCTGGAATTTAAGTTAAGTAACTCTGGGGCTATTACAGATAATATGATTATTAGTAGAAAGGTTCCCTTAAACTGTAGACCAAGGGTGGAATTTTCCCATTGCTTCATAAGCGCACTCAGATCATGAGGTTCCTGCCAATTTGTATCCTCCTTGCTCAGGAGGAGAAGCTACTCTGATGGCCAATGGAGAAGGCTCCTTTTTCACTCTTTTAAGGATGCACACCATCTTGCACACACTGCTGCAGAGCTGCTCAGCCATGGGCTTTGTATTAAAAGTTTCCCTTTTTATGTTCTTCTAGTTTTGCATCTGCTGACTGCATCAAGGAGGGCGTCAGGGAAGGGCTGGCTTGGGGGTTGTTTTTTCAAAGCACAGAATGGAACCAAACTGAACAAAGCCATCTCAAAGATGGATGCTGTTTGAAATGTGAAATCAGCCCAGTGGATTCCTAATAAAGAGACCAATTTAGGATGATCTGAGTGAGGGCTGCTGAAGGAATTCAAAACCACTAGCCAAGATTCCTTCTAAAATCCCAGCTCTGGCATCAGCCACACAGTAGAGTGTGTTGTTATGGTGGGATTCATTTTGCTTCATTTTTGATGTCTAAACATCCAGGAGAACTCTCTCTTGCAGCATCATGACAAAGATGGGGGGCTAGTCAGAATGAACTGCTCTATGGGAATTCTGTGGGAGCCATGGAAGTGCCCTGAGCTCACTGCTGACATGAGGCAGGTGGCTTTAATACTTACTTTGGGTTAGAAGCCTCTCTTCACATGACATTTTCAGAGCTGAATCCTCCCCCTTGAGGTGCAGCTGAGCTGTTGTTGCAGTGAATGGCAGCTGGAGATGTCTGTGAAATTTAGGGCAAGTCTACACTGAAATCTTTTAATGGCAGATTAATATTCTTTAGAGACATGACAGCATTTACCCTGGCAAGGGTCCTAATGTAAACAAAAATTGCCTGGTATAAAAAGTGGGGGTTTGTCATTGCTTTTTTTCTGTTTTACTCAGGAAATGGATGTAGGTTGTTTGGACACCCCTTCCAAGTAAATGTCTCTTCAGGGCAGGAGAATGGCACCATCGTTGGTGTGGTGGGAAACCCAGGAGCAAGCTCAGAGCATAGGTTTTGACAAAATTGCAATGGCCATCTTAATCTGATGTATACAAAATGGCATAAAAATGTCACCACCCTCACTCACAAACACAAAGAAACACCCAAAATCATTTTAGCTTGCACCCAGGCATTTGAAATGTGGATGTGGCCAGTCTGCACTAGTGCACCTTTCAGAGACTAAGTCTTCATTTTGGTCTCAGTATCTCCTTCTCCCTTCTGTGCACAAAGTTGCTTCACTTCACAGAGGGGCTGCAGTGACTCAGTTGTTGTTGTTTACTAAATGTTTGCAAGATTAAATGCAATGTGTGAGAAAGACCTGACACAGGCATGGCTTTGGTCTCCTAGCTGGGTTTGTCTGTGTTCTTCTGTGCAAAGCAAATACCCTTTGATATTAGAAATCACTCATTATGAATTACTATTTTATTTTATTTTATTTTATTTTATTTTATTTTATTTTATTTTATTTTATTTTATTTTATTTTATTTTATTTTATTTTATAAAATGGTTCTAGAGTAATGTGGAAAGCACAACCCCTCCGTGTTCTCTGCTTCTCCTTAGTCCTGACACATCAAAGCAGTAGCCACAGGGAGACATCTGTCACTAGTTAATGTCATGGTTGTGGAGGTAGAACCTCCTTTTCTGTTTGGGCCAATGTGGGCAGCCCTTTGATGGATGTGTTCAGCCTTCATCCAGTGTGATCACCCCGTGCAGCCCCTTGTTCAGATCTGCGTGTGAACAAGAATGTCCTGACCTGAGATCCTTTTTAATACAGCAGGGATCCATGATGGAAACCATCAAAGGAAACCTTTGATCTTTTGACTATCTCTTAGTCATCTGCTGCACAATGCAAATAATAATGAAAACAAAGCTAAGGAGCAGAGCAGCTACATTAAAGAATCAGGCTTGTTGCCGGCAACGAAGCTAATCATTGAGGTTTTATCCTTGCCTCAGACTCAAAGAGAAAGAGGGGGAGGGAAGAGAAAAAAGGGGAGGGAAAAAAAAAAAGCTGTGCTCAGCAGTGAAACTCTTTATTAAACTGAAATATTCCAGGAGCACTGGTTATTTTATGTCAGAGGAGTTAATGAGACACACAGACATTTTTACAGTAGAATTTAATAAATAATCCTTATTCCAGTGTTCTTTGCTTGGTCTAACTTGCACATAAATATGTATCAATGTACATCATAATAGAAGTATCACTCAGTTAATCAAACTAAATAAGTACTACTGGAGTCTTCACTGCCTTTGCTCTTTTTTGCCCTCCCCTTCCTCCCCCCTCCTCTCACCCACCCAACAGACCCTGGGGATGGAAAGCATCTTGATTCAGAAAGTGAATATATCATTCTAGGAAAACAGTATCTCAAAAATGTGAATCTCTTTGCTGTAATCTCGTTTGGTTTTGTAGCATTTTCTAAGACCCCCTAAAACCTCAAATAAAAATGTGTGAGGGTTGGGGCCTGAAGAAATTCATGTGTGTCCACACACATGTGTGCGTGTTTTTCTTCCTGCTTGTGATTTTGGGAATATACTGAGGGATTCTTTCAAGCTCTAACGCCAGGCATGTCTGTTTATAGACTTTCTTTCTCTTATTTTCCTCTTGCACATAATCATTTAGGTGAAATTTTAATCTGAAAAAAAACCGCCTTGATGTTTTAAATCATGTATTAAGTGAACAGAAACAGACAGAAACACCAGCAGTTTTCCCTTTATGTGTATTGGTATCTCTGATGTCTGCTCGAGATGTCAAACTCTCTCAGAGGCTGAAAATGTTGTACAATTTCTGCATCTCATCTGCAGGGCCAAAATGGGTCATTCTTCTGCCCAGGTGACTGAACTGGCCCAGTGGGCCAAAGAAATAAGTTACAGCTGTCAGGCAAAATTATCCCCATCACCTCTGTGATGATTAACTCAGATATTTGATCCCTTGTAAGAAAGGAGATTTCATGGGTAAAGAGGCCAGATTAATTCAGAATATTGACTTCAGTGGGCAGATATTATGAATTAAAGTCACAACCTTAATTTCAGTTATTCTGAGCTGGATAAACTGTGATCTGGGGCCACAACCACATTTAAGGTTGACATAAAGAAACTTTCAAAGGAGGCCAAAGGTAGAGTAGAGCCAACAGGTTTGCACTGGGGAAAGAAACCACTTTTTGGGAGGTAAAATTCTGCAGGTCATAGCAAAAAGGGAAAACTTCTGAATAGAAATTTAAGAACAACTTCTAAGAATAGAGATAGCAAATGATGCAGCAGGTTAGGCCAGGAGGAGAGCAGCAGCAAACAGCCTCAAACAAACAAGAAAACAAGCTGACCAAAAAGCTTGCCTGGATTTTTCGGAAGTTTCACTCTCCATCTTAACAAACAAAATGTCCTCTACAAAAGCCCTGCTCCACAGGAAAACGTGTTATCACCCCTGATCTGAACTGACAGGTGTTGCCTGGTTTCTGTAGAGAAACTCCTGTGCTAGGGTGTGAGCCCAGGGAGTTGTTTCCTCACTGGAGTTTCCCATCAGGCAGCAGTGGTTCCCAAACTGACCTCCCAGAAGGAATCCCGGGCTCTGAGCAAATGTGAACACCCTTCAGCCAGAGGGAGGATCCCTGGAGAACAGGAACTATGGAGGAGAAGGAAGATGTAGGAGAAAAAAGCTGTTAAAAATATACAGGGCTCTGTCATGCTCAGGAAGTGGACCATCAGAGAGGAAGGCTGTTAGAAAAAGGAGCTCTAAACTTTGGGTTTATCAGACCTTTCCTGACACACTGAAGAAGACAAGGGAGGGACTTTACCTATGATTTTCTGCTAAGATATTCAGCATATCACAAATAACAGGCATGTGGGCACTCAGAAGAGCTCTTTGGCCACTGTTGCTCCACATTAGCATCAAAACACACCAGCCCTTTCACCTGCTGTTTTTTCCCAGACTAGTCCTGGGGCAGGGTTGGAAACTACCACAAAAAATAGCCTTGGTAGATGCAATTTCTAAAAGGAGAGTCCTTTAAATTATTGCTTCCTTCCTTGGAGGGCACGAGGGAGACTTTAGGTGACAGAGAAATAACTCTTGGATTTGCTGGATTTGTTGATCCAACTGTGTTAGAAGGGACAGAGCAAGTTTACTTTAGGGCTGGACGGACCTGGGCAGACACTCAAAGTGGAGGTGCTTTGAATTTTTAGGGTGGCACATCTACAAAAACCAGAGCAGATCAGAGGGGTTGACAACACCATCATTTTTCTTAACTGTAGCTGAATTGGGAGACCTTCAAAAGACTTATTGTTGTACCAGTGCTGAACCCTCAAAGTGTATCCAATGGGCTTTAGGTTGGTTTTATTTTCATATAGGATTGCCTTCCTGATTTTGTTTTCCTGTCTTTTTTTAGCACTGGAGTTTTTCAGTCGTTATTGGCAAGGGAGTGCAATTTTACATAAATATGTCATTGGTGGTATTTGAAAGGAAAAAATAAAGATATTTTAGAAGTCCTGCTTGAACAAAGGATTTTCTTTTTCTTTTTTGATTAACATCCATGAGCTTTTTGTTGTCTCTTGTTCCTTTCTTTCTGGAGTTAGACTAAGAGATTTTTTGTGTGTGTTTACTCTTACTAGCTTTTGTGCCACTTTAATTTCTGTGTGTATTTTTAGCAAGCCACCATCTGCACAATTAATGGAAAATCCCATTTTACAGAGGTTTTTAAAGTTATTGTTTCAGTTGTGCTACAACACAAAGATAGCCCCTGTCCCAGAGAGCTTTCCAGTGTGAGACTTAAACAAAATGCAGCTTCTAACTAAACAGACTCTGAATCCTTCACAAAAATAAAACATTGCCTGTCAGGAATAATATATTGAACTCTTTAATATGAAAAATTGCAAATCTTCAACTGACTACATATCCTGCAGGACTAATTATGTAATTTCAGGAGAAAATAAAACAGCCATGTTTTGTCAAATATAAGACATTTCACACACTATCAATTTTACAGATATAAATACCTAGGGGCATACACAAACCCTGTGATCACCAATGGAAAATTGCCAAGTGAGGACAGATTCATTAAACATTAGAAGTATCAGGCACCCACCCAAACCCATAAATTAAAATTTTAAGCCTTGAATGTTATGCCACTGCATACAAGTTAAATATGTTTGGAGACATTTTTATGCGGCCTAATTAGAACTGGATGGAAATCCCAGTTAAAGTATGATGTAGCTCTTCCTCAGTGTAGTTTTCTTGGCTAAATCCTGCCTTAAAAGAGTCATATTCCTTTCTGCAACTTGCTGCAGAAAAGAAGCTGGTGGTAAATGGGGTCCAGAAGACATTGGGAAACTGCTGGGGCTGGATGGTTAAACCAGACTGGTTTGTTTAGGTGGGACTGCCAGTAAACCTTTGTGATCTGCAGGCAGAAAGAGTGAGTCCTTAATTAGTATTCTCAATAACAGTGACTAAACTGCTTTGAAACCAGCTGCTGTCATGAGATGGAACTGTCAGCAGGCTTCTGCAGCTCCTGTTTGAGCAGCCAAACTCTGTGATTCCAGTTTTTAAGAGCAATGTGCATCTCAGCAACCAGATACAATTAAAACTGAAGTTTAAACAGCACGGCAAGCCCGAGCCTCCTCTCCTCATCTTGTCACCAGGCTACACTCACCCACAGCAGCGGCCAGGGCAGACCTTTGTGCACTGGACATGGTCAAGAGAACAGCCTGAGACAGGAGCTGCTGAATTTGCCATCCAAGCAACGATTGTGCACTTTGGTCTGTCATCGTGGGGACACTGGGGAGCTGAAGATGAAAAGCCATAATGGGCTCTCGATCTCTTGCAGAGGGAGATATTTTGTTTTCCCTCAGCCGAGCTCGTACTTGGCACTCTCTCCAGCTCTAGATTTCTTACTCATCCTCAGCTGGCACTTTGCTGGGCACCACTGCACAAGGATCTTGCAGGGGGAGTGGCTCTTAGTTGTGATCTTTTTTCCCTTGGGAAATTGGTGTAACTGTCAAAGATTCCCTATTGTTGTATCAAACCACTCATTAGCTTTAAAACTACAGCAATATACACATTTTTCTTTCTGTTTTTCAATAAAATTTGGTTCAAATGTTACCTTCTAGCCAGACAATCTCACTACAGTAAACTTCAGGCATAAAAAAAAAATATGGTCTCTATAATTTTGAAATGTTGAGATTGAAATATTTTGAAAGAGAAGGCAGAATATTCTTCATAATATTTCTTTCCACAAGAAGGCTTCCTCTTGTTTATAGCTGAGAGGTGACTATGCAGTTATGCAAACCAGAGCACAGGCAGTGATGGGGATAAAGGCAGACCAAACAGATCTGTCATGCTTCAGCTGGGAGGAGAGGATTCCCTGCTCCCCAGATCCCAGCTATTCCCAGAGGAAGGTTCCTAGTCCAGACCAGAGCTGGTGAAGGAGCTGAATTCAGTGCCAGTACAGGTGGGAAGCTGGACAACAGCATGACCAAGAGTGACCACTGGCAGCTTTTGCACCAGTGCTGGGACTAATCCCAAGGGCGTCCCTCGGCTTTTTTTTCCCTTTTCCTGGTAAACTTGAACTTAACAGAGCAACTGTTAGGTAACAATAATTTTTTAGAAGTTACAAATGGTCTGAGCAATCCCGTGATGAGTGAAGTGCTTTTTTGGTCAAGTCACAGAAGGGAATGACAGTTATAAATTAATGAAATTGCAGCAATTAATTTTTTATCCTGATTCCCTTTTCAGAGATAACGATGAAAGGCTCTGGAGGTAGAGGACATGGGATGAATAATTGATTGTAAAGCATATTCAGAAGTAGGAAACAGCAACAGAAAATCTCCACTGACTGTGGCAATGATCCTGCAGGGAATGCTGATTGTGGATCAGTTCTTTGAAGGACTGGATATTAGTGCCTTTCATGGTAAATTAAGGTTGGGTTACTTGGCATTAGCTCTGTTTGAAGATCAAACAAAAGATAAAGGTCCCTTCAAAAACAATACAAGAAAATTTTTTTCATGGTTTTTTTTGGTTTTTTTATCAAATTAATAATGCTCATGTACTCCCCATTTGCCCTGCAGCTAAGATTCATGAGTGTGTTTATGCATAAATGAGAGATATAGGCTCTCTGAATGTATCACAAAAATTAAAACAGGAAAGCAGATGGCAGTCTGTTATTCCATCTGCATTTCACTTAATCAGCTTCTCTTATCAGAAATGCTGCTTAGGGAATCAGTGGTTCTTCTTTGTCCTCTGCAAACCAGAGACACACAAGCTGCTTTTTTGTAAATGTCCTGCTGGCTCACACAGGCAATATCTGTCTATATGTGAGAGAAGTGAAAGAAAGTAAGGTTACCTAAAAACATTTGGCATATATTAGTGTGGTTTAACAGAAAAGCTTTGCCTCAAGATAAGTCTGAACCATTAATTTTCCTCATTGAGCTATTGTGAAGGAAAAAATATTAGTGAGTCATGGAGGGAGGGATAGAGGGGAAGGGGAAGGGGAAGGGGAAGGGGAAGGGGAAGGGAAGGGAAGGGGAAGGGGAAGGGGAAGGGGAAGGGGAAGGGGAAGGGAGGGGAAGGGGAAGGGGAAGGGAAGGGGAAGGGGAAGGGGAAGGGGAAGGGGAAGGGGAAGGGGAAGGGGAAGGGGAAGGGGAAGGGAAGGGGAAGGGGAAGGGGAAGGGGAAGGGGAAGGGGAAGGGGAAGGGGAAGGGGAAGGGGAAGGGGAAGGGGAAGGGGAAGGGGAAGGGGAAGGGGAAGGAAAGGAAAGGAAAGGAAAGGAAAGGAAAGGAAAGGAAAGGAAAGGAAAGGAAAGGAAAGGAAAGGAAAGGAAAGGAAAGGAAAGGAAAGGAAAGGAAAGGAAAGGAAAGGAAAGGAAAGGAAAGGAAAGGAAAGGAAAGGAAAGGAAAGGAAAGGAAAGGAAAGGATGGGATGACTGGCAGATTGGACATTGTCACAGCAGATTTGTGGAATTAATTTACCTATTTTTTCAGAAATGTATTTTAATAAGATTTAATGAGCTGCTGAAAAGAGGACTGCTGCTTTGTTTTTTCAGCTGATGGCAGTAAGATGAAAACAAGAGGCTTTTTAGAATGACATTAACATGCACTTTAAAAGTTAATAGTGCTCCCATGAATCTGTGTTGGCAGCACCTGGAAGAAGCAGGTGGAAATTCCACTGAGATAAATGGCAAACCAGGGGAAGAACAAAATAATAAAGTCTTATTTTCAAGATCTGAATACAGCATCAGTCCTTCTGGCAAAATGTTTTTCAAAAGCAGTAGAAGTCCTGTCTGCAAAGTAAAAAAAAATATACTTTGAGGAAAGTCTGGGAGTAGTAAAATCTTCCTCTTTATTTCTCCTAGCATTCATAAATCTTTAAATCAGGGGTCAGGTGATGTGCTTGGTATAGTCGTTTGGAGTACTGGAGGAAGCAAGAGGAGAATAGAGGGTATGATCAAAAGTTTTAGAGAAACAGCCTACAAAGAAAAGTGACTCATCTCCGGTAATTTAGTCTGAAGAAGGAAGACTGAAGGAGGAGCATGATCCCACAAGTACACAAAAGATAGTTAAAGGGAGGGAAGAGATGCCCCATGCTCCATTTGCATGGCAGATAAGGTAAACTGGAGCGAGAAATATGCAGTTAAAAGTACCCTTCACTTTCTAAAGGCAGAGACAAATGAAGACCTGAATTAAATTACCTGGTGAGCTGTAGACACCTTTAAGAATAGACTTGGACAGCATGTGCCAGGAAGGACAGGAATGCAGGAGACCTGCCTTGGGCAAAGGATCAGCTGGGTCACCTGTCACGGGTTATGTCCTCTGATTCCAGCCCAGTGCCACCAGCCTGGAGGGGCTATGACACAACAAAGACCCCTCCAGCCCCTCAAGGGCTGGTAGAGATGCACCTAACAGGAAGAGATGTGTCACCAGGCAGGCTCTAGCTTCTCTGAGCTGGTAGGAACTGGACAAGAGTCAGCCTAAAATGCAAAAAAAAAAAGGCTGAAAGTAGAAAAATTCAGCTGTCTGTAGGGTGAGGTGCCAGATCTAGATGTTGGGCAAAGCTTTGCTCTGTCTCTTTCAGACTGCCTTATCTTCATCTTTCAGTTTGCTCTCCCTGCCTCTTTTATCCCTTAGGATAAATTAATTTTGACTGTTTTTGTGAACAAATAAAGATCAGCGTCTTGCGGTTTTCGTAACGAATCGCTTTGTGGTATGCCTTTGTCTGCACATCACAAATTCCAGTAGATAAGAAAACTGAATAAATATTCCATGTAAAAAAAAATACCACAGAAAAGAGCTAATTAGCTGGATTGATATAAGTTGTTCTGTGACCTGTGAAAGTATGTTAGTCGTAATGCTGTTCTTTATAAACACCATGCAAACTCATTCAGACGTGCTGGCAAGCTAGGAAAGGGCAATGTGAACAGCAAGGAGCACTCAAGGCATTACTGAAAAAAAATTACTAAAAGAAAAGTCAGAAGAAATATTTTTGTCTTAAAGCAGTCCCTGTCTTACTGGGTTCTTCCAAAAGCTGCTGACAGCACTATAACTAGGGTGGGTGAGTAGCCTCCCAGAGTTATGAAACTGGAGTGGTGTGATTTGCTCTGCAGAGGGTGGAGTAAGAATGAGGGCAAAGCTTGAGGTGTAGTTTTCAAATGGTGCACTTGAGGTCATGGACTGGCTGGCTCCAGTCAGATTACTGCCCTTCTGTCTGCAGACAAGGCTCTTAACGGTACACCCCGCCTTCAGAAAGTGCACAGAGGAAAAACAGGGCATCTACAGCATGATGGAGAAGATTCAGCCACCTCCCTTACCAGAGAGAACTCAGCAGTTTGGTCTCAGTATGTAATTCTTGACTGAAGTCATAAAAATGAGGACTTTTCTGTAAGTGAAAGGGGAAGAGTGGTAATGTGTTTTCAGAGCAGAGAAGAGGGGTGTGTAAAGGTTCCCTGCAGAACATCTCTGTGCGTGTGCCTGCCCATTTGTATATTTTCCCCTTCATTTAGCAGCTAGCAAAGTCAGGCTGTGCACAATGTTTCCATCCTGGAAACCTCCTTTTAGGGCCAGGCAATCTGCCCTCCTGGAGCTCCTTCTTTCCTCCTCCTGGGAAGGGAGCCCTTGAGGCAGAGCAGTGGGCAGGGACAAACTGCATTCCCTTGGAAGGCGTGGTGGCTTTGCCTCTCTGTGGCACCCACTGTGACCAGCCCCTGCTGGGGAAATGTTCCTTAGAGAAACAACAGTGTCCCAAATTTGAAAGGAAGCAAAATAAACCCTCATCTTTACTATCTCAAGCAATGAGATCCCAGTCATGAGAATGCTCCTATCCAATTTTTACAAAAGTGTATCTCTGGCTCTGGCAGAGTTGGGCTCACTTTCTCCTCTCCAGTTTGATAGATTCCATAAGTGCAGTGGGCTAATTGCAACCACAAGACTCCTTCAGCCTTCTCCACTGCTGCATGATATCCCCAACTTCTCATTTCTACAAAAACTATTATTTTACTGTGCATTTTAAAGTAGTTTAAGTAGATTGGTGATGTGCTGAGGTTGTAATGGATTGGAAGTCCTGCATTTGTTGTCAGAGTGACTGATGGGGAAGCATCACGTGGCAATAGTAAATGTGGCTTCTGGATGTTTGCTTTAAAATGCTTGCACGTGCATGTATAAAAATGCACACAGATGAAAACACTTTAGAACTTTCAGACTGGTGCTTCCTCTCTTTAATTCAGTAAAACTTGGATCTTAGTCTGAAGCTGCTCTTCTGGAAATGCTACTAAAATCACCTCAAATTTGGAATTCAGAGTTGCTAGGAACACAGAATTAATGTTGGTAAGAAATTTTGGAGCAATTCAGGCTCTGATTTTTAAATCCATCTTACATCTCCAGGCAGTAAACTCTTACTAATTTTTTTCAGGAAAGACACACCTTAGGGTTCTTGGCAGATCCTGGCTGAGAGAGCAAGTGCAGTAACCTGCAGAAGGCTATAAACTGTGCCTTGGCCCTGTCACATGTTTTGTTCCTGCTTGAATTTCCTCCATTCCTGTATTCCTATAATTTCACTCTGCCTTTCGAGCACATGCAAAGAAAATCCAAAAAAACAAACCCAAACTTTAAAACACGGCATTGCTCCAAGAATAGCAGTGATTAGGCTGTGAGGGGCAGTAGGTTCCAGAGGGCAGCGTTTTGTTTTCAATTTAATTTGATATTCACTTTCACCAGCACTCAGAGTTTCCCCCAAGACATACCTTCAGGGGAAACACTAGTCAGCATTTCCCTGATTCAGGGAAGGGCTTAGCTTAATGCACAGAACAGTTTTCCACTCACCACTGGCTCTGGATAGTGTCGTGTTTGAGAAGACACCTCACATCATTCCATGTCCATTAAAGAGTGTTATTCAGATGAAAGTGAAGCCCAAAAAGCACCTAATTAATAACAGTAATTAACTAATTATAACAAATTAATACCAAATGATGCAATAAATAGATTTAATTACAGTCACGGTTAAATACAATGTCAGCATCTTTATGTGGAACGTGGCCAGCCCACAAGAGTTTTGAAATCACAAATTCCAAAATTTTCACACTGCTTACTTCAGATGCCTTTTTGGGGGTAACCTAAGCTCAAGAGGATTTAGTGCAGAGCACTTTTTTTGCAGAACAAGGATGCTCTGGACTTTTTAAGCCAGGTACAAGTACTGTATCCTGAATTTCCCATTACAAAATAAGGGGTCACCAGTTCATCTCTGGGAACCCCAGCCTACTGGACTGTGAGTGTCTGTTGTTGGTTGTTTTAAACAGACATAGACATGTTGAGAATTGTCTTTTTAAGTCTGTAGGACACATCCATCACATTTTAAGCAGCTGCAAAGTTGCAAAGAATGATTGCCTGTGTTTTGTAGGTTAAAAACTCTGCCTGTGGTTAATTCATGCCTCAGAGCTGAAAGCTCTAAAAGTGCTGGGTGGATCATTGTGGTTTTTCAAAATTAAGGTGTTTCATTCCCCATAGTTTCTCCTTCTTTGTGTGTCATCATTTTCAAAGCTTTTATGGCAGGCTTAAATTTAGAGTCCTTGTGGCTTTGTTGGGGCACCACCTTTACCCTATGTGATCACAATTTCATGCTTCCTGCCTCAAAAAGACAGTGCCAAGATGGGTGGGGAGGTACTTCTTGGTACTTCTCAGTGAGGTAACCAAGGATGGGCAAAGTAGTATCACATATGATTTATTTTCCAGTTTCAGGGCAAGTACATCAGCAGGAAGTATGCTTAGGTAGGTCACTTCATTCAGAAAGAATGGGCCAGAGTTAAGGGAAGACAGATGGGTTTCATGGTCCCAGGGCTGGGGGGAAAGTCATGGATATATGGGGGTGTGAGTATAGTCAGGGAGAGAGAGAGAGAAAATACTGATTATTTCCTGGGAACTTTAATTGCACTGTCTGACCTGTAATCATATTTACAGGCCACCAACATTTCCCAACCCCGGTGTCTAAAGTCAGCTTTCTAATTTTACATCAAGGTTGCTAAAGGAAGAAGGCCTGGGCTTTTAATAAATCAGCAGGAACTTCTGCCTGGTCAGCCCTTCAGGAAAGCAAACCTTTTCTACCAGCAGAGTGCTCTGATTATTTAATTTAGGAATCCAGCTTTTTGAAGAGTGTCTGGCTCACCTGTAGACAGTTTGTCAGTGTACAGACCACATTTCTATGTGGACCTAGCCCTGAAAAGCAGTTTCCTAGTTAAGGATTAAGGAGACAACTTTTCTGTGTAGCTGCAAACTACTTTTGGACTGCAATGATCCTAGGACTTCTTTCATGGCATTGAACTGTTTCTACTTAAACTGCAAAATGCTCTTTTTCCAATGGTTTCCTTAAATGTTGTATTTCACAGAGTGAGAGTCTCAATAGAACCTGTGAGAAGACTATTTTCTTTGAGTTTCTTTGGAGTATCATCTCTTCCTGTATTTCCAGCCTTAGAAATGCCAGGATTTTCCAGCATGATCAGCATTGTGTTTGCTTGCACAGCCTCTGCAAGGATTGGCACTGTGAAGCCCTTTAGCTGCTAAGAGGGAATGCAGAGTTCTCTTCTAAGTAGATCTCTCTTTAAATATCCATTTGTTGTGGAGTTTTGGGATTTG
This sequence comes from Vidua macroura, assembly GCF_024509145.1. Lineage (NCBI taxonomy): Eukaryota > Metazoa > Chordata > Aves > Passeriformes > Viduidae > Vidua > Vidua macroura. The sequence goes on from NC_071575.1 coordinate 6,247,718, forward strand.
TTTTGGCTGGGGGGCTTTGTTGTTTGTTGGTTTTGTTTTTACAGGATTTCCAAAATAAGCAAAGAAAAAAATGTCATTAGAAAGGGCCTGTGTTCTAAAATGGTCCTTTACACTGTTTTAACACCAGTGCAAAACGCAATTGTTATGTAGGACAGGAGAGTCACATCTCCCTTTTAAAGGAATAGATGGGATATGTTTTTAGAGTGCTCTGAGAGATCAAAGCCTGAAAAGGGATTTGTATTATGGCTGCTTTTGTAAAGCAAAGCTCTGACTTCATCAGTTATGCAAAACAATGGGAGGAAAGGGGGTTTTCACACATCAGGTTCTGTCCACAGTACAAATTAACTAAATGAATAACAGAAAGAAGAAACACAGTATTTTCTTTCTAGATGCAATTACCTTGTTGACTTGAGTTCAGCTCAGGAAAGCCCATTATTAATAAAACCTTGCCATGAATATCAAGCAGGTGTCCTAACCTGATACAACTGTAACCTGGAGAGAGAGGCTGCTCTGAAGTGATTCAGTGGTAAATAAGGTAAGAGGTAGAATAAAATATACAGCAGATGCAAGGCAAGCCCAGTGGCTCAGGCTTAGAGATCCCACATATAAAATTCTAACTGCATTATTGATAAAAACATATTATTCTCATCTCTGGATCTCTCTCTTGGCTTTCTCTTGTGTTTGGCAAATCCCTTTTTATTGGACTCTTTGGTCCCTGCCAAAGGGGTCTCTTCAAACTCCGAGGTGAAAAAAAAAAACCCAGTCTGCAAACCTTTTCAATATTCACTTTTAGGTTGAGAGGAAGCTAATGTTTAATAAAAACTGCTTCTGGTGATGCTTATTTCTCTTGAGAGCTCCACATATAGCAGCCCATCTAATAAAAATATAATGAAAACCTATTATCAAATGGCAAATGAAGCTCAAGCTATGTAGAAAGAAATTTAAAATTCCAGTATCAAGCTTTTAAGAGCAGTCAGGTGTTTTGGGCACATTTGTTTATAGTGGTTCTGCTCAAGACTTCCTATATGCACCTAATTTTCAGCACCTGCCAGTCATCCCATCCCCACTCACAGAAAATGACCAAACACAATACAGATCTCTTTTTAAAATCAAGTACACAGGTGGCTAAATTACTTTGAAAGTGCTGGCCACAATTTCCAGCATTCTATTTTACTGATTTCTGTTTTTTACCTGTCTACTTAGACTTCAAGACTTCATAGAAAAAATCACATTGTCCTCTTTGCTTTATCCAGTTCCCTGCACAATATTAATTAATAAACAAAGCATGCAGACAAAGGAATTAATTCCACTTAAAACATGAAGGATATTTGAGACTCAAAATATTTTTAATGGGCCTATGGAGGAGTGTGTTTTACAATGCATGTGGGCAAAATAAGAAATCAAAGGCCATATTTAGATTAATTTTGTGGTTTTAATCCATGCTCCTTTCATTAAAGCTCCTTCCCTCCCCAGCCATCTCTCACATGAGGAAGAGACAGGACAACCTGGACAATTACAGAATAGCAAAAATCCAAAGGGAATTTGGGAGACAGAGGGAAGAATAAACAGACATATTGTCAGGTTCTGCCAAGAAAGCACCTGGAACAAATGTATCTCTCTATTATTGTATGCTAAATGAGTTCACCTGAAGAATTGCCTGGAATTTAGTAGCAGCATTTCCTGAGGAACAGGTTTGAAATGATCTTAATCACGACCAAGTGATACTTTGCTAATTTTGAAAAGGCAGATAATTATGGGACATTTCCATGGGCTGATGAAGGGGCGTGGGTTTGGAGGGGCTTAGGTTCTCTTTCGGTGCAGAAAAGAGTGAGGGAAGGCTTGTAAGCCACATGTTTCTTCTCAGATTACAGCAACCTGTGTGATGTCCCTGTCCAGAATGGGGCTGGGCTGACCCAGCACTGGGTGAGGACTCTGATTTACAGCATTACTGTGCCAATTCTTTGTACAGCAGTGCTCTAGGTGTCTCAGGCAGGCTCAAGCCCACCCTGCCATGCTGAGTGTCTGCAGCAGTGACCATGAGAGGGGTTCAAAGTGTTCTCTGTGCTAAGAGAAAACCCTTGTAGAAAACACTTGAGCTCTGCTATCCCAGCATAGTCCAGCACCTGAGGCTTTTGCCAGCCTGGATTGCAAATACTGCGCAGAAATCTCAATTGGGTGCTACAATAAATGGCAGAAACATTGAAAGGAGCACCAAATGCAGGGTAACTACTGCAGCTCAAAGTCCTTGCTTCAGAGCAGTTTGTTGTTTACATGTTACAGCCTGAAAGGAGGAACTACACAAACAAGCAGAGAAAAAAAAAAATCAACAGAACATCTATAAGCAAGGCAGTGTGGTTTTCTTTGCTCTCTACATCACTGCCCCTCCAAAGGGTCTCTGAAGAGAAGGACATTCCAGCTGCTCACTGCTGATGTTCATATGCAGAGCTACCATTCCAATTTTGGAAACCCATAAATTGGTTTGCATTTTTATATGATCTCTGCTTATCTGACCTTAGCTGCAGCCTGACCTTCAGAAGTTACCCAAGAGCTGGCCTCTCCAGCTTGCTGTCAGCATTTGCAGTGAGCATTTACTCAAGTGCTCACACTGGAGTTGCATTGTCTCAAAAAATTCAATTTTCATGGTTGCTTAGGGGTGGTGTGGGAAGTGTGGCTGGTGCTGGTTCTGTGTCCAGTGCTCTGACTGGAGGTAGCTTTGAAATTCAGAAGCAGACTTTTCCCAGGCCAAACTTTTTTATGCACACTTGGTTTATCTTGTCAGTGCTTGTCCACATGGTACACTATTTATGAAGCATTAAGATAAAATCAAGCCTATAAACATATATTTCATTTGTAGGAGTGTTTTTTTTTTTTTTTTTTTCCCCATGAATACAGGCAGTCTGGCTAAAGAGAGCCAGTTGTACACAACTAATCAGTGTTAAAGCAACAGCTTTATTTCATAACTTGAGATGACAACAGCTTTGAGGGGAGAAAAGACACCTACCTTTTTTCTGCAATATAACTAATATTTTTTCTTTTTTTCTTTTTTCTTGCTGCAGGTTAGAAATTATTGCCCAGACTTTTAAATCTCTGTGTTGTCCTACTTTGAGGAACACAGCTGTTTATTTAATTACAGGAAATCCTAAAGGGCACAAGAATCATCCAGACTTTTTAAATACAGACCAGACTTTATTCATACAGGTTGCAACTGACCAGTTACTGGACAGAAGAAAAGGCAAAAAATAGAAATAGTTGGGTTCTTGCTGTCTCTGAATAAAAGGCATATACATAAATATAGAATTAGGAGACTGCCTGTAGGAACATACTTTAATGAGAGAAAATGTGTCTAAATTTTTGCAGTGTGGATCTCCTTGAAGAATTTAGACATCATTAGAAGTGATTGATTTATTCACAGGAATTGTTTTTACAAGTTTCTTATCAACATGCTGATGTTACTGATTGCCTGAAATTCATATTCATCCATACAGACTGATTTTTTTTCTAGGAAGGAAAAGGAGTTTAAGACAAGAGAGGGAAAGAGAGTTTACTGTTTTCTTTGTGATGAATTAGTTTAATTATGCTCTGAAGGGACATGGGGAGGGTAGTTCTAGGCCAGATTAAAGGTTCAAATAGGCCACTGACCTGTCCCCAAACAGGGCCCAGTAACAGATGCCTGCAGGAGACAGTGCATGGGAAACAGGTAGTGAAATTCCCCACAGCATTTCTCAGCCTGCAGCAATATGTCCCAGGGAATTTCCCAAAAAAACAAGCTTTTAGTAGCAAAGCTCTTCCTGGACCTCTCTTCCCTGTCTTTGTCGAATCACCTTTTGAACCTGTGCTGAATTTTGGCATTAAGGGTGAGTTGTTGCGATAAGTCCCACTCTGGGTGCCACCTGGAGTGCTCTTTCTGTGCTGTAAACACATCATTTCATTTCATTTCATTTCAATTTATTTCATTTCATGATTTCATTTCATTTCATGCCCCTTTGCTGTAGCATGGAGAGAGGCAGTGCCCAACCCTTCTCAAAGGCAGCAGGTTGAAGGGGGACCTATCCCAAGCCTGCCAATTCTTCAAACACCATCATGTTTTATGAAAGGAATCCTCCAAACAAGTCTTTGTTTTCAAAGGGAGCAAGGAGTCCTGCAGAGATCTGAGGTGCTCTGCATAGGAGGCAGATCCAGGCTATGAATCCAGCCAGAACAGGCCTTGACTTCAGAGCTGGAGCCAACCAAAGGGTTTGGAACACTCAGCTCCTTACAGGAATCTGGGTATCAATTTTCTACACTTTTTCTGAAGACAACTATCAATGTCCTGGCAGAAATCCTTGCCTTTCTCCCTGCCCTGTTCTCTGCTGTAGTGCTCAGCCTCCCTGGTGCCTGTGATCTGTGTTACTCTATGTTATTTTAAGAAAACATCATGTGAGGTTTGCCTGAAAACTACTGATGCTTTATTAACTCAGACGATCCATGAAAGCACCAAATTTTGCTGAGAAAGCAGTAGCCAGGAGTTCCCACTCAGTAGGAACAAAAAGTCAGATTTTCATAAAGGCACTCTTAACCCAGCTCTCTGAAGAGGCCGAAGGGTCACATGTTGGCTCTACTCTTTCCAGTCTTCCACCTCCATCTAAAGACAAAACCTGGCAGGTACAGGGCACCTCTGGAAACCCAGCTTGATGGAGGCTCAGCTTTTGGATAGCCCATGGTTTTAACCACTGATTAGGTTTAGAAAAATGGCTGTTTGAACTCCTGAAGTTTCTATTAAAATAATGCGAGCTAAGTATCTGTAAAAATCCATGTATGTATTTAAAGTATTAAAAAGGAAATAAATAACATAACTTTCAAGTATTGCATGTTCTTCAAGAACTACATCCTCAAATCTTACAAGGGTAATCTCTGCCTCTAAAGGTTTTTCCTCTCTTGTGGTTCACCACACAGTTGCATGAACACAAGAAATGTGTGAGACCAAATAGGACTCAGATCACCACGACATGAAATCTGTGTCACTGAAGAGTCTGTGTGTTTGTCCCACTTTGAATTCCTCTGTTTTAGGCACGGATGAATAGAACAGATCAAAGTTTTCCTGGAAAAGTTGTTCCTGCCCTCTCTGGTGATATGAACACTTTCCTGTTTTGAGTGGAAATAGTTATCATGGGATTACAGCAAATTTTTCATAGCTGCCTCACACCCTGACTTCCAATCATTCTGTACTGACCAGACTTTTCAAGCTTCCGTGAGCCTTTTTTTTTCCTGAACTTTTCCAACTGCAGTTCCCAGCTTTTTCCAGAAACTGTTACCATTAGTTCATAAGTGCATGACCTAATACACTTCTTTTATTCTAATAGTTCACTTCCTAATGTATGACAGCTTGATCCTTTGCTGCACTGGCAATATCCCAAATTCTCATCCAAAAGTTTGATGAATGCGTTCCTGTGCATTCCTATTATTGTGCCAAGGCCATTCATGACAATAATTGAAGAGATCAGCCCAAAAGCTAATCCTTTCACTACAGCACAGGAATGTTTTTGCTTCCACCTCCAATGTGGAAATCCCTGTTGTGCATTTGTGACAGAGACACATCTTTCTCTTGCCCCCAGCCCTGACAACAGCATGCTGCTTCCATGGCCCCACTGGAGAAACCCAAATTGACTCAGATTCCCTCAAGACAGATCAGAATGATGTTGTATATGGGCCAGACAAATTTTCCCCATGGATTTACATTTGCTGGTCATCTGGTAAAGAAGCAGAGTTCCCAGGTGAGAAACTGTCAAGGAAAGGTCTTTATGTGTCTGCCTTGAAAACCTCCACAGTGTCAGCCTCTCTGTCTGAGCTTGTTTAGCTCTTCTCTGCCTCTCCTCCTCCTTGTTTTCCAGGTGACTCCTTTCATCTGTGCTCTGGGGACACACTGTTGAAAGTTAATGCCAAATGGGTGGTGCTGCTGCTGTCTCTGAAGAAAAGTGTTTTGTATCAGGTTATGTGCTATTCAGTCCTGAAGGTTTGTCCCATTCCAAGAAAACCAAGGAGATCCAAATATCTCCAAACTTCTTGCCTCTGCGCCCAAGACGGGGCTTTAACCCACTCCTGGATCCAGTGCACCACACTGAAAAGAGGAACACAGCAAACATGCAAATGTAGAAAATACCTGCACATGCTTTACTACCTGCATTTGTGCTCCATTCCCCCTCCTGCTTTTGGCGCTGCAGCCCATGCAACTGTACGTACTGAAAAATATGGCCAAGTTCTTGCTCTGTTTTATACTTCCTTTCCTCTTTTCCATTTATATGCCTGAGGAGCCCTTTGCCATTTCTTTTTAAACAGTTGAATTTTCTGGAAGAAGTTGGCTGGGCAATTGTCATGATAGCCTTACAAATCTGCAGTTGTAAGACTGAGCTTTTCTTTGACAGATTTTTTCTGAAAATGTATCCTTTACCCATATTAGGAGGATCTCATTATTTTTGCAGTCCTGTTTTGAGATAGGATTATCTGTGAAATCCTTCTCCAAACACCAGCCTGACACAAGTTTTCCAGATAAATTTGTGTACCTTAATTCGAAGATAGGCTGTTTCCTCCACATTCAAATCCTAGAATTTCTCAGACCAATTTGTGTCACTGTTGCCCTAAGTTAATTGAATTTTTTTCCTTCATTATTTATAGTTTTTGTTGGGTTTTCAGTCTCCTTAGTTTAAGGTGGATTGAGTCATAAGCATTCTAGCTAAGGTTACTTTTCTGAACAGTTTGTCATTTCCTCAAGTACCTTCGAAACCCAGTTCAAAGAACACATCTCCTTTTGCCTCCTCCACAAGAGTTGCAGTGAAAAAAAACAGTCAGGAAGCCCTGACAGGAACTTCTGGTCTCTAACAGTATTGGTAGAATTTGTTCTCCAACATATTTCTTCAAAGTTACAGTAATGTACAATGCTCAGAAAAGTTTCTGTCTGGACTGGCATTCCACAGATCTTTTTTCATACCAAAATGCATCTGGAGCCCAATTTTATTTTCCTTTTGAAATGAGAGCAACCAAATAATCAGAGTTTTCTCTTTGTTTATCCATGTTCTCTCTGTGTGTTAATGTGCAGGATTACCAATGGCTTTTATCATTACATGTGGTTTTGGGGAATGGCAAAAACTGGTCACAACCCCCATTCCAGCCATGGCCAGAATGGAGTTTGGTTATTCCTTCAGTGATGTCCTGCACCAGATATCCCAGTTTCTTCATTTTAAGATACATCCTGCCCTTTCTGGACAAAGTTTCGTTTCTCCTTTCCATTGAGCAAATCTGTCACTATCACCTGCCTGGCTGCTGTGCTCATCCTTGTGCTCTGTCCATCTGTTCACCCTTGTTCTTTCAGCTGCTGTAATACCCTTTGTTCTATGAGCTGGGGACTAGGACCAGCTTTGGAGACCACACAGGTCTCCTCCAACCCTTGCCTCTTGATTAAAAAAAAAAAAAAAAAAAGTAAATTCACAGAGGTTTTCTTTTCCATCATCACAAATAGTCAATTCCTCTTTCCTGTTCTCCTTTCCTCTACAGTATCTTAAGAAATACAACTTGAAAAGAAGCTTTTTTGGGTCTCATAACCCTAAGAATATTCCATCCAGACCTGAGTTAGTATTTGCAGAGGTCAAAAAGGGAAGTAGCGGTGTACTTGAATGAGTACAACTTATTATTTAAAACAAAAAACCCTTCTTTTTATAGTTACATTGAATTAAAATATAATCTTCCTGTTTGTTTGTAAATGATTTTCTTAGATCATTTTACAAAGCCATGGTGGCTGCTGATTCTGTATAAAGGATTGAGCAGCTTGTCTTTGCTTTTTTTGGCAAAGTCCTTCACTTAACTAGAATGATCTTCATTAATTTAAGGAATGGACAGGCAAACAAGCTGCCACATGTGCACCACAGTTGCTCTAAGTTCACTCCTGAATTTACCTTATAATAGAAGCTTATGCCTCTTAACTCTTAGTGCCATATTGGGCATTTCAATGCACATCCTGGAAGGCCATTCAAATAGTCTTGAACTCTTAAAGCTATAGGAACACAGCTAGATCAATATTCACAGCAATTTTGAAATGGAATTATGTAGAAAACTTGGAATCTGCCACTGGTGTCTCATTGGTATGTGTCCTTAGTAATTTAACGCATGGTTTTGACAGATTTTATTATGAGTAAAATAGTAAAAGCTCATTTGGAGACCTGAGAAGGTTTTGGTGTCAAACCCCTTCACCCTGATCTTCCTTGGAGACAAAAGATCTCTGATTCTTACTGGAAACTGCAAGTCTCCTGGCAACTCTTGTAGGTGGAACCTGTTAGAAAACTCATTTGTTACAAAAGGAAGTTAGAGTGGCCCCTGAGAGGTTTTGGAGACCACACTCATCTACCCAAACATCAGAACCAGCTTTGCCTGATTATGTGGAGTCATACCAGGAACTCAATTTTTTAGGCTTTAATTCTTATATATATATCTATATATAAAATTTTAAAATTAAAAAAAAAAAAAAAAAAACCAGCCTAATTTCTGATGACAAAGATGTCTTGAATTCGGAAAGCAGAGTACATAGAAGTGAGATCTGTCCATCCTATGCCAGGTACCTGCTTCTACTCTGTTTAGTCAGGCAAGTATTGAATTCATAGGAAACAGAAAAAAAAGCTCTTATGAAGATCAAAATGTGTGAGGGCAATTCACCCAGCAGACAGTGGATTCCACCAGTACAAACTAAAATTCAATGTTGAATCTGCCACTGAAAAAGAAAAGCCCCAGAGCAGGAGAGGGAAATCTGTCTTCGGTCTGTGTATACATTGTAAGCGATGAGTTGATCTGGGGCTTTTAAGTTATTTGCTCAAAATGGGATTCTGTCAAAAAATAGTGAAAAAAGGAGACAATGAGACCAAAAAGTAGCATATTCAAAGCTGATGAAGGGAAACATTTTCTCAGAGGTTGTGTAATTAGATTACAGGTTTGTGGCGGCAGGAAGCTGCTAAGGTGAGACTTCGGCTCTGTTCAAAGGAGGAATGAGTGTATATATGTAGCCAATTGCAATTTCTGCTGACAGAACTAAGATGTGAAAGGAGTAGAAAACCCAGAGCATGTCTTCCTCCTGCAGCATTTCTGGAGCTCTTCTCAGACAGCTTTGATGCTGATGAGCATCAAAGGCAGACTCAGAGTAGCAGGACCTGCGTGGAACAATCTGTCAGGCAGACCTTACAGGGAAACCCCAAATACATGTGGAACAGAAGAAGGCATCAGGTCCACCTGAGTTTGCTTTTAGTGAAGTACAAATTGGTTTCCAGTAAAATTGCATACTTTGGCCCTAATCCTGTACCCTTTTGCTAGTGGGCATAGTGCTCTCTTGGGTTCAACTCCTGAACTCTAGGCTGCAGAGTTGGGGGCTGGATGCTGGACTTGGCTCTGCCCACCCAGCTTCAGATGTGCCCCACAGGGGCACAGGAGCTGCCCACACCCTGCTGCTTGTGGGACCTTACAATCCCCACAGCTGACATTTTCCTGAGAAGGGGTTAGAGGGCCTTCGTGCTTCCTTCTCTCCAGAGAGTTTCTCCCTCCTGCTTCCCATGTGCTTCCCATTTTCCCCTAGGGCACTGTGGCTGTCACCAGCACCTCCATCCCACGCACATCACGGGGAGCATCAGTGCTGGCGGCAGCCCCAGGTCCCCAGCTGCAGCCCCATCTTTTCCTCCTCATCTGCCCGTGCTCAGGTGGAGGCTCTGCACATGTCCATGCCTGGTTCTGCCTCCTTTTCTCCCAGGGAGATCTTTGGGCTGTTCTGCAAGCAGGAATGATTGGGAGGGAAGAGCTTTCTGTGGCTGGGGGTGGGTGACACCTGGCCCTGCGCTGGAGCGAGATGGAGCGGTGGGGACAGTGACCTGCACAGTGCAGGGGCCACCTGGCACAAACTGTGGCTCTCACAGGCTGCTGCAGAGTCAGAATGGTCATCTGAGTGCAAAAAGGAGTCCATGCTAAATAAACATGCCAGAAATGGAACATGAATTTTCTGTATTTTGTAGTCCTAAGTAACTCTGTGTCAGGACTTCTAGGAAACAATGGCTTTTTCTTTCTTTTAGGTTTTTGTTCAGGTTTTTTGGTTGGTTTTTTTTTTTTCTTTCTTTTTTTTTTTTTTTTTTTTAATCCTGCCTGAGTATTGCAGCCAGTAGCTTTCAATTAACTTCTTTTACTGCTCCCATCAGTTGCTGGCATCTAAACAGAAGGATATTTAATTTTGCTGAAATGTGAATGGCAATTTGGGAAGAATAAAAAGTCGAAGTGAAGCAAAGGCTTTTCAGCCCCTGGGACATCAGCAGTATTTTATTGATTCAAGGGGTCTCTGCATTCAGCTGTCAAGATGGTATAATGAGCATTATGATCTTTTTGACCCAAACAAACACTGAGGGCAATTTGCAGGGCTCTGGAACATGCCAGGTAGGCTGGCTGCTCCACTGGATGCAGGCAGCTTCTTAAAGCTCTGCTGTGCACCAAAGGGTGTGTGAGGTTTTTAAATTAAAGGAATGCCTTGAAACTGCCTTCTGCAGTTGGTATTAAAGGACTTAATCATAAGTGCACTGCAGTCTTTAGAGAGGCTCCTACTGCTTTCAGCATGCTCTGAACCAGCCCTGCTCCCAGTATCAAAAGCCAATTTTCAATGATGTCATCCCATACAACAAAAAATGTTAGTGGATTATATGGCATGAGCTCAATCCAGCCTATGACTAGGCTGAAGAAGTCTTCCAGAAGTCTCTCATACTGTGTCTTGAAACAAAAATCCCCACATGTGCTGGCATGCTCCTTGGACCTGAGCTCTCCCTGTGAAAAGTTTGAAAAATCTGTGCAAGCTTTCATTAAGAGAGTTTCTCTTGTATATTTGCACCAGCCAAGAAAAGATGGAGAGGGATGAAGACAGAAAAAGCAGAGAAATGAAAGGATGCTTATGAAAATGGAATAGGAAAAAAAAAAAAGCATTACTCAGTTTCAAATTTCTCTCTTTTTAATCTACAGTTAAGGATTTTTAAAAAAATACTAGTGCAGTGTTCAAGTATAAAAATACCTTACACAGTGTGAAATTATTTTATTTACAACTGTATATATAAATATCTCATTACATTAAATATTACCTTCCAGTGTTATTCCTAATTGTTGGGAAAGGCAAGAGAATAAATGATACTGTGGTCAACTGAAAGCAGGTTTGGGATGGCTATGGGTATTCAGAGGTTGACTGGATTAATTTTGCAACTACAGTACTAACTAAAAAACTGCCCTGAAACAAATCCTGAAGTTTCTGTAGGAGAAATACATTGCCTTTGCACAGAAAAGCCTTTTAATAATCTTACCTTTACCTGAGCGAAATATGATTAATGAATTATAAAATTAATCACTATCATTGAGAATTCTTTTTCAGAAGGCTGTAAAAGTTGACAGCATTCCTGCACATGAACTCCAGAAAGAACTTGTTTTGAGTAACCTAATTTGCACTCTATTGCTCTTCCAGGTTTCTTTCATGTAGTATAAAAATTATTAAATTGAATAGGAATGGGCAAAACAATTCTTTTTATTATTTCCTTGATTTCTGTGGAATTTTACCAAGCATTGAATTTTTCTTGGGAAACCCCAGAACTTGATTAGGAGATACTATAATTAAATTAATAGTTTGATGGTACATGTAGAATACTTCTGATAATGTTACCAAAAAAAAGGTCCCTCATACCTCTCTGAATGTAAAGAGACTCTAAAAGTGAGTGTAAATGAAACTGTAGTGTAAATGAGAGTCAAAATTACCGTTTGTAATACTTCATGTCCCACTTGAGCTCTCTGAGTAACTTTGTGAATTGCCTGGAAACTTTGGCTCAGCTGTACAAACAACAGGAAGAATCATCAGAATAAGAAGAATAACAGAGGGGGCTGTTAAGCCAGACTCTTGGGAAAAAGTGAAGTTTTATTTTTAGCTTTTTAGCTGTAAAGTTTTATTTCATGAGCCACTTCCTTTGAACAGGCTTGGCACACCTTTTGCAAGGGATGGCTCCCCATGTTCTGAGGGCAATGAATGAGGCAGGTAGTCAAGATCTATTCTTAGTAGCCACTCACTCAGAGACAAGAATGTGTTGGGTGCTTTTTACCAGATTAAAAACCTCTTCTTTTATCCCAAAACATGGGAAGTCAGATTAAATTTGCAACATTTTGTTTTACTGCCAGAAAGTGCATCCTCTGTCTAAGGTAATAGAGCATTCAGGTGAAAATGTGAAATAAAACTTTTGAAAGTTCTTCAGAAATATTCATTGGCCACAGGAAAAATAGGCCCGTGATCTGTGTTACACTTTTTTGAAATCCCACTGGTTTGTTGCTGTTGTTGGAACAGGTTTTGTTTTCCCCAGGAAACCCTTAAAATCTCCCATTGCTTTGGTGAAGAATCTTCAACATCTTCCTCTCCTGCTGCTCCCAGTGCTGCATATCTCAGCAGCCACAGCCCTTGTGGGGAGGGCTGGGTGTCACACTCAGCTGCAGAGGTTTTCAAACCAGTGCTGGATGGATTCCTTCCCTCCAGACTGGTGCAGACCTTTTCCTGAGCAGTTCCTGAACAGTAATTCAGCAATCCTTCCTCTGTAAGTGTCAATCCTTCCACTGTCTACATGTATTGACACAGAGGAGTCAGGGAGACACTGAAATGGAAATGTGATAGCACTAGAAAATCCTGCTGGCCTGGGAGAAATCCTGGCTCTTCTCCAGGAGCTGGGAAATCTGCTCTTAGCCTCCAGGAAAAGATCTGCTTGCTCCCATTCTGCTGTGCTAACACAAAGGAGAAGCATTTCCACGGGATGCTTTCAGATACAAGGCATTGCAGATCTGAGCAACTCCGTGTTTCCTTCTTTTTAAAGAAGGATCTGGATGGGTGAGAAGACCAGACCTTACCTGTGGTCATGATGAAAAACTGGGCTCTCTTCCTGGCTGGGGCCTGCAGCCAGCATCACCCAGGGTGAGGTGCAGGTCCCCTCGGGCTCCCTGTGTACGTGGCCATCCCGATTTCATCTCTGTTTGCAACAAGTGGAAATCTCAGCTGCTGCAGCAACACTACTGATCTTTCAGCCAAGCTTCCAGGGACTTCAGTGTTCTGTGGAATCTGGGCCCTCCTCCATAATGTGGCTGAAAATTAATTTTTCTGTCCAATCAACTGGCCAAGCAGGGCATTGTCCAGGTCTTGAACTCGGTCCCTGGCACAGCTCCCTGGGCTGGGAGACGGATCACTGCATACTGCTGCTCTCGAGCTTCCTCTGAACTCCAGAGCATTTCCAGATGGATGGAGGGCTGCCACAGTGCAGCAGGGAGAGATTGAGGGTGGGAGGGGAGCTCTGGAGCCCTCCCTGCCACCCCAAAAGACACCTCTGCCTTTAGCCTTGACTATTGCAGCTTTTCAAGAAGGGCAGCCTTCCATGAGGTTTAATTATTGGGGGGGGGGGGGGGTATGTTTAATTTATTATTAATTCTGTGTCAAATCAAATAGCCCTGCCCTCCAAAGATGGGCCAGCAGCTCTCTAGAGCTTTCTGATGGTCTGGCAATTGCTGACAAGAGGCTGTGCTTTGTTGCCTTCTTTGCCTCCTATGATAAAATCAAGGACTGAGTGATACAAATATGAAGGCTCTGAGAAAGTATGAACACCAGGCTAAAATATATAAAAAACATAACAAGTCTAATCAGATAGTATTTATAGAACAGCAGGCCTTAGCAGGGTTCTTGCTGATTTTTTTTTCTGGGAACCAGCTAAATCACACTCAGTTCATAAGTTCTAGGTTCTCTATCAAGTAAATTTCCTGTTCTTTATTTCTTTGATGGAACAAAATGAGATAGATCCTCAATTGCTGGGACTCATTTTGGCTCCACTCACTTTAGTGGAGTTTGCTTATCCCAGCTGAAAACCCGGCTGATCTCTGACTTTTACATATTTTGCTGAATTTCCTCTTTTCTTTCCACTTCTATACTTTTTCCTTCTAGACATATTTCCCAGCACTTTGTATCCTTCTCTCTTTTGGTTTATTAAAACAACCCTCATCATTTTCTTGTTTTCCCTTCTAGTCTCTCCCCATAGTTCTTAATTTTTCCCTCCCTCCTTGTGGAGGGAGCCGAAGTCTCTTTGGTGCATAGAAAAGCATCAAGAGAGAGTTTGGTGCAAGAGGGGCTTTATCAAAATAGGCTTTATGAATCACATTGTGTGTGCAGGTGACATCACTGCACAAGAAAACTTGGCTTTATACTTATTTCCAAAACCTTATAAAATCTTCAGTGTATGCCAGTATTTTCTGATATTCTTTATTCCTTTTGTTTTTCTTTATTAACAAAGGCTTATTTCCCCTGTAGTTATTCATCCCCTATATCTATTCAGAATAGCTGTTGATGATGGTGTCCACAAGAGTGTATTTTTCCCTGAAATTAGTGCAGCTAAAGAGAAATATGTCAGATAGACAAGGAGAGGAGATAGTTCTACTCCTTAAAACCATGATGTTCAGAAAACAACCAGAAGGGGAAACTTGGAAATATCAGCAGAAAAAATTACTTCAGGGGCAGTGGACAAGCTGATCTGTGGAATATCCTTACCCAATACATGCCCCATATTGTAGTTTTACTTCTGGAAGTCCCCCTTGAATCACATTCAATAACATGACATGGATGAACTTAAGAAAGCATAAGGCAAATGCAGAGACAGACTCACTCTCTGCAAAGGCAAAGCCTTCATCTGAATCCAAAAGGAACTCCAAGTACACATGCAATTTTTTATTTTTTTTTTCTGGAGAAATATCATTTAAATGAGCAAAATTAGTTGCAAAAATGAAGTCACACCATGCTGTTGGGCAGCAACAGATAGTGCTGAAACAGACAGAAGAATAAAATTGGAAAGAAGATGATGGCTGAGGATTTTGACCCATTAAAAAGCCATAATATTTCACCTAATAATTCCAGGGAAGATATTGTATGTTTTCTCCCTAAAACTTGTTGAAGGCAACAAGATGCTAATGTTGCACCAAATATTGTTTTAACTTTCTGTTTTCTTCCAATGCTCCTCTTTTGTCTAATTTTTTTAGAAACTCTGGAGCTCAAACTGACTTTTCTCCAGTGATGCTTTTGCTCTGAAGGAATAAAACAAAACTATCATTTTTGTCCCCGGTCTGACAGTAAATTAATTCCATGTGTGTTCCTCATTAGTCAGTTGTTTCCTAGTCAGGAAAATTAGGGCTCAGGAGAGCTGGCCTGGTGTCATGACTTGTCCCAAGGGTTGGTTTTCCCCATGCTGTAACGTCTCATGGTGAGATGACATTACACTCATCATTCCTCAGCATCACATGCCCAATGTCTCTGAGTGCCCTTATAAACCTGTATAAAAGGCAATTCTAACATTGTCCATAAAGGCAACATTTTGCCTTTTTTTCCCCCTTTTGTCTTCCTCAGAAGCTTGAAGGGAGAAGGAAAGAGAATGTAATGGCAGAGAGGTTTTTATCCTCTGTTCCTGCTGCGGTTCCTTTTTGTCATACCCAGAGCTCTGCCTATCCCCATATCTGGATTTAAGATATTATTTGCTCACAGACCAGGTTGCCACAAGTTTCTGGCTGTTGTTTTGCTCTCAGTCTAGATTTTCTTGCCGCATTGTTTTTTATCTGAGGACTCTCCCCTCTTTCTCCATGACAGGGATTGGTTTGTCTGCTTCTTGGTGCACTTCTCTCAACTCTCTTCTTCCTTGAGACAGCAGAGCTCTTGAGCAGCGATGACTTTTTGTCCCTCCTGTTTCCATCTGTGGCACATGGTTTAATCCCCTGTGTGCTTAGAAGTGCTGTAGTCTCAATTTAATTTGTGAGCTTAATATACTGGTGTCCGGGTGAAACTTAATGGGCTGTGCTGCATAGGAGGACAGGGCAGATGATCGAGCTGTCCCTCCTGGCCCCCAGCTTTATGAAGCCTGCCTAACTGATATTATGCCATAAATCAGCAGCAACAAATTAAATGGGAGACCACAGTCTCTCCTACACACACACACCTGCTGACCATAAAAACTGGGGAGGAGGGGCTGAGTGCTGAAGGGATCCAGCAGTTGCCAGCTCAAATCTAGCCATGGATGACTGAAGGTTTTTACTGACTGGAGGATTTGTAGCAGCCTTTGTGAAATGAGTTTGGTGGCCTCTGTCTATTTCCCAGTGAGCATAAAAAACTCAACACCCTTTTAATAGCTCCCATAAACTGGCATAGGCTCTCCTTTTTAGAAGTTTTGTTCATATCAGTGTATGGGTACATTGGCTGAATAATGATTTTCCTTGTGTTGTTGACTTCTTGGGGGGAAAACGAGGGTGCTTGTTTTTCATAGGTGACAGCTTCCCAAAAGCCACTAACTCTTACTGAATTGAGCTGAGCTGCACTGCCATGCAAAGAACATAGGAAACACAGACCCTCCAAAAGCACCTTGACATGTTAAGTTCAAGTTCCTTAATTTCTTTTGTTTTGAATATATTAAAAAATTCACCAAGGAAACAGCTTCATGGACTGGAAATAATAAATAAATAAATAAATAAATAAATAAATAATAGATAAATAAATGGAACAAACAGCAAATATTTTCATTTCCAGACTGATTTGAACATTTAGAAGCCTCGCAGTCAATTTCCCACCAGGAAAAAAAAGACAGCTGTGCTTATGTTTCTCCCCTAGTCTGTCCAACTTATTTAAGAGTCTGAAGCAACAGTACAAAACCAGACAGTCCTGCACAGTCCTGCACTGTCCAGTTGACACTCATGGGACAAATGCAGCCACCAAAACAATTCATCCATCCCATGCATTGTCCCTGGCTGTTTGCTGGGGCTCAAGAGACCCTAACTTTTGTCACAGCCAGCAAGACATCATAGGCTCCACAGGAATGCTGGCAGGCCTCCAGCCTCTTCCCTAAATATTTCCAACCATCCCTAAATAATATATATATATTTTTTTTTAAGGCTGACAGAATAAACTGTTCTGAGGGTGATGACCTGTTTTGGCTGGTCAGAAGAAGTGGGAACACTGAGCACAGCCCTAGAAGCAGTCAGACACATGTGCAAGGGTGCACCAGGTAACATGAGGGAACGAGTCTCTGAAGGGCCTTCACACACACATGGAATGCACTGAGGGGGAGGGACCCACAGGGATCATCGAGTCCAGCCCCTGGCCCTGCACAGACACCCCGACAATCCCCCCTTGTGCATCCCTGAGAGCGTTGTCCCAACGCTCCCGGAGCTCCGGCAGCCTTGGGGCCGTGACCATTCCCTGGGGAGCCTGGGCAGTGCCCGGCACCTCTGGGGGAAGAACCTTTTCTGATATCCAACCTAACCCTTCCCTGACCCAGCTCCAGCCGTTCCCTGGGTCCTGTCCCTGGTCCCAGAGAGCAGAGCTCAGTGCCTGCCCCTCCTGCTCCCCTCATGAGGAAGCTCCTCAACAGGCACTTCATTCTTCAGGCACGGAAGTGCTTTCCTCCACACATTGCACAGCTCTAAGAAACTCCCTCGGTACAGAAAGACTTTGCAGGGCATTTGGGTAAAATCACCTCCAGTGGGGCCTTGCATGGCTCCCAGGCGCTGGCAGTGAGGTGTGCAGGGCTTGCACCAGAGGAGCTCAGCCCTGGCATGCTCAGCTGGGCCCATCTGGCATCCTCACAGCTGCACCTCTCCATTGTCTGGGAGCAGGGCTGGCCAGGGCCAGGAGGGCAGTGTGGTGGCACTCGCTGCCCCAAGGAGGGGGGAGGGTGATTGTGCCACGAATCCTTCCCAACTCAAGCAATCCGTGGTAGGTGATGGCTTTATGGGCACAGGTGCCATGGTGGGGCCAAGCCTTTCCCCACACAACACCTGCTGCAGGACCCCCCACAGCTCACTCATAGATATGCAAACATGAATCTCATTGACCAGGAACTGAACTCTAGTAAAAATCACTTTATGGCCTTCTTTGTGATCATTGCAATGAATCCAGATTTCATCTGGCTTTTTTTTTTTTTTTTTTTTTTTTTTTTTTTTTTTTTTTTTTATTTTGGTCAGGCAAATAGGTCCCCAACAGCAGAACAAACACTTCTCTCCTCCTGAAACCCAGCTCTCAGCTCATGCAGTGTGAAAAACCACACTACAGAAGATCATTAAATGGGTGACTGCCTGTCCCTCTGTGAGCTTAACAAGCCTGTGTTTGAGAAGAGCAGGTTGTGGTAAGAGGCACCAACAACATGCATGAAAAGAGCTCATGAAGTCTGAATATAAATTTAAGACAGGGCAAAACAATTTCAAAATTATTATTTCTAGTACCCCTGGATTTCTAGTTTTACCCAGCACTTATCACAAGCCTCATTTATGCTAGAAAACATACCTGGATAGATTTGCTTTTCTATTTTTTTTTTTTAAGAAGGCAAATCATAAGCAAAAAAATGTTTTTGTACACTGGTTTCTCAAAACAACCTGAATGATTTGCAAAGCCTAGTCACCTATTACTTCACCCCTCTAATTACAACCAAATGAGTTATGTCAGCCTTTCTTCCTTTCAGAATTAAATCGTTAATGAAATTAGGAGAAATGTTAACTACTGTTACCAGTAAGATGGCATTGTTGTTGTACTTGTCTTTCCCCATCAAAACACATTTTATAAAGACACCAAAGTTCCCACAGTATTTTGATGGGTGTTTTGTCTCCCCACAACACTTCTTATCTGCAAGTTATATTTCTTGCTTACAGTACAGACTGGGTGGAAAGCAGGCTGCTCTCACTGCAGCCATGAATAAACAGGCAGGCACACACTTGTAAAGCCACCATGACAAGTTGATGCACAAACAACCCTCAGGCTTGCACCTCCCAGTTCCAAAAGGAGCAGTACTTGCTTATTTTTATTGTTCACATGCAGATGATTCCTTAGCAGTCAGAAACCTTTTTTTTCATACTTACCCTCTTCTCTCAATTCTTTATGGACTCAAAAAATTGCACTGTAAGACAGCATGGTCCACTCCTCTGTCAGAGCAGAGATGCTTCATTTTTTTCATCCATTTTACCAGAGGGGAGTTTCTGAGCCTTTTAAATGAGAACTGGCTGCCTGTGGAAGGTTAACAGTCTGAAAACTAAATCCACCTCCTTATCCATCTCTAAGGCTGGAGATTGCACTTGGTGATCTTAAAAACTTCTTCCAACCTTGGCAATTCTGTGATTTACAGAGCTGGGCAAACAGATACCGTGCCAGCTAGGAAAACATGTGTCTGTACAAGTGTCTGATCCAAGAGGGTTTCTTATGGATGACAATTTCACAGGGATTATGCCCATAGGCATTTATTTTAGGAACTTACTCTCAAGCAACACTCCTGTGTACATCCAGGGTACACTCTCCAAGGATCCTTTCTTCATTTCTTTGCAGGAAACGCCACTAAAAATTCACATCTTGAGGTTTTTTTACAGCAGCATGGGAGCTTAGGTGAGTCCATAGAGATACCTGCAGGCCAGGGCTGCAACTGCAAAAGAGGGGACAATTCATGCCTACCTGTATTTCCCTCTGCAGAGCCAGAGGACTACAGGGCTGGGCAGCCATGAGGCAGGATCAGATAAAGAATTGCTCAGCAAAAGATGTTTTGCACCACAAAACACTGACTTGCCACAAACATGATCTTTCATTGGAGTTTGTCATTGGCAGCAACTTCGGTGCAGGGAAGCATTCCAGCTCAAGAGAGCAAGATCTGCCCCAGCAGAGGTGGCAAAGGCATCCCTGGGTCATTCCCTGCCCTGACATTGAGGGAGTGCCAGAGGAGGGAGAAATTGGTGCAGCATCTCCCTGTGGTGTGGGAGACTCACATTGAAGTTCTTGCCTTAAAAAAAGACGTGATTTAATTTACAAAGGAGGGAGCTTTTAGCTTCTTGGGTACAATCATTGAACAAAAATATTATTAAAGGCCTTAAAAATGGAGGAAATTCCAAGTGAGTGTTACTGACTGGACAGAAAATTTTGCATAAAGGGAACATACATTGTGTCAACTCTGAACAGTCGCATTGCTCAGAGATGAGCTATATTTAATAATTTAATTTGTAATTCCCAGGAACCACAAAGGAGTCTCAATACCAGTGCAGAAGTCAGGGCAATGAATTCATGCAATCTGTATATAAGGAATATATATATTTTTTTCCCCTTATATATAATATATTCATTGTCCTCTATATATATTGGACAATGAATTCATTAAATCTGTATCTAAGGTAGTGCATGTGTAGGGTGAATGTGTATATTGCCTTAGACAACCCAGGGGATCAGTGAAGTACACACAGCTGCATCTCAGGTGGAACCTGGAGCTGTGATTGCAGCATCTGAGCTGAATTTAGCTTTACCTATGACCTTGTCCAAGACTGAGTGCCTCTTCCTCTTGCACACCTTTGTAGTTAGTGGCCCCTGAATTTCATGCCACTGCTGCTGCACCTACCCCTGAGTGGGGCAGCTCTAGGGCAGCTTGGATATGTCTGTGCCTGTGGCTGTACCCCTGATTGCAGTGGGACCTCTTGCTCTGAGGGGTTCACAGCCTCTTACAAAGGTGTGGGATATCACTAAGAAAGCAAGGTCAGAAAAGAGCAAAAATTAATCACGATACTGTGTGACAGTTGCTTCCCTGTCGTGCTGCCAAGTGTCACGTGGGACAAATGTCCCTTTTGACACTTTCCTCACCGTTCCTGTCTGTGTGGTGACAGCAGAAGTGCCTCCTCTCAGAGCAACCACCACCTTTGATTTTTAAATTATGATGGTCTTTATGAAAAGACCATCCCAGAACTGTCTGGATTTAAAAATCGTTCAGATGGATTAACTATCTGTGCCACAGTGTGACCCAGGAGTGCAGTATCTCAGGGGGAACAAGGAAAATTTGGCTGGAATATAGATTGCAGGGAGGGTGACAGAAAACTAACTCTGGTGTTCTAGCCTTTCCTTAGCTCTCCTTTGCATTCATTTCCCCAGAATCTTTCTGAATTATGTAATACCTTCCACACTCAATGGTTTTTTCTATGCTATCATCTTAATTAGTGTGCTGGGTTGCCAATTTGCCATGTAGCAATTAATGTAATGAGGTAATCAGGGACAGATTAGATTTGTCTCTTACGGATCTGGGTGCCAGACCCCGAGTCCAGCAGCATCTCTGGGTGACCTCTCTGGGTGGCTTTTTACCCTGAAGGGAGCACAAGATGACCCAGCAAAGTGGTGCAAGGCAGCTCTGCCTTCCTCATCACCCCAGGGCTTTTTCTGGCTGTAATTATCAGGAAATCACGTCAGTGTGTGTGTTAGATGCCCAGCCTATTTGGGCACCTTTTAAAATAAAAAGTAAGTAGCTTGTCAAAGTGCCTTCAAGAATTTGGCCTTGGGTGAAGACAGCTGGCAGAATCAGAAGCTGTGCTGAGGCCTCCTGAGTCCCAGGGGGATGGCTGAGCCATGAGTCTGCTCTTCCACAGGAGGGCTGACAGCACCACATGGCTCCAGTGCTCCACAGATAGTAAATCCAACCACAGAGTTCTGGAGAAATTAAAACAGCTCATGAATCCACTTAAAAACTTAGGGATATGTCCCAGAAAAATTAAGTAGGGAAGGGCTTTGAAAGTATCAAGAAAGAACAGTTCAATATTTTCAAAAGTGTGTTGCTTATGGAAAGCTGAAATGTTATGTTTCAACCATCCTGAAATTAAACTTTATTTTACTCCAAGATGACCTTTAAAAAAAAAAAATTGTATTTCATTAAAAGCAAGGAAAGGAGGGCTTTAAAGGAATAAACTTCCAAAAGCAGAATGATACCTTTCAAGTAAACCAAAAAGAAAATTTTATAGTTCCTCTATTTCATTATAAAATTCATAAAATCTCAATACCTCTCAGATTGCACTCCCACCCTGGGTCTCCACCCTGTTGTATATCTGTGGATTTTGCCAGGGTATTTTTCAGGCTGTTCCTCTCCTCTCCTGCACCACTTCCCTCAGGAATCCAGGCCTCTGCTCCCTACCCTCCCAGCTCTCCTGCCCTGACATTCAGCTCGTTCCATGATGCATTTAAAAGCAGAGCAAGCTGCCAGTTTGCTGCAGCTTTGAGCTGGAGCCCTTTGAAGAGACCCACAGACAGAGAGAGACTGAATCAGCTCCCCAGGGATGCTGCAAGTCAGCAGACTTTGCTGCTCAGCTGCCACAAGGTTCAACTGAGGCTGCCCAGGGGGAGGAAAAAGAAAAAAAAAAAAAAAAAAGAAAGGAGAAGAAAAAGAAAGATCAGAACTGAAGCTGGGTAAAGGCAGACTGGAAACACTTCAGACAATTCCTGGAAAGTAAACAAAGCAAAAAGGAGGCAAGAGAAAGAAAGATGTAGGCAGAGTGTCACTGTGTCACTGTTGGAAGCCACACAGGGGGCTCTCAGAGTGGCCCTGGCGCATGTGTGCAGATCACACCATGGGCTGATATCCTGGCATAAAAAAGAGTGGCATAAAGAGTGTTTCCCCCTGAGAGACAGAGACTGGGGGCTCACCTGTTGGATAATGTGGATATTCTCAGCTCAGTCAGAAAGAAAAAGGAAAACCTTTCTCTTTCTCTCTGACTGAGCTGAGAGTATCCACAGGATAAAGCTCATTTTCCTGAGGGCAGGGGAGTGTTGGTGTGCAAAGCCTCTGGAGTGTTTCAGGTGTACCAGGGAGGCCTGTGATCTCTGAGAGGAGCTCTCTGCCCAGCCATGGCAAATGCTCTGTTCTGCTCTGCTCTGCTCTGCTCTGCTCAGTGAGGCCATGGGACAGCAGAGGAGCAGCCCAAACAGCCCAGCTGACGTGGTGCTTGTGCAGATTTGCCCATGAGATTTTGTGCAGAGCCTGCACAGAGCCTGGTGAATGGAAGAGCTGCCCACGGATGCTGAACGTCTGACACATGTGCTCTTGGATCTGAAGGACCCTTGGACCAGGTTACTCCTCACAGTGCTGCTATTATAACTTTAAATGTCACCAAAGACTCGCTTGGTGTAAAGTAACCCCTCAAGAACCATTCACAAAAATCCATGTGTATGGACCATGAAAGTAATATTTCAGCTGTAAGCTGAAATTTCCCAGATAAACCAAGGCTCTAAAAATAACACTTCTTTCTACAGTATCCTGTTGTAAAAGTTAAGGCTGCAGTTTCACAGGAACTGCTCTTTAGAATTATCTCTACCTAGCTACCTCCATCGGGATAGGAGCTTAGTGTTTAAAAACAGCAATATGCAGTAGCAATGAATGCATTCTTTCTGGGTCACCACTTGTCTGTGCAAAAGTGGCCTATTCAGAGAGAGAAATCAAAAAAAAAAAAAAAAGAAGAAGAAGAAAAGAAAAAAAAAAACACTTTTTTTGTTCTTTGATTCAGGAGCTTCTCTGTGGCAGGAGGAACTCCAGCCTTAGCTCCTGGGAACCCTTCAGATCTAGAACTTACAGATTTCCCATCACTGGTGGGCAGCTTGCACAAAGGAGAGGAAGATAGCCTGCACCTAGGAAAGTCATTCCCCAAAGGCTGTGGCAGGGAAAGTGCTCCAGAAGTCCCAGGGAGGGCTGTTGGCAAAAGGATGGAGGCTCAGAGGGGAAGGAAAGCAGGGAATGAAAAGTCAGAGCAGTGTGTATGCTGGTGCCCTGTGTCACAAATGATAAGCAGCTCTGTCTTGTCATAAACTGCTCTTTCAGTGCTCTTTGGCTTCCTTCACAGACAATGTGAGGAGTGACAGGACAAGAGGAAACGGCCTCAAGCTGCACCAGGGGAGGCTCAGGTTGGACATCAGGAAGAATTTCTTCACTGAAAGGGTGCTCAGGCATCAGACATCACCTGCCCCAGGAGGTGGGAGAGTCCCCATCCCCAGAGGTGTCCAAGGAATGACTGGACTCAGTGCTGTGGTTGAGTTGACAAAGTGGTCTTTGGTTGAAGCTTGGACTTTCCAAACCTTTGTGATCCTATTGTTCTATGATTATAGCCCTTGATAAAAAGTCTCTCCCCATCTTCTTTATAATCCCCCTTTAATTATTGAAAGGCCACAGTTAGGTCACCCTTGAGCCTTCCATTCTCCAGGCTGATCAATCCCAATTCTCCTGGCTTTTCTTCACAGAAGAGCTGCTCCATCCCTCTGGTCATCTTCATGTCCCTCCTCTAGACTGTTTCTAGCAGCTCCCTGTCCTTCCTGTGCTGGGATCTGAGTGCTGCAGGCAGCTCTGCAGGTGGGGTCTCACCTGAGCAGGGCAGAGGGGCAGAATTCCCCCCTCCCCTCCCCTCCCTTCCCTTCCCCTTCCCTGCCCTCCCTTCCCCTCCTGCCATCACTGCTTTGGATGCATCCCCAGATTTCTGGGCTGCAAACACACACACTGCTGGCTCATATCCAACCTTACACACACCAATAGTCTCAAATCCTTCTCTGGAGAGCTGCTCTCGAACAATTCATCCCAGGAGGTTTGCAGATGCAGAACAGGAACGGGATCATCCTCCTTTCCTCCCTCCTTTGGCAGACTTTTCCATTTGGTACTCTTAAGGGGCACGGTAACTGGGGAGCAACTTATTCCTTGGGGATTGTGGGTTTGGAGTGCAAAGTGGAGACTGTCCCCATGGAAATTTATCTTGGAGCTCAGTTACTTTGGAAAATTTGCCACCAAATATCCCCTGCTTCAAAAGTTTAAAGAATATGTGCAGGTTTTGGAAACAAGGCCTTGGGGTTTTTTATGACACTGTTAACTTCCAGCTTTCAGTATCATTGACTGCAGAATGGAAAAGAGACACGTTCAGTGCTATAAATCAAAACTGAGAAAAACCTTATGTTTATTGAAAAAGTGAGGATGCCTGCCAAAGGGGCTTTCTCTCTTGGGAATACTGAAAGGCTTAGAGTACATCTGTATGTTATCCTCACTGGATCTGACAAGGGAAAATAGCCATGGAACATAAATACCTTTGCTTTTGTCATATCACATCAAGCTCTGAGAGATCTTTGGACCGTTCACATATTTAAGAATAGAGGCTGGCAATTAAAAGATCAGAATTTCTTCCAGCCTGGAGACAAGCTGGCCTTTCTACAACTGCAGCATGAGGATTCTTCTTGGCTGAAGCCTTAGCAGCAAGGACTAAAATAGGAAAAATAGGAACAATAGGTAAAGTAGGACGTCCTGCTTTGAGGCAGCTAGAAGCACCAGCAAAGCAGGGTGGACTAAGGTAAGAGTACTCTGCCTTTGAAAGCCAGTTTGGTCTTTTGTTTGAACAGCACTGTTCCAGAAACAAATCTGTTCCAGATTGTGCAGGGAATGTTTTCTAAGCTTTCCTAAGTGAGGAAGAGAAATTTCTGCCTATGACAGGGAGAGAGAGTTACTTCCATACACCAGCATTCCCTGCTGGCTATAAGGAAAACAGCAATGGAGTGACAGGAGTTTCCAAGAAACAAGATATCTGTAAATCCTGTAAGCAAGGAAAGTATCAAAAATGAATTAATATAAAAACAATCTCACTGCATATAAGAGAAGGTAAAAATAAATCCTCTTGATGCTGTGATTTACTTCTCCACCCCAGATTCAAGATGTGCTCAAGGCCCAGCAGCCAATTTGGAAGCAGAACTTGTGTCCAAAACTCCCAAGTGGTTTGAGTTGGGATTTGTACCACTTGCCAAACTCACATCTAGGTTTTGGCTTTGCTCCTTCCTCACCAGTCTTCCAGATTTTCAAGTATAGAATGTGGATTTGAGCACATTCCTTTTTAGAGTTTCTGATTTCCCTCTGAATCAGGGGTTAAATGAGTGTAGCGCTATCAACTTTTAGATAATTTTGTTGGTACCAGAGAATGGACTCTTGGTTTTGGGCTCATGCTTTTGTCCTTGCTTTTATGCAAGATGCATAAGGACTCTGATACGTGTACAAGCGAGAATATAAACTGTGCTAGATATAGGCTTAAATTTAGCATTTCAAGAAGAGAATCATATCTACTAAACAGAAACTTCCAGGCTGAATAGATGACCTCAAGGAACCCAAGCTGAGCATCTGCCCTTTCATCCTATGAGCACCTTACCTGAATAAGACTTTAAGGAGACAGTCCTAATTTTGAAATTACACTGTCTAAAATCTTCTAAAAACACACATCACCTCTAACACTTTATCCATTCACTGAGCCCTTGGCAGGGTTTTTGCACCTTCATTCCTCTCTGACTGGGTGTTCTGTGAAATGCATTAAAGCTGAAAGCCTTCTCAAGAGTCTTACTTTCATTTAATAATATTTTTTTAATAGCCAAGTGAAGGAGCATTTAAACATTTTGATAAATTATAAAATAACAGGCTGGAAAAAGGATTCTGGGTATTGTATTTGGTTTACCTTAACATCTGTTCAGTATTAGAGAACTTTTACATCTCCAAAGAAGTCTTGTTAGGGTTGGAGGCAAAGAAGTATTTCTGAGTAGTTTCCCTTTTTCTATTATTATGTTACTGCATATGGTGTCCTCCAGGTGCACAGGTCTGAAGGTCCCTCTTTTTGGAAAAAGTAAGCAGCAAACCCAAGAAATTATGCCAGTCCTTGTGTATGTTTCACAGGAGGTTTCCAAATAGTGTCATAGCCGTTGGGAAGCAACAAAGGTTGAGACTGTTTTCAGTTTGTTCAGTGTTGTGTTATTCATTTTTCTCGATGTTGAGTAAATATGCTCTGAAGAAATGTCTCCTTTACTGCCTCAGCTGTATCTTCATTATTTCCTATCCAGGTCAATGTGCAAATGTCAGCAGACAAAAGTTCTCTTTGTTTGTCAGCTTCTGCACTGCACAGAGAAGTTCACATATAAGTATGTGAATTTGATGTCCTATTTATTGTTCTACCCAAATCTGTACATGTGTGTTTGTGTGTGTGCCCATTAGGTTTGTGTGGAGGTGATACATAACATTTTAAAACATTATTCATACTGAAAAGAATATAAGTGGATTTCTTAGAATCCTATAATATCCTGTGTTGGAATGGACCCACTAGGATCATCAAAGTCCAGCTCCTAGACCAACATAATGTTTGATAAACTTTGGTTTAGTTCATGCTTGAGGAGTGTTATACACTGCATTTGCATAAAGACAATCTCTTCTAACCCTAAATTGTCCCCTTCATAAAAACAAATACTTTGGAGGCATTTTATAGCACTCATTCTACTTTTGAATGTCTCACACAATTTAAGCACAGAAAGGCCACCAAGGCATACCTGTGTTTGGATAATTAAAGCAGATCTTTTAAGGATTAATTATTTTAGTTTCTATACAGGATATTGACTGTAGAGTGTCTCCAATTTTTTTATCTTTATTTTTCTTTTTACTCCGTACAGTGATAAGGTCTGAGAAACACAATTCTGGTAGGATGTGGGTACTAGGGAGCTTGGTCTCAAAATAAAAGGACTTTTCTTCAGTGTAAGAATGCAGGCTAAGGAGCAAAGGACTAAGCAAGAAGATAGGGATGGTTTTGGGAATCTCAGATATCTTCTGTTGAAAGAAAGCTTCTGTAAATTTACACCTGAAGCCTGATTCTTTTCTCTCTGGTGATGGAGTCAGATGAGAGATTCCCCCATATGAAGATGTTCTCAGGCAGGGGAGATTCAGGGTCCCCCTTCTAGCTGATCCCTTTGAGGATTCCTCACACAAAACTGGGAGATGAGACTGTCTGACAGAAGAGACAATCACCAATTTCATTTCATTTGAGAAGTGGATTTTATGGACCATAAATTACACATGGTTCACAAACCTAAAAGCATCTTCTCTTCCAGCCTTTCTCCCTTTGATTATTTATTCTTCCTAGATAGGTACCAATATACAGGTGATTTTCCTGGTGTTTGGGCTCATGAAATAAAACAAAAGGCAGCTGAGATGGCAAACAAACACCTTCCAGCTACAAGTATTCCAAGCCAAAGAGATGACCACTTTGATGGCTCCTGTTACCATAAACCATGGCTCGTTCCCATAGACAGCTCTGCTGCTTTGGTGAGAGCTTCCCACATAGCTGCAGATTAAGAAAGTGATGAGGAGTTAGGGCAGTGCAGAATTTAACACCCTGCATTTAAAGGAAGATTCAGAGTATCCCTTTGCATTTTTGCCCCACTAAGTAGCTTCTGGTGCCTTTGGGCTGCTACAGAAGAGTTCTGCAGTGATGCCAACGTGCATTTTCTTTTTCAGAGATGTGTGTTCATTTCCAGTAGCCTGCTAGCAAGAATCAAAACTTCTACAAGGAACATTTTCAAGTGATCACCAGATGTTCTGTGTTTTCCTCATAATGCCTTCAATAGATGAAGGAAGCAAGCTGGCACATTAGAGCTCAGCTGATATCATGGCTGGAGACAGGGCAAGCGGAAAGGCCTGGAGAATAAAGACCCCTTCTCCTGGAAAAGGCATTAGCTAAGGCTCTGCCATTTGTCATAAGCTGGTTTCTGCATGTTGTGTGCATGTGCAAAGAAGATGATCCCCGTCCTACACAGTTTACAGCTGGGCCATCATCTTCAGCCTATTTAACACCATAGAAGAGAAAATCCACTGTGTGGTGGTCGGGGCTCCAGAAATGCAATTACCCTTTTTTAAAATGTCATTTAATGCACTCAGAAACCAAGGATTTGCTCTTGCATGTATCCTGATGAGCCAGGAGTAAACACCCCAGGGTGATTAATGGCAGTCACCGTGGGTGTGGATTTGCTGTGGGTGTGCGCACGCACATCCCCAGGCTCTAACACCCAGACATTCCCACAAACCTGGGGGTTGCTTGTGTGTTTAGTTGCAGAGTTTTTGGCATTTGGGCATTCTGCTGATTTTTCAAGCTGCAGATCCATTTGGGTCAGATTAGCAGAGGAGGCCAAGGAGCCATATCACTGTCAGCCCCGAGCCAGATGTTCTTAGAGTTCCTTGGAGCCATCCAACATAAAATCATCTTCCCAGGAAGCCAACAGCTACCCTAGGAGGAACAGCCTGGGACAAGAGACAGATGGATTGTAGAGCTGGGAGTGAGGAGTTCAAAGTACTAAGGAGTGAATCCAGGGAGTAGAGATTGCTAATTAATCCTTCATTTTCTTGGGCATTAAATTCACTTCCAAGCACATCAGTAAGCTCTATTCATGTTGCAGAATGAGTAATCTACAAAATGACTAAAATTTCCAGTCATTTTGCAAAATTATTGTTTCAGACAGTCACTTAGTACAATTACTGTTTAATTAATTTCTCAAAATCTGGCATGATTTTTCTACACATGCATGTCTACAGAACCATACAATCACTTCCACACTTGACACTATTTTGTGAAATTATTTAAATTGTCAGTCATTCCACAAAATAGTTGCATATCTCATGTTATAACTGTGAAATATCTTCTGGGGCCTTTAAGGCTATCAAGGAGGATTATTACAGTTATTATGGGCACATAAACAGCATATTTCAGAGTATTCTAGTTACTGGAAATCAATTTTTTTTTCTCTAAATCCTCATTCATATACACAAGCAATGCTTCCTTTTTAGTTTTAGGTGCAGAACAGTTTCTCACACTGGTCTGCCACATGGAACATCCCAGTCAGTCACAAAGGGTGCACAGAAGGTTTTCACAGCCATCCAGATGACAAGTCTGAGTAGAACTCTGCCCTGGCCACATACTGAGCAAGTTGCCCTTACAGTCAATTAACAAAGTGGGCAAGTGAAGTAATTCAGTATATGAGATATTTAATTTGACTGGTAATATTTTCATCTAAACTACACTATGCTGTTGGTGCTTCTCTTTAGTCCATCAGTGTTGGAGGAAGGAGAGGAGGAGGAATTATTTTATACCTACTGAGCAACCATAATTATAAGCTGCTTTGCTTCTTCTGCTCTGCATAAGTTTTCAGCATGAAGTTGGGAGATGCAGTGTTTTTTCCTCATATGGGTTTTTGTCTGTAAGAAGGGAACAGCTTTGGGTCTGATAAAAGGAAACTCTGATCTTTAAAGAGCAAAGGCACATTGGGCATGGCTTTGTAGCAGGAGAGATACTCAAGTCACCTTTGATAATGCAGACTTGGGTGGAAGGCACAATGTGCACCCTTTTGATTTGATTCCTACAGGCTCCTGGAGCCTTTCCATCAACTTCAGTGGGATATAGTCAAGCCTTAGAACCTTCTATGGAAACATGTGCATTAGCACCCAGGTTGTGCAGATATTTCCATGTAAAGATGTGCTTCAGGTGTGTAACTCTGTCAGCTGTGCTTATTTCAGCAGACAGTCACATAAATGCCACATAAATGCCTACAGGACTGGGGCTCTTGTGATGCTCAGCAGTAATTGCTTGCTTTTACTTGTGCTTTTAGTTGCTATTTGTCATGATCTGCTTTCAAAAATGAAAACAAAAGTTTTGCATTGAATTTTCTTTCAGTTTGGAAGGGATGCAAGTTTTTCCTTTGTTTTTTTCATCACTGAGTAGGCATGAAAACAGAACAGTCCCTAAACATACAAGTATTCAACAAAAAAATCATGAAGGAAATGCATCTTTCAACAGTTGTCAGCAGATACATTAGGCTTTCTGTGGCAGCAGAAGGATCATCTGTCCCCATCAGCTGAAATTCCATTGTCTTATCCTTTTCCTTCTTCTGCCAAGATTCCCATTGAAAGGATTGGAAACTTTTCATTTAACTTTCCTGAGCTCTGAATCTGTCAGTGCTGTCCCCCTGTGACTATGAGGACATTCTGAAGTCTGCTAAAGAGACATAGTTCAGGCTGAAATGAGAAAAAATGCCATATGTTATTTGGGTAGAACAGTTTATTGTCTTACAATAGTTAAAAAGAGTTATGATGGGGTTTTCCCCTGACGTTATTTAAAAAAGAAACAGCATTTGTTAGAGACAAGCCTTTGCCAACATATACTTTCTAAAGCATAAAAAAATTCACATGGTTTTATCTTATTCCCATTGAACATATTTTTTCCAAGCCAAGACAAGAGCATCCTGACAATGAAGTACAGAACTCAGAGTAATTGTCCTCGTGCTCTTTGTGTCTTGGGGCCCTCCTAAATAAGCACTGACAGATGTTGCAAACAGTGGTCAGGAAGATAAGAAAGGAGGGCTGCTTCAACAACTGAGAGCAATTCTCGTGTACTTTAACTGCAGAAAGGAATCAGAGGCAAAAACCACACACAGCTCCTCTGCCGTGTTTTGTGACTGGAATCACTGAAGGATCGCCACAGTTTTGGAGTTAAACGTTTATCTTCTGACACAATGGATAATGCACATGAAGAGTCCAGCAAGCAGGCTTACAGATTAAGGAGGATTATTATGTTGGGGGGGATAAATCCTCATTAACTTCAGTTTGGGACAGCAGTTCTGTGTGCATGGACCAAAGCAATGCCCTGGGGGCTGTGGAGACGTCAGGCTCTTCTGAGCCTTCGTGGCAGGCAGAGAAAGAGATCCCTGGAGTCCACTGACATTTCTGATATAATTGACTTGCACTATTGTTTCTTTTATGGTTTTGATTTCATTTCACACGGACTTGAGGTACAATAGACAAACCCCTTCCAACAGTGCAGACATGTTCTTGTGTCAGTATGTTTGGGGTTTGTGTATCTGCTCCTTCTCTGCATTGTGTAAAGGTTAATTGAACCCACCCTTAATGTGATAGACATGCGAGACCGAAGTGTTAATGAGACCTGTGAGCAATGGCAACAAAAGCCAGCCCTTCAGAAGTATTTAGTATTTCATGGCTGGCAGACTTCTGTTGCTACAAAATTATTCAAGGTGTCACAACTGTAATGACTGTGAAGAGCTTCAGCCAGCTGGGTGATAAAAAAAATAGACAGAGGTCAGAATCAGTAGATGCAAAGGAATAGATAATAAGAGGAGGAAAAAACCTAAGAATCTCTGTACTGGGAAGGCCCTGCAGGAGCAGGTGGCGCTCACAAAGGACAGATCTTGGAGTCCTTTCCTACAGTTCTCTGAGGCCAGCAGTGGAAAGGGCATTTGGGAGTTACTGGGAGAGAAATGAAAAGTGAGGAGAAGGTATATTGCATTTTACTGCAGCATAAATCCCCAGTGAGCCTACTCTGGATCTCTGTGTGCAGCTCCAGAAAGGCTGTAACAGGACTAGGAAGGACCTGTGCCTGGGGAGCAGGAATGGTCAGAAGCATGTGAGGTTTCTGTACAATATTAGATTGAAGAGACCAGGACTATTCAGCCTTGAAAAGAGTCACTGGAGAGTGTCCATCAGACCAAATGTAACATGGGAGAAGAAGGAGCAATGGCCATTCCCTCCTTCCAGTTGCACAAGAAATAAAGGGCAGCAAATGAGAACAGCAGTTACCAGCTTAACCAATGAAATGCCTTTTTGGGGGCTCACGTTGATTGCACCTTGGCAGGTTAGTTTAGATATGCATAAATGAGTCCAAAATGGTAAGGTAGACAAATTAACAAAACCAGGGTGCATCAAGTGCTCTGATAACGTGGTTGCAACCTTTGGCCACAGTTCACTGGGAAAACAAAATTAAGGAAAAGCAAACTCACTGTCTCTTCCTGGATACTGTCAGATACAGGATGTTATGTATAGATAGACCTGGATATTCTTACATGGAACAGGCAGTGTGCTGTTGTGTTTTCTTTCTTAGATTTATCTCTTAGACCAAGACCTCTGGCAGCTGTCATGGGGTTTTTTATCAGCAGTACTAGGATTTGCTTCAGGCTTGCAGGGTGGATGCTGGCTGAGTGGGCTGTGTTAGCTTCTATACCAGACATATTCTTCTTTCTTCCTCCTTAAGCACATCTTGACCCTTATTAATTAATACAATATTTTACTCCTATGCACTGCATGGCTGATAAAGCACCCCTAGGATACTATAGACTTAGCATTCTTTTCTCTTTCTTTCTGTTTTAAATTTTTTATGTTGCACATCCTACACAGGATGTATAGCCCTCCTAAATTCAAATATATTCTGCAGTCTGTTCCAGCCATCTGGCATACTCTTCTCCAAATTAACATGGTAATAGTACATTTTCCCCTGGGATCATAAGTAAAACACAGTCCCTCATAGATGTTTTATTGCATGGAAATATTCACAGCTCAATTTAAGATGAAGCCCAACAAACCATGGGGAGCAGAATGAGGGGGATTCATTATTTCATTAAATATTGTGTATTTCATTAAAGGTGACTCATTTATAAGATGCATATTCACCTATCTTTTGTGAGTATGGTGTTGGTCAGGACATATAACACAGGTATTATATGAAATTTCCTACAATTTCATGTCTGCATCACAGATTCTAGAGTAGAGACTGCTCAGCAGCGATGTGGCTTCAGGTTTTCCAGTGTAACACTTGTCATTCCTGCATCTACAAGAATAAATTCCCTTATTTTTAAATTACAAAAAAACAAAACAACTTGGGTTTGGGAGGATCTACCAAATTCCCTGGCCTTCTTCACATGCAGGATTTTCCTGGCACAGTTGAGGGCATAGGAACAAGCAGGGTGCAGGCTTGGAATATCTGGCATTACTGCTGCCACCAAATCATGTCTCCTGAGATTCCCACTTCACTGTTTGCTTCTAAAAGGGTCATCAAATCAAAGTTACCAAAGTAGACTGCTAAAATTATAAAGGCTCTGACATGACCTGCTTCCTTACCTAGCAAGAAAATTCACTTAATTGATCATTCAGGCTGGAAGCATCTGGAGGCAGGCAGTGCCAGAGAAGGAATCACCACATTTAAAGATTTACTGACAGAAGTGTAGTTTTGGTGACTGGAGTGTGGGTCTGGCGTTGAGGGAGCTGAAACTGTGATTCAGGCCTCCTGTCTGAACTTGGGAAAAGCTCTGAATAACTCTCCATTTGATATTTCCAATTGATAATGAGGGTGTTCATGTTTCGTTTTACACTTCGCTAATCTTGGCTCTGCAAAACATTTAGGACAAGTGAGTGTTTGCCCAGCAGCCAGCATAGCAGTTATGGATCACTGATTGCTGCCATAAGGAAAACTCTAATGCCATGACTTGCTAGGCCACTTGTTATAAGACAGAATTACACAAACTGACTAGAAACTAATGGGAAGTGGCTGAAAACTTAAGGAAAAAAAACCAAAACCACTTCCTCTCTACTCCAAAAACTCCAAAATTAAACCTTACATTCAGACAGACATTTAAATAAGTTTTTAATGCAAAATGAGGTGTGTGGGAGAAACAGGGATAGATGGTCCTGTTTGCTCATGCTGGGCTCTGCTTCATGTGTCATTGGATGGCTTTATTGCTTTCCCCTAAAGCTACCCAAAATACTGAAAGGGACTTAAATGTGCAGCTCTAACTTGGCCTAGAGCTACTCCTTATTATCCTGGTACCACATGGGGAGGAGAGGTGGCAACTGGTATGGATGTGTGGTTAAAAAAACCCAAAAAACAATCCAGTGGAACTAAGTGGAATTTGAGAACAGGACAATATTTGCCCCTAGAATTATTCTGATTTCACCAGTACACACTTTCCCTTCTGTATGTCAAACTTGAGTTGAAACTTAACATATTTTTTCTTCAGTCTGGTAATCTGCACTGGTATATGAATTTGAAGCCATCCCAGCATTAAGGCCATGTCAATACACCTTTTTACAAATAAATGTCAGTGTAACAACTTCATTGATTCTGTAGGGAGAAGAGAAACCTATGGAAAAATACTTTCAAATTCTGTATTGTTTTTACTTTTGTCCTCTGTGAGGCACCTTTTACTTTGGCCCATCCATGTGAATCACCTGTCTTTACCTGAACCAGGTAATTAATTACTGCTTGTAATTAATGCAGCTGGGAAGGTACACAGTAGGTAACATGTCCTTCAGGAGGAGATTCATTAAGCATTTTGCAGCACAAATAAATATTCTTCTGCCTCCTGGGGGAAGTTTGTTTACTTACAGTGATGCACACAAATACATTTACAGTTTGGGATAACTAGAGGCCTCCTGAACAACAGGAGAAGAATATTTGGTTGTTGTTTTTTTTATTTCTGCCACAACTGATTTATCAAATACAGTGACTTTCTTGTCCCAGAACTATTGCTAACTTTGACCCAAATCTGTGGAGATAAATATTGTTGGAAAGAAATACAAGGCTAGAATGTGGATATAAATTTTAAAAGTGGGGGGAAAAAATGTGATGACTGTCAAATATCAGAGCATTCCATTTCTGTAGTTAAGACATGTTGGTGGTTCTTGTGTGGGGAGCACCTCCCTCCATAGACTGGCAAACAGAAGGAGGAGTCTGTGACAGTGGTGACAATGACAATAATGCACCAGTGGAGATAGTTTAAGGCAGCTGCATCAATCTCTTAGCTCCAGAGGCTTGATTTTTTTGTTGTTTTCTCAAGTTTAGGGAAAGCCCTCCTCCTCCTGTTTTGCAAGATCAGCCATAGAAAAAACTGTTGTTTTTTATGACTTACAGTTGCAGGCAGGATGTCAATGTGTGGAAACACAATCCTTGGAAATTTGTGCATTAGTTAGATCTATCTCTAGAGCTATCTAGGTCTTTCTACAACTAAGGGTGTTTAAATCATTTAAGTGCTGTTGAGCTTCAAGTTGTCCCTAAACCCCTTAAACAATAAAGTCAAAACAGTAGAAGGAAATTTATTTTATTCTTCCAGCAAAGGAGATAGAGGGTTACTTGAATTCAGAAAGAAATACATTGTAATTCTTAATACAAATTAAATATTTTGAGAACACTTCCTACATTAGACAAGTCCTTTCTCAAGACCAGAGGGAGAGTTTGATTTCCTTGAGTTCCTTCCTTGGAATGATAGTTTCTGCCAAGCCAGATTTGCTCAGGCACACAACCGGCCTATTGCCTCTTTTTTTTATAAATCATGCTAAGTTCACGTCAGGCAAACGTACAAATCTACTGCTTGGCATTGCATCCTGTACTTTGAGGGAGCCACGTGCCATGGGTGTGTTCAAGTGAAAAATACTGTGTTGATTTTGGACACTTTGTGCTTATATAGATGCATTTTGGTCTGTGTGGGCCGGAAGAGAAAGCAGTGACCTGAATAGCCAAGCATGAATCTCAGTTAAAACATTTACACAGCTGAGAGCAGGAATCTCTCCTGAGCATAGAGAAAACAGTTGGAGCTGTGAAATGCTTTCCAAAGCACTGCTGCCTGAAGGAGCAGCACGAATCAAGGCTGGTCTGGAGATCACATTTGGAAGTCACAGAGAGATGTTTCCATTCCCATCACTGTCTGCTGCACAGCTCTGATTTTTCTTCCTCCCTTTTGTTGGAGTTGCCACCTACCGAAGCAGAGCAAAAGTAATAATAAAATATCCTGACTAAGCCACTCAGTTTTACCTTACATACAGTGATAGAATTTCTTCTGTAATCAACAGCTTCTCTCTCCTTTTTTGCCTGAAGGGTTTGTGTGTGATTATGTGTACGAATACATGAATGTACATGTGTGCACAGATGCACAGAATCTGCGAGGACAAGTATCAGGTCAGGGCACTTCAGACATCCCCCTGGGAATCAACCCAGAGGCCTCACAACAGACAGCTCCTGTGCACCTCACAGCATTTGGGGAGCCCAGTACTTTTTAAAAAAATCAGGTGGCAGCCAGGGCCTCAGTGCTCTCTGGGTGCCCTTAGAGAGGCTGCAGGAGATTTTAGGAGAGCTTAAAATCCACTCTCATTCAATTTCGATTCTTTGTGGGAGGGGAAAGGCCATTGGAAACTTTGGTTCTTTTATTTTGTGAAGGGCCAGCAGCCTTTGCAGGGAAGCCCTGTCATTCACAGTCTCAGCAGCCACCCTTTGAGCTGTGGCTTATGGCAATAGCCCTGCACACAGAGGCCTGCAACAGCAGCAGCAGAATTTCTTCTCCAAAGCTTTATCTCTCTCTTATCTCCTGCCTCCCACTTTTCACTGTCGTGCTGAGGTAAAGATTGTGAAAAGCAGTTGAAAATAAAGCCACTGCTCTCTTGCAATATTCTGTCCCTACGAACATGATTAACTACTGAAAGTCTGAAGAGTCAGTACAGAAAATTGTGATGAAAGTACATCAAAATACATTTTGTGATTCTCTAACTCGAATGCAAGTGTTTTGCAAATTATGTTGAAATGCATAAACTTAAATAACCATTCTCAAAATACTGGGGAGTAAGAATCTCGCTCCTCCCATGCTTTCAAAGTGAAAAGGAATATTGTGTTATTTTTCCTAGGAATTTCACATATGAAACTGGCATTGTGGATCTTGAGCAGCTGTCATGATGGATTGGGTGTATAGCAGTGAGGAGTGGGGAAACAGTGTGTCATGAGGCATTGTATAATTTCATCTGGATTCTCTAACAATTAGCATGTGTTACTGACAACACCTATTAAGGATTCACTGATGAAAAGGAAGGCAGTAAGAAAAACATAGATTCAATAGAACATCACTTTTTAGTTAATTTGAATAACAATCATAACAGGGAAGTCAAAGAAACTTTACAAAGGAAAACTGATCTTCTTTCCTAGAAACATACACCAGAAAAGACCACCAGAAATTACCACTCTAGATCAATTTATTGGTTATAATACACTCAATTATGAGTTCTAAATGTGCATCAGGCCTTGTCAGCAAGTAGCAAACTCTGTAATAGCAAGGCAGCTGTACCTGGCAAGGTGACATTACTACAGCTGCAAAGAATGCAAAATATGCTCAGGACACAGTGACATGGAATACAGAAAATTGACAGGCAAAGAGATGAAATATCCACAGAATCTCTGGCATTGCTCCAACTGGTCCCTCTGCAGCGGCTGTCGTGTCAGCGCAGTGACACCCTGCCCTGTTTGGCACGTTTCACCTACCTGGGAAGTCCTATTAAGGGAGAAATGGCTGTGGCTGGTGTGACAGCTCTGCTGCTGTGGTGGCTGGATGGGCAAGATCAAAGGCATGGAGGAGCAGGGACAGGAAGTTCACACGCTGCATGTGACACAACGCGACGCAAGGACTCCTCCACGCCGTATAATGAGCCACTAAAAATACACCGGTGCTGCAAGGACTCCAGAGAACAGCCAGCACCACATCTAAAAATATTGGTCCTATTCTCTCACCACAGGATACCAGCAACGTCAGTGGGAGCCCACTGAAAGATAGTGGGAAGTCTCTGGGAGTTACTCACATCCTGCATGAGCCCACGTCTCCTTGAAATCCGCAGCCATTCCGCCAGGACCACTTCTTGTTGTTATTTACATGTGACATCCAACTTGTTTATGTTTTCCCATTCTCCTTTAACCTGTGCTCTTCCTCGAGAGCAACCATCTGAGAGCAATCTAAGGTTTAGTCAAAGTACATTTCAAAGTTTGGGACCCTGTGGAAATAAAGCCCTAGGAATTACGGCCTTTCTCGTTTCTACCCAATACCTTCTTATTTCCAGGCAGTGCTGTTATTTGGAGTGTTGGGTTTCACTGAATTTTCTCTGTTTGGGGATGTTTTCCTTATTTTTCTTGAGATGTCCCTAGAGCTTGGTCCTGAATCAGCTCTAAAGGGATTTGGGTATCTTTTGTCTTCTCTCTTTTAACCAATCCACAGTGCTAAAAATGACTGTATAGAGAATAACACCTTACTTCTGTGTGTGTGTGTTGCCTCATATTTCCCATGCTCAGAATCACAGTACTTTTTTTCCACTGCTTTGCTGTCTGCACTCCAAGAAGACAAAGCTATTCTCTTTTCTCAATGCTGAGGATCTGCTACCTTCTAGGAAAGAACAAGTACATCAGCTAACCATACATCATTAAGGGAAAAAAAAATCCCTTTATAAATAATTTGCACAAACTTTGTGTCCTACTCTTTTATGTTTCTTTGGAGCTCTCTGTTTCTGAGTGGCCTGCATTGCCAGATGGTTGCATAACCTTGAATTTGGGGGATATTATTCTTTTCCATTAGCATTGACTCAGTTTCTACCCTGCAATAATTTTCATGCAACCGTTGCTGAAGTCAATAAGGTCACATTGCTGCACAGAATGAGACACTATCTCATTTATAACATTGCCAAGATACCAGCAATAGCCTTAAAATTATAGTGCTTTTTTCATACCTTCTCAGTAAATCTACTGACTTAATCTGGATATTATTACCCTCGTGCCAGCAGAACTTGCCTTGGATGATTTGTGCCTTGCCAGGACTTTCTGTTCGAGATAAGGGTTAGTGGGCAATAAGCCTTCTGCTCAGTGTTTTCTTATTGCTCTGAAATGATAAACTGTGATTAAAAAATTGTATAATGCTGATAAAATTCTGGATAACAGTGAATTAAACTTTGTTTCCACTGCTCCTCTCTATTTTTATGGAGAGCTAAACCAAACAGTTGTAAAAAAGCACCTGAGAACTAGTCTTCCCCCATTAGTGTGACTCAGGTAGCTGAATTACACTGAAATAAAGGCCACAGATTCCAGGTGTGCTACTCACTGACTCTGAAATGGCTATGTTCTTCATCAGAGCACCCATATGCTCAACCAAAACACATAATTAAAATGGCCACAGCAGAGAAAGTATTACATGCCACCATAGCCCCTGAGGACAGGCAAACTCACTGAGATGTGGCTTTGTCCAGTGATGTAACACTGGGTTGTCTTTTTCTTTCACTGTAATCTTCATTTCTGTGCAGAATGATTTGATTTCCAGAAACACACATCTTCTTGATCAGCCCCAGCACCAAGCACAACAGAATGTGTATAAATAGAGAAGCCTGTTTATTTCAAGTTATTTTTTTCCACTCTGCATCCGGTCAATAGTTTAGATGAATATTTAGATAGTTGAATGAAAACAGGGCTGGGGCTCTGGATCATCTGTAAAGGTTGAGAAAGGAGTGGACTTCCCATTATTTCATTTATCTGCCTTCTTTACATAAATTAACAACTATGCTCCAAACAGTAAAAAAGCCATGAGTATTCAGCAGCCAGTAGATTATTTTGAAACACCTAATTTTAAAACCATTTATCTACTTTTTAAAGAGTGTATGTCTTATAGGTCTCTCCATAATCACAAAGATTGGGTGATTTGGGATTTTCAAATGTATGTGCCATGATTCCCCATAGGTGATTTTTAACCCCAGTTCGCATGGACACTTTCTTGAAACCACAAATATCTTTGTGTATTGATTTTACCCGTTCATCCTTGGGAACATCATCGTAGTTTACAGAGAAATGAAAGAATTTACCAAAAGTAAGATATATCAAGATGATCTGATTGAGGGGAGAGATGTGGGAGATGTCTCCAAATTCATAAATGGGGAGACAGAGACAGCAGTTAACCATTGGTGACCAAGTGTTATAACAAAGTGACAGGGCACAAAAAGTGATATCAACAGGCTGGGGCAAAGAAGGGCTCCCTGTTTTGCTGGGCAGAATGGAGTGACTTTGCAGAGTTTCTGGCCATGGCACAGTGAGGAGGGTGATGTTCCAAGAGGTTCCAAGAGGCACTGGCCACATCCATTGCCGGAAGGCTGGTGCAGGAGGACACGACTGTCCATGCTGCACACCCACCTCAGGAAGCCCCTGAAGAGATGATTACTGGGGCCAAACAAGGAAATTAATAATGTTACACAACCTCAGCTTTGTACTCTCCCATAAACATCTGCTGCTGGAAACAGAGGATATGCCTGGTGGCCATTTCATTTTCTGTACTGCATTGCACCTCCTTCTCTCTTTCTTGTGGCATTCTCCGTCTTTAAAGGGATCATCTTTAAAACTTGAAAAAGTCCTGTGATGATGTTTTGTTTTCTTAAAAGAAACATAAAGGATGTGCAGATCCGGGTAAATTTAGACGCCGTTCTTATTCACGTCTCTCTTCCTTCATCATTGGCTACTGTTTCTCATGTGTTACACCAACCAGTGTCTTCTCAAGATTTCAGGTAACCTCAGATTTACATGAATTACATTGTCTGAGTCTTGCAATGAGATTCTTGTAGCTCCAGCATGATCTTTCCCTACAGTTGCATGTCCATTTCCATATCCGGCCTCCTTAGGACTTCTGTCTGCAGGTCCTTCTGAGGTTTGTGTGCTGACTCCTTTTCCTCCCTCCTGGGAGGCACCTGCTTCCTGAGACCTTGCTCTCCACAGAGAAGTTTCAGAAAAGTGACTCTAACCAGGGAGCTCTAACCAGGAAAAGTGGCTCTAATCAGGAAATTACTCCTTTGTCCATCCCAAGCCTGTTACAACCCAAACACAAGCATCCATAAATCCCAGATCTATTCCTAGGCAGAGGCACCAGGAGCATTCATTCCTCCCTAAACCTGCAGAGTGCCAGCTTAGAGCCTAATAAAAGCTTATCATAACACTTAGAGACAAAAGCAGTTCTGGAAAACAAACAATTGTGTGTGTATATGTGTGTGTGTGTATGTGTGTGCTGCCTACACAAAATTTGAAATAGAATCATCATCATGCAAACCTAAGGCTTGCCCCTACTTGCAGCAACCATAGGTTGTATTTGGGCATAAGTAGCGGCTATGGGGCCTGATCCAACTCCCACATAAGTCAGCAGGAGCCTTTAAATTCCCTTCAGTGGGAGTGAAACCTGAGCATTTGGATATTTTGTGAGCACTGCCACCATATGCTATAAAAAGCAAGGCTTTTGGTTTTGATATAAAACCCAGCGATGTCAGGGACAGACTGACTCTTGAACATGGGTCCTCAGTGCTATTGCACTGAAGATAATAAGTGCAAGTCATTGCCAATCTCTTTGTTACTACTGGTGTAAAAATAGATCAGCCCAGGCAATGGGATTAAGCACTCCTTTATTTGTTGACTGGTTTCTTTATTGTTGTTGTTGTTGTTTTTAAATAGATTTCCTGTTGTGCTGTTACAGATGAGTTCTGGTAAATATTTATCCTTACACTGTCTGTAAATGTATTCCTTTCCTGGTGGGGCACTGCACAGCTCCAGATGTGCAGAACCAAACCTTTGCAAGAACAAAGAGGGCCCCGAGTGCAACTATGCAATGGAGAGAGGGCAAAAGCTGCTGGCACCTCTAATAAGTTGCTGCATGCACCTTTGCTGAATGCAGCCATCCCAGATTTCAGGGGTGTTTGACTTGGCCACAGCTGGAAAGAGTCAGGGTGAAGAATTCTGGACAAGAAAAGGGTGAAATCTTGCCCTGTGTTACCCAAGTCATCCAGCCATGTGCTGATGGCACGACGTGTGAACA
Organism: Vidua macroura; assembly: GCF_024509145.1. Lineage (NCBI taxonomy): Eukaryota > Metazoa > Chordata > Aves > Passeriformes > Viduidae > Vidua > Vidua macroura. Next base: position 6,289,788 of record NC_071575.1, read on the forward strand.
ACGGCAGCATCACCAGGGTACTCAAAACTGCATTTCCAGCAGCTCTCCTGGATTCTCCTGTGTTGACAATGTGCCTGCTCCTCTCAAAGGGAAAGGGGCCAGCATCCCACTGGAGAAATGGGTGCTGAGTTGCATCTGCCCGGCATTTGGACTCAAATTGTGTTTAATCCACTGAAGAAGATAAATCTTCCTCTTGCCTTTTTGGGAAAAATTAGTGGCAGATTGACCCTCAGCTGGTGCCTTGAAAAACAACAAGAGACAGGTGGAGTCATCCCTGCTCCAGGCAAATATCACACAAGGGTTACATGAGCAAAGTGGCTGACAGATGCACTTCCAAACATACCTAACCTGCTGTTTCTTAGAGCACATCCACATGGAAGCAGGAAGCAGACTTCCAGAACATGAATAGAAGAATTGCTTTCTTATCTTCTTGTATTCTAATGTGACTTGAGGCAAACAAAACACAGCTATGGGCTTTGTTATTTTAATTATTTTGTGCAGACAGTATAAAGCAGTCTGTATGGTTAAACATAACTCTTACTGGCCTGAAAAATCTGCACATAATTCCAGAAATTGCACAGAATTCAGGAAATATTTTTCCTAATGGTCTGTCCTGACCGAGGACAGCTTTGTTCAGACCTCTGTCACATCATGGGATAAGAAGAGATCCACAGATAATAATCATTCAGGAGCTGGTGTCAGTTCTGCACAGATCTCCTGCAGATCACTTGGCTGGGGGGGGGCAGGCACTGAACTGGCTGTATAAATAACTGTATTTTATGATAGGCACTGAAATTAGGGTTCAGTGCCAAGCATGTGGGAGTCCTCCTAGAAGCCTGGATTTGTCCTGTGTAAACTCCCTTTGACACTTTTTAGAGGAGATAGCAATGACATACAATGATACTCACTGAAGAGCTGGAGGAGGAGGAGGAGAACAGTTTGTGCCTTGACAGGCTGAAGTGTTATAAAGTATTTTTTGCAGCTATTGAGAGTTACAGTCTTTCTTGTATTAGTTATGAGTCAACTAGAGTTTAGTTTCAGTGAAGATGGAGGAAGATGGGTGGTGAGTGGAGAAAAACTGAAAAAAGTTAGGTGAATATTTGATTTTTTAAAATGTGAGAAAATTCAAATTAATCTAAGAAGATTTGCAAAGGAAAGATTAAATTCTGCCAGTGCCAGTCCTAGAAACAATCCCCTGTTAATGTATATGAGCTAAATTTTACTTGCAGACTCTTTCCTCAGATGTGTTCCCACCCTTCTGGTATTTCTTTTTAAATATTATTTCCACTAAAAAGGTTAAAACACATTTGGCTATTCTGATTACACATACATGATGGCGTGATCCATTTTGATGATGTTTTTCAATATTCATGACAGACAGTCCCACCCTTTAGGCTGAAACTCCCTTTGATTTAGGGTGAGGATTTTTGCCTAATGATCAGGCCCTGGGGTGTTTGGCTCATCAGTTACTCCGTAATCAGCTAAGAAAAATTTAAATTGATAAAAAGCAGGAATAATGGCACAGATTGCTGGCAGAACAAATACATCTCAGGCTGTATATTTAAGAAAAATCATCCCCTTAAAAAAGAAAAAAGAAAAAAACCTCCACACAAGTAGGAATAAGAAATGCAGCTAATGTTGTGTGTGCTACTGTGTTATACATTCACAACAGAAGACACCAGGAAGGATTCAGGCAACATTGTCAAGTGTCAGACCAACCCAGCAACTGTTTCAAGTTGCTGAGAGCAGTTGTTGAGAGAAAATTGCTGAGAAAAAGAGAGAATAAACTGCCACAATTCTGTGAGATTGAGTGCTCCAAGAGTTTGTGTCCATGCAGGAGTTGTAGAATCATAGAAAGGTTCGGGTTGGCAGAGACCTTAAAGCCCATCCCATCCCACCCCCTGCCATGGGCAGACATCTTCCACTATCCCAAGCTGCTCAGAGCCCCATCCAACCTGGCCTTGGACACTGCCAGGGCTTCTCTGGGCACCCTGTGCCAGGGCCTCAGCACCCTCACAGGCAAGAATTTCTTCCTAATATCCAACCTAAACCTGCTCTCTGTCAGTGTGAAGCCATTCTCCCTTGTCTTGCCATTCCAGACCCTTGTCAAGAGTCTCTCTCCATTTTTTTTTTGTAGGCTCACTTCACGCAGGAAGGCTACAATTGGCTCACCCCAAAGAGTCTCTTCTCCAGGCTGAACAACCCCAGTTCCCTCAGCCTTTCCTCCCAGCAGAGCTGCTCCATCCCTCTGATCCCCTTGGTGTCCCTGCTCTGGCCTGGCTCCAGCAGCTCCCTGTCCTTCCTGTGCTGGGATCCCAGGGCTGGATGCAGCCCTGCAGGGGGGGCTCAGCAGAGTGGGGCAGGGTCCTGCTTTTTCTCATGCATCCCAGGACACGACTGGCTTTTCTGGGCTGCAAGTGCTGACTCGTGTCCAGCCCCTCGTCCACAGCACCCCAAGGAAGTCACTCAGATCTAGCACAGAGCTCTGAAATCAGTTCCTGTGCTTGGACACCTGCAGCCCAACGCTGGTGGCCACCTGAAGGCACCCACTGCTGTCAATATAGATGCCACATGGGCTTAAGGAGAGGCCAGTAAGAACATCACTGTAGTGGTGCTTCACGGACAATGGACCACTCAAGATAGTCAGAGCTGTAGACCAGGCAACCCAAACCTGGCCAGTGGAACCCTGTGGAAAAACTCTGTGATGTTCCCAAGGTTTGAGGAGAAAGGAGCACTCGAAAAGCATTTTGTAAGGCACCATTAACTCATCAAAGTGCCTGAAGCCCCTGCTTTGGGGAAAATGCACATCTTATATATCTCACATAATATTAGAGATTGGTTCCCACTTTTGTAATAAATTGTTTTCTATCGAAATGCTGAACGAAAAGCATCCAGTCTCTGAGGCTGTTTTCAGGTGGCTTTTAGCCACCAAAGCTCCTGGTGTTTCTTTAGAGCATTTTCATTTTCTGAAGAGCATAAATGATGTCACTTATCAATTGCCAAACCTATTTCATAATTTCAATAACCTCCAGGGGACTGATTAAATCTGAAATACTTTGGCCTATTTTAAAGGAAGTCTAATTGTGTTTTTAAGTCAGCCTTGGAACACATGATTCTTTATTAACCTAATAAGCCTCCATTATCCCATTCCCAAAGTTCTATTCAAGCCCTGTATTTAGTGTAAAGTACCGTGCACTGGTTAATTAGAGCATATTATCTTGGATGAAAATGCTGAATCTTATTCTACAGAGTCAAGGCTTGGAGAATTTGTTAATATTCTGCGTGTACCCAGCTTGGTTCTTATCTGAGCCCTGGCGTGTGTTAGCAGGGCAATTACCTACTCGCAATAGCTGCCTGTTACTTGGCAGAGGGGAGTGCTGAACAGAGTTATTTCACCAAAGATAGGAAAGTGACTCATTTTGATTACTCAGTCATGTCCTCTCCGCCTTGTGCATGCACAATGGGAAAGTCTGAGGGAACCAGGGGAAAGAGGAGCAGCATGAGTTGCAGTCACTTCTCTTATTCACCACATCGCTGTAGCGATGTAAAAAGCCAATAATTATAATATAACAAGGCTGAATAATAAAACATTTCACCTTCCCACATTTAGAAGGCGAATCTGAATTTAAAGGGAAATGACAAGTTAAAGACATCAAGGAGCAAAGGACGGCAATAACTCAATTTCATTTTTTGTTTACCACAATTTCCAGTTTGCTTGGCCTTTTGGTCTCTGTCTTTGTGTTTGTGTTGCAAAAAGGAGAAATGTGCTTTAAATTAGTGTAGTACATTTTACATGAAAATGTAAATGCATTTACAAAATTCACTCTTCCTAATCTGGTCTGGGAAGATTGAGTAGACAGAATGTGTCAGGTAACATTTCTAAAGCCTCCTCCTGACTTGGTTACCCCATTCCCATATTTAAGTGATCCAGGCCTGAGGAAGTCTCCTGAGACTCACAGACTCTCAAAATTATCTCTTACAGACATATTCCACCATTTAAAAAGTTTTTTCATGAAACAGCTCACCAACTATGCTCATTTTCCTACTGGAAAAAAAATTATTAAATTTTAAAAATTGCAGCACTAAAAACTATACTGCTAAAAAGCCAGAATAAACCATTTACCCCTACAATAATCTATTCAGGTTGATGGTTTGTTTAATAACACATTGTTATGCATTTTCCATGCTAATTAATTTAGTAATGGTCCCATAATCTAATGCAACCTTGTTTCAAAAATTGGAAAACTGTAATGAAGGGTTTCATGACACCCCTGCAAGGTTTAGCCTAACAGTGTCATTTGAAACACATGCAGATTTGTGGTTGTACATCTGACAATGGCACATTAGTGTAGCAGCAGCATTTAAAACATATCATCCAGTAGATAATTTTAATCTGTAGGACAGAATAATAAATCTTTTTTTCCCTTCCTGATTTTTAATATAAAATCATCTTTTTTTATCTCTTGTCTGCTGATCTGACATAGCAGAAGGACATGCAGTAAAACAACAACAGTTTCAAAGGCATAAAGTAAAAACCTTCAAATGGTTTTCTAGAACTTTCTGAAATTAAGAACTTAAAAAAAAACCAACAACAGCAACAAACCAACAAACACATCAACACTGAGTTACTGGGAAAGCCCTCTCAGATAGGGACCACACTGCTGACAGACACTTGACCTTTCACCAACACTCTGTGGCTGTCCTAAAGCCTTCTCCAGTGACCTTCATGCTCTCCTCGCTGAATCCCAACCTCTGATCACTGTTTCAATGAGATTTTAAATTTACATGGCTTCAAATATCCTTTTAATACCCTTCCTTTATCTAAACACTAGTTCTCAGTGGAAAATTGTAATGGTTGTCTGCCAATGAGAACTTTAAAACATGATTTCAATAAAAATAATGCATAAAATTTTGCCCAAATGGATCTGTTTGAACCTTTTAGACTGCAATAACTTCAATATGAATGCAATAACTTCAATAATTCTATTTTTTGTTCCACAAAAATTATTTCCTCATTTCAGCCATCTCTAATTTTAACAATAACTTGCAGGTGTTTCCTGTTAAGTTGGTAATAACTGTGTCCTGGGGTAATAAAACTTTTTGGGTTTTGCCCATTTATCATATTTAAATTATAACTTAAAGGTGCATCCTGTTTACAAGGTAATAATAAACAAACTCTTCTGGAGCCTGTCCAATCTATTGTGTTATGTTGGGCTTGAAGAAATCTTGGATAATGCCATAGGTAGTAAAAGTTGACTCCCCCCTCTTGGCAAAAAATGGGGAAAAGATAGGGGGAAAAAAGGTTGGTGTGTTGCCTAAATTAGGAAAATAACTTTTAAAAACTAAAGAGCCTCCAAAATGAGCAATCAAATAATCTGAAACCTTAGCTGATGGCCAGAGAGTGAGAACACACCCATGTGAATTCCTCAGGGTGGACGTCAGCACAAGACGTAAATGCGCAGCCCTGCACCCCCGCTCTATCTCCCATGTCCTTCCAGGAGCCTCCTGCCCCTCTCTGGCTGTGTTCCCTGGGCTCTGGGGCAGCACTGCCCCATCCCAAGGCCAGTGACCTCAGCCTCCCATATCCCTCCTTGCTCTGTGCTGTGGCTTGGATTTTAAATCATGCCCCTTTTTCTCAGGAGAGAAGACCCAGAAGGTTCAAAAAACCCCAAAACCTCAGGGAAGGAGGCCAGCTTTTGAGCTCACAAGTCCTCTGTTGGACAGCTGCCTTACAGTGAGATTTGGGGTCTCATGCAGATCTTTCCACCTTGCCCAAATCCCTTGCACTGATGATCCCAAATTTCCAGGCCCTGCCCCAGTGCCAGCCTGGTGCTCTCCACCTCCATGGTTTAACAGCCTGCAGAACCTCGTGCAGTGGGACAACAGTCACTCCTTTGTTGAGGTCAGGACTTAGGGGGCTGTGGAAGGAATTTGGGTTGTCCTGTGTGCAGAAGAAAGTAGCAACTGCAGTGTGAAGCACAGAGAGATACCAGCATTAAAAAAGCCACTTGAAAAATAAACTCCAGAAGCCATCAGTGCCTTCGTTCACACTGTAGCTTTGCTCCAGTGTTTCACAGTTATTTCTTAACAGCAAAATAGGCCCCAAACATTTTTCCTTTTTTCCCCTTCCTTTTCCTTTTTTTTTTTTTTTTTTTCTTTTTTTTTTTTTTTTTCTTTTTTGCTACATACTGCACAGTATGAGTAATTCAAGAAGAGAATAAAGGCTGGCATTGTATAGCACACTTTCTCATGCACACACAAACCTCCTTCCAGCTTACTGAAGGAATCAAAGGGTGGAGGGAGTGTCTCCAGCATTTCATGTAAATGACGTCTTTTTTTTTCTCCAGTTTTAATGCCACCATAAACTCAGTGTGATGAAGCATTGATGAGTAATGAGCCCATGACACATCGTACTTTTAGAACAGCTCATATATTTGGCACATGCCAAATGCCCCATCTGTGTCTTTTCTTTGTTTCCCCCCATCCCCCCAACTCAAGCACAGGTTCACAAACACCTTTGCCATGAGGAAGAAATGCAGGTTTATTTTCACCCTGAGCAGCAGTGACATCCCTCACTTTAGGGTGCTGTGAGGCAGCTCATGCCATCCAAACAGGCATCACACCCTCACCAAAGCCACTGCCTGGACAGGCCAGTGGTCACGCTGAACTGGGAGCCTCCAGCAGGCTGGATGCTTTTGTTCCTCCCTCATCTCCCACCAGGCACGGCACTGTCACCTTCCCTGAAGCAGTGTCACAACGGCCCGGAGTAGAAAGCAACCAGGACATCCTTGTGAAAAAATGCAGCTTCTTGTTCACCAAGTGACTTGGAGGGAGTCGGGGGTGAACTTGCATTTTATTGAGAATCTGCTTTTCCTGCTTTGACCTGGATTTCTTGGTAATAATTGGATTCCTGGATTTAAAACCACCTAGAAAAGAACTCAGCAAGTCCTAAGTCAGCAAGAGTGACCCAGCTGTCAGAGACAGACAGAGGACACTGTCATATGGGAGACTAAAAGCCTTGGTGGTGAATCTCCAGTGGCACAAGTGTTTCCATGCACATGTGTCAGTCCTAACCCTGCAGCGAAGTCCATCCTTTTGCCAGCTCTTCCTTACAAAGGGGAAGGTCAGGGATAGTCTCCTGGCACAGATACACTGCAGACCTCAGCCTTTACCTTCTGCTCTGGCCTCCTGAGGATTTGTGTTCCGCTGGAAATGTGGATTTCACCAGGTGGGGATGCCCAGAATGGGGAGGCAGAAGAGAATTTAACAGTGCTGGAGGCACAGCATGGGAGATGTTTTCCCAGGAAAGAAGGAGGCTGGACAAAATCAGCAGTTTTCAAATTTAGCCAAAAAGTCTATCTTGTTAGCTGGAAAGGTCTGCTTTCTTAATCATCACTGTGAGAGTACCTGTAGCATAAACTTTTGTCTCATAAAAATCCTCTCTAATGTCTAGACCAGTGTACAAAGAGTTTTAATTTCTCATTTGCATTTATCACTTTGCCTATGTTGAGATATGTGACAATATTTTATTTTAAGCTTATTTTTTTCCAATAAATTTTTCCAAGTCTTCAAATATGTAAAAGGACTCACGTCTGCTCTCCTGAGAGGTCCATGATTTCTTTCAAGGAGGCTTTCAAAGCAACATAAGGGAACTAAGGGCATAAGGAAACTACTTGAATCTTCATTGTTTTGAAAAACACATAAACATAACAGTTTTAAACCAACCACTTTTTCCCCATCGTTGCCAAAAATCCTATAATGCTTTCCACATGGCTGTTTAAGCTCTAAGAGGTGACATCAGGCTGCCATGGAGAACATAAGGGAACCTGAGCATTGCTGACAAACCATGGGCAGTTCCTTCATTTCCAAAGTTTTCAGGACCACACATGGCACAAGCACAAATTAATGGCATTTCTCAACTTGATTATGCTCATTTCCCTGGGTGACAATCTCTCCTGGATGAGATAAGCCCAGTGTTCCTTCTGGGAGCTGCTCCTGTCACTCAATTCAGCAAACAAGATCAATCAAACCACTTTATCTCCCCGTCCCCCACAACAAAAAAGAAAAACAAAAAACAAAAAGAAAAAAAAAAAAAAAAAAAAAAAAAAAAAAAAAAGAAAAAAAAAAGAAATGGCAATTTTCTCCATTTCGTAACAAAGCACCAGAAGTTGCATGACCCCATTTCTGTAATCAGAACTGTTTCCTTTTTTCCCCTCTTCTACAGGCAGGCTGCAGGGAGGATTTGAAATAAGGAACTAAATGAGTTTCTTGAAATTGGCTTTTCACAGCAGAGTTACAGGAACCACGTTGATTGAAACTAAGTCCTTGAGGAATGAATTTCTTCTGGCAAAAATAACAGTTCCTGAAATTTTATCAATCTTTTCACACCAATAATTTATATTTTAGAACTTATTTTAAGATAAAGTTGATTCTGAGGCTAATTATTTGCTTCTAGAAACAGATAAAGCTAAAAGCATGCTGATAATCTGCTGATAATCTCTCTGTACCAACCTCCTTTAGCCCCATACAAATCTTCTGGCCAGTGATAAATTTGGCAGCTCTGTTTTCAGCATTGGCTCAAACTCAGCTGATCTGAATGCTCTTTTAAAACAAAAACAAAACCAGCTCCTCCTTTACGAAATACATGGCCACTGTTCACGCCAAGCTGCAACTGGTTAGGCTGAAAAAGGGTTAAATCCCAGTTTTCCATGGCTGCATTGAGTGCTCCTATAATATTTTGCCTCCTTGGTTTTAAGTCAGCCACATGCCCACTGCTGAAACTACAATGCAGTCAGTGTCTGGATCTCTGACAAAGATCAGGCTTTCATCCCTGTTATTTGTGTTACTCCTCAGAGTTTTTTAATGGTTTTTAGCAGAGAAAAATAACAGTCATGGCTTGGAAGTGTTTCAGAATGACCCAGCACTTACGATCGTGCAGCCCTTTCAGGGACACTTTGGGATCCAGGTTCTGGCTGCTGCTCCACGGGGATGTATGTCTTTTCAGGCAGGTTTCCAGTGACTGGCACAGGAAGTATAATAATCTGTAATAATAAGGAGCAAAAGTCTACATTCACCCCAGAGACTGGGGCTTGATACTTTCAGAGAAGCTGCAGTCAAGTGGAAGAAACATTCATTTGATCACATCAGCCAGATCATGTGAGATTTCAGCTCAGCATGGTGACAGGACAGTCACACCATTCCATGTCACCTGCCACAGGAGTTGTCCTTATTCGTCACGGACATTAAGCTTTGCCTGGATCCAAATCCACACCACAACAGTTGCTTCTCCACTTTTTTTCTTAAAATCTCTTTCTGCAAGAGGCTCCTTCGAGAGCTGTCTTCAAGTCTTAGAGAGCATGCAGAGAGGTTTTTGTCTCCTTCTGTGCTCCACCCCTGCATCACTCCATGTCCTAAACACTTTAAAAAAGGGGGACCTTGAACTTCTTGCTCACATGGGGTATGTTAACCATTGCACATCAAAGTAACAGTTTTTCCGTCTTTGAGTATCCTTTTCCTTTAGCCATCATTCTCTGCTAGACAACATCTTGGATGTTTCTTTCCTCAGAAAAGTGTCTGCTAAAAGTCACTTTTTGCCCACAGCTACCTGACATCACACACAGCATCACACAAAAGCCTACTTTTCCTCATACTGGCAGTTTGGCAAGGAAACACATCAGATGGTTGATAAATGATCCTTCTGTAGGGGGGACAGAAGTGGCCTCAGAACTTACCGTAGGCCTCTGGTTTATGATGTAAACTTCACATTTTCCCAGAAGATGAAGGAAATTGCACACATGGTGAATTTGCCGTTGTCATTTGTGTAAAGATTTGAAGATGAATTAGCAACTGTCTGATCCAAAGTCCACTGAAGCCAGGAAAGGCCATAAAGAATCAAAGACAATAAAGATACAAAAGAGTACTGACAGCCAAGATAATATTATCACTTTTTTTTTTTCTTAATAAAAACAGTTCAATCAGCTCTTTCATTTATGCTCTGCGACATACAAATAAACATATTACGACACTTTTTCTTTCCTTAGCAAAAACAGCTTAACAGAATAACATCAAATCATCAGTATCAATCAATTTATTAACTCCATAGCCGAGTTATGTAAGGAATTAATTTTGTACTCAGAGACAGACTAATCTGAGACTGCAAAACTGTACCTGTTACTAATTCACAGGTGCAGAGGGAGGGACTGGGCTTCTGATGGGCAAAATAAGAATTAGCTGCTTCCAACTGTCCAGTGTATCATGAACTTCCTTGGATTTAACATACTTCCTCTGCCCCTACATGAGCCATACTCCGACCACAACTCAGACAAGATTATCAGGCAGCCACCAGCAGGCAAAAGCAAGGGGTATTTGCCCAACAGGAAGTACAGCAGTCCCCCCCTCCTGCTTCCTCCAGCTCTGAATCCAGTTTTCTGTCCAGAAACCTTGCTCAGCTGAAAAAGAAATCAATGTTAGCCATTTGCCTGGGATAAGATTGCAAGTCTTTTGGCCAAGCCAGGGCTCCTGCTGCAGACCAGCCCGCAGGGGAATGCAGCCGTGCGTTTGCAGATCACTGGTGCAGGACATGCACAGGGGAAAGACACACATCCCTCCAGGAAATCCCGGGGAGAGAGATGGAGTCCTGCCCTCAACCCTGTCCAAAGGGTTTAGTACTCCTCCAGAGCCTGACAAATAGATGGCCTTTGTCTGATGCCCCCGAGGGCAAATGCAAGCTAATAAAAACTGGAGTCCACACAGATAACATATAATTGTAACTGGGTTTTAGGCAATGGTCTTCCAGGCTATCTCATTATTCTCTTTGAATAGGCTTTGAATTACACTTTTGCAATTTTAGATAAAAGGGAACCAGCATTAGCAAACTGAGTTAGATTGAACAGTTAGAATTAATGGGTACTTTGATTTCATCTTTTCACTTTAACCTTGAAACCAGCAATCAGGCAGCAAAATCATTTTCCCCTGCTCATGTTTTCTTCCTTCAGTCATCTTTCTCTATTCTGCCCTCTCAGGCACTTGCTTCTGGTTTGTTTGACTTTGGCCAGGCTGCATTTCCAGTCCATGGGTGCTCTCTGAAACACCAGTGCCCACGTCACAACATTTTCTGTATTGAACTGTGAGTATTTGTAAACCAGGATGAAGTAAAAATCTTTCTGTTGGTGGTGACCCAACCAGTTCTTCTGGCTGTGCTTTATTGAGTCCATTGTAATGGCCATTAGTGTTGTGGAGTCTGAATGAATGATAACAAATTCCACTTACTTTTGTTCCAGTGGCTTATACGGAGCAGAAGAAATCTCTGAGGAGCTCTCCCACATGTTCTGCTTTAGCCTCAAGCAGACATGGTCCTCCCAAGCAAGCCTAAATCAGCTATTCCCAGCCATGAGCCTCTGACAGCCCTGAAACGAACTTATTCTTAGTCTTGCACATAAAACTAAAAAGCACACAAATCCTTAATTGATGTGGCTCTGAGTAATGCAACCAGATTCATCCAGCAACATCAGGATTCCTAAATTTCCACCATAAAGGCCCCAGATTTCCTGGTGGAGGGGGAGAACCCTCACATCTCCACCAGACCTGCTGTGGAGGCCTAACACAGACTGGAATGTGCTTGCAGTCTGATGCCAACAACACTGCAAATAAAACATGTGCAATAAATGCACAGCTGATTTGTACAACAGCTTTTTCTGAGTAGCAGCTAGATGTGCCTTTTCATTTATTCATGTATTCCATAGTTCCCACAGGCTAGGCCACCTCCCAGACTTCCCTCTGCTTTGGACCAAAGAGGCCACACAAATGATAACAGTGGCAGAAGTTACCACAAAAGCATCATGTCCCACAATCCCTCCTCTTTTCATTTTTCCTCCACAATATTTATTTGGGAAAAAACAGTGTTTTCACAGGATTTACAATCCACAAAGCCATAAAGACTTGTGGAAGGAAAAAAAAAATCTCAGGTGATACTTAAGAAATTCCTCATTTCTAAACCTCAGTGGATTAAAGTTTCTGCCCTAATGACCCGTGTGAGTGCTTTTGTGTAAAACTTTGAATAACTTTATTGATTACATTCTGTATAGCACAAGTCTCTGGACTCTTACTCTTGTTTTTCTCTTCTAAAAAGCTCCTATAAAGACACACAGTACCAGAATGGATTAGTGCATTAGCCCTTGCCTTTGCAGACTTATTTGCAATCCAGAAAGGATTTGGATGAAGGGAGTCTTACCAGGCAGGATCACACTTCTTAGTGGAAAATATTTCCCTACTGAAAAAATGGGAAACGTAACATTTAGCACAATTCAACCTGTTTGATTGCCTTTTCTGTGCTGAGGCACGGGGGTGGCTACAGAAACAGCACCACCAGGCAGCACTGGGATGCCTCCACAGGGCTACCTCAGAGCTAGGATAGTTTTCATAAAGAGCTTTCTCAGAAGAAGATAAAAGAAAGCCTTTTGGTAAAGCTGAATGGGAGAGTCCAGCTGGCATAACAGAATGTACAGGTGAAAAATGAGGTTTATTGGCAAAATGTTTGAATCTGACTGAAAGAGCAGCACAGTGCCCACAGTCTTCTCTTTCCTCTGACAGGGTCACCATAACCGTTTTCCTCTTGGTGTTTTCCAACACAAGGCTCTTTCACACAAGAAAATAGATTACAAGGTGAATAGAAGTTTTAGTTTTAAAATTACCTACAGGGCTTTCAGTCTGTTTTTAGAAAGGAAACAGGATTTCTGTCTAAAACCAGACTCTCCACCCTCTCTTTCTACCCTCCCTTGTCCTTTCCACCTGTTTAGATGTTTTCACAGTGGGATAACACATTCATTCCCTCCAGACCAGGGCTCAGCTGTTAGGAATGGAAAATAAAACCCAAGTTTGCAAAGTATTTTTAGCCCAGGGAAAATAAAGCGGTTGCAAATACCATCCACCCAAGCTCCTCTGGCTTGTGCAGATCCCTGCCTAGAAAGAAAGGAAACCACAGGGCCAGGCTGAGCCCACTGATTTTATACCCATGCCAAGTACTCCGGAGTGACTCACCCAACAATGCCACCCTTCTTTTTCTGTCTGTGTGAAGGTGCCCTCCCCAGAGGCCACATCAGCTGGTCCTTGCCATGGCTGTGGCACTGCCACAGATGCACTCAGCCCGTGGCTCTCACCCTCAGCAGAGCTCATCTGTTGGTGACTGGCTCACCACCAGGTTGCAGATGGGTCTCCTGTTTCCCTCTGATCTCCCCAGCCTCGAGGGACTGGCCTTCTGAGAAAAGGCAGCGCGTAAGGGGATACAACACTAAACAGATGACACATATTTTAGATCCACCTAATGGCTAATCCTCGTTTCCAGCCTCCCCAAGTGCCATTTGTCTTTAACAAATGGCCACACCGGCTGTGGAGATGATATTTTAAAAATGTCTTTGAAAGGGCTGACGTGCCTCTAATGGCATCTGCAGCATGTGTGCCCCTGACAGTTGTCCTCTGTGCTGTCAGGCTGCTCCTACTTTGCAGGTAAAAGCAAAGTATTCTGAAATAGAAACTGTAAACTGTCAAGGAAATGTGTTTAGAAGAAGCATGTCCTGAATGGAAGAGGTGGTTTTAAGAACCAAAGAGAGGAGGATCTAGAACACACTATCATCTATGGCTAGGTCTGAGCATCCTTGGACTGTGAGCTGTAAATTGAGTTTATGCTGAAGTTGTAGCAAAGCAATGATTTCTTCACTGCTGCATTGACTGTGCAGCATCTTGTACGCAACAGAAACACTGGATGCTGGCAAAATTGTCCAAACATTGCTGAGAGGAAGATACAAATCCTGAAAATATCCTTTATGTAAATTTTCCGGTTTTCCATCTCTGTCTTGGGAAAATCTGGAGATTTTGTACAACTCCCTGGGACATCCCCCTGTGCACATCTCAGACAGGCCCCCTGTAAAGCAGAAAAAGCATCCAAGCTCAGCTCTGCAGCCTGTGCCCAGGGATCCTGTTTTTAACATGAAACACAGGCCCAGCTCAGTTCCCACTCATCCTATTGCACCCCCCAACACAGAAGTGTTTCCATTCCCATGCATTGTCTGGGAGGACAAGAGCTGGCCCAAACAGAGCCAGCCCCGTGCTGCTTTTCACAGCAGGGCTGGCCAGGTGCCAGGGCTGGCCCTGTGGGCTGGGTGCAGGGACAGCCCGAGGTGCCCCCAGTGCCTTGGACATACTGCACACACCAAAACGCTGCAGCGGTGTGTGCACACCAGGTCTCACAAGGGCCATACTTGTTATGAAGGCATCACAAACAGCTCAGACATATCCTCCTGTCCAAGAAATCCTGGAAAGAAATATGGCAACTCCTTTGGGAACCATTCAACTCTGCTCCATCTCCATTTACTTAGTCATCAGCAGCATGCTGCTGTGGGCTCACTTAGTTGTGGGAGTATTCCCAACAGACCTCCTTAAAAAGCACTTTCTATTTAAGACCAAAAAACAGCTGCTGATAATGCTGCCTTAATCTGGCCATTTTGCTTCTGGCTTCTATAGATTCCACATTTTTCCTATCCAGTCAGCACAACATGCAGTTTAGCATCCATTGCCTGGGATTTCTAGAAATGCTCAGCACTGACCTGACTGATCTCAGAACACTCAGAACACCGAGTGTGCTTTGTTTTCCTCTACCTTTTATTCTTGAAAAGATGGAGCACCCACAAATAGCAGATGATCTGCAAAGTTAAGGCACAGTTATTCCAGTAGCTGACACACTGCTCCATGATCGCTGGCTATTTTCAGCAAATGTAATCCCAGTTTATCTTCTGCAAAATCCTTAGCATGTTATTTCTGGGAGTTCAAGTTATAGCTGCTATGATTTTTGAGTGTACAATTTAAGGAAACTGTTCTATTATTCCATCCAGTTTGGAGACTTGGAGGAAAAACATCTTCCTGAAGCTTTCAGTCCTTCTACAGGGAAGTGAGTAACATATACCTGGTATTACCTATTAGCAAGTGTTTTAACCCTTCCCAGGTCTGGCAATATTGCTGCTAGTATATAGCATAAATTCCTTGGGAATTAGGCTTTTTTTTTTCCTTTTAGTAGCTCTCGGCTGAGGCACCCCCACCAACCCAACCAGCTTTACCCACCTTGGATTCAGGGTGTCAGTGAAGACCTATCTAAACAACTCTGTTTCAGAACTCCCAGCCTCTCCTTGGACATCACCAGAAGTAAAAAAGTTTTTAAGAACAATGAAAACATTAACAACATGAGCCAGATTTTAAATGGCAGAATCTTTGTTTATCAAAAGATATCTTTCAATTTTAAGCAAGGATTCTCTTAAATGCTGGCTTTCAGGCTTTTTCCCAATTCTAGGGACCCAGGGGGGCAGTGTCCACCGAAGACTATGCCACAGCAAATTCAAGCACACAAGGCCAAAACAAGAAGTCCTGTTTTTCTCCTTTTAAGCTCCAGAGAGGCCAATAAGAAATCCACAGACCTCAAATGATTCTGCCAACCATAGCAGAAAATATCTACTGTGGAGTAACATTAGCAAAAGTCTGCCTACAGGTCATGAGTTTCTTCAAGAGTGACTTTTTTCCCAGATGGTCTTTTCGAGCAGTCTCACAAAACCTTTGCTACAATTTCCTGTTATTTGCAGGATGTAAGGCAAAAAAAAAAAAATGGGCATTTTAGTCAAGGCACACATAGCCAAAGCCCTCTATTCAGAGTCTAGCTCAACTGAAATTGTTGTTAAACTGGTAGTGACAGGACCAGGCTCCAGCAGACACCAAGTGTTTCTGAAAAGTCCAGTTTCCATGACAGGGAAACTGGAGAAGCAGTAAATTTTGTCATTTCTTGACAACAAGAGCGCTCTGGGTGCTGGCTGGAGCTTGGGTGTTGCATTTTTACTACACAACATGAGGATCCACTTTACAAATGAGCACAAACAACCTCCATCCATCTCTTCAGCAAGATGCACACTTAAAAATTTATTTATAGCTGCTAAAAATCTCATCTTCCAAATGCTTTCAAAAGAAGTTGAAAGGCTCCTCAGCTGTGACTTGGATGTCAAAAATAGTATTTGGAGGAGTCTCAGTTGTTCTCTGAGGGAGAACAGATTGTTTTACTGACTAACCTGACATAGATGTTTGAATCAGAGGACTAAAAGTGGACTTTTGCTTTCTCAGAAGCTGGGCAGCAGTTGCCTTGCCTTGCACTAACAGCTTCTGGGTACCTGGTCCCACATGTGAGCAGGTGAATAATTGACAGATGGTTTTCTTTATGCAGCTAAGTAATAACTTTCAACATTATGTCAGGAGAGATTAGGAAGGGGGGAAAAAACACACTGAAGAAAGCTGGGGCTTAAACTTGTTACCCGGCATCCCCCCCATGCCAACCACAGCCGGGGCGCCCAAAGGTGCTCGTTAGAGAGGGTGTTTACAGGTGAGCCATTATCGGGTACTGAGATAAAATACTGCCCTGGAAAAGCACATTTAATAAGCTCCAGCTGCCTGGGAAATTAAAAGCAAAATTCCTGCAGCAAATAGTCGATCTGAAAAACAACCAGTAGTAGGGCTGAAACAAAGGAGCTGAGCTTGAAAAAGAGATCTGTGACTGAGTCAAGCTGCAGTTTGGAAAGGCTATCAGATGGATGTTTGCCTAGCTTTGCTTTTTTGCAGAGATTTGCTCCTGCCAGCACAAGGAGCTGCTGAGACCACAGCTTGTCTTCTTTTGCCTTTGTATCCTTACTTGTGCCCCCAGACTTTGCTGCCGTGAGATCATAGGCTGTGTTTCTGGGCTGGCTTAGAAAAATGCAACAGTTTGCAGAGGTGTAATAATGTGATTTATTTCAAAACAGAACTTAAAACAGAAATAGAAACAAACAGCGAGGCCTGGCAGCCCCTCTCCCCTCCCATTCCCAAAAGTTGGTTGTCTCCTGTTTCTCTTCCCAATTTTCTGTTGGCTCAGCTGGCAAAAAAAATGGGGGTGATTAAACCTTTTTTCCTAAAGGCAAATGGGAACAAGACCCCACTGGCTTCCCTCTGATGGCACAAAACCCCATCAGGGCTGCAGGACTGGTGCTGCCCTGTGACAGGCACCCACTGCCTCCATCCTCTGCTTGCAGAATAGCCCCCACCCCGTGCTAGCCCTTTTTCAATAAAATAAAACACAAAGTAGCAAAATAAATGCAGCCTACCTGACCTCAACAGCTCTATCTTCCCTTCCCTTTTGGAAGGGAAATCTGTATTGAGAACCTCGAGACTGATTTCCTTGTTCATTTAAGGAGGACCCAAAGGGACAATCAGTGGCAGAAGAGGGCAGAGAGAGCCACACTGGCTTGAAGTGAACTGGTTTGGGTACCAGAAGCAGCACAGCCCTGTACAGGATAATTCACTCTTGTTCTTTCCAGCCTAATGGAAACAGAACATGCCTTCTCTCGCATTTTCTTTCCAGGAGGCCTGGCACATCTGGGACTATCATCAGCTCAGACTTCATCTGTTTTATGGCAGGATTCCAGTAAGTGTTGCCCATGGATAGTGAAAATGGTTTTTTTTAATGCTTTCCCGGGGCAGGATAGGGATTTTGGCCCTTCATTTGGCCTTTCATGCACCTTCATTTCCATTATTTTCCATGGCTGCATAAAAAATTTTAAACTAGATGTGTGTTTAGTTTAGAGGGCCAGTGTTGTTCAGAAAGGACACTGGTGATCCTTCCCCATGTGAGAAAAATGCTTTTTGTTATTCCCACAGAATCCACTGGAGTTACAGACACACATTTTTCATCAAGGCGGATTAATGATGTTTCATTGTGGTTGTACACCAGCAAATCATTAATGCAATTTCCATCCTATCACCCATGAACACAGCTTTTTAGTTGTTCATGACCCTCATGACCAAATTTTACTGGATCAAAATTGTCCCTTCTGTTTATTTTTGAGTATCAGAAAACTGGCATGGCTTACTTGTGCTTCAAAAAGCAAACAAGCAAATGCATAACTGGGCCCTGGATGCCAACAACAGCACTGCATGTTTATTGTGATGGTTGGACATACTGGCAATAGATTTTGAGTATACTGGTGAAATGGTAAAAGCAGATTAAGTATGCAGAAAACTGGTTGAGTAGCTTTGAAGTTGTGACAATAACCATTTTCAAAGGCAGTCAAAATTTCCATTACGTTTCTTGGCTTGGTCTCACTTCAGGAGGCTAGGTCTTGCACACTTGGTAGAACTTGCTAATCAGTTTTTTCTGTTTTATCTGAAGTGCTTTTCACTTCGGGGGCAATTGTGAAGCAAAATAGAAACAAGGAACAGTACAGTCCACACAGACATTTAAGGTAGCCAGGAACAGTGCACTCTTGGAGGCAAGACTATCCTGAGGCATGGGCAGAGCTGACTTTTTTGTTTCCCTGTTTGTCTGCACCAAGGCTAAATAGTACTTTCTAAAATTCTCTTAGGACTTTATAAGATTGTCTAGTCTGTCACTCCTCAATGTGACCCTCTCATTGTCAAACCCACCAGATGGGAATTTTAGGTGTTTGCTGAATCTGTGCAATGTGTTCTAGCTAATCAGTTTTTAGAATATATCACTAAAATTTCCTATGCCATTCATTCACTTTACATCTTCTCCTTCATTTTTCCCCTGGCAGCAGGAGCAGAGCTGGGACTGCCAGCAGTAGTGAGCCTTTTTGGGATCAAAAACACCCTTTACAGACTGCAGAGAGCCAAGGGTAGCATGGACTACAAACAACAATTTTTTTCCTGATTCACAGTTTGAAAATTGATAGAGCTGCGGGTTTCCAGAAATTTGACCTAAACTGAGTCCATCTAAGTTATTTCTTACTCCTGCATCCTATGTTTTCTTTCAGTAGCTGGGCATTCTCTTCCAGCCAAGGGGGTAAAAAAAGAGGAAAACCTTCAAGTACATTTCCCTTTTCAGTGTGTAGGAGGGAAAGAGTGGAACTGCCCAGCGGCAGCAGCACGTGGCCACCCAAACCCTCAGGTCCATGTGATGGCACAGCTGATGATGTGGACAGAGGCAGAGGCAATCCCAGCCTCTACTGAGCCCAAAGCTGCTGGGCTGGGGAGCAGAATTGTTCAAAAGCTCCCCCACGCCACCTCCCCAGACAGCCTGGCCAAAGGGCAGGTCAGGCTGAGACAGTTCATTCCCTTCTCCTTGATCTTTCCCTTCTCCTTGATCTCCCAGACTTCACAGGAAGTCTTTGAAGCAGGGCAAATGAGGGCAAGAGCTGCTGCCTTAGGTTTAGATCCCCACAAATTACATCCATCTTTCACCCAGCCAAAGATGTTCTGCTGAACAATAGATGCAGATACTGGAGGCTCATTAAGGCCCTTTTCTCCAAGCCCCAAGCTGGAGCATATCCAGGTTTTCAAAGGCTGGACATCATTTAGCCAGTGTGCATCCTCCAGAGCATCTCTGAGGAAGACATTTAGCTTGTTAGCCTTAATATCCCTTGAAGATTTCAGACATATGATTCCTGCTCATTTTTTAAATGTGCTTCAGATTTAGTCTGAAGGGGGAAAAATCTGAATTATTCCATTCTCCAGGAAAATGTTACAAAACTGGTTGCCCTTCTAGATCCATTTCATGTTTCTTTGCAGTTTTTTGTTAAAAGTGGGAGAAACAGACTGTAAGAAAACAGGGCTGCATCTGATTTCCATTCATCTGAGAGGGTATGTTTCAAATGTTGCACAGCATTTTCTAACATAATTAATAGAACAAACTAATTTTTTTTTTCATTCATCTCAAGAATTTATTGCAAGTGCCAAGTGATAACTTGGACGTAAATTAGCCCTTCAGCATCAGAAAAGAAATTCAGAAGTCTGGGTGGGACATTTTGAAGGGCAATTGAGATTTATAATATCTGATTTATAAATTGTGATTTATTCTCTGCAATTTAGGAACTGTGATTTACAATTTATTTACTGTGATTTTACTGTGACTATTCCTTTATCGTGTACTTTGTTTCTCTCAGGTGTCTTCATCTTGTTCATATGTCATGAAGTCATTTGTTTATTTGCAAAATTTGCTGAAAACCTCTAAGTTAAGTGGAAACAGCATAATGGTACTTATGAATTATGAAATTAGACCTTCAGAGCTCAGGCAATAGAAGTACTAAGTGAACTTAAAAGAAAATGTGGCAAAAGCACAGTTCTCTGTGTGCTGAGTTTCAGTTCTGCAGTGCTTACCTGGAGCCGCACCAGCCGAGTGCTGAGATGGCTTCGTCCTGTGCCTGAGCTCCTGACTGCCTGTGCATTTCCTGATCAAGCAAAAGGCCATTCCTGGGGCACTGTGGGGGATGGAAGAGACTCCTTAAAAGATGCCACAGCCTAGAGGGGTGGTTACTGCAGCAGAGCTCACCTGGCCCTGCACTGCCTGGGCTGAGGTGGGACGGAGCAGGGAGATGCTTAGAGACCACAGAGACTCCCAAGCAACAGGACAAGAGGACACAGCCTTAAGCTGCACCTGGGGAGGTTTAGGCTGGACATCAGGAGGAATTCCTTCACAGGAAAGGTGATTTGGCATTGGAATGAGCTACCTGGGGAGAAAGTGGAGTCATCGTGCCTGGAGGTGTTGCAGAAAAGATGGGATGTGGCACTCAGTGGTGTCAGTGGGTGACAAGGTCGGGCTGGATCATAGGTTGGACTCGATGATCTCAAAGGTCTTTTCCAACCCAGTTAATTCTGTTATTCTGTGATTCTGATTCTGCACTTGCTCCCAGGAGCAGCATCTCCTCACAGCCCAGCCTCACCCCGCACCTGAGGGACACAGGAGTAAATCCAGCCCCTCCACAGCCATTACACACACTCTAAATACAACAGCTACTCATGGCATGAAACTTGTCTCCCTGAATGATTTTGTTTGGGTGTACAACACAGCGCTGGCCAGGGTGCAACTGCTGCCAAGCCCTTACCCTCCCCTTCCACCCTCAGCCTCCAACCAAACTAATGCCAGTGCTGTTGGAAGTAGGATGTCATAGTGCAGCACACACATACACAGGATCCCTTTAGATTCTGGTTTATATCTGCAGTGAGAACCGTGGCAGCTGTAAAAATATATTTTGTTCTGGTCACTAAGCTAAAGATTTTTTTTCCCTCTAATTTCATACACAGTTACTAAAAGAGTCCAGGCTTTTGGCAGTGACATTGCACAGTTCTGTCAGCTAATCCCTACCCCCATACACAACTTTAAGAATTATTAATGAAAATCCACCCTGGCCTGTATGATTAATATATTTAAACAATTTGAAAATGGACATGCTTTTCATTGTTGTCTGGTTTACAATGGGACGCTTCATCAGAATGGAAGAAAGTGGAATGTTAACAGGGCCAGAACATTAATTACTTACATCTGAGTCTCCCAAGCTCAGTAACCAGCTACAAGCACGCATATCTGTAAGTGACAAACAGATTTTTACAAGGCATTACACCAAATTTATCTTGTCCTAGTGGCTGGATATATCAGCGTGTCCACAGAGCTCCTTAATTTTGGTTGAACACAGTGCTCTGCATTTACTGCCTGCGCTTCTGGGCAAGTGCTGCTTGGACAGCAAGAAGGGTTTGATCCTGGGGTTATCCCACAGGATCATCAATGTGGGAGAGATGTCCAAAATCACCTATTCCAACCATTAACCAGCACCACCATAACCACCCCGAAACCATGTCCCCAGGTGTCACATCCAGACACCTCTTGTGAGTCCACCACCCCTCTGGGCAACTTATTCCAATGCCTGACCACTCTTTCAGTGCTTGACAACCCTTTCAGTGAACAGCTTTTTCAATATCCAATCTAAACCTCCTCTGGTGTTACCTCTTGTCCTGTCACTTGTAACCTGGGAGAAGAGCCTGACCCCACCTCTCCTCAGGTAGTTCAGAGAGTGAGGTGTCCCCTGCTGGTGACAAACAGGGTCCATCTGCCTTAAAGAGGGAAAAGGATTTTTGTGCAGGAGTTAGCAGGGCTCATGGAAAGAGCTTTGCACTAGACTTGAAGGGAGAAAGAGAGAAAACCAGACCTGCTAGAGATAAGCCAGGGCATGGCCACCATGATCTGAGGGGTCTTTTCCAACTTGAATGATTCTATTATTCTACAATCAAAAAATCTAAAATTCCACCCCTGACACCAGGCTCAAAGCAAGGTATTGATCTGCAGGGTCTTCCTGTTTCTTCTCTCATTCCTTGCCACCAGAAGGACAGAGAGGAGCACTATATATGCTCCAGATCCCTTAACCAGTCATCCCAAGGCCCTGAAGTCTCTTGACTGAGCTCAGACTTCTTGTAGGAACTTCACTGTTGTCCAGCTGGAATATCAGTAATGAATAGCAATCTGAGGGCTGCACCAAGGTTGGGAAGATTTATCTTCATTATCTCCACATCTTTAACCTGGGTGCTAGGGAGACAGCAAACATCCCCATCAAGTGGGTCCAGTTTGCATGAGGGCCCTTCTGTTTCGTCAGGAACAGAGAGTCTCCCATGACCAATAACCAGCCTCTTTTCCTTTTTGGAAGCAGTTTTGAGGTGGGACATAGGCTGATACCTCCATAGGAGAGAACCACTGTCATTGTCACTGCTCAGTTCCACTGTCATCTGCTGTCCAAGGGCACCTTGGGGTTGCCTCTGTCATCCAAGGGAGCATGCAGGAGCACTTTGAAGCAGCCCAGGTGTGAATACACCAGCAGTAGAAAAGTATTAGTGAAACCAAGCCTTCCCTCTGCAACAGACACACACAAAAAGCAAGCAGTTTTATCCTGTTACTTGAATAGGAAATTATCAATTACCTTTGGGGTTTGGGACGTGTTAAGCAGGGCAGTCATGAAGGAGACATGTCTGCTCTGCTGGACAGGGACTTGTCCCCTCTCTATTAAGTGTGTTCAGCCAGGTGGAGACAGGCTGGAGAATTCTGTGTGTTCTATCTGCCTGTTGGGAGTGTCCCAGGGAAGGCAGGGAGTGTCATTCCAGTCATCTCTCCCAGGTTCCCTCCTCTGACACAGAGCACTCTGGCCCTGGGCCTGGTTAGTGGAGCACTGGCAGCCTCTCCTTGTCATTACAAAGGCATTTCTGTGGATGCAAATGGGCTTTTTGTAGGCATATCTGGAGCTATATGAGGCTTTAGGCACCCAAAATACGTCCTCAGCACCTTGCACTCGACGCTCACCCCCAGCACCCACAGCTCTGTGCACAGAAGTGTACAAATGTGCTTGTCTGTGCTTCAGGGTGTCACCAGCAGTGCCCCTGGACTGTGCTGCTCAATGCTGCCTCAATCCCAGGCCCTATCATGACCACAGATGTGGCATTTTTCTACTCATGTCACACAAATGGCTCGATTCATTCAGCAGCCTCTGAGCAGGCCCTTGAATGATGCTCTGTGTGATGGCTGTGGCCAGGGTGGCTTTCCTGCCGGGCCCAGGGGGTGACAGGGTGGTGTGACTCTTGCTTCAACAATGCCTGCATTCCTCTGGGGACTACAGGGGGTGTGACTCCAGCTTCTGGGGCTGGGGGGACAGACACAGATTTCTCCCCTCCGAGTGTCAGACTCCTTGAGCTGTCCTGAGGGAGGAAGGTCATTCCTAGCCTTCCTACTCAGCCCACTGCACATGACTGCCAGCAATGAAAGATGCATTTATCTGGAGTCAGTGGGAGCACAGTTTCTTTCCAGAAAGCTGTGAGAGCAGTCACCACTACAGATGTGAGTCTGCATCCCTTGGAAAAAGGAGAAAAGTGACCTTTCCTCAGCCACTGGGGTTTGCACAACCAGCCTGTTGCTGCACTCCTGGGTAGCCACTTCTGATGAAAGACGTGGTCCTAGTGAGGTCCTTCAGATGTGAAAGGATTGGCAGCTGATTTCAGGAGACTCCCAGGTTCTAATGAAGTAAATAATAAAAAGATATCATAATTTAAAAGTGTAATAATTAATATCAATGACTAATGAAAAATAAATTGAATAATAAAAGACGGTTTTAAAGTACTAATGCTTAACATTTTAAAATTGATTGCTATCAGGTGTGCAGCATAAGCCATAATAAGATGTATAACTTAAAGTTTCCCTTTCCTGACTTCTTGTGCTTTTAAGACAGCAGAGGTATGGCTGGAGTTTTAAGGAATCTGTCTTTTTTAACTTTAATGTATTAAAGATATATTAATATGTTAATGCAGAATTAAGGATATGAACATTTAAAAGTCATGCCTTGTTCCTGCTCAATTAAATCTGTTGTGTGACAGCAGAAGCCTTTTCTTCCTCCTCTTGCCTCCCTAATTGACACTTGTTGTCAGTTTAGTGACACTCTTAAAAACCCTACAGCACACACAAGTACAAGAACTTGCACACACCAGCTCTAGAAACCGAGTAGCTCAATCAAAGGCTGAAAACATTGTTATGATTTTCATTATTTTGCATTGGGCACTTTTCAGGATATCAGCCCTGAAGTGACCCAAGCTGTGGAGTGTGAATGGCAGCATGTGAATGCATGGGAATGCTGGGATGTTGGCTGCAGCAAGGATGGATATTCTGCAGCTTGGGGCAGCCAGTCCACCAGACAGCTGGAGGCTGTAGGTCAACATTGAGCTCTGTTTGTTGTTCCTCAGAAGAGACAAATGTCTCCTCCACTAGTGTTTTCCTTCTTTAATATCCAGACATCTGGTACCACAAAAAATAAAGTACTATTCAAAGCAGTGTCTGTGCAAACAACAGATAAAGCAAATGCCAAGCCAAGATGCTTTAGAGGTGCCGACATCTCCAGATCAGAAAGGGAGGACTAGGCCAGAGGCAAGAAAATATCTCATCTTCCCACCACATGACATTCAGGGAAGTAACTGAATCTAGGCACTTTAATGTCATCAGGATTTCAGGTTTTGAGCATTTGTTGCAGGATGTGTTCTCGGGAAATGAAGAAAACTGAACAAAAGCCCCACAAGATGAAGCTCTCTCTAGACTCACAGATATGCAGATCAGAATGTCCTTGTATTTAGAAATGGACTTGCAGGGAACACAGTTCCTTATTTTCTCAGCTGGCTTACCTGAAATCAAGCTGATCCCAAGTGAGCTGTCTAAAGGATGAACTCTGACAAATGGTGCCAATTGCTTCTCCTGTCTTTGGCATTACTATGAATACTCATCACATAAGGATATTCTGGAATTTGCAAATGAACATACATTGCTCTCCAAAAATTTCAAACCCTTGCTTTCTTTGGACTATATATACAAACCATATCTACAGTGTATGAGGACAAGATAAAACTAGGAAAGTCTCATCATTTGGGGACCGTAGAGTGAAAGTTACTTGAACTTTCTTTTCATTAAAGAGGAAGCTTGAAGCTATGAATACGGGTAAATTTATCAGTCCTCCTTCTCAGTTTCCTGGAGCTGGACTGGGCTCTCAGGTGTTTGCATTCCATACTTTGCCAATAGACCTCCTCCTGGAATTATCAAAGGGTCCTTCCACAAGAAGCAGAGTTTAATCTTGGTTTTCCATGTGTAATCTTGGCACTGTGGGATGGCACAGTACAAGAAATTAGGGCAGTGATGTACTAAAGCAGGTTTTGTGCTTTGCTTTAGGGTCAGTCTGCAGGTGCCTGGCTTTTTGGCAAAGCTCATGAAGAGAGGTGCCTGTGGTAGTAACCTCTGTGGCATGGGATAGAGGAAGTCACACCCACTTTGATTTCTGTAATCACTTTATTGGCTATTAAATCCAAGCCAAACAGCACATGCTTATGGAGCATACAGCATTCATCTGCACGAGATATTGGGGCCCTGGTAAAAAAATACAAAGAAGCTGCATCAGGATAAAAACAAAAGGTTTCCCTAGAAATCCTGTGAACACCAAGATTCTTCTGCAGTGCAGCCAGCCAGCTAAAGGGTGGAGTTCAGGGGGTCTGGCTTGGGGGCTTCCACCTCTTGTATGCTTGAGGGATACAGGGGAGATGGTGCCCAGAGGTGAGGTTTGTAGTGAGACTCACACGTGGGATTTGTTTAAAAATGCCACACGCAATTCCCATCTACCAGCACAGAAGATCCTAAGAACAGTAGGGTTGCAGGTTCTGGGTGTGTCAGTGCTGGACTCCACTCTCAGTTCCCTTGCTCCAAATGGGTCTTGTGGTCAGCAATGACAGTTACAGGGACACTCAGTGGTGGCTTTATCAATAGGTGACTCCACTGGCTTAAATCCGTAGGCTGCAGGCAAAGGAAGCAGCACTGTCAGGGTGCAGCACCTTGGCTCTAAGGAGGTTTTGGACTCTCCCCAAGAAACATGTCTAGTTAGGTACTTCATCCAAATGAGTGGAAAGCATGGCAAGGAAAGCACAGAAATAAAGGAGGGCAGCAGCTGTAAACCCCTGCCCTGCAGTGGCTGTGACAAAGCCTGCAGTGGCTGTGACAGAGCCTGCAGTGGCTGTGACAGAGCCTGCAGTGGCTGTGACAAAGCCTGCAGTGGCTGTGACAGAGCCTGCAGTGGCTGTGACAGAGCCTGCAGTGGTTCACATCACCGTGGATCTCATGGAAAAGAGAAAGCCGCACTCTGTGTTAGAGATCAACACAAACCTTTGGCTCTTCCTGACACCTTTCCAGAGGGGCTCAGCCAAAACCGCTCGCCCCACTTGCACCCAGCCCAATGAGCTGTGACAAATGCCAGCCAGTGGCAAAGGCAGGGATGCTGCTGAACAGCTACAAGGAGCCCATTGTCCCCTTGGCCACTTCCCCTTCAGCAACTGAGCTGGCTCTGACCCGTCTGGGAGTCACTGGGGGTGAGCTGGGGCAGGACAGCTTTGCAGCAGGTGGTGCCACCTGTGCTGCCTAATCCCATCGAGCTCACAGCCACCACCCCGCTGCAGGGGTAGGGCCGTGAGTCAGAGCCACAGGGGGTGCGAGCTGCAGCCCTGGCTCCAAGCAGAGCGTTCACACACTGGAGCTGTGCCTCTCAGGCTGCTGATGAATGTCAGTGTGAGACAGATGCCCGCCCTGTTAGTCCTTCTCTCGTTGGGAAATGCAGTTGGGGTGCTGCTGGCAGGCAAGGAGCTGACGTTTGGGAACGCAGAGCTGTGCACGCTCCCCTCTAAGTCACCCACAGCAGGGACTCCATGCCAGCTTCCACAGAGACTGGGCTTGGAAGGAGGCTTCCTTGGAGAAAGTCCATGCTGCAAACTGTCGAGCAAACAGGCACTGCAGACACAAATCCTTTGAAGAGGAAGCCGTTTTTAGCAGCGTTATCTGTGAGTGTGTCCAGTTCAAACTAATTCTCCAACAGCTTCCTGCATTGCAACCCAACTACTGAAAAATAACAACAAGGGCCCAGATGCCAAAAGGCTTAGGCAGCACTACACTCCTTCAGTGAATTAGGAATCACTGGGAAAGGTGTTCTTATTTAGCAGCTGGTAAGAACTGTTAAGAGTCTGGACATCAGTATCTAACACAAATGGCTCTGAAATTGTGCTACAGTCTCCTGTCAGATGCATCGATTCCTCAGGGCCAGAATAAGAAAAGGTGCAGTTTTAAATAACTGGCCACAGAGACATTTCGATGGGCAGAATAAAGGAGTGCTTCTGGAGGAACTGGACATGGGAGTCCCCATGCTGGATATCAGCATTTGCCCCTCTCACTGAACAGTATCCAGCTCAGGTAGGTCTCTGTGCCACTTCTGAAGGCTCAACAGAAGATAAGTGAGAGAAGCAAGCTACTCTCACTACTTCACTGGGCAGGAGCCTTCACTTCCACTGGGAAAATTTAGATAAGCTTGAAAACTCCTACTCTCATCCAGGAGAAAGCAGAAGACTTTAGATGGGTGAGACAGAGCTTTTCCATCCTGCCAAGTTTTTTTGATCTTCCACAAATTTCCCTCATTCATGTTGAGATGAAACTGAGACCTTTTGAAATTATATGTGTCAAAAAAAGAAAGCCAGACCCCAGAATAATCAGCAGGTCTGAAATCAGGGCTGTCACCTGGGACACGGGAGGCCCAATTCAGTTCACCATGTTCCCAGCCTTCTGGGGAGTTGAGGTTCCCCAGAAGTTCTTGGCTGGCTACCCTGGGGGGAGCTTGTTTTTTCAGAGCTTCTTCAGAGATGGCTTCTAGGTCCCCAGTGCCCCTGCAAACTGCCAAAAAGCTTGGATTTCAGAGCAGCTGTTTCTGCCAATGGAGCTGCAAGGAGAGAGTAGCTTTTGCAACCCATTATCTCTAGACAATTTGCTTATAAATGAAGTCAGCTCTAAGACCTGGATCCACCTCTGATTCCTGGATTAGAAAAGGGCATTATCAAAAGAGAAAAGTTGGTAAAATGTTCCGACCACTTGGAAACAATTTCTGTCTTTAAGACACAGGAGGTTTGAAAAGACTGTGCTGATCTTTCAGTTCATGGCTTAAAATATTGATGAGTCCAAGCACAGAGGTTTTAGTAGAGTCTAAACACAACAGTGAGGGAATAACAGAAAAAAGTATGCAGCTCATTTGTTTAATGGGCTTTCAGCAAGCAAAGTGAACATCAAAATCAGATGTGTGCATTTTACCCTGTCCCAGGACATGCACCTGCAAGAAGCATTCACAGGAATGCAGCTGTCACGGGTGGGGGTTGGTATATTGTTTCCCAGGGATCTGGAACATCTTCCCATTCCAGGACAGTGCCTTTTAATTTCATCATAAATGAAAGCACAGACATTCACCAGAGCCACATAAGTGCCAAAGGAGGATAGAGGAAATCCTTTGATATTCAAATTATTCAAGAATAAATCAAATAGCTTTTCCTACATTAATTATGATTTACGAATAGAAATTATAAAAGTTAGCTTTTCTGGGGGTCTGTGATAGTAAAACTGGTATCACAAAAGAATAAAATTTTAAAAGGGCCCATTTGCTCCTTCAAAACATCACCCCCATCAATGGCTTGAGGGACATTCATCCCATTTGAGACTGCCTTTTTTCCATGTCCATCAGAGAGTCCAGGCTCATTTAGTCCTGATGCATCCCAGGCACACACACGGCTGAGAGGTCTTTTACATTCCAACGTCTGGGTTCCAACGTTGCTGCATGACTTTCCCATTAAGGAGTGGGGATAAGTCCAGCCCATCTGCTGGGAGGGCCTGGCCTTTGCTGGCCACTCCCTGGCAGAGCGGGACAAGCCGTGTCCTGCCTTCTTTGGATAACCCAGCCATCCTTAGGCACAACAGGGTGAAATAAGGACACTTTGCTTTATCTTTAAATTTCCTTGTTTTCTTGGGCAGCGGCCAGACCTTTTGTTTTTTGAATATAGTTGTTTGTGGTTTAATTTCCTTTGGGTTTTGTTTTTTTGGGTTTGGGTTGGTTTTTTGGGTTTTTCTTTTTTTTTTTTTAAGTATTATTATACGAGCAAAAAAATTCAGCTGCTCCCTGGAATTGTATAAGAGGAGGGACAAGATGCAGCGCAAAATGCGAATTGAACTAAATGGTTTTCCCATCAGATCTTACAAGGTTGTACAGCAGATCTTACACACCAACAGCAACTGGGAAGTTCCTGTGTGCCACCACTACAGCCTGTCCTTAATGGCACTGATGGTTTAAGCTGTACAAGCAACAGCCACAGGAAACAGGCTGCTCTTTGTTTGCCCTTGTTCTCCCAGGCTGTGTTGAGGGCCCAGAACAGGGCATCACCCTGAGGACTGCCTGAGCTGCAGCCTCAGGCATGTCCAGGTGAGTTATGCTTGCTTCTGATGCTCTCTTAAGTCATTGAGGGTGAGATGTTTCCTTGGAAAGGACCGTGCAAACAGATCAGCAGAAATAAATCATGGGAATATCTGAGAAGGAACTCAGGCTGCATCTGCTTCAGTCTTATCAATGGCTGTCAGTATCTGCAGGGAGGGGTCAGAGGATGGACCAGGTTCTTTTTAAGAGGTCCCAGGAAGTAGGAATGGGTAGAAACTGATGTACAGAAGGTTCCACCTGAAGGAAGAACTTTTTCCCTGGGCAGTGCCCGGGCACTGAACAGATTGTCCAGAGAAGGTGTGGAGTCTCACTCATTGGAGATATTCCAGAACTGTCTGGACACAATCCTGTGCCACGTGCTCTGGAGGAGGAGCACAGGACCTGTGGAGGAGGTAGGTGGGACCAGATGAGCCGCTGTGATGCCTTCCAACCTGAGCCATCGTGGGATTCTGTGAAGCCTTGATCACCTTGTTCCACCCTTGCACCACCTTCTGCACCGTGCCAGCACAACTGCTCGTGGGGCTGTGCAATGGAGCAGGTCAGGGAATAGATCCTGCTGAATAATAACCATTTTTCTTTTCTGAACTATCTTTAACTTGCATCAGTTTCCTCTATCCGTTTCCTGTGGAGCCACACAGCTACGTGGGCCCACAGTGTGACAAGCAGAAAAAAGTGCCCACAAATGCAGGAGCAGGGAAAAAGAGCTGCTGATGTTGGTTCATGAAGTCTTCATGCTGAATTTTCACCTCAGCCTTGGAAAGGATCTGATTTTAAATGGCACCCAGTGGCACAGCTCATTAGCAGACAAAATTATTGTCATTTACACAAGACAATCATCATAAAACAGTCATTTGCATCTGCACATGTGTCAAAAACAAACTTCACTGACATAACTGTACAAGTGAGTTGTATCCTGTTGAGGGCAGACAGTTTTGAAAAAGATTCAAGTGTGACATGCCAAAGTCAACTCTGATTATCTCAAGAGAAATGAAACAGAAGGACAAAAAGAAACTCTGACAAACAAACTCATTATAGCATTCCTCTCAGTCAGTTTTACAAACTGATGGTCCTGCACCACAGGCCTAGAGAAGGCAAAAGCTCCCATGGATCTCAAAGTGTAACAGAAGTTCAGTTTACAAGAACCATGCCAAAACAATATGAAAATCACTTTTCCCACCACTGAAATGCAGCCACCTCCAGCATGGGATCTGCCAGATTTTTAACAGCTCACAACTTGGGCCATAGAAGACATTTCCTTTCCACAGCTGAGATTCCTGTGCAAATAAGACATTATAATACAAAGTAGGAGCACTGTGCCCTCTCCATCTGTGCAGATGTGAAACAGAGAGGGAGCCCAACTTCTTCAGCTCTGGGAATGGAAGCTGCTCCAGTGACACGGGGTTGCCCCTCCTGTGTAAAGGCAAATCACCCTGGCTTTTGGGCTTGAAAAGGTTTGCAGGTTTGCTGTCCCTGCTGAACCAAAGTGTTGCCATTGTGCAACCCCTTTCCCACAGGCCTGCTCTTTCTAGGAAGGAAGCCAAGTTGCATTTGGAGGTGTTAAGATCTAAATCCTGGGGGGAAACTTGAGAGCAGAGGAGGGGGTCAGACTTTGTGGATGGATAGCATCCAGAAAAAAAAAAAATAGGTATTGCTGAGAATGAAAAATCCTGGCTTTGGCAATCCTCCCTGTCCTCTGGATGTCTGTGCCTCTGTTAAACACAGCTGCATTGCTGCACCCAGGGCAGCAAATTACTTTTGCTTTTGCTTCCCATTGGTATCAAAACGTTCCTGAGCTGGAGATGGGCCTGTATCCCTGAGGGTGCCATGGTTCTCCAGGAGACACATTCCCATTGCCACCCTCCTGCTGACAGCCCTCCTAAGCCAGGCTGCCTGCACCTGAGGGGTCAGTGGGGTTGCCTGGCAGTGACACAGCAAACCCTCTCTCACCCAGGGCAGATCTCTGCTCCTTCAGCCTTTGCCATCCCCCCTCTCAAAGGCAGGAGCATGGAATTTCCTCTTCAGTGAAATAATACCAAGTCCCCGTGCTTAGATTTCACCAGCAAATAATGCCCACCCTCCTTTTCTGCTTTATTTTTTCTCCTGCTTCTCCTCTCCCCTTCCTCCTCATCTAGGAGGAGCTTCTGCTCTTTTTCCTGGGAGGCAGTGAAGAAATCAAATGCTTGTGAGTTTCAGCAGGCAACGTATCATGAATCATTTTTCCCAAGAGATAAAAGCTCCACCAGACTTATCCAGCAACCAGGCATTTTCTCAACGCACCCATGTGTCTGCCTACATGTGCTGATGTGCATTTCCTGATAACTGCCTGCAAATAGGCAGATGCCCTTTGGGAGCATAACCCTCCGTGCCTTTATCCTATTGGGATACTACAGAAGCCAGATGAATCTGTGTATTCCTCACTGGAGCAATTTGAAAATGAACCCAAGAGATACTGAAAGTGCTTTTTGGTGGAAGTGTTTGAAGCCTCCCAGCCTGGAAAATCCCCTGGCCACTGGGAGAGCTGCTTTGAGCACTGCAAAGTCATGATCCCCTTGCAGGATATATGTTATTTTCTTTCCGGGGAGGGGAAAGGGGAAGTGCGTGCTGTGGTCAGGATTAACCCTGCCTGTGCTGCCCAGGCTCGACTGGGCTTGGCAGGGCCCTGGGCTGTGCCTGGTGTGGTGCCTCCCAGAGCTGCTCGGGGTGCCCTTCTCTCCTGCTCCCCAAAACCCTCTCTCCCCACAGCGGTGTGGCATCAGGATGGATGACCCGAGTCTCAGAAACACTCTGTTTTCAGGGAATGGGCTGGCATCTTCCCAAGCCATGCTGCATCCACAACTCTCCATCCCAGCACATGCAGGCAGGACAGGGCAGGGCAGGGCTGCTCGCCTGCTGCTGGTGCTTTTAACCAAACCTGCCCAGTTTAACAGCAACACTGCCCTGGAACAGAGACAGTGCCTGTCCTGTGTGCCTGCCCTGCAGTTTGCAAGAGGAAAACTGTGTTTGGAAAAGCCCAGACCAAGAGGGACAGAGGCTGCCTGCAGTCAGGTTCTGTTCTTATGGTCTCTCATTGTAAACACAAAGCAGGGTTTGCACTGGGGCAGAAGGCACAGGGCAGTACAGAACATTTGGCTTTGCACTGCTCTCAGTACAGCTGAATTCTCCTCTGTGCTCAGTGGCATCTTCTGCAGTCAGACTCGCTGATGGGGTAAAAGCTGGAACTGAGCCTCTTCTCCAGTGTTTGCTTCCCCATTGCCTTCTTTGTTTTAAACCAAAGGTTCCAAAGAGTCAAAGTTAATATTTGCCCAGCATTTCCACTATAGGAAGTACCCGTATAAAGCATCCATATAAATATAGTAATTAAAGGGTGATACTATCTTGCCTTGTTTGAACACCATATAACTTCCCACTAGGAAGGTGGAAGAAGAAAGGTGACAGCTGGGGATATTTCTTGATTTCCTAGGGATTTCTCCAGCTGCCCTGACCTTTTTAATCTCCTTTTTTTTCCCAAGATATATACCTCTTTCATCCCTTCACATTCTCTCTCTCTTTTTTTCTTCTTCAGTGACCCGTAAATGTATTGGTAAACATTGGGTCAATTGCAAAGCTATCAGGAAAGGTGAAAATCAGACGAGTTACTTGTTAATCATCTCCCAAGGTTTAGCTGTACCCTGTGGAAAACTGTTGCTTCTGCTTAGAAAGCTGGCAAGTGGAGACCCAGTTTCAGGTTTTCAGAGATGCCCAATTTCCTCTGCAAGGGAACAGGCAGTAAGAAATCTGGAGAGATGAGTCCTTGCTTGAGTTGAATTATCAAGGAAAGTATACTCCATCCCTGGCCTTTGGGAGGCCATTTGGTTTTCTCCCATCCCCACAGCACTGACTAAGCCATGTTTTGTGGGCAGCCTCCCCACACTGGGTTTGTTTTCTTTTGGCAGTCCTGATCCTGTTGGCTGACTAGGGAGCCTGGGCCCCTTTATAAAATGGAAGAGGGGGAAGGGAGGGGAGGGAATTTGCATCAATGGTAAATCATGATAAACCCTCCCTGCTACTGCCTGCTATTCTTGCCTGATGCACATTGTCCTGCAAACCTTTATAGGATGGGGGGCTGAACCCCAAGGAGCCTCCACAAAGACCCTGCTTTGCAAAGCCTCCATCCCTGAGCCCTGCCTGCTCCCACAGGTGGCCAGATCCAATTTTGGCTGAATCCAGGAGATGGCCAGGCAGCTCAGAGGAGCTGACAAAGCTGCAAGCGCGAAACAGCCTCAAACACTTTTTTGTTGTAGAACTTGGCTGTTTTGGTCTTAACTTTGAGTCCATTCACCAGAGCTCAGTGCCCAGCAGAATCAGGCCTATCTTTTCAAAAGCAGCGTGTTTGGCCAGCGTTCCATGGTCAGCGTATACAGAGGGGGAAAAAAGGGAAATCCTGCAGTGGGTGAAATGCAAAGAGAGGCTATTACCAAAATATGTAGCAATGTAGGGTTTTTGCTGGGGGGGGCGGGGGGTGTGTGTGTGTTGATTTTTGTTTTGAACGTTGAGGAAATAAACTGAGTAAGCTGTTTACCACATGAAACAAAGCCAGACCGGGATATTTTCAGGCCACTAAACTTGGATTTCAGACAGCCAACTTGGACTGATATACTGGATGAGCTACAGCCGATTGGCATGGAGAAGGGAGCAAAATATGCATCTGTCCTGGTGCCAACTTAGGATAGGCTGCCGTTTTGTTTGGTGTCTAGAGAGCTGGTTTTCGTAATTAAACCAGCCTTCAAGCCCTTTTTAAATAAAGCTGAAGAAAAGAGGAACTGAAAGGGATTCCTCTCGAGCGTATGCACACTGCTCTAGCAACTCCTGCAGCAGTTTCTGTGCAGTCCCTGAAAATGTTTCTTTTTTTCTTTTTTTTTTTTCTTTTTTTTTTTTTTAATACTTCCCTAGAAATACACACACACACACACACACAGAGCATGCACGGCATGGCAGGACAGGGACAGAGAGGAGCTGTCACCCTGGGCTGACCCAGAGAAGCACATCCATCCACTCTACCTCAGGGAATTTCATCCCCAAAAGTCACAGGGCCTCCCCTGATGCTTTAGCAGCAGCAGCAGCAGCAGATCACTGTACCTGTGCACAAAACCATTGCAGCCAGACCTGCTGAATGGAGTACAAGACACTCTGTTCTGTAGCAGGAAAGGGCTGGGGGGGAGGAGTGGCTTGTTTGGGTTTTTTTCCCTTTGTTTTTTGTTCCCCCACCCCACACCCTGCCGAGTCACTTTGATTATACTCGCCTGGTGGACTATGAATCGAATCCTAAATATTATTCTGTTACAGAGGACACAGCTCTGGGCTGGGGGAGGATTGAGTCACATTCAGAATTTGGTTAGGTAAATAAAAATGTCATTTTAAATCCTGAACAACAGTGGGAAAACTGTAGCCAGTTGCTAAAGCCTGAGTGGAAAGGCCAGGCAAGACTTGTGCCTGAGCCTATCGAGGTGGCTGGGAGGTTGGGCACCCCCAGTAGTCACCCCAAGGTGTCCCAGAGCCCTCTCCCAGCCTGTAAGATGTGGTAAAGAGCCAGGAGTTTTTGCCTCTTTGAAAGGTGCACAAATCTAGTGTAATTGCACATTTTGTCATGCCGTGCTGTTGGTTTAAGTCACAGATGCTTGGGATTCGGGCTTTTATTTACCCTTGTTGCTGAGCTGATTTAAAATAAAAAGGTAATTACGAATGGAACTGAAGAGTGGGGAGAGTTTCCTTATCTTTATCAATTTTCTTCCTTTATAATAAAAACTTGAAACTAACTTTTTTTAACTCATTAGAAAAGGGATTGGTTGAAATATATACACTTCTAGTAAAATACTTTTAAACAAATCAAAGGCTGGAAATTTAGGGTGTTAACTTTGCTTTAAAAAGGAAAGAGGAAAATTCTGAATACCTTTTATATCACTAAAAAGAAATTATCAAGCAATAAAATTTAGTCAAAAGCATTTAAAGAAACATTTTTCAACCCTTCTATTATTTTATTTGAGGATTGCATATCCAGAGCTGGGTGATTTACCCTTTCAAATGACTAGCATAATATGAAAAAAGTTGTGCAACAAAACAAAACCTCATTGAGTCCCTTGGAAAGGCATTCTTTGCAAAGATGTAGGACATGGTTTCATGAAAATCGCCAGCTGAATTTCCCCTCCCAGGATTTTGGTCACAAGGAATGCAGGTGGAATCTCTGAGGATGAAGCACAGCCAAAATCAGTTTCGAGTGTCAGCATTCAGAGCAATGTGCAGAACTCCATGCTCATCTCCAAGAGATGGAATTTGCTTCGTGCCACTTCCAAAGCTCCCTGCCACGCCCAACAGCAGCGGCCAGTGGGAGCTGGCTTTCACAACAAACGTTCTGACCCGCCTAGCAAACCACCTAACTCGGGGAGCGGCAGACACCACGGAGGGCTTGCCCCCTTGCTTTCAGAAATTTCACACCTCTGCTTTCTCAGTGTGATTTTCCTGCTGGCTTGCTTCCACCTCGGGGATTTTTTTCACTCCCCACTCACACCTAAGTCCAGTTCCTACCTCAATAGTGTGGACTTCTCTGCTGCAGCAGAATGGCCGGACCCAAGGACAGATGACAGGAACGTTTGTGTTGAGGAGGATGACAGGACAGCTATTGCAAAGCTAGTAACTTGCCAGATTGCTGGCAACACTTCAAGTAAGCATTGCCTGTTGTCTGAGGTTTTCTGAAATCTCCTGAAGAGGGGAGGGCTGCAGCCTCACCAAGGACATCACTTCTGTGGGACCAGGGCCTTTAAGTGACAGGGTTTGAATGTTGGCACTGCCAGTATTTTGACTGGACATAAATAGGGTGGGTTGTGCCAGGTGGTGGCTCAGAAGCTCAGAGTGCACAAAGCAGCTGTAGGGACAGACACCTTCTCACACCAGCTGCCAGCACTGGAGGGACAAGGACCAGGACTAAGGTCTGTGAGGAACACACCGGAAGGCGTTGGGCACTCTGCAGTGACAAGGCGCTTCCTTCAGAGGCAGCCCAGGTGTTACACACCTCCAGCAGCTCTGCAAAGTCATGGGCAAGCACCAGCCTCCATCTGGTGTTTCTTGAAAGCTGTGCATTGCCAGGAAGGAAGGCAGGAAGGAAAGGAGGAAGGAAGGGAGGAAGGGAGGGAGGGAGGGAGGGAGGGAGGGAGGAAGGGAGGGAGGGAGGGAGGGAGGAAGGAAGGGAGGGAGGGAGGGAGGAAGGAAGGGAGGAAGGAAGGGAGGAAGGGAGGAAGGAAGGGAGGGAGGAAGGGAGGAAGGGAGGAAGGGAGGGAGGAAGGAAGGAAGGGAGGGAGGGAGGGAGGGAGGAAGGAAGGGAGGGAGGAAGGGAGGGAGGAAGGCAGGAAGGCAGGAAGGAAGGCAGGAAGGAAGGCAGGCAGGCAGGCAGGCAGGAAGGCAGGAAGGCAGGAAGGCAGGAAGGAAGGCAGGAAGGAAGGCAGGAAGGCAGGAAGGCAGGAAGGCAGGAAGGCAGGAAGGAAGGAAGGAAGGAAGGAAGGAAGGAAGGAAGGAAGGAAGGAAGGAAGGAAGGAAGGAAGGAAGGAAGGAAGGAAGGAAGGAAGGAAGGAAGGAAGGAAGGAAGGAAGGAAGGAAGGAAGGAAGGAAGGAATGGTGATAGATGTCCCAAGACATCCTTTCCATCTGGGGGAATTATCAGCATTCAAGTGACCACTTTGGTCACCTTAGAGAAGTGCCATACTCTGCTAGTCTCTAAGAAGGGTCAACAGGGACTGTAAAATGTCTCAGAGCAGATGGCAAGGCTGTGTGTAAAGATGGAAACAGCCTTACAGCACCATCTGAGTCAAAGCCTATGCTGACATTGAGAAAGATTTCCAAAATCCTTGTGCTTGTGCTCCCAGAGACCTCATGTTTGTCCCTGCTCAGCTCAGAGCCCTCCCCAGCACAGCTTGACCTCCTGACTGTCTCGGAGCATTGTAAGATTTGCAGCTGACCCTCCAAACGCAGGTTTCCTTTAGAGCCAGAAGTCCCTTTTGTGCCTTTGGCTGCTTTTCTCTGAGTCCCCATTCAGTGTGGAAGCCCAGCCCAGCTCCCAGCCCTTGCCATGGCTGAAGCAAACCACAGACCCTGGGGTGGCTGCACTTGTCCCTTACTGCTGGGGCCCGAGCCCCTGCAGCTGTCCCCTGGCCACTGCCATTCAATCAGCTCCTTGTCACTGGCCTGGGGAGTGGGCAGGAGGTGCAAACAGAGAGAAGAAAAGAGAAAGACAGAGGAAAAACCCATATCCACTTATTGGTGCCAGGGAAAAGCTGGCTTCCTTCCATCTTTCAAAAAAAAATCTGTGAAAATAAACCCCTGTGATGTGCTCATGGTGAGCACTGCAAAAACCGATGGACTTCTGTGCATCTAAGAATTAGATCCTAGGGTTTTCTCACAGGAAATAGATCTGTGCACACTTTTTAGGTGAATGGCAGAGTGTGCAAATAGAAGCTTCTGTGTGCACAATAGCTGCCTGCTTTGAGCACTCCATGGAGATTTTTGCTCACGGAAAGCAGTTTATGCATAAAATAGCTCAGAGATAACACATTTCACATATTAAGGACCACTTACGATCCCTCAGCAGTCCTTTGGCTGGCACACTTGAAAATACCAACCACCTCTTGGCACTAAAAAGTCCTGAACTCAAGCAAAACTCTTTTTTTGATGATCTGTTGGACAACTATAAACTTGTGGGAGCTGTTCTGATGTCTTTCCAGGAAGAGATAGTTTTTCTTTACTTGCTGATCTCTTTGATATTGTATTGGGATATCAAGAACTTTTTTTCTCTGGAGAGCTTTGAGAAAAACAGGTCTTGTTTTTGGACTCTCACAATGCGTCCTACAGGGATTAAAATAAAAGTTGTTTATAATCTATTGCTTCCTGCATTGAAGGGGCTCACAGAGCCTGCCAGAAAACTCTCTACTTTGTTGCTATTGCCATTGTGGGTTTTTTTTACATAGTAATTTCACCTAAGGCCAGCCTGCAGAATCAATAGCCATGGTTAATGGCAAATTATTGACAGTTATCTCAGGATTAACTCATTCCTGTTACAGGCCTAGTAATATTTAAGATGTGCTGGTTCTTGATCAAAGAGTGTTCTGCTGCCCTGATTGTCGTGAAGTTCTTACTTTTCCTATACACACAACCCCTAAGAACTGGAACTACTACATTTCAGAAATCTGATGCAAATCAGCTGATGGTACCAGACAGCAGACTTGTTTGCAGGCTCAATGATCCATTATCTGAAAGGATAACAAACTCAGTAGAATCAGCAATATGTAATCAACTTTTCTACCACCAAAAACAAAGAAGCGATTCACAACAGATCAGTGTGGATGCGCCGGAGGCTTTGAACTTAAACAAATAATAGAGCTGTAAAATATATTTTTCTGTTATTATTAAAAATCCCCCATTTTTCCCAAAACATCAGTATGTCCACCATAATCTTTCCTTTTCCTGGGAACAAGTAGTCCTGGTGTCAATTTTGGATGATGTGAACCATAACCCTTAAAATCCTTAAATGACTGCTCACATCTGTATGACTTCCCCTCACTTGAAAGGGCCAGAAATGCAAATGAATTAATCCACAGGATGAGCTTGGTGCAGAAAAGTGTTGTTTACTTCGGTATGTTTTGAACAGTTCATGGTTACCCCCTGCTTTGAAAAAACAAAAAACAAAAAGCCATATGACACCAGAGAAAAAAATTTCAAGACCTTTTAGCAACTACTGGAATTAACCTGATGAACTCAAGCCTTGCCACAGGCAAGGTAAACAAATTGACCCTATGACTTCCACATAGCTTCAAGTTGCATGCAAGTGGAGGATCACTGGCGTCAGGAGCTTCAACCAGAAAACTGAGGCTCTGTTTGCTCACACAACAGTTCTCTTCAAAAGAGAAGGAAGAAATAAAATGGCATTAACTAATCAGAACAGTGAGGGCATTTCCATTTCAATCTACAAATCTGCCTGAGTTGGTTTGACTTTGTCTTTGCAGCAGAGTTTTTCTGGGCCTGTCATTCTTGAGGTTCAGCCTCCAAAGTCTGGAGCAGTGCTTGAGTTTAACTGTGTGATTGTGCCAACCTTTTTGGGCTGTATTAGGTGGTGAGCTCTTCCATGAAGCCACATCTCACAGACTTCAGCATTGTCCTTGAGATATTTGCCAAATTATTGTGGGATCCCTGCCTTTGTCCCTTGATCTGTCTGCAAAGGCAAATGAGAAGTCTCTGGTTTGTCCCCTCCCTTCCAGCTGTTCCAGCTGTTTGCCTTCGTGCACCTCTCTGGACATGAGCACTGGGCAGGTGATGATAGGCTGGAGGACACATCAGCCCTGCCTTGTAACCTTGACAAAACAGTGCTCAGCAGCTCAGCCAGGCTGCAACGTGGCAGAGCAGAGACACCTGGCCTGGGTTTCACCTGTGGACATCCCGCTGCTGGCTCGCTCTGGACCACAACAGCGTGCCCAGAACTGGACTGTAGGACTGCATCAGGCTGCACCTTTGTGTTCATCAGCTGTGACTCCAAAAGTCTGGGAAGCCCTAGGACTTCAGTGGGATAAGACATCAGTTCAGAAGGGGCTGCCATTACCCTCGGGAATTTGGTTGTCCTGGAACAGCCACGGTTGGTGGTTAAGTTGTCTGGTGCTGGCAAACTGCCCCCTCTTGTGCAGTGAGGATGACCTGTCAGGCAGCTATTGCTACGGTTTATTGGCAGGGTGTGTGGCTGAATCAACAGCAGGAATAGGAAGAATGGCGTTCCTGAAGAGTATTGGAGCAGCTGACAGCACTGGTGTGTCCAACATTTGTCTTCCACCAGCTCACAAAGTATGTCTGAAACAGATATGACAATACTGGGTCATTATTTCAGGCATAACCCAAGCCCCAGTAAAGAGACACATTCATAATGCAAGGTTCTCTGGTAAAGAGGGGGATTTCAGAGTGTTCTGGCATCTATTCACTCCTGCAAGAGGAGATTTATCTCTCCTCTGAGTTGGAACTGCATCTGTTGTTGGTCTATAGCTGTCCTTATTCCTGAAGCCACACTTTGAAGGAGTCAGGTTTAACTGCACCCTGAAGAGAGGTGGGAATTGTACCCTGTAAATGAATAAATGCAAACCACACAATCTGCAACATGGCTATGGGCTGCACATTCAGCTAGCTGAAAAGACCACACTCCTCTCTGCTGCCTCATCTGGGACCCACCCTGCCTTTTCTGTACAAAAGGTTTCACCACGTGCTATTTTGCCATGCAGAAATATTCTTGTTTTTCTCCTGCTTGTGTTTTTGTTACACTCCTTGCATTGGTTTTCCAATATTAATGCCCCTTAGTCACACTGGAGTTAGCCAGGTTTTTGCTCTGTGTTTTTTTTTTTCTCTCCCCTGAGGGTTTGTGGAGAGCAGAGCAGGGAGAAGTACAGCCTTCATAAATCAGGACGCTGAATGAGCTTTCACAAGGTAAAAGCATTGTATAAAATAGATATTTTAGGCCAAAATATGTAGGGGGTTGTTTCATGGGCTGGAGTTACCTTCAGGAATTAATCATCCCATTGTATATAAAGCCCATCTAACTGCTGAGAAAAAACCTGCTTTTTGAAAAATACATTTCGTCATATAATATTTACATTTGCATTTACATTGTTATGGCCTTACTGACTATTTAGCAGCCAAGACTTTTGAATAGTTCTGTTTTTCTTCTTTTTTTGAAAGCTTAAAGAGATCCTGTAAGATTTGGAAGGACCAGGAGTTGACCTATTGTCTCTATTTGCCAAGTCAGTGTTAATTCCTTGTGCAGGATATTTTCATAAACGAATGCTTCAGTAAAGTTGTTTTGAAAGGAAAAAGAAAAAAAAAATAAAATGAAAATAGAAGCGGCTGGAGCCCAGCACCTGGCAGTACAAACACATGCAGCTCAGCAGAGGGTGAGCAGCCCCTTGGGGAAAAACCTCTGGGCACTCCAAGGTGATGAGTAACCCCTGCCACGGCCATGCCCTGGCAGCCACAAGCCCTGAGTCAGCCCCCCTCTGCCAAATTATAAGGGGGAGGTTGGTTTAAGTGTCCTTAGGCTTTAAAAAATAATAACACATGTGGAGTTTTCTTTTTTTTTTTTTTTGCTCTCTGTTCTGATGTTTGGACCCTTGACTCTGCATTCTGCTCATGGTTTCCCGTTTCTCTCAAAATTACTTTTTCTTTTTTTGAACTGAAAGCTGAGGTTCTCATCTAATCACTTCACTCCGGGAGCTGGGGCTTTTCAAACAATAAATATCACAAGCCTGGCAAGGAGCTCTGAGAGCTTGTGTTGGTGATTGCTGCAATAACAACCTTGGATGTTTACGCAGTGTAGAAAACAGTGAAAAAACAAGCTTCAGTTTCAAGATATAAATCTTCCCCATTGTGAGAAATAGCTTCAGAGAGCTGTTTGTTTTAATTAATAGTTGTAGAATGGTGAATAACTGGGACAAAATAATTGGCCCAAACCTTCACCTAAATCCTTATGGAAAAAAATAAAAAACAAAACCAGACATTAAAAACTTCTTTTAAGATATGAAACTTTCAGCTTGCTTGTGGCAAAACATCTTCAAGTAAGAACTTACAGCTGGACTCCTGAACTCAGTTTTAATGAAGTGTCCTGATTTTAAATCTGGCTGTTCATTTAAGATCCTATATATAGATTTAGGAAATCTAACTTAAGGCTTCATTTTGAAAAAGTAGACCTTGGTCTCTTTTGCAAATATATTTTTATATTCAAATACATATATATATATGTGTGTGTGTGTATATAATTAGAGAGAAATATGTTTCTCTAAAAGTCCTGGCTTTAGGCCTTGACTTGGCCTAAGTGAAAAGAATATGTGAAGAGGTTTATGAAAAATAAATCTTTGCATTCCTCCAGTACCTTTCACCTGAGTATCTCAAAGCACTTTACACCAAGGAAGAATTATGCCACTTTAGCCCTACTCAGCCCTAGAGGAATCTAGGGCAGCATGGAGTGGTCTGGTGACTTGTCCCAGGTTGTCAGAGTGGGTTTTCTGACCTGCCCCAAGCTAAGAAGGGCAGTCAGTCTCATCCTCTGCCATCCCTCCCCACCACCTTCCTCCTACTCCCACCCTCACTGCCAAAATCTGGCAGAGCAGCCCCGTGGCTGATCTGCTGCTGCTGCCCTCAGCACCTTCACTTCTCCACATATTTCTCGCATCTCATCTCCCTACACATTTTGGAAAATGCAGCCCTGACCCCAAAGAGTTTACAGGATAAACAAATACAATTTTGTGTGTGGGTGAGAGAGACGCAAAGAAAAGCGTTGTCTTGCCAGCAGCCCCTAATCGCTTTGCTTACGTGATTTTTGTCTTTCCCTCATTCCTTATCTTTTTTGTTTATTTAGAATATGCACTCTTCGGGCTGGGGATGCTGCCTCCTTCTCCTGCCTTTTCCACAGTGCAGCCCCAGAGCTGGTTGGAGCCCTGCACTGCTACCACAGTACAAACAATAATAAATAAAACCAGCACTGTGAAGAGATTATAATTAGAGCTGTGCAAAACTCAGCAGTTTTGGTCTGCATCAGTTCCTCCCTGCTGAGTCTACATTGTGTTTTGGATTTGTATGCAAAAAACCCAAAGCAAAACTTCCAAAGTGCCAAGTGTGGCCGGGTCTAGGCTCAAAATCGTGCATATACCAGGGTGTTTTAAGAGGTTCCTCCTTGAAATTATAAGGAGGAACCGATGCTTACTTATTGTAAGCAATTAAACCTGCTCAATCCAGGTTTACTGAAAGGTTCCTGAAACTTTGCAGACTTTGGGGGCCAGCAAAGTTTTTGGTTTTACTACAAAAGCCTCTCTCAGCTCTGCCCGAAGTACCAAGTGTCACCCCATGCTGCCCTGTGGCTTACAAGAGGATTTAATCTTCCCCAGCTGCTCAAGCAGATCTGCTCCTGAACACCACATCTGGCTTTCAGGCAGTGTTTCAGATTGCCACACTGACTGGCCATACCCAAGTGATGGGGGTACACAGAGCCGTGTCCAAAATCCCGCTCTGACCCACTGAAACCACCCTGAGCTGAGTAATCCCTGCGAGTGCCTGGGGAGGGCCCTGGGGAGCGCTGAGGAGGGCTGGGCAAGGCACAGCATTTTGGCTGGCACACCTTCACTATCACCCCCTTGTGCACACAGGTCCTGCTCCCCTCTGCCTCTCTTGCCAGGGCTGGGGATGGAGGTGAAGCCCCAAAAGAGCACTGATGTCTCTGCAGCCAAACAGCCCAAGGCTGGTTAGTGGGGCAGCTCTTACTTTCCCCTCCTCTCTGATTTCCTGTGCTTTTGGCATGTGCTAAGGTGTAAGTTTCTAAACTAAAGCTGGCAGGAGCTCTTACATCAAAAAGTCCCTTCCCAGGCAAAATGTGCAGGATCTGCTGCGCTACGAGGAGTCATATTGATTTTGATGAATTTTTCAGGAATAATAAGCAAAAAACAAAGATTTGAATGGAGGTTTCTCAGTGTTTTCAAAATTAAAGGGGAGGTGGGTCATGTATTTCACTGAGATTTTTGTCTTCTGCAGATCATTAGCAAATAATAAAGGGGGGAAATTAGATTGCATGGCAAAGAAACTATTTACTTGTACCCAGGCTTGGCACAGTCTGGGGGCTTGGAGAATTTTTTCTTAATCTTTTTGCAGGACAGAAAATCCCCATCCTTATTAACAGTAATTAAAACCTTAGCTCAAATTCCTAGGAAAAAAAACCAATTTTTTGCCTTACCATGGACATTTCAGCTAACTGTGCCAGAGGTAAGGGGAAGAAGGGATTTTTTTTGATGGGGTGCACCGTGCCTCATCTGGAGCACAGCATAAAACCCTCTTCTTGGGGGTATTGCTTTTTCCCTCTGCTCCTTTGTAATCTGCAAGCAGTAAAATGGTCACTTCAGCATGGAGGAGGAGGAGGCATCCATGGCCCTGGCATCCAGACCGGGGGCAATAACCCCAGCCAATAACCCAGGCATTTTTAAATATAGCTTAGACATATGATTATATTCATCCAGTAGATCAAAGTCACAGTTCATGGTGAATAAAAGTAAATCAAAGGTTGGACATGATGATCTTGAAGGTCTTTTCCCACCTCA
Source organism: Vidua macroura (assembly GCF_024509145.1). Lineage (NCBI taxonomy): Eukaryota > Metazoa > Chordata > Aves > Passeriformes > Viduidae > Vidua > Vidua macroura. The sequence goes on from NC_071575.1 coordinate 6,334,552, forward strand.
AAGATTTGTACAATTCTGTTATAAGTAGATGTAGCTACTTATTGTAAGCAATTAAATCTGTGAGGTTCACAGTAGTCACAAGTGTTACCTATTTTATTAATTAATTTTAGCTTATTCCTCTTTCATTAATGGATTTTAGCTTTCTGACCTGAAAAATATATGCTTTCCCTCATAGCAGAAAGTTGCATAAAGATTTCCATGGCTTCCCAATTCTACCTCTAGAACCTCAACAAAGCCAGCAACCCAAAATCTTAATTAAACTGCAGCACTGGTTTAAATTGTTCTACTAAATGCTGGGACAGTGAAATCTTACTAGGCCATTCTCATATTCCCACACCTCCATGTTCATGTTAATACATGTCCCTTTTTGTTATTGCTGTACTTTTTCTCTGCAATGATATATGAAAAAAGAAGAAACATGGAGGAGAAAAATTTTACATGTATATATATGGTATATCATGGTCTCCCCTGGCAGTATTCCCTGCAGGATAAGGCTGAAGAGTTGTAAAAGTGATAGTAGGCAAAGCTGAATTTTTTTTCCCCCTTAATTAACAGCACAGTGCCTTGCAACAGAAAATTGAGGCAGGTTTCTGCTGACTTAGCAAGTGCCTCATGAGGAAGAAATCTATCTGGCAATTATGGCTTTGCGTCTCCCGCCCTGTCTCCTGTTGTTTGTGTAAGACACCGGTGCTTCTGCCACGGGCTTCTTCACACAGCTGTCCTGTCACTGCCAGCTTTCATAGGTAATCCATCCAGCTCAGCAGAGTTCAAATAAGACACCTCCCTTTCTTTGCTTTAATTACTGCTTTATTTGAGTCTCCCCTGGGGATGCAGCCATGCTGATTTTTCAAAATTCTCGTTTATTTTTCAAGCACAAAAGAGATGGAAAATGGCCACTGCTGAGATTCCGGATTTGGGAAATCTGCTTTGCTCAGTCTTCTGTTCTCAGTCAGTGTTTTAAATGGCCATGGACATCTCTTTAGTAACAGAACATATTATGCAATCAATTCTCTAGCTTGGGAAGGAGAACAAGACAAATCGGGCCAAATTCATTGTCCCACAGCCTCTTCTGCTGCCCTGCACACACAGTTCTGCAGCTACAGCCCATTCATGCACTGGTTTGTGCTGTCACACCCCACACATTGCTCAGGCCCTTCCAGGTGCTCAGGAATCCCAGATCATGTCATGAACTGTTCCTTGCTGTGTTGTTCTTTTTCCTGCACTGTCCATGCCTGTGGGTTTTGCTGATCTGGGATCAAATGCTGTGGCTTGGTGTGACTGAACAGACAGACAGACACCCTCAGCACCAGGGCACTGTGGCCCCAAATCTGGACAAGGCAGTCCAGAGTCCACGCACTTGCCGTGACTTTTGCAAGAACTCATTACAAATGTGTGGCAGTGCTGGAATACACCAGGGAGCCAGTAAAATCCATCAAATGACAGATAAGCCAGGCAGGCTAAAACCAAAGGGCTCAGCAAAGCACGTTGAGTCAGTCAGAATCAAGAACTGCTACACCCTCAATCAGCACTACCTGATAATATTTCACTTGCTTTGGGTTTCTGTGTTTTAATGAGGAAACAATGGTGTTTTGTAATCCTGACTATTTAAATACGTAACACCACCCTGTGCTTCTGCAGCTTCTCCCTCCAACCACCTCACGAGTGTTGTGCAAAGTCCTGTGGCACCTTCAGAGGCTGTGGGAGTTTCAGTAAGTGTGTTGTGTAAAGGCAACCCCAGGGACTTGTCCCATGCTGAGCAGAGAAGGAATGAGGGCAGAAGTTTTCATTTGACCTGTTCTACAGCTCATGGTGCAAAGGCCCAGCTCTCACTTCCCAAGACCCTCACAAGTCAGCTTCTCCTGGGCTTCCTGCATCGCTTTCACTGAAACGGGGCACAGCAAAATGAGGGCCCAGGACAGGCTCCCCAATGGCCAGGGCGTGTTGTGAGCTTGGTTTTTCTGACAGCAGCACCAATCTGCACACAGACCAGCCCTTAGTCTGGCTACAGGGTATGGCTAAAATGGTGGAAGCTGAAAAGAGAGGTCCAGACAGTGGCCTCCCAGTGACACCCTCTGATCCCCAGACAATTATCCTTTTGCTTCCTGGTCATCTTTTTTGTCCTGGCACGACCAGCACACCACATTTCCAACCTTGTTCTGCCGTGTCCATGTCAATCCTCAAAGAGCCAACACTGAGAAAGGCAAAGTACCACCACCATCTTCTCACATCCTGTCCTCTGCCAGCAGGGACCGACCTTTTTCCAACACAACTTCCTTCCTTTTTATAGCCAACATTTAAGCCCCCATACTAGATTACTCTTACCTTTTTGTTGGTCTGTGTCTTCTGTTTTGTTTCAAGACTGAAACCAATCCAATTTAAAGTGATGTCATGTCAGAAAGACAGGAAATGACAGGTTATGTGATCCACGTAACAAATTAACAAATTAACAAATATTGATAAGGCTCATCCAGGAAGTGACTTGTGCTCAATGCACAAAGGTGGCCTGGGGTGTAGACTGGGTCTTGGGTTTCTGAGCTCCTGGTCAAGTCCTACAAAAACTGCCTGGAACTTTTCTAGTACCTACATGTCTTGCTACCTAAATCTCCATCACCATAATGCCTGTGCTCCTCCCAATAACAACACTCCCTCTCACTTTGCCTTTCTCACCACCCTATAAGTAAAGATGGGCTGGTAATTTCAAGCAGGGATCTCTGTGTCTGTGTATGTGTGTGCCTCTGTGTGTGTGTGTGTGTGTGTGTGTGTGTGTGTGTGTGTGTGAATGAAGAGCAGTTGTGTATCAAAAGCTGTGATAAAGAGCATGAAAATTACCTTGGCACTCACAGTCCATCAGGTATGTCAGGTCAGCAGGGCTGGATTAAGGGAATTCTCCCACTGGGTTCAGTATCAACAAGTTATTCTTGCAACTAAGCTGAAAAGAAACAGTCCAAAGCGACCTCCCCCTTGCAGGAATTGGTGAACCCTATCTAGCCATGAGGCTGGTGTGGTTAGATGTCATTCTCACTGAGGGGATTTATTTGAGCTCAAAAAAAGACAAATTGAAAGCTTGATACTGTCTATTCAAAGGGTTAGGTGAGATGCAAACACCAAGTCCATCACACCCATCTAAAATGCTGAGTTATCACACCCATCTAGTGAAAGGCTTAAGGTCACTCCTTTCTCAGTGCTCCTTTGGCACCATTGGAGTACTCAGTGCTGCTTTTTCTTTTTATTGTTCCTCTCTGTCCAGTATTGTTTGGAGATTTGAAAATTAAATTAATTGGCATCTTGGAGCATAAGTTACAAGGTGGCTTTATTGTGAAATTGCAGTGTGACTCACAGAGGCTGCAGATCCACTTTTGAGGCCGGACTGGCTCTGTTATTTTTGCCTGTTGTTTGTCTCCACGCTGGCTTTGCAGCAGGACCTGCAGCCACACAATGCAAGGAGCTGAGAAACGGCAGTGCGTCACCCCGGGTGTGGCTGAGGAGCCTTGTCACAAGGAGAGATGGCAAGATTACAGGGAGGATCTGAGCAGGATCCAGAGGAGGGCGAGGAACAAAATGTCCTGCAACAATAAAAATATCCATTTATGTGCGTGGCTCAGGAGACAGAGAGTTCTGCAAAGTCCCATTCAGCTACTGGAGGGAACAAATTCCAAACGTCAGAAAGCTCTGGCAGCAGACACAAAGGTAGACAGGTGCACGTGCAAAGAGCTAAAATGGGACAAGCTCTCCCAGGAGTCCAGCTCAGCTGGCAGCCAGGTGCTGCTGCTGTGGAATGGCAGCTGTGGGAAGGTACCCTTGTGTCCACTCAAAGAGTGGCACCACTTGAATTTCTTGAGCCAGAAACAAGTACTTCTGGGAGCAGTAGAAATTTTGCTGCCTGGTTTCCTGTGACTCTCTATTTTGTGGTTGATTATCTGAGGCTAATAAGGGGCAAGAGCTGAATAAAGCTTTTCCTGTGGTCAGGGCATCCTGTGTGGATTCTCTGGGGTCTAATAATACAGTTCACCTTCCTCTTCTGCCCTTCCTTCAAGAGGCACTAATTTGGATGTCTGTCTTCTGCACAAGTGCCAAACTTTCAGAAATCTGTATGAACTTTTTATCTGTAAGGATTCTCTTGCAAATGTGTCTGAAGTTGGCCAGCTTAATCCAAAGCTGCCATAGCAATATACACATAGATACCTTATCAGCCAAACCTCATTTGTTTAGGAAGAAAGGATTCATTAAAAAAAAAAATAAATCACACCTTCCCCAAAGCAATAACACATAATCTGTGTGGTGAGCAGGCCTGCTTTAGAAAGGCAGGGCCCAACTTGTGATAGTTGCTTAGCAATTAAGCAAAAGGCATCTTACACCAGAAACATCAACCACAGACACGGGTCTTACTGGGGAGCTTCATCAGTGCAACTGTAGCATGGGAAATACAAAAATAAAATGCTCACTGAGAGGGTACTGGCAGGAAATACCCCAGGAGCACAGGGCAGAGGGATAGACTTTGTGCTTTCATTTAAACAGGAAAGGTAGATGGAAACAAAATAAATTAAGCTATACTTAAAATAAAGATTACCATACCCTAGGCCAACAGAGGTTGTAACACCTGACCTAAGAATGGGTGGGGACGTTTGGGAGAACGGAAGGGAGGCCTGGAAAATGGTGACATTATCTAGATAAGTTTCATGGAATGAAAATAAACAGCCGATATCTGCTAAGGGGTACACGGAATAAGTCCACTCTGGTGGTTCATAAATTTTTTTGTGTTCATGAAGAATTGGGTCTGCCACAACAACAGGCTGCCATGGAAGTGGAGCTTATTTAGTTTCTACTCATGTACCTGTTTACCTGACCTTTGAGGTTACTGGCAAGAGCTCCTGGTGTGGAGCTGGTGTTTCTGAGCTGGTGTTTCTGTGCTGTTTGCACCCTCAGCAGAGCCCAGCAAGGGGAGCACAGCTCAGTGCTGGGCCAGGTAGTGCTGGAAGTTTGCTACAGGACACTGATGTCGCACTGTGAGCTGTTTCCCTGTGTCTGTGCCACCTGGCAAATGCTGTTTTTTTTCTACAGCATCGTTGTAGAATTGACGCCAATTCCAACTCCGTCACAACTCATCCCAAAACCAGCCAGATAATGGGATCCTGTTCATCAAAGCCTTCCTGTTGTTTAAGAAACACTAGCTGCTAGTTCTCTGCTAATATGAATGCCAAGGTTTTTTTCCAGAAGGATGTCATGATAGATAACAATTACTACTTCTCAGAGACCTGAAAAATGGTGGTGTAGATATGTCTCTGGGCATATGTGTGTATGAGTACTTAGGAGACTCCAAAAGCTTATCCTAAAGGTATAATCCTGCAAACTGTTGACCATTCTGGCTCCACTCCAGCAAAGCACTTAAATATTTGGTGAACTCAGGGATACTTTTCACATACTTCAAGCACATCTATAAGCACTTCATTGGAGCGGGCTCAGAGGCTGCTCCAGAGCCACACCTTGCACCAGAGAACTCTCCCCAAGCTAGTCCCAGTCTCTGTGCCTGGTGTGGCCACTGGCTTCCTCACAGCTACCAACAGGCTACGTCAACACTGACATTATCTGGCCTTGCTGAAGGGAAAAAAAGTTTCAGTGGATTCAGCATTCCACCTCAGTCCAATATCTCTGACAGGACAAGCAAAGTGAGAGGGAGGCAGTTTTGCAGGCAGTGCTGTAGACAAAAGATGTCCCTTCCCAGAATCAGCAGTCTCTGGGCAGCAATAAATCCACATGCTAAAAAATAAAGCAAATCCTAAAATAAACAATTCAGGCTTCGAAGTGTACAATAGTCAATTCATTTGAATAATTGGGTGTAACTGTAGGCAGAGAGAAGCTACAAGACCAGATGTGCATATAAAGCTAAACACAGGATTTAATCAAATCAGTCCACCATCTGGAATGAGAAGAAACATCATGTGACAGACCTGGTCAATATGTGAAAATGGTACAAATTTCTGGATAATGACCTTAAGCTAAATCAGTGTGTCACAGGAGTCAGAAATTGAAGCATTCATAAAATTGATTGCACCAGTTCAACTAAATCACGTCTGATTTTACTACATTAACACCATTTTCTCCTACAAACTGACCTTAGGTGACCTATCACAAATAACAAGCTGGGAGCATCAGAAACACATACCCACAGGTAGAAATAGCTCATGACAGACTAAGGTTCATATGCACACTTCTACCCATACAAAATAAATCCTACCTATCAAACTACTCTTTTCCAAGCAGTTGGTGTTAAAACCCTCCAGGCAGCTGTGTTTAAGCCAGAGCTGCAGAGAGTGGATCCTGATTCTTTGGAGCTACCTCAGGAGCAGGAGCTGCAGCAAGGACTGGAAACAGAGGAAACGGTAAAGCCAAGAGCACAGAGTTAGGCCACTGCTAGAGCAAAGGGTGTTCAGTGGGCTGAACTCAGGACTCTGGTGCTTTGGAAACCCTGGGCTGGGATATAATGTTTGCATGGCCCCAGATGGGGTTGACTTTGCAGTGTCAGCTGGAAAATATCACACCACCAGGCAAAGCCCCTGGGGATGGCCTTGCTGAGCTCCTGGGTTCCTCTGGGTTCTGGGGGTTCTGGGTTGACAGTGCTTAGGTTTGCAGTTTGCTGTGGGACAAGGGCTGCATGGCAAGGAGGGGAGGTCTGGCTATCTCATCTGCCAGGACAAAGCCCAGCTTGTGCAGCAGCTCTGACAGCAGGGGATGGGGCTCATCCACACAGTGCCTCTTCCATCCTCCAGCCCTGCCAGGACACCCTCGGCTGTCCTGTGGGCTCACAGCTTTGTGCACTGCAGCAAGGCAACCGGGAAGCCAGAGTCAATCCAGCTCAACCAAAAGCAGAAGGTGCTGTTGCTCCGTGACATTATGACGGATGACACAAATTGGGCTGCCCCCTCTTTCCCCAGCATTTTGTGCTGCATCCCTGGTACCAGCAGCCTGGACGTGCTGCAGGATGAACTGCACCAAGGCAGGGAGGGAGAGAGAAGAGCCTCCAGGAGGTGACAGCCACGTGATATAATCTATAGGGTTTAAGTTTTTGGTGCAAAGCTTCACTGACTTAGCAGCATGTGAGAGTGTTTGTGGGTTTACAGATTTACTCCAGTGCTCCAGCAGATCATCTTCCCCTTCTGCTGCCTCTCTGGAAATAGTTCAAGTCAGTGTATTGTGCACATAATTGCTACTGGCTTTCCCAGCCTCCATCAATCATATTAGAAAGACAGAGAAAACCTAGGGGTGTCACCAAACCAACAGGGGGAGGGATTTTTCTGGCCTAAAGTGACAGGAGTTGGGGGAGACCATGTGGCTACTCTGACTGTTTTCCACACATGCATTTTGTTTATGGTCTGTGTGTGCAAAATATGTCAGGAAAAAAAGCTCTCATGGGAGCAAGGAATCTGTCCAGCATGTGGCAAACCCCCATTATGACCCAGCCCTCTTCATCTGTCCTGCTGCCATGCCAGGGGTTTTTCTCCACAAGCCTTTTCTGCAGCAGGAGTCAACTGAGGTAAAAAGAGGTATTTAAGCATCACCAGCTCCCACAGAGGCTCAAAAGTATCCTCAAACAGCCCATGGGTGTTGAAAGCCAGTCTGGTGCTCAAGGTGAAGGGGAGGGACACCTTGAGCCCCATGGTTTGAGCGACTGTGGCTTGCTGTGCCTCGCTGGAGCTGGTGGCAGGGCTTTTTTTTTTTTTTTTTTTTCTTCTTTTTCTAACAGTCCTGCATGTCACCATGGAGTCCAGCCCCCTTTCACAGGGGGATGTTAGAATAAACACACATTTCAACACTCCTTCAGCTCACCTCACAGTCCCAATAACAACAGTGCAATATTTTAAACTGCTTCTGCAAGTCTCCTTTCCACAGGGCAGTTGAAAGGATATAAAAGCATTTTAACAATTTTATAGATCATCTCCGGAGCGCTATTGTGATGTGAGAGAACGGGAGTTTTGTTGCCATTTGCCCGTGGACAGCTGCCAAGCTCACCTGTCTCCACCGAGCCAGCAAGAGCCATATCACATCTCTCTGGAAACTCTGCAGCCAGCTCTGGATGGCTTCTCACTTTACTTATCTGAAAAACACGTTGCTCTGTTTAACCCTTTCTCAGCGCTTGCCTGGGGGTGTTGCTCAAAACAGTCAACTTCTCTTTGGGCTTAGGGAAAGTAAGAGCTGTGAGGTGGATTTGGAGAAACCTGAAATCAGGACCCTCCTGTGCAAAAAAAACTTCACCCACGTGAAAATTCCTCTAACCTTGCAAGTCATCCTACTGACCTTGGGCCAAGTGTTCACAGCTCTTCTTTTGCCACTCCCTGATCAGAATTAACCAGCCTCCAAATCAGACCCTTCTTTAAAATCCTCCAATTCCACAAGGTGCTGACTACATCTTCCTGTGGGCCACCTAATTATGTAGGGTCCTGCTTCTAATCCTGCTTCTAAAATTATAATGAAAACCCTCCCATGTATGGTTGACACAGGAGAACTGTGCAGTTTTCTTTGCTGGTGTTTAGGAAATATTTACTGATCCTCGTGAGGAAGGTGTGACAGAAGTGTAGTGTAATCTACTCCCCTGTGTAAGGATTTCTCAGTTTCCATCCCTACAAATGAATATTCTCCACCCTCCTCTTCTCCTGGAAAAAAAAGAGTGCATAAAATGATTCCCCGTCACATTCTTCCAGTGATCTGGCAAAATACAGTGAAACACAGCAGAGTTTAAACGATACGGAATATGCAGGCATAGCTTATCTAAGATAAAGCGTGCAGATCAAAATCAACAAAGCCTCACAAAAGAAAGCCCCAAAAGAGCTTTCATCTGCCTGATCCCATTTCCCTGCCTACACTTCTTTATACTCTATTGCAATACATTAGTTCTGCTTTAGTTTCTGCTCTGCAGCAACATTTCTGCTTAAGAAAGATTCTGTTGAGTCATTACCAGCATCAGCCAAACAGGCTTTTCAAGAATGGAGGAGAAAAATAAAGGCTGTGGTTTTCAAATTAATTCCATGCTGCTTAACCCTTAAATTACTAGTGACTTTCAGACTCTCAGCCAAGTCAATGCTCTGCAGAATTTGGGGCTGTTGTGCCTGAGACAGAGAAATGTCAGTGCTTTTGTCAGTGATTGACCGCTCAGGCAGTGCTGGCCATGCACCTGGAAGGCAGAAATTGTAGTGAAGGTCTCTGCTGTCCAATCCATGTCCTAAACACTCCCTTCTTGCTTGTAAACACTGCCTCAAATAACCCAGACCCACACGTAAACAGAGGCAGGGAGAAGGGGTTTTCTACCAGAAGCTAGCAGTTGTAGGTACAGGAATGGAAGAGAGACCAGCACAGCTCTCCCTCTATGATGTAGCAGAGATTCTCTACTTCTTCCCCCAGCAGGTTGTATTTAGGAGAGAATAGTGGTTACCAAAGAGATAGAACATGAATAAGCTCCTGGTACCTTGAGGTTTGAGGGGGCCCACAGGGGAGCCAACACTTGGAGTGAGAAGAGACAGAAGAGGAAAAAGCGGATAAGGTGATTTTCCTTGCCTAGGCTTTTAAAGCAATCTCAGCCTGCTAAGTTTTCAGTCCACCCTGCCAATGGCTATTTCCAAAGTTATCTTTGCACAGAAAAAGGCTGGAATCGTTCTCTCTCATTCTCTCTGCCTCCCTTTTTAATGAAAGCTCAGTTTAGATCTGATATCACTCTAAAAGGTTTGCTATCAAAGTTTATTAGACCCACTGGGACAGATCACAGTTTGCAGAGGCTCATAGTTTCAAAGCAGATAACTGTAAAGTGAACCATTCAATGTTCTTCAAAATGCTCCTTTTTCTTGGGCTCATCTATAACACAAAGCTGCACTGTGTTCAAGCATCATTAGAAGTGATCCCAGCTGATTACATGATGCTGGCCATAGTTCTGCCTTTGGAGCAAAGTCAAGCAGCCCCCGGCCCCCAGCCTGTCCCACTGGGTGATGCTGAGGCGAGTGGGAGCCATTTGCAGTGAAGGCAAGCCCTACCAGCACAAAGGGATAATGCTGGCTATGTGCGCCTAAAAAAAGATCAGAACTTTAAAAATACTAGGAAGCACAAGTGCAGCTTCCCTTTAAAAATTCATATTTGCCTTTCCCTGCTTAATGATAATGATAATAATAATAACAATTAGGAAAGACTCCTCTACTAGGGACTACAGCTGAGAAATTTCAGCTAGAAAGCAAAGAAATGAGAGAAGGAATTCACGTGTCTTCCTACAGAATGGCTGTTCTTTTTTTTTTTTTTTTAATGAAGTCATTAGTGTTAATATGAGGTTTTTAGTAGGCTGTCCTCCTAAAATGCATGGGAATAAACACCAGATCTGGTAGGATCTCTGACTGTAACATGTATCACTGAGGCATCTATTTACAGTGTGAAGGGAGGGGAGGCTGTTTCATTTCCCAGAACAGTAATGGAAAGCATGATGTCCTACAACCAAGGGTGGTGAAGGCTGGGAGAGGTACTGGGAAAAAAACATTCACAATAAACAGAAGAGTGAAGGAGAGTTTCAGGGCAGATATTTGCAGGATGCATCATCATCAACCCTGGGAAAGGGCTGAGAGACAAAATGGTTGAATTGAGTCCTCGGGCCAGCAGTGTCTGTCCTTCTGCTGCCATTTTCCCTGTGACTTTGCAGTGTCATCTGCTCTAGAGCAGCAGGCTGGACAAAACTCAGGGAGCGGGTGGCTCTCAGATGTCCATGCTCCCTGCCAGGCTTTTTCCTTGCTTTTGGCCTCAGAATGCCTCTCACCAGAAGCATTTGCAACCATCTGACAGCTCTTCTGCTCTCTGATTCCTTAACAGGTCATGCAGATGGACCAGAAGCTGGATGACATCCTGAGAGCGCTCCAGGCTCAGCTGGGGGATCAGCTCCAGGCACAGATGCCAGGGCCAGCCACCCCACGTGTCAGACATGCACAGACACCCACAGAGTCCCCCCCAGTGACCCAGAAAATGTGAAAGCCAGTGGACAGCCACACGTGACCCTCTCGCTCTTCCACGTCCGGGTATTTCTCAGTCTTGGTGTCTTCATCTGTGTCATGGGTGAAATGAAATATTCTGCAGTAGTAGATTAATGAGGAAAAAAAATAGAAAAAAAGAAAAAAGAGAAGAAACAGCAAGAAGCCAGTCACGACCTTAGGAGAGCACATAAGTGCTGCACCTGTTTTATTTTAGCCATCTTTAGCTTAACTCTGCCAGCCCGTGGCAGCCCAGTTCCCATCCCCCCAGCCCCATTCGGGCTGAGCACACAGGCACAGGGCATGCTGTCAAGGGAAGCATCCCAGTCAGGGTTAGGATGACCCATTTGTGGGCACAGAAGGGGAAAAGAACTGTTCTTTTGGCATTTAATCACTAAGTTTAATGCTCACAGCATGCCCGAAAGGGGGAAAGGAGCCAGCATTTGAACATGAAACAAATGGAAATCAGTGAACAGGAAAATTAAACAGCATGTTTTGACTTCTACCAAGCAGTGAGGATCATAAGAAGGGCAGATTTATATGCTAGTGTGAATGACAAAGTAAAGACAACAGACTACTGATTAAAAATATGGAAGTGTACACAGGCTGGTTGACATATGAAAGGCTGAAGCAGAGACTTCAGCTAATTAAAGCAAAGGGCTGCCAGTGAGATGAGATGCATGTTGGAACAGACAGGCAGGAGAGATAGGATCTGCGTAGGCTTACTTCACCAGAACACTGAAATAGTTATCAGTTACGCTGATGACTGTTATGCAAAATGTTCTCAAGCTTTTACCTTCATTCAGCAGCAGTTGTTGACTACAGTTGCCTTAATTTTAACATAAGGAACCTGCATGGTAATTGGCTGTGAACTATCTGTGAAACTGAGTTAAAGCCACCGAGTAGCAGGGTGCTGCAGGAGGGCTGCAGCTGTGGATGAGAGTGACAGGGTTCCTTAAAGAAAACAGAAATGCACGCACTGTTGATGAAAGTTAATCGCTGTTTAAATAAACTGCTGTATATCGTTTTAAATGCTAGATTTATTTTTTGCCTTGTAATCTGGCTGTAAATCGAGTGCATGTGCTGGCTGATGTGCTGTTGTTGAGGAACAGCTCTGGTGCAGGTAGCTGGGCTCGCAAACTGCAGATGGAAATGCAGGTTGAGATGCAGATTTAAATGCAGACTGAAGGACAGGCTGAGCTCTGGGTGGGAGCCCAGGACCAGAGAATGAACTGCTGACCTTTGGGATGACAAAGGGCACAAAGGCAGGTGAAAGCCAGCCAGCTGAATGGACACTGAGTCACAGCAGCCGCCGAGAATTCCCGACATTTTGGACAACAAGGGAGATGAAAACAAGTGATGGCAGCGAGGTGGATGGACACGGAGATGGGGGCAGGAGCCGAAGACTCGGGAGGAAGAGTGGGACTGGCCATGGGGACACTGTGATGGGATAAAATCCCAGGGGTTCCTTTGCTGGGGTCCCTCCTTGGAGGCAGCAGCTTGGGCTGTGTCTGTGTCACTGCCCCAGGAACAAGCGGCTTTATGGAATGAGACATCTGGGCCTCTGCCACCTCTGCCATGGCAAAGCTGGTGTGATGTGAGTGGGGTGTGTGGGAAGCCAGGACCCATCAGTCAATGGAGCCAAGGAAGGGCCTTCAGTCCCAGAAAGTCTCTGACCTTGGGAGTGCCACTGCCAGAGAATCCCAGAGGGAATGGTCTGACTGGGGAGTTTCCTTAACACTGCCACTGTGAAAGGATCTTACCTGGCACTTCAGAAAAGGGACAATACAGCACTGTTGCTAAAGACCTAAATAATAAATCAAGCTAAAATGGGTGCAGTGTTACTTACTCTAGTCTTTTTAATATATTTGCATAACCAACAATTTGAATGAGCAGAAGACTGCAGAGCAAAGACCTGATTCCTGGGAAATCCTAAATATATTCTATTCCCACTCATATCCGTGAAAGCCAAGCCTGCATTGCATTTAAAGGCAACCTGAAAGACTGGTCTCTTAATAAGCATTTATTTGGACAAATGAGTGGTCCATTTCAAAGTAATCAAATTAGTTTCTAACTATTACCTGTCCCTTTAAAACTCTTTCCCAGGTTTGTGTGTCTGGGAATTCAAGCTTGGAAAAAGCACAATGAGACTGATTCCAATCTTTAGATTGCAGGCGCGTCTTAGACAGAATATTAATGATGTGTGAGAGGCAATAAAAAAAAAAAGAAGAAACAATGTGGTTTTAATTAAATCAGCTGACAAGCCGCCATTCCATCTTGTCTGATTACTGCAGAGTTGCTGAACATGACCAAATACAGCATGTAACATGGGGAAAACAGTAAATAATCATTGCCAGAGCACTGAGTTGTTCCTGGGTTTCCGTCAGGGTCATGAGCTTCTGCAATGGTCCTTCATAAAACATCCCTAACTGTGGCCAGCCAGAGCTAAATGGGCAACTGGACACCAAATTAGGGTTAACACTATTTCATCAGTCACAGGTAAAAGAAAATAAATCTGCCTGGAGATTCTTTTGCCACAGAGGTTCTTAAGGGGAGCAGTGCAGCTTTCAGCAGAAGAGCTCAGGGACGGTTGTGGCCAACACAAGGTGACATTTCCTTCTGCAACACTGCAGATATTTGTGTGGTATCCTGATCACTTGGTGGACCAAGTAATGCAACAGTGTTTTACTTACTCTTCAGCCTCAACAGAAGTGTCTAGGCACTATATATATAGCAACACCTACTACTCTGAAGTGCCTGGAAAATCCAGCTAAATAGAATACAAGTTGTCACAGCTATGGTGAGTGTCAGAAGGGATGAGTGGGTGGGAGGAGAAGATAAAGAGGCACACAGTGGTCCCTCCACAAAAACAGAATGTGTGCCAGACTGTCCGTACGCATGTGTGTGCGCACACGTGTCCTTTTTAAACTCAAGCCAGGGTTTTCCCATCAAGTCTTGAGTGAGACCAGACCCTGAACTTTCACAGGTTTTAAAATCCAGCAGTGCTGCCCATACATCCACTTTACAGCTGGCACTGTGGACACCACAGTGTGGCAGGACCTGGGACCAGGATGCTCCCCATTGCTAGAATGGAGAGATGAGGGTGTGGCTTGAGCAAATTGCAGGAGGAAGAAAGAAGCCTGGTGGGAGACACCCTTTTCACACCATATGAAGAGATTAATGGTAAAAAAATTCAAGCAACATAGCTTAGCCATACTTAAAATCTCCACACCCACAGCTAAGACAGAAGTTGCCATCCAGCAAAATCTTTCTGATTGCCCAGGGGGAAAAGTACCCAGAATTAGCACTGATGTGACCACGTGGTGACACTTCCTGACCCTTCTTCTGAGCAACGATGGTTTGGTACAGGCACACAAACTGTATATTAATGCATTTGCACTTGGCCTTGTTGAACTTGATGTGATTCTCATGGTCCCACTTCTCAGGCCTGTCCAGGTCCCTCTGGATGTCATCCCCTCCCTCAGGCCCATCCATGCCTGGCTCAGCTTGCTGTCACCTACAAACCTGCTGAGGAGGCACTCCATCCCACAGGCTGGGCCACTGAGGAAGATATTAAGTAGTTTTTTTTCCCAGTACAGACCCTTGAGGCAAGTCACTCATTGCTGGTTTCCATTTTGACGTCGATCTGTGAACTGAAACTCTCTGGATGCAACCATCCAGACAATTCCTTGTCCATCTAAATTTCCATCCATACCTCTCCAATTCTGAACTAGTAATGTCAAGGGGGAGTCTATCAAAGGCCTTGAAGAAGTTCAGGTAGTTGATCTCAGTTGTCACTGTTGTAGAAGGTAAGTAGATTAGTCAGGCATGACTGCATTTGCTGAAGTCATGTTCAGTCTCATTAATCTCCTCCTTGTCTTCCATATAATTCAACAGGACTTCTAGAAGGATCTGTCCCATGATCTTACTGGGCACTAAGGCAAGGCTGACTGGTCAGCAGTCCCAGTGTTCTGCTTGTTCCCCCGTGTAAAAACACACATGCTACCATGCATTCCCCCTTGACAGTGGCTGTAACACAAGCCAAAATGACAGAAAACATTCCCAGGGTAAGTCCATGTGTGTGTTTTTATCTCCATTTGTACTGACACTGCTCACTGGCGTTCACTCTACTCATTTCTGCTGGATGGGAGTGCAGCTGCTGAGCAGGGAACACTCAGCAAGGTCACTCCTACAGCACGTCCTCTTGCACCAGTGCAACAGTGACAATGCCATGAAAGGACACGGCCCAAGAGGTTGTCAGCAGTGTGCAGCCACATCTGCAGTGGTCCCCCTTTGCCTTTTGACTCAGAACAGAGGCACAGCCCAGGCAGTCAAGGTCTCCCAAGGCCACAGGATCAGCAAGGGCAGCTGTCAGGAGTGCAGTTCACCAGTGCATCAAAAGACAAGAGTGCAGGAGATCAAGTAAAGATGAGATACCTCTTTTCCCAAAAGATCACATGGTTTTCTACCTGATCCGGTTTCACTGTGGAAGATACATGGTGTCCTCTCTTACCAGAGACATCGACATCAACCCAAACAAGATTTTCCACATTCCTTCTAATAATGCATGACATCCTGAAGTCTGCTGTCTGCCTGTGATGATGCAAGATGCTCAGAAGTCATTACAACAAAGCCTAAGGGGATTATTTTCTCATTTCCATAATTACATAGTCAGTAATAATATCATGAACCAATCTTATCTCAAAACGTGTACTCAGATCTTTAATGGTGATATTTCTTAAATGATGTGTGGGATTAAAGTCCTGTGTATAATAATGCCACAGCAGTGAGAGAGATAAAAGTTCAACTTCCATCAGCTGGGGGTTTTCATTCCCAAGAAAAGGTAACTGTGCCCCCAGAACAGATGATATGAGTGACAGATCACAAATCTGCTGCCTCATCTGGAACACTCTTCATCTCTGGAGAGTAAAAAGTGAAAAAAGACTCTCCAGACACAGCTGCCCCTTTCAGAAGTGGGCCTGTCCAGCAGCCCTGGATGTTTTCCATCCAACTGCCTTGATGTGGTATCACCAGAGGAACCTGTGCTGGAAGTTCCTCCAATCCCTGTAGGACCAGGACAGCTACATTCCCAGCTCAGTAGCTAAGGCAAATGAGCAGGGTTCTTTTGGTGCCTCTTTTCTCAGTCGCTCAAGAAGTTTTCTCTTCTCACTGATGTTCCCAACCTAAGCCCTGAGGGGTCTGGTCTGACAATACATTTAGGACGTGCTGTATATCATGCAGCCCTAAATAGCAGAGCTCATTCAGCACTCTTTTGAACAATCTGAACAATGTGTCTAAAAAGAAAACCGTGGTTTAGGGAGTAAAATGCCACCGGGTAAAGAATCCCAAACATCAAAACTGCATTATTTAGTATTCTGAAGGAGTACATGCTAGAATTATTATAATGGCCAAGGAAAAACCTGGTGAAGGGCCCAGGGTAGATCTTTCTCAGACATCATTCCTAGCTGCAGCATAGCCCAGCCAGCAGAACTAGACAAGATGGTCCTGTGTTATCTCCATGGTAGGAAAGGTTTGAGTCCCTCTCAAACCAGCCTGAAGAGCAACTGCTTTTCTCAATTAAAGCAACCTCTGCTGTTAGTCAAAAGACACTCCAAGGTAGCTGGAAATATTAGACACCAAAAGAGAGAAAAAAAGTCAAATTAACTAATGGTCATTATCCCTTTTCTCACATCCTTTTCTAACCTCCCGAGGATCCCAAGTTCTGGACTGGATTCCTGTTGCTGGGGATGTGCATGTGCTCCCTGCAGCTCCCTCCCTGTCATCCAGCAAACAGTGCCTGTTAGACTGGAAAGAGAGAAACAGCCAAGAGCATCCTCCCTACAAGGAGCTGTTTTGCCAAAACACTTACTAGCTCGTGTTTAGCCCTCATTGTGGGTTACAGTGGCTCCCAAATGACTCTGTAAAAGTACAGTGTCTCTGCTTGGATTCCTGGCTGAACACCCGTTTGTCTCAGGGCTTGGATTTGGCACATGTGGGTTTGTGAACAGAATTTTAACTCATCTTCATTATGTTGTTTGATCTCCCCCTGGGGTGGGTGGAACTGCGTGCAAGGGACTGACCTGACATAAGCAGTGAGGGGAAGGGAATTTCTGAACTCTGTGATTAATGTAACTGCTGTATCTTGTCTGGCCAATCAGACAGGCAAAGGTTGTTTTTTCTTTAACCAAAGAATCATAATGTTCAACAACAATGCCTTGAAGCGTTTGCCTGAGACTCACCTCAGCCTTAGAGGGGAAAATTCACATTTCAAAAATACCTGTTGAGCATTACTTATGCTTAACTAAAATGCAGCTTTTCTTCTTTACTTTGGGTTGTCACACCCCTTGTTAGCACCCTGGTCACCAAGGCCCTTCAAGCAGCCAGTGTTCGTGTTGGAGGGGCTGGGGTTTGTATCATCAACATGAGGGGGAAAGGGGACCACTTGTGCACAGTTACTGCGGCAGAAGAACAATTGCCTGATTCAGTGTCCTTATTCCCTTTGTTTTCTTTGCTGAGAATTTTCCCCTTTCTGAAACACTAAACAGCTCATTTCTTCCAACCTAAACAAATGATCCTGCCAGCTACTGATTTTTCCCTCCTTTCTATTTCTATTGCTTGGTATTGTAAGTACAAGTTTCCATTTGTTTGATAGCGGGTCAGGAGGCCAAGAAGAACAAGGGATGGCTCCTGTTACACATCAGTGCTGTGCCAAACTCTTCAGTTTGGCTACACTATGAGTGCTATCACTCTTGGACTCCACCAACCCCACTGGCCAACTCCCAGGGAGCTGCTGCTTTGGCTGATGACAGGCAGAGTGCAGTAAGAGAGCAACAGAGCCTCCATCGTCAGAGCCATGTGTGTCCCTTTTACTGTGCTGGTGTGTTCTTCCCTCTGTGTTATCATCACCACAGTCCAGTTAAGCCAGTCCTCCAGATAAGGAAGACTATTGCTTTAGGAAAGCTGGCAATAAACTTCAGCATCAACCCAGAACTAGTCCAAAGGGCTGCAGCTGGCAGGCTGCAGTCATTCCTTCCCATGGAAGAGCATCAGGGAAAAGAGGGAATATTTCTGCAGACACAGACCACTGAGAGGTTTTGCACTTGATGGGTCTGTGCTCAAAGCAGGCGAAATTCAGAGCAGACATGAACCCACTGGAGTCATGGACTTACGCCATGGATGAATTTGGCTTGAGCTCTCTTACCACGTGTCTGAATAAGCAGTTGGTAGGTTTAAAAAAGCCCCTGGTTTCACTAACATTACTGGAGCTCTGAATTGGAGCAAAAATTTCCCAGTGACCTTCAAACCCATATATTACATGGCAGACAGTAGTTTTCATCCCATGGAAAACCCGAGTTTAGACACAACTAGAGACAGACATCACAGAAGTGCCCAGTGACTGTAATGGATTTTGTGAACAGCACTACTTTGAGTGGGTCCTCAGATCCCTAAGCTTCCCTTGAGTTTAATGTATGAATGAGCCCAAAGCAAAAAAAAAATGGCAACTGCAGCAGAATCTGCACGTTCTGTGTGACTTGGATCGATGTCTGACAACATTGCTGCATGTTCAGTGCTGAATTAAAATGGTAAGTTATTGAAAATATGTCAGTAATTATCAGGTGGGGAAAAACTCCCAGATTATTTGGGCCTTGTCCATGTACCCATTTTGCAAAAATAACATCATTTTCACTGGCAACATTTTGCGTGAGACTAAAAATTAAGGTGACAGTGAAAGTGCTGACTAAGCATAAAGCCAGCTGATCCCTGCAAGCATAAACAGCTGAAGGAGTGGTTTGTGGCAAGGAATCACCTATGACAATCATGCTCTTTCATGTTCTGGGATGGAGCTACTCTGTGTGCTCCCCCCTCCACCCACCCTGCTCCCCAGTTTGGGTGAAATCATGCCTTTGGCTTTCAACGGGCTGCCCTGTTTGAAGTGACTGCTGTGGAGAACCTGGAGCCACGGGCTGCTGGAAATGAAAGTCTGAGCTTGCACAGCTCCTTCTGGCTGCTCCTGGCATAAGCTGGAGCAGGGAGTGAGGGGTATGAGGGCTGACTGCTCTGTGTGAGAAGAGGAGATGTCCATGGGGGTAAGGAGGCCAGCAGAGACCATGGTGTCGCTGACAGGGACCCAGCCACACAGGACTAAATCCAGGCTCAAGCTATTTGTATTCCCTGCAGGGAAGAAAAGCATAAAACAAAAGGAGTATAAAAGTAGCTGAAAACTTGGCAAAATGCATACAAAAGAGGCAGGGAAATTGGATGAATAAAATGCCCCCCACCCCCAGGTGCCAGCAATGTAAACACTGGAAAAGCTGGAGCGCTCAAATGGTTTTGCTTTCATAAAGTGCCTTTTTTTTCCACCTCAGACTTTTTTGGTTCTGTTTTTCTTCTTTATCTCTCCCCAGCAGTGGCTGACAGATGACCTTTAAAGCCCTGGAGAGTGGCCCCAGCAGGTGATTTACTAACAGCTGTGCCAGTCAGCAAACTGGAGGGGCAGAGGTCGGGGCTGCCTGGCTAATTCAGGGTGGGATTTAATTAAAGAAAGATGCATTACACTTTTTATTGATTTGTGTGCATGCACACACGAGCCTTTTCTTCTTTTTCCTCTTTCTTTGTTTTATGTTTACTCCTCACTCCATGCACCTGGACATTTTATCCTGGCTGTGTGAGCCTTGCTACTTCACCCCCCAAGGACACCGCTCCCTGAAATCCCATCTCACACTTCCAGAGGGGCTGGAACAGGTGGGGAGGAGGCAAATGGAGGGGAACCCAGCAACTGACAGCACACAGCATCCCTGCTTTTCCCTCAGTATTCATGGGGTGCTGGGTGGGTGTTTGAGGGGTGCTGGTTTTTCTCTCCCTCTCCCCCTGCGGTAGAACTCTGCCATTCTTCTGTCTTCCAGATGATCCACTGGGAGAGGGGGAAGGAAAGCATTAAAAGGACAAGTCTTGCTTTTTCAAAGTCTAGGATCAAAAGCTTTTCCACTAAAGACAGTGGGCATTTTTGGAGCAGCAAAATGCACAGTAAAAAGGCAGAATAAAAATTCTGTGACTCTGTATTCACCCACCAGTGTAGTTCATTATTCTCACTCATGCACCTAATCCCCATTTTTTGTTAACTCAGACTTTTACTATTACTATTATTCTGCTGTTATTTTTATCAGATTTTTTAAATATACAATATTCACATATAAACAAACTTCCATTCAACTTATGAGTTTAAAATTGCAGTGATCATCATGCCTGGCTAAGGCCACAGCTTGGAGAAAAGGTTCAGATTTGCTGTCAAGTCTTTCAGTGATGGACAATCTGCTGTTCTAGTGGTGAAATTAATCCTTCACAAAATAAATTAGATTTTGTGACCAAGTTTTTCCAAAGGCATTTTTCAGTCACAGAGTCTTACAGGGAAGAGTCAGATAAACTAAGAGTAGTTAGTTTTGCTAGAAGTCACTGCCCTCTCAGATGTTTCTACCAAAGCACTTTGCAGTCTTCCCTTGAGTAAAACACGTAGAGCTTCTGATGAGTTCCAATGCAAGGCAGATTTCATGGGTTTCAGATCCCTTGGTGAGCTTTTTTTCTGAACCCTTTCCAATTTTCTCAGCTCTTTTCTTGGCCTTCTTGGTCTCTTTCCAAGGCATGGTGGTTGTCATCAGCCTGCAAGCCCCTGTGACAGGTGAGGCTTCTGTGGACTGAGAAGCTCCGAGCACAGCTGCCAAATTTCCCTTAAAAGAGTTCCCTAAAGCTCAGGTATCCAGATATGACACATCCAAGCCTTGGTTAGGTTCACGTGGCTTCTGAAAAGGCAAGAAGGAGCAGTCACCTGAACCAAAGACAAGGGAGGTTTCAGAGTAGCTGAGGATATGAGGGTTCCCCTTTCCCTCTCACTCTGGTTTCTACCATTATGGCTTTACACCCATGCACTGGCAGCAGCCATTGTCCACAGGTCAGAATTCTACAGCCCTAACTTGAGGCAAACTCCTTCCAAAAATGGATGTTTCTGGTGTGGCAGACTGGCCTGGAATGTCTAGGTCTAAACTAATTACACATCCATCACAGACTTCCCGTCATCCCGCCAAAACTGGGATGCCTGTGTTCGACTGAGCCTTTCAACACCACCAAGGCATCTGTACGTCCAGTTCCCTTTAAAATGCACGGGAAATAAATACCAAACATCACTATGTGGCTTTGAAAATCCCCCTGCAATCTCCAACCCTCACTTCCCTTCTGTAAAACAGGAAAAACAGCAATTCCTACCCCGTATCTGCTTTATCAGTCTTGTCTATGCAGACCACAAATTCTATGAGACATGAACTGGCTGCTACTAAATATAGGTACAATGTCTAGCACAGTTTTTATTAGAGCCCCTAGGCACTACAGCTCCATAAATATCCATGTTGACTTTTTCCAGATTAAGAACACATCAATGGGAGCTT
This sequence comes from Vidua macroura, assembly GCF_024509145.1. Classification (NCBI taxonomy): domain Eukaryota; kingdom Metazoa; phylum Chordata; class Aves; order Passeriformes; family Viduidae; genus Vidua; species Vidua macroura. The sequence goes on from NC_071575.1 coordinate 6,355,970, forward strand.
TGCTCAAGTAAGAACTGCAGGATCTGGCACTGGTGCTCTTAAACCCTAATAGGACTGAGAGAGTCTGAAGCCGCTTCCAGGCTCATTCACTGGTATCAATGCTTTTAATACCAAGTCAGCTGTTGTGACATAAAGGGTATGTTTCTCTTGGTGCTGTTTCTTGGAACTGAAGAGCCCTCCTGAAGTTTTAATTTTCTTTACTGAAAAGCCCTGCTATGGTAAATCAACCCACCAAATTTATAGGAGGCACAGCACTTAGTATGTCACGTCTCTGAGCCCAGCCTACTGATTCTCTTACTTATGCTTTTGTTCTTTTGCTTTGTAGTTCTCTTGATTTCAGCAACTGTCTATCATTTTCATGAGGCTTGCTGGCTAGAATGCCCCCTACTATTCCAGTAATCACTGCCCTGCTAGAGTGTTTATTACTGACTGAATGGCTGCACAGACTGATAGAATGACCTGAGCTGTATGAATTTTCCCTCAAGTCTGTGGGGCCTCACAATTCTTAAAAGAATGTAAAGAAAAAAAAAGGAGCTTAGTTATGGGGAAGGGTCAAAGTCAAGTTTCTCTGCAATAGCAGATTTCTTCACTGCCTTTGGTGCCTCTGACACTGAGCACTCACCACATCACCTTCAATAGCCAGGGAGCAGCTGTGAACTTGCCATGAGATGAGCACTGAGGCAGGTAACCTTCGGCAGCCCATTGTGCATCGATGCATCAGGAGACTGCTGCTTAAATCCTGTGTGCTCCTCCTCTACAAAACATTCCCCCTGGACGGGGTCCCAACACGCTGAGGACTGCCTGGGTGTTTGGGGTGTATTTGAGTTGAGGTTTGTGGTATGTGCACTGTAAAAAAAACAAAACAAAACACAAACAAACCACACATACACATACAAAAAACCAGTGACCAACACAAGATAATACACAGACGTGTAAATAACTGTGGGTAGGTTTCCAAAACACAGACTCTCTCTAACTTTTATCAGTGGTTTGTTTCCCTTCTGGCTGAGATTCTCAAAAGTGGGTGCCTAAAATTAGTTTCTCCTGGGTAAAAGCTTCAAAAGCATCTTAATAACACAGGAATCCAAGTGCCTCATATAGCACTTCTTAAAGGCTCTGGAAAATCTCAACCCTGCATCCACATCTTTAGTGAGACAATTTTTAAATGCCCGCAGCTCACGGTAGCTGCTGTGACAGCTGAGGCTGAGGATTCTTCCAAGGAAGTGGGGCATCCATCACACTTTGTCTGCTGGCCTGATCCTGCTCAAAGAATCACACCTAATATGGATTCCCACATTCAACACAACTCTAAACTTAAACCAGTTTTTAAAGCCTGGAGTCAGTTTCTATGCCATGGAGCCCACACCAGAGAGTTTGCAGTTATGAATCAGACCACAAATGCTGTTGTTTTGGGGAAGATTTCACAGCACTGTTATTCCCATATCCACAGCTCATCATTGCTGTCAGATGTGCTTGCTCTAGGCCATAGGGGGTATAAAGGGCACCAAATAAACAAGCACAATTTCTTCTCTCATGCAAATTTTATTACAGTTGTATGGGGGGGACTGTAAAAGATTTCTGTGTTTAGCTGCTTCTTATGGAAAGAGATTTTTTTTTTCCACAGTATTAAAACAAAAACAAAGAAAACAAAAACCAAATTTCACCCTGAAAGAAAGGCCAAAGGACTCCTGGCACAGCTATTTCAGAGTGAGCTGTTCCACACTCCTAATTCTGCAACAGCTCCCCATGGAAAACATGGAACAAAAAGCAGTTTTTCCTTCTGGGAGAGCTTAAGTTACTGAGCAGGCCACCATGAGGAGCAGAAATCAAGGTCTATTCTGTGTGACTCTAGGTATGCGTGTGCAGGACGCTCATCTCTGGGATCTCATGGCACCTAGGGGAGCATCCCATCATGGAATACACACTTCAGAAATGGAGGGAGGGGGCAGCCTTTGCCATTCCTAGCTGTCTCTCTCACAAGGACAGAGGGACACAGCTGAAGGAAATCCAGGCCAAAGACTGGAAGGGACCAACACAGCCACAGAACCCCTGGCAGATGCCAAGGGAGGAGTGTCTTCAAAAGCCCTCCTCAACCACACTCCCAAATCACTGCTGGTCATGGGAAGGGAAACTTTGCTGCTGACCAAGAAATCAAAGAGAAGTGGTAAAAAACAGTCAGGGCAAGCCTTAAGTCAGTGCAAAACTTCTTTGTTACAGCTAGATCTCAGCCAGCATTTTACTCACTGAATCTAGCCTTGCTCTTGTTTCCATATGGGTCACCTAGAGGTTATGGCTTCCTAATCTTATGTATCGATCTCATGTCTGAGCTGTTTTCAGGATATATCATATGTCTCTGCACTGCTTGGAGAACATTTGTTATGATATCAGAATTCATGCCATGACCAGTCGGCGTCACCACATACAGGGTCACACACAGTATATCATCTGAAGTCTCCAAATGGGGTTTTCTGATTAAATAAAAATCTTAATTCACAAGGTGAAAATCCTCCATGCAAGTCGTTTCTATTGGTAACATTTTCTTATGCTATTAATATTGTTGCCGGTGAGCTATTCACTGGTGAGCAAGTACAATGAAGGAGAGGCACTGGAAGGTCAGAAGGAATCAATATTACTGAAAAGTAAACATACAAGTCAGGGAGGAATCACAAACCCAGTTTGAAGCTATTTTGGTTTTTTATTCCAGCAAATATGCATGGTGCTTTTGCATTGTCTTCCCAAAGTTCTTGTTTGGAAGTGTTGTTAGGAACTTTTGAACTCGCTTCAGTTTCTAAGCTGCTGCACTGTCAGCCAGACATTTCTTGTTCAACCAGGGCCCCATTGCAGGCCTAATTCAAGAAAATGGCAAATTTTCCTTTGCTGTCCATGGGGGAGCTCCTGACAAGCAGTCCCCTAAGGGCCCTAGAAAAGACACCAGCCACGGTTCCAGCAGCATCATAAGGCCTTTTCCAAACTCTTCTTCTGCTTGGATGTAGAGCAAATCTTCCACGTATGGCTGTGCTTCATGCTAAATATGGAACAGCAATCAAACATCTGTGGAGAGTTCATATTTGGCATGTTTACACGAGTATTTATTCCTCCTTTGTCTTCAGGCAGCAACTACTACATAATGTATTTGGTATGATTAATTGTGGGAATGTTGTTCGTCCCAGCATAGCATGACATCTCCAATTACATGACATCTTTCTCTCATTTGTAAGGGAAGAAGTGATTTCTGTATCTTGACATGTTTATCATTGTTAGGGTGAGCTAGTTATCTTATATGGGCCTGCTCCCTGGTTCTCGGGGCTGACAGATTATGGTTTCACATTAAAATCACATATGCCTTGTTATTGCAGCTGCATCTTGAAAGGAAAGCAAATAGATGAATCACCACCACACAAGAGCTATAAGATGATGTTTTGTTCAATGAGCCAGTGGTTTGCAAGGTTGTTCTAGGCTATTATCATTTATACAGTTATTGGATATTTGATTTTCCCAGTATTTTTCTAAAATCTCAGCAATGGAAAATGTAACACACATTTCCATAGTCTTGCACAAGCTCCAACTGATCACAAACCTTCCCTGGGGAGGGGGGGGATTTGCCTTACCTATTTTGAGCCATCTATTTAAAAGCTGGGCATCTGTTCTAAATCAAGCACTCAGTCACCAGTGACAGATAGACGCTTCTTGAGAGACAGTTTGTCCCACCTGGTTTCAACATAAAATTTCAGATATGAGGAAAGTCTAAGGATTCAATATTTTTGCCCAATTATTAGTTAAAAAAAAAAAGTGTACAACATCTTTGTAGCTCTGCTTCAAAAATTACAAAACTTTTTATCTTCAGCATTTTTCAAATGCATTAATGCAAAGATGTATTAAAAAATCTCTCAAGAAAGCTGTGAGAAAAGTAAAATTCTCATCCTGGTGGACTCCACAGAACTTTGTACAAAATTCAAGATACCGGGCAGCATGAGAAAACTGGGAATCTCTCGGCTTCATGTTTTGAGGGGACAATTTATCTACTGAAGCACTTGTGCAGTTTTAGCTGGGGCCAAGACTCCAAATGAAGTAGAGGACCAACCATCCAGTCATGGAAAGAGGGAAATAAGCCTTAATCATTGGTTAAACAGAGCATTCCTTTCAGTTCCTTGCAGTAGGACTCCAGACAATATAAATATAGTTTATTTAAAGCAAGGTGCCGCTTGCCTGCCCTGGAGTTTGCAAACTAAAGGAGTGAATGCAAAGGTCCATATGCAATTTAGCTCATCCATAAGGAACCAGATGAAAAACAGAGCTAATGAAAATCTGCTCAGCAACTTGCATGCCAACCTCAGAAGTGTAAAAGCTAATATTTCAAAGAAAACTTAAGAATCAGAGATTTGGGAAAACACAGAAGGCCAACATGATGGTCTGAGAAAAGGTTCACCAATGAACAAGAGGGCTCTTGGTGTCCTGATAATTTTGCTGTTTGTTGTAGATGTTCTATTGCCTCTGAGCAGAAGTGACCCTTTGCACATATTCAAATAAGATACAAACATGGGAATGGTTTCTTCTAGAGGTGCCTGAACAGGAAAACAGCTCCACAAAGAAACTGAGGGGTAGGTGTTCTTTTTTGCAAGCACATCTGCATTTTTCCTCACCCTGCTCATTCTAAGGTTGCTTTTATTGGTGAAGGCAGAGCTGCAGAGGCCAAGATCAAGTGAACATTCACTTCAGTAATTGCTGGATTCCTCAGTCTAGAAACTCTATTCTGTAAGCCAGGGCAATGGACCCCACAAAACCTCTTTCCATCTCTGCAAAACACAATCTTCTGGAAGCACGACCTTGTGTTTTTCATTAGAGTTATTGGTATGATAATTACTTGGTTATTAACACTTAATGCAAACTCTTGCAAACCATTTCAGCTGCAGTGCTGCTGCTTTGTTTCTGCTGCTGTGGGAATGAGAGGGAAGAATTGGTAGTCCTTCCTTTCAGAAAAATGGGTCTGCATAAATTATACCCCAGTATGTAATTCTTTGTTGAATTACCCATGGAGGGGGGGGTTGGAAGACCAAGTCTCTAATTTTTCATTAACCTGCAGTTGCCACTGGTAAGTGTGCAGTTTCTTGAGTTAATGATTTTTGTATAGACACAAAAAGGCAAGATACACACACACACAGAGAACACTAATGTCCAAGGCAGCAGCAGCAATATTGATAAGTTTTCTCTTCCATAGCTTACAATTAAGGGTTATCATTAATGGACATGGAGAACTTCTTAAAAGGACTAGTGTTTTAATTGGTTCTCTCACCATCATATTTTTGTTTACCCATGCCCAGAGGATCTCCAGCTGTGTTAAGCAGTTTTCCAATTAATAACACATTTGAACTTAATGGCCCAGTTTTTCTGACTCAGCCATTTTTCCGCCTGGTTTATTTAGCTGACTTTCAGCATGCAATTTCCACATATTTCTCAGCAGCTGGAGCCCACTGAATGCTGCCACTGTCCCTGGGCAAGTGCTGTCTGGTACCCTCTATGTCCTCTGTGGGAGTCCTTGTAGCCCTCTCTTGGCAGATGGAGAAATGCCTTTGTGAAAGTCCACTGCTGCATTTGTGGCTTCTCTCAAAGCTTCATGGCCAGGCCCTTCTAGTCCTCCCCTTTCCTGTAGGTTTTTGGTTGTGTTGTTTTTTGGGGTTTGGGTTTTTTTGGTTTTTTTTTTTTTTTTTTTTGTTGGTTGGTTTTTTTGGGGTTTTTTTTGGGTTTTTGTTTTTGGTTTTTTTGTTGGTTTTTTTCAGCAATGACTCAGCTATTTATTTTCTTCTTCCTGCTTCTTTTTTCATTCTGTGACCAAGTTTTTTTCACCCGCTGGGCAGTAAGAGGAAGGTGAGGCACTCCTTTTTCTTGTGCAAGCAGGTGAGGCCAGGGAATGACGACATAAAAGAGAGAAAGGTGAAAAAACATCCTGTACCCCCAAGCTTCTTCTTTCTAGCCCTAAGAAGAGTCCTCTAGGAGAGTTGATCTCACTGGCCTTGCTGCATTTCCTTCTAATTGTGTTCCCTGTGTCACCTGCTTTCAGCTGGTGGTGGAAGAAAAAACAAAAAATATCACAAAAGAGGCAAGTCTCATGGCTGAAACTAGGAAGTGGGCTCAAACTGCTCAGATACACTCCTGAACCTCCTGAACCAACCCTGCTGTCAAACCAGTCCTTCCCCACTTAAGTGGAAGAAGTTGCCAGGGATCTTTTACCAACCATTTCACATGTCCTGAGGAAATAAAGGTTACCTCAACCTGAAATAAGGAGTGTCACGAAGCAAAATAATGCATGGGAACGTGAACCACAAAAAATAAAATTAAATAAAATTAAATTAAAAATTTAAAAAAGAAAATGCAATGAGCACAGTGACTCCAGCACACCTGTTTCAACTTCCACTGGAGTAGAACGGCACAGAGATGAGCTTTGCAAATCCCTGCACAAAAGCTGCTCTGTCCACTTCCATCACCTGGATCAAAATAACATGTGAGGGAGCCTTGCAAGCGAGCACCAGGTGGATGGGCAGGTCTCAGCTCAGAGCCCATTGCCAGCCCAGCAAAGCACAGTTAAGAGACACCCTGTTTTCTTCTCTCCGCAGTAGCTCTTGGCATGCCTAAGAAAATAAGATGCTTTAACACAGCAGCAACAGTAGCACTAAAAAGAACTCTTGTGTGCTAAATCATCAGGAAAAAAACAATTATTATCCTTTTCTTCTTTGTGTTCTTTTTGTTTTCCTGCCAAATACCAGAGAGAACAAAATAGTAGGTTTTTTGCTGTGCAAGGCAAACTTGTAAAATCAGAGGAAAAACAAATCCTGAGCAAATAACTCAAAGCAAATAGCTGGAGGAAGTGAGAGTGAGGAGGTAGGCAGCGGGAGGACCAGCTGATACATTTTCAGTATTTGCTGTATTAGTAGGAAGATAAACAATGAATGGGCATCTCCACAATCAAGAAATGCCCCGCTTTGTTTGGTGAAGAACAGAACGCTCAGAGCTACATCTCAAGCCTAAACTGCCGCTGGCAATCACACTGCAGCTCCTGCCTCTCCTGGGGCTCTCGCAGCGGAACACCCACAGGCCTGGATCTGACTGGAGAGGAGAACTTGTGCTTAGAGCTGCAGTCCAGGATCTTGTGTTGTAAACCTTCAAGACAGAGGAGCACGTGCACCCAGGTGGCCAGCAGAGTCAGCTGTGGGAGCAGAGAGCCGGGGCGTGCTCCTGAATGCCCACGACTGCCTGATGCTGCCGCTTTCTGAGCAGCAAAGCTGAGAGTGCCCCTGCAGCACTGGGGCCGTGCTAAGAGGGACAGGAGGAAAGTGGCAAGCAGCCCTTTTGGCATCAGTGCCTCATCCCCTCCGGCCAGGACAGTGCTCTGGGCAGTTCCCTGGTCCTCAGCATCACGCTGTTTTCTATTCCTGCAGACATTCCTCTGCAGGAACAACTCCATGAGGCCGAGCCAAGCCAACAGCTCTTGTTCGTGGACTCTCCCACCATGTTAGACTCTTTATCAGAGTATTGCTTTCTCCCCATAGTAACTCTTAATTTGAAAACTGAGCTCCAATCCCCACATGTTGGCACACAAAGGAACCTTCCTCTTTCTCCTTAACCCTGCTGTGACAACAACAGTCCTTACAAACAGAAGTACCTACACATACACACCATGTGAGTCTGTTTTCCTCCTCTTTCCTTAAAAAAAAGACTGTCTTCCCATGCAGCAAACTGAAAATCCTGTCTGTTTAAAATACAAAACAGCAGCAAACCAAAAGAGACCTGGAGAGGCCACTGCCTGCCATAATAGGATTAAGGGCTATATCTCAGGCAATTTTTTTGGAATCAGTTGTTGCTTATCTGAGCTTCTTTGTAGAAGCTACGGTCTCTTTGTACCAGACTCCGTTACTGGGCTACCTAACAAATGCCTTTTTTTGGCTGAGTCTACAAAGCCCATATATAAAACCTGAGTTTCTTGTCACTGAATAGTCAAGATGCAGGTGCTTTAACTGGTGAAATAACTGCAATAGCCTTTGCTAGGGAGGCTGTCTCAAAGAGCAGATTGCACTTTCTCCCAGCCCCTTCACACCACACACTGAATATTACGTATTTTTACCACAATTAAGTCTCTGAACTATTTTGAAATCCCACACAAAGACAGTCCTGTACAACAGGCATTATGCACACATGCTTCCACATGCCTCCTGTTAACTACCAGGCACAACTACATAAACCAGTTCCCTGACAGTCTCTTGACACATCTCCTGTTTTCCATCTTCAGAAAATGATAGTTCTTACAGAAAATAGGCAAGTGGGCTACAAAACAGTGGCCTAAAAATGACTTCTTAGTGCTCTCCTCTCTTGCTGTCCCAGAACAGCATTTCTGCATTTCTCCTCCACTCAATAAAACATTCAGACAGGTAATGAGCCCCTCTCATCCCTACAATTCTGCCCTACTGGAGGTCTGCTGGTTTCCAGAAGGCGCAGCGGAGACAACTGCTGGAAACATCCCTGCCTCTCCTGCTATCAGAGCTGAGCGTGTTCCCATTTTCCAGTCATCAATCCCTAGAGCCCAGACCCACTGCAGACCAGAAGAGATAACGATAAGAAAGTGCCAAGTTTTTCAATCCCCCTTTTCTCTTCCTGCACTCCATGCTTAACCTAATTTTACCAGCTGAGCTGGGTGACTTCCTTAGGCAAAAGCTGCCTGCACAATGATTTCTATTCCACTCACTCTCAGCCCTTTTCTTCCACAAGTGAGAGACGACAACCATCACTTGCAATTCAATAGGCTTCATATCGTCTCCAGGAAATAATTGAACCCTTTGTGGCTTTCGGAGCAACATTTTGGTATTTTCCCCAGCATCAAAATACTGCTGGATTCTGTTTAAATGGAAGAGATGGCCAATCTGCATTAGCTGGGTGAAGAGACAGCCAAGAAGAAGACAAGTCAGCTGCCTGCAAATACACAGGGTAAGCAAAACCAACAGCTCCCAAAAGGAAGGACCAGTTTTTTCACCACGTGTTAAATGGCCTCCCTCTTTGCCTCACCCTAAAAAAACAGATGCACTGGGAGCCTGAGCCAAAATCTGTTATTTAAATGGGACCAGTCCCCACCTCTGCCTGGTTCCAGAATAACCTGACATGTTTCTGTTCTGGCATGGGTTTCCCCTTGCCCCTATTCACTAGAGAGCACCACCACCATTACACTCCTGCAGTGAGTCATTCCAGCTGGTACAGAAATCCCAGATGACATGTACTTTGTAAGGAGAAGCCAGAGGAAGGAACTGGCCAGGTTTACCACGATCCATGCCCAAAGTAAAACCAGCTATTTATTTTGTGCACTTGTCTGGTGCTCTCCAGAGACAGTTTGTTGGTACAGGAGATCCCTGGATACTGTCAGCCCTGTAAAATCTTCTGAGCAGGCACATCTCTTGAGGTGAAATCCCTTCATCCAAGCAGTCTAATGGGACATAGCTCTAATGGGACAGCCCCATCACAGCTGTGTAGCGTTACAACCACTGCAAAACCTCCAAACCCTTTCCTATGGTGGTATTCAAAGACATTCCTGCAGGGCTTTCACATGCCACATCCTTCTGCCTGTCTGCCATTGGTTTCGTGCCCTGTCTCCTTGCTGAGTGCCCACAGACTTCTGCTGGAAGCGTTAATGAGAGCAATGTGCAAACAAATGTGGAAAATAATCTCTAATGCTGCAGGGGCAGAGGCCAGCGGAAACCAGAGGATGTTTTCTGGCAAAACAGCAAGCAATAAGAGCTGTTCTCTAAATAAATAACGTCTCAATGCATACAAGCTTAGCATTAGCAAAGAGACCTTGGGCTGAAGGCTCTAACCAGTGTTTCTTACCCCTCTTCAGGGAGGCACTGGTGCACAAGCCCCTTTCATGAAGCCATACACCCAGGTGGGTGCAGTCACCAAAGTTCACTCAACTCACAAAATTTCAGGAGTCCTCCCCCTTCCTGTTCTCCCTATAAAAAAAGGCTTCTTCTGGCTATAAAGTAACTGCTCTCACCTCCATTTTACACAGGCAAGAACAGTCCTTCAGAAAGGTCATGGTTGAGACCTCCCTCACCAGGAATGCAGGAGCTCAGAAGCACTGCAGAGCTGCAAGCCTGGCATGACTCTCCTCGTGAATAAAATCCTATACAAGCCCGACTTCAGACCATTTCCTTGGACACAGACTGGGGAGACAGTCCACAGGAAGGCCCAAGAGTGTCCTGCCCCACAGGGACATCTCTTGCCCACTCCCTGAGCACACTGGGCCCCAGGGGCAGACTAAAGCCTGTCTGCACAAGGGCATCACACCCCACAGGCTTCTCCCTGTGCTCCAGCCTTTCAGCTCTGCCCAGAGCTCCTCGTGAGGCACAGGAGCTGCTCAGGAGCTACCACACCTTGCACAGAAATGTTGTGACAGTTGTCTGGGGGTTGTTACCACTGTCTATCACACTCTCTGGGGCTGGAGAGGCAGAGGAAGCCAAGATCAGCGGCCCATTTGTTGCCTGCCCTGATAGACATCTTATTGATAGCTCCATCTCACACTGGCAAAGCCCTTTGTACCACTCTGGAACAGCTGCTCCGATGCCAAGAATTCCTCACAGGCTGGCCAGCCCTCGTGGTGCTACCAGGGAAGCTCCAGTTTCAGCAAAGAATTTGATGGCTGTCTGGCAAGTGTATAAATCATAAAAGTAGCTTTGTTCTGCAACACTTCAAACCTTTTGAGCTCTCTCATATGGCTGCAGTTTGCTGGCACTTGCTGTTCAATTTATATAAGCTAAGCTGTGCAAACTCATCCCTTTCCAGCCTGTAGGCAGCCTGTTACACCACACAGGGATGCTGCCCCACTAGTCCGAGCTGCATTTTGCTGAGAGCAGGGCCTTTTTTTTTAAAAAAAGGTGCATCCTTCTTTCAGGATTTAATTTCATAGGAAACCCGGTGGAATCCAGGATTTTAAAACCTATTCACTTCAATAAAATCAGGAGGTTGCATCCAGGCAAGCCCTGTGCCCAGGAAAGGAGAGCAAAGCTCTCAGTTTTGCCCAAATCAGCTGCAGTCCAGAAAAAGTTGCCTTACCGTGGAAGATGGGGAGGATGCAAGGCAGACAGGGACTGGGAATTTTCCAACCCACAGGTTAAAAAAATGGGCATAAGCAAAGAGGATTTCAGACACTTCACGCTGGATTCCCACACATCTGTAGGCAAAGTGCTACTGTCCAAATAGTCCATGGAAAAGTGCACACTGTGGATACAGGAAAAGACCCTGCTGTGCCTGTCTGCAGTGTGTGGCATTTATTGCCAGGGAGGGCACTGCCAGACCCGGGGCAAAGGCAGCATTTGGGGCTTTGGGTGCCTCCAGCAGAGAGGCAATGGGGGCAGAGGTCCCACCCTTCCTCCCACCCCACAGCCAGGTGGGAGGGCAGCATTACGTGGGCAGGGAATGGCTGTATCCCACGAGGGCTGGGCCAGGCTTTTATCTGCTGTGAATCTGCACAGGGCCTTTGATGTTGGTGGGTCTGACTGGTAGGTTGGTGCAGGAGCTCTGTGAAGCCAGTGGAACCTGCTCTGACACTCGGCTCATTTGAAAACCAGGATTTTATGGGGCTGCTGAGCAAGGAGAACATCTGTGCAATGCTACGTGGGGCTATGCAGGTACCCAAGCCAGAGACAGCTAATAAATGAGCGAGGAAGTACTGGAGAGAAAAAGGCTTGTTTTCAGCAAAATCTCCAAATTTCTTCCCAATGCAAAGCACTGAGTTCTTTGCTTCTCCAGTCAAACCTTTTGTTCAATCTAAGTCAGGTATTTCTAACCTGTTCTTTAAAAAGACCAGCTAAATATATGGGATGGCAGGATGAGGGCTGCCTTTAAAAAAAAAAAAGGATTAAACACCAGTCCAGGTTGCCCTTCCCACCTCAGCAGCTGCCCCACTGGACTCTCCCAACCCCCCAGGCTGCCAGAGCTCCTTCCTGGGCTGTGATTTCCTCTCTGCCACTCCCGAGCAGAGCAGACTTGCACAGATCTGCCACAGCTTTTCCCCACTGATGCTGAGGTAAGCTCAGGGAATCACTCAGCACAGCTGGGGCAGTCTTGGGCTCTGGTGGACAGACCAAGACCTCAGAAAACCCACATGCTCAGCTCTGGCTGCTGGGAAGGACCCCAGGAGCAGCAGGACACGTGTTGGCCACGAGTCTCTTTGTAAGTGATGGTTAAATATCCTGTGGGCCATGAGAGTCCTAGGGAAGGACGATTTTATGAAGTGCAACCCTACATCATAAAGGCCAAGGGAATCTGTGGGTGGGAGTGAAATGAAAAAGGAGTATCTTTTGGGATCCCAGATCGAAAAATTTGGGTGGGAAGAGATGCATTTCAAAGCTCAGGCTACGTGTATGCATTTCTAGATGTGTCTCCATGTGTGTATGGATATCCACATACCTCTTTAAGCACTGGGATACACAAACATGCAGAGCACACACCCACACCCACATCCCTGGCCCCTTTGGTAAGCATGGAATTTAGAAGTTTTCATTTCACCTTCCTCCCTACCTCTAGAATCTCCCATACCTGACAGACCATTAAATGTTGTATGCAAGGATGCACTGATACTGAAATTTCCCAGCTGCAAATATCAACATGGACATGCTGTTTTACATTTACTGAGGAAAAAAAGGTTTTTCCCTCATTTTTCCAGTATGTGAATGAGCACTATTACCACTGAAACCAGTCAAGTAACATCCTGGAGTAAATGAGATCCAAAGGGGCTTGGGATCTTAAAAGGGGCAGTTTAGGGACACAGAAAAGCTTTATAGCTAAGGAAAAGCTTAATGGGGGAGGTAGGGGAGGGTGGGAAAAAAGCACCTACCTGCAGGCCATGAGAAATGTTTCCCACAGGAAATTAAAACTCGTAAGTCATGCATGCCCACCTAAGCCCATGCCAGGAAGGAGAAATAAAAGACTGGAGAAGGGGAAGGAAGCAGGGATGGGAAGCAGCTGTAGCAGGAACAGTTTTCAATAACCAATGGCTTGGACTCAGATTTCCAAGCCTCAGGACATTATCTGATGTGGAAGGTAAGACAGCACTGTGGCTGCTGGAGCTTATGCCAGCACTGTGCACCTGTGCAAACCCTCTGGATGGGTGATGTCCCAGCTCAGCCTCCAAATCCCAGGGCAGAGGAGAGGGACAACGAGCTGTTGGCTTGCAGTTGCTCCTGGCTGTGGCTACAGACTCTCCTGCAAAGACAGTGGGGAGGTGGTGCTGGTAGCAGCCAACAAAAGGAGAGGCTCAAGGGAAAACTGCAGAAAGGAGAGTGGCCAAAAGCATGCAGAAGACTCTCTGTGTGACAGTGGTGCCCTGCAGGAGGGCAGGGAGAGGTTGGGGAGGGCCTCAAGAAGGACAGACCCACTGCACTGCAGGAAAGGGCATGTCCTGTGGTCAGTCAAGGGGCTGTGCAGGGCAAAGATGCTCACAAGCCTTAAAAAGGCCAAAGCAAGTTTTCCTAGGGGAAGCCCCTGCTTCTTCCAAAAACCTTTCCCACCAGGTTTGGGTTTTTTTTTTTTTTTTTTGTTTTGATTTTTTTGGGGGGGGGGGATTTTTTTTTTTTTTTTTCAGTTTTCTCAATTTTTTATTAATTTTTTTAACACCTTCCTGAAAGCCTCTCCTTTCTAGCCAATACCACGTCACCACCAGTTCACAGGACAAGGGTTTCAGGGCCAAGCCCTGTCCCAGGCTAACAAAAGGCAGAAACACCTTTGCCCAGCTGCTGCTGCTTCTCCAGTGGGGAAAACCAAGCCTTGAATGGAGAACCCCTATTAGGAGGAGTGGTCACTCCATGGGATGGGTACATCAGGTCTGCACCTCTTTCATCCATCTTTCTGGAGGCAGCCCTAGACTGGAGATGGATGTCTTCCCTGGGTGGCCCAGCCCAGCCAAGCCTGATTCCCCTGTCTGGTGGAATCTTTTCTCCATTTCTTCTGAAATCTTATAGCCTGCAGAGGTTATTTCTGGCCTTTCTTGTTGATGGCTGTATTTTTGTCCCAAATGAAACACCTGTCACTGAAGCTGTCAGAGAAGAGCCACACTGCTGTGGAGAGGAAAAAGAGAGGTACTAACATCACTGTCGTAAAGAAGGAGATAAAAATACACCAATTACTTTGGGATTTTCTGATTTTCTAACTGTCTGGTTATTTAATTAACCTCCTGTTCACTTTCTGATTTTTCCATGTTTTTTTCCTCTGTGTTTGTTTGAGGGTATTTTTCCCCTCACAGACCTCCTCATGCTCCCAGAACACCTGTTCCCCTGGGCCTCACCTGGAGGGAAGGGAATTACATGCTCCTTTGCTTTGTTTATGGCAGTGTTCATAGCTGCACTTCTCCAGATCAGGGGCAAAAGCTCTGCCCAAATCACAGCAACTGCTAAGCCTCAAAAGGGAACAGAGGAAGCAGCATTTCTGCTCATCTTGACACAGCCAATTTAATCAGATGTCTCACAGAGAAACTTTTTTTTTTTTTTTTCCCCTCACTACTTAAAAATGGGGAAGTTGGTGCACTGGAGTCCCCCCCTGAGGCTGATGTTTATTCATCTGACAAAGCAGGTTGGGGTCAGAAGAAGGCAGACACAAGTGTGTGGTCTGATTCTGGTCTGGCACCATTACTGCCTTCTGCACTGGAAAAGACATCCCTCAAGACACATAGAAAGTCACTTTTAAGGAAAAGGTAATCCTTCCATTTAACAGGTGCAGGAAAATTATAGCCAGCAGAAGATTTTCAACTATTTTTTCTGTCTCACCAGCAAGGGAAGGTATATCTTGTTGAGAGCAACGAGGAGCATCTACAAGCAGTACTCATGTTGAGAGCAAGTACCTGACACAGCACTGGCCCTGAGCTCCTCTTTCAGCATTACTCACTCATGCATACCAGAGAACTAAAAAGGTTGTTTTGCCTGTACTTCTGAAAATGCATGAATAAAACAGAATAATATTTTTCTTTAATTGAAATATAAAAGAGATCACAACATATCACCACATCCTAAGGACTCTTAGACAATATTCTGCAGGGCCTCAGGAAGAAATAAGGTCTTCATTCTTAGGCTGGTGAGCCAGACTCAGCAAGGCAGGCCAGGTTCACAAAGCAGGGTAACACTCCAGATGTTTGCTGACTGATGGGATTCACAGCCCTGATTTACAGCCCTCACCACATTCACAAACCTGGCAGGGATGGAGAAAGAGAGGAGCAAGTGAGAGGAGAAGAAAGCCAGTGCCAACAGCAGTCGAGTAGATTGGGCACTCATCTAGGACTGAGACAACTGAGCCATTCTGGAAACTGGCTAAGGCTGATGCAAAATTGCTTGGATTTCTGGGGCTGAGAAAAGCCAGGTGTGAGCCCCCAAAAGCCCAGGTGTCACATCCACCAGGGAGAGACAGGCCCAAGTCCCTGGAGGCAGAAGGAGGGCTCTCTGACAGTCTCCATGAACACCTTCCCAGGGAGGCTGTGGAATAAAGTATGAGAGGGCACTTCATGTTGGCAAAAACAAGGTCTGACATGTCCTGAAAGCCAAGTCACAGCAAGCAAGATAGGAGAAAGCTGATTTAGTAGAAACAGGTAGGAATCCTCCCAGCCCTGGGCTGTGGGTATTGCATATCTCTAGCCATAGGACAAGTCTGGGATGTTACCAGCACAGACCTATTGTCAGTCTCCAAGCAAAACACAAGTGTGAGGTTAAAATGCATGGGCATCTGGGTCATTCTGCATTCTCTATGCCCTCCCAGCAGAAGAGATAGAAGAACAGTAAAAGCAAAGGTGATGTACCACATACACTTATTTTTAAACATGGGAAGAGCTGTACATCTCACATGAAAGTAATATTTTAAAAAGCAAAATCCTCTGACTTCATCATCACAACTATATAATTTATGCAGGGGTTGCCACAGTGGGAAAGATTCAAGCTCCAGCCTGTTCAATATCCAGAGGCTTCATTATGTGCACATTATGAGTATTAGTCTAGTCTTGGCTCTGATTTGTTACTTTCACTGCTTTCTGCATGGAGAACACCTTAAAATTTCTGTTTTTCCCAGGATTGAGGTAATTTTCTGTATTTTGTGGGATTTATCTTGAGTGTGGCTCAGAGTCTTGAGGGTTTTCTTACCTTACTGTGTCTCAGCTTGGCTTGAGCCAGGACTCGTCTGAGTATAAGCTGTATTTTATTATGTATTTTTGCTGCTAACTAATTAGGAGTGCAGCTGTAAATAAGAGATACGGGGCTCGCTCTCTGCCAGATTAGCACGAAGCCAAACAGCACTTTGTCAGCAGCCTGAAGCACGTGTCTAAAAGGTTCAAAATAAAGAGCAATAAACCTCAATCCTCTTCTTCAACAGGAGAATGAGGCCTAGAGAGGTGGCTCAAAATCTCAGATATTTTGAGTTGAGTGGCCCTCTGCTCTCAGGAAAACAGAACCTGGCCCGTGGGAATCAAAATGTCTGGAGTTGCCAGGGCTTGGGCATGAGCAGGATGGGCTACAATGTGCTCTGGGGCTGGAGGAAAGACTCCTGCATCCAGGCTGGAGCAGGATGGCAGAGCAGAGAGACCAAGACAAGAAAATATGGACCATTTCTCCAGGTAAAAAGCAGAAATGGGTAGGGGCAAAGCTTGAAGGCAACAGCTTTGAAGAGCTGTAATTTTGAATAGCCAATTTTACTGAATCAGGCCAACATATATAACTTATTTATAAGTAAGCAACTAACAGCTGCTCGCACAATGAGATTTTTTACTATGGATGGAAGGTGGCAACAGGAGCTAACAGGAGCAGTTCACACTCATGCTTCACAAGTAGTCTCCAGTCAAGGCTTATTCCCCCCGAAGTCAATGAATATTTCTTTTCCCTTAGTCCTCTTTTCCCTTTACCCCTTCATCCATACACCCAGTGAAAGGCTGAGCACTGAACAAGGCCCTGCTCACATTGTGCTTGAGTGGGACAAGGGTTTGCACTGCACCCCCACACAGGTGCAAGACAGAGACCTTCATGTGAACAAGAGCTGCAGGATCAAGCCCCACAGACCCCAGCTGGCACATCCCAATCCTGGGCCACAGGAGCAGGAGCCTTAACCCTCGCAGGAGCATCTTCATAAACATGTGGTTTCTAACAAACACAGCAAAATGCTCAGGGACAGGATTTTGAAGTCATTGGGAAACACTACTGAGGAGGAGGAGGAGGAGGAGGGGATTTGTTTTTTCCTAGAGTTATTTATTTTTTAACAACACAAACAGCCAGGACTGTTTGAAAAACTCTTCCTTCCCTTCCCCCTAAGTGATGGATCCAGTCCTGCCTCATGGCTCAGCCATACATCTCACACTTGGGGCAACAGGCATAGTGAATCAAAGCTCAGGAAGGCTCTGTAAAAGCTCTCTTAGCCCTTAAACAGGGCAGCAGTGCTCTCTTTCCCATCAAGACTTTCCTTCACTCCCAATTCTTTCACTACAAGCAGCCAACTTGAGCAGCCCACATTGCAATTGGCACAAATTATCACACACAAGAACTGAAAGCCCCATGGCTTGGAAACCTTATGTCTATGTGCTAATGGCTTGAGTAGTCTAACAGAATAAGAGTAGTTTTCTGTTGTGGCTATTTAGGTTATATTTGCACCAAAAGGTACTAGTTCAGATGTGGCTTGTCCTCCACAAACCGATAGATAATGGTTGGCTTGTACTGAAAAAGAGAGGGAAATTCAGAAACATGGACACATGGAAATTGAACATTCTTCTGCCCTTTAAACACTCCTGCCCAATGTCTGGTGTCTGCCACCCTACAAAGGCCACCCAGCCTGGCATGGCTGGATCCAACATAAAATGTTATTTCTGTAGCAGGCCACTCCTCCTGAAAAGGAGCCTCTCTCAGACCTGTGAATTAATTTAGCTGGGGTCCTTTAAACAGCACCTTCAACTCTGTTTAGGAGAAGGGGAAAAGCAGTAACAGAGGTCGTTTTGCCCCCTACCTTTGGCCTTTAGCAGAACCACACTGTAGTGTCAGCACTCTCATTACAATATCTCATTATCAGACAACTGGAAGCTGAGAAGACAAATGGCCAGCTGTTGACAGGCCAAATGTGAGCCCCGGGTGAACTCTATTATCCTGCACCTTCAGGACAGAATTGGCATCTGACTTCACCAAACCAGGCTGTGCCTGGGGGAAGGGCAGGGGTGAGGGGGGAAATGGCAAACCTGCAGTGATTGCAGAGAGCAGCCTCACAGGTCTGGTGGGCAGACACACAGTGACCTGTCTTTGCTAGGGCTTTCCACGCTCTGGAAATGCATTGTCCTCTTTCAGTGCACTCTGCAAGGGGGGCAGCCATGGCCCGAAATCCCTATTGTGGTGTCAGGATTTCATCTGCAGCGACAGCAGCTGTGTGAATTTTATTAGCAAAGGCTTTTGGTCCTTAATAGTTTCCACCGAGAGAATGAAAAAAACAGGCAAAAGAAAACAACAATGCTGTGAAGTGGTTTGGTGCATTCATGTTCTGCAGACCATATGCACACACGCTGGCAGGCAGTGCGGCAGGCGGGACTTCACTGCTGACGTGAGTTGTGGTCAACAAAGGAAGCTAAAAAAGGAACTCGGGGTTTCTGTCAATCGAATGGGGGCAGGGGGATGTCTGAGCTTACAGGAATCTAGGATGTGTTGCTGCAGATTTACACACAGCACAGGAGATGTGTGCCTCAGAGATATGTGACAGATCAGCCAGAACCAGCAGTCCTGGAAACTGAAAGCAGCTTCCAAGAAATGCTGAAGTTCCAAGCTGCTATTGCTCAACATTTTGAAGCAAAGGTGGAAGAACCACACTTGCCTTCTTGCCTCTCTGGGATGTTCTGGACATCACACATGGGTCCCCCAAGAGGGAACAAAGATAAAATCAACCATTTGTGAGCTCACAGCATGGAGCAGTGGGGCCACGTGCCCACACATGACAGGGATCCTGCAGCCCATCTCCTTGGCTGAGGGGTTGCCTGATGCCCCCTTGAAGGTCTCAAGAGCTGGAAAAAGTTAATTCCCTGGTTTAGGGAATGCCTTTCACCTCCCCCCAGCAGAATGAGGCTTTTCTTTAGCTACTAAGAAGACAGTCCATGGGGTTTTCCTGTTTATAAACATTTCATCATAAGAACTTCCTCTTAACTTTCTTGTTGGGGTTAATAGTTATCTCACTAATAGCTGGGAGAAAACAGCACAATTTCTCTTGGGGATCACTGTGTTTGGAGACTGTTTGGAACAGCACCCATTCTTTACAGTCACAATTCTCATCTTTGGAAATCCCCCTACATTTTCCTGAATTTGTTAGGGAAAAAAACGAGTAGAGCAGTTTCCAAGAGCTAGTGCCACTATCTGTAGGCTCCTCATGCTCTCTGAGCAACACAGCACTTCCTCCTCCATCAGAAAAAGTCAGTGGCTCCTTCTCACTGCAGTTCTGCGGTTCATCCCAAACAAGCTGATTGTGAAGCTGTGAGACTGGAGGAGTTTTTCTTCCTTTTTTTTCCTTTTTTTTTTTTTTTTTTTTTTTTTACTTAATAAGAGATCAGTTGATGCTATTGTTCACCTTGAGAAGAAGTCAAGCTCCAAGAATGAATGCTGTCAGGCACAGCTAATCCTGAAACTGATCAAAGTGATGTCAAATTTGGGATCAATATCAGCTCCATTCATTCATCATCTGTACTTTGATATGAGTCATATGCATGAGTTAGGTTATGGATTTCACCACCCCCTCACATTAGCCACTGCCAAAACATAACACAATTTTTTTTCCTCTGTGATCATATAATCTTCATCTCTAAGGGAGCTTAAAATAACTGTGCAGGGTCAGAGATGGTCAGCAAAGCAAAGTTCTCCCCTCAGTTGGGTTTGGGACTGCTTACGGGCTAGGGATGATACAAATCAACAGAGAAAACAAAGAAGCTGTTCTCATAACTTCAGTTTCAGGTTGACCAGGGCACCAGCTTGTCCCACACCAAGTCCACTAGAACTTCAGCATCTTGAGCACTACCACATCAAAACCCAAACTCAGCCCCTCACCTCTTAGGGTCTCAGCTGGGGTAGGGTTGAAGAGACACAGTCCTAATGAAGAACCCCTTATTCCTCCATCCCTACTGTTTCGGGCTGTACAGATCCAAGATTCTGGTTTTGCCTTTATTTCTCTAATTATATGTGAAACCAAAGCCCAGGAAACCAGAGTTATTTCAGAAGACTATACCAACAGCTTCTCCATGGGCCCTACAAAATTAGAGAGGACCACTACCTCTTTCTATGAGTTATGTTAAAGGGAATGGTTGGCTCATGCAATTGTCATGTACAAAGAATTAAAGCCCCATTCCCCACGGATGGAGAGGGCAGAACATTCCTCATGACACTGTGCATCCAGAAGAGTGACCCAACACTGACCATGTACACTTTCCTTTACTGCAAATGATCATGTCACAGCACAAGTGCAGGTGTTTTATCCCAATGTCCTGGCCAAACTCCAATAATTACATTCCCTCTGCCTAATTTTCCTCTGCAGATGCAGCCAAGCACAATCATTAGGTCTCTTTTGCCAAAGTGCTCTCTTATGCAGTGTGGAGCAGCTGCCATACTTCTCACCAGAAGCAGCTGCAGTGAAGTGCAAGGAGACCAGATTGCCTTACAGGAGTGTGAGACTAAAGCGGGATCAGATCCTTCAAAGTAAGAGGTGATTTTGAAACGCAAGATTTTGAGATCTGTGCCCTTTCTACCGTCCTCAGTCCTCACTCAGTGTACCAAAATGGCTCGATGAGTGTTGAACACCAGCAGGTTCCTGTCAGCTGGGTCAGAGCCAGGGACAGAAAGCACAAGGAATAGGATCAGGATGGAGAAGTACCAAGGGCTGGACCCTCCACTGATGGGCACCAGAGATTTTCAGGTCTGAGCTGGCATGGGTGGGAGAAGGAGCCATGCACAGAGCCCACCCTGTGAGCCTGGGTACCAGGAGAGACAGCAGCAGCTGCAGGGAGCCGAACGTGCTGGAGGTGATTTTCCAACAGCCGGCTCAGGAAACCACTACGACTTAACAGCCAATTGTACAAAACGGGCCTGAATTGCCTTTAGCGCAGCCCGAGTCCTAACAGCACCCGAGCTGTCCCTGAAGCCTCCCCTGACCCTGCTCTGCATTTAAAATGAATTCCAGGCAGCATTATATTCCGGACAAAGCGGAACAGAATTAGATTTAGGAGAGAGCAACTGAGGTGACTGCCCAGGGCCCAGAACTAGAGGGGAGCCCCACTAATCCACATCAGACAGCAGCAAAAGTCAGCCCTTCCAAGGGGGGCAGGGAAGAGGTGAGCAAGCGCAGCCTTTGCCCTGTGCCCCAGAATTTAATGCCGACTGTGCAGCAAGAGACGGTCAACATAAGCAGGGGAGGCGAGGAACAAAGACCCCACACAGGATAACAGTGAGGTGACTCAAACATTTACAAGCTCACTCCAAGCAGGGAGTGAGGAGAAGTCAAGTTTTGTGCAAGAAGGCTGTAAATTTCCTGCTGAAATCTGTCCATCGGGTTTCCAGAAGCAAAGGCAGTGTTTTCAGAGCCGTCCGGGCTGGGGTGCAGGGCAGTGTCTCGGCGATTGCAGTCGGGTGCTGCGGGGCTGCTCTCTGTGTTTGCAGGCGCTGCTCGGGGCGTCACTCCTCGCAAGGGTTGTGTGAGCAACTCTGATTGAACGAAACCGCTCTCCGAAACCTCACAGCATCAGAGCACGCCCATGTGTGCCTGGGCACATCCCACCAAAGAGCCACCGGTGAGGGGGAGAGGGGCGTGGTGACATCCCGGCTCCCTGAGGTCCCTGATGTGCTCCATGGAACGGCACCTCTCCGGGGATACAGGAGCCTTGTCGCAAAATAAGCCCTGGGATCGTGAGAGTGAGAGAGGAGAGAGAGCACTGAGAGCTGCGAGCAAAAGTGAAGACGTGCTGGTTTCAGTTCCAGCCACAAGAACTGGGTGAACCTGAATGTGACCCAAATTACATGAAGATATTTGCATCACAATGAAAATACGCTGCTACCGCAGCAAGGGCGGCTGGTGCCCCACCCCTTTCCCACTTTTCTGGAAGAAAGATTTCTGTAGCGCAAGGGTTTTGCGCAACCCACCACTTCCTCATTTGTCCCCGACTACTTCTCCATCCAGGGCTGTAGGGGCTCAGCCTGAGCCACGGCTCCAGGATCCCAGCCCCGAGAAGAAAGGAAGGGCTCCAGCTTTCCACTTCTACTCTGGAGGGGAAGCTAAGGAGGGAACCACTTCTCCTCCCAGTTAACCAGCGATGTAAACTGGCCAGATGATGAGGGAGAGCGTGAACTGCCCACAGGGAAAGGGCAAAATCGGGAGCCAGAGGCTGCAAAAACTGGCTAAACCCAAACAGCTCCCCGGGAAGTTCGGCACCTTGTTCAGAGCAGCTTGTAAAGGCACCAGCCACACACCACCCCCACCCCCCCCCACCCCTGCTTCCTCCCTCCCTACAATCTTTTGGTCCTGCTAATTTGTTACTTCCTATGTAAAAGCCTTTTCTTCCTGCGTTCTCCCCTTTCTCCAGAAAAAAATACAGGTTAGGTTTTTCCAGACCTGGTCTCTTGAGTTCTCTTTGCATGGACTTAACTTCCATGTCCTTCAAGAACTTGTCACTGTGACCTCCTGGGGGAAAAAGTAACCTTATTATGCTCCTCTTCCATATATAACACTTCACCGTCTTGCCGCCACCAAAGTGAGAAAGGAAATTAATATACAAAAATACTCGGCTTTCAGCAGTATAGGAAACAAAATTCTCCCACAAACCTGGCTGATCTCCATCACTGCCCACGTGGTCTTCACCACTGGGTGCTACTCTAGTGACAGCAATCTCAAGCCCATCAGTGATGCTTTTGTGGCAGTCCCTGTCTAATACTGCTCCCTTATTTTCTGAGGAAAATGGTGTTTTTCCCACCACGTGGGTCACTGGACCTGAAGGGAAATGCACCTACTGCCCCTGCCGGGCCTGGCAGAGAGCACTTTCTGAGGAGAGCCAGCTCCCAAGGGCAGAGCAGAAGAAAAGTGAGATAAAGGTTCTCTTTGCTCCCCTGCTTCCAGGTGTAGCAGTGGTGGAGTTACTAAACTAGATCACACCAGACCATGACTGAGACCTGTGCCCAGCTTCTTGCACATCTGAAAGAAGAAAGAAGGGGCTAAAGGCAAAACACCAGCCTAGGGCAGGTGAGACTGGCTTTCAAATCCTTATCCAGCAACACACTTCTTCCATGGCTTCAAAAATAACCTACAGGCAACAGGTATTTGGCCCTGAGAGCAGGTCCCACCCTGCTGTGGCAGATGCCTGCCTTCCTCATCCCACACAGGGCCACAGAGCACCACTGAGTGCAGGCCTCTCAAAGAACATCACACATGGAGACATCTTAAATGCCCCTGACACAGGTTTCCCAGTTCCACACACACTTGGAGATCCATGTTCAGCATCCTTATAAATGTCTTGGATGCAGGATTGGAAGGGAGACTGAGCAAGTTCACAGATGGTACAGAGCTGGGAGGAGCTGTCACTCCCTCGATGGCAGAGAGGCCCTGCAGAGAGACCTCTGCAAATGACAGGGCTGGGCAATCACCAACCGTGTGAAGTTCAACAAGGGACAGTGCTGGATTCTCCACCTGGGATGGGGCAGCCCTGGATGCACGGACAGACTGGGAATGAGAAGCTGGAAAGCAGTGCCAGGGAAAGGGACCTGGGGGTCCTGGTCAATGTCCCAGTTGGACATGAGGCTGCAGTGTCCTGCAGCCAGGAGGGACATCCCTGTCCTGGGGGCATCAGGCACAGCTGGGCCAGAGAGGGATTGTCCTGCTCTGCTCTGGGGCAGCCTCACCTCAAATATTGTGTGAAGTTTTGGATGCCACAATGTAAGAAAGACATAAAGCCATTAGAGAGTGTCCAAAGGAGGGCACAAGGATGGTGAAGGGCCTTGAGGGGAAGCCGTGTGAGGAGCAGCTGAGGGCACTTGGTCTGTTCAGCTGGAGGAGACTGAGGGCAGAGAGCGCAGTCACAGCTTCTCCTGAGGGGAGCAGGAGGGGCAGGACCCAGGGAACGGCTGGAGCTGGGTCAGGGGAGGGTTAGGTTGGATATCAGAAAAGGTTCTTCCCCCAGAGGTGCCGGGCACTGCCCAGGCTCCCCAGGGAATGGTCACGGCCCCAAGGCTGCCGGAGCTCCAGGAGCGTTGGGACAACGCTCTCAGGGATGCACAGGGTGGGATTGTTGGGGTGTCTGTGCAGGGCCAGGAGTTGGACTCAATGATCCTTGTGGGTCCCTCCCAGCTGAGCTTATTCTGTGATTCTGTGACATTAGGCCACACATGCCAAATGCAGGCCTGTACCTCCGGCCCCAGCTCCCTTGCCCAGTCTTCTACACAGACAGTTTTTAGCTGAATGCCAACACTGATAGTGAATTGCAGGGATTTTGCTCTCTCAAATTTGCAGAAAGAGCAAAATTTCTTTTTCCCATCCTTGTTACCAGCTTCACGGGCTTTGCTTACCAACATTCCCACAGCATTTGCTCCTTCCTCTCTTCTTTCAAAGAAAGTATAACACAGGATAGATTTCTTACAGGGTTTGGCACAGACCATTGGCCATAAGGTCTCAGTAAAGGTTTTGAAAAATAACTTCCAGTGAGTCAGAGCCACATGACTTTGCCTGGTCTTCCATCCCCACCCCAGTGTTGTTCTCCAGCCTTGTGTGCCACAGTGTCATCTCCCAGCCCACAAGACATGTCTAGAGCAACAGTAGTGGTGGCAACAGCAGCAGTAATTTCCTAGCTCAGGAAGCACAAATTTATGGGCTTTTTTTCATGGTAAACAGCTGCTTCCTCACTTGTGCTGAGAGAAAGTCCTCCCAAAGCTTTTCTTTTTAACTTCTGTAGCAAAACAAAATGAAAAACAGAGACAAATGTGTGAGGCTGCCTTTGATTTTCTGCAGCGGCAGTGACCAACCAGAGAAGGAAAAAAGAAAAAAAAAAAAAGAAAAGTAAAATAAAAAAGCTAAAACCCAGTGTGAACTATACTGTTCCTCCAGGCAGAGAAGAATGCTGGAGGTGGTATATGCCAGGATGACATCAGGGGAGTGATGCAACTGATCTGGAGCCAGGAATCCTGTGCAGCAGGGAGCTATGCAGCTCTAGGTATATAGAGAAGGGTGCACATTTTTACACGTAAAACTTGCAGTTCAGATCACACAGACCCAAGAGAAGGAGCACAGACAGTGAGCTGCACTCTTTGACTGTGTGTCTCACGTAGGTGGAGCAGGGAACTCTGCATATCAGAGGTCACCCAACAGTTTTCCATGAGAAGAATGGGTTTCAGTTTGTATTCAACTTTGCTAGATTTCAGCTGTTTGGGCTGGATTTTTTCCACACTTGCTGCCTGCCCCAGGCTAAGTGGTTTTTGGGAAAGCTTCAGCAAAATGGTTCAGTTGCTTCTCAGTGCAAGGCTAGGAGAAAAAAACACATTTTGACCCTGTTACAGACTATATGTATGAAAAGAGCTGTTTGGGGGATTCTGTGATGGCTCCACACACTGGAAAAGGAATATGGCATTTGTGCCACCAGACCCCCTGTGTGATTTCCCCCAAATCAGCCACATAAGCTTTCCAGAAACCTCAGTCTGTGCAGACTCAGGGGAGAGTTTCTAGGTTTGAAAACTCTACCTGTGTGCTTTGTCCATGAGCCTGGATCATGGTGGAAAGAAGGAAGATGTCTCATTTGAATAAAGGGACGCAGGGAAGTGATGGACAAACTATGAGGGACCTGTCTTCCCAAGCTCTGGGCTGTCCAAGAGCTTTTGGCTCACAAAAGCTGAGTTGCTGCCAACCAGTCACTCCCCAGAAGAGAGGCAGTGCCCATTCACATGCTCAGCCTCTGCATTTGTCAAGCACTGCACAGCAGATCTTCCATTAAGAGTGGTTAACCATTGCCACAAAAAAGCAAAAGGACCAGGACTGTCCCTCTGGAGAGGAACTGGTTCCTTGAGTCTCATCTCCACTAAGAGCAAACCCTACCAGAGCATGGGCTTCCTCCAAGGGATCTCTCCAGAGAATGGCTAGCCAAGAGAAATATGCCCCTGATGCCTCTGGCTGCCTTGGGAAAGATGTTCTGGGAAACTTGCTGAGCCTGGGACTCAGGAAGAGCCTCCAAACAACACACAAACAGAGAGACAGTTTGCTTTGGGGAGTTTGGTTTCTCTTTCATTTTTTTTCTATTTAAGAACTAACTCTATATCCACGAAATCCTAAGCAGAAAGGGAAGATGACAAACCAAGCCTGGAACAGTTAAGAAAACCAGCAGGAAAATGAGCTTGCATTTGTCTCTCTTCCCCATGCACATTTAAAAATGCATTATCACATGACATGATCAGGTATCAATATAATGAAATATTGCTTGCACTGTTCTGGATGCTTTTTGCAAAAAAAAAAAAAAAAAAAAAATTAAGCCAAGCTACACTGGTAAGTATTGTTATGGTGTTGGACTCCTGGATGCTGAGAATTTTAAACCTTCTGTGATTAAAGGCACAGACCCACAAGAGAGCACTGCATTTGACCTGAGGTCGTGAAACGGGCTTTTAAAATTGATTAATAGCACTGGGATTACGGGTGTGTAGTTGGTTAGAAGTGTGTTATATCACAGGGTGGAAAACTTAGAGTTTGGGATTTTAGAATATAGAAATAAATATGAAACAAGATGGAGGTTTTAGGGTGGAGACAGGTTATTCTTCTTTACCTTCTTCTTCATGGGTTTGGGTGATGTTTTGTGATTGGACAGAAAGGTCCACATTGCAGGCTTCGGGGGATCAGTTATTGGGTTAAAAGGGAAAATAATCTAGGTGTCCTTTCTTAATTGGATAGCTTCATTTTAAAGACCTTGTAACAAAAGTTAATTAGCCATTTTGTGCTTTGCTAATGAAAAAGCTGCCGAACTCACGGTAGTGAGACTGTAACATAGATAAGTAATAATAAACACCTGAGTCCAAACATGAAATACCATCTCAAGTGCCTTCCATCCTGACCTCAAGAAACCGATAACGTGGGACTATCCTTACAAGTGACACTGAGTTTCATAACTGAGTCCCAAATACCTCTACTTCAATAAGTAAATCAATAGGATGAAAAATTAGTGCAAAGAGCAAAGCGAGGCAAAAACTCCCATTACCTTGACAAAGAAATACCCAATTTATACAAAAATATCATGGTAAGAGCAGGAAATATCCTGTAAATTGATAAAAATAACTCATTATCTCATCCTAATCTCATGCAAAATTAGAAGAATGCTCTAATCAGAATCTGCAAGAACTGAAGAGGTAAAGGATAATGAGATGGTTTTGTGAGAAGAAGTCTTTTGGCATGGAAACATGATACAAATCTGAAATGAAATTTTAAAAATTGATTATTTCTGGTAGTACATACATTCATTTTTGTGAAGAATTAATAAAATTGTCAGAAGGCAGGAAGCAGAACTGGAAGTACAGCTGGTGCTCCTGTGCATTTACTGAAGAAAGAATTGATGTGAACACCTTAAACACCAGCTTTTTTTCCTTCTGAATCCTCCTTCTGGAAGGGATTCCCCATCCAACATCCCCATCTCCATGACTGGAGAAATATAAGCCAAGCTCTCTACTTCAAAAATCGATTAATTGGTAAAGAAAGGGGGGGAAATGTGCTATTGATGATGTAATTGTTGTGTTATGTTATCCTGGTGGGCTGACATATTCAGTGGTGACCTCAGCCTTTGAAATAGTGGATTACATAGTAAAAATCTCCTTCTAGGAGTAGTGGGCATTTTTTTAGAGAAAATCTTTCTAGTAATACACCATAGCTTATGACTGCTGAATGTATTCTTAGTCTAAACTTGAAAGAGGAGAAAATGGGAGGACTTCTGTAATTCTCTCACTAAAACAAGCCAAAAACCCTCAGTGGCATTTGTGCAGATGTTCCAGGCAGGGAAAATGTGGCCACTTTATCTTGACTCAAATTAAAGTAAGTAAGCATCTGGATTCCTTTACGCATTTGCAGCTATGAAAGATGTACAAGTAGAGAAGGCTGTTTGTTTTATAAATCTGAGACACTGTTTTTCTCTCACAAAAAAAAAAAAAAAAAAAGCCTCAGATTTCCCTTTCCAGTTAACCATTTCTCTGGCCATGGCACTGCTGTGATCTACCCTTCCCTGCCTTTTGGGAACATCTGGGTAACCAAAGCCAGTGTTAAAAACATCAGAATAATAAATCTCCTACAAACAGGTCCAATCCTCTGCAAAATTTCAGGCAGGTTTCCTGCAGAAATGAGCAATTACACAGCCTGTGGGTGGGTCCATACTACTGGTTATCTGCCCTTCCCCTTCACCCCTCCACCCCTTTTCAGCAGTCCAGGAAATTTCCATCAAATGTGTCAGCAGGGCAGTTGTATCCAAGGTTGTAGGAACCCTCACACTTTGTTCAAGTGAATGACAAAGGAAAAAAACACTAATGGTGGACTCACTAAAACAGCAAAAAAAACCCACCTCACCCCTAATTAAACATCAAAGACTCTACACAACAGAGGGCAAGCAGGCTTATCTCCATCAATGGCAGAACAACTTGCTCAGCAGGATATTTCTATTTTTATTTTTAATACAAGGAAACCTGCAGTGAATGTTCTGATGGACATAGAGATGGATCAAGGAAAAAAAAAACCCACAGAAATGTGTGTGTGTTCCTTCAGCAGCACCTGCACAGTTATCTAAGAAACAAGAATCTTTTTACTCTTCATTCCATCCTCTCCTCGACTAATTTTGTTCTTTAATTATGACTCCTGGCAACCTTCAGTACAAATGAGGATTTTCCTCCTTTAGGTAATGCATGTTCTTGGCTCTGAGGAGGAGGCTTGTCTGTCAAAACATTAGCTGTCTCTTTCATATGTTAAGTATTAATTCTATTTATCTTCGAATTATTTTCAAATACTGGAGGCATTCTTCCCTGTATTGGAATGCAACTAGTGCTTAATTTCAGGTTTTCGTGTTATTCTTGCTCAGATATGAGGCCAAAAGTGAGTAATTAAGTTCTCATTTAAACCCCATTTCCTTAAATACCTATTCTCTTACCACACACAGCCTCTTTACCAGCCCTACACTCTCCCACAGGAGGCAGGAGGAGGTGACCCATGGGGACAGCTACAGCCACAACTTCATTTCAGATGGCCTGTAACCACATTATTATTATTATTATTCCACCATTTACTGGGTACTACCAAGGCATGTGTTAATGTGTGGCAGAGCAAAGGACTTACCAGTCCCTCAGCAGGGAAAGGGAAGGAGTTAACAGCTCACCACCACCTAACAGAGGTCCTTTTTTCCCTGCTAGGCAACACCAGTGACAGCCTGTACCCACCCCTGGAGCCATGGCAAGTCTATTCTTCCCTTCCAGCAGGAAGAAAATCAAGGGTTGAATCTGGACTGGTACAAGGAAAACAAAGAGTCATGGGTGATTTGTGTGCCCTGTGCACTCAGGGCCAGAATTAGCCCTGGTATTTTGGCAGTGTAGGACTCGTGCTGGCCCTCCAACAGCTGCTGGCAATATTCTTCTCATCTACTGAGGGCTTCTCCATGTGAGCCAGGGAGAAGCTTGGCTTCTCCATGTGAGAAAGGGAGCTCCAGCATCTCTTGAGTCAAGATAAAGTTACCACTCCTTCATAAACAGAATGAAACCACCACTTGGTTTAGTTCTGCCAAAGGAAGAGACAGCAGAGGGAATGTGGTCACGACCAGCCTTCTCAAAACTCCCACAGAGACCACAGAAGATGCAACTTCAATACTTTTAGCTACACAGGACCCCAAACCCTAAAAATGCATTTAAGGCACTGCAAGATGTGGGTAAAACTTATGCAAGAGGCACAAAAATAGAGCCCTGTATCCACAGCAACACAAGCACACAAGAACTCCAGCACGTCCCTTTCTCAAGGCCACAGCAAAGTTCTCCCCAGAACTAAGGATGGATGCCTGAAGGGAAAAAAGCATTTCAGAAACACTTTCCTACCCCCTTTGAAGGGGAAGGCCTCCAAGCCTCCTGCCTTGTGCCACCTTCCCATTTTCCCAAGGGGCCGTCCACCCTGCCGGGAGTGCAGCACCGTGGTGATGAATCCGTGTTTTCCACTGCAAGGAGGAACATGACTCACAGTCCTCACCAAGACTCAGTGACTTGTGGTATCCAAAGCAAACACAGCCAGTGAGACTTTTCAACAGTCAACAATCTCCTGCTAGCTGTCCACCCCATGAAATGCCACAGCTTAAGATTTTTCCCTCACTTTGTCCTTTGCCATTGCCTTTCTTCATTCTTTCTCAAAAAGGACAGGTATAAGCAGAGCTTGAGCCTCACTTTCCCACTCAGGCTAAGCCTAGAAGAGTCTGTGGAGGTCTGAACAACATCCTCCTCAGCTTCCATCACATGTCCCAGTGCCTGTTGGATGATGCTGCTAGGAATATCCAGAAAGAAACTAAGTCCTCACCTCCTTCAGGAAACTGCTCTGATTTTAGTGATTTTAATGATTTTAGTAACCCCATCTCCCCTGTAGGGCTGGGGAGGGGAACAGCTTTGCACAAGTCCCACGGTGAGCAATACAGGAGCTCCTTGCTGTGCCAAAGAGGAGACTTAAGGCCTCAGCTCCAGCATCTGGAAGCCACAAGCCCACAGGCACCAGCTTCATCACATAGCCTGACAGTCTCCATTGTCATTTGTCCTGAGTGACTCAGGAGTTTGGGAGATGGAGGAGGAGGAGAGCAGGCAGTGACAGTCCTCTGAGCTGCAACAGGGGATGGCAGGGATGGCAGACAGGCAAGTTCAGCATCCTCAGGCATCATCAGGAAGGGCACTGACACACATCCCTCACTGACACGAGAGGACTTCAAGCCTTTCCCTCATCCCCACCAGTTCACCCACGTGGTCAGCAGGCCACCACACACAGATTGTGGACAGCTGGTATCAACAAAGAACAATCTGCAATGAGTTTTTAACATTTGCTGACATGATCTTCAAGAGTAGCAACTCGCTTTGCAGTACCTGCAAAAGGAGGTAGGGAGTGGGTTTCAAACTGCTTCATTCTGGCCATCAAACAGCAATCACATGTTAATGACTTTCAGTTTATTCCCTGCGGTACCTGGTTCATATTTGTGAAACCAAGAATGCTTGCTAATATGTTTTCAGATTAAATGGACCTTTCCTTTTCTTAATGATTGTGCCTAAAAATAACAGGAGTTGCACAGTCATGTCAAGAGATTAAATTACCCTAAAGTCTGGAGAGGGATTACAGCTGTCTGAAGACAATAGGTGCATACTTTATTCAGCAATGGTGTGCTTAGTGAAGACAAATTTGAGTGGTCATGAAGACTGCTTTGTTTCTCTATTAGTGCTTATGAAAAGCTACATAAAAGCACAGAGCTGTGAATGGCCTGACATCCACGAACAAGTCTTGTTTCAGCAATCACCCTGCACAAAGCAAACGCAAAAATCAACAAAGCCACGCAGCAGGTTCCAGGTTTCACTTCCCAAAGAGCTGTCCTGCACAGCAAAGTGTGTGATGTACAGCCATATACACCCATACCTACACCTGCCTGACAGTTTATGTTACAGAGCCATTATCCTACCAAACTAAGTATAGAGTGACATTTTCCCTTATTGAATTCTTAGTCTTTGCCCTCCTGGTAATATTTGCATAGTTTGAATCAGGTGCCAGCATCTCCCTGGAGTGACAGAGGGATACCCTCAGGAGGATCTCATGGGAGCATGCCAGCCATGCTCAGTACTCCTGACCTTCACACCTCAGCAGCATCACATGTAAAGCAGGTACTGAGGAACTTGAGGCACCTTCAGATAGCGGTGACAGACAACACAGAGTTTTAAGGACAGACATTTGGGTTTTAAGCACCTAACATGAAAAGTCAGGCTCTGGCTCCGTTAATGTTAATACATTAACCTGCCGCCTCCCTCACAGCCAGAGGCAGCCACTCAGGGTGAGGCACACACCAGATGCTCAGGAGAAACAGGGAATAGCTCTGAATATCAGCATAAACCACCAGCAAGACTGGGTTTGGATTCAGAGGTCAGAGGCAGGTTGGAAAAGTGTAGTGAAAACAAGGACATATTGCAGAGAATAAAAAGACGTAACTGGATATGAAAAAACCACTAGGAGCAAAAGGTGGCAGAAGTGTAATACGAAGACATTCAATCATTTGCAGGACTCGGTGCTTCTCTGGAATGACAGCCCTGCCCAGTAAGGCCTCTGTAACCCAGACAAAACCTATACAACACAGCATTCCATCCTGCTCTGCAGGCAGGTGAGCCTGGACTTCAAACTCTGCATTTACCCGAGCTCCAGGTCAGCTCAGAAATACAGCAAAAAGACTGAGGGGTCAGAGCCAGGCAGGACAGCAACCTCCCTCCTTCCCAAGGACTTCAGGCCAGGAGGAGGCTTACACACAGCAGCTCTGTTGTGCTCCTGCTTCATCACCACTTGTGCATTCTGAGTGAGAAGGGGCTGGTGGAGCAGCTGAACCTCAATCTTGCAAGTATTCTGCCAGCAGAGTCCCCTCTGAGAAGGGAATTCGCTGCTGCCCATCCCCAGCTAAAATCTCACCCTCTCTGCTGATACTCATTTGCTCAGAAAAGTTCACTTCAAAGGCAACAGCTGCTCTTCAAAGGGGCAACAAACTGTAGGGGAGAATCGGTGGTCTCCTCAGCCTTGGCCACAGTTCCTGCAAATCCTTGGAGGGGCTTTGCAGAGTAATTGCAGAGCAAAGAGGGAAGAGATAGAGGGGATAGGTTGTTTGCAAATTTTCTTAAAGAAAGAAAACCTTTAACCTTCACCCTGTCTTTGGACAGGCCCATTTGTCATTTTTAATCTGTTTCAGGGCAGATTAAAGATGCAGCGTTATCTACCTCCACTGAGATCCCACAAAATACACCAATGGCCATCTGTCAATTTTGAGTATTCCTGTAAAATTACAGACATCCAGCTTCTGGTGGGGTACTAATGAAAAAGTGAAAAATGGTTATTTGCCCCTCATTTGACCAAAGAAATGATGTCATTTTTTTGTGGCTGGTACAAAAAGCAGGAAAAAAAAAAAAAAAGTTCAGATTCTTCAGCATAATCCTGGTGTCTTCATTTTCTTTTGGTCTTTTCAGATTGCCACCCTGATATCAGATATTAGTGACAGGTCATACGTGACAATAAATTGTCTATCTCCAGACAGAGGGAGACTCTGGCAGCCTGAAAGAACTCCATCATCCTGTGTGCTGTTTTATGTGTCATATATGAGAAAACTTTACACTTACCGGGCTTCAAAACCAACACAAACAAACAAAAAACCCAAAAAAGTATTTATGTGTCATGGTTTCTTATAGCTTTTCTACCCTGTTTCTGTTCACTGACCTCCCCCAAAAAATTTGCATTTGACCAAAGACTTCAAATTCAGATGGTCCCCTCATCTCTCTCCCTGTACTCTCCTAACCCTTTTCTTACAGAGTACCTAAAACAGTGGCTACTTTCCCATATGGTTACTCAAGTCCCATGTTCTGCAAATAAATGCCCTGATGAAAGTCCCATCACCACAGAGGTTCAGTTGGAAGTGCTGATCATCAGAGAGCCAAGAGGAACACACCCTTTTTTGGTTTACAGAGCTTTTCCAAGGAGCCTGACAGCATCCTCAGCACTGAGATTTGTACCAGGAATGGTCTAATAATGGCCATGGGATTCCAGAATCAGTTTACCATCTCATCAGACAAAACACTAATTTGTGTATCAGTTTTAGCCTCCATAATTTCTCCACGGTTCCAAAACACTGTTTCACCAAAGAGTATTTTTAGTCTTTTTTAAAAGGCACAGAGAATCGAGGGAAAGAGTAATTCATTGCCCTGAACTCTTCAGCCAGTGAAGAGACAATACTGAAGAGCAAGGACAAAGCTCTTACTCAAAGGACTCTTACACAAAGCAGGTACTCACAACACGCCCTTCATTCAGACCTTCTTGCAAAACCCGTGCAGAACATCCAGGAACTGGGGAAAAAAACCCTCTCAGAAGTCTCTGGCTGTTTGGAAAGAAGCAGACCCAGTCTGAAGCCGAGGCACAGCAGCTCTGTCTCTCATCTTTCCTGCCTCAGCAGCACTGCCACGAGCACATCTGGTGCCTCTGAACTCTGAAGCGATGGGTTGCTTACTTACAGAGCACCACGGCAATGCAGCTTTACCCCAAAAGGGCTCCTGCTGCATATTTATTACCTCTCAGTGCTCTCTCCACCAGATATTTTTCATTTTCTAGAAAAATGTTTCTCTTTTCTAGCCCAGATAGGTTTATAATACCCACCCAATTGACCACAGCATCTGAGCAGCTTCCAGAGTTGCATTCAGCAACATGCCTAACATTTGTCATATGTGGTTTACTTGCTCACTCCCATCCTCTTGCCCAGGGAAGGTCTGTGTGTTCAATGCCTTGTTTCATTTTGGCATTTTATTTTTAAGGTGCTTCTGGATCTTTCCTAGCAAAGAGAAATCAGCACCAGGAAGAATACCTTAAACAGAGAGCAGAAAGATGGAAGTCTGTGATTCTCCTTGGTGCAATTTCTGCCATTTGGTCTTGGACTGGATCTTGAGGAACTGGCTGTCTTCTGGACAGGTAAGTTTAACAGTTCCCCTTGATCTGCAATTGTTTACGGTGAGTGTGTCACAGGTGTGACATTCACATTCTCTAGACAGAGACATAATTCTGTCTCTCATGATTTCTTGGAGAAACACTGAAAGAAGCAGAGATAAAGACTGCTTTCTCTTCTTCTCTCTGTGTTTCTTTCTGTGTTTCTCCAAGAAATCCTGAGAGACAGAATTATGACTCTGTTCAGAGAATGTGAATGTCACATCACAGGTTGCCCTGAGAGGCTGCAAAAGCCCCACCCCTGGAAACATTCGAGGCCATGGGCTCTGAGCAACGTGACCTAGTTGAAAACATCCCTATTCTTTGCAGGGGGTGTTGAACTAGATGATTTTTAAAGGTCCTCTCCAACCAAAACCATTCTGTGATCCCTTCTGAAAGGCAGGGGTTTGAAATCCAGGTTTTTCATAGATAGGAGATGTTCAAGCCACTTAGCACCTGGAATATAAAGATAGAAGACACAGGTTTGATGCAACTCTTCTATTCCAAGCCATTGCAATCAGAAACAGAGGGCAGGTTTCCATAAGAAGCAACAGTGATTCCTTAAATCCCACCAGTAAACCACCAGCCAGCAAAGCCCCCTGTAAAACCCGCACTAACCACTGGGTATGAATGAGGGCAATGCAAACTGCTTCAATGCTCTTCAGGGGAAGAACCAGAGACTCTTTCTGTTTTGTGCTGAACACGATAGCTAAATAAAATACCATCAGGATAATTGTTTTCAGACAAGAACTACACTTCAAGGTGAGGGTACAGGTAAGACATGATGTGGTGGCATCAAGAGTGATTTTAAACCAATGGGGCACCACAAATGCAGATTAGATGGAGCAGGAAATGGTCAGAAGGGAGTGATGCAGTAAGATGCAGAAATTAGAGGTATGCTTTTATTAGATTCTAAATTAGTATAGCAGAGGACTTTACCTGCTACAGTGAGGTTAGCTGGTCTTGGAGACTTTCACATCCTAGGACCTGAACTGATCAGGTCCGTCAAGATTTTCTTTTCAAAAGATCTGGACAGAGAGAGGAAGGATAAAAGGAAAAAGGAAAAAAAAAAAAAAAACCAAAACAGGGTCACTACTTAGCATCTGGGGCAGAAAAATGTTCTAGCTCCCTCTGAACAGAAGAAGAGAATTCTACTCAATACACAGTGAATATTTCGCTTTTTTTCTTTTTTCTTTTCCTTTTATCTTTTTTTTTTTTTTTTTTTTTTGAGGGTGAAGCAGCTCACAGGGACAGCAGGACCCAGGCAAGCCAAGAATCCAGCACCCAGAACACTCTCCAGAGAAAGGAGAAACTTGCTAAGAGGTAATTAATGTCTGCAAATTAGTGGGTGTTCTCACCACTCAATGACTGGAAAAGGGGTACAGGTGGGAGAGGTGAAAGGAAAAGGTATAACAGGTGTCTGCAGAACAACTTTTTCTTTTGAAACCAAGCAAGTGCTTTTGCTACAGAGATCTGTCAGGAAAGGCACAGTGAGAGTACCTACTCCACCAGCCTGCAGCTCCAGAATCCACTGCTGCATATTCCTCTCTCTTTGCATCCAGGGCACCAGGCCACTTTCCCACAAAAAATTAACAACTGTGACTCAGCAGATCTCTGTGGAACAGCTCTGTGATTGAGATCCCCAGGCAAACTAGGCAGAGACTTCAGGCCATCAACACCAACCTCTGCTTCCCCAGCTAAGCAGCTCTCAGGTCATTTGTGGAGCAGATTTTGATGGCCAGAGATATGAGGAGAAAGCTGGAAGGCAGAGCCCTGGGATGCAGCACCCGAGATTGCCCAGAGCCTTCCAGCAAACCTCATAACCATAAGATGGGCAGCAGTTACCCACACAAGGCTTTAATTTTTTGCTTTAGTGCAAGGAACAAGCAAGACACACCAGCTCCCTGGCTGTGATTTCATGGTAGTGCAGCCAGCTTGCTCCCTCCCACCCACTGTGCTGGCCAAGCTGTTGGTGCCAGCTGCATGAGGAGCAAGACCAGAAATGGATCCAGCTGGGGAGAAAGAAATATCAACATACAAACCAACAACAAAGAAGAGAAGGTGAGAAATCTCTGCAAGATCCATTTTCTACTACAGTTCCTGAACTAAATTCACTGGCAGTGCCAGGGAAGGGAAGGGAAGGGAAAGGAAGGGAAGGGAAGGGAAGGGAAGGGAAGGGAAGGGAAGGGAAGGGAAGGGAAGGGAAGGGAAGGGAAGGGAAGGGAAGGGAAGGGAAGGGAAGGGAAGGGAAGGGAAGGGAAGGGAAGGGAAGGGAAGGGAAGGGAATCACTGGATCCCAGAATGGGTCAGTTTGGAAGGGACCACAGTGGCGTCAGCTGGGAGCAGCTGAGCAGAAGGGAGGTCCCACCTCCCTGCTCCATCAGGGCCATCCCAGAGCACAGGGCACAGGATTGTGTCCAGAGAGGTCTGGAATATCTCCAGTGAGGAGACTCCACACCCTCTCTGGACAATCTGTTCAGTGCTCGGGCACTGCCCAGGGAAGAAGTTCTGCCTCCTGCCCAGGTGGAACCTCCTGGGATCAGTCCCTGCCCGTTCCTCTGGTGCCATTGCTGGGCCCCCGGAGCAGAGCCTGGGCCCTGCTCGGAGCCCTCCCTGCACACAGGGACAACCCAGGCCTGAGGGCCCCTCTCAGCTGGGGCTCCTCTCGAGGCTGGACAGCCCCAGCTCCCTCAGCCTTTCCTCATAAGAGAGATGGCTTTGTCAAACTACTGCCTGTGTTGCTTTCAGCCAGACTGGCAGCCCAGGACTTACAGGCCTTACACAACTGGCTCACCCAGCTCCACCTGTTTGCAAACACCAAGCCCTGTTTTACATTACTTGTGCTTAGATAACAATAGCTTTGCTAGAAAAACACACTATATATTAACTCTTCCCCAGCCCAGGAAGAGAAGCACCCAAATGATCATCAACCCCAGGTATGGCCCAGGTAGGAGTCAACTCCTATCCAGCTGACAGCAGAGGCAAGATGCTAAAGAGCCACAAGAGATGGCTTCTGAATCCTCATTGCAGTGCTACAGAACCAGCTTGGAGGAATAACATAAAGACCATAAAAGGCAACTGAAATCAATTAAAACACCCTGCTGACTTGTCCTCCAGCACCAGTAACACTCTAATTCTTTGCTCTGCATCAGTGCCCAAGATTGATCTCCTCCTAAAGGAAATAAGCTACTTGATTTACTACACCAAGGGCTGTCACAAATTCATGTGCTAGCAGTTGCAGCTGAGGGACTCCCCACATGCTGGATCTTTTAATGAGAAAACATGAAATGTTGCTTCTTAGTTGCCCTTGGCAGATGGCTGTGACACAGGAGATTTCCCAAATAGGTGAAGGTGAGAGAGCTCGGCTGTGGTCAGTCGAGTGGCTCTGTGAGCTGAGCCAGTAGAGGTCTCTCTTCCACTAATAAAAATAAATAAATATCTATATTCATCTGTGTATGCATGTGTCCGCACTTGGGATCCCTGGTCTCGACCTAGAATAAAACATATACATCCGGAAGCCAGCACCTCAGATGGGAACAACCATTTGTTCCAAAAAAAAAGTTCAAAAAAACAGAAGTTGGTGTGGTGTACCAGGTTACCAAGCTCATGGTATCAACTCCAGGCTTCACACCTGGCAGGAAAAATTTACAGTATGGTCAGTCCCAGACCTCCAGCTTCTGTCCCCAAAGCAAAGGAGGACCAGAGCTGCAACTGGACTTGCTAGGATATAGCCATCTCTTCCAGCCTGCCCAGGTAGCAGGGGATAGAAGCCCTTTCCACACTTGTAGGTGCCTGGTTTCACTCTGGGTAGAGCCAGTCATGACAGAAAGGCTTTATCAGGCAACACTTGGATTTTTGGCCTCCATGTAAAGGACTGCTGGGTCTTTGTGGGAGAAGAGTCTGGAGTACACAAAATGGGGCGTCTGCTCACGACTGGAATCCTTGTTTGAAGACTCAGATGTGAGGCCAAGGATAAAACTGGAATGAAACTAATGTTCCTGCCTGCTGTCTCCTCCAAACAGCTGCAGGCGCAGTAGGATGGCCAGGTATAAAAGCTTGAGCTGGCACAGCCTGTCTTTGCGGATGGGGAACGCTGAACCACAAGGTGTGCTGCTCCCTGCTTCCACCCAGAGCCGGCTGGCAGGTGCCAAAGCTGCCGGGAGGAGCAGGGCAGCCCCTGCCAGCACCGCAGAGAAAAACACAGCACAGCACAGAGAAACACAGCACAGAACAGCACAGCACAGAAACACAGCACAGAAAAGCACAGAAAAACACAGCACAGAACAGAAAAACACAGCACAGCACAGAAACACAGCACAGAACAGAACAGCACAGAAAAACAGCACAGCACAGAACAGCACAGCACAGAAACACAGCGCAGCACAGAAAAACACAGCACAGCACAGAAACACAGCACAGAAAAACACAGCACAGCACAGAAACACAGCACAGAACAGCACAGCACAGAAAAACATAGCACAGAACAGAATAGCACAGAAAAACACAGCACAACACAGAGAAACACAGCACAGCACAGAAACACAGCACAGCACAGAACAGCCTGCCACAAGCACCCATCCAGGTCAGCCCGGTCCAGCTGGGCCACGGACTGGTGTCCTCCACTGCAGTGACATCCCACAGTGTGTCAGCTGCAGCAGCAACCCTGCCCTTTTCCAAAACCCAGAGCCAGGGAACTGCCCCCCAAGACCTGAGAGCGGATCCCCACAGGATCCCCACAACCCCTCAACAGCAAACAAACTGCCCATGGCTTGTGGAGAACCTGTGGATCAGCAGGTTAATTAAAACGGGGAAGGTACACACATCCAGGCACAGTTGGGAAATGAGGGGAATTCCAGAGGGGTTACAAAGCAGCGGTAATTTTGTTTTCTCCAGGGAGAAGCAGGGAGTCTGACGCTCCTTTGTTTTTAGGCAGTTGCACTTATCATTACATATTAACATGTTATTTTTGTATTTTTATTATCGTTATTAATTTTATGTTATAGGAAAATTTACATTTGCTTGCTTTTTAAGTGAAGTGAATCGGGAATTATTTTTATTAGAAAGCAAAAAATAGAAAAGAAAAACAAATTCCCCTCTATTTTTTGGCCTAATTTTCAGTCTTGCAATGACTGATGTGGGCAAGACAGAAAACAGGCAGGGAGAGGAAAGGCACACAAGCTGCCTGGATAGAGGAGGTGGCTGAGCCTGGATGAAGCACAGCAAACCACAAGTGCTGATACAACCCGCCCAGTAGGAAAAAAAATGCCTTTTTTCAGCTTCGTAAGTAAATGAAACATCAGAGGCGGGGGAAAAAAATCAGTATTAAAAAATGTACAGAAAGCCTCCAAGGTTTTTCAAGTAAAATGAAAGCAGAAGACATCTAATTTGGGAAAAGAGCAAAACAATTAATACAATATAATATTATTTTACTGCAGATCACGCATTTTGTTAAAGCCACTATACTATGGCCTTTTTATTTTGGTATTTTAAAAATAATAATAAATTAGGATAGTAAATTACTTTTCAAAAAAACAAACAAAAAAATGCTGTAGGATGTTGAAACAAAAGCATGTTGACATTTCCTGAAGTGCAGTATTTTCTTTTGAAAATGAAATTCGGTTTTTTTTTTTTTTTCAGCTGAAGCTACTGAGAAGTACAGATGGGTACGGATGTCAGAAGACATCGTTTTCCAGCTAATTTCCCCATTTGAGGAAGAGGAGGCTGGCTCCGCAGCTGAAAAGCAGTGGGAGTTAATAGTGACTTTAAGGACACTCTGTCAGTACTTTTTCTTCCCGCCAAACGTCTCCAGTGAAAAACGGACAGATCCACGTCCAAAACACTCCGGCTAAGGAAGGGGTCAGATGTCTCTTCTCTGGAACGGGAGCACGCGGCTGTGCGGAAGGCAACGCCAGCCCTTCCAGCAGCAGGCCCTGCACGGAACCCCGAGAGGGGAAGCCGCGCTCCAACCGCGAGCAGAGCGGGAGCGCCGCGGGACGCGAGCCCAGGCGCGGGGGGGGGGGGGGCGGCGGCTGCTGCTGCGGGGAGCCCCGCAGCCCCCGCTCAGCGGGGTCGCGCTGCCGGGGGCGCGCAGGTACGTGCGTGCACACACGAGGGGGGTGCGCGCGTCCTCGCGTACGTGTGACCGCGGAGCGAGGGAAGGAAGGAGGGAGGGAGGAAGGCAGGAAGGGGAAAGGCGAGAAGGGGAGGGCGGCGGCTGCGTGCGCACCCCGCGGGGCGGCCGCGCGGTTGCATCAGACGGGGCGGGCCGCGCTCCGCCCTGCCTCTCGCCCGCCGCGGCCGCGGCCCCGGCCCCGCCCGGCCCGCGGAGCGCTGCCAGGCGCACGAAAGGAGCGAGGCAAGGTTGCCTCCAGCCGCCCGACGAGGAAACGTTGCGGCGGAGAGGAGAATGGGAGAGGGGGAAATAAAATGTTTAAAATTGTCCCCGCCGCACGGGCCCGGCCCTGTCTCCGCTCTCCGCGGGGCTGCGGCCGGGCAAGCGCCGCAAGCGGTCCCCGAGGGAGGGGGCACGGGGCGGGTCCGAGCCGTGGCCGCCCTGCCCCCCTCGCTCCGGGCGGGACGGCGGGGGATGTTCCCCCCTCTGTCTCCGGCCCCGTGCATCCCCCGGGGTCACCGGGGGAGGAGGAGGAGGCGGGGGCGGGCGCGGCGCTCCCCCGGCGCGGTTGCAATAGCGGCGGGCGCGGCCCCCGCTGGAAGCGGCGGCCGTGGCGGCCCTGGGCTGCCGCGCAGGCAGAGAAGCGGCATCGATCGGTCGCGGCAACAAGGACAGCAGCGACGAAAAAGAAAAAAAAAAAAAAAAAAAATTCAAAATAATAGCGGGAGAGCGGTCAGAGGGCACATCCCAACACTACGTGACGGAGAAGCGGAATGGACCCCGCCCGCCGCCTCCCTCCCCGGCCCGGGGGCTGCAGCCCCGCCCTGTCCCCGTCCCCCGCCCGGGGGGGTTTGGCTTGCGCCGGCTGCGGGGATAGGCCGGCTCGGGGAGGCGCCGCTATTTATTTTCCACCGAGAGCACTTTGTTCGTGCTGGGGCAAAAAAAAAAAAAAAAAAAAAAGAGAAAAAAAAAAAAAGGAAAACATCACGTTTTGGGTTTTTTTCTTTTTCCT
Source organism: Vidua macroura (assembly GCF_024509145.1). NCBI lineage: Eukaryota > Metazoa > Chordata > Aves > Passeriformes > Viduidae > Vidua > Vidua macroura. Next base: position 6,397,801 of record NC_071575.1, read on the forward strand.
TTTTCTTTTTTTTTTTTTTTTCTAAATCTTCGCGAGTGCTTTCCACGTTTAGCGGGCTGGGTTGCGCAGGCCCGCCGGGGCGGCTGCAGTCCCTGTGCATGGGGAAGGAGGGCGGGCACGGAGCGCGCCCGGGGCGGACGGAGCGCGTCCAGCGATCCCTCGCAGCCGCCGGAGCAGGGCAAGGGCAGCGCCGGTGCCGGCTGTAGCCGCTCCGGCCCCTCTGCCTGGCCCTGCCCGAGTCGGGGCCGACACTGAAGTGGGGCTGGCGGCCGGGGTCTCGCCCCGTCTCGCCGTCCCTCCCCAGCGCCGGCCCGGCACAGGCCGGCGTTCTCGGGGAGCTTTCGGAGCGAGGGCGAGCCCGGGCGCGGCCCGGGATAAACAACAGGATCGCGTTGCACCGGGGAGGGGGGTGGACCCTGGCGAGCCTCGCAGGGAGCTGTGCTCCCCCTCCGCCCGCGTTTTGTGTTCTTTTACGTGTTTGTTTATTCCTCGCAAGCCCTGGGGCTGAGAACGCTGCTCCTCCGCATCCCCGGGCGGAGGGGCCGCTCGCACCTTGGCGGGCGTGGCGGGCAGGGTCGGGCAGCCCCCGCCATCCCCCGCACCACGGGCATCCCCTCCTGCACCCCGCGGTGCCAGCCCTCCCCGTGTCCGGCGGCGCCCGTGCCCGGCGCATCCCTGGCGGTGCTGGGGGCCCGGCGGAGCGCGGCCGGTGCCTCCGCCAGCATCTGCCGGGCCCGGGGCGTGCGAGGCGCCATCTTTGATAGCCACGAGCGGCCGCCCGGGGAAGATGCCCCGGGGCTCCGGTCACCAGCGCGGGCCCCGGCAGCGAGGGACGGAGGGACAAGCTCGGGTAATCCCGGGGATGCGCTGGCCCTCCGATGGCGGCCCGGGAGGTGCTCTTTGGGCTCGAGTTTGAAGCCTTAGGAGTCAGAGGACTAAGCGCAATACCTCGAAATACCTCTTCTCTCTCAAAAAAAAAAAAAAAAAAAAAAACCGCCCCAAACCCCAAAAACATTTTGACACAGGGAATTCCACTTTTATACACCAAGAGAGCACATCATTCCTAATTACCATAGTGGAGACTCAGAAGCATTTCTGTTGGAAAAGCCCTCTTTTGAATCCTGCTGTTAACCCAGCACTAAACGCTGTCCCCAAGTGCCACATCCACGTCTTTGAAATCCCTCCCGGGATGGTCACTGCACCACTGCCCGGGGCAGGTCGTTCCAATGCCTGAACACCCTTCCCCGAAGCATCGCTGCACTAAGGGTGCTGCATCCTTTACTTTCACCTCCGCCAGAGAGCCGTGAAGAGATGGATACTCAAAGGAAAACTTATCATTTCTTGCAGTCTTATTTCCTCCTGTGCCAGGCTGAAGGACGTTGAAACACACACTAATGAAGACCATATTTCTTATATATGGCAGTTTTATTGATTGCTTGATGTGAAACAATATCAATCTGGATTTTTTTTTCCCCACACATTACAAAAAAAAAAATTAAATTGGCTCAGTCTGCAATCTTTTAAGCACAGCCATATTAATTATGAGAAAAAAAAAAGAAAAAAAAGAGGAAAAAAAAAACTTTCTAAAAGGCTACCAAATAGAGCATTTACAAATGCACAAAAACATGCCACTTTGGCTTTATGGGGAAAAATATTGTCTTCTAGATTAAAAAAAATCTTTTAACATAAATAAGTTAGTATAATTTCTCAGTGTCTTTACAGAGTTATGTACACAGGTACACTTCAAACTTTTTTTTTTTATTTTTACATACAGGTACACAGGCAACGTAGAAATACTGTTTAAAGATGTAGTATCCCTTTTCCTCCTTTTCCTCTCACACACAAACACTTTGGGAAGTGGGTCAGATCAGAAAACAATATTCCAGATTCAGAGCAAAAGCCTTCCAGATTAGGTTAAAAAAATAATCAGGAAATGTATTCAGGTGGGATGATTTTACACAACTTTTTACAGGCTATCAGTTTTGGTGTATGGATTTGGAGGGGTGGGAGGGCAGGGAACTTCTGCTACTACATAACGGAATCATCACAGCTCCCACCTCTTCAGTTCAATGCCAGAGGAAGAAATTTCAAAATAATCTCCCTGAACAATTACCACGATGATACGTTAAAAAAAAAAAAAAAAAAAAAACTCTACACAAATTAAAAAAAAAGAGAGAAAAAACACTGTGGACCCACTTAAAGGGACAATACATCTTTAAGTAATAAAAAACCTACACTGCTTCTCTTCATAGATTTCTTGGCTTGCTAGATTGTGAAAGCAAGTTCCAATCGGTCACCCTCTTCCAGTCCCTCCCCCCACCCCAACAAGTTTTATGTGCTACATAAGGTAAAAACTATATACACAGGTAGTACAATGAAGCAAATAAGGAAACACCTAATTGCACAATGCTACATCCAATGCTTTTAGAGGCAGGTCTTTTAAGAGTGCCTAAAATTTAGTGTTATTGTTTGCTTTTTGTTGCTGTTGTTTTGTTGCTGGTTGTTTTTGTTGGTTTTTTTTTTTTTTTCTTTTTTCAGTGCTTGTACAGGACCTCCATCTCCCGGAGATCGGCGATATGTATTTTTTTCCTTTCCTGCTACAACTTTACATCTTCCTCTCTTCATCGCCGCCCGCCGCACCCGACGAACGAAGACGCGCACATCCTCTGCTCTGCAACGGGAATAATGAAGGAAAAAAAAAAAGGAAAAAAAAAGGAAAAAAAACACCCAAAAAAAAAAAAAAAAAGAGAAAAATAGAAGAAAAAAAAAAAAAAAGACGGGGGGAAAGCGATTAGAAAACATCGACAAGAAACGCGATCCGCGGCACAACCGGTTCAAACCGACACCGCATCCCCAGGGCGGGCGGGCCCAGCCCGGGCGGGGCCCCCGCCGCTCCCCCCGCCCCGGGCCGTGCTCCCGTACCGCTGCCAGCGGCCCCGGACCCTCCATCCCTCGGCGGGGAACGCGGGGGGACCCCTCCCGTGCCCCCACCCCTAAAAGCGGGCGGGAGTAGCGGCATTCGCGTGGCCGCGCTCGGCCACGGCTCACCCCAGCGGGACTAATTTGTTGCAACTTCTGCTTTACAGCTTAATCTCTCTCTCTCTCTCTCTCTCTCTGCACAATCGCAAATCGTTTTATTGTAAACCTCATTCCTAACCTCGGCTCCCAAACCGCCGGCGCAATTTTTACCAACTCTCCCCGCACCAGCCCTCGCCTTAAAACAAAACAACAAAAAGGGGGTAGGGGAAAAAGAAAAAAAAAAAAAAAAAAAAAAAAAAAGAAAGGAAAAAAAAAAAAAAAAGCTGCACAACCCAGCCTCCCATTAACCCGCTCCCTTCCCCCTGCCAGCCTCTAAAACCAAACCAAAACAACACAAACAAAAAAAAAAAAAAAAAAAAGGGGGCGGGGGGGTGGGGGAGGGAAACAACCCCAAACCAAACAAAACAACCTTGCATTGCTCGGATTTTGAGAAAGTACCCGGATTCCCCTTAAACCCAACTTCTTAACTTATTTCTCCCGCAGTGCGAGGTGGCCGCGACAAGCGACGGCAAGGCTGACCGTGGAGGTGAAAAAGCCCCGGGGGCGGGGGACAGGGGAAGTCCCCCGAAATCCGCTGGCATCTGACATGATGCACCAGCCGCGCTTCCAACTCCACCCCTGCACCCGCACGGTCCTTGGGAAAGGGCCCTCCCTGGCCCCGGTGCCCATCCCGCAGGAAGGCAGGGTCAGTCCCACCGCAGCCCCTGCCCCAGCCCCCTGACGCTGCCGAGCCCAGGCTGGGCTTCGCTCCTTGTTTTGTTCTTTTCAAGCCCTGCGCCTCCCACTCCCCACCCTCCAACACACACCCATTGCCGAGTGCTCGGGAAAAGCCACCCTTCCTCGGAGAAAACACCCCTCGGCGAGCCCACAGGGGCTCGAAGCCCCCTCCCCACCCCTTCAGAGATGCGGGATAGACACTCGGTCACCCTTTCTTTCCCTTACTTGCATCCTAATGCCAGACCCTAAAGGGAACTGACCTAAACGCTTTACGTTTGATGTCTTCCCGGGCTTGATTTCTTGGGTGTTTGCTCCACTGAACTGGCACTGGGAGAGTCTTCTGAAACCTCTTCTTCTGTTGTATTGGCTCTTTTATTTTGAGGAGAGGAATCTAGGGGGGGGAAATTAAAAACGAGGGGGGCGGGGGGAGGGGAAGAAAGATATTAAAATATTTCCCTTCCAGATGTTTGCTTGGCATCCAGGGGGGATAGATGGAGCCGAGGGGGAATATTCCCAGATCCCCATGTCAGGTATCAGCTCCTTGAAGCGAGCAGGGGGTGGGGAGACGGGATTCTCCTTAGGTAGGAGACCCAAGTTCCCTCTTTTCGGCTAAAATCCATATTCGTCTTTCGCTGAACGCTGTGAACCTCCTCCCACCTGGGCAGGAGCCCGGGTCCCCGCAGTGGGGCGGCGAGGGGTCGGGGAATCTGACCCGCGTCTAAGGGCTCGTCCTTGCAAATCATCTACCGGCTCCCACTCTAGGCGGGACCCCCGGGACTGCCAACACTACCCGGGCTTTTTTAGGGTGAAAGTGGGGGGGTGGGGGGGGTGGGCACGCCGAGCCGGTGCCACGCGTGGCAGGGGCGGAAGGGCCGGAGCGCCGGCGCTGACACGAGTGGGACGCGGGGCAGAGCCGTGGGGTACGTTACCATCGGCTGCGGGTCTTTTCCTCTGGGCAGTGCACTGCTCTGCTAAGTCCGTCTGATTTTCTGAAACATCAGTCTTTTGAGCTACACAGTGAGTGTCCTCTGAGATTCCCTGAGAACCGACAAAAACCACGGTTTGGCAATTCCCGTTTACATCCAAGCTCTGGCGGCCGGCGGACTTGCAGACGGCTTTCCGTAGCCGGGGGGGTCTGAAGTAGAAGTCGGGCGAGCTCCCCTTCTCCACGGCTTGCCACTCGTACCTGCCTTCCAGCGGCCTGTGATTCTGGAAATCGAAATTCCACTTCCTCTGGTACGCCTCCTCCATCTCCTGCAGGTGTTTCTTAAACTCCCTGTTGAGCTCTTCGTGGTTCACCGGCCCGAAGAGGTTCCGGCACGCTGACGGCTTCGGGTACTCCGACTGCCTGGCCTCCATGCGCTCCAGGGTAGGGCTCCCATTAGAAATGCGGACGTTTGACATCTCCCCGCACGCTGTGGCTCCAGGCGGCGGCTGTTGTTCTCGCTGCTCTCTCTCCGCGGCCTCCGCCGCCCTTTATTTCCCGGCGCCCGGCGGCTCCGCTCCGCTCCGCTCCCCGCTGCCCCGCGCTGCGGCCCTGCCTCGGCCCCGCTCGCCTTCGGCCCGCGGAGAAGGGGCGAGGAGGCGCCCTTGCATAAGCGCCGGCCCGGGGATGAGCCCCGAGAGCCGCCGCTGCCGCCGCCGGGGAGCCCCGGGCGGGTGAGGAGCGGAGCGCGGCGCTGCCCCCGCGGTGCCGGTCCGCCGCCGATGGCGATGGCGCCGGTGCCGATGATGCCCCTGCCGATCGCACCGCCGCCGCGTAGTAAAAGCGAGACGGAAAAAAACAAGAGGAGACGAGCCCTTTTCTCGGTTGCCCAATATGGCGATTGAAGGGAGGCTGACGAAGAAGAAAATGATTGACAGGACGAGTCTATTTAAACAGCCCGGCCGAGCCATTGGTTACGGCGGCGGGCACCGCCCCGTCCGCCCGGCCCTGCCCCGCCGCCGCCGCCGGCTCTAAAGGTGGGACGGGGCGAGCGGGGAGCGAGGGGGAAAGCGAGAGGGGTGGGACGGCACTGCCGAGCCTGTTCTTCTCATCCCTCTGTAAAGCCCGCAAAGCCCGGCGGGGTTTGTGCCACCCCGCAAAAAACACGCACCCCATCCCGCTGCTGGCCCGAGTGCCTGAGGAACGGTGGCGGCTGGTTTTGAGTCAGGGCTGTGACAGGAGCGTCCCACCGCTCTGGTTTGCCCGGGTTGGGCTCTGGCGACGCGTCCCCGATGAGGTCAGGGCCTGGGGGCAAGCTCGGGGCTAGTGGGCAGGCTGACGACCCCAGGGCGTGCCGCGGGGACCAGCGCCCCGAGGCCACTGCCTGCGGAGATGGGCTGGTGGCTCCTAGTGCCAAGACGACCATCTGCCCTCTCGCCAGAGAGAGGACTGGGTTAAGAAATGTCTCTAAAATAACGTCTGCCGGGATTTCAGATGTCAGCTACTCGGGGAAAGAAAAAAAAAAAAAAAAGCATTGGGGTTTGTCCTGTTTGTGTGCTCAAAAGATTAGATGAGCAAAGAGTCACAGCCAAGGATTTTCTAAGCAACTTCCTCGGATAGTAAGAGCAGGTGTAGTGGACATAAGAGCAATTGTGCACTCCTCTCTGGTCCCTTTTTCTCCAGCCCTTTCCACAGCCATCTTCACTCACCAGGCAGGTCAGCCCCACGGTGTGTTGTGTGACACTGTGGGTTCTCTCAGGCACTAAAGGTTATGACATTTCCAGGTGCCCAGATCCGGTGATTGAATCTTTGGTGGGCCCTGAAGGCTCTTCACACCAATCCATCTGGGCAGGTCTCTTTTGCAAGGTTGCAAGCAGAGCAACCCTGTCCAAACTTCATGGTGGGAGGGTGAAGGAGATACACAAGTAGCAAGCTACCTCAACAAGGCAGGGGTCAATATAATTGGGTTTAACTGGTTGAGGAGAGAGTCAGCAGGTTTGGCCTTGAAGACATGGAGATTTTACACACTGGAGAGAGGACACAACAGAGGACTTCACACAGTGCTCAAACCCAGGCCAGCACTTTGCTGGCCATCATCAGACTCAAGGCCTCCAGCTTATGCTCACACCACTCAGCAGAGTAATCTCAGTATCATCAGACCCAAGTTCAAAAAAAAATTATGTGTACAGGCCAAAAAAAAAAAAAAAAAACACCAAAACAAATGAGATTAGTTTATAAACCACAAGGTTGAAATACATCATTAGCCACGTTATTTTTATTTATATGCTGGGGATTTTAGTACTTGTAAGTTGTTTTTCAACTGCTCTCTCAGAAACTACAAATTTCAGCAATTCACTCACAGAAAATTAAAGCTAATATTCACATGTCTGCAGGACCTGAGATGTTTTTTTGAAATTGCAAGTCCATGATAAAACTCCATCAGCTGGAAAAAGTGGGCCTGCATCTGCTGTATTTGCAGGATTTCATCTTCATTTCTCTAGGCTTTCCTGTCTTTGACTACCATTGTCAACAGCAAGGATGCTCCATTTCAAGCTTCATTTTCTCTGTCAGATGTAGGGACACTGAGCTTGTTTTGTTGATCCACACAAGGAAGTTGTGCCTAGGTGATCTGCAGAAAGTGTCTGAGGATGCCCAGGGCTCATCCTGCCCATGGGGGCTTCCCTGCTGGTAACCTGCTGAGTGTCCCACCTGAGACTCCTTAGGTGAGGAGTTCCCATTCTCTGCGAGTCTCTGCTTGTCTCCCTAATCCACAAGGGAAAGGCAACCCTCTTGCCTTTAGGATTATTACAGTTGTGCCAGAGTTATAAACACAAACTAGGAAAAAGAAAAAAAAAAAAGTGGGGAGTGTGGGTTTCCAAATAATGGAGAAGACTCCGTACCCCACGAGTAAAGCAGCAGCAACACGACGGCAGTGCAACAGAGAACACTGATTTATCTGAAGCCATTGGAAAAGAAGAAAAAAAAAAAAAAAGTCACTGTAGGACAAAAAACTTCTGGGGGTTTTTTTGTTGTTGTTCTGTTTATACTTCCCTTAGCACAAGAGCCTGAGACTGAGTCCCTGGATGCTGTACAAGTATATTGAGCACGAATAATTAAATCCAAAGGGGCGGAGGAGGGGGGTGGGGGAGGAGAAGAGGGGCGCGAATAATTTAAGCCGCTGATGGAAGCAACGGAGAAAATGAACGAGAAATGGTCTGCCCCTCGGTTTATCCCTCTATCCCTTCCCCTCTATCACCCTGCCTCGCTCTCAGAGGGACTGGGGAGAGGGAAAGGGGAGAGGGTGTATCCCCGCAGCCGCGGTAGCTGCGCGTCTTTCTGAGGACAGCACAATCCCCAACCCGTGCCGCCGGAAACGTTAGGGTCGCGCTGGGACAAATCATCAAGAAAGGGGGTAAAATTAAGGAGAAAAATATAAAAAAAAAAAAAATCAGAGTGGCTCCCCCGGGGTGGGAGCATCCGCATCCCCGGAGCACCCGCGGCCGTGCTCGGGGATCGAGGTTGGTTCCCGCCGTTCTTTCGGCTCTCTCGGCTCGTCCCCCCTCCTCTTCCATGCGATCTCGGCAATCCACCTTAAATCGCTGCGGCTGCAGAGAGAAAAAAAAAGAAAAAAGAAAAAGGAAAAAAAAAAAAAAAAGAAAAAAAAAAAAAAAAAAAAAAAAAGAAGGCTGTGTCTGCAGCGACCTTGCCATGATCTAAAGTGTTTTGTTTACAGTCAGCACCCCCGATGGCTGCAGCAAATCGGGACAGAGGCAGGCGCCCGCCCGTAGTAGCAGTGAAACGTGGAAAAAAAAAAAATACAGGAAAAAATATACTCCAAAGTCCCGGAGTGAAGCTGTGGAAAGATCAGAGCGCCATCGTCTTGCAAAAGAGGGGCACAGCAGTGGGGCTGCGGGGGAGGCGGTGCGGGGTGGGGACGGGGGCCCTGGCTGAGCCTCCCCCGCAGAGCTCCAGCCTCCCACAGCCGGCTCTGCCCCGCTCCGGGGCCGCTTCAGCTGAAGATGCGGCCAGTCAAAGATCGGAGTAGAGGATTAGAGAGAGAAAAAAGGAAAACAAGCAACAACGCGAAACCCCAAATAAAACTTGGAGGAGTGAAGCAGGAAGGAGTGTTTGTAGGGAGGTCTGGGCGAAGAATATCCTGGCTCTTCTAACAGCTCTGGACACCCTGTCCCCTCTCTTCCCACTACCCCTCTCCTCGCTCTTGTTTGGGCTTTTCCTCTGGCAGAGCTGCTCGCTGTTTTTCTTTCCTCCAGAATCGCTTAGGCAAGCCTCCCGTCTCCTTTTTGGCCACCCTCCTTCCCCAGCACTTTATAAGGCTGTCCCGTGAACCAGCAAAGCCCATCCGAACTGCACACACAAAGTATCTGGGTTGCTTGGGATTTTATATATTCCCTTGCAGACTGGGGGGAAATTGGGAATCATGCCTGAGCTGCTCCACCAGGATGTGTCCTCCAGAGTCGAGGATGAAAAAAGCAGGGATATGGCATGACCCATCTGGAGGTTTGCTCCTAACCCACCTCAGCTGTTACTGAGCCAGTGCCACTTCCCCACCTCTCCAGGTTTTCACGCCAAGTGCTGATTCCTTCAAGAGACGTGGGGCAAACCTGCCGTGAGATTTGGGGTGCAAGCCCCGAGTATTCACCATATAATATTCACTTAACAGGAGCCCTTCCCTTCTGGGCAGGATTAGGACGCGGTGAGGTTCAGCAGCAGAGACCGTCAGGAAGGAAAGAGCCGCTTCAGTGTACAAAGGCTCTGGGACATGATCCAGCAGTGCCCAGGAGCAGAGCACTCCCTAGGGGGGCAAGGAGACGCTACCCTCCTGTTCAAGTGGCATTTGAGACCTTTTGCTCATTTGCTGTAAACTCTAGAGGGAGCCTAAGGACAGAGATCAGGCCAGCGCCAGGACCTGACCTGGCTGCTGGCAGCGTCCCCAGTGCCCGCCTGGGCTGTCCCTGGGCAGGTCCCGCTCCCATCCCTGCTGCCGGCACTTCTGCGGGCTCTGCTCCCGCTCCCCTCTCGGCAGGTGGGGCCAGGGCTGCCCAGGGGTCCCGGACCTGCCAGCACCTGCAGCAGCCTTGGGTGGGCTCAGATGCCAGGACCGGCCCAGGGGATTTTGAGTCCTTGTGGGGGTGCTGGCTGCAGGTACAGCTTGGGAGTGTCCTTAATGGGATTTGGGGTTGTCCTTAAGGGGATTTGAGGGTGTCCTTAATGGGATTTGTTTTAAAAGGCAGGTGCTGTGTCCGAAATGCATCTTCTGTGCTATAACAATAGGGCAGGTTACACAGTTATGTCTGCAGAAGACACAGGTTAAGTTACTAGCACTGAAAGTATTCATTCCAAAGAGAGATCTCATTCTCCAAAGAGAGAACTCTCTGCAGCTCTCTGCTTGTCACCAGCTTCCCTTGACTTACTAAAGGAGCAGTCCTTCTGAAATACCCTGATTTTGTCTCAGGGAAGAAGACTCTTCTGATCTGGCTCAGTTTTATTTTTGTTTTTCATTTTGTTTGACGTGCAAAATAGGAGCAAGCTTGAACTGCCCCTGAAGCACAGATGAAGCCAGGAGTGTCCTACAGCCAGCAGTGATGGATGCACTTTTCTGGGTAACCAACTTCTCCTTTTTCAAGCCAGGAACAAGAAAGAGGATGTTAATATACAGTCTCTAAAAATAAATACACACACTTACACGTGATTATGTTTTCCCAGCAAACACTACTGTTGTTTGAGGTGAGGCCTAAATCAGTAAATTGATTACTTGTTGTGAAGTGACCTAATTTCTCTGAAGAAAACACATCATATGAAAAAAACCTAATCTTCAGTCTAACTCCAAGTCTGTAAGACTTCTCATTTAATACATCACATAACCCATGCCACTTTGTTAGAATAACAAATTTTTAACATAAGAGTCTTAACTAGAGGCTTCTTACGGCAGCTAAAGTTCCTTTCCCTTTCCGTGTTCCTTCCCTTCCCTTCTGCTCCTCTTTCCCTCCCCTTCCCATTCTTCCATTTCCTCTCCCTCTCCCCCTCTCCCTTTTCAGGGTGTGGAGAGGATTAACCTATTCCATGTTTATAAAGTTCTGAGTGTCAAAAACCCAAAGCAAGAGCTGAGCACCAACAAGAACCAGGAGCTATTATTGTCACTATGAGATTAAAGAGTTTTCCAGCCCCTTGCTCTGCCACCTATGCCTTTAAGAAAGTTTCCCAACAGAAGAATTATGTGCAGTGGAAATGAGTTGTCCTGTTTTTCTACAAAGCCTGAAGTGAACCTTTCTGGGAAGGGAATGATATTTTGTAGCAATGTTTTCTCAAGTACAATTCTTTAGGTTCCCGAGTGATGACACATTGTACAGCAATGCTCTTGGCACAAGGCGTTCATCTGTGAGAAGGGATGCTGGCACCATTTCTTACAGCCATTCATTAAATAAAAACACCCTGTGTGATGTGTTATGTTCCTCTGAAATGTTTAACGTTTTTATGAAATGCATGAAATTATATGGTGCCTGGATTTTTTTTTTTTCCCAGAACACAGCACTAACCTCTAAGTCAGTTACTGAACATTGTTGGAAGAGCTTGTTATTTTTCATTAGTGTTGTGTTTTGTTTTCATTTGGTAGGATCCCAACTTCATGCAACAGGCTTTTTCAGAAATACAGAACAATGTAAATTTGATGCTTACAGCTGAACACAAAGAGGCTGCTCGCCAAAAAAATACCCCAACATAAAAACATCTGCATATGTTAGAATTTCAGGCATTCTGGGTGTTGTTTACATGAGAATCTAACCCTGTTCTCTTTTTCACTTTTATTTTTATTTTCTCTTTCTTTTTTCTTTTTCTTCTTTTTCTTGTTTTTCCTTCTTTTTACTTTTGTCTTTCTTTTTCTTTTTTTTTTTCTTTTTTTTTTTTTTCTTTCCCCAATGGGCTGTATTAATTGCCTTAGGATCAAGAGGTCTACAAACATCTTCCTTATATAAACAGAGGAACTGGTCTGGCTACTTTCTAAACCCTTTAAGGAAGATGACCCATCTCACATACCAAAATGATGGCATTAAGTAACAGATTACTATCACAGGGCTTGGGATCTGAGTTCTGGTTCTGGCTTCCCTTGGCCATGTCATGCACATTGCTGCAACTCTTGGCACCTCCATTTCTTCCCTCACCCTCTTCCTAATCTGTTTAGACTTTTAGCTGTTGGAAATGCTCTGTTTGTACAGTACCACATCTTGTTTGTATTAACCAACCTAGCAAGGCAATTGTACAGCTCCGGGATGCGAAAGCCAGGGCATTAACCTACAGTAATGGGATGTTATTACAGAAGAAGATGGAAAGTAGATTCTGCAAGCATCTGGCAGTGGGAAAATTGTTATGAGGTAGGTGACAGGCATTTCAGAGAATCATAGAATCACAAAATGGCTTGGGTTGGAGGGGACCTTAAAGATCATCCAGTTTTCCACCCTCCTGCCTTGGGCAGGGCCACCTTCCACTATCCCAGCTTGCTCAGAGCCCCATCCAGCCTGGCCTTGGACACTTCGAGGGATCCAGGGGCAGTCACAGCTTTTCTGGGCACCCTGTGCCAGGGCCTCAGCACCCTCTCAGGGAAGGATTTCTTCCTAACACCCAATCTCAGCTTTCTCTCTGTCAGTGTGAAGCCATTCCCCCTTGTCCTGTGACTCCAGGCCCTTGTAAGAAGATGTGCTCCACCACCATCCTTCCAGCCGTGCCCACTAGGATGGTCCTGACAGGGCAAGAGCCTCCTGAGCCCAGTAACCAAGAGGCTGCATCAGTGCTCCTGAACCTGGTCATGACTGACCTAAACCAGCCAAGCCTAAAAAAAAGTAGAGCAATTTGGCAAGTCAAAAAGCAAACATTATTTCACTGAAGCCAGTCTATTGCAAAATGCACTGTGGCCATGATTTCAATGGCTTATGAGAAAGATGGAAAAAGAGAGGCCTTTTATTACCAGCACTTGTTCTGGGTTTCCCTCGTAAGGAGTTAGATGTTTCTCTGAGCAGAAGCCTAATCTGCTGTGGTTTTGACTCTCACAAGCGGCTTGGTTTGTTCTGGCTGCCAGCAGCTAAACTGGGACATCTATTCAAAGAGGAGTACCTGAAAGGATCACTTGAAAAGATTTGTCACCTTGTTATCTCTAGTTTGAAAGGCTTTTGAGAACAACATCCACTCAAGATGTTTGCAAAGGACAAAGTTATCATCACAAATATCGCAGTTTATATGTAATAACTGACTTGAAGGACAGCAATGAAACATAGCTAATACTATGAGAGGCCCTGGCAATCCTCCTTTTCTTCTGTTTTCCCCCACCTCAAGCCTCCAAAAGACAGGTGGGAAATCACAAAAGCAGCAAAAGCTATGGTCTGACTCAAAAATTGTTCCTTGGATCTCTGTAACAATGTCCTTACAGAAGTTCTTCTGTTCCTGGTGGTCTCCAGCGCTCTCAAGCCATGGTCAACCTCTCAGAACTCCTTTGCCCTGCAAAACCAATGAAAACTACCAAAAATTAACCCAAGCCCTCATCTGTCCCAGTGGGTGTCTTTTTGAGCCTACAGCACTCTATTTTTTCAAGGGGGGCTGAAGAACCTGAGCGCAGCCAGAGCGTCCCAGGCCAGTAGGGAGCCTTTTCTTGCAAACCTTCAGAGCAAACTGTGAGACCTTGCTAGACCCTACCTTGGGATTGCCTCGCTCTGGTGTGGTTGGTTTTCTCAGCCCCAGAGTTAGAAACAAAAACCCCAATTCTCAGCACACAGAAGAGCCTGGTCAGCCACCCAACAGGCCACGTAAAGCCTGCTGAGAAGACAGGGCCAGCTCCTTCAAGGCATTCAGGTGTGTAAGCACTTTTGAAAACCTGTCTGTAATGTTCTAGAGGGTGGTTGGCAAGAAGCCTTTTCAGGGTGCCTGGTGGGAAGGGAAGGTTAGGATGGCTCTGAGGGTGCAAAGTTGCTTCAGGGATTTCATAATGCTGGGTTTTCAAAAAAATAATATGTGTTGGGGTTCTTTATAATTTCTTCTGCTCTTTTGAGGCTTCCTCCTTACCCACAGGAACCAGAAGCTCATTCTGCTGTGAAGGAAGATTCAAGGATTCTGGCAGTAGCATGGCTTCAGGACCATGAGATTTAAGACAAAAGCTAATTGACACAGCAGAACAGTGATAAGTGCTCACACCAGAAGCTGAGGTCCACTTTGGCTACACAAGGGAGAAGTGGACTTCAGCTCTGGACATATGATCTGGAGAAGTATTTGGGAAGACTTTCCAAGGGTTCAAAGGTTAGGTTAGGTTCAAAGCTACTGAAGTCCTGTTTTCAAGAGTGACTTTAGCACTAGGGCCCTCGACTTTATTACAGTTGTGCAGACCTCCAAGGTAGTATTCTCAAAAACAGTTACACCAATATCATGTAACAACATCATTTTGCTGCCTGTGAAAAATGTTTCTATTTAATTGAAGTGAGTTTAAGTTGGTCCTACCTCTTCTGTGAATGTTCCTAACAATGTTTTAAAATAGCCATTTGTTTCTTCTTACAAATTGCAGATTTTTGTAACATTGATTTAGTGGAATCACTTGGTGAGAACAGAAGCATCTTCTACAGCTTTCTTGTCTCCCTGCTAATTCTTGGTAGATAAAGCTAATGATAATGCTAATAAACTGGTTTTATTTTGTACATTCAGATATTGGGTACCTGTAGCTTGAGCCCTGGGGGCTAGTTACTTCTGAGCATTTTTGCTTAATGAATAAGTAATTTGATTCTTTTCCTTTCTGACCTCTACCAAGCGATAACAGCCTATCTTTCAGAAAGTCAAGTACAAGACTTTCTTTTCCCCAGCAAGTACTGAACTCTAGGCCTGGAAAAGGGCCAGAGCACACAGGGACAATGTTCCACAGTAACATTTTGTACCTCATTAAAAAAAATAACAACAACAACAACAGCCAACTCACATGTGAAATAAAATGTCTTTCTTTTCCTCCTCCCTTTGTTTTATAAATATTCATTTATTCATCATACTTCCTGTAAAAATGCCTGCACACATACACATTCATACTGGATTTTTCTGCTGAAGAAACGATGTGTTAAGATGTCTTGTATTATTTTTATGAATTTAGTTTGGCTTACATCAAGCTACTGTGAAAGATCCCCCATATCAAGTCTCTATGGCAAGGGATTTCAATGTGACTGATGGTTTGGATTACTTCAGTTTGGGGGTGCTTCTCTTTAAAAAATCCTTAGAAACCCATTGCTTCTATGTTCTCTCATATTGAGTACCTTAAAGCTGAGAGACTGCTAAGTTACTCTGGAAAATACTGGCCTGGAAGACTTCACCCGTCTGTGCAAATACACCACAATCCAATTAAACTGGCAGACTTTGCAATTATTTGCAGATTTCCACAATCTGGCAGCAGCAGGCAGATCCAGCCTGTGTTGCATAAGCAAGTTGTCGCAAGCCCGTGCGCCCCACGGCCTGACAGAGCTCCCCAAAATCCTGGAGGAGGAGTGAGCAGCGTGGTGTGTCCTGCAGATGGGCACACACCAAAGTGATGGGCTTCAGTGCCAAAAGCAACCCCTAGCTGAGCTCCTGGCCCCAGAAGGGCAGAGTTAAACATTACAATTTGCTGCACCATCCCCTCCACAGCTACAGTGTCACAAAGCCAATTTAAGAGGTTTCCATTCTTTGCCACTTATTCTTACATCAACTTTAAGCAAGGCTTTTAAAATGAAACTGAAATGTAAGAAAAGAAATTAGCAAAAATAAAAGGGTTGTGCAAGGGAAATAATCCAGATGATTTTGCAGCACTGCTACAAACTGTTGCACTTTCACCACTGAGGAAAAGGGAGGTCAAAAGGTGGCCTTTTCTGAGGAAGGAAAGAAGATGCTAAACTCAGTAGTAATGGCAAGACTATTTCCCCAACCTGTGTCAGCACAGAATTAATGTTTGTGCTAGCAGAGGGAATGAGAGTTGGAGAAGGGGGAAGGTGACCTGGATGATTTCAGTGCCCTATCAGAGTGTTTATAGGGGATGGGATTCCCTCAAAGGCTCAAAAGTACTTTTAGTACTTTGAGTACTCCAAGATACTTTCAATTCAAAGAAGCAGTGTATTTGTCCCTAACAGCTGATTTGAAACTAATCACATTAGTCCAAGCTTCAGGCTAACTTCTTAAAATCTAGGCCTAGACTCTTGTAAAAAGCCCACCAAAACAAAACCTCTTCAAAGTCACTTTTTTTCCACCATCGCCATTTCCAGCTGCACATTTTCACCCTGGTTTCACCTTTTCCCTAAGTGGAATGGATGCTCCTCTTGGACAAGGTTTTAACTAGGCCTGGGAAGTGCCTCAGGTTAAATTAGTAATAAAAGGTGGGGCTTTGTTTAATATTCAGTGTAGCTCCCAGGTCTGGTTCACAGCACAACCCCACCAACAGCGGTGCTGGCTGGACCCACAGGTCAGTAAAGGTAGGCACTGAATCTTGGCCCCAGGTGCTCAGCCATGGAGGGAATTCCCAGTCCTCAGCTGGTCTCTGCCAGCTGGTATTTCCATGCAACATGAGAGGGAGATCCCCCAAAGGAAATGAGACATTTTCATAAGCTGTGAGGTCACTGGATCCCAGTGCCCCCCACAATGTGAGTGGACATGTGAGGAGCTGAAGCAGCACTTTGAGCAAGGATCCAAGTAGGTGAGTAGTAGGAAAGGCTGAGGTGGGAAGCTCTGGCCTCAGACCTGCTGCTCTCAAGACCTGCTCTAGTCACCACCCATGGCTGCTGCAGGCTCTTCTGGAAACCATGGAACAGCAAGGAACACTCAGCTCTGCACAAGCCCCAAAACCCACAGGAGCAAAGGATGAGGGAAGTGAAATCTCTTTAAACTGTGGAACCCAGTTCCACAGTAAACTGTGTGGGAGACCCATCTCAGCTGGGTGAGTCTGCACCATTTCAGCAGCCTTTCCTCTCAAGATCTGCAGCCATGAAGATGCCCAAACTCTTCCTTTCCAGAAACGAGGAATCAATCCCTTCAAATCATGGCTGTGTCCTCTCCCACAGCACAGAGCTCAACCAGCAGCTCCCATTTCAGATCCCACCTGCACCCCAACCAACAAGCTCTCCCAGGTCATCCAGCCTGGGGCTTCCTGCTTGTCTTTTGGGGTTGCTTCAAGTTCAGGGCCTAACACAGGTCTTTTTAAAATGAATATATATGTTATTAATTCTCTCTGTCTATTTCTTTTGTTCTGATATTTATTTATGTCATGCAAAATGAAAATATTTCACTAGAGGAGAGCTAACAGGCTCTAAAATAAGCAGTTCAATAGTCTTCTCTGAACATCCATTTAAAAATGGATTCAAGTAGCATGATGTTCTAGCCATGTGGTATAGGCACTTTCATAGAAATAAGGGAGAAAATGGATGAAAAAGCAGCAAAGTTAAAAGAAATAGTTTCAGAGCATTGTTCTCTGCTTGGATAATGCAGCTCAAGCTTTTAATCTTAAAGCTGGGATTTGTCTCCATTACTGCTGATACATCCCCCTTTCTCCTTATTCCTATAGAGTACCTTCTTGCCAGCTCCTGCATCACCTTCTGGGGAACTGAACTCTTCTGGCAAGCAGATCTCGTAGCTTGTCAGCTTTTAAGTCCATAGAGGTGAAATAGCATTGGCTCATCATTTCTAGGGCAGTTTGCAGTGGTCTGTGAAAATCCCAGCTGTCACAGAGCACAGGGTTTGAGTCACCTCATTTTAGCTGCAGAAAATGGGGTTCCTCATCTGAACTACTCATTTTCCCACCGGATGGAGCACCATGAGAAGACAAGTCCTCCCTCTTCTCTGGAACATCAGCTGGGATAGGTGAGTCACCCTCTGGATGTGCCTGTGTCTGTTTGTGGGCTTCGGAGGGTACCTGCACGTCGAGTTCAGACTGGATGTGAGCTTCTAGTCAGCCCGATTTAAAGGAGTCTTGCCCACAGTGCTGGCACCTCCCCGAGGTTTCCATTTGCAGCAGCACTGTAACAGATGCTGAGAATACATTAAATGCTTTCCTAATGTCACATTCCCATGTCTGCAATCATGGTAATTGCCTCAGTGGAGTTTTGCAATTGCAAGCAAGCAGGAAGCCATCTGCAAAGGAATCTGTCTATTAAGATGTGGCCCCTACTCTGGAAGTGCTTGAAAAGCCCCAGCACATTTCTTGGGCTTAAGATAGAAAATAAAAAAATAAATTAAAAAAAAAAAAAAAAAGTCAGACTCCTGCAGCAGTATGGAAAGTATCCAGAATATACTCCAGTGATCCAGGGAGTAGACTGACTTTTGCTTTGGGACTGTGCTAATTAAATACTGCTAACTACATCTGAATAGAATTAAGTCTAATTTAAGGCCCGTTCTGAGCTCCAGGGCAATGTAGGCTTGTCCTAAAAAAAGAAATTACCGACTGCTGACAACAGGTGTCAGCAACAGGAGCGGCTGAACCAGGGCTGAATGTGAATTAGCTGCAAGTGTAGACAAGGACAAGCTAAGTTCAGCAGTGTTGCTGCAGCCACGACGAGACCTGGCTGGAAGCAGGGATAAACATGGGGAGCACAGCAGGTATGAACCAGAGCAGGCAAGGGTGCAGCTGCTCTCATCAGTGTGTGCAGATAATCAGGGCAGATCTAATTTTCAGTGGCATAGATAAGGTTTGTTTTAGCTCCACACATGCCAAAAGTACCTTAGGTTCCCATAGGAATTCTTGGGTGGCAGCCAAGGGAACTGTTTTGCAACGAGTACTGTGCTCCCTTCCTCTTACTTCTCCCCCCTGCCCTGCAGTCCACAGGGGTTCCCCCAAGGAGGGATCAGGTGTTTTACTTCTCTTTTCCATGTGTATCCATATTAAGTTGAGCAGGAAAGGTGCTACGAAGGCCTTGGACAAACCAGAGCACTACTGGCCCCACCAGTCCTTTGTTGGCAGCTCTTTCACTGCCATTTCCTGCTGGCTCCTCCACTGTTTTTCTCATCACGTTTCTTTAGCAACATCCCATGTCTCTTCTTCTCCCCCCTTGCTCTTTTGCTTTAAAATATACATTTAAGATGGGGGATTTTTCCATGCCCTTTCTCTGTAACTTATCCCATATGTATATATGACTCTTCCCATAAAAAGCTTTTGCCCAAGTCTGTCTTTGGTTTTCATGTTTTGGCTTTATTTTTAATAGTTTTTGCTGTCATGCTCTTTTTCTCCACTGCTTTCAAACCCAGGCCTGTTTAACCCTTCCAGCCTTCCTGACCTCCACAAGCACAAACATCAGTTCTCTCTCCATATGCTGTCATTCCCTCTCCATCAAGGAAGCAAGAAAAACAGGTTTGCGGTCGGTGTTTGTTAACAGAACAAAACCAGCAGGTTAAAATTCCTCTGGGCTTGTTTTTGATTTGCTAAAAAGAAGGGGTAAGGGCAGGACTGAGAGCTGAGGACACACACTGAGGCTCCCACCTGAGCTAAGTGGGACACCTGTTCCTCCACAGGTATGGGGAGGGGAAAGGCAGCAAATCCAGACTCAGTAAAAAAAGGGCAGTTTCATCCATTTCAAAATAGTCACACCCACTCCAAATTAACACCCCTGTTTTAATTTACCTTCATACCTCCTGTTAGACTAATTTATCTTTCATGTCACATTACAAAATGAAAGCTTTGCCAGGGGCTAAGGGTGTTGGACCAAGCTCACAGGCTTTCCCTGCTTGTAAGTGTTCAGCACTTTCACATAGGTTACATTTCCTGCAAAGAAAGAAAAGACAGTTTCTGCTCCTGATTTGTGACAAGTGGATCCACACTTCAGCCCAGAATAAGAGCCTTTAATACTGTCTCAAGAAAAACAATTGTGCATATGCCCAGCTTTCCACTGTAGCAAAGTAAACTTATTGTGTTAGGAGGATGCATGGGCTTAACACTGCCTTCAGAAAGCTTAAAAAAGCAAATGAGAATTGTTGACAGTGGGCAGGAGCTAGACAGTCATTGGTGTTGTTGTAGAACAGCTGCAACAATTTTTTGGACATCCCACCTCAGGAAGGCTTAACTACTTTTCCGTCTCCACCTTTAGGAGTTGGGGGTGTCTGAGTAAGAAGCATCAGGAAGATTTGTTGAGAGAACGAGGCTGTTGCTACAGGGCCACTAGATTCTCCTTTCCAATAGAATATGCCAGGATATGCAGATGAAAAGCCCTCATTTGGAAAGGATGAGTCTGAACTCATTTGGGTCTGAACTCATGCAAATTGACCAAATATGTTTGTTGACTATAAATCTAATAGCAGAAAACTTTTCTAAGGGAAGATGAACCAGTTGGACCTGAGAGATCACCTTCCATGCCATATCTTACGCTATGTTGTTGCTTTTTCTGTTGGTGGTTTTGTTTCGATTTTTTAAACTACAACAACAGCACCTCAGATAAATTAGGGTGATTATCAGAGGGAATTCCACTGGAAATGTGTACCTTTGGGAACTGGGTTAATGCACCTGATGGAAAAAAACTGCTCACCCTTGTTTATTCTGACCTGTCCCCTTGACAACTCTTTGCTTTGTCCTGCAAGAGACAGGACAATCACCCCCTCAAAAAATTCATTAATTTACTGGCACTTATCACAGATGTCCTCAATCAATCCTCTCCAGGCTGTAGAATTAGGGAAGGTTCAAAGAGCAAGTTCAATTAATGCTTGCATAATGGCAATCCATCCCATACTTTGGACCACATTTGTCACCCTTCCCTGAATGTTTTTCATTTCCACATGCCTTTTCCAAGCTGAGAAGAGCAGAATTGCTCATGGATGTGGGCATACCACAGATTTGTACGGGGGCAGGGTGAACATTTCTGATTTCTGACAAGATTTCATTTGTAAAATGAGTCGAGTCTTTGGCCCCTGTTCCTGTATTACAGCCCACGACTGTTCCTCCGTGACAGTGGTGAGCACTTAGCTCATTGTTTTCCATGGGAGGTTTTTTCCCATATGCATCACTCTGTGTTTATGCACAGTGACACTAATAATGTATCCATGCTGCCCATTCCCACTGAGCTGCTCTTCAGCTCGCTCATACACTGTCGTTCAGAGCCCAGTGCTCCTGCACATCTCCCTCTCCTGGCAGTAGAGCATAGAGGGAGCTGCAGCCTCAAGGGCTGCCTTTCATCCAGGTACCCAGCCAGAGGCAAGGAGGCAGCATGCCCAGCCCAGGGGTTACACTGGGGATAGCTATCAAGCACAGACAGAACCTCGGGTTCACACTCCCCCTTACCTCACACTGGACACACACCCCTGCTCCTCACAACCCAGCCAGAATGAGCCACTTCCGACCAGAGCCACTTCTGACCAAAGCCTGTAAAGGCAACTGCCTGCTCCTGGACTTTTCTTTCTGACAGATGCTCTCAGAAACAAATGGCCATGGCTACAAACCTTACATTTCCACCTTTATCCTATTACTCAGCCTACTCGAGTCACCAGTTTACTAAAAGGATTCTTGTTACACACAAGTAATTCTTCTTGCAATGTGCACCTCTTGTTGTCTCTTTAGGTCAAATGGAAAATCCATGAAAATCAGGCTGACCAGCTCCTGGTAGGGTCCTACAACCCTTATTCAGCACCACTCAGCTGCTGCAGTATCCTTAAGCACATAAGCACCCCAGGACCAGTGCCCCCACTGGAAAGAGGGAGCTGTTTTTCCTTCCCCTGCTCTGAAGTGTTGTGGCTGGGGATATCTCTGGCCACATGCAGATAGTCAGGCTTGTATAAAGAAACCAGAATTACTAGACACATGGCAAATCCAATAAGTTTAAAAAGACTTTTCATGGCTAGGCATGCCAAAAAGAGATGCTGAGATAGGACATGAAGTATTTGGGGGTGGTTTTAATTTGTGTCATAGGCACATGCTTTATTTGTGTGTAGAGTGACTACTCAGTTAATCTTTACAGTGCACATAAATATGAATTACTTGGTACAAGATCCATTTTCCTATGAATGTAAAACATGACTAATGAAAGAAAACCCATATATTGTAAGATATTTCATCTGTATTGTTTCAGAGTGAAGCTGAGAAAAGCCAAAAAGAACACAAATCTGTATTAAATTAAATCACCCCTATCAATCCCTCCCCCCATACTCATGAAGTCATTAAAGTGATTTGGTGGGGAAATGTAAGCATGGAAAATCAGTTTATTGATAAACTGCAGGGTTTAAAAGAAAAAAAAAAGAAAAAGCAGTGGCAAAAAGCAATAGCACCATTTTAAAGTTATCATGATATCAAATGCAAGGCCAGAGTAGAAAAGTGTGTAGGTTAAATTATGCAGATTTCAAAATATTTCAGACCATGTCAGCAAAAAAGCAGAAGAGTTCAGAACTAAGTTCCCAGGGAGGGCACACAAACAATGACTCAAAAAGGAAGCTTGGGAAATGTGGGGAAATGTGGGGAAATGCTCAGTAATTACTTTTTCTTTTTTTTTTTTTTCTTCATTCAAAACAATTCAACAAGGGAACACAAAACACAAAAATTACAGCAAACAGTAAATTAGCTTAGCCCAGACTACATTCATTATTTATGAACACCTATTATCTCTGCAAAATAAAACCAACAGATTCCATGCAGACACATGGAATTTCTCTGGTGAAATACACGAAGGTGCACCTTAAAATCTGTGAGCAAAAGGAAGAGGAAATAATGGGGCTTTTTAAGCAGTCGCCAGACTCACATTAAAATCAAGGAATTTTGACTTCAAAGGAAGATGGATGGAGAACAGCAGATTAGAAGGAGCTGCAAACCAATGTTCTCCTTCAACCTCTCTGAATAAATTCCTCCAGCCCAAGGCCTACATTTCTTTCCATAAAGCAAGTGTTTTGGCATTAAAGAAGGAGCAGAGCCCTGCAGAAGTTGTCCCAGGTAGTAGGTGTCAATCCAAACTGTGAGGATCAGGGAGGAAAAGACTAGGAGGAAAATGAAGATCACCAAGACAAAATTTTCCATCATAAAGGTGGGGTGGGGGCAAGCAGCCACACTCCACATCAGGAACTTTATGCCTGGGTGCACAGGTGCCATTATAAAACCAGAGGTGCTGTGGAAGTGACAGCTCAAAGTGTGAAAAAAAAGGGATTTTATGAAACAGAGTAGAGAGATTACAGGGAGCAGTGCAGTCTGCATTCCTGAAGCACTAGGCAGGAATTGGCCCAGTCAACTGTTCTCTTCTTTGGGGTTAAGGGTCAGAGCAGTGGCAAAGTGCAAACCAGTCTTAGGACACAACTCTTGGCAGAAATGCTCCTGGAACAGTGCAGGTTAAACATCAGTAGTGGTGGCCTTGCTTCAGCCAAGCCAGGGAACCAAATGAAAATACCTTTTCCAGTTTATTTTCCACCTCACTCCCCATTTCTCCCCAAACAGTAGCAGGAGGATCTTGCCACCCACATTTGCACTGTCATTAGGAATGTGTGTGCCTATTTTAGGACAATTTGGAAACCCTTGGGAACATTCCTAATTAATAAACATACTTTCTATTTTCTTTTCCTGTAGTCCCCCGTGGATTTCCATCATCTTCCTTTGCCAGCTATTGTGTACAGAGCCATTCATGATCCAATAGCACGACAATCCCTGGAACTCCGAGAATCCTAACCTGGCATTACCATTCAAGGGTGGGAATTATTCTTCAAAACTGAAGAGCACTTGCCTCTCCAGTCAGCTCTAGGCCTGCTGGTACAGTCCAGCTCTTTGGAAGGCAGAAAGATAAGAACCTCGAAAGATTCTGCCCTGAAAACTCTCCAGTCTGTTTTCTGTACAGGGGACAAGGACAAGGAGGAACAAGTTCACATGAGTCTCTTGCTGTTTACTAAAAATACTGCCAACATGATACTTCTGATAATTTTGTTAGCAGTACTCGTTTAGAAAAAGGAAGTACAGATGGGTGAGGAGATATAAAAAGACTGTTTTTCTTCTCCTTGTGACATGTTGTGTAACTACAACCCTGGAGAGAGCTGCCAGTGAGGAAAAGCATCAGGGTCAGCTCTTCTTTGCCCAGGTGGGTATCCAGGGAGAAAACAATGCTGCTCACCTCAATATCCCTCCCCCCTGCCATCCTCTCTGAGTCTAGGATGAAGTTATAATTTATTTTTCCTGACTGTGGATTGTCATCCTACTTAGTCAGTTAACAAACTACACTCACTGAGTAGTCTTCTGTCAGATATCAAAACTATTTTGCCCACTATGATCTTGTGCTGAACGTAAATTTAAAAGATAGGGCTTCACTGCATAAGTGGCTCATTTTCATAAGTGATCTGATTTTGTTTTGCTCCAGAGTTAATGTTTATACTTTCCCCCTCAAAAGTCAGAAGGCTTTTGAGATATCCTTTTGAGATATTCAAACCCAACGGGATGAGGCTCTGCACAAGCTGCTTGAGCTGACCCTGCTCTGATATCCTCAGCTGGGAGCAGGCAATCTTCCACTGTAAGCAAAGAGCAGGCTCAGGACCATCTGATGAAATTGGACAGGCACAAATCCATGGGGCCTGATGACATGCATCCCAGGGTCCCAGGGAGCTGGCTGATGCTGGATCCAAGTCACTCTCCATCACATTTGAAAAGGCATGGCAGTCAGGCAAAGTCCCTGGTGAGTGAAGTTCTTTCCCCATAGGCTGGTGGGGCACTGGACAGGCTCCCCGGGGAATGGTCACAGCATCAACCCTGTCTTAGTTCAGCAAGTGTTTGGACAATGGTCTCAGGCACAGGGTGGGCTTGTTGGTGTGTTCTGTGCAGGGCCAGGGGTTGGACTCAATGATCCTTGTGAGTCCCTTCCAACTTGACATATCCCGTTGATTCTATGAATGGAAAAAGGGAAACATCACTCCTATTTTCAGAAAGGGCAGAAAGGAAGACCTGGGGAGCTACAGAGCCTGGCCTCTGTGCCTGGGAAGGTCATGGGGCAGAACCACAGCAAGGGCAAGCTGTGCCTGACCAGGCTGGTGGCCCTTGGTGAGCTCAACAAGGGAAGTCCAGCTGGTGTCATCTAAGTGGACTTCTCCTTAGGCCTAAGGCCTACTAAGGCCTGTGACACAGTCCCACATGACATCCTGGATCTCCAAACTGGAGAGACATGGATTTGAAGGTTGGACCATTCAGTGGGTAAGGAATTGGCTGGATGGACACAGCCAGAGAGCTGTGGTCAAGGGCTCTGTGTACAGGTGGACACTGGTGGCAAGTGGTGCCTCTCAGGGTTCTGGCTCAAGACAGGTGCTCTTCAATATTTCCATCAATGTCACAGACAGTGCAAGTGCACCCTCAGCTTCTCACTGGGCTGCTTCCCCTCTCCTCAAACGTGTGAGCAAAAAATACCCCAACAACCAACAATAACAACAATGGCAACAAAAAAATCCCAAAATCTAAACAGCAAAGAGACTTATTGAAGGGGTTTAAGTAAGTGATGTTTGGTAGGTCATTTAGAATTTGTACAAGAAAGCTGTCAAACTCTGTGATGCAGTCAAGGTTTGTGTGGCTTTTAGGCGTTTCTAATGATGTTATCAGGATAAATATGCTGTGTCACCCACACACCTCTGCTATATTTATCCTGAAAACACTCCTGTGAGGCAGGGCAGTCCTGTTTACCCATTAACTCACGGGGAACAGAAACTCAGGTGTCCAAGTGACTTATCCAGGATCACCCAGTAACTCTCCAGATCCAATTATCTTCTAACTATGCCTTCCTTCCTCTTGCCTACACAAGAGATTTGTGCCTCTCCTGTCCACTGCAGCTGCATTAGGGCAACTTTGGAAGGCAGACGAGCAGAGGGGTCCCTGTCATGTAACCCTTCAAGCAACAGGACCTCAGTGACTCTGCCAGTGGAAATTCCCGCTACTGATAATGACTCCATATCAACCAGTTCATACTGAACTGTATACCAGCCCTGTTATCTCCCTTCATCTCGTTCAAGTTTTAGTCTCCTGTTCTACAAGTAGGTGATAACAGGGGCAAAGTACAGTGCTGTGTGTCACTGAGGCCTGAACAGAGATGACTGGTCTGAGAACTTGTGCCTTACCAAAAGGTTCTTCTGGGATTTGCATTTATTAATAGTATTGGGATTGCCATTCCCATGGGATCCACAGTGGCCTGAGAGGATCATGAAATAGGAGATATAAGGCAAATGCCCATCCAAGGGATTTCTGGAAGAAACATCAATGGGCCAAGGTGGGGGGGCTCAGAAAGGGGTGGTCAGTCCCTCAGTTAAGCCCCTACTCTCCACAAGGCCAGGATCTGTCAGTGGGAGACTGCCTTTTGTGGTGGAAGCTGCACCTTGGTGCATAAGTGTGACTCTGGAATCATCTCTTGGATGAACTGGTGCTTCAGCAGCCCCACAGCCCCCAACCCAGCCCTGAGCACTTTGGCCCTATGGCTTGCCCTGCTTTGGCACCTTGCTGCTGGGGGAGAGAGGGAGAGAGGAATATTGGCAGTGAATTAAGGGCAGGGAGTCCTCCACCAACTGAGTCCAATAATTTGAAGGTGGCTCACTCCACTTTGGAAGCTCTCAGGCATCACCACTGAAGTGATCCACCCTTGGCAGAGGAGTTGAGGAAGGCAAGAAAAGCTCAGTGGAGGCATTGAATGGGTTGCCATACACGTGGCCCAAAGGTCTGAGTGCCCTGGGGATCTCTCAAGGCTTTCTGTGTGTCAAGCGGAGGCACAGAATCATCAGTATTTCTGTGATCCTTCTGTGATTCCTGAGGCCACAGGTGTGCTTGTGGAAACTGAGCTTCAGTTGGCACCTAATGTAGACTGTTCTCAATACAGGACAGAGAAGGGATGGGTCAGCAAAGGAGGATTTTTTTCAATAATAATAATAAGGATTTTTTTCAATAATAATTTTTCTTCAATAAGAAAAATTTGTAGTTTGACAGGCTTGTAGTAAACATAAATTATCAAGCAGGTCATGGCTCAGATCCTGAAAATTTACAGCAGCAGCTACTAAAGAGTAATGGTGGGGATTCCCTGAGTATGCTGGAGCTATAATTAGACCATTTAGATATTATCTTCCTAACAGACAAAATTGCTCAGCTCCACAATGCCCGCTGCTTCTGCTGATTCTGGAAGTTCCCCCACATATTTATTTACACTAAAGGAAAGATCTGAGCTCTGTTTTCTTTGCTGCAGCAAAAATCCCCCTTACGTCATGGGATCCCTACCCCAAGTACCCCAGATCGCTCAGGATTAGCTTTCCAGGCACTGGGAATGAGAAAATACCCAGTTATTTACAGTGTTCTCCTCTTACCTTCCCCCTCTGCTTCCATCCCTCAGGGAGTTGCTCCCTTTTGAGTGATGAGCTGTAAACAATACGATACACATTACAAATTGTGCTTGCAGAGAGGATGAGTAATTGTTTTGAAAATAAGAAATACTACATTACCACTCCCTTCATGGCTACCAAGAATTGCCTTCAACTCCCAAACAAGCTGCCAATTACTGCATTTACACATAACATGGACGGACCAGACTTTCCTCCCAGGTGCTTTGCCATCCCACTCTCAGTGAAACTGGGGCAATCTGTTTTAGGACAGTTCTGAAAAATCTCCTGCATGTAACAGGCTGAACCCACTTCCAAACAAAATTTGTTTTGTATGGCATTTATGCATCATCCTGTCAGCTACACTCCCAGCCTGTTATTCCATCTGTCAGAAGAGAAAAAAATAGATGTCCATCTTGATCTGATTTTCATACTAATGAGAAGTATTGGACCCAGGAGCTTCAATTTCATTGCCTTGTAAAGTAAAAACGTCAAAATTATTTAAAGTGGCTGTTAATTAACACCTTGCATCCCCTCTAATCTCACCACAGTAACATGAAAGGAGACTTTACCCCACCTCCCTGGATAGAAATGCAAGCTGAAGTCGTGCAGATTGCTTCAGGCCATTCTCACCTAACTTGCAGCCCTGTTCCACTGCAGGCAGCAGGGTCTGTATCTTCTTAGCAAGCCCACTCCTTTCAGAGTTGGGAAAATAGAAGGAAAGAAAGAAATACTTTGTTTGAGAGCTGATGACAAGGGAATTTGAATTCTTTTGTCTTGCTGTTGTCAAAAAAAGGAGTGTTTGCAGAGACTTACTCTCCAGAGTAAACCTTGAGCTCATTGCAGGATGGGGAGCCTAAAATTAGGCTTTTTCCTACATCATTGTTACCCTTGTTGAGGGTGTAATTTTTTACTTTTGCAGGACAGAGGCAGCCTGGGCTGAGAAAGCCAGAAAGGGAAGGGCATGGGCAGTTCAAATAGTTGTAACCAAATATCAGATATTCCTACCATGGAGCAATTCCTGGGTGAATCACTTATGAACGAGTTGAGATTTCAGGTCAGACAGACATTTGCAGTGGAGCTTTAAGAGGAAGGGTATGCCCAGCTGGGCAGAGAAGGAACCTGGGGGCTGCTGCTTTGAGGAAGAAGTGTTATTTTGAGCTTTCCTCTCTAGTAAGAGACAAAAAAAAAAAAAAAAAAAAAACAACCCAGAGAGAAGTGGGCTCCCTCTTGACTCTTCCATGGCCTGGCCAGAGCAGCTCATGGCTGTAGCATCACTCTCTGGCTGTTCCTTTGGTTACCCCTGACCTCTTGGTGATAGGTACAAACCTTAGAGGAACTTTCTCCTCATTTGACATCTTCTGCCCCCTAACAAACACCTCCCAAGGAGCCTCCCAAGGTGTCTGCAGGAGTAGACATGACTTACACCTTACCTGTGGATGGCAGGAGTAACTTCAAACCTTTTTTCTGACTTTGTTTAGTCATCTGAAGAGTCCAGCTGGATGTACAGCAATGGTACCATCTACAGATCTGGACACTTGCTAAGTGCAGCCCTCAGGCTGTGTACACACAGCCTCGTGCAGCTACAGCCATGCTTGTTTAAGAGATTACAACAGCCTGTCCCAGCTGCTCTTCAGTCCTCTGCCAAAGCTGCCAGCCCCAAGGTGAGGCTGATTATCATGAGCAGCTCCAAATTCTTTCCAGCCTGAAGGAGAGGGACCAGGAAGAACTCGCTGCTTAGACCACTTCCATTAACCTGGTCTGTGTCAAAGCAATCCAAAGCTTCGTTCAGAACTCTGACCAAACCTGAATTTGGGAAAAAGCTACCACTTTTACAGTTACCTCAGCATTTGGTGTAAAACAGCAGACCTAAAGTCTGCCAGATGAATCTGGTTTCAAACCCAGAGACATTGAGCCATTCACACTGATAAACTGGAAACTTGCTTTATAAATGCTATAGGAAAGTTTGTATCATGGTGTTTCCAGGCTGACTGCAATTACCACGTTTTCCTAAAATTTTCAGCCCTTAGATGGATGAGTGAACCCATTCTTCCCACTTTTACAGTAGTGTAGGTCAGTATTTACTCCACTGGAAGGATATGAGGTTGGGTTGAGCACACAGGATCCCAGACATGACACTCACAGGCTGGCACAGATCCCCCAGAGACGTCAGCTGAGCAGTGTGGATCACATTTCCAGGCAGTAAAACAGTGTGTGAGCTGCAGGTGACAACAGCACTTCCCAGATAATGATGGGAAGAGTCATCCATGGAGGTAAACTCACAGCTACCAGCTAGTGACACATCACAGCTTGTGTCACACAGCTGGAGGCATCAGACATCCTCTGCCATGGGATCTTACAGTGTTTCCTTGCTGCTCTTGAAGGTAACTGAGTAGTCTGGTTTAATGAAACACAGGAACAACCCAGTCAACTTGATTTGCCACACCTTTGCATTGTAGGACTCTTGCAGCTTTGAATGAAGCAGATGTAAAAGAGCTTTTCCTTGTTATGAGCTCTGGTTCTAATGTCTTTCCATGCACCAATTCCATTCCTTATGGGAAATTATTCGCTTCCAAGCTGGCCAACACTTATACTATTTGTGGTTAATTTACAAGCACACGATTGGTTCTGCTGAAATTCACTGAGGACACTGGGGTAAAACTAAGAGTTCAAAATCAGGCCTGTCAGGATGATCTGCCAATAGAATGCTTGTAGTATCATGGCAGTCCAGCCCAGACGAAAGACCATCATTCTATGATTTTATCTCACATTCATCAATGGAAGATGGGTATTTAGAGATGAATATTCAAATGCACACCACCAGACTACCTGGTAACCATGGCTTCAATTTAAATACATTTGCAGAATATTCAAAAAATATCATATGGGGTTTTTTTTCCCCCTGGTATTGCCTTAAACTCCTTAGAGTTTAAGAATCTGCTTTTTTTTTTTTTAAATCCATGTTATTTCTGCTTGTTATTCTCTTTAGTGCAAAGCCAGGTGCTTAAAGAAAATTTATTTAGGCTTGGATGTTCACTCCATTTTACCTCAGCTTTATACCATTATCAGTCAGTGACCTTCAGGTCACTTTTCCTTCCTGACTTGCAAAACAGACTTGAGAGGCAAATCCTCTCAAGGATTTAAGGACAGATTCATTTAACCATCAACTCCTAACATAAGTTAACATTTCCAAACAATCTCTCAGTAATTTAGGAGCCCATGTCCTACTTTCAAAAGGGATTTAGTTAGGTAAGGATGTAACGAGGAGAAGAAGCTCTGTTTGAGCTTTTTTGGGCAAATAGTTCAAAACACCTCTCAATAAGCTCTACAGCCACAGCTGCCTTTGAACCAGGGGCAAAGGAACCAGCCTGCTGGTTCAGGATGCTCACTGGAATACAACTGAGCAGTTTTGCCAAGACTGGCAAAATAGAGTAGGAAAGAGAGAGAAGATGCCAGCCCACAGAAGGGAGGGCACAGGGACTACAGGGCAGAGCCAGGAGTGTTACAGGGGAAGCTCAGGTGACAGTGATGGTATGGTGTGGATGGGGAGGAAGGTCTGGGATGAGAAGAGCACCAGCTGAATTGCAGGACTGGGGATGCTTGGAGGAGGTCAGCTGTGATGGAATGGCATGGGAAGGAGCTGAGGAGGAGGGTGCAGGCTCATGGGAAGAGCCAAGAGACTGCTGTGCATAGTCCAGCGTTCTGACTGTGCCTGCACTGCAGCACAGACCCTTGGTGTGTCCCAATCCTGCTCCTCCAGGGGTCTGGAGCCCCCGGATCTGCCAGAGGAGGCAGCAGCCCCCTCCCAGCTCAGGCATCCTTTGCCTGGATAGGAGGGTGCAGGAAACACCCACAGGCATTCCCAAGTCCTGCACTGAAATGAAGGCAGGCTGCAGCCTGGGGTTTGCCTTGTTCAACCAGCCCTGGTGGCACAGACAATGAAATTCCTTCTTCTATATGAACTGAAATTCCTTTAAAAGAGTGGTTCAACCAGAGAATGTCTGTGGAGAGCTGCAGACAGTGTTTTTGTCTGGGTACATTCCTTGGCTGAGGTGACAGTAATGCCACCATGGCCAGGGAAGCCATGTGCCCCACCTGTCAGGGACTCAGTCACTGTAAGCAATGCTCACCACACACAGGGCTCTAGAAAGGGCTCTGCCAGTGTGTAAATGCCCTTTGCCAGCACACTGTCAGATACCCTTCATCAGATTTCGTAATTAAAAATGAATTAGAAAGCACCAGCTGCACACATCAGTCTGCAGTGAGGACTGAGGAGAGACATGTTCTGATTAACACCCAGGGGGATGTTCTTCCCACTCCCATAGTAAAGTCATTCATGCAGAAGACTCCTGTTGGAGTTAACAAGACTTAGCTATTACAATGACCTTTGCTTGCCACCTATCCTGGGAAAAGGATAGTAGAAAATAAGGATTGGGACTGTCAGACAGAAAGAGCAGGCAGAGAGATGTAACAGAACATAAGGCACCTCGTGTCCCTCATCAGCATCTGCTATGGAACATGCTAATGAAATGCTGACTGAAAGACACAAAATCCCCAACTGAGACAGGGAAAGGGCCTTGTGTTTTATTCTAAACAGCTTTAATGCTCTCCTGCCTAAAGGAAGCCCAGCCCACACCGTGAGGGAATGTGCTGAGGCTGAGCCAGGACAAAAGCATCTCTCCTTGCTCCTCCCTTCTCCTGCTCACATATCAGACTTGGCAGCACAGGGGACAGGACTCAAGAGTCAGTCAAGTTCCAGCAAAAAACCCTCTTTCTACGGAAAAAAAAAACAAAACAAACCCAAACAACAACCCAAAAACTTTCACATCAATTTTTAAATAAAACCAAAGACAGACACCAATCTTCACGAGAGATCTCCTTGCTCCCAAGCATGTCTCTGGCTAAGCCTACTGTGAAATCACAGCACCAGCTTCCCCTGCATGCACACACACATGCACAACCCTCTTTGTAAAAATCCTCTGCTCCAGAAGCTCCTGAGAGCAGCAGCAACAGTGACGTAAGGAATACTACTGTCTTCCTAAAATTTTTGGTGTGTTCATCCCACTTTTGCCCCATTCCTTCAAAGACATCTGTGGTGGTGTTGAAAATCGGTGGCTCTGCTGCTCCCCTCCCAGCTCTCCAGACGTGGTTGTGCCTGCTGAGCCACTGCTATCAATCCTCTCTTTCCAGCTGCAAGCCTTGTGACTCAGATTCTCCAGAAAAAACCCTTGGCTCAGCATCATAAGCAGGAGGGATTAAAACTCATGAAAAATGAGCTCGTACCAGCCCTTTTTATAAGTCTCTAGTGGAGGGTCATATGAGCTGGTCAGACCCCCTGCCTTTGCCTTTTTCCCCCTCCCCCTTCTCTGATCTTCCTGTTATTCTTGGCCACAAACTGCTGGGCATTTCAGCCGGGGCACTTGGATCAGGAGAGGATATCCCATTCAAAAGCTCAAATCCCAGTGTGGCCTTTTCCTGCTGGAAGCAGTTGTAATTTTTTTTTTTCCCTTTCTTTTCTTGGTACAGTTTTCCTGACCTACATATTCCAGCGTGTTGTAACTTCTGCTCTCTTGATGACCCATATTTTCAAACTGAAAAAGAAAAACCCTGGGAAGACATGGTACTAGATGAGTATGGGAAGCAGGGACCCAGCCCTGGGAGGAGATCTCCAAGCAGTTGCCCAAAAGTAAAGCTGATTTAGTAGCTTCTTTTTATTCCCCCTCCCCATCCATTCAACCCAGCTGCTTCTACTTAAGAACCAAAACAAAGCACAGATCTCCTGCTAATTCAATTTCAGACTGGGAGAGGTTTTGAACAAATCAGTCAGGCTGCTCTAGACTGTTCCCCTTCAGCCACGGCACACCCAAAAGGGGAGACCCAGCACCCTCAAAGGGATCTGTGCTCCTGACACCCCCCAGTAATGAGACAGTTCTGGGATCTGAACCTGCTGGGAAAACCCCTCCATCCCAGATGGTGGGATGGGCTGCAGCAGAGGAGGTGGAAACCAAGCCAAATGCTGCTGAGGGGGCACCAGGAGTGATTCCTTGGGCTGGAGGAGATGGACACAAGGGTAGAAAGGGGAGCTGGAGGAGCACGGCCCTGCCCTGGGGCATCACTGTCCTTCAGGATCACCCTCTCCCAGCTTTAGCTGCACCCCTGGAACTGATGGGCCACAGATGCACAGGCCTCCCCATCCCATCCCCATCTCTTAGTGCCAGCCCCCTGTATCTGTTTGCCCTCCATATGCTTCTTATTGACAAATCAGGATTAATACAGCCAAGACCAAAAGCATTTTCCTTCCTCTAAACCCATTCTTTCTTTACTCACTTCTTCCTCTGCTCTCTGTTGCAGCTGCCCACTCTAATCCCACCTCTGTCATGCAAACTCATCCTCCAGGAGATAACAGATTCCTTCTCCCTGCTTTCCCTGCATTCAGCAAAAACCTTTTCCATAACATATACCAAACCCAGCCTTGTCCTTGCTGCTGCTGCAGCAGACATGCCCAAGGTTTTGTCTTTTGTGCCAGGATGAAGAATGTGTTCATTTGGCACCTACAAATCTCCACCTTCAGCACTGCAGTTGTCAGATCTGGTCCCTTTTCTTTAGAACTGAGGGAATATATAGCCCACAGTGGCTTCCTCCATGGGCTCCTCACTGGCAACCACAGCTGTGATACAAATTTCAGGTGATGTGTCTTGTTCTAGTTCACCACAGATTTCTAACAGTAAGTAAAACATAGCCAAATATCTGTTGAGGTATTCTAATTTACTGTTATTATTTAATTCTGTGCAAATCAATTTAGATGGTCAGAAGATCAGCAGCTGTAAAAGTGTTCAATTCAATGAACTCCCATGTCAGAAAGCTGATTTCTGCTGGCTGAACACCTGTACCTTGGGCTCTGTAATTCATTCTCCCTTTTTTTCTTTGAATCTATTTCTAGGCAGCTCTGTGCTAGAATAGTACACAGTAGTGTCATTTAGTAAGACACTAAGTACAATTCTAGACTCTAGATGGCTCTTAATGGAAAATTAACTTTCTTTCCAGACTTTGATACTATCTTCCTTCTTTTACCAAAGCGTCTGTGGCTCCAGCCTGTCCTGGAGCAGTTACCCACGAATGGAAAGGGCTCTGACCCAGAGCTTGGGGAGAAGCCCTCAGTGCATGCAGGGTACAGGGAGGGACTCCAGGCACCACAGGCACAGCTGACCAGCAGCTCACAGAGGAGCCAGGACTGGCAAAGGCTCACGTACAGGGATGTGGAAATATGAATTTTAGAAATAGCCTTTAGATACCTTATCATTATCAAAAACAAACCCTTGTTGAACTGGGGTGTTGAATTACCTCTCCTTCCACCGTGCCCTATCTAGTCTTAGACTGTTAGAAGATAGGGGATCCTTTTTTCCGGTGTGTTCAGTGATGAATTTCAGAGTCTCACATGAAAGGCTTGGTTTGGAAATGCCAAGTGTGTTTGGTATTTCCAAATAACACTACGACTACGGCTCAAACACACTATGACTGCAAAGCACTCACCTTGCAGGAGGATAAAGGAATTCACCCTCAGCATTAAGCTGTGCCATGGGGATGACTGGCTTTCACTCATGGGTGTATTTCTAAGGAAAAATCAGGGAGGGCTGGGCTTCCTTTTTGCTCTGTCCTTACCTCACACCAGCCAGGTCTCCTGCAGAGACACGCTCTTCTGCCTTTTACTTCCTGCACCAACTGCACAAATCCCTGCGTGATCCCAAGCATTTGATGGCCACTTCCCTGCTGATTATTTGGTGGTGCTATGGCTTAGCAGGGTAAGGAGGTCAGTACTGGTGGTTTTCTTTCCCTCTCTCTGCTTACAACATGCCCCATGTTCAGAGACAATGAGCACCTTCATCCCAGTCCCCACTGAATCCTATGGGAAATGAGAGGGAATGGGGGGGGCTGATGTGGGGCCATGGTGATGCTGGAGGGAAGACCTCGATGGTGGGGCCACCATCCTCCCATTATAAAGAGTACATGTCACCCAAAGAGGGGACAAAGGCAGGGGTTGGGCCACTTTGTGAAATCTTTCCCTAAATGAAAACCTGAAACAAGGAAAGCCATGGTAATGCCAAGCCTGTGTGATCTGCACATGTCCAGGGAGAGGGAAAGGAAAAAACAAAAGGACACAGACACCGCAGCAGTGGTCTGCAGGGATTTCATGAGCTGACACCAGGCCAAGCAAGATCTCCCAGGAGCACAGCAGGAACACAGCTGTGTGGCTTCCACACCCCAAACACAGACAGGCCAGTGCAGGGGCAACACAGGCATGAAAGCAGGCACAGCTTGGCTCCCCTAATCCACTGCTGCCCCTTGGGCTGTCTGAACAAGCAGCACCAGGTTTCTGCATCCTCCTGGCCCCTGAGCCACTCACACCCAGCTTCTGTCCTGCTGCCAGAATGGGGTGGCACCACATGCACAGGACTTGATGACTGAAGGGTGGCCAGGGAGGACATAAAGTATGAGAAAATTAGGGAGGGGATGCAGAGAAGAGAGAAACCTGGCAATGTGGGGGGAACCTGGAAATGAGTAGTGATCCTAAACAGCAGCAGTGCTGATCTGTTCTGAGATAACCAAAAACCAAACGGCAAATTAACTCCCTCCTTTTGTGGTTTATTTTGAAACCTCTGTGGCTTTGAATATGATGTTTGTGAAGCAAAGACCAAGCCAGGGGGCATCCCAGACAGGGGGGCTGAAGACTAATACATAAGAAAGAGGCACCATTTAGGATGTGCTTCTGCTTTCTTTACTTGATGCCAGACCTGTGCCCATCCCAAACCGTGGTGTTGATTCCCCAGCACCTCAGAGGCCCAATTTGCCCAGCCCTTTATGCATTACACTTAATATTCCTAATGAGCAGCCACCTGTAAAGGCTTGGAATCAGCCCACTGTGCAGGTGAAGAAGGATCTGGGCAGAGTTTGGCACCTGCCCCAGTGCTGGGTGTCTCTAACATTGCACATCTACTTGTCCAGCAAGGACAGGGAGGAAAAGTGGTGCTCTTTGGCTAAAAATGCCTTGTCAAGCCCTGACTCCCTTAGGAGATTATATCCAGAATAGCTTGGATATTCATCTTCCACAGTTTAGTGCAAAAAGTACCTAAGGATCCCTTTGAGAAAGATAAAGATTCAGTTTAGAGACCCTGGATTTTCCAAAGAACCTCAAAGGGGCCTCCAGGTTTTTACCCTATTCTTACGATTTTGTTAAAAATAGCAAGGACTGTTCGGTGTTAGGTGTCCTGCACAAAAACCAAAGATACCTTCTCTAAAGTTAGAAAGTTAGAAATCAGGAATTTAAATCTGTTTCTCAATCCCCTGCCAGTAAATGGCCCAAATGTCCAGAAGTGCTGAGCAGTCGTGGCTCACATGGCAGAGCCAAGTCAGCGCTATGCAGTCTGGCAGCAAAATAAAGTGAGCCACAAACCTGGAAGCCCAAATGACCCATTTTTTTTACAAACCATGATTTCCTGACCTGGTTGTTCATGACTGCAAAAAAATTCATGTGTGTATCCAAAGCTTGCATCTTGAAAAAAAAAAATCAGGCTGGAAAATTCACCATGAGAATGTGAAGGGAGAGGGTTGAGGTTTCTCCTCCCTCTGAGATGACTAATGCAAAGTTTTCAGGGCACCAACAGAAAGAACTAAGAAAACCAACAGTGAAGTGCCACAGCAGTCATATTGCACACAACTGATGCACAGTAGCAACCCACAACCCTCCTTCAGAGGCTGGGAGGGAACAGGTGGCAAATGAGCCAGTGTTTTTGTGCTGTGTAACCTCTCAAGTGGAGCAGCAGTCATCAGGCTCCAAGAATATCAGCAGCTTCCCTGCAGCACAGCAGAGAGAGTGAGGTCTCTTGCCTGCAGGCTGTTGAAGCACACACAACGGGTTTAAGATCCCTGAGATAAGTAAACCTGACAATGCCATGTTTTGACTGGAAAGAAGCCTCCAGCATTAGAAGAAGTGGTGAAAGGATGTATTTCCTTCTTCCACCTCCTCCCCATCCTGTAATCTGTGCAAATGTTGGGAACCATGTATAAATTTTCAGCATTTCAATATGCTGTAAAATCAGAAGAAGCAAAAGCCTGAAGTACTTGAGAAA
Organism: Vidua macroura; assembly: GCF_024509145.1. Taxonomy (NCBI): domain Eukaryota; kingdom Metazoa; phylum Chordata; class Aves; order Passeriformes; family Viduidae; genus Vidua; species Vidua macroura. The sequence goes on from NC_071575.1 coordinate 6,434,869, forward strand.
TGGGACAAAGGCTGTTTTCAAATCAAACAAGGGAGAAATCACAATACCATTTCTGAGAGGATCAAAGGAATATTTATGACACCCTTATGATGTGCACTAAGAAGCTTTTTGGGAAGCCCTTATGAGTCACTGCAATTGGCCATCTGGCTGCCATGATTTTTTTTTTTTTTTCCCAGATATATCTCTTACCAGGATTGGATGCTGTTTTATCTATGAGCACTGAAGTAAAACAAGCCTTTCCAGAAACACTGCTGACCACACAAAGAAACAACTAGAATCATACATGTGCACTTGCTCAGCTGTCTGAGCTACAGACCTCTTGAGAGTCTTCCTCAATACTCGGGGCCTCTCAAGCACTTCAGCCTGACAAGTCCAGCTATAAGAGGGAGGAGAGATCAGCTGGTGTAACAGCTCATGATGTAGAGAGAGGCAGGAGGGCAGTGTGTGAAGATGAGAGAGTCTCAGGAACCACAGAATCACAGACTCCTTGAGGCTGGGAAGCACCTCTGGAGGTCTTCTGGTCCAGCCACCCTTGCTCAAGCAGAATCACTTAGGGCCATTTGCCCTGGACCATGGCCAGATGACTTTTGAATATTTCCAAGAAGGGAGACTCTACAACCCCTCTGGGCCACCTGTGAGGCTCAGTCTGCCTCATAATAATAAAGCTTCCCGATGCCCAGGACACTTCTATCACCTGAACTAAGCATCAGGTAGTCAAAAAGTTGTCCCTGCACCACAGACAGATAGCACGTGCTGCCCTCAGGTTTCACTGAGACTTGTCAGCTGGAGGAGAACAGCAAACTCTGGTTCCCTTCTAGGTTTGAGGGGACTGTTCTCCTTGGACAGGTATTTCTTGCAAACCATTAGACATAAGCTCCTCCCTGTGTTGTCCCGTTTTATCCCTTCTCTTTTTCTGGTTCCCTGTTCCAGGCCTTTTTTTCCCAGTTAGCTAAAGTAGCTCTCTCATCTCTGTTTCTCAGCAAGACAACCAGACCTCCCAGCTCTATTCCCACTCTCCCTCTGTGCTTCTGCTTTCACTGCCCTTCTTCAGTTTGCCTTCTTCCCCAGTCTGGCGACCAATCAGCCTTCCACTGATACAGCTCCCTGTTTAATCACCTGCTCCTATTCACCACCTTCGTGCTGCTTGATTCATGCTCTGACAGCACAGTCCAATGCTCCAGAACTGCCAAAGATCCTGCTTTCTGGTCCTTTTTAGCATCCCCTACCTCTGTGACAGCAGCAGCCTGACTGCTCTTCCTCTGCACAAGAAATAGCACATGAGTCATCCGGGGAGGATAAATTAGGACCATGCCAGAAATACCCTGCCTGGCCGTAGGGCTGAGCTTTCTGCCAGACCTCAGCACCACTGGCAGAGCATGACAACATCCTAACAATGATAATAATTAATTAACAATCTTTCACACTGAACCTCTGGATTTGTACAGCTTCCTGATTCCGGGAAGCCAGGATCTCAGCAATGCCCACACCATCTGTCTTTTGTCTGCAGGAGAATTTATCCCTGTTTTCAGAGGCCAGCAAGGAAACTGTGTCTGTTTAGCATTCTCACCTAGTTACAGTCAGTGCTGTCTGTGCTGCTACTGCAAATAAATATGTGCCTCTTGCCTAGACTTCAGGAAAGATGCTGTGTGCCAATTTTTTATTTTTTTAAAAATATTCCATTGAAAAACATGATTACTTCAAATCCAGAGAATGTTTTATGGAGACTTCCGACTTCCCTAATTGGTAAATAATGCTACATGTACCTTTTTTATTGTTTAGTGATGTGTCTTTTGTTGCAAGAAATAGCAACAATGGTTTAAATGTTTGATCCAGAGGGAAGTGGGAAGTTTCCAGCCTCACACCTCAGTCTGATGTCCCTCCTCAGTCTGATCTCCCTCTCCATCATGTTGTTTCCTCTGTACTGCCTAACATGGTGGGAGTGTTCTCACATTACAGGCTTTCCTGACAAATAAGTCAGGCAGGAGTGCAAGAACCACGAGCCAGTGGAAAGGATTTGGGATGGAATACCAGAGAACTGAGTCAGTCCATTCCTGCATCCCACTTCAAGTAAACCTCTTCTCTTGGCTGCCTCTCAGCTTCTTCGTATAAGCAAAATATGGATCACAGCCTTCTCTGCCCCTAGCCAGGTGCATGGAGCTGCAGGGGTGAACACTCTGTCTCCTGGCCAGTGACCCATGAGTGGGAGCACTGCAGTCCTCCGCACTGAGAAATTCACGGAAATCTGGGGGAGAGATGAAAGCAGAAGCAGGAGGTCCCCAGAAGTTTGGACCCTGGTGGCTGGCAGCAGAGTGGGAGAGGACGAGAGAGCAAGGGAAGGAAGGAGATTGGAGAGCACAGAGCAGAGGGGGACAAGGAGGAGACATGTCACATCCACAGGCATCAGAGCCACTGTGGCTGTTCTTATGAACAGGGGTTAAAGGGAGGAATTAGCTGGGAGCAAGAACAACAGGTCAGGAGAGAAGGGAAGGAACATCGGTTGTTCATGCAGGAGCCAGTTTAGGACTGGTTTTGGTTGTGAATTTTCTCATTCTTTATCCCATTTGGTTTTAAAAAATCCTGTCCTCATGATTTCCCCTGGGAAAGCAGTCAACAATACAGCAGCTGACGGAACATCTTTCCTGAGACTGAGACTAAACTTTCCTTTTGTGTATCCTCTGTCCCAGCCTTTGACTCCTTGTTGCTCGTATGTGCCATGTGAAACACTCCCCCCTTTGCCTCTGCCTTGATACACTGAAATGCCAGCAGGCTGGTCCAGCCTCCCACTGCTCCCTTCTCCAGCCCCTCCTCTTCTAACAAAACAATGTTCATGTCACTTCTCATCCATCTCTTCTGCTCAGCCAGACAGGGAACCCAGGGACAGCAGTGCAAGAAGCCTCGCTGTGGCATTTCCATCACACACCTGTGCTAAAAGACTGAAGGCACCACCACTGCCATGGTGTTTTCTAACCTGAACAGTTGGCTGAATGCTCTTCCTTTTTTCCCTATTACAGGCAAAAATTGGCTTCTGTCTTTTACTACCAAGCATGAATACCCAGCCTGTAACCTAAAGACACACTGTGGGAATGAAAAGGCAGCAGATGAAGGTGGTCTTTTGCTCAGAGTTTCTAACCTCCATCTACCTTGCACCGAGACAAAAAAACTCCCCTCTAGCATTTTCTGGGGGTTACTCTAGCAGTCATACTTCTGTGCCTGTTTTTAATCTTCCTTGACACTTCCGCAGCAATGCACATGCCCTGAAGACTTAAATTGTCCCAGCCGAGCTGTTTCAGAGCTCAAAATGTGAAAACAGGATAAAAAAAACCTGCTGTCTCCCTTGACAGTGCAGGCTCTCCGCAGCCCCTGATGAATGCAGGAACGGTACAAAGAGATATCCAGCCAAGGGACTAACTGCTTCAGCTGGGAGCTAGCCAGAACTACGAGTAAACATTTGGGCTGGAGACTAGAAAGTCTATGCTGAGAAGGGTGTTACAGGCCATTGTCTGGGATACTGCCCCTGGTGTTTAGGAGAGATGAGGTAAGTAACTGAAACGGGGAAACCGAAGTAAAAGTAACGGTGTCCCAAGAAAGGTCCTAATCTGATTAATGTTGTGTTTGGCTCCTGGTTCCCTTCTTCTCTTTCAATGTGTCAGGTGATGGGTTAAGGGATGGGAACCTGATCCTGAGAGTTCCTTTTGGCAGAGGAAATCAGGGCGGGTTTTTTAGTGAGCATGTTCTGGGAGGTGTAAGGATTTTTGCTTCCCTGAGAAGGAGCAGAAGGGAGAAGATGGAGAGCTTGTGCCTGGTCAGCCCTCACCAGACTCCTGTCCTCCCTCTGCTCCTGCACACTCCGCCACCCTCAGCGGGGAGAGATAAAGAGAGCAGGAGAGAGACAGCTCATTTCCCAACACTTGTTTCATTCAAACAGCCTTATTTTTGGTAACGTTACACCAAAGCTGCAAACAGCTCAAGTGGCGGATGGTGCTAAAACTCTGTCCTGGGCATGTTCCCAGCTGGAAAGATATCACAGGACTCCAGCCCACCAGGGAGACAGCAACGTCGGCATAACAGCGCTGGAGCAGAGCAGTGCCTCACCCGCCCAGCAGCCTGTCCCAGACAGTGACCAGGGCCAGGTGCTCCAGGGGAAGGGAGAAAATACCCCCACACCCCTATTGGCACAGCATGATGCAAGGAGGGAAGCCCTGCCCTGTCAGACACTGTGCTGGGCATGAAGACAGAAGGCACTTGGGACCCCACTCTGGCCAGCGCAGCCACTCATGCAGCTTGGTGGCCAAAAGCAGACACACCCTGGCCCCAGGTGTGAGCAAAATTGCTGAAAAAGGGTCAAAATTGAGCAGAGGTCTCCCAGTGACATCGGTACTGCTCCTAGTGGGAGCCCTGAAGCATCTGGACAGGTTGACCAGAGAAGCTGTGGCTACCCCAACCCTGGAAGTGTCCAAGGTTAAGGATAAGGCCTTGAGCAACCTGGGATAGTGGGAGGTGTCCCTGCACATTGCAGGGGGTTGTGACTGGATGATCTTCAAGGTCCCTTCCATCCCTTAACATTCTGATTCTATGAGTCTATGATCTCTGAGGACCAGGTCGTTCTCCAGTAACTTGGCAGACATGGGGCTGTTTCCATGGTAGGGATGCTACAGAAATTGTAATTCTTCTGGCTGGCCAAAAATGAGAACTGCAGTGGGAACTCCCTACCTTCCTGTCAGACTCGGGTGACCATGCAGGATCTCTTTTGCCTGTCAGAGTTTGTAGCCTGTAGAAGAAGGCAGGTCACTCTTCACCGTGTGCTTCTCTCCCTTTATGCCTTTTTCTGCCCATGCTATCCCCACTAGCTTTGAGGAATTCAGTTTCATATCCAAGTCCCTCAAAGGCCTAATCAAGGAGTGCAGTACAGGCTCCCAACTAGAGTGTCTCTTGGGTTAAGGCTGCCTCCTATGTTTATATGGCACATTTCACTCCAGCTCACACAGAAAACAGCCCTTTTAGCAGAAACTCAATCTGTGAGAAATACCACATCCACTCTGCTAAAATATGGCCCCCTTTTAAGTGCAGACATAAAGACAAACAGAGCTACAAACACTGACCAAAAACTTTGAACCCAGATCCCATGGGTTCTAAGAAATCATGTTTTTAATGTATGTAATAAACACCAATCCTTCCCTTTTGGGCACTCTGTTTAGCAAGTAGAAAAACATGTAATTCCAGGACAACAACTACGATGAGAACACTTCTCAGAGTTTTAGATCAGGGGAGAAGTTGCTATAGGACATTGGCTGTGTGCACACCAAGTATCCTTATACCCTTATCACTTAAAAATCTCATTCAGAGCATTAGTGCTGGCCCAAGTTGCCCTATGCAGCATCTTAATTATAATTTAACAAGAAACCTATTTAGCTCTTGAGGCTGTAGAAAATATATTTAATGAGGTTTAGATAGGCTCATTTGTGTGATTACAGGTACCTTTGGCCAAGCACAGTTTGGCCTTACAAATCCAGGATCACAGCTGAACAGCCAACCTCACCAACCCCAAACATCCCCTCACAGCTTTGGCACATTTGGTATAAGAAAAAAGAAAATAAAAAAAATTATGTTTTCACAAGTTTTGTAAAAACTGGCAGCTGAATAAAGGAAATGCCCCCAAATTAAAATGCCAGTTCAGAAGGCAAACAGAGCTCAGTCATGTACTCTAATCTAGTGGCATGCAGCTGGTCAGGCAAGGCATGCACAGTTTTAGCCTTGATTGTGTGTGTCACAGCTCTCTGGGCAAGGGGGTGGGCAAAGGGCTCAAATCCAATCCTTAAGAACCAGGCTCATCACTTCTGACACTTCTGGAACATTGGTGGCACTGGTGCCCATCTGAGAGAAACTGACCAAAACCCTCTGGCTTTCCACATGCTTCAGGTTCCTAACAGCTTTGGGAGAGTGGGTAAAAAAGGGCCAGAAATACTGTCAGATTAGGAGAAAAGAATGGTTGGAGTCAGACTGAACCTTTGAGGATCATCTAGTCCAATCCCCCCTGCTACGGGCAGAGACGTCTTCCATTAAACCAGGCTGATCCAAGCCCAGTCCAGCCTGGCCTTGAACACTTCCAAGAACGGGGCATCCCCAGCTTCTCTGGAAAAATATGAATGTTGTATTAGAAACAAACAGAAGCTGTGGACTTCCTCTCACTGCAGGACAAGGATGGGACAGAGCCTGCCTGGAAAAATTTCTGTCCTATCACTTGATGCTTTTTTCCAGCTGTCCAGCTTTAGTGAGACTCTTTGGATCTCCATAATGTTTAAACTTGCAGATACCCCAAAAGTTTTCTTTAGAAAGCCAATTTATATAAATTCAGTGTTGCTGTATCTGCAGAGCTCACTGTGAACATCTCTCAGTAGTTTCCACCACATTAGAATGAGTTAAATTTTAGGTTACAATATTGAAAGTGAAGGTAAAAGTAAGAGTATTTTTAATCAAGAAACAAAAAATGCAAGCTTTAGCGGATGTCATTCCCCTGCTGCCCTTTTATCCTGGCCTCCTGAGGAGGCAAGGCCTAAGAGGTCTGGCAGTTGTCCCCTAATCACTTTTAAGCTCATGGCTCAGAATCCACCAGCTTTGAGGAGCAATGGGTCATGCCAGTGCCCAGGCCTCCTTGGGTATTCTATCTATCTATTCCTGCTGCACATGCTTTGTCATCTGGCAATGGCTGGGAGGTTGCACACCCCTTTCCATGTTGTGCTCTGCAGAAAAAGCCTGGACTATAGGGCAGCTAGTCCTGCTGTCCAAAAAGGAGAAGAAGAAAAGCAAAAGCTCAGAACCACTGTGTTTCCCTCTCCTGTTCACACCATTGACATCTCTGCACAGGAGTGAATGAAGACAGATGGAATTACAATAAATAGCTGGAAAACTCCTCTCCACAAGTACACTATCAATTTACACAGTTTTGTTGTGTAGTCTTGCTGATTGTCACTTGAGAAAAAGCTGACCAGAAGGCAAGAGTGGCTGAATTTTGCTGCTCAAGGACTGAGGGCCAAAGTTCGTTTCAAAGGTGGCACTGAGCAAGCATCCCCTTCAAACACTCACAGTCCCAGGGAAGTCCTGTGTCCATGGGCAGAAGAGAACTTTGCCTTTGTTTTCCTGGATCTCAGCTGTCCTGCCAGGGAGTGCAGGGCAGGTTCAATGAGGGCTTTTTCCACCTCCCTCCCAAAACAGAGGCTGTGCTTTTACATTTACCACCCCTCCACATGAGCGTGCATTTTTCCTCTACCCCATACAGTGCAAGCTTTCCCTGCATTATTACATCTACAGAAATATTTTTGATATTTCTTTAATTTTATTTAGTTTTTGATATTTATAGCTATAACCTTCCACTTTGTTTTATACCTATGCTTTATTTTTTCAGTATTTGTTCAGGGATATGTCAACAGGCAAAAGGCCAAGTAACTGCAGCATCCCCAAAATGGGTATACTTGCTCAGAAATAAACTTAGCTATATTTTCTATAGGCTAACTAAATCACACACTCTTCAGAAGGCAAAAGTAGCTTTGTTTCAATAGGTGAAGGACATTTCAGATATGAAAACTAATGGAGAATCTGTTTCTGGGGTGGGTGGAGGGAGGAGAAAGTTCTATTTCCTCAAAATCTTAGAGGTTTTAGACTGAGTTTTAAATGCAGGAGGATTAATGGAGTGTGAAAGATTGCCTAGCCTCTAATTTTTCCTGTGTTTATATCTGGGGTTTATGTTACAGTCAATACTCTTAAGCCTATTTGAAAATTAATCTCCAGGGAACAGGTGAATAGATACTGGAGTGGTGATTCCTCTGTCTCCATTTATCTTTTCACTTATAGAGTTAATTGAAAATAGGAACTCACTCAGTACCATTTTTCAAGACACACACTATTAGAAAGCACTGGTGTCATGCAGCAATTTGTCTTTTGGTTCACTGGCACTTCATAAAGGCTACAAGTTAGAGAATATACAAGCCCTTAGCTTTGCACAGAGACCAGAACTGATAGAATAACTGAGCTGTCTCTCTTCACATTTATCACACTTGCCTTGAGTTAACAATCCCTTCGCACCAAACCTGCCGTCTTCCTTCATTTTTCTTTGGGTTTTGATCTGAGATGTCACATGATATCCAGCAATAAAAACACTGTACTTTTTAATTATCATTTAAATCTTATTGGTGTAAGAAATAGGAAGTTGCAAAACTCTACCCAGACAAAACTGAGGAGAAAAAAGGGTGCTTATAAAGACCTACTGCGTTGGTGCCCCTGCCTTTCTTAGTCTACATTTCCCATCTAGGACTATGAAGGCAGCATCGAATCTCAAAGTGACAATCCCAATGGATCAAAGGGCATGAAGGAAGCAAGTGGTGTGACTGGAAGAGAGACACATCCATACAGCCATCTTTCTGCTGCAAGCCCTGCTTCTTCCCCTTGTCCTCCCCACTGCCATGAACTGTAATGCAGTAGCTGTGTGTCAAATCAAAAGCAAGAGATATCAAAGCATGAGTGATTCCAGACATTCAGAATGGATGGCAATCCTAGCTCAGGGAATAGTCCTGTAGGGAGTGATCCACTGCAAAAAGCACATTGCAAACCAAGAGCAGAACCTTGAGGATGAGGTGGTGCCTGAACATGGATTGCCTTTATAAATCTTGTGAAACCTCAAATCATGATTGAAAATGGCTAAGAAGATGATTCATAGCATTTGGCACAAATACCTCCACATGCCTAAGATAAGGCACGTGCTTACACACAGCTATGCCAGAAACTGTATTATTAATTTGAGCTTCCTAAAAGAAAAAATTCAGTAAGAAAACACAGAATTGTGTTTGAAAAGAGTCCCATTTTCTGTGAAACAAACTTGAGCCCTAACATTGCTACTTCCATAGGAAATTACTTTGACTACAAGAAAAACAATTGTTGCCAGCAAAACACATGGTTTCGTAGTTTGTCATTTGACAAAGGAACAGCCTGAAAACACTTTGCAAAATGTAACAATGAAGATAGAGACAGGTTTTCTTAACACCTGAAATTGCCTGAAATTTAGGTCTTAAAAAAAGAAGGTTCCCCTTCTGCAGCCCCCGCACTGAAATGCTGGATTTGCACAGGAGCACCTGTAGCACAGATGGAGCAAAAAGGGTCCCCTCGTTCCATGTCCAGTTTTCCCCACCAGAGTTTAAAGATGGTTTGGAAGTGGGAGATGTAAAGCAAAGTTTTGGCCTCTGCCTTAATATGAAAGTATGGTGTCAGTCTTACCATTGGGGGTGGAGGAAGATGGAGAAAAGGGCTCTGCTGCCTGAATTTAGCAATGGTCATGTCTCATGGAATTAATATTTTTATGCCTTTCTCAGTTGAAATCTTCACCTTTATGATCATTAATTATAGTTTTCTTCCTGCTTTAAACTGAGGAACAATGTTGCCTTTTTCCAGCTTTTCCCTCTTTTTCTGCTCTTGGACGGTACAGGAACAGAGAAGAATGAAAAAAAAAAAAAAAAGCAGCCTTTTCAAATTCAGAAATGAAAACTCCAAAGGCAGAGTCGTCCCACACCCCCCCCCCCCCCAGTGCTAACAAAACCCCAGCCCAAGTGTGCCTGTGTATCATAACCTGAAAAATGGAGTAAATAATACAGTCCTACCTTCCCACAAAGGCATTATTCAGCCTGCCTCACAAGTCTGCTGAGAGCAACATAGAAATTAAAACATGAAAACACTTCACTTCTGAAAAAATGTTTATTATTAAAACTCAGGGAAATATATAATGTTGGTTATGATGACACAAAAACGTCTGTGTGCTCTAGGATGACCCTGCTTGAGCAGGGATGTTGGTCTAGATGACCCACTGTGTTCCCTTCCAACTTGACCCACCTTGGGGTTCTGTTTGTGACCAAATCTGGCCGTGACTGTCAATGAATCAGTCATTCACAGCAGCACCTTCTTCATTCCTCCACTGGCATAGAATGTGAACTCACCCCATGCACACACCACAAGGGTCATCACCAGCATCTGCAGGCACTCAAGCCTGGCTTAGACACCCACACCCAGAGGGGCTTTGGTGCCCCTGGAGCACCTCAGCTTGTCCAGACCCTCCACAATCTCAGCCAAGGTGCCACTAAAATCCACAAAAATAATCTCAGCACCTTTCTTTCCATCTGCAGTAGAGGGAATGTTGTTCAGCTGCTCAGCACCATCTTCCCTGTCCTGAAAAACTGTTACAACAGATGGAACCCCAAGTTACGAACTAAGGATAAAATGAACTTAATGGCCTGTTATAGGTGAGGTCCATGACTGAGGGAATGTGGGAATTTTACCACATTCTGTGTGGGTATACATATACATATACATATACATATACATATACATATACATATATATACCAAAAGACAGGAAAGCTAATCAGGTATTGGGAAGTGTGGGAGCTGGCATGACTTAAATGCCATGGAAGAAGGGGTAGATATTGTCCTGATTTTGGCTGGGGTGGAGTTAATTTTCTCCCTAGTAGCTGGTGCAGTGGTGTGGTCTGGATTCAGGATGAGAAGAATGTTGATAACACAAGGATGTTTTTGTTGGTGCTGGGCAGTGCTCTCTGCAGTCAAGGACTTCTCAGTGTTTTGTGCTCTGCCAGCGAGTAGGACACAAGGAGCTGGGATGGAGCATGGCCAGGACGGTGTCCTGAACTGGCCAAAGGGATGTTCCACACTACAGAACCTCATGGTCAGTGCAGAAACTAGTGGGAGTTGACCAGGAGCCACCTCTGCTCTGGGACAGGTTGAACATCAATCAGCAGGTGGGGAGCAACTGTCCTGGGAATTACTTGTTTCCTTTGGGTTTTATTTATCTCTCACTTGCATTTTCATTACCATTAGTAATAGTAGTAGATATTATCCTGTTTTCATTATCAACCTGTTCATATCTCAATCCACAGAGTTCACCTGACAGCATGCTCTTAGGTTGAACAGAAATCATGGGCTGAGAAAGAAAGGACCCCACCAGTAAAGCCTTTGCATTTCAGAAACACTTTGGTCTCATTTTACAGATGTTTTAATACACCCACCCAACACACACGAAGCTGTGGGAATAGTGACATGCAGCTTTGGAGCCCAGACATGGAAAGAGTCCTGAAAAGAGTGAGGAGCCACATCCTGGTTCTGCTGCAGTGAACTTGCACTGACTCTGTAGGGCCATGGTTTCACCCTGGATGTGACCATAAATAATGGCAGTGACAATAGGCATTATATGCACATGATGTAAGCCTAGAGGAGTTAGAACCTTCGTGATTGATGACATAACTGAGCACATTAGGAGGAAACTTTCCATAGGGAAAGGTTGTTCTGTAATTATCCTCTCTGCAAGCATTTTATCTTCTTTTGAAACACCTGGAATTAGGCAGTGTTAAAGACAATTCACTGGATTCACAAGCTGTGCTGGAATAGACATAGTCATTAACAGAGCAAAACAAGGTCTTTTCTACTTCATTACCGTGTGTTATTAAAGTGTGCTAATAGGAAAGGCCATAACTGTTTGATAAAGACCTCCTTTCTTCCCAACCCTGATTCACTGATTTCAATCAGCTCCTCCTACGAATGAGGAAAATTTCTAACACGGAGATTCCTGTAAAGCACCTTTTCTTAGGTCTTGCCGTTTCCTAAGAGCTGATTGCCTCAGAATGAGCTCAGTTTAAGCTGCCGAGGGCTTGGCACGGGGTGAAGAAGCATCGGAGGTGTGACGAGAATCCGATGGTGAAGGGCAAGGCTGTGCGCAGCCCCGGCAAGAGTTCTCTGTGAAGTTTGGAGTCTCTGGATGCCACCTAGAGGATTATCCTTGTCCCTGTGCTCTCTGCGGCTTTTCCTTAGGAGAAGTGCTTTTCCACCTTTCCTAGGCCCTGCAGGGTGTGAGGAACATCCTGTGGGCTCCTGCCAGCTTTTCTCCCGTGGGCAGGAGCATTCACAATGCTGGATGAGCAGGTGGAACCACACAGAAGGATGCAGAATCATCACTGGGACCTGGCTGGTGCCCAGGAACCACTGCAGTCCCATCACACCTCATGGTCAGTCCCAGATGGTGTCTCACACTCTCTTTTCCTTTCTAGAGCTCCAGCCACCTCCAGAGAACCACAAGTAATATTTGGAAATCAACCCATGTACCAGAAGGATGACCCAGATCTGCCCCTCTCTGAATTTCCTGTGGGCCATGTGTTTGCAGGATGTTGGTTCAGAGCAGGGAATTAGATTTATAAATGATGCAAGAGCCAGTCCACCTCTTTGGACCTCCTGCTTAGGTGTGCAATCAGTGTCATCAGCTGCAGAACTGACACTTGGCTTCCACCTAGGAGGAGGAGCCCCATCCCTCAGTGTCTGAGTTTTCTGTGGCAGTTTTCTGTGCAGAACCACCTAAGTGCCAACACTGCCCTGTCCCTGACAAGCTCTTGATACCAAAACTGCCGAGAGACATTCTCAGAGTAGGCACTTGGTGTGTGATTGTAGGGGTATGTCCAGAGCTCAGGCGGACGAGATACAACCCTGCGAAGATAACATGGGGTGGTGATGATTCCAGCCACACCTGGATTTGTGTTTGCTGTGGCTGGAGCTCCCTTTGAAGACCAAAGCTGAAGCTTCAGGTTCTGCTGGAACTCTGCCTGACTGCATGGTCTGGAAACAAATCACCAGTTAATAGCTCTCAGCTCTGTTCCCAGACTCTTTATGCCCTTTAGAATTCAGTAGCACAACAAATCTGTAATTTGGCTGTTTGCTAATATTTCTCTGAGATTTCTTTTTTTTTTTTTTTTTAGACTATCCACTCCTTGTGAGCAGGGTCTGAATTTTGTGGATCCAAAGAGAGAGAAAGAATTTAATGACCTTTAAGATATATTTTTAAGCTCTTCCAGAAACTGAAGACCTGGAGCAGGAATTAGTATGTGAATGTGTTTGGTATATTTATGCCTTTCTGGTCTGTGAAACCTGCAAAATGCCTGTATTTTCTCTGTCTTGCCATGTCCCCAACTTACCTGCCAGAGGAGGTAAAAACTTCATCTCTTCTGTCCTCCTGGCAGCCTCTGGGAAATAGGAAATCCACCTACTGGTTGTTTGCATGGGATTTACCATTGTAGGAAAGGCAGTTGACTGTGACCAATTCTCAGGCAAGAATTGCTTAAAAGAAAAGGGAACGAAAATACCAGGCAAGAATCAGGTGACTGCACAGATCATCTTCAACTTCCATCTTGGCTGACACAGCAAAATAAATTGTGGTAAAAGCAGTCAGAACAGAGATACCACCTCAATTGTAAATTAAACCTGTCTTCTGTACTTTACTGGTGACCATCAGACTTTGTTGTCATGGAAGTCTTTTTTTTCAGGCCCTTTCCCTTGTTTAAGGTGATAGTCGTGGTTGTTTTCTCCAGGTACAATTTCTGTGCTCTCTGTCTTTTGCTGCCCTACCTTAAATGACATTTTTCACTTCCTTTTTGGCTTTTTTGCCTTGCCTGTAGGTTTGGCTGTGGGCATCTTTTCCCAAGCACAGCAAGGAGCACAGTTCAGCCATCTAAAGCAGAAACTAGAGAAAGCTGCCAGGTCTCCTGCTAACTTTAGCTTGGATATTATACTCAGTGAAGACATCCAGGAATTTTAAGGGCAAATCGATCTTAAATTTGGCTGGGTGGCAGAAGGGGCTAAGTTTTCAAATGCCTCTCACCAGGGTGTGCTGCCAGGAGTGGGTTTCAGCACTATGAAAAAAGCTTTAGTTCCCAGTATTCTGCATGCTGAGCTCTTCTGAGCATCTGGACCCTTGTTTGCTCTTCTCAGTGGGGTTTGAACTTCTTTGAAAAATCTCGTCCCATATAGTAGATTTCCCTTGTCTATAGGAAAGGACAAGGAAAGGAAAGCAAGTTTTGGTTTATCCAAAGGGAGGTCTTCAAGACATAGATCAAGGATTTTCATTTGGGAGTTTCATGTAAGACACCAGCTTGACATTTTCTAGAATACAATTGAAGCTAAAGTTTCAGGAAACACATTCTGAACCGTGATGAATATCTCAGACTAATTTGCTACTTGAGAATATGAAACTTAATTGCTAGCAAGAGGTTGGGGATGAGGTTGGAGATTAATGAAGACTGGAACATTGCACACTGGAAAGCAGAACAATGGTATTTAATGAGTGCTCTTTTCTTCTCCAAAGCACTTTACAACCATTAACTAATTAACAGTATAATTTGCAGGTAGGAGTACAAAAGTGTAATTCAGAGCACAATGTGGTGATGGTTTCAGGGGAACTGCTGTTCAATTGTAAATCTCTCACTAGGTGTGTGGGAGTAAATTATGCAGATATTTCCAGGGGATATTTTTCTTCCGCTCGGTTTTCCCCAGGCAAGAAACATTTCATCAGGGGATGTAGAAACCAAAATACCACACTGCACAGTTTAACACTTTTTCACATGTGTTTTCATAAAAGTACTTTAGTCTAGCAACCAGTCCTTTTGTCCCCAAGGACTGTAGGTGTGCAAGACAAGCCAGGAAAATAATTTGCAGCCTTCTCTTTTGGAGAGGAGGCCTCTTAATCTTTCTCTCTCACAAGGCATAGATCCTTCTCACTGCTGGCTAAAGATGTTTCCCTCTGGTGTCACCCTGTCCCTCTGGGCACAACTGAAGTAATTCAAGCAAAACTGAGCCAGGGAAAGTCACACCTGCAGACAGGATCTGACCCTATGCTTCCACCCCTTTGCTTACCTTCTGCCATCCCATAAGGGAAGGTTGCTTTGGGATTAGGATCTGAGGCTGGATTTGATCCTGGTTATTCTGTGTTCAACAAGAACACTGAAACACATTACATTGACATCCAACAACGTGCTTTTAATTTAGGCTACCAAAGGCAGTAATAAAAAAATATTGATATATTAGAACCCAGCCATGGGGTTTTGTGGACACTGGAGCCTCCAGAATGGAAGAAGCAGAGTTTTTACTGCTGCTTTTGACTCCTCAGTCATGCAGAGAGACAACCAGTACAAAAGTAGGCTTTTCCTTCTACTTCCCAACCCTTTTATATAGATATAATCCATCTCCATTTGCTCCTTTTTGATGTGGACCCAGAATGGTTCTGCTCTGTTTTTTGGGAGGGTCTCAAATTCAGAAAGCAGGTCCAATGCAGGCTTTTTCCCTTTTCTCCCTTTCTCCCTTTTTCCTTTTCTTTCCCATAACACTGGCAAGGTTGGTGCTCCATGTCAGCTCTTCTCTTCCAACGTTTGTGGCTTGCCTCTGGCTGTTACATTTAGACCTTGGCTCTCCTGGGAGGCATTCATAAATCCTTGCCTCCTCTGCTAAGAATCAAAGAGAAAATTGGTAAAAATCCTGTGTTTTCATTAGGCTGTCTTACTTGTGAAGCAGAGAGTCCATGCAAGATGGCTGGGGAGAAAGGAAAGCAGCTATTTGGGCAGGTTTATTTGAACAACAGAAAGCTTTCCCTCCTGGGTCTCTCTAGCCAGGCTTTCCTTCTGACAGGCTCCAGCACCTTCACTTATTTATGCCAGTGCAAGTACTCTTTGGGGTTCCTTAGGCAAACCAGCCAATTCCATGGACTCTGTGTGGCATTTTAGATGGAGGCTACACCATCCAAACATGGCTCTGGGGAACCTGCATCCTCCTGGCTGTTCAGTTTTGAAATCAGGCTTCCTCCTGTGGGCACCTGAGCTGTTGGGCTCTTGTTAAGATTCTTCACTGGCAGAAATGAGAATACCAACTCTTTCAGTCTTTTCTGAATTTCATCTGCTAATCATAATTGCTAATGCGTTTCCTTCCCCAAAACAAAATGAAGGTTAGCTACAGAGAAGCCTTTTAAATGGAAGAAATAAATAGTAAGGATCACATTTGGTAATTTAGATTTTTTTTTTCTTCCTGCTCCACCAAGAGACTACAGAGGGTTATGGTAATAGCAGGATTAGTTTTTCTACCAAGCTAATTTAACAGAGCTAACTCACCAAGCTAAGCTAACTTACCAAGCTAAGTTAACAGAGTTAACAGTGCATTCTCCTTGGAATCACATCCTGCTCCAGAAATTTGCCTTAGGGCTAGTTCAGGTACCACTGTGCCATGTAGGCACATGCTGAAGGAAGTTTGCTGCAGGAATCTCTCTGCACAAACTTGGCAGTTAAAGCCTACAGAATTCCAGTCATGCTGCCAGTAATGTTCTGCTTTGAAATGAATGCAAGACTTCATGCTGAGAGGACCTGATAGTTGTTGCCAATTTGACAGTGTAGAAAGCTCAGGTTTAATATCATCCTGAACTGAAATTGAAACAAATGCATTGCTATGAATATAAACAATTTATACCAGGTAAACCCCATGAACTCTAAAGATAAATACTCACCTACCTTCCATTTCAGCTAATTCTGCCCTATGACCTGAAAAAAGTATGTTGGGTTTTGTTTTTTTTTTTTGTGCAAGATTGGGAAGCAGAGAAGGAACTCATAGGGGAACTCCTATGTTATAATCACATTTCTGTAGTTAAGGATGACTTAAGTTTGCACCTGAAACAAAGATTCAGATGCACATACAGATGAAAATGCAAAGGATCTTCCCCCCATGAGCCACAGTTCATAGTCTGTGAGCAAGGAATTAGTTATAACTCAGTGATAGTGGAAGCTTCTATGCAGCCTTTGAATTTGCAGTTTGACCTAATAAGCAGAAATGAAGTGACACATATACATAGTTCTTCTGATATTGTTTTACAGCATACCTTTTGTTACTTTTAAGGAGGAAAAAACCCCCAGCCCCATTTCTGCCAGGAAAGCACTGCAGCAGTGGATCTCAGTGCTGGAGTGAAATGCTGCATTGCTCATCTTGCATAAGAGGGTGCAAAGGCTTTTGATCTCAACTGGATAAAGGCCAGCACATTTCCTTTGTTTTGCTTGGTATTACATAACTTTATGTGGGACAAGCTAAAGGTATCTGTTTTGTTCATTCAGGAGCTGTAGAGAAGTCAAAATTATTTCTTCAACATGAAAACGAGATTTGAGAGATTTCTTGAAAAGCAGCTGTACCCTAATTCTGTTTGTGCATTTTCCAGGTTACTACTCAGCAAAGAAGCAAGTCAGAATGAATGTGCAAGCTATTGCAAAGAAGTCAACTTCTTGAAAGCAAGGAGAGATTGGAAACATCTGCCAAAGCTTCCCCTGCCTTCAAAAATTGGGTGTGCAGGCTGTGGACACGTAGGGGCATCCCACAGAGGTGTGATCCTGACAGCAGCGGTGACAACAGAAAATAACCACATTGGAATGAGGTCAGGCCTAATCAGCTGGAATCCCTTTGGTGAGAAATTGTTTGCCCTAACAAGTTTGGACACTACAGAAATTGCCTAAGACTACCAGGTGAATTTAAAATCATCATTCATGAGAAAGCGGTACCCAGTTAAAACAACTGTATATGTTTAATAAATTGCTTGGACAAGTCACTATACATTGGGACCTTTCATATTGTCACATGTTTACATACCCTCTATTTTGGATTTAGCAGGGACAACTTAATAAGTTTCACCATCTCAGCTTTATGGGTTTGGCACACTAAATAAAAAATTTCCAGCCCTTTCTGTGATTTTTTTTTTTCAGGTACAGCATTTTGTGTTTGTAGCTCTTAAGGGCATTGGTTGTCAATGTAAATGATGTAAATGGACAAAGGTGAAATTATTTGGGAACATTTTCCTTTATATCAGCAGCTATTTTAGCCCTGTATGTCTGCTCCACACTAAAGAATTGGGTTGTTTAACTTACGTGTTATGTGGAAAATTTGCAGGCATATTCTCGTCTCTTTCAAGTCTTTCCTTTTATTAGCTGGGCCAAATTCAGCCCTTAATTTGGGCTGTGCTGTTCCTCTGTGAGTTTGCACAGGGAAAGCTAAGATTCATCCATGGATTTGTCCACAGTGGTTTGAAATATCTGCTGCATGTAAGAATGAGGGAGATTATTTAGCTGCCATTTTGTGCTTTTTATTCATACTGCTAATCTGCCTGTGAGAAGAGAAAGGGCCATTAAATAACACTGAAGTCTGAGTGTTGCATTGGCTTCTTTTCTATGGCATTTGTTAACACACACTTTTCCATCACCTACTTTTTATTTCCCTTTTTTATTCCCCTGACTGGTTGGGATAATTGAAATTTTACAGCACGTAATAATCAGTGGGTAAACCAGAAAAAGAAACCTATAAAATATACACTCTAAATTATACTTCTGCATATGGCCTTAAGATGCATGCAGTGTTTAACGAACTGGTTTGGAAAGAGCTCTGTAAATGTCAGGGGTTTAGAACGACATGAGGTGATGGACTGCTGCTTTTTGTCTCAAATCTAAACAAACTCAGGCTTCTCCTGAGCAGTAAAAATTAACATGCTTGTGTGTGTGTGTCAGGTGTGTGCAGGAGAAGTGCTGGAAGCAATACATTATGGGCAACATCTCGAGCATTTACAGTGTTTCTTTTTTTCCCATTAAAAGCTATGAGTAAACACTCATAGACATAAATGTCAACATAGACATAAATAAAGGAGTTAGTTGGGTTCCCCCAAATGGCACAAGACAGTGATTTCAGTCTGTTTCTGAACAGACCTCATGGGCTAGGCCAGTCTGTTTCCATCTCTTCAGACTATTGGGATGTAGCATGAAGGTGTGTGGCTGGGCTTTTCAATATTCAATAATTCATTCATTCATATTCATTCATTGTGATTAGAACAGTGTAATCTTTTTTTTTTTTTTTTCCCTTGAGTGTGGTCATTTTCTCTAATTAAGAAAAATTGCACCACTGTTTTTCCATGTGTTTGCAATTTTAAAGCAGACCAAGTGACACTGTGCACCTTTTAGGGTTGTAGCAGGGTTAATTGCAGAATTACTTTCTGACTGGGGTGAGCTGGGCATAAAAGCTCTAAAGTCAGCCATGCACGAGGTTATCATGAAGTCTTTAAGTGAAAAAGGAATGCTTCTCTTTCTTAGGAAAAAAAAAATGACTCAGTGCACTGCTGTCCCAAAAAACAAGAAAGGTATTTTTGTTTTTCAAATTAATTCCAAAACACCTCAGTGCTTAAGCTTATATTTAAAAGGAATTATCTCCTTAAAATATTTTGAAATCAGGACACTGAAGTGTCATAGGAATTAGTAAATCAATTGTTTAAGTTACCAATAACAGGTTTTGGATACCAATGCAGTTAATGGGCTTAGAGTGGAATTTCAGTGTGCTGAGACTGCAAGGTGCAGACCATGGCTGGACACTGGGCCTGTCCACGTTTATAGACAACCTCAGCTGTGGTGGTGACTGAGAGCTCAGGGCTAGGGTAGGGAAGGGTTTCCTGCTGGTTAGAGAAGGTGATGTCTTTCTGCTTGCCAATTCATCAAAGTCATTTTTGCATTTAAAAACCCCGATTCATTAATAGCTCTAGAAGAGACAGAATATCAGAGGTGAGGATATAGGGTAACACAAAAGAAGAGAGAAATTCTGTTTTCATCCCAGTGTTTGCAATTAGTCTCTTACACTTGTATCAGAGGGCCTAACCCTATCCTGGTGTGCACTCTCTGACAGCTCCACTGGTCTGTGGTGAAATTGTCTTCATTTATACCAGAGGAGAACTAAAGCTGAAGTTTTGCTCTGGTCCTTTTCATTACTCTGCTCAGAAAAAATGGACAAGCAGCTGTGCAATGGACAAATAGCTGTGTAAAGTCATTGCCTCCCTTCTACATACAAGGGTTTTAAAAGGGAAAGAAAAATGGTTTCTGCTATAGTTTTCTCTGTGTCATGGCTAAAAATAACAACAAACATCTGATGAGTGTCTGAGCTTCATCACCAGCAGGGTGGATAAAGTATATCTGTGTTTTGTTCCCAGGCTGCTGGAGAAACTGTGAAACGTGGAAAATTTTGCTATTTGGTTCAACTTGTGAATTGTACTTTCTTGCTTAACGGTGTGCACCTGGGAACAGGCCAGTATGTAGCAAAGCTATTATTATATACTTATTATTAGTATATTATATACTACTACTTTTTTTGATAGTGAGTGTAAACACTCCCACTTTTGAAACGAGGCAGCAGAGCTAATTAAAAATGCAATACACGAGAGCTTGGGTCTGCTGCATTCCCTGAGCATCAGCTGCCTTGGACATGCCAAGCCAACCCCACAACAAAGCTGTGGAGGGCTGACCCCTGGCTTTGGCTGGCTGCAGGGCTTTGTGGCCAGCCCCTAAACCCCAAAGTGGCACTTTCTCATGGTGGCTGTGTTCAGACTCGGGGTATTCAGGACGGGGTGGCAGCGCTGGCGTAAGGGGTGGTGTGAGGATTGCGCAGCGGGAGGCTGCAGCCCGCAGCATCCTCAGCAGGCTGGCACACAGGTACAGCTGCACCTGCCTGAGCCCTCCTCTTCCCCTTTGGGAATTGAAGCTCCTGTGTGACTCAGGGCCACGTGCTCAGCAGCCACAGCTCAGGCTCTGCTCTTACAGTGGTATCCACCACCCTGGTGTGAGCAGCACATACACCAGGGAAATCAATGCTGCAGATTTTTTCCATCTGAGGTAAATGTGTCCCATGTGCAACACCACCAGAGCCTGAAAATGGGACAGAGCAAGTCCCAAACACTTGTTTCATGTTTTGTGCAAACATGGAAATAATCTCACATATAGATTATTTCATTAAATTCCTTTCAGCAGCAACTGGAGAAGGTTGTTTCACTTGGGTGAAAAAGCCAGGAAAATAGATTTTCCATGTGCTTCTAGTTACTTCAGGGTGATGCAAGTACAGCTTCTTCTACTTACAGCCACTTGTCTGCAAACTATTATGGGGCACCCTTCTGTAGGGTAGCATAGGCTTCCTGCAGCACCTAACAACTTGTAGTAGTAGATGCTTTATTGTTTTTCCATTATCTTTTGGAACCTGATTTATAAGTTTTGGGAGTGGGCCCTAATATCACAGAAATTTCTGGCTGGAAGGGAACCCAGAAAATCACCTACTCCATCCCTCTGTGCTAAAGCAGGGTCAGGTCTTGCTTGTTCCAAAGCTTGCAAATTGCTGTGAGAACTGATTTGCTCTGCTCACATGGCAAATCTCAGGGGCAGCCAAGGTCAGCAGCGTTCCTCCCGATATCCTGAGAGTCTGTGTTATACAAGAAGTTTTCTTTCAGGTGTTCATTTTGCTTTGCTTGTTTTGTTGCAGGGCTGTAGATACAGTTGAATTCCACATAAGCAACCTGGTGTGTCGAACCATTTGGTTGTCAGAGGTGCATATTTGCAATGTCATCAATAAATGCTGGTGCACAAACATGTTTCAATAGCAAAATAAGCTGAGTTTTCTTCTTATTTTAGGCAGGTTCTTCTTGGTTTTTTTTCTGTACTGCTCTGACCTGGATTCCCTCTGCTGATGCCCCTATGCAGTTTCACTTTCTACAATTCATCACTTCCACGCACAAAATATTGGCCTGAGCTGTGGGGTGCTATAAGTTAAGCTGACCTACAACCCAGAAAATATGTTTTTGCAGTGGATATTTCATGGTTTCCCACTGGGGTGTCACAAATCTTATAGGAGGAAACTCTTGTTGGTTTTTTTTCTTTCCTTTCTTAATTTTCTAAGGATTCTTTTCTATTTAGGAAATGCTGCCTCTCTCAGCAATCTGTTCACTTGGCAAGAAATATGACTATCAGGTGTTTAAAATTAAAGTTGTTAAAATCAAATTTGCAGAGGCAGGAGGGTTTGCCCCAGTGTCCTGGACACAGTCCAGGTTTGGTAATTACGTCTCGCCTAACTCAATCTTTCTTTGCAGTTTTGTGGTGTTCTTCCTGCCCCACTGAAATCTGCTCTGGGGAGCTGCTGTACCATGGCATGTTAAACATCTGCCTGGTTTTCACCCAGGACTGGCCACGCTTCAGTGTATGATGAAGTGATTTATGGTACATGGTGTGCACATACACTGGTGTTCTTTTCACAGTGACTTCTGCTACATAGGAGGAGTTACTCAGAAGCAACACTTAACAAAAAATCAGCTCAGGAACTAAATATGGATTTAAGGATTCTGATTCTCTAGGTCCCTCTTTCAGATGATCTCTTCCCAGCTCATGCCTTTGTCTTATAAGGTGGTGCTGAGAAGTGGTTGCTCCATATGATCAGCTGTGTTTATAGGATAAAAACCTTCCCCCTGCCCAGTAATCCCCTCAATGCAGGCAAGGAGCATTCCAGAGAGCTGAGCAGCCTCAGTGGATGGGGTAAAGCCAGCACACACACACCTGCCAAGCAAACATTCTCCTAGCTTCCTTGAACAGGCCGATTCCTCCCACACAATTAGGCCTGAAAACAGGAGCCCTCCCTGCTCCATCACTGCTGGGCCAACGTGAGCTGGGAAAGGTCATTGGAAAGGAGTGTGCCAGACAAGTGTTTGCTGAACTGTTCCTAAAAATTAAGATAGGTTTGGCATGAAGGAAGTGGAGAAACATTCTCGTGACTCCCCTGAAAAGGGAAACTCACAGGATTTAGGGTGATACATATCAGCTGCTTTTGGTGTTAAGGGCTCATGCAAACTAACACTTCACAATCATAATGTTACAGTGAAAAGAAAAGCTTTATTATTAATATTTTAAAATTTCTGCCTCAGATAGGTCCTTGGAGCTAGAGCCATGCCACTAAGCATATGATGAATGAAATCTCTTTAAAACTCTCAGATAGGAAAACTCCCATTCTGATTGTTTCAGATCATCTGCATCCTGTGTTTGGTTACATGGAGTAATAGAGGCCATCTGTCTCCCTGCTTTCCAATACATGGATTTATATCTGTGTGCAGATCTGTTTTCACTAAGAGAGTGCACAGACCCTCCCAAATGTGTGATAAGAAAATGTGTGCACCCAGGAATAGCCAAACTTTCTGGCCTTACAAACCACATATCAAGTTCTTCGTAAAGGCTGTGAACCACAAGATGCACGTTTTGGTGTGTCAAGGAAACTGAGGACTCCAGGAATTAATGGGAAACACTTTTTGATCCCCTTTGCTCCCACCAGTCTGCCGGGGCACAGGGCTGGGTTGGGTCCCAGAGCACCCTGGCACTGTCACCCCTGATGGGAAATGGGACATGATCAGAGTCCTTGTCCTTCTGCATGGATTTATGGAATCTCCTCCACAACCCACTCATGTGGCCTGACAGATGTGCACACAAGATCCCATCAGTGATGTGGGGGTCCTGTAAAGCAGAGTATCTTGGGCTGAGGGAAGAAAAGCACAGCTGGAGACCAATGGGGGAGAGTCAGGCCCATGTCAGGCACTTGATCTGTGCAAAAAGAGCATCAAGATGTCACCAGGCCTTAGGGTGAAAATGTTTATTTCCATTCAAGAAAAACTTGTGTTATTCAGTGCATTTCAGATTAAAAGGTGCAGTAAAATTTCACTTTTCTTAAACATCAGGTTATTTAAAGAAGAATTAAAATTAATCATCGACCAGCTTGTCTGGCTGAGAGGCAAGGGCAGCACCAGGGGTGAGGAGCACTGAATCACCCCCTGCTTCCACCTCTGCAGGCACCACCTCAAGGTTTCTTAGCAGAAAAAAAAAAATGTCAAGGAAGTTATTGAGGATTGTAAATCAAGCACAGCAGGGATAAATAACTTTATGGTGTAGCTACATTGAGCTACAGCTCTCCCTTCTACAAATACACCTTTTGCTGACATATTGCAATAATAGACTTTAAAGGCAGCCAAGCAGTGCAGTACATTTCTTCACTCAGATTAAAAGCATTGTTTAAATTCTTGTGGCTAGACAATTTGTCTTGTCCTTTAAAAAAAAAAAAATGAAGCCATTATTAAAGAGCAAAGCAGCACAAAGAGACTGAGATGTAGGACTGAGGGACTGCAGGGAATTTTTAGCTTGCCTGCTGCAAATCAAGATCAGCCTTTTTACCTTTCCACAATCTTCCTCCCTTTGTTATTTGTGGTTACCACAAAATCTTATTCAAAGATTCTCTCAGATGCTAGAATTAGATAATGTCTCTGGAAAAGGGTGTCACAGTCTGGATAAACATAGCCATGAATAAAATATTTTATGTAACGACACCTTTCATCCAGCAAGGCTCCAGGGGGAAAAAAAACTATAAAAGTACATATTTATTATTTAAGAAATAAGAAGATGTTTTATATCATTATATAAACATATGGAGATAACAGGTGTATTTGCATCTCAGACTCAAGCACTTTTTGGCCTGATACAAAGCAATCCTGTTCCAGGGGTGAACAGGAGCAGCAGGTGAGTGGCACATGATGCTTGTGATGCCTTTTATTACCAACACAAAGCTTTTCCTGAGAGAGGAGCCTTGCAGAAGATGTGCTACAACCTCCCCCAGGACTGCCAAGGACATCCATGATGGGATTTTTGTGGTGTCCAGCACCATTTTCTGCATCCCAGCCCAAACACATCATGCCAGGCTCAGCAGAGGTGACTGCAGAGAACACCTGCGATGTTTTAGGGCCTGTGAAAGGACTGGTTAAAATAACAGGGCTGAAGAAAGAATGGAATGGGGATCTTCAGAGGTGTTTTCCAGTCTGGAGAAGAATAGGGCTGTTGCCCACCACCAAAAAGTCTGGTTATGTCAACTTTAACAACACATCTCCCATGACTGTGAACCTCAGGCAGGGCAGCAGGGGGTAGGTGCAATTCAATAGACAGCACATGTTTGAGTAAAAGAATACTGAATAAAAAAAGGAAGAAGCCATGGGAGCATCAGTCTCAGCAGTGGAGACTTTGCCACGAAACCCTGAACTCCACGTGTACACACACCCAGGAACTTTGATTTTCTTGATAGTAAATTGTTTACTCTTTCCATGTAAGTAACCATTTTCCTGTAATTTGGCATGGAAAGAAACTGTCATTTGGATTGCTGAACTGTTAACCTCCTTTCATCTGCACACTGTTTTAAGAAGGAGATCCACACAAACGACTCAGTTTTATATATACATATATATATATACAAACACTCTGGCATCAGAACAAGCAGATACATCCATGCAGCCACAGAACCCATTTAATAGCATCAGTTGTATAAAGTGCAGATCTTACTCTTGCCATTTTTCAGTCCCCACAGGTTCCAGCAATGTTACTGTGCTCAGCAGGGTTTTGGGATGCAGCCACAGCTTTGCAATTCCAGTGCCACAATTTGCTTCAGCCCACCTTCAGCTTAAAAAAAAAAAAAAAAAAAAAAAACCAAAAAAAACCAAAAACAAAAACAAAAAAACAACAAAAGGTATTCTCTTAGGGGACAATAATGAGATCATTTGATAGTTTTGTGAAGGTGACTGTCTGATCAGTGTCTAAAAGTGAGGAAATGACAAAGCACCTAAGCTGCTGTTCTCACAGAGCAAACCTTTGCAGGAAGTATGTTGGTTCATTTTTCTGGAGAAAAAAAAAGTCAAACTCAGGGTTTCATGCTAAGTGCAAATGAGCAGACTGCTCTGCCTTGCGTATTTGTACATGAATCCAGCCCAGTGGGGAAAAAAAAAAAAAAGACTATTGAAGGCATTGAAAAAAAAAAGAAAATCGGTGCGTGGAAAGGAGCTTAATGCATTCACAACGTTATTTAGCTCTAACAAAGAGCAGCAACCCCAGATGACCTCCTGGCTCCTGTCTCCACCCAAGTTCCTGGCCCCAGTTCAGCGTCCTGGCAGAAGTTGCAGACATCCGCCGCGCGATGCCAAGTAGCTGTTTTGTCTGTAGATATGTAATAGAGATTAGCCGAGTGCTGGGGGGAGCTGCTGCGCACACACCGGCACCTCCACGCGGGGACCTGGCATCCCAGCGCCGCCAGAGCGCTTTTGTTCCCCGCCGGCGCCCAGAGCCCGCTCAAGTGCTCGGTGCCTGCGGGAGAGAGGAGAATTTCCAGCGCTTCGGCTCGGGGGGTTCTGCGCTGCCCTCCCCGGCAAGGATTGACCGGCGGGGCCGGGGATGGATGGATGGATGGATGGATGGATGGATGGATGGATGGATGGATGGATGGATGGATGGAGGGACTGGCTGTGCCATCAGACCTGTGCGATGTGCTCGGCCCGGGATGACCGATCCGCCCCGATGGCAGAGCTGGCGCTCGAGTAGAGCGGGAGCGTAACCCCGCGCTTGTTAACACCTCCCGCCTGCGACCGCTTCCAGAGCTGTGCCCGGAATGGAAACGCCTTTTGTTTTCCCGTAGCAGGCTTTAAAAGAAATATCTCAGTTTGACTTTAAATACTTTTTACCCTCCCCCTCCCTTTTTCCACCAGAGACAGGAAACAATTCTTTCATGCGTTCAGAAATGCAAATTATGATTGGCAGAACATTACAGTGCAGAAAAAAGAGCTTTTGAAAGAGGTTGTGGAGGAACGATCAAGGCAGATAAAAGGTTAGGCCCTGCACCAGACGAGCCAATCTCCCTGAGTCACACACCCCCTGCTCAGGATCTTATGTTTTTATCAAAGAACTGGGCAGACCTGCAATTTCACTAATGTTATAAATGAATCAGTCAATTTAATAATTAAAGGAATTTATTAAATTAAATCAAAGTAAAATTGGAAAAGCCCCAAGCAAATCAGCACCGAGCCAGGCGATCAGTGCTGGGTGAGCTGGGTCCGGACTAATGCAGCACCGTACCCTGGCAGTTCACAGGGTACTGATTTCACAGGGTCTTTTTTATACTGTTTCCAGGCTTAGTGGGATTCTGGGTGGGGGGGGGGGGGGTCCTCCTATTTCCTTTTGACCTTTTTCACATATTCATGCATGGTTTTTTTCTTGTGGTGCTTCTAAATGAAAGTTTTCCTGGAATACTCTGATTGCTGAAATCCTGTTAGATGGTAATCCCTCCCCACCAAATATCTTGTTCTGGCAATGAATATTCATCTTATCGTTCAAGGCATATCTTCTAGACAGAATAATCCTTCAGAATACCATCTTTTGAGACAGGAATTCATCCTGTGTATATTGCTCTTTCCCATCACTTGGTTCCATTAAAAAGGATGCTGTATTTTTTAGTCCTGAGCATGAATTTATTCTACATCATATATTACAATTAACATGCAGAGTGGGAAGGGAAAAATGCTGGGCTCTCCCTTCTCCTTCTCCTTCTCCTTCTCCTTCTCCTTCTCCTTCTCCTTCTCCTTCTCCTTCTCCTTCTCCTTCTCCTTCTCCTTCTTTCTCCTTCTCCTTCTTTCTCCTTCTCCTCATTCTCCTTTCCTCCTTCTCTTAATTCTCCTCCTTCTCCTTCTCCACCTTCTCCTCCTTCTTCTCCTTTCTTCTCCTCCTTCTTTTTGCTTTTTCTTCTCCTTCACCTCTTTCCCCCTTCTGTCTTCTGCCTTCTCCTACCCCTTCTCTATTTCCCCTTCTTCTTCTTCACTCCTCCTCCCCTTTCCCCTTCTCTTTCTCCTCCTCTGCCTCCTCCTCCTCCTCATCCCCTGCTGAGGACCTGAAGAGCCAGAAGACTCTTTGAAGAATTCATCTTTTTGCCTCTCTCAAAAAGGTCTCCACTACCAATAACTGGATATGATCCTGGCATGAGAAGGGGCTTTCTCTGGAGTGCACAAAAATTGCTTGGCAGAAAACTTGTTGCAATCATTTATGCTTTGTTCCTATGAACAGTATAAATAATAAACAAACAATATCTTACGAGAAGAGGATACAAATGAATAAAACACATTCAGTATTGGCTACTAATCTGTAAATGGAAAAGTGACAGGTGCCAAACTCTCTTCAGCCTAAAATCATGGGTAGCTCAAGGTCTGGCTTAAGAATGGGGGAAGCCACAATGCAGCAAGTGGGCAGAGCTTCTCTCCCTGCCCCCAGGCTCCTTGTTCTCCTCTGGAACAGGCTGGGATTCACCTGGCAGAGCAGTTCCATGCAGGAGGATGCTGTGTGTGTAGGCTCCC
The DNA here is from genome assembly GCF_024509145.1 of Vidua macroura. Classification (NCBI taxonomy): domain Eukaryota; kingdom Metazoa; phylum Chordata; class Aves; order Passeriformes; family Viduidae; genus Vidua; species Vidua macroura. The sequence goes on from NC_071575.1 coordinate 6,462,730, forward strand.
TCTAGGAATAATTAACCAAGGTCAAGACTTGGGATGGGAAACCTTCAAGGAAAGCACAAGCACTACTAAAGTGGTTCTGGTAACTCTATGGGAAACCATCCCTGAGCCAGAGATGAACCAAGCCCTTTCCATGGCAGAAAGGACCTTCATGGCTTTAACCTCACAGTGCACAACATGTGAGAGCACATAACTCCGTTTCTTTCTGCAGCCATCCAGCACATGGGAGTACAAGCTGCTCACCTCACTCTGAGCAATTGAGAGGAACTTCTAATCTTTCCCCAATGGCTCAGAAAAGACAGAAAATGGAGATTCCAACAAGCACATGCAAGTGCACTTTCCCCAGAAACTGGGTTTTGACACTGAACCTTTGGTGAGCTGCAGTCCTGCCTGCTCAGCCCTCCCCTGCTGAACAGCTCTTTGGGGGAGGATCCACCTCATGCATCTCACTGTGTACCAGGACAGCGAGCACAAGCCCCTGTGCTCTTGCCCAAGAGCATTTTGTGCTTGTTTTGGAGAAATGATCTGATGCAGTTTGTGAAATGCTTCTGAAAACTTTGAGGAGGAGGATGTCAACAAATGAATTCTATCCCATTGTAGTAATTCCTCTCCTCATTTTTTCTCCAGTGTCCTTTACAATTGAAAATCCTTCTTCCTGTCCTCTTCTGAACGCGGTTTGCCTGATTTTTTTCCAGCTAATAATGAAAATAACAAATGCATTCTGGAGACTTGAAGAGAGCAGTGCTTGGGAGCACTGATATGCCGTGGAGATGAGACAGTAAAGGAAGAGACCTTTGGCTGTGATGAGACCCAGATGTCCCATTCTGGCTGTGTCCAGCAAAGTTACTGTCAAGTCTCTGTTTAAATTGGGTCCCACTGCACAAGCATATTTATTAGCATAACAAAGTAGCAATGGCCAAGGAAAGGAAAAAATTACTTGCCTAATGGAAATTAATTGTGCAGCATAACCTGGTGGTACATAAGACTCTATCATGGTATTTAATGACTCTCCCCATGCTGAAAGAAAAGAGTCTTGACACAGGCGCCAGTAGGTCTGTAAAGCCATTGGTAGACAGCCAGGGCATACCATTTAATGGAAGGACATCATTAAATATGCCTTTATTTTTATTACTTTGTAATATTATTATGCAGCTGAAATAAATCACAAGTTGTTTTTAGTGGGATTCCGTCACAAGCCACAAAGGCAGTGAGCTGGGGGGTTCCTTCTCAGTCTCCCTGTAAGCAAATTTCTATACTCTCTGAAAAGGGTCAACCCATGACCTTTTCCTCTTTCAGTATTATTAAATGTATTATTAAATAAGTACAACTTGAGCTCACAGGATCTAGTTCTAGGCTTCTGCAGCTCCAAGTCTGGAGGCAAACACAAGCAGCAGAGCCCCCAGACCAAACTGGAGGAACAGGAGAGGTCTGGTGGAGGCCAAAGGTGTTTTAACTACCCTGCCTTGTTCCTGTGCGGCTCCCACATCCCCTCCCAAATCAGGAAGGTGCAAAGGTGCTGCATGCTCACCTAAATAGTGAGTATCAGTGAACTGGAGAGGGAGTTTGGCTCATGCTCCCACAACCAGATGGGTAAAACATGAACTCTTCAGGCATGCAGCGGAGAAGTGGAAAAGGAGATGTAAAAACCTGTGCTTGGACCTTCACCAAACTGTCTGACTGCCCCAAGAACCCACTCCTCACTCCCATACACCATCAAGGATGCAGCACCTCCTTCAAACAGTCACACATTTTCTCTGCTCTTGTCTAAGTAAGGAGTTTGTGGTACAAGACATTTTTCAGAAAACCTAAATATGCCAGTAGGACATTGTTAGCCAACATGTGATGATTTTAGCTTAACACATTTTGGTTTTCCTCTGCTCCCAGTCCCCTCTGAAATTGGTCCTATGTGTGCAAGCCCTCCCTGGAACTCTTCTTCCTTTCTTTTTTTTTTTTTTCATTTGCACATGGTCAAACTGTTTCAGAGGAAGGGAGAATAGCAGATCCTGATTTAGAGAGTTCTGCTGAAATACTGGCATTATTTGTGTAAAACAGTAGTTCCTTCTCATCACCTTTAAGACGCCTTTTTAAATTTTTTTTAAGGTAACTGTTAACTGGAGTTTTATCATTAACCACCTTTAGTTTTTTGTAAGAGTTTATATTATTCACATGAATAGTGTGTGTTGCAAGATTCTTTTTTTCACTGTTTAGATACAAATTCTTCACAGTTTGAGTTTTGTCCAATCTGAAAGCAAACTGCTTTCAGTCTCAGATAAGCTCCACCTCAAAAGGCTTCAATTTGTCCAGTTAAGATACAAGTATTTGTCCGGATACTGAATGTGTGTACATCAAAGAGATTAATTATTGTGCTTCAAGGTCAAGAAGAGACATTAACTGTAGGATGGTGAATTTGATGAGATCATTCCATTTAGAAAAAAAAAATCTTTATAGCCTGATCTTTTCTGCAGTAAAGTTGTGTCTCAGTCAAGCCTATTCTTGCTGTGGTGAGGAGCAGCACAGGTGGGTGCAAAAGTAGATCTGATGAGCAAGTGTCAGAATGGAGACAAATGAATGCTCTTACAAAATTTCAGCCCATACTTTGATACTCCTGTGAAAAGCCCTTCTGTTTGCAACCAAAACCAACTGGATGAGCTCTGTTAGCTTGTACTCCAAGGCTGAGTACTCGGTCTCTGGGTTTCTATAGAAGTGACACCCCTGATGACCTCCTTGTGTTTCTCTGTCCACAGCACATAGCTCAGGTTCACCACACAGGTGGGAGCAGCAGCAGCAGCCACAGAACAGACAGAACCTGCACAGAGGATTTTCTCTCTAAATGAAAAGAGGCTGTGCAAGGGACATCTCTGAGCCATGTGTCAGAGGGAGACAGCAAACCTTTCCCAGGCCCAGGTGCTGAGGGGTTCTGCTGCCAACCTCCCAAATCCCTTTATCTCAGTATAAAGTGTCCAGAGTGTCTCTCTAGGATGAGAATTCCTTCCACAGCCACAGCCAGGAGGAAGCCATGGAGGGAAGGGAGGAGAGCTGGAGTAGGGACACAGCCACCCCATCAGCTCCCTACCACCAACATGTGAGAGAGTCTTCCAAAGGACAGGTCTCCAGGAAGAAATATCCAACATTGACTGCTTCTCAATTAGTCCCTGACCTCCTTTTAGGGAAAGTTCCTCCAATATTTCTTGCTACCCTACAGCTCCTGTTTCTGAGCTGGAGGAATGTCTCTTTACCATGCCTTCCTTATATCCCCCTGCTATGCACACACACACACACACACACACACACAAAAACACGAACACCCAGAGATAAACTTCTTATTTGCATTTGGGATGTGGATTGCAGAGGGATTCTGTTCAAAAACCTAGAGGGACCTGTGCTCCCAGTCTGACTGTCTCTTCAGAGTACTAACTCCTCCCTCCTTCTTTTGCTATGTTTGCCAGTGGAAAAAATTAGCAAACCCTATTTACAAATATTTTTGCCTCTTGGCCCTCTGCCTAATGGTGTACTATTAAGGCAGTCGTTGTTCCACTAAACAATTGCAAATGTTTTTGCATGCATGCATTGGCTTGCTTTTGAGTTCAGAGACTCTTATTCCACCAACTGCCACAAAAATTGTCTTGGAGAACCTTTTTTTTTTTGCTGAATCCTGATCCCAGAAACAAATAATCTCCATTTCTGCCTTCTCAAAGTTCTCTGAGCACGTTAGTGCCTAAGCTGAGTTACGAGCAAGGAACAAAATGTTTCTCCTCAGCTTTTCCCTGAGACTCCTGACCTAGTCACCACTCTCAGCGTATATTTTCAGGATTCTTCCCCCTCCAAAAGGCCATGGGAGCCAACACTTTCTTTTAAAGTACAGAATGAAATAATCGTCCATGTTCACTTTCTTTTTTCTTTACACACCGCCCCATCCCCAAAATTTCACGGATGCTCATTCACTCTTTTTAACCTCTGTGCAAGTAAATTCATGCTTCTGTTTATGGTGTTTGGTCCCAAATGTGAGGGTGATGCAGTTTACCAGCATTTCAACAGCAGCTGAAGCAGCCAGTGATAAATGGAAGTCAAAGAAAGCAAGTTTAATATCTGTAATTGCAAATGCTAGCATGGGAAATGGGATTTTGAAACAACACAAGAAAGATTTATGTCTCTAATGAAAACAGCTCCAATGTCAGACTCAGCACAACTTCCCAGACAAGATAAAAACACAAGAATTATCTCCAGAAATTACTCAGTGAAAAAATTCTGAATAACAAATGCAGTTGAGAAAATTGCTCAGGCAGTTTGCAAATAGGAAATAAAGGAGGACATAACAGATTTATTAATCAATATGATTTATGCACCTAGCTTTGCTAGCAGTGCAAGACAGTAAATTAAAGAACAGTCAAGTGTTCTTCCTCATGGTTTGGTCAGCAAACTTCCATCCTGGTCCAAGGCACTGCTGGTTTTAGGCCAGTCCTGCCAAGCCCGACAGTATTTCTAGGATCACAACACACAAGATCTGTAGAGTCTTCAGGAGGAGTATTTCAGCCACTGATTTTTGTCTTTGCAGCTGAAAACTGAAGATCTGGGAGACATAACTGCAAGCACATAAATCTTGTCTGCATAGCCTCACCTAGATAGTGACCAGGACAGCCAAGCTTGTTGTCCAGGTGTAAATCATCTGGTGGTAAGATTGCAACATGAACAGTTCTTCCAGACTCTCCCCATGCTTGGCACATCCTAAGTGCTCATTTAGAGAATGCCCTTGCTGGGACAGGCTGTAAGGAGAAAGTTTGGAGACAGAACCACAAGGACTATTGAATATCTTGGCCTTGACCATCCTGTCTGTGTGTTCCTACTCTGCTCCAGGACTGTGTCTTTAACTAATCAGTGGCAACTTAAGACAGAAGTTTGTGATATTTAGATTCATATTAAGATAATTTATGATGTTGCAAGAGTCAGGAATTGGGCAGGGTTTAAATACTGCTTCAGAGTCACAGGAACATAGAGGCACCCAGAGCCCCAGAGTGTCTCCTTGTTGTATTTCCAGATTGTGCCACAAATCCCTAAGGTCGCAAAGATGGAAAACAATTTTCATGCAAAATCTGCTTCAGTCTTGTATATCCCCTGTGAAAGAAACATAGTCACTCTTAAGCTAACTCTCCTAGCCCGGCCTGAGTTGCCCTGCTGTGACCAAGTGTCTCTAAGTAATGACAAGGAAGCAGCCAGACACCCACCTTGCCAGCTCCATCATTATTTAACACCTTGTCCTGGGTGCTGCCAGGCCCCACAGGCGTCTTGGGCCAAGTCTCTGTCACACCTAAGAAATGGAATTTAACCTTCCTGGTGACCTAACCGTGGCATCCCCACAAACGAGGTGTGCACTAAAGCCAACCAGCCATCTCATTTCTTTCTTTGCAAAATGACACTGCCATCGTTGTCCTATCTGGAAATGAAGGTGACTTGATGCCTTAGGACCTGGGTGAAGCTCTGTAACCTCGCTGCAGCCCCATTCAAGCACTATTCCCAATCCCCTGGAGCAAAAAGGCTTGTCCTGGGAATGGTTCAGTCGACCAATTGTCAAATATCAACAGTTGTTAAGGACATTCTGGCAGTAAGCCCCTGCTCTGCCCTTGCTGCCTCCTCACGCTTCCTGCACGCAGGCTGTGCTCCACTTCAGGTCTCCCTTCCCAAATCCCTCAGTGTAATAACCAAGAAAGGAGCATCCCACCTATCCCTAGAACCAGCATCCTTTATCTTGCCTGAAGAATGTGCATCATCCCTTTGCTTTAAGGCTGAGGCAGAGCCTGGAGCGTGGAGCCAGGCTGGGTGCTGGGAGCTGGTGATGGGAGCTGGAGCAAGGCAAGGACAGACAGGCTGCACAGACAGACAGACAGACCAGCAGCTTGTCTAAGGTGCAAGTCAGTGCTGGTTTTAAATAAATCTTTCTCATTCCCCATGGAAATGTGTCCAGGGATCCTCTGCAGCCCTTTACAACAGCTTTGGATCCCATCACCACATCCCTTCACAGCACTCAGTTTTAAATGTGACCCCAAGTCCTTTTATCACTTAAAAAACAGAACCTGAGGTTTTCAAAGTAAGCTACATTAATTGATTTCCTCTGCAGGAGAGGAAAGGGTAGAGCCTTCACAGCTTAATTATTGGTCTCGAGCTCCATGACTTCACTACCAACCTTCCATACTAATTTTTGTCAGGTCCAAATCAATCTCAACCCTCCATTACCCTCCACACACACGTGCATCATGTAGAACCCAAAATGACAGACTTTCAGCCTAATTCTTTGAGAACAATTTAATTTTTTTTTCTCCTCCACAGGAGGAAAAACTACAGATCATGCATACATGAATCTCTACTGCATTTCTGAGCTGGCTGAGAAATGGGGTGACCTCACAATGCACCCCTGCAGCCACAGCTCAGGTGACAGAGCTCAGCATTAAAGCAGGATTGGAGAGTGCTGTCTGCACTTGAGCATATAAAACATTCCCCAGCTCAAAAACAGGGAAAGCAAAATAAAAAGGGTACAAACAACCATGAGCAAAGCATTAAGTCAGCTGGTTCTGGACTCCTTTCTCAGCATTACTGCAATGTGGCTTCTGAAACAAAACGACTGTATTGAATTAGTGCAAGTGGAAAATCGGTTCTTTGACTAAAATGGAAAAAAAAAAAAGCAGGGGAAGGAGGGAGCTGTGCGGGCAAGATTCTTTAAATAATCATGGAGGAGGTTTTTCTTTAATTGGAGAATTGGAAAAATAAATTAGGAGTTTGGCAAATTTTCATCTAAACATTTCAATAGCCAAAGCCTAAATTCTGGCTTTAGTTCACTCTACCAATGACAATACCCTCTGAAAAAATGTCAATAATATGAGAAAAAGTTATTATTGTTTTCATTTTCCACAAAAAAAGCCTCATCTTCAGTACAACTCTTATTTCAGTCTGTACTGGTCACAAGCTGGATGGGCAGATATTTACTCCCTCAAATGAACTCCCCTCCACTAAAATCTGCCTGGGGAAGAAAGAATAAGACAAGGTAGAGGGACAATAAACGAGTCACAATGAGGGGTAGAACAGAAGAGGATGAAAGTAGAAGTAGGATGAAATGACATAGCGAGAGAGAGCAGGAAGAGTGTAAGAAAGAACAGAGTTATTTTTTCTCCCCCTTCCATTACAGAAAGTTTAATTTTCTTTTCTTCATCTGTTGTAGAAAACCCCACATGTTCATGGTTTTAAGTGGTAAAGACAAAGCCTGGAAAAGGAAACAGAGTAGAGTTGCATGAGGTCATAGCCTGTTTCATCTCCCAAACCCAAGCCCACACCTTTGCCCATACTACTTTAGATTTTACCATCACTGATGTGCTGTCCATCAGCTTTCTAAGCAGCCTGTAACAAGGTAAAGGAGAAGTGGAGCCCACACTGCTCTTTAGGGAGCCAAAAGAGATCTAATGTTTTGGAAATGCTTACCCACATACAATAGTTCAGCGAAAAGCTGTTTGGAAGCAGAGGGTTCAGAAGTCAGGAAATATTTGCAGAGGAAATAATTTTCTGTAGTATGTTGCTTTCAGAAAGCAATGGATAAACAACAAGCCTCTCTTGAAGGAATTAAAGAAGAAAGTTTTACAGACACCCAAAATGAATTCATGCCCTGTTTTGTTTGCAAAATACTGTTTTCCCCAAAAAAATAAATCTCCATTTTTGGTGCAGCTACTTAGCCTGTCTATAGCATTGACTATTTTTTCCTTAATACCCCTATGCAATTTATCCCTCAAAGTGTCCTTACCACAAAACCACCCAGCCACACAGGGTAACCAATGAACTGTGGATCAAGACAAACACAAGAGGTGTTTCTACAAAGTTTTCTCAGTCCTGCCTGCACTGCTGCCAAAGAAACTCCTCTCCAAGCAGAGTTTGGTGACTGCCAAAGACCCAGCTGGGATGCTCCTGGTCACGACGTGGCAGGGCTCAGAGTGCACCAGGCATGGAGTCTGCACCAGGTTTTGGAGGACAAGATGGTTATAAAAGCCCTCTGCTGTGGTGGCTGGCAGAGCTCAGGGGTGGAATATTTGCTGTGTCTTTGCCTTGGTCCCACGAGCACACGGCAGACAGGAGAGGGGAAATATAACTGAGGTAAGGGCAGAGAGAGGTCACTCACCAAATACCACCATGGGCAAAACAGGCTTGAATTAGAGATATTAACTGACTTTACTCCTAACAAGGTCAGAGCAGGACAGTAGAGAAGTAAAACAAAACCTTAAAAAAATACCTTCTCCCTACCACTTCCTCCTTCCCAGCTCTGCCTGCTTCCCTCCCCCAGTGTCGCAGGGAGACAGGGAATGGGGGTTCCAGTCAGCTCATCACATGTTGTTCCAGCTGCTGCTCAGGGAGAGGAGTCCTTCCTTTGTGCCACCACGGGGCCCCTCTCCAGGAGACAGTTCTCCAGGAGCTCCTCCACTGTGAGTTCATCCCATGGGCAGCAGCCCCCCACAAGCTGCTGCCACGAGGATCCCTCTTCCACAGGGTCAGTCCCTCAGGAGCAGGCTGCTCCAGCCTGGGTTCACAACTCCTGCCAGCAAACCTGCTCCAGTGTGGGCTCCTCTCTCCATGGCTCTGCAGGTCCCAGCACAGGTTTCTCAGGGGGTCACAGCCTCCTTTGGGCATCCCCCTGCTCCAGTGTGGGCTCCTCGAGAGGCTGCAGTGGATCTCTGCATTCCCACTGACCTCCATGGGTTCAGGGGCACAGGCAGTCTCCTGGTAAATCTTTCTAACACTTTACCAACCCCCCAACCCCCTCCCCACCACTCCGTTATTTAACTGCTTTTTTCTCTCTTTTTCCCCCCCACAAATATTGCAGAGGAACTTACATTTCCCAAGAAGATTTCAATAGGGTTTTACAGAAAGTGAATTTACCACTCCTGACTGTGAGCACTCTTGGTGGAAGTCTCAGGGTTGCACTCATGTAACCATGGAACAAAAATGACATTTTGACTATCTAAATGCTCATAGGCAGGCCACAAATAAATGATTATTCACAGAAATTACGGGCAGTATTATCTCAAACAACAAACACATTCAAGAACATCCAGGCATGCTCACAGATAGTTTGCAAACAGATAAAAGGCCAAACACTTCCATTCAGTTACTTGCTGTAGATTATTCACGCAGCTCTAATAACAGTCCCCTGTCTCCATGAGCCTGCATCAAATGCAGTCCAAAACTGGAATGGTGGTGAAAGCCCCCACTCTATCATCATGAAAACCCAGAGTTGAAGCTTTTTTTTCTTTTTTTCTTTCCCATTCATTTCTACCAAACAAAAGCAAAAGATGGGATTATCTTCACAGGGTTTGGTTTGGAGTTGCTTCATTCCAGTGGCATGCAGATATTTTCCCTCTGGTTTTGCAGGGTGACCAGGAACACCTGTTGAGTTTAAAAGAAAAGCACAAAACCCCTGCAAAACAGTGTTTTTGTTTGGTTAGATTTGGGATTTTTAACCCTCTATCTGTTTTTTTAGGTTCTGACAGCAAGCACAGCTTGCAGGGAGCATTGTTTGGAAGCTGTTAAAGAGCAGTAATTGTTGCTGAAGGGTGGCTGGTTGCACAGGATATGATAAATGACTTCCCACTGGCTACACTCAGTGCAGCCACCAGGCTCTGGGCTGAACATCCTCAGCGTGTCTCAGCCTCCTCAGAGGTGGCACCCACTCCACAGCTGTTTCCCCTTCCCTTGCTGGTGCTACAAAATCTTCCCACACCCTACTGGTGCCTCAGCCAGCTGGGCTGCACAACGTGAGCACCCCTCGAGCCAGAGCAGCAGCACTGCCCTGGGAGGCAGAGCTGGAAACGAGCCCTGCCAGCCTTGGGCTGCCCAGTGGGGCTGCTCTGGCTGCAGAAAGCTCAGGAGATTGATCTCCCTGGTTCAAGCCCATCCTCTTCACCTTTGGTGCTCAGCCTGGCTTAAAGAAAGTCATTTGGGCTGGTGGTATGCACTGCTATTCACTTTGAAATGCTCCCATCTTCCTCCTGGAACTGTTGGTCACATCTTCACGTTTTCCAGGACCCAGAGAGAGGTTTGGTCTTCTTCACCCCGGGGGTTTCCAGCAGTGCTGTGCTCTTCAGCCCAAAGCATACAGCTGTAAGGACTGCCAACAGCGCCTGGGGGTCTGCCCAGCTGTGCCAAGTGTATGTAGGGCATGGGGGTTGAGTCAAGGGTGCAAGTCAGCCCTACAGAACTTTAGTTTGGTTTTTGGACTGGTTTTTTTTTTTGGCCTGGGTGAAATTTAAAGGCATCCTTGCACTGCACATTGGCTGGGTTGGTGAAAGAGCAGATGGTGAAGAGCTGGCAGCGGTGTCCTGCCTCAGCCAGCTCCTCTGCTTGGGAGCACAGCACCTGCAGGGCACTGGGAAAAAAGGCTGTTCCGCCCTGTTTATCCAAGCAATCCCTCTGTATTTCCTCTGTTTCCCATACAGCCCACCTCAGTGCTCCCACTTTGCCTGTTCTGTGGGAAAAACCCATGCTACTTCTCTATATCCAGGAGGGAATGACATGAAGCTGTTACTGTCTGAGGGATGAGCTGCCTGCCAGCCCAGGCAGGAGTGCCCATGAGGATTTTAGCCCATGGGCTCAGCCAGATCAACTTAAGAGAGCTGTTGTGGTCCCCTGAGGAGACCTGGTGTGCTTGCAGGGGAAATCAAATTGTATTAGTCCAGAGGGGGCAGGGGGTTCAAGGTCCCTCTTTTCTTCCACCAGCATTTTGGAGTCCTTACTGTCCTCCCAGGACAGCAATTGTCCATGATGGTCATGCCTGACGTGTTCTGATCAAGGGTGAAACCCTCTGCAAGGAGATCTACCCATCAAAGCAGCCACACTTGCATGGATGCTGTTATTTAAGGTTATTTAACAGGACTGAACTGTCCTGTTCAGTCACACGGTACACGAGACAGAGGCTCACAAGTTGTTCCTCAGGTTTGTTGCTCTTTGTTTCAGAAGAGAGGGTGGTGGTAGAGACTGGAAGGTGCCTGGTGTGCTCCAGCAGACCAGACAGCACTACTGGAGAGCACAAATGCTTGCTCTCCAAAAGGTCTTTATGAATGATGGAGCAGCAGGGTGTGTTAAAAGCATGTTAACTTGCTGAGATTCCTCTCAAGTGCCTGTTAGAGCTAGACTTTTACCAGCTGGCCTGTTTTAAAGGGAATCAAATTACATGCCAAATTGTGTTTAAAATCATAGGCAGGCCAATGCATTTTCTAGTAGGGCTTGTTTTCTTCATTCTTACCTACTGGAACAGGCAAACCAGCTTTATCTCAAGTTGCAGGGTGACTCAAAACTCAGTTTGGGACCCCAGAGAGGACAGTCTCCTCCTTCACTGCAAAGAGAAAAGAGACACAAGAAGTGAGGAAAACAAAAAGTGAGCTGACAGGAGCATCATGTCTGATGCCTTGGGCTGGGGCTTCACCTCCTGCCCGCCAGTGACACAGCAGCTCCTTCAGCTCAGGTAAGTCATGGATGTGCAGACAAACAAAACAGACCCACCTGAGAATGTCTCAGAGCCTGGGATAAAGAAGAAAGAAATGTTGTTCCTTACATACGTCACCGAGGTTGGTTCTTTGCTTGTTTTCTTTTAGAGTCAGATTTTCTTAACTATTGCTGTCCTGAACAATGCACAGCCACAAAAACACCGCTGCTGCCCGTCCTCTCCTCTGCCTCTTGGCCTGGAATATCAATAGCTTTTGTTGAACCAGGGCTGGCCACACGGGCTGCTCAAGCAGAAAACTCTTTGGAAAACAGGAAGTTTCCAAGATAAAGTCCTAATTGTTGTTGGAGGGGGGAAAAATATCTGTTAACACAAGAAGCAAATGTTTTCACACAACAACTGTCACAAATATGAAAGCCTTGCAGATCAAAGTTAAAACACATAAGGTTTTGAAGAAAAATATTTTATGAGTAGTAAGATGTTTTCTTTAAAATATTTATTTAGCTGAAAGCCTGATTTTTCAATTAAAAAATTAACAGTGAAGCAGCCAGGCATAGCAAATTCAAATTACACTCCAAATATTCTCCTTGTGTGTCAAGAGAACTGGAAATAAAGTAAAATGGCATGGAAAATCAGCAGTAATAGGTTAATATTTAACACAGGGAGGCTGTACAGGAGCTGCCATACAAGAGAAACATCTCCCTCCACAGGCTGCACACACCAGCTCTTTGGTGGCAGGATGTTTGGGCAGTTTCACAGTAACAGAACTTCACTGAATAGCAAACAAGTTTGGACAATGCAGACTAGCTCCATATAGAGCTCTCCTCCTCCTCCATCACTTTTTTCCAGCAGAATGACAGCTGCCCCAGGGATGTGGTGGGAGAGCTGAGTTTGGGAGCACAGCATCACAGGAGCAGGCTCTGAGTGCTCCAAAAAAACTGCACGGGCAGCATAAAGCACTCCCACAGGGAAGAGTGCGACCCTGCCGAGGCATTCCCACTCCAGCGGCACACTCAGGCTCCCCGGGGAGCGAGGAAGAGGAAGGCGACCTTCCTTTCCGAGAGGCATCAGGTCTGCTCCCTCCTCAGCTCCAGGACTGAACGCGGGGCTCCCTCTGCTGAGTCTGCCGCACAACTGATGTCTGCGGGATCCAGCACACCGAGGGGCTCCAAAAGCTTCATCTCGCCCTCCAGGCAGGCAGCAGCCACAGGAGGACCTCTCGCCTTCCTCCTCCATCAGGGCAGAAAGAGCTGGAGGTGTAGAACAGGACAAGGCCAGCGCTGGGGGGAATTCTCCTCGGATAAACGTGTGCATGCATGTGCTGCGCTGTGAGCACCTGCACATCTCCAAATCCTTCCTCGAGATCATTGATGCAGTTCCACAGGAGGATGAGGCTCAGTTAGCCTGGGCTGTGGGGCTGCCAACAGCTGCTCAAATACCCCTCTGGTCACCTGCAGGGATGCTGTTACCAACACAGGGATGAAATGACCCCTCAGTTTCAAAGCAGATTTTGGAGACTTCTGTATCAGAAGTAGAATAGCTGTTGTCCCAGATAGAAGCTGAAGCATAGTATGAAGTAAGAATTTTATTTTGTGATTCTTCAATGTTATGCCAGGAAGATGTTAAAGAAAAGTAAGAATGAGCTGCTGTAGATGCTGAGCTCTTTTCTTTCTCATTGTTATATTATTCCTCACTTGGCTATACTTCATAAATGTACTCTCCTGGTCTCAGAGCCTTTTATTTCTACATATCCTCCATTTCCATCCCTCTCATATCATGGCTTTTCAAAGCACAGTTCTTTCCCATCACTAAAATAAGTCCCTTCCACTTTCTAAAATACATTCTTATCTTCCTGTAGCCCATAGAAAAATGTGAAGTTACATCATCCCTTCCTTGTTTCCTTCTTTAACCATGTCCTGGTCTTCTGATTTCCATTTCTACCAAGCAATCTAACTAATCTCTGTAAGGAAAATCTCATGCCTAGGCTTGCCAGGAAATCCACTTGAGGTGTTAAGCCCCATTTAGACACTTTCTCTCCTTAAGTCAAGCATTTGGTACCCACAAGTTAAGTGGATTAATCACATGCCTTCTACAGGGTACAGCACAAAACAGTAAACCTCCAAAATACTGCTGGTCTGTAAGGGAATTGCTGCAGAACCCCAGATTTCTGTGACCTCCTCTCATCCCTCATGCTCAGAAATGTCAAGGTGCATTTATTATTTTATGAAGGCTATTTGAGCAGATTCATGGTGTTTTTGACAAGCTTTCTGACACCTCTGTTCCTCAACTCCAGACCTAACAAGCTCAGCACTGCAGCAGCAGACTGCCTGGAAGTCCCACAGGTTTTCCCCTTGGGAATCCAGCAGCACAGCCCCATAACCAGAGGGGAAGATGGGGAGCAGCCTTTTTGCCCAATCCCTGCCCAGGCTGAGCAAATCCCCTCTGTCTCTAGCCCTCCCTCACTCTCTTTCCAAAACATACACTAGTGTACACACTAAAACGCCAGCTCTGGAAATTTAACAATAAAGAGTAATGCCCTGCCTCTATATTTTGCCACCACAGTAACAAGACAGCAGAAAATATCCCAGTCTCTGAGATATTTATACTGCCAGCATGGCTGCAAATTGTATCTGTATCTTAAAAAAGAGGGAGCTGAGGCACAGGAGGATTAAAGGCTATAGTTAAACCACCTACTGAGGCATCTCTAAGAGACTTAAATTTCTGAGATTTGGAAGACTGAAGGAGTGTTCAGACCTCCTGTTCCTAGGCTGCCAGGCTTTGGCTCTCTGCAAGGAGTCATTAAAAAGAAGTAAGAGTTGTATTCTGTTCCCTCCTCTGAGTAACTTAGCACAAGGCAGCACATCTCACTCACCATATAAAATAATTTTCTCCTGCCTGAAGAGCAGGAGCTGAGAACTCCTCATTGATCCTTTTTTAGCTCAGACCCCAGAGCTCATCTTCCAGCAGCCACAGCTGTGCATGATTCACTACAGATACCAGGAGAGCACTGGCAGGAGCAGATTCAAAATCCCATCTAACTCAGTCCATCACTGCCACTGACATTTCATTAGCTCAGCACTTCAGAAACAGGGCTTGCACGACTGAATCACATCCATCACTCTGCTGCAGGCAGCCACCTCCAGCCCAGAGCAGGGCAACTTGATTAGACCTGCACCCATTCAATTACTCAGTCTAGACCTTGAAAGATACTCACCATGGGCTTCACAGCTTGTTTATAAAAGCAGCATTGCCCCCTAAATACACTTATCAGCTGTCTTTCCAAGCTGGCAAAGTGGCTGCAGGTCAGTCCAAGGAGGGTAAGAACACAATGTACTAATATTGGGTAGAACAACACTGCAGTGTCTTGGGACCAATCTATTTCAGAAGCTCCAAAGACACCGTCATTTTCAACCCCTTCCAATAAGATTATCCATCCTTTCCATCTACAGAGACTCATACCTGACAGGCCACGTGCCTCTACACAGATTTCAGGTGTATTGCCTAAAAAATATACCATCCAGTACAAGAGAAAGGTAGGATTTAACCTCACTCAGGTGTAAGCACTACAACCTTCTCTAAGCCAAGTTCACAGTTTAAGGGAGGGCTGAACACTTTGAGAGAGTAAAGTGTTAAATTTACAGTTGTCCATGGGGAAAAAAAATCACCAAATCTACCTCATTTCACAAAAGAGCTCACTAAGGATATTTCCTTCCTCTCTTCTTCCCTGAAGTGCTCACGTGCTAAATGAAACACTGTAGAATGTACAAGGAAAAAAGGTCAGACAGTAATAACAACAGGGGAGACATCTGCCTCTATTTCCCTTTCCTGAGAATTTTAAAGTTCCCATAACTTCAGTGCTCCAGAGCCCAGCAACACAAACCAACACAGCACCACCAACTTGGGCGAAGCCTGGGTTTATTTGCAAACCAATAGTGGTGCCAGCAGAGGTGTTTCTGCATGGTGCTGGTTTGAAAGAAGAGAAATATCACCATCATCATGCTGAATTCCATCAGCATATGTAGGGCCTGGAGGAAGAGGTGAGGTGGGACAGGTAATCTCTGCCGTGGCCCCAGCACAAGGCTTCCAGCAGTGAGATTTAGCCTCTGTTCTCAAAGCCAGTGCTAACTACAAAGCTGAGGGACAGACAGAGGCAAGAGATGCCAAATTTTACCCTCAGATGTTGATGTTAGCAGGGGTTGTGTATGAGGACAGAAGTCAGCCCCAAGTCTTTCTGTTCACAGCATTCAAGGTGTCTGTTGAGCCAGCCACTCACCTGCTGCTCAGCTACAATAAGACCAACTATGATTTTTTTCCTTGCTCATAAAAGCTCAAATAGAGCTGAACTTCATTGAAATAGGCAGGCATACAACAGTGTGAGAGCAGAGTCCAGGCCTCTTTTACAAAAGCAAATCCAAAAATCCCTCTAAAAATAGAGAAATGTGGTATGAGAAGCCAGATCCAGAAATGCTACCAGAAAAGAGAAGATGGAATGAAATCAAACAGCTTTGACCAATCCTTTCTTGACTGAGCTTTTTCTGAAGCTCTTCATCTGCTGCACTTTTTCTACATATTTGCAAGGCAAAATTTGCTCTCCAATACACTGGAGTCAGACCAAAGCTACTTTACTTGTTTCAGGGTGGTTACTCCAGACTTAAAATTAGTAGAGAATTTAGCCCCATCTAACACATCACCACCTCCCCAGCTGTCACCCAGCACAGCACATTTGTTTAATCTGCAACCACTGTTGACTCAACATTCCTTCAATAATGATTCTCCTTTCCTGGAGACTCATTATAGCAGTGCAAGCATTTCTGACCCTTGGTGCTGCCAGAAATGAGTGTAAATGTGTGAGATAGGGAAGATAAATGAGACAACACAGCCTCTTGAAGAGTCACCATCTCCTCCAACCAGTCACTGGCAAGGCCTAATAGGCAAATGCAGGACAAAAAATATGTTTCAGGGAAACCTGGTCGTGGTCGGCACTGTCATTGCACGGATTCAATGACTGCATTGACTTCACCACCCTCTCAAGGAGAGAAGCATATTCCTCCAAAGGGCAATGACCAACCCAGTTAGGCTGTTACTGCTGTTTGATTTTAAAAATGGGGCTTCAAACTCAGATGACCGAGAAGGAGGAGGCGTGAAAAGCCCCGGTGCAGAGATCCCCGTGTCTGGGGGCTCTCCCTGCGGAGCGGAAGGTCTGTGCGGGGATGCTGCGGGATGCTCGGAGCATCCCCCGGCGCGCAGAGCCGGGGCCGCGGGAGGGCAGCAGCGATTTGCGATCCGAAACGGAGGGAGGGAGCTTGGTAAAGACGAACCGTGCGGAACTGCTGCGGGATTTTGTCTGGGTGAATGTGTGAAAAGTTACGGTGGCGTGCCACTAAGGAAGCGTAAGTGCAGTCTTGGCAGATTTTTGCTGCATATCTCTTCTGGTTTATAAACCCTTCGGGTCAAATTCCTGATGGTGGAGCCATCTTGGCCAGAGGGCTGGGACAAGGAACAGATCCCTTTGAACATCGTTTTCCCAAAAGCAAGCTGACTATAGACAGTAAATGACAATAACCACCTGTGGCCACTGTTTCCTCTGTCTCTTTGGAATAATACATTTCTCTTCTGTATAGTTTTATTCATGTGAGAACTTCCTCTGCCGTGATTGTGAAAATCCATTGGGAAGTTGGGGAGAGGTGGAAGTCCCTGTGATGTGCACCCTTCTCTGTCCTTCCCCCAGGCAAGCTGAGAGCTGCCAGAGCCCTGCTGGAACCACTCCTAAGAGCCACGGATGTCTGTGAGCTCTCCCAGCTCGAGGAGTAAAACCTGAACTTATCCCAGAAAGGATTTAATGACCTGAGTGCTCAGCTGATGTTCAGAGAGGAATTTACATCCTGACACAGGTGTCACCAGGCTGAATACCCGTGCTCCGTGAGGTCACTCTGGGATCACCACCCGCCAAAGCCTCACTGCCCCCCCGGGCTTGACTCGGGGGGAAAGCTGATGTCCCCACAGCCACCCCCACCTTCCTGCACCATCCCATTCTCCCTTTGGCACTGGGATTAGGTGTGCAGCTACTGCTTCACCCAGGGAAGACAAAAGGTCCGAGTCCAGCAGTGCCACTGCTGACGCTTCAAAGGGTGACTCCATTTAGGCTGCTCCCAGACAGGATTCAAACTAAGGGCTGGAATGCTTCATAAATAACCTCAGCTCTCTGCACAGTGGGGGGAAAGAAATTAACATATCTCTTCAAGTAAGAAAATCTGGTGTCCCCAGTGAGTGACAGGTGATGGCTATTTTTATAGCAGACATATATAATGGCCTCACAGCCATTTTTAAAAGCAAATTCAGAGGTGAGGGGGGAAAACAGCCAATATGTGGCAAAGCCTGGTGTCCATTCTCATGGCTTGTCCATCACAAGTTGCATTTTTGTATAAAATAAGTAAGTTGTCCCCTTCCTGTCCTGTCCTCTCCCTCCTCCCCCGTTTGTTTTTTTTTTTTTTTTTTTACAATGGTAATGTTAAGCCAGAAAATAAGTTGACTTTCTAATGTCACATTAGGAAGCCTTGTGGCTGGAGCACCTCTCATATTCTCCCAGAAATACATTTCACAACATTCAATCCACCAACCGAGCATTCTGCAAATGCCAAAAACCATTTAAGTGAGTTTCCAAATGTTGTGCTCGGCTTTCTGACACAGGAGTTGCTTGTTTTGCTAACTGAGATTCACAGTGATGTGGCATTTATAAGCAGCCCATAAAAGGCTGATGGATAAGCATGATATGCCAATCAGCAGCACTGTCAGGGATTCTGGGAAAGCACCACTCCGGGGTGGTTCATCAGTTGTCATAAGCAACCCTTTGACTTCTGGGGCTCTGCAAGAACTGACTCATCGGTTATCAACCCTGGAATAAGTTATTTATGTAAACAACTTCAGGATAAAGCCTGATCTTTGTGTAACTCAACAGATGACTCCAGAAGAGGAGGTTATCTCCCTCCTGAAGTCAGCGGGAGCCTTTTTAATGGTTTTAGTGAGATTGCCATCAGGCTCAAAGCAAACACACCTGCAGCTCTTCTTGGGTGTGTTTTCCTTGCAGAGCCACTCTGTTGCATCTTTTGGAGGGAAGAGGTAGACCTGGTTTTCCAGCCATCAGCAGCAACCAGCCTTGATCAGAGTGTGAACAAGGACAGCTGGAGCACATGGAATTCCCAAGCTCAATGCCAGATTTGCTCAACAGACTCCATCACAGCATAGCCAAGTGTCTTCATGTTTAAAAAGGCAACATGTGGCAGCATGCCTTTATGTCTGTAACAGGTCTGTGTGACACAAGAGAGACCTTTGGGGTAAGATTATGTGTTTAAATACCTGTCCTTCTGAGGTCCCTGCCCATGGCACTGACCCAGGCTGACCCCTGAGCTGCTGTGCCAAGCTGGAGCACACACTCAGGGCTGGACGTGACCCTGACCCGACCAAGGGCATGTAATTCAACAGCTAAAATCCAGCTTCTCTCACCCTCTCGTCCCTGGGAAACCAGATCTGCTGATGGGAAGAGTATTTCCTTTTGCAGTGTGGATGTAGAGCCAGTTGCCACCTCTGCAGCCCCTCAGGTGAAGCTGCTATAAAGCAGGGTTGACACTGTGGGGAACTAATCCTGCCTACTGATAGACATTATAAACCTCTGGTGGGGATAGTTAGGGAGAGCCATGGAAACCTGCAGGTATCCAGGTTTCTTATCTGGAAGTAGGCAGATGAGAGCAATTCATAAATTTGGGGTTTGGTGGGGATTGTTTGGCTTTGGTTTGGTTTAAGGCAAGCTCATGATTTACTAAAATATGAATATCGATCTAATATCGATATCCAACTGAGATGGACAAAAAACTCTCTAGCAGTTTAAAGTTAGAAAGTGTATGTTTATTACCACGGCCGGGCAGTGCGTGGGATAACTCCCTAATGCACACTGCCAAAATCACAGGTCTTACAAAGCCCTTTTATTTACAGAAGTCTTGAATACACAAAACATGAATGCATATTCATATCCCTGTCACTTCCTCTGTTCCCTTCGTATGCTAATTGGCAATAAGGCTATTAAGCATGCGTAGTTTTGTTCCCTGAAATGAGCTGGGGGTCCATTTTGGGGAGGGGTCTCCAAAATGAGGAAGTAAAACAAGTCTTCCTCGTTCTGACCTTTCTACCTTTTCAATGCATAAGTGACAAATGAATCCTTGTAGTTTTCCTGTGTTCAATGGATTCCTCAAGTATGGGAAGTCTGCAGCTGTTTTTTGTGACCCTGAGATCTGTTTATCACATTCTGTTTTTCATGATAAGCACAGCTACCCAAACATAAAGTTGACAAGCAATGAGTTACCAGATCCTGGATATCTTATCTAAGATCCAGCTACTGTTAACTGTGAGCAAAGCCTAACTCATCAACATCTAATTTAATTATCATCTGAACTTTCCTAAAATTCTTAATTCTTCAAATTTAATGTCTCACTCACATCCCCAGTTCTACTCTATACCAGGCCTCCAAACTATGCTGACCACATCTGAGCCATCCTGGGTTCTCTGGCCCTATCAGGAAAGTAGAACAGATTTTGTTCTGCTGGGCAGGAGGTAGCCACCCCAACAATCAAATCAGTCATGTTCAGTCAAGAGTGTTGTCGTGGTTTAAAAAGACAGGTGTCTGCTAAGGAAGGCAGAAGCCCCCCCTGAAATGAGAAATGTAAACCCCCTCCCTCCAAATTGTTATAATTTTGGAAATTAAGGGGCTCTCAGGCAATGATATGGGAGCAGGAATAACAGGTCTTTATTAGGGAAGAAAATAAAAATAAAATAAACAATGCTGTAATACAAAACAATACTGTCAGAGTCAGAATATGACCTGACACCCTGTTGGACAGGGTGTTGGTAGCAGTCCAATTGAAATGGTGACTGCAGTCCTCCTGCAGTGTCAGGTGTGGTTCTGTTGCAGCAGTGATCCTGCAGAAATGGGTGTAGCCTTCCTCTGAAGATCCAGTGGTGGTGTACATGGGCCTGGTCTTCCTCTGGAAATCCAGTGGAAAAGGCTGCTGCTCCTCTGGGAATCCAGTGGAAAAGGCTGTCCTGGTGTGCCAAAATCTCAGATTATATCCAGGTAGGAATGCTTGGCTCCTCCCCCTGGGCGGAGCATCTCCCAATGGATGATGTAATTTTTATCAGTCATGCAGTGACACTCAATGGCCCATTAACAGCAGATGTCTCCCTTGGGGAGGGAGGATTGGTTTGTGGAAGAGATAAAGAAAACTGCCCAATTAACATAAGATAACTGCCACACCTCTAACAGATGGCAGATAGAATACACACATTGCCTTGCAATCTAGGACAAGTGTGTACAGGCTGAAATAATAAATTGTGACTCTGTTTTCCTTAGCACTGGATTACCCATGTTTCCTGTGCCTGTCATGGCTCCTTCTGATGCCATAGCTCCTTCCCTGTTTAGGATTCCCTGACTGGCATTGCCAGCAATTCTTTCTGTCCTCAGCCTCTTGACCTGACTTTGACATCACCACATGACATGATCACCACAAACTCTCTCTGAATAACAGGCAAGGGATCAATGTCTCCAGAGAATGAGTTCCTCTTTAAAGTTGCTACAGATCTTACTGCTGCTTCACAGTGAATGGTTCAACATCAGCCCTGCTCTGTTTCAAACAGAAGCATTTAATTCAAGAATGCAGGAGCTGTGGCAGCCTCAGCCACAGAGATCTGACTCATCCCAGCTGCTCTCTCTGCATGTAGGTCATATGGAATGACATCCATCGGGATGCACAGTACAGTATATTCACTCCAAGGGCCAGTGACTCCTGCTTTGCATGCAATGCCTGGGGAGGAGGCAAAGTAAGTGGGTTCATAACAAGCCTTACTTGAACAGAAACCTAGATATCTCCCTACTTTCCCAAATACCAGTGAGAGTGAGTCATATTTCCTGCAGGCAAGTTGCTATTTTCCACACAAAGCTCATGCAAGGTGTTCCCAGAGCTTGTTATCCCAGAATTTCACTTTCTTTTCACATGTCTGTGCTCAGATCCCAGATGGGCAAGGTCAGACCTTTGAGGGGTCTGAGCATAGCTAAGAAAAGACATGGTTTTAGCTCAGCTGTGGGGCATTTCTCACTACTCTCTGAACCACTGTTGGGATTTAAACAGGTGAAAACAACAAACAACAAAACAAAAAGCCCTGCTCTTGGTGGGCTCCCCTTTAGTGGCACAATTCACACTGAAGGATCCTTGTTCATGCCTGAGACAAAACCAGGCTGAAATGCAGCGTTCTTAGATAACCTGGAGTCATTCATGCACTGGTCCAAATTCTTGAGGCCCTGAGCCAAATTCAGCCCCAGGAGAACTAGTGGAGATGTGTTTAACCAGTAACAGGCTGGGCTTTGCCATGGGGCTTCAGTGGGCAGCAGCCTCACTTCGACCCAGTGCAGATTCTCCTGATCAGACTTTGCCCCAGAAATGTTAAACAATGGATCTAGAATTGCACCTCTGAGGCACCGACAGAGGCAGGAATTTAAGACAGACTTTTTCTGGTGCAACCCCAGAGCTGCCTCCAGCCCCCCGGGGCTGATGACTGTGGTGCATCGAGCCCTAGACTGTGATCCCCCTGCACAAAAGGGAAAACTCAGCATGACAGAATATCCTGAGTTATCCTGAGAGGAAGGGACCCATAAGGACTATCAAGGCCACATCAGAGTCTAGTCCTCTGCAAAAATGACAATGATTTCCCCCTGCTTGCCCCTGCAAACACAAACTCCACATGGAGTTGCACCCCAGGGAGTAACTCGGCCATAATGATCCCAATACACGGAAGGCACAGCACTCCATGCATTTTCATTTGCACCTATTCTCTCTCATCCCTTCATAGGATTTATTGCTCTGCTCCCTCTCCCCACAGCAAACTTTCTGGTGGTGACCCCTTTTATCACTTGTCAAGTGTCAGTTGGGGTACTTGCCATCTTTGTCTGGGTTTGTCTCTGGATTCATTGGCAGGAATAAAAGCTTCCTTAATACCAAGAATGTGACAGGTGTAAAAAAAAATTAAAAAAAAAAAAAAACAACTGAGATATACTTCCAGAATTGGTCAAAAAAACCCCACACAATAAAATCAGATCAATGCTGAATGAAAATTACTTTGCCCTGCAAAAACAGTTCCAAATAATCAACAGCAACAGTGGCTCTGGCAACAACTGACATTCAGATTTGGAATAACAGCCAATAACAGGATCCAACAGCCACTGGAGAAGATAATGTAAGCAAAGCTCATGAAACACTAGAATCACTAAATACTTCAAGCCCTAATCCTTATGTCTTGGGGCAAGTAGGAGAAAGTGAACCCCAAAACAACTGTCAGGGTTATTTTCTTTCAAAACATGGTGCATTTACAACTGCTGAAAGTTCCACCCCTAAACTGAAGGAACTGAGGTGTGAGTCAGTCAAGCAGCTTCCATCTCCCTGGGAAACACTTCCTCAACACAGATGTCAGACAACTTTCCTTTACCCTCCCGCACTGTCAGGAAAACCAAGCTGGAAAGTAGGCAAAAATTAAGATTATCTTCCTCTAACACTGACAGTCACAAGGAGGAAAAGAGAAAAAACAACAACAACAAGAACAACAACAACAATAAGAAAAAACACCACAAAAACAAAACAAAACAAAACCACCCCAAACATAAAACCCAACTTGCTGGGAAAAACCCACCAAACTTTGGAAAACACTGTGTGAAGTACCTGGTAATGAAGCTAGTGCATGGCCAAGCTGCCATCACTATTGTCATTCTCTAACAGGGCAGAGGCATATTGTAGGTGTATTTCAAAAGTCACACTCCCAGCTCCTTCATAAAATTATTGGTTTGTTTACCAAAATACCTTTCACTGGACCTCAGTACAATCCTTTCTCCAGGAGTTTTCCCAACCTCCAATGCACTGAGCTCAGAGGATTTTCTGAAAGCAATATGCTTTATTAGTTTAGAGATTTTAGTTCTATTTAGCATTTTTCCTAACATTTGTTCAATCTCTCCTCAATTTCACATCAAATTCTGCACCCACACCATCCTTCAGCAAGGAATCCCACGAGGTTGCACCCACACTTTGAGGAGCTCCCCTCTATTCCCCTTCTTCATGTTCTGAGCCAGGTCCCTTCAAAACTCTTCCACTGGAAGATGAACAGACAATTCTTGTTGACACTTTCCATGTCATTCAGTCAAAAAATCTGCCCACACCTGATGTGTTTCTAGCCTATTATTCTATTATTAGAATAATAATTCTAATTATTCTATGTTTCTGACCTGATTCCCAGGGTGCCCACTCCACTGTTAGTAGTGTATCTTAAAAGTGTAAAATATAGGAAACTGAACTATACCACTGCAATTAGTGGGGGAAAAGACACATTGATTATTTCTTCCTTGACAGTATTTTTCAATTAAAAACTGTACTTTTTCTCCACTAAAGACATCTAGTAAAAACTACTATAAAAATATACTTGGAGTTCTCCACTGAAAAATTAGGGAAAATAAAGGAGAATACCTAGCCTTTATTGGTTCAGTTTACCAATGCATTTCAAGTCAGAAATCCTGAAGTAATAGAAATCCATACTCCAAACAAATTTATTGCTTAGTTCACAGGTAGGAAGTTTGTCAGGACTAAAATGATCCCTTCCTTCCTCAGTCTTGCAGTTTAATACAATTTATGGAGCCGTTGTAATTCTGCAGGAAAAACGTTTGTGAAGAGAGGGGGCCGGGGGTTGTTATTATTCCAACTTGCTTAATAAAGTGAACGTGACAGAGAACACAAGGAAATTGGGTCAGTGCAATTCCCCAAAAATAAAAAGGGTGCCAAATTTTAAATCGGGGGCAAAGCAGGGGAACGGACCAGGCTGTCTGAGTTTCAGTATCCACATGGGAATAAAAAAAAAAAAAAGAAGGCATAAATTCCCAGAGGAAACTAGTTAAATATTCTCTCCACCTCCCTCCTCTTATTCATTCGCTTCTTTCCTTTCAATCGGCGGGGTCCCATGGCGACCATGGTGGGAGAAAAGCATCCTCTCCAGCCGCCGCGCTCGCCATGGCAACCGGCACGTCAGCGCCGGCAGCCGGGCCCGCCACGGGCCGGGGGCGGCTCAGCCCTGGGGCCCTCCCGGTGTCCCCCCGGTGTCCCCTCGGTGTCCCCCCGGTGTCCCCCCGGTGTCCCCCCGGTGTGGCGGCCCCGCCGCTCCCGGCGCTGTCCGTGGTGCTGATGGCCCCGACGGGGCGGGAGGCGCGCCCGGGACCTGCCGGGGGGCGGCCGCATGATCCGCATCCCACATGACACAGAAAGGAGCTGGGCAGCGGCCACCCCTGCGAAACGTCATTTTTTTTCCTCCGGTGCAGAAGAGGGGTGGAATACCCCGTCCTTCCCCTCCGGCGGCTTTGCGAACAGCCGGGCAGAGGCAGCTGCAGCCCTGGAGGTACCTCGTGGTTCCCAGTATGAGCGGGACCTTTCCAGCCGTGGCTTCGCTTGGGATAACCAACAGAGCAAGGAGGAGACCAGCGCCTCTGGGATTATGCTTTGGAGCAGGTATGTGGATGCATGGGGCTGTGCTGAGCACTGCTGGAGCTAAAGGGGTAATTCTCCCTGCGGAGGCAAACGACATGATCTTTCCCAGTAATTTATCTTATGTGTATTTGCTTATGTGCATTTAAATCACTCGGGGATTAGCCAGGAGGACTCGTTTCTCAGGAGAAAATGTTCTGTGGGGCTTGAATTTTAAGCTTATTCTGCTGAAAGCAGGGGGGGCTGTGTAGAATTACTGCAGAATAACTACCTATATTTTCTGGACAAATCTACATTCTCTCTATCTATATTCATTATCTTTCAATTATGTTACTTATTTGTTTGAAACAATCTCCTGACATCAGTTCAGTGAAAACAGAAAATTACTTTACAGCAATGGAGCAGTCCGATCTGTTAATCCGTTTTTTTCTGTCTCTAAATACATTCAAGCAGCTTCTTCCTTCCTCACGTTATTGCTATGGAACAACTGCTTTTGTATTTTTCGGTCATTAATTTGGAAACATCCTTTCTGAAAGCACTGTCTCCCTTTTTCCGTGTGGGTGCCTTGGTGCAGCTACTCAGGGAAACCCCACAGGCAGAGCAATCTTTGTTTATCCATAGCCAGCACAGGCAAGAGGGCTGCTCTGGTTTAGCTAATTCAGGCACAGACTGTCTAAGAATGCATAGCAATATTTCTCATTTATCCAGCTGGCTTCCAGCATGTCAAACAGTATGTTAGTTCCACAGAGTAACGGGGAAGTAAAGCTGCCTTCTGCTTTCAAAAGGCCATTTGTGTGTATGAGGCAGGATTCATAGCCAGTTCTTTCTGGCAAAGGTTCTCAGATGTGGTTCTTGAAGGCTTGTTGTTAAAGTCACTCTTAACCACTTAAACAAGTGGCTTGGTTTGCAGAAAAACCGGTTGCCAACCCAGAGGCATCCTTAAAAGATTATTTGGGTGTCTAAACATGGAATTTTTTTGAAACTTGATTATGAGTAAGCTTGATTTCTGATTTATTTTAAGCATTCTGGTCTCAGATGAGTCAGTAAGGGGAGGAATCTCTACACCTTAGACATATCTGAGGAGCTGTGCTCCTTGTCTCAAAGTAAGAGCTTGCAGACTCTCCCTCCCCCGCAGCCCTCCTGTGAGGCTTCTGTTTGCAGAGCTGTGCAGTGCAATTCCCACACCTGGGTCACACCATATGACCTCCAACTGCATTTTCCTTTGCAGCCCCACAGAGCGCCCTCTCTCAGGTGTTTAACAGAGAACAATTTCAGTCAGACAACGCAGGACAAACCCCAACATTCTAAGGTGGAGTCGGCTCACCCTCCCTACCAGTTCTCCCAGCACCAAAACATGACGCAGCCCTTGTGTGTTTGGGATTTCTACATTCCACAGCTTCCATCTTTCCCTAGACTTCCCCTCTGGCAGGCAGCAAACACAGTTCTTGCAACTGGCACCCCATCCATGAAGGCATCTCCAGATCAGGGGCTACCAGCAGGCTGACACCTTGCCTCAGTGGCTTCTCCTGGGCTGCTTTTATCCTCCCTGAGCCTTGCCCAGCAGAGGGACTCCCTTCCCACAATCATCTCCACATCAGGAATTTCCAACCATGCAGCTTCACCGCACAGCTTCAGGCTGTGCACGGCCTTCAGCCCTCCCAGCTTCTCCAGCCCAGCTGGTGTAGGAAGACTGAAATGCTCTCACTAATGGCTGTATCCCCAGGCAGAGGCCCACGTGAGTGTTGTTCTACTGCTCGTGCAGGTCTGCTCCTCTTATTCCTATCAGATAAGTCCTCCTGGAAGCACCTCAGGCATCTATGATTATAAGCCACCACCGCCACCCCACTCTCTGTCACCGTGTCTGACACGGTGTGTGCCCTATGAGCACCAGTTCCATGTGACCAAGAAGGGTCAAGAGCCCTGTGACAGGAACTGTCACATCCCAGCACAAATGTTCACACCACTGCAAAAATCTCCTGTTGCCACATGAACGTCTTGTGTGACGAGAAAGCCATTTTCACAAAACTTCCTGTCAAGAATTCCTTTCTGCATAACCTTTCCGCACAAACCCAACAGAAAAAAAAAAAAAAAAAAATTCCTCAGGTTCTCCTAGGGGGAAAACTTGTGCTCCCTGCTGGTGAGAGGGTGGGCTGAGCTGCCCAAGTCTTCACTGCAGCTGCTGCATTTTCCCTGTGGGGGAGAGGGTGCGAATTTCCAAGAGATGGGCAGAGAAACCAGCCAGGCGTGAGATTTACCACTGCTTATCTGTCAACACCCACCATGGCAAAGCAGCCCTGGTAAGTGTCGTGTTCCTCACATCAAGCAGAAGAATGTGGGGAGGGCCTGGTGTTGCCAAAAATTAATGCAAGCACGTGGGAGAGAGCATCTATATTTTTACCTCTGATTCACAGAAGGGTACAGGCTAGCCATGCCCAAGGACACACTCAATCCCCATTAGGGAGGAAAAAACGCCTCCAAAGTTGTATTTCAAGCTTCTCTACACTCTTCTTGGATGATTCCAGTAGGTGGAAACTGTTGTGACAGCAGAGTTGGAAATTAGGTCAGTCCTTCTTCTGCTTGCTTGACTTTTTTGTGTCCCCACAGTCACGCTGGGCACAGATGGGGGTTCTGCCACCATTTTTATATATACATTTTTAGACATTTAGGGCTAATATCGAGTTTTGCATACTAATCTCAGCAGCGGGAGGATAAAATAAAGCCCTGAAACACTTAAACCTGAGGGGCTGTCCTGTGGGAGCAAGAGTTACATCTCCAAGAAGAGACTTCCAACCATTGTGAACCTGTTTGTAAACTGTTTGTAAACTGAGGAGGTGAGGGTGTCTATCTGGGTAACACTGAGCACAGATATGGCCCCTATTTTACCACTGCCTGTACCTGGACCAGAGCATGATGTTGGGTCAATCTGCAGTTACAGTAAGGGCTCCTTCTCAGTGTCAACAGAGAAAAAAACATCTCAAGGTTTAGGTGCATGAATAATTACTGGGTTTTAGCAACTTACCCCAGATTAATAGACCTACAGTAACTTCCTCTAGGTCAGTCTTAACCCCCAGTAAATACATGAGAAAAATTCACTGCCTCCAGATGCAGGGAAAAGCCATTGCTCTCCGAGCGTTTAAAACCACAATGAACTTCAGGAGTTGGCAACATCTATTAATTTTGTCTCAGCCAAAATGCAATTACTTGGACTTGTGTAGAGGTTTGAATCCTCCTTGTTCATCAAAATCATACCTTGTGGAATTGCCCTTAACCAATTAATTGCTCCAGGTCACAGTAGTGCTCCAGGTGTGAGCTGACAGACCCAGAAGGAAGAATGGACCCTGTTCTTGTTCCACTTAGCTACTGCATGTCTCATTCCTTACTAAGCTCAGTTAGAAGGATGAAGCTGAAAAAGGATTCTTCCCCAAGCAGCCAGTACAAGAAATAAAAATTTATTCCAATCCCAGCAGCTGTTGCAGTATTATATCCTTGTCCTCAGTTTCAATACCTTGTTAAAATAGTTAGAAAAGAACTTGAAGAGCTAAAGAAGGCCGATGGCTAAGAGTCTGCCTGGGTGCCCTGAATTTCCTCCAACACACAGCAGATATTCTTTAGATATGTTGAAAATTAGAACATTTCCTACTTTTATTTGATTCCATCCATACTTCCTGCTCCCATGACCTCACCCCTCAGTACAGGCTAGGCCCTCAGATCCTGATGTAAGATGCAAAAACACCGATCAGCTCACTCAATCAGTTCAGCTCAGAAGCTTTTGCCATCAGCTGAGCCATGTCCACACCAGCACTGAGGGCTCCATCCATGAGCCAATCCTTGCTTACAGCCATGCCATCCTTGGCTGTCCACGCTGTGGGACAAGGATCTCCACCAGCTGGGTGAAGCCAGAGCTCAGGCAGCAGTACGTGAGGTGCAGGTACGGATCTCAAAGGCTTCACTGCACTCAAAACATGTTATTCTCCAGATAAAATAGGGGCAGATGTTTCCTGTCCCCACATACTAGAATACGTAAAGTGAGGAGGAACACACTTCACCTCAAGAGATTTTCAGAAGAGCCTCCCAGAGAATAGAAACGCCTTCGTAAGAGGAGCAGGGCAAAGAGCTGGGGATTTTTTTGAGCACCAGAGCAGAGAAAAGGACTGGCAGGGAACCTGAGTGCTTACAGAAGCATATGCATCCACATTCCTCCACTGGAAGCAGGAGGACTAAATGGCCTCAATATGCACAACAGTCATCTCCGTACATCAAGGGACAGAGAGAGGCTAAAACACTGCACTCCTCTACAAAGGGATTTCTACACTGGCACATTGCACACACAGGGCAGTTCATCTGAATTTAGGCACGGTGGATGTCATCTTCTAGCATCTCACAGCCAGACAAAAGCCCCCCTCCCCCACTCTGATTCAATTTGCTCACACTCCTAATGTTGATTACACTCATTTAGATGAAGCATTTCTCTTCCAGTCTGGCAGCTCTTCCCGATATACTCTCCAGAGAGGGAAGTTTATGGACTAAATGACCAGCTTAGTGCTTTTGAAATAATCTGCTGGGCCAATGCTTGTCTGGTGTTTTGCAGCTATGATACAGAGAGGTAAAAAATGTTGAATAAAAAAGCCCCTCTGCTAGTGCTTAGGTCAAGTAATGTACAATGATCTGCTTATTTGCTGTACTTCTAATATTGAAAAACACTACTTGGGAAACAAAATGCTTTTTCTTTTGATGAAACATTTTTAAAATCCCATTTCCTGCATTCCTTTTTGAATCTTATTAGTTTTGCTCTAATGGGTGCTGCATTTTTAGACAGGACAGTGAACATGCAAACACACAGTGCCTATGCCGTATGGGCTTTGTGCAGCAGACAAGTGTACGTGGCAGTGATTTCATGAAATTTTTGTGGCTCAAATTGTTATCTCTAAGTAACAGATCTGTTATGGAGAGCTATCAGCTCAAAATGGAGCTATTTGGTTTCCAAACTGCAAATTAAGGTCAGTAAAATGGAACTGTGGCACCAGGAAATCCCTCTTCAATGATTATGAGTCATCTCGCATGCTCGTTCTTTTCCAAAGCTCATGCACGAATGTCCTAGATTGAAAAGCAAGATGTATTCTATTTGCCATCTGTATGGCAGTTTTTCCTTATTTCTTCCACAATCAATCCTCCCTCTGGGGAGACATCTGCTGATAATGGGCCATTGAGTGTCACTGCCTGGCTGATAAAAGTTGCAGCATCTCATTGTGAGATGCTCCACCCAGAGGGAGGAGCCAAGCATTCCTACCTGCATATAGTCTTGAGTTTCTGGAACACCAGCACAGCTTTTTCTGCACTGGATTTCCCAGAGGAACAGCTGCCTCTTCCACTGTCTCTTCAGAGGAAGACTGCACCCTTTTCTGCAGGGTCACTGCTCCAGCAGAACCACACCTGACACTCCAGGAGGACTGCAGCCACAATTCCAATGGGACTGCTGCCAACACCCTGTCCAACAGGGTGTCAGGTTGTATTCTGACTCTGTCAGTGTTGTTTTGGTTCACTGCATTGTTTATTTTATCTTTTTATTTTCTTCCCTAATAAAAAACTGTTATTCCTGCTCCCATATTTTTGCCTGAGAGCCCCCCTTAATTTCAAATTTATAACAATTCAGAAGCAAAGGGTCTACATTTTTTTTCCATTTCAGGAGAGGCTCCTGCCTTCCTTAGCAGACACCTGTCTTTCCAAACCTAGACAACGAAGAAATAGGTTTTTAAATAGAAATACAGAAAGGCCTCATACCAGTTTTAAAAGGATTCCCACTCTAAAATGCTTGAAAGACAAAGTGAGATTTTTGGCACTGCTGAATCCAAGCAGACTCGCAACTACTGGAAAGCAGCTATTCAGGTCAGTATTATATTGGTTTAAAGGGAAAATTAATACAAGCATTTTTGTTACCTAAAAATGTAATTAGGCCTCACCTACTTGCTATACATAATTTTGACTTGTTGTGCTTCTAAACTTTTGCTTATGGACCTTTGGGGCAGAGGGAGTTGACAGAAGTCACCATTGGTTTTTATGGACCTGATATTTGCAAGTTGAAGGGTTCACTAACTAATAAGCATATTTCGGCAAACAATGTAGCAAATATAGACATGGGAATTGGGGATAAATACTGTAGCAAGCCATGGTATCTCCAGTTATTTGCATCTCAGATCCATAAAGAGTTGTGCCTATGCTGAGCTTTTTATGATCCTGTTTTCTTTTGGAGCATTACTCATAATGTAAAAGTTAAAGTCTTCACTATAAAAAACAGACTAATAAAAACCAGAATTGCTCACTGAAGAAAAATATATGCTGGGCCATAGACACTTATGTTCTTAGTACTAAATCAGGGCATGATCCTGATCTCAGTGCCACATAAGGAAAATAGGCTTGAATTTGAAATAAAAGAAATTCATTTCTGGTCAATTTGAAGAAAAAAATTACTTATGACTAGGAATGCAGGAATGTCAGAGTACAGTGATTAATCAGATCGTATTTTACTTTTTTGAAAAATAAAACAAGTAATTGCTGTACAACCAGTGAAATCCTAGGCTCAAGTTAGTTAAACTCCCTATAATTGCAACTATATTTTCACCTGTGCCTCGTGGGCAGTGGGCTAAATGACCTGGGAGTTTTCCGAAGAAGAATCAAAAAATTCAGCATTAGTTGTCCCTCTGGTGGGTGCCTCTCCTGTTCCACTGATGGTGAGGAAAGCAGCAGCACACAAGAACCATCTGTGCATGGGCAGCCCTTCCCACCCCCGTGTTGCTTCCTCTGCCAGGAAAGCACTGACACAGGGCAGCTGGATTCATCTCCTGGAATCCTCCTTCCTTTGGACACCCACTGGTTGCTCTCCACTGGGTCACACACTGCTCTCTGCCCAGGGCTGCTCAATTCCTGTCTCCTCCAAGGCCTGTTTGCAGGTAACCCAAGCTCTCCCGTGAACAGTGGTTGGGCTGACTCTTAAACAAGATGCATTAGAAAAAAAAAGCCAAAAAGTATTATCTAGGCACTACAGCCCTGTAGCTGTTTTGGGGTTCACCCACCTGCAAAACTAAATGTGTCAGGTCTGAGCAGACACGGAGAGAAGATTTGGCTCACAAGGAGAAATATCACAAGAACAGTGTTAGCAACTCTGCCTATTTTAACAGCTTAGAAAGGCCATTTCATTCTTGTACCAGACTTCCACTGCTCTTCAGTACTGGTCAAGACATTTTATCTGATTATTCTTCTATGAGGCTTAATTTGTACAGCTGGCTATTTTTAAATGGCACATACTTATGCATGGCAAGAAGGGAAATTAAGGAAGAAAATTTTCCTGTAATGTTCCTTTCTATCTAGTGAATAGCCTCCACGTGTATTATTTTATTACAGATAATTCTAACAGGTAATTTAGCAGGTTGCACTGACATTGCATCCTGCCACTCCGGCAGACACAGCAGCCCAAATGCCCTGCCAACAGCTGGTGACAGCAGGATTTCTCCAGGGGGGAAGATCCATCCAATGGAGGGTGAGGAAAGACAAGCAGGAGCCCTCTGAGAAATCAGGAATCATCTGCCAGGCAAAGCCACTAAGAAAACAAAAAGGGAAGGCAACCAAGGATGAAGGGGAAGGCAAGGCCAGGCTGGGCAGCACCCACAGCCCTCCAGCAGAGGAGGGGACAAGGGGCAATGTATGACCTGCTGACAGTGCCCCCTCACATAACACAAACAGCCACAGTAAGTACAGGCTCTAAAAAGTTAGAGGGGAAAAAAGGTCTTCTATAACCACACCAAGAAATTATTACTTCTTCCACATCTGACAATTTTTTTGCACTGCATTATTGAAGGAGACATGCAAAGCAGCACAAGGAGCAAGGTCCCAAATTCATCCTATGGCTCTGTGCTTTCAGGCTTCCCTCTGAGTAGGAAGAGAAGGAGAAAATAATAAGTATAGATGCAGAGCCAGAGTAGGCACAGCAAAAAGCATCAATGAAGTATTGGGAAAAGCCCATCAGAAGGCAAACCTGGGAATCTGGATCACTTGGAAAGCTGAGGAGGATGGTGGTGGCTTTTTGAGCTTGTTCATTTGGCTTCCCAGATGAACTTTTTGATCTTCCGGTCATTAACTGAATCCTGAATTACCTTGCACAGTGTCAAGCTCTGGAGTTCAGCATTCTCACAGTAGACCCATAGAAAAGGCTTTGTTTGTCTAGTGAGTAAAAGACTTTGCATGTCAAGATGATGACTGAAAGAACATCAGACAGAAGCAGGGTGTTTGAATATGCATAGCCACTAAAATGAGCTATTTTTCCATTTTATCCCTGTGACAGGCTAAGGCCAACCCAACCATCTGGCTAAACCCAACACTGGAAACTATCTAGCAGTATAGGCATAGAATGGGAGGCCACACCCATCACCATCTGTGGTGTGTCTGCCAGAAAGGTGCAGGAGAACAATTTCACACAGGTAACACCCTCAGACAAACTGTAATTCACAGGTAGTGACATTTGACAGGTGATAGGTTTGGTGTCACCAGTCGGGGACATTGTTACTCCATGGACAAGAACAATGGCCCAAAGTGCACACCCCAAGGGCTGAAGGGCTCCCAGAAATTCAGCTCACTTCGTCCACAAGGGTCTAAGGATCACTCAAGATCAAAACAACCATTCTTCCAGGGGTGTGGGGCTGATGGTGAGTATCCTCAATCCCAGGAAGTCTCCTTGGGCAGCACCCCTGCCCCAAGGGAAGGGCTTCCCACCACAGACATCCTGCTCTCAGGAAAACCACATGAAAAGGGGGGCTATAACCTGGTCTGGTCAGGGCCTGTGGACATACATGGTAATGGTCCAGAAATTTCTCTGGACTGAGGCCTCGTATTACCTGGGGACCCTCTGTGTTGGCCAAGAGGTCCTGCCCTTCTCATCCCCCCCACAAAGGCAGGGTTGGGGTCATGCTGCACACGGTGCAGATATGGAGTGGGGCTGTGTGGAAAAAAAGTGAAAGGATGTGAAAGGGCATGAAAGGCTGGCAGCCACCTCAAACCAGCCAGGGAATGGGGTGGATTCCCCTGACACAACTTGTTGTACCACCAGCTACAGTGGAACCCAGAAGCTGTATTTCAGTGTTAGCCCAGAAATACAGAAGTTACAGTATATATTTCTACTACAGAGAATATTCTTTTGTAGGTTAAGATGGGCTTTTCATACACAGCTGTTCAAGAGAACCTTTTCTCTCCTTTCTGTCTGCAGCCTGAGCAAAAGGTGTAGCCGAGTTTCCTCACAGCATGGATAACAGCAGTGGTCCTGTTCTTCTCCTTACCTTGCTCCTGCTGCAGAACATGAGCAGCCCCGAAGTCTCCTCCCCTCCTGCTGGCTACGACATGGCAGAACCTCCAGCCCTGGGAGCTGGCCCCAGCAGGAACCACTCTCTGGTAGAATATGGGCTGAGGCCGGGGGAAATCGCAGCTGCCAGCGTGGTTTGGGGAGCGCTGTGGCTGATCTCTGTCTTGGGAAACTTCCTCGTTTGCTTAGTGATCCACAGGAGCAGGAGGACACAGTCCACCACCAACTACTTTGTGGTGTCCATGGCGTGTGCTGACCTCGTGAGCAGTGTGGGGAGCGCGCCCTTCCTGCTGCTGCAGCTGAGCTCCGGGCGGTGGATGCTGGGCAGCGGGGTGTGCCGGCTGGTCAGGTACATCCAGTACCTCACACCCGGGGTCCAGATCTACGTGCTCCTCGCCATCAGCGTGGATCGATTCTACACCATTGTCTACCCCCTGAGTTTCAAAGTGTCCAGGGGGAAAGCCAAAAAAATGATTTTGGCCTCCTGGCTCTGTGGTGCTCTGTTTGCGTCACCGGCCTGTTTTCTCTACAGCTCCAGCAGCGACCACCACTGCAACTTTTTTCTCCCCAGTTCTTGGCAAGGATCTGCCTACAGTATCATCCATCTCCTCTTGGTATTTACGATCCCATCCCTCTTCATTATCGTTTTTTACCAGAAAGTCATTAAATACATTTGGAGAATAGGCGGAGATGGAATGACTGTCAGGAGAACAACAAATATTGTTCCAAGAACAAAAGTGAAAACCATTAAGATGTTCTTAATGTTAAACTTGATGTTTCTCCTGTCCTGGCTGCCTTTCTTCATGGTACAGTTGTGGCACCCACAGGAAACAGACTACAGAAAGAGCTCCTTGCTTTTCCTGGCCATCACCTGGATCTCTTTCAGTTCCTCAGCCTCTAAGCCAACCCTCTATTCCATCTATAATGCAAACTTCAGGAGAGGGATGAAAGAAACTTTTTGCATGTCTGCCATGAAATGCTACAGAAGTAATGCATACACCATCACCACCAGTTCCAGGATAGCAAAAAAAAATCATGTTGGTATTGCAGATATTCCAGCTACAGCCAAAAGTGTCACCAAAGACTCCACCTATGATGCTTTTAACAGAGAAGCCAAGGAAAGAAAGCTTGCCTGGCCAATTCCATCCAATCCCCCAAATACGTTTGTTTAGTGGGCTGCATTGTTTTGAAAAGTTACTCTGTACTCCAAGAAGGAATTTTCTCTCCTTTGCAACCAATGTATAGCTACATATTTTTAACCTAGCTTTTTTTTTTTTTTTTTTTTTTTTGGGGGGGGGGGGAGGGGGCAGAAAAGAGATGTTTTATTTTATTAAATGCCTTGGGTTTGATGCATTTGTTCTGTTTCATTTCTGCTTTGGGAAAGTCCTCTCCCATAATCACAAGCAGTGCTTATCTGCAAAACAAGAGTCCTTCTCTATCTGTAGGGTGAAAAGGGAAAGAAAGAAAAACTGCTTGGTTTAATCCCTTTATAGGATGGTCCATGGTGCAAAAGCCTAAATCCACTCAAAGTCATCTAGGCTTGCTTCCACTATGTCCCTGCAGATGCACTGGGGTTGTCCATCCTGTTGAGATCCCACAGGTAAGATGTCCATATGGGGGCCCTATTGGCTTCAGCCTGAGCCCACTGGCCTCATCAGTGACAAAATTCCCACTGGCTCAGGAAGATCAGCATTGGGCCAGCACTGGATGCTTCTGCATCTTTGTCCTTGTGCCTCTCTGGAGGTCTCGTGGTCTAAGTTGCCCAGGAAAAATCCCTTTCTTGGTCTCACCTTCCCCAGTCTCTCAAGCTGCTTCTAGCCCCAGCCTGGTGCACCCACCCAGAGGTGGGCACAGCCAGGAAGAAGAGCTGCAGAGCAAAAGGAGCCATGTGCTGGGCACCCAGGGCCTCCTCAGCTCTGAAATTGGCTGCGTGTCCTGGTCTGTGCCCCCTCTGCTGAGGCACGGCTGCGGCACCTGCAGCGAAGAGTGGCCTTTTCCAAACAGGAGCAGGAACGCGAGCTCTGTAGTTCCACGCTGGCTTGACGTCTGCACTCTGGGAGTGGGGAATCCCTTTTGCTGAGAAATAATCCTACATGTCTGGTAAAAAACTTCCTTCCTCATCCTCTACAACACAAAGTAGAGTTGGAAGAACCCTCACTGACCACAGGAACACTTACATTATGTATTTCACAAATTCAGAAATCCCCATTAAATAAGGATCCGATATTTCTCATTAAAGCCACTAGCAAAAAGCTCCCATGAATTAGGAGATGAGAGGACCTTGAAAGTGAATCAAGACCAGTATTTTCTGTCTGGTTCATATTCTGACCTGGCTGTTTCTTGCTGAAACACTATCATATGCTTAGTTTGCCTTTGACATTTAATCGCCTCTGACACAGTAAAATCAGATCTAGGCTAAACAGGCAATTTTGCAACATTATTTTCAACTTGGGATTGGAGATTGAAACACAACAGTTGTTTTTTTTTGGTTAGTAGTTTTATTAAAGAAATAATAAAGGAACTGAATAGAATGAGCCCTGAGGTCACAGAAGACCAAGGTTCATGGTTACCCACCTCCTGCTAGGTGCCCAGAGGCACACAGGACACTTGTTTCTTCAAGTCTGCTGTGTTCCCCCCCCCCTTCAAAAGGTTTTTCACTACAGAAGGTTGCCAGGAAAAGTCCAGGATTGCCATGACACAACAGCTAGGGACACAATGTCCCCCAGCTGAAAGAGGTGGTAGTTCTGCACTGACATCATGGGCTCTAACCAGCCCTGCAACCATGAGTGAAGTTTGGAGGCTGGGTCTCTTAAACCACCTTTCCACATCAGTAAAATCCCAATCCCACTTGTATCAGAGTGAGCTTGGCTCTGCTTGCTGTGGCTTCTTTTAATCCAGACTACACTGGTAAAAACACAAGAGCAAGGAGAAAGCTTTCTCACTCCTTCCATGATTTTAGGACAGATGATGGACAGGTGGACAGGCAGGTTTAGGACAGATGGGTTTGGTAGCACCAATGCCAGGTACCTCCTGGTTTGCCAAGGTCCCAGAGGTGCCAGAGACAGGAGGCAGATCATGAATTATCTAAGCAAGAAATGGAAAATTCTGTAGGATTTGCCTGATCAATATAGACACAAAACAAACACAATAAACTCCCAGTCCACAAACACATCTCAAGCCCATCTACAAAGGGGAGGTTCTGGGAGAAAGCACTCCTCAGTCTCTTGCCCATCCATTCCTTAGATTTAAATGTTTCCTGTGTAAGAACATGATACAGTGCCAACTATTAGGCTTTTTTCTTTTCCATTAAGCAGACACACGTTAAGTAGAAATTACATCACTGCTGTTTATACCTGGTATTAAGTGGCTTGCCCTTGGGAATTCCTATTACAAATTGTCAAATTATGTCCCCTCCTTTTTATTTCAGCAGAAAGTTGGATTTTCAGTTAAGTATACTTTAAAAATTTCCAGCTGAGGGGCTGGGGCTAGTGAGAAGCAGAGACTCACTTCACTTGTACCAATTTTTCCACCAGCCTCACGGAGGTGACTCCAAAGTGGCTATCACTAATAATTGGACTTAAGGGTTTCCATATGCCCACTTAAGAATCCCCGGAGTTTTTTCAGCCTCCTCAACTCAACCCATTTAAATTCAGATTTAACTGACATTGATTTAGGAGTTGGTTTTCCAAGGTGCTGAACACACGCCGTCAATTGCAGCTGAAATTCCGAGTGTTCAGCCCTTCTCAATATCAGATCCTTCCTGTTTAAAAGAACAAAAAGCAGATTTGAAGTTTATTAAAGCCAGACCCATATGCTCAAAGGAAGGGTTATTAACTCCTTAAATTATTCTGTAAGTTAAGATGTCTTTATTAGTTGGCTCTTTTCAACTTAGCAAGTGTTGTGGAATAGGCCATTATAAATTACAGAAGCTTTATTTGAACTGGCTTCTAGTAAAACATAATACACCTACTGGAAGATTGTTGTATAAATGTCACCTCCTGATGAGCAGTCTGGACTAAACCACAGATTTTTTTCTACACTACTGCTAACACACACAAAGTCTTTAATTTGTTTCATTAAACTGGTCCCTGGATAATACTCAGAAGTGACAAAAATGGCAGTAATTCCTTTGTGTGCAGCATCTCAACCATTTTACACCAGCTCTCAATTTGGTCCTACATTTGCAGGGGAATAGAAAAAGAAAAAAATATTACACCACTAAATAATTAAATTAGTTCTTGTCTCATGCCTGGGCAGGCACAAGCTTTTTCTCCGCATGCACCAGTAAAAGGAAGAGATGCTTTTGGGGAAGAGGGATTGATCAAGGACTTGAATTTTTTTGAGGCCATGTAGAATTAGACAGCAGAAGCCACATACAGATGGATGCAAGTACCCACCTCTTTCCAAAGGCACTACAGCTCTTATCTTCAGCCCTGGAGATTTACCATCTCCACTTTACACATATTCCACAGAGTCCCTCCCCATAGTGATCCAAACATAGGAAGGAAAATTATTAAGAAATACCCAGAGTTAACAAGATTCCAGATTAGTCACCAGCTAGCTGTAAATGCAGCAGGACTAGCCCTGATTGCATTAACTCCATGCTGGGAGCTCATCTGCCCTCTCTGGCTTTTTGGAAACTCTGAAACAGCCCTTGCCACATTACTGACTTGGTCTTTCACACTCAGGGCATCTTTGTCAGAATCTTCATTCTTGGGCTTGTAGGGTTTTTTTTTCTGTAAGAGGGATGCTGAGGATGTGGCCCTCAGCACAACTGCATCTTTAAAGATCACTTCCTACACGTGTAACATGTTTACTGCCAGAAGAAATTCCTAACCAGGTAACAAATCACTGGAGACTGGTCTTTAAAGAAAATATTTAATGAAAAGTAACTCAAGTTCTATTTTGATTTGAAGGGCAGAAGAGGAGTCTGCAGGGGCCCGGGCTTCTAAATGCCACCTTATCCAGGAGAAACAATTGCTGCCAAGCACTGGCCCCCACACTTGGCTCTTTCTTGTAGCCTGATCTTACTACAGGAGAAACATTATCAGCTAAGCTTTCCCTGTCCCTTGCTACAATAAAATTGTGTCCTCAAAGGCTCTCAGTGCTCCTTGGAAGGCTCCTGACATCAGAAACAAAACTGGAGTGCACCAGTGTTGATCCTCCAGTCTTACCACCTCCATGCAGATCTTCCAACCAAACATAGCAGAAAAATGGCACACAGGGAAGAAATTAGCACTTAGAAGCATCCTTGTCAATCCCTGCACTTCTCTCTATCCCTTATAATTAACTTGAAATTAATACTTTATAAAATTCTCACTGATATCTGAAAACAGTTATACAGGGGAAAAGAAGTTTTAGAGTAATAAAGAAAATAATTTCAATCCATGCTTAACAGGTGATATTTAAAGTTATAGCTGGTGGCAGTATTTCCAACAGGCCAATGCTAAGCTCTATTAATAATAGGCACATTTGGTTTTTTTTGATGCCCTATTTCATGCAAAGGAGATGACTGAGAAAAGAAATACAAGGTGAATGCAAGCAATCACAAGAGGCCATTCATTATTCTGCCCACATTTTTTATGAATACATTCACAGAACTGCAACTGTGCTCATTCCACAAGTAGCTCAGGCAGAGGGATTAAATCAGACAACCTTTATAATTGTTCTCCAGCTGTCAGTCAGCCTTTTTTATCTGCCAGCATGTGTAGACAATATAAGTTCCATTAACACTGCCACTCATTTAGTGGCAATGGACTGAAATGATGACATTAAGTGGATACTGCCAAAAACAATAAAAGGGAAAAAAAAAAAGATTACATAAATCCAAAAAGTTGAAACAGGTAAAACTATTTATCTTTGGTTAATTGGCTGTTTCTCAAACACCCACAGCAAGCAACATTGGCTCCACTGGTGTACCAGTAATTAAAAAGCTAATTATTATTTTATTTCAGAAAGTGAGGAACCCTAAGAATGAAGTAATGAGAAGTGCAGCTTGCTGAAGTGAGAATAGTAACACTGTTGTCATCAAGAGATCCCTGCAGTACCATCACCTTGGGAAGGTTTGCACACAGACTTGTCACAAGAGTAATTAGCTAATTAGAAAGACATAAAATACCTCTTTCCCCTTTCACTATCTGAGATCCTAGATATGATTCTAGGTTTAAATGGAAAACTAACACTATTATATATATATATGTACTTACTTTGATGAAACCTTTTCTGGGCTATGTTCATGGGATAAATGACTTTGGGCCAAAATGTTTTAAATTAATCCCTCCCTTAACTCCACAGGCTGTTTCAGATATGTCAACCGAAATGAACTTGCCCTTTAATTTGAAATCACTGCTGAAAATGCTGAGCAACCTAGAATTGTACAGAAATACAAGTAAGAGAATCACCTAAATCCCAATGTTTCAAGTGCAAGAAGAATTATACTTTGCAGAACTGTTTCAATACATGCCCAGCATCTACTGAACAACATCACTGCTGTCTGCTACTGCCATCACCTTCCTCCTGACCATACAGCTCATCAGAATGCTTAAGCAAGCAAAAACCACTCTGGGGTGAGCAAGTACCAGCACTGCTTGTGCTAGGCTGAGAAACAAGAGGGTCCTGTGCTACAAAGGGTGATGCTATTATTCAGTACAGTGCAGAAGGGGTGTTTACACTGATGTCACAGAGCGTGAAATGCAGAAGGGGTGAGTCGGTGGGTGTGGTACACATGTGCAGAGGCACGAACTGCAGAGTAACTCAGGGTTACTCATACACAGTCCTTTGGAAAAGGAACCCTTGACAGCTTTTGAAAATAGCTGCCAGGCTACTTGGGAAAGAAAGGAGATTCACAGAATAGTCTTTTTCTGTACCAAAGAAGGAATGCATTCCAAAAAGGCAATTTCAAAGGGGAGAGGAAAGACAAAGCCCAGAAATGCAAAGCAGAAAACAAT
This sequence comes from Vidua macroura, assembly GCF_024509145.1. NCBI lineage: Eukaryota > Metazoa > Chordata > Aves > Passeriformes > Viduidae > Vidua > Vidua macroura. The sequence continues at coordinate 6,504,034 of NC_071575.1, forward strand.
GACCTAGCAACACGGCCAGGTCTGTGTTTGATAGGGAGCAGGAAAGGACTGTTCTCACATCAGCAGACACTCGGAGCATGCCACAGAAGGATGGCAAAGTTGGAGGACAATGCTGGAATGCACTGCCTCAGGAACACCCAGCATTGCTGTTGGCAGCACTGTTAAACTTGATCAAAATGTATTCTGAAAGTTGCCATGAGAAAGAAAGTATGGGAATAAGTCACCCTTCATGGGCTATTTCTATTCACACTGAACAGCCTGTCTCATGAAAACACACATTTAATAATCCACTTTTAGTCTTTTATTCACACATTTATTCAATCAGCTGCAGCACAGCTAGGAATGTCACCAATACCCACACAAACACATAGAGATCATACACAAGAATTGCTTCAAGCAGCAGTTAGTGCTAGTAGCATTGATTATGCCAGTTGTGAGATACAGGCTGACACATAAAAAAGCAGAGTTAATCTTGTACTAGTTCTGGAAGCAAAACTCCTGCCTCCCAAGTGCTTTTTATGGAGGAAAAAAAAAAAAACAAACTCAAAAGCAGTATAAGTTTTTTAGTTTATTTTTTTATGAAGTGTTGCTGAAAATCCTTAGTTGACCAATGACAGCATTTTCTAGTTGCAATTTAAAAATTGTTCAGAGCTCCATCCAACCTGATCTTGAACACCTCCAGGGATGGGGCATCCACAGCTTCTCTGGGCAATCTGTTATAGGCCTCACAGTAAAGATTTTTTTTCTTGATATCTAATCTAAACCCTCTCTGTCAGTTTGAAGCCATTGTCCCTTGTCCTGCCACTCCAGGCCCTTGTCAATAGTCCCTTCCCATCTTTCTTGCAGGTTCCCATCAGGCCCTGGAAGGCCATGATAGATCTACATACAAAAATCCTTACATTCCATAAATCAGCATCAGTTTGAATTTTAGTCCACTGATGTGCTATTCACTGTGGGACACCTCAGGTTTCACTGTGGATTAGAAGCTTATGTTTTCTCATACAAATTCCCAATGGAGTCATGTAAGAAATTAATTTAGTGACATAACTTTTGGAGAAATTAATGCTTAGTGACACAAAGAGCAGGAACTGACAAACTGGTATTTTGCCCTGCTTACCTCCAACAGGGATTTCTACATCAGCCCATCCTCTGTCACCCCTGCTGTAACTCTTGAGCACAATGAGGATGACTATGGTTCTTATTTCAGCTTTTCCTCTGATTTCTCTACATTTTGAGACTAGTCTCAAACATTTACTTCTTATATTAACAGTAATTTTATAGGTAGTTATTTATAGAGATTACAATTTCTTGGAAAGCAGCAAATTGAACTATGATCCCAAACCTTCTCCAGCTCTTCAGGAAAAACTAGATTCATTACTGATGTAGGTTAATCTTCACCCTAAAATGTAAAAGGGAAAGAAAATGAAAAACAGTCACAGGCACTCTCAAAGTTGGCTAGATTTCAGCTTTCAAGAAAGAGAAAAGCTTTTTGAAATTTGTCTACATTAAAATAAACCCCTGATATAAATTAAGATAGTATTTGAAAAGCACTTAACAGGATACTGATTCTTTGACAAACGCTTATTATCAGACTGTGAAAGCAGACTGTGATTACTTTTTTTTTTTACACATAATTACAAAATGTTCTCAATTAAGTGATGAGTCAATTAAATGTATCCCCTTCACTGCAGGATTCTCTGCATGCAGCACATATACAGCAAACAAAAAGGCAAGACCTACTGCACATTTTCCTTATGAAGCTGCCACTATCTGGTCCATCTTTGCATTACACTTCCCAAAAGGATTAGTGCAACTGTACAGTGCTTAGTCCATCATCATCCACTGAATTCAGTTTTACTACACTTAACCCTAACAGGAGTTCTGGTGTTGGTGTAAACACCAAATAGTACAGACTACAGCTATTTTAAGACTGTGGACAGTTTCCAAGAGATACTCACCTTTAGCTCGCCAAATGAGTCTGGATGAAGATTAGATTTCCATGGTAAGTGGGAAAATGAGGCATTTCCATGCTCATTTCCTTTCTTCAGTACTTGTGAGAGAGAACCAGCTGTGCTCACTCACTGGAGGAGAAACATGTGAAAGGCTGTACCCAGCCTACACAAAAAGAGGGTAAGACTATACCACCCTACATTATTTAGGGAACTAGATGAGACTCCTGACCAGAGGATTTGCCTGTATCACTCCTAGGAGCCACCCCAACAAGGATGAAGAGTATGAGCATCAGAACAGCAAACAAGCATGAACCACAAACACTGGCTGGTTTTCAAGGGGAACTGCTAAACTTCAAATTTCAAAATAAAGGACTCCCAGAAATCCAGCTAAGCCCAAAAATGTATAACACAGCATGACCTGCTACATGATGGAAGCCTCAGAACTTTAATGAATGATTGCTGCTGGGAATCCTACATTTTGTAATGGCCTACAGCATTTAGTGCAGATGGAAAAACTGCAGTTAGAGCTGTAAGTATGTGTGACAGATTTTTGCTTGCAGACAATTAAGGATGATGGAGGCAGTAACAGACCTTCTGTCCATCCGCATGAAGCACAAGAAACAAGAACATGGATACCACTATTTGTGCCTCAGAGCTGGGCCCAGGCTTGCCAAACACAGCCTTGTAATGTCAAGTGCTAAGCCAAGAAGCAGGAGCCACTATGACAAGGAACAGAAGAAACTGCTGCTCACCACAATGAGAAATTTCCACTCTCCATTTCCTCCAGAAAAGAAACGTTTCTGCAGAAAGGCTTCCTGTTTGGTATCACAGCATGTGAAACAAAGAGGGAAGAAAGCAAGCAGGGTGTTTCTGGTAAGATCAGAGCTGTGTTTGTCACATTACTGAGTGCTGGGCAGAGCTGTTCTGGTCACACATCATAACTGGTCTGCATGTTTTCTACATCCCTGACTCTGAAAGACACTTAAGCATCTGCAAAATGTTTGAAATATGTATCTAATACAAGACATGGTTTACATCTGAAAGTGGACTGTGTAAAACTAATTCTAACCCAAAATAATCCAGTACACTTCCAGTATGATCATGTTATAAAGTCCAGCCACAGTCTGATCATGTTATAAAGTCCAGCCACAAGGTTGGTAGACTATAGTTCTGAACATTTAGCTGAGGGTTTTTCCTCCTCCAGGAAATCCAGGAAAATGAGCAGGTAAGGATTCAACATCAACAAAAATCCCCAAACTTATGGGGTGGTTTCATCGCTATCTTTCAGGACAAATTGTAGTGCAGACCTTCAGATACAGAGGGTGGATGATGGGGATGGGCAGGATAGGACACAGACAACACAATATGAACTCTCATATCCTCCCCATCTCTACTTCAGTGTCACTTAACCTCTCTTAATAGTCTTGTGTGTCTGTGTAACATTTTTAGCAATTGCCGAGTACTTGGTTGCAGGGTCTAAAGAATAAACCTAAAACTATGTGTTAAGGTTCAATATATAGGTGCTTAGAATAAAATTCTGAAAACAACTGTGCTATATGCTGAAATACAGTACTTGATTATCTTCAGTGCTTTCACCCCATCCTGAACTGACACAATGCTAAACAGACCCAATTGGTTCAATAAAAAAAGGCAACACGCAGTCTAGCAAAGTCATTCATTGTAATATTTATTCTTTGAAACAATGCTGAAAATATAAGATTAAAAAATGTTCCATGCATTTCATAAAATACAGAGAAACACTGTCATAAACAAAACAGAATAAGCAAGCCAAACACCCTCTGAAAATCCCGGGAGCTCCACTCTCCACATTGGATGATATGAATACAAAAAGAATATCCAGGAGAAAGAGCAGTCTGAGGAAAGAGGCAGGTTATCTGTCAATAACTGGGATGAGTACGTATCTTGGTCATCAGCCCACAAGAGTTTTGCCATCACCTTTCTTACTACAAAACCAAACTGATTCAACTTGCTTTCCTTGCTACCAGTTCCTAGCAATGTCTTTGGCTGGGAAACCAGGATAGCATAGCAGAATTCACATTAAGTCGCTGTCCAGAGAGGTACTAGGGCCCAAAATGTAGGTAGGTATGGAAAGGTATCAGGGCACAGTAGGTGAGAGGGAATGGCAGCTGTTCTCCTGCTGGGAGCAGGCTGCAGGGACATGCCCTGACTGTCTTCCTAGGAGCACAGCGGGTAGAAAATGCACCTGCTGGAAGAAGTATGGGCAGAAGCAGTGCCCTAGGGTGATTTTATGATGCTTGTAGCCCCAGTTGTCTGTTCTGTTTATTCTGCACCTTTAAGACCAGTTCTGAGAGCAAAGGGCGGGAGAAGAAGCGCACAGTTTGTTTGCAGAAACTGCACTTGCTCCCGTGCATTGTCTCTCACGGACTGTGTTGTCTGCAGCATGGACAGCAGGACACAGCTCTCCTTTGCCTTTACTCAGCTTTTTTAGCTAGCTGAGGCAGAGAAGTTCCCCACACTGTGGTGTTTCTTTTTCTTGGAACTCATCAGCCCTGCTCTGGACTGAAAACCCAGAAAAACACTCACGCCTGTAGCCCACTGAGGCCCGGGATGCAGCATTTTCCAGCACAGGAGGAGAAGAGACTGAGTGAGCCGAGCCACACCCCACGGAAAGGACTTTCTGAATTTGCCATCTCTTCAGAACAGTGAGAGGTTTTATTGTTTAATATTATTCATTTATTTTAGGCTTGTGAATACTTTGCTTGTTAAATAAACAAACTTTTTCCACTTTTCTCCAAGGAAATCTTTTCTCCAAGGACATCAGTTGAGGAAGGGGCTGCTTGAATCTGCTTTCTAGAGGGACCCATTTGGAAGCTTCCTCCCAAATTTGCCCTAAACCAGGACAAGCAGAAAATTTATCTAGTACGTCTTTAAGAATCCCAGTCACACAAAAGACATGCTGCATTAAAGATGGATGACAAGAGCAACACCAGCATTTAGGTTACAAATGACATTGCTATAAATCTTACTGAAAGATCCAGCTCCTTCTCCTCAACCTACAATACTGGGTTTGGCTTTAGCAAAGCTGTTACGAGATCCTTCTCTTGCTTTTCTCTTACAGAACCTCCCACACTCCAACAACAGTTATCAACCACATAACCACCAAACACAAAGCCAGCCTAATTCTGGCCTCTGTTATAAAAGCAGCCCCACTCTTGTGCTGGGAATGCCCCAAAGCTGCCATAGCTGTATTTGGGGAGGGCAGCATAGCAAAAGGAAGAACAAGGCTCCACTTACACCAACACCTGCTGCTCCAAAAGCCCCATCCACAAGGCCCTAGGAACATCATAATCAAAGAATTTCATGTGGGGAGGAGCAAAGAGAAGAGAACAGACTGGGATCCTTTCCCCTGCACCTGGGGATGCATCCACTCTTCAGAACAGCATTCTTCCTCCTGCCAGCTCCCAAGCCACCTCTGCTGCAGTGTGGAAGGTTCTGCACCGGCCTCCTGAGAATGATGCACCAGGGGGAAAGATTGTTATGGTTGAAAAAGTGGTTTTCATGTTGATCTTTAAAAACATAAAGCTAGAAACTCCTATTTTTAAAAACAATTCAGTGAAGTGTAATTTAGCCTGTAGTACAAACTATTACAAAATTAGAAGTAAGATATAGAATTGCCCATGCTACACCTTAACTCTCTCCCTTTGTATATATATATATATATGTATCAGGAATATGACTTTATATCACACAGTCTTCTCACTTTCCAATTCCCAGAAGAAACCCATTCCTTTCCCTGCACAAGCACAAAGGAGTCAGAAAGAAAACTCCAGCATTTCTCTCTTGGAGTGCTTGCAGCTAGAATAATGTTTTCTTGATAAAGTTTCTCAAGTTCAATTATGTTTAATGTCCTCCATTTAGCTTGCATTAAAAAAACAGAAAATGCTGTAAGAAAATAAGGTCTACACAGGTCTCCACAGGCTTTGGTGAAACACAGAGAGTCTTTTAAAGAAACTGCCCAGCTTCCTCTATAGTGGAATTTCTGTGTTGTCCATGTAAACATTACACAGAGCCTTTGTACCACCCACTAAGCTCTGCTTCAATCAACTATTTCTGCCCAAAAGCACATCCTTATGTTTCTTCCTACACCACAGCCATCCTCCTACACCACAAAAGATGTAACAAAACAGGAATTAATCACAGGCTGGATACTTACAGGGATTGCTGCTGTTTGCATCTGTCTTTGCAGCCTTGGCAAGTTTGGTTGAGTTCTGCTGTGCTTTGCCTTGCTCCTCTCCAGTTAGCAGGGCTTTTATTTCCGAGGGGATTTTCCCTTGGTCCATGGCCATGCACCACTGCTTGTACTGAAATATGCAAACACATTAGGCCTTAGCAAACCGCCAGGATCACATTAGCACACAAAACAGGGCCGTAATCTTTACCTACCCCTATATTCATTTAAGGTCTGAATGTACTGAGCTGAAGCCTCTTACAAAACTGCAGAGCCCTAATGAGCTGAGCACGTGGCCATGGCCACATACCTGGCCTCAGCAAAGCCTCTTTCAGTCAATAAACTGCTACTCAGAGGCAGCACTAGACAGAATACTGTAATTATTAAACAACATGGAACACTCTGTGCAATTTCTCGCTGCTGGCATGCGAGAATACCGTTCCAGTTCATGGCCTATTAAAAACAAATATTTCACATGACTCTGGGGCTGATGGACTACTAAGAGGTCCTTTCCAATTGCGCAAGGCACAGTGGAAGCACATGTGCCTTATTCCTACTTCCCTCATCTTACATCCTTCATTGCCAAACCCTGAGGCACATCAAAAACCTGTGGACTGCTGGCTGGCTTTTCACCTGATCCTGCTGACTTGTAGTGATTAGCCCTGCCCATTCAAACAAACCTAAAGCCAGGTCAATGCAGTCTCCTCAGCACTGGTGACGTTTCAATGACACCACTGTGTCTGTATTTCCAGATGAAACATTCTCTTTGGTTAATGCTGGTGGTTTGGCCAAGACCCCCATCTGCCACATCTAGAACCACCTACACAGAGAGCATGCTGCAAGAATCCACCTCCCCAACAGAGAAGCAATGACACTCTGTGGATATATGTTTGCCCTTTGATATTCAACACCTCTTCCCACAATCTACCTCTGTCAAAGGCTTTTCAAAACCAGATATTTCAAAGACAACAGACTCAAATGTAATGGCACTTCCTTTGCTTGCTTCCAGTTCAGAACCAGCAGATAACTTGTGACATGAGTTTGTATTCTACACACCAAAGCAGGCAAACAGCTGGATGCATCTGATGTTTTGATACCTCCTGGCCAGCCAAATGCCACTGTCAGTCACTGTGGTCCTGAGAACAAGTGTTCATGAGGACAGGTCCCAGATAATACTGAGGGCTAGGTTAAATGATAGTTCCTTACCATTTCAAGCTCTTCTCTGAGAGCACAGATGGCTCGCTCTCTGCTTGAAACCAGCTCTTCCAAGTACTGGTACCTCAGCTTCTTCCTGGCTCTGCACTCTCTTGCACTCTGACGACTTCTTTCAAGTTTTGCCTTCAAGTCTATTTTGGCTGGTTTACGACCTCGTTTGCCTGGTTTCTTTACCTTGCCTCCAACCACCTGGAAAGGAAGGGCACAGTAAAGATCCTGTTCTGCAAAGGTAATGCTGGAACCACGTGACAGTAACTACCAGGAGTCTCAAGTATAAAATCTTGCATATACATGCTGGAACAACAGAGGAAATAAGAATGCTGAGCTCTGAAGTTTTCAGGACTCTTTCCAGTGGCTCTATTTCTCTCTCATACTGGGGACCCTAGAACTGAACACAATACTTCAGGTATCTATGAGGGTATCTGGTTATTGAGGAGGCATAATCAGCTTGTAGTGAAATTGCTTTCATATCACCAACAGCCCCTGCTCTAGCAGGTCTGGAAATACTATATGACAGAGATTAACACTTCAATTTAGAACAAAATATATATATATGTGTTTCTATCAATATAATGCAAAACTTAGTTTTGCTGCAGTCAACAGTTTCAGCCTACTCTAAATTCAGAATTATTCACTAGTGACCTGAGCTTCCTTGGGCAAGATTTCTTTCAAAGGAAGAAATTTTACTAAAATTTAGTAAAATTTAGATTTTACTAAACAGGGAACTCAGCCACACCGAGTCCTATCTCTGTTGCCTTTGCTCCAGCAGTCTATCACCACTCTGGCCATATTCACCTTCAAAACATTACTCCATAGCCTGGTGAGTCTCCTCACACCTCCTCACACAACCTGTCAGTGCTGAACTCTCCCTTTTCCTAATGTAGATCCCCCTTGCAGAAACTCTCTAGTTTCTTGCCCTATGGAATACAGGTTTTGCAATCACTTTCCCCTCTTCTTTTTTACAGGTCTGAGAGTTTCTCCTGCTACAAATAAATTTTTTTAAAAATTAAAATAAAAATTTTTAAAACCCAGTTTACTCTGTGTTTCCCCACTCAAATATTTTATTCTTAACATGGGGGCATGGCACAAGAAAATCTTAAATATGGTCATTGGGTAGTATCACCCAGTAAACATTACATCAGCCACACACCCCAGCTCCCATCTGAAGTGAGGATTTCTCTTTATTTGCATTCTGACCACAATGTTTGACCGGAGGGGGTGTGGAGAAATACACCTAACACACACACCTGCATACAAGAATTTCACTGCTGCCTTAGTATTTAATCATCTTGCACACAGACAGACTTTTTCTAATAGGCCGTGTTTAAAATATCAGAATTCATCATTTTAAAAAATGCACTTTTACTGAGAAAAGCTACAAAATAAGTAATTTTTAACATTCAAAGAAGTCACGTGTTCTGCAAGCTTATCAAGCTGCAATAAAAACAATAACATAGTGAACTGATGTGCCAGAATGAAGAGGGGAAAAAAGGATTATACAATTAAGCCTATTATTTCTTTGGAAAGTGAGTCAACAATCACATGCCAACATAATCCTACCCTCTCTGTATTGTCCCTCTGATTTATTCAGGAGTAGCTGCCTACCATGAGCAAATGAAAGAACAGAAAGTACTTAATGGACATCTATGATAATGAAACAAACACAATACATTCAGAAGAGCAAAAGAAAAAAAAAATGAAGCTCACAATCAGCAAGTTAAAGACTGCTTAGCACATGGCAAATGCATCCTGGATCCACCATTATCCATAAATTGCTTTCCCTTTGGTCACTCCAGAGAGCTTTCTACAGATAGGTGTGCCAACTGCTCTCCCTGCAAGGTATTTTGCCACTGCAGCAGCGCTGCACACAAGTTCCCTTAGGGCAGGAAAAAGGCTTGTACCTCTTCAACCATTCAACCACAGTTACCTGCCAACGCTCTAACCACCAGGACTATGGAGATAATGAAAAGCTTCCTTCCCTTTTGACTCCAAGCACTAACACCCTAATAATCTGCCCTCACACCATCCCCAAAGACTCATACTGTCTTCATGGCTCCTGGAGTTCACCACACAATTACACATCACCCTGCAAAGGCAGCAATCATAAGCAATTTCATCAAATCCTGCATCCTCGTCAGTTTTTCCTCACCAATATTTAGAAGCTCCTGCTGTAACCTTAAACAACCCAGCTGGGGAAAAAAAGGCCTGAGAAATCCTTTGCCCCCATACAGCATTACCATACCTCCCTGGCTTCTAGTCCTGTTTGCCTGCTCAGTTGCTATGTTGATGTGACAGAAAGAAGACAAAGCAGAAGTGATAGTTGATGCTGAACATGGCAACAGACCAAGCAAACATTTTTTGTCCCTTTGTATTCCTCTGCAGTTTATAAAGGGATGTGATCCATTAGCATTCAGCAGTTGAGATGTGGGTTTTTTTTCAGGAAGTCATATGCAATCAAGACTCAGAACAACATTAATCATAAAAATTTTCAGAGAAATATGAATACAATCATGCATTAGTTAGAGATCTGACCACGCTCCTATTTCAGTTCACTCAGACTTCAGAAAATAGAAGATCATAACTCTTTTCTCAGGCATATGGTGTGATTCTTGGGGTGTCCTGCACAGAGCCAGAGTTGGACATGATGATCCCAACTGGTCCCTTCCAACTCAGCCTATTCTGTGATTCCACAATTTCCTTTTAATACCCTACTTAGAGCATAATCACATTCTTGCCTCCCATCAGTGTTCAGGCACGAAGTTATTTGACCTGGAATTGGATATAGCTGCAATTACTTGACCTGACAGAGAAAATCCCTCAGACTTCTGGATTTCTTTATTAGAAGCATGCAGCAGATCTCTCCAAAATCCTTGCCAGAATGCACAGTAGAGAGGTCTTCCACAGGAAGGAGATGCACACATAACACAGCTGCACTGTATCAGCTCCTCACAACTCTGAGGAGCTGAGCCCCTCAGATAGAAGATTGGGGTAGAATCGGCCTCATCCTGACATCTGCAAGTTTGAATCAATTTAGCAGATTAAAGCAACAGTACCCCAGGCACTGCTCAGCACCACTGACCAGCACTGCTGATCACATTGACCAGGTCAGCAACTCCCAGAAGCTCTGAGCTCATTTACCAATAAACAAGCAGCTCCATCAACCAGTACTTAAGATCCATCTTATGCAGACTCTGCATTGCATTGGCAGCTGAAGGTATAGGTCTGCAGAACTTAATGCAAAATGGTGATCATCTACAGAATTTATATAAAACTATAAAAATTATTAGTAAGCAAAAAAAAACCCTAAGTGCTATGTTACAGTAGAGGGGGGAAGAATCTATTCCCACTTGCAAACATTTTTACAAAATCAGAAAGCAAATGCAGCCAGTCACAAGTCTCCTAATAAAGATGAAGTTTTCTGATCTTCCAATTCAAAGCATACCACTCACAGGAGCAGTACAAAAGCCAGCTAGAGAGCATGCTTGTTACTCCTCCATTTCATGACATTTTAGATGCCAAATACAATTCTTTTACTTTCACTGGCAGACAAAATGCATCCGATAATGATCCAAAAACTTAAGATACTATTTAGTGAGCAAACACAATCTAAGTCTTAAGCAGATGTGTCAACAGAAATTAATCCTAAAACTCTCACCATACAACGTGCTTCATATCTTAAGAATGCCATGTTCAGCACAGAAGCATAAAGAATACTGTCTGTCTTTGCTGCAACGTCTGTTTTAAAAAAGCATGAGCTAGGGATAAATATCAAGTTTTCATGAAGCGTTATGCAGGCAACCAGATGGGTAAGTTCAGGGCAGCAGTCACTCAGATGCCACCTTGCCACTCCACAGGTGACAGCCCTGCTCTTCCCCAAGGAAGGACTTACAGCCTCACACAGGAATTATGTCCACCACTGTGCCCTACACATTCTCTCAGTTCACACTAACAGAAACCAGGCACTTTTCTAAACCTGTCTCTGTTAGAACTCGGGCTCAGGGATGGTCAGCTACCATGTGTATCCTCCCAGCCCACTGTAACTATGAAATAAAACTGTTCTAGCTGGTTTAGAGGCTTTAATCTCCTCCATTTTAGTCACTCCTTGCAAATATGAGCATCTGAGCAATGCTGAGCAGGAGTTTCTTAAAACATTTAATGATTTGAAATTGCTCCTATCCAACTATAACCAAAGCTGTTAAGGTTTTATATTTCCAAGCAAGCAGTAATGAGAATGCTTTATGTCTGGACATTATAATAAATGGATAGTAGGATGTTAGTTGTTAGTTCTCACGAATGCTGAATGTATGTTATAAGGATGAAAGAAGAACTGGTGAGATATATATATATATATATAAATAAATATATATATATATATATATTTATATATGAGTTTTGTAATGTTGAAAGTTGATCTCCAACCATTGGGAATGCTGAAGCACGAAGAACTGCACACTCCAAGAGGCAGAAAGAGGAGCTGAGTCAGAGGAGTGACATGTGTGCAAGTGTGAGGAGGGCTGGCTTACCAACAGCATATGTATAGTTGTTAGGGGTGTGGCTGTACTGTGGTGTCTCCACAGTAGCTCTGTCCCTGCTGTGGCATTCAGAGCATTACCCAGAGCTGACTCCAGGGAAATCTCTCTCTCCCTGATCCCCATGAGCCCCACCAGTGAGGGTCAGAGGCTATAAGACAGCTCATGGCCAAAGAACCCCCCAAATTCTGTATTTCAAACACAAGATTTCACACCTGGCTTGCTCCCAACACCCCCTCCAAGGGACATCTGCTTCCCCATAATTATGACCACATAGGACTGAGTATTTGATGTCTCACAGCCAGGCTGTGTGGAAAGAAACCCAGCTCCTTGGGTTGAGAGCCTTCCCCTGCTGGAACACCAAGTGTTCCCTTGAAAAGGAAAGCTGAACACCAGAGCAAGAAATCAATGGTTGCTGGATCCACAAATATATTAATATCTTTTATGTACAAGTCAAGAATATTTGTAATAAAAGACAGCAACCCCAACCTTTTTTGGTGGTGGTCTGGTTTTTGTTTGCTTGTTTTTAACTTCACTGGAATAACAAAAGTGACGTTGCAAACTTTTGTTTCTCGTTTCTAGCCGTAAACTGAAAAGTTAATTACCGAAGTAAGTCTTGTCAGTGTCCCCTATAAAAACTCTGTAATTAATACAAAAGATTGCCGTTAGCTGTATAAAATTGTATTTTAATGTTGACTAACAAGAGTTATCAACTTCTTACCCTAGTCCTTATTCTCTCCTTCCCAACGCATATAACAAATACATAACACGTTACATGTAGTCTTATAAACTAACCAAGAAATTTCACCTATAAAGGCTGAAACCACCCTAAGAGAGCTTCTCCTTTTTCCTTTGTCCAAATACTTCAGAGATGCACAACTGATGTTTTAACATGAACTAATTGCAAGCAACAGCTACATCACTAAATTCTTTCCCTTCCACACCCAATAGCTCAAATCACAGCAAGAAGTGAGGCTAGTACCTGAACAATCCCTAGGTTAAAATCAGTTATATAGAAGAAAAGAAGGCCATGTTTTGGGGTTCTTTGGGTTTTTTGTTTGTTTGTTTGTGGTTTTGTTTGGGTTTTTTGTTTGTTTGGGGGTTTTTTTATTTGGGTTTTTTTTTATTTGTTTGTTTTTTGGGGTTTTGGGGGTTTTTTTGGGGTGTGTGTGTGAATAATTTAAGAACATCCTTCTGAAATTAAACATGAAATTTTTCTAGATCTGATGTTAAGATATTCTACCTCTCCCTTTATTTCTTGTTATTTCCTTCCAATTTTGAGGAATATGTTGACAAGAACCATTCTTCTAATGCCCTCTTAAACCAGATAAGGCTAAATTAAAGTGCTCTATGAATTAGGGAAAACTTTTCAGCCTGCAAGCTCAGTTCTAAATTCTCTGTGTCACATAGATGAAAGCAAACACTGAACTTGGCTGCAGGCTGTTATAGAATGGTCACTACACTACCAACACAATTTAGTTGATTGAGTTTTTGCAGGGAAAGTCCTTGCACAGGCCAAACCCTTCAGCAAGGAGGAAAGCATGACTCAGTGGAATTTTTAGGAGATCTCAAGGACATGCTGACTCCAGTGTAACCACAGTGGCCATAAAATGAGGTATAAATAGTGCTTGCCTCATCCTGACACAGCAAACTGCAATGGGAAGAGCCCTCCTAAGGGAAATGGCATCCCTTGAATGGAGTCACCAAACCCTCAAGGTGACCTGCAGCCTCACAAACTACAAAAACCGTGAAGACAGCAAGAAGAGTGAATTCCACTCTGTTGGTTTTTCCTAGTCAACTCAACATCAATGTAAAAAAGAAAAAAAAAAAAAAAACCAAAGATTTGACTAACTGACTGGGTAAATAGATTTACTTTATTTAGTAAATGTGTCAAAAAATGTTTCAGGGAAAAAAAAAAAAAGGCATACTATCATGACTCCACATGACACAATGGTAGACCAAAAATTATTTTTAAATTAAAATCTGGAAGCTGGGTAGTACAAAGAGCCTAAGTCAGACAGAGAAGAACACAAAAAGAAATAACAATCAGGTAATGCTCATGAACTATATACGCCTCCAGAACTAAATCTTCTGGATCTTCTAAACTACCGCCCCAATTACACAAACTTTCATGCAGTTCCCAGAGTTGTGAGACATCAGTGATGCAGATTTCCCCCAACCTCCTTCACAGCTGTCAGACAAGGCCAAAATAAAATAAAATAAAATAAAATAAAATAAAATAAAATAAAATAGTATACATGTTAAAATAGCAGATCACCATAAAACTTTCACAGCCTTCCAATCCACTCTGTGAGTTGTGGACTGCCAAATTACTGATCGCTTCTACATTTCTTTATTCCATAAGAAATCGCGTCAAGCATTTTTCTCCCTTTTGAATTAAAGGGGATCTTCATAGGCTGCGTAATTTTGTTTTAGTAAAATCCCAGCGGTGTCTCCAGCACGACGCCCAGGATAACCCATAACCAGCACTCCAGGGAGCTGAAGAACCCAGCCTCAGCTGAGAGTCCGAGCTGCACAGCGCTGCAGCGAGCAGACACGGCTGCTGCTTTGGGGGCACCCCGCTACAAGCAGCGGGAAGAGCCCTTCCTTGGGCACCTTCTCTGCTCAGCTGGAAGCCCCACACCTTCAGGGATGCCACTGTGCTGCTCTCATGAGATTCTTCCAGTGCTGGAAGAATCCAAGTTCCAGCACCCAATACAAGGCTGCGACCCACGCTGCTGCCCTCGCACCTGGCCGTTTGTGCTGCTATTTATCTAATCAATTCAGGGTGCTGGTGGGAGCATGAGCCACTGCAGCACACCACTGGTGGTATCCAGCCTTTGGCCCATGCCTGGAGGTTTAAGGAAACGCCAGAAGCAGCACCGAAGCGCTGCAAACAAGAACTAAGGGGGCAACCTTTCTTTCCTGGCAGCTGCAGCAAGCAGATCCTTTCAAGAGCAGATTTCAGAAGGCCGAGAGCCTCACCGGCTGCCCTCGGCTCCAGCTCCCGGGCGGGCCCTGCAGGCCCTTACCTTGCTGTCATCCATGTGTGCCACCAGCCCCGATCCACCTCGCCGCAGCCCCTGCACGAGGAGCAGGCGGAGCCGCCCGCAGCCCGGCAGACACGGGCGCTCACAGAGCCTCAGGGCCGACCGCGGCCGCCGCCATCGCCCGCCGCCATGTTTGTTTACAGACGAGGGCAGCGGTAGCGCCAGCAGAGCGGTGCACGCTGGGAAGCACAGTCTTGTTCGGCTCCGTCGCTATTGGCCGCCGCCCTGACGGGGACGGAAAAAACTACAACTCCCATCGGGCGCAGCAGAGGAGTGGCGCGGCGATTGGTCCTCGCCTCGCCGATCGGGCGAACTACATTTCCCAGGAGGCTCCGGGCGCTCCCCCGCCTCACTGCAACAGCTGAATTTGTTGTTTTGTTGGTGTTTTTTGCGTTTGTGTGTTCGTTTGTTTGTTTTTTCTCTAATTTTCTCTATGCTCCCACCATTCCACGACTGTTCTGCTGCAACCGCAATGGTTCCAGAAAGATGACCAGGGGCTGGTGGGGCCAGGGCTGCTGGCTCCGACCCTAGCACGGGCTGTCTCGAGCTGGATGAAAAAAAAACCCCAAACCAATAAAACTACAAAATTTTCTGCTGTTTTTTGCCTTGCATTGCCCTAAGAGTTCCTGAAGACAGTGCCGAATTTTCTAGGCCACCTGGACACTACTGAGCTCCCCCAAGCCTGGAGCAGCATTCCTTGAAATCCTTTGAGAATCGCCAGTTCCCTCCCGTTTTCATGTGGACGCAGGGCACTGGTCTAATGTTGAGTGCTTGATGTAAAGCCAGGCCATCGTCCTGTGTCTGTGCCTCGAAATGAGGCCTGTGCTTGCTGGAAAGACACAGGTACCCCAGTACAAAATTCTCTTAAGCACGGCCCACGTTTCAAGCTGGCGGTGAAACCTGAAGCTTGGTGTGTTTCATGTTGCTGCATGTTTCTTTTTATTCATGCAGCTCTATTCGCAGGAGTTTCCCATGACTTAATCTCTTTTACATGCAATTGTTAGGGCTGAAGGCTTTGTCATGGGATTTTCCCCCTGAATCAGAGACCTTCCTCTTGGAGGGATGTGCTTGCAAGACGGCAGGGACAAAGCACTTTCTGAAGCGCTTTTTTTTTTTCCCTCTATAAGCTTATATGCTTCTCAGTTGTCAAAGACAGGGCAGTTTGCACACTGCTTCCTATTTGCTTGTCCAAAAACAGTGAATCAGTTCTGGCAACTCTCCCTTGAAATAATAGCAGTAAAAAAGCAAGGATGATCAAAGTGTCAAACAAGAGGCATCAGCTAATAAAGTGGAAGGAATAGCTT
Organism: Vidua macroura; assembly: GCF_024509145.1. NCBI lineage: Eukaryota > Metazoa > Chordata > Aves > Passeriformes > Viduidae > Vidua > Vidua macroura. The sequence continues at coordinate 6,520,294 of NC_071575.1, forward strand.
GCTATGAGCTTGTCTCCTGTGATCCCACCCCCATCGTTACCTTCAAATTCTTCCAGAAGGTGGTGAGGCGCCTCCTACTGCTTTTGGCACTATCCTCGGGCCATAAAGCTGGCTTTAAAAGCCAGCTGGGGGTTTCCCCGGTGAAGGGAAATATTGAGTGGCAAAGAGCCAACATAGCTCACTTAGGCAACTCTCTGTTGCAACATGAGTGGAGGAAGGAGATTAGACAAAGCCCTGCTGCTGATTCAGAAAGGCCAGAATCCTTTTAACCAGCAAATTAAAGTTATAGCTGCATCTTTTCTTCCCACTAGATTGCTCCACACTACCCATCCTGCTTTATATCACATAAGAACAGCTCCCAGCTTCTGACCAGAATAAAGCACAAGTTCCCAGCCTCAGCACTTAAGGGCTTCTGTATGTTAGCAGGGAACAACTCAAACTATGCGTTGCAGTCTGATTTTCCACTCTGGCTCTGCTGTCCTCCTGGGTGAATTGGGACATGCGAGTTGAGTGGGAGTCTGTCAGAAAGAACAATTGAGAATGGAACTGGGTATTATTTATATATATATGCACATACAGAGAGAGGATAAGATTATGACATTTGAAACTGATTTTAACTGTTTAAACATTTAAACCATTGTGATGTACACCAAGGAAATCCTACCTTGTATTACATTCAGTGTCACAAATTGTTTTGTGCAATAACTATTGGCAGGTCCCTGATTAAATTAGTAATATTTGTTAAAAGAAGGGTTGTGCTTCTGAGATCCAGAGAGTCTTTGAAGAAGATAAATAAAGTGAGTTCAGCAATCAGGCAATAGCTTAAAAATCATTGCTTATGTCAGTGTGACTAAAAAAAGATATAATTCACAGGGTGATTTTGCACCATGTGCTCGTATTTCAACACATCCCAACAGGGTGTTTATTCTCCCTAGATCTGTAAATGTGTTAATTCAGGCAATTCAAAATCTGTTCCTCTGAAATCCTGCCTGAAATAAAAATAAATCTTGCAATCTTTTGGTATCAAGCATTTTGCTGAAATTGCTCCACTGTACATTCGTGGAGTCTTTAGAGATTCAGGGCCTTTCAGATGAGTTCATTTGTGGATGTGCAAGCAAAGACAAAGCTGAGATATTCTCTTGTTTGTTTTCCAAATGTACTGAGATGTTAACTGCTTTAATAGAGATGCTAACTATTTGCCACGGGGCAAAGATGGTGCAAGAACAGCCTGTCTTCCAATCCCTTGGGGTTTGGGTTTTTTTTTTTTTTTTGTGGAACTGATAGAGAAATTGCATTTTTCTGCATCCTTTATTATGATACCCAAGAAATGTTTCTGGAAATAGAAGAAATTCTGTCTTTCAATTTGTAGACTCTGTTCACACTGAGAGGAAACCTTTAACTTGTCATTTAAACCCACCAGTTAAAGCATTTGTCACCGAGGAGTGATCCATAAAAAGTTTATTTACCTAATATTCTATATCTTATTGTTGTTTATATAACTAGGATAAAAGTATACCAGTTTGTTGTTGGTTTGTTGGTTTTTTTCTTCCATTAGAGAAATCAGCTGTATATGCTAAAGTCCTGGTGAACACATGAACAGCACATGCTCACAAGTACAGTGACTGATCACCTCATTGGTATGATTAAAAGAAATTCTGTTTCAAACAAATGTTCTTTGAAAGTCGGTTTTTAAAACCTAATCAGTGTTTGAGCAAAGCACAGCACATTGGAAGCCTGATCTGCAACTACTTCCTATACACTCTATAATTAAATGTTGGTAAGGGGGTTACTCTCGTATTTGCTAAATTCTACTTTGTGGCAAGATGAGTGCCTTCTGTAGTTGCAAATGTGTCAAGTCACATCTACAAGGGGAGTTCTTCCTGTTTAGCCATTGCAAATGTACTGCTCAAGTAAAATGGACTTGAAATAAGATAATTGGAATAATCAGTTCTTGTCCTGTGCATACACACAGGCAGAAAAGTTACTGCTTTATCTAGCCAGAGTAACTTTCCCACATAAGCAAAATCTTGAGACAGTGCTCATGATACTTTTATATTGCTGAAGAGTATCTGTAAATTAAAATATTGCATGCAAATGTTTATGCTGCAGTTGGAAAGGAGCTACTTCATATTTTCTAGCTTGTGGAAGGGAGAAAAAGTTAAATGATCCTACACTTCATACCTATGACTGGTAGTTCCAAATATGATCAGAGGGGAAAACCAGAAATGGTTCAAAAGTCATTTGATTAACATGGATTTCATACAAAATTTAAACTAAATATAAGAAACTGAGAGCCAAGGATCAAGACAAACAAATCACTGATTAAGAAAATGACAAAGAGTGGGTGGAAGTTCAGCAAGGTGTGCAAGTGAGTAAAATTTAACCTTGTTCTGAAACAACAAACAAACAGAACAGCACAATATGCCACATTCAGGAATGTGAGAGCCATGTTGTATCTGGCACTTGAACAACAGAGAATTATTGCTGCTGATATGGTAATTGCAGAGGTACAGAAAAAAAGTGGGTGGATCATGTGAAATTCATGAAATACTTGAGGTGAACTTACAGCAGGATTAGTCTTTTAATTGTGTACATTGATCTCTATGCACAACTGGTTTACTAAAAAGGCATATTGTTCATTCTCAAGAGGTTTAAAAATCCACTTCAGCTCAGTGGCTTTTTTTTTTTTGGTTTTTAAAATATTTTGCAACATGTTACTCCCCTTTGCCTACGCAAACAAATATGTCTGCATATGCATACCTACTAGAGCCAGTCAAAACTGCTGTCAGTCGCTGGCTTTTCTGGTAAGAGCATTTATGGTTGCTTTCCACAAGACAGAAAATAATTTTAAACACTTTTGTCCAGCACCAGATTCTGTGGCATGGGCTGTGCTCACATTCTAAACATTTACTAATCTAAGTCTGATACTGTTGTCTTGTCCAAGGGCATAAACAAGGTTTCTGCACAGCCCGAGCAAAAACTGAAGGACTTGCATGGCAAACTGGATCTCTGCACTGTAACTGGGTTAGAGAACTTCCATGATGACCTTGACTACTGTCAGAAATGCCATTGTCCCTTATGTGAAGGGTTGGGGCATCACATACAGCACTTTGCCCTGGTCTGCACTGCTCACTCCATCTCAAGTCAGCATCATACCTGCTAACTCCTGGCTTGCAACTGTGTTTAAGTGTATTGGAATTCCTGTGTCGCTGCAGCTGCCCATGAACCTTGTATTTGTGTTTAATGAGGTTTGTATTTAATGAGACTGCTCATGTGAATAGGAGTTACAGGATCAAATCTGCACCGCAAAAAGTGTTACATTAATTTGGTATAAGTGTAGATGAAGGATACACTCCTGGACAACACACACTAATTCACAGGGAATTTCACTGCAACAGGGAAAATACACAGCAGGTACCTGGAAGGTGACAGGCTGCCTGCCTCACCCATCCATATCCATGCAGGGGAAATAAAAGTGGGTTGTTTCAGAAATACACTGAAAAAAACACTGTTACCCCTTAACCTGTTGTCAGCTCCCTTCTTCATGGCTCCCAAAATGTTCCTGACATGTCCCAGCGTTCCCATTCCACCAATATCCCCTGGAAAAAAATCCACCATATTTTCCCTTCCTTTGGAGAGAGCTGGGGCTGTTCAGCCTGGAGAAGAGAAGGCTCCAGGTAGATGAGAAGAGAAGAACAGTAACAGGTAACACCTTTTTGGGGCTAGCACAGTTTGACTCACATGGCTAGGTTGGTTTTAGAGACTATTACTTTTAAGGATGTATTTTGAAAAATAGCCTGATAAAAGTTTGCATTTTACTTCACTGAGCTTGCAAAAATTTGCCTATCAGGTGGGTCAGGTACAACCTACTAAAAAAGTGCAGATAATCTTGAATTTCTTTTTCTACTTTTACACAACCTGATGCTTTGTCAGATTCCTTGAAAAGTACTGCTGACACCTAAATAATGAATGTAAATACCTTCTCTCTTGGCAATTCAAAGCAAATTGGAATGGCTTCTCAGGTATTTGGAGTAATTTAGGTAACAACTAAAATGAGAGACTCAGAAGTTCTGTTAAACTCCTCAGTCAGGCATAATGCCTCAAACTCAGCTCACTTTGATCTTGGCATCACTGGAAGAAATGGCATTTAAATTTGCAAGTCAGACTGCTGATAGTTCTCAAACTATCATATCAAAAATCTAACAACCAAGAAGATTGACTACAAATGCACATAAATATCTAGTTTTTTCATCCACATGCACATATTGTACACAAAACAATTGTAAGCTCCAAACGATCTCTGACTTTAAAACATAACTGATTTGTGGCAACTGTTTGAAGATTTGGAGGATTAGCTGTAATTATAAGATCAAAATTAGAAAATATTGACTAGTTTGCAAAAAGCATTTCAGTACAAGATCGGGGCAGGGGTGGGGTGGGTGTGTATTTATTTCCCCTATGTCTAAAAGGACCATAATAAAAACCCACACACTGAATTCTTATTCTTTCTTTTGAATTTTACCAGACTGCTAAACAAATGTCAGACAAGATTCATCCAAGAGAAGAAGGAAACAGACTCTGTGAAACAGTAGCACTGAAATCAATGTGTCTGGTTTTTAAGCAAGTGGTCTGTTTTGAACTTCTACTTCATGATTTCCTGTTAGAATTTGCGACTGGGGACTATATTGTCCCTCCAGAACTAAAAACTAAGACTAGTGTTTTAGAAACTATACAAAATATGTATTTAGAAACTATACAAAATATGATGTATTTGTAACACCAGACCATATGATGATATGGTGTGGTGTTACAAACCAGTCCTGGTCAGGCTGCGCAGGGCGGTTCTGCGGTGCAGCAGAAGCCCCTTTCCTGCACTGTGTCCAGCAGTTCTGCTGTCAGACACAGGAGTAGTGGACATTAAAGCTTTATCAATTCCTGAATGGCTCCCCCTCCCCATGAGAGACTATTCCTGGCTTTTACCTACTGGGGCATATCTCTACAAAAGTGCTAAATGCTGCTATGAGGTAATTCAGGGGTAGTAAACCCAGAGCAAACAGAGCTTTCATCCTCTCCAGAATCCCTTGAGATCCACAGCTATGTGTTTACAGATAGAATATTCAGGAGTTTTCTCCAAGTATTTTCCACAATTGTAAGGCCCAGGTTAAGCTGCAGGAGAAAGCCTGACATACATATGTAGTGCTGATGCCCATGTTAGGTCCTGCTTGGTTTCAAAGGCATTTCCAGGAGCTGATTTAAAACATTTACATCAGTGTGCTGCTCAAATCACTGAAACTTAGAGGTAAGGAGCTAATTATAGATGCTGTGAGCAGACCCTCTGGTAGTCATTTCATAGAACTGAATGATGTCATGCCACAGAATAGCTTTGCAATCAGTTCGACAGGTGTTTCGCAAAAAGAAATGCAGGTGGGGGATTTGCATGGGTGTTTGTTACAGATATTTATTGGTTTGTACCATCTCCAGTTCTTCACACAAATGAGCTGTTTATTAACTAACTGTTACAATGCCAGGTATAAACATTAACCAAGGAAGTGATGAATTTATACAGAGATTGACAGCTGTTTGCTAAATGTTCTGTTTGATTGCATATCTAGAGGCCTTAGCTCTCTTGTGACTTGTCTTACGGAAAGAAGCATCAGCTTCAGAGCACTGTAAACTTCCTTCAGTGCCATCACCCCCTTCACACTACCTCTGCCTTTGTTAACATCCTTTAAATGTCTAGCTGTGTCGGGGAAAGACCTTATCACTGAATCTGTATTGAGACTGCTATGGAAAATTTTCCCTTGACAGTGTCAGAAATGTTATTCAGAGTCACTCAAATAGCTAGAGCATTCATAAATGGAATACAACTAACCCTTTTCCCCCTTTGAGGTGTTCAGCAGACAGGTGGCAACCCAACTGCTGAGAAATTCCTAAGTATTTATATCCTTTAACTCTCAAATGATATGAACAAGTAATAGGAAATGTCATACACTGGGTATATCAGCAATGTCCCCAATAACCAATCATCCAAAATAAACTGGATTATTATGTCTCTTTGTATTATATTGTGTACTGAAAGAGCAAGTTTGATTCTTATTGGCTCTGCTCCATGAGGATACCACCAAGATGCAATTGCCTGCCTTCTGGTGCCAGCATTTGACTCCCACTTAGACATAATTTTTAACTGAGTATAGAAGCTGTGAGGTGGCACAGATCCACACCTGAAAAATGAGATCTTAAGTTGCTCTAAACCAGTGATTAGACCCAGCATGTTTTAGAGACAACTGGGATTTTCAAAATGAAGTCAAAACAAAACAAATTATTTTTTAATTCCTGGTTTCAAGAAAGAATGGTTTATTCACAACTTAGGTTGGTGACTGATGTCCTACACATCAATTCAAAGAATGAGTCTGGAATTTGTGACTTACACTGGCGGTCCCGTCTGCCTCAATTCCTGATGATCTTTCATCAGTTTTGGCAGCAGACTACTGCTTTTAATGGATGGGTCACAGGGCATCCTGTGAGACAGGAAATCACAGGGAATCCCAGAAAAGTGCCGCTGTGTCTATTCCTGGAACAACTCACTGCTAATATAGAAAAAAACTCTGAGCAAAGAACATGTAGTGCCAGACAGGTTGTACTCACTACCAGTGTGGTACAGATTTTCACTGGGTAGATACAATCTTTGCAGGCAAGTACCCTGAGGCAAATTTATCTGCAACACATGTATTTGGTGGGTACTGTGGGGTAATACATGATCTGTTCAGCACCTCTCAGGTCCAAATTCCTCGTGCCAGACAATTTACAGGATGGTTTGCCCTCCTCTCTGAACACAATGTGGATTCTATAGCTGTGTTCCCATCAAAATACATTGAAGTCCCATTAGGAAGCACGTACTTACTGAAAAGTCTGATAGAAAGCCAAGAGTCTCAAACTACTTGAGCATACCAGTGTAAACTACTGAAAAAAAAACAGGTGCCTTATGGATTGCAGAAAAGACAGATGTCCCTGAATCTGTAGTGCTGGCAGTCTGTATAAATAAATGAAAAAAATTATTAAAGTTAAATATTATTTTAAAATTATAAAGCTCCTTGGCATAACAATAATTCATAAAACATTCAGATGGCTTTGTTTCTTAATCTTTGTATGTTTTGGCTTATACATGTCACAATCTGGCTGCACAACAGAGAAGAAATTAATACAATACAGCCCTTCTGCACCACTCTAGAAGTGTTGAGAAACATTTAACTGGAAGTAAATATACCCTGTGCAGCTACAGTGTCAACTTATGAACAGCTATGGAAAGTAAGGTATGTAACTCAGAATAAGACTCTGGGATTTTTTGAAAATATATTTGCTTTTCCATTTGTTACTAGGAATTTTGGTAGTGTTGTTGTTATTGAAGGATTTTATACCATCATTCCTTAAATTACATATATATGGCATTGACTCATTTTAGTCCCGGGCTTTTTTCACACCTTTACCAATGTAAAAAGGCCTCCCTATGGATGTAAATGTGATTTGCTAGCATAAAAATATCCAATTGCTAAGCACAACAACAACTTTTATCTGTCCTATAAAATCCACAAGCCTTAGTGCATCACAGGCATGCCCCAGAGAGGCAAAGCAGAGACAGGATCTGAGTATGTTTTTAACACCCACTGAGATCAGTCAGATAAAATACATTGTGTATTATTGAATGATTATTGCAGTCTCTTTAACATAAAGTTAAGCTTGCTTGTAAACTTTAATTGTGTACATGTTACTTTAGTAATTTTTACAGTATAAATTCATCCTCAATAATCAATCATACAAAATAAACTGGATTATTATGTCTCTTTGTGTTTTATTGTGTACTTAAAGAGCAAGTTTTATTCTTATTGACTCTGCTCCACGAGGATACCACCAAGATGCAATTGCCTGCCTTCTGGTGCCAGCATTTGACTCCCACTTAGACATAATTTTTAACTGAGTATAGAAGCTGTGAGGCGGCACAGATCCACACCTGAAAAATGAGATCTTAAGTTGCTCTAAACCAGTGATTAGACCCAGCATGTTTTAGAGACAACTGGGATTTTCAAAATGAAGTCAAAACAAAACAAATTATTTTTTGTACAGCACGTTAAGCTTGCTTGTAAACTTTGTGTACATGTTACTTCAGTAATTTTTACAGTATAAATTCATCTTCAATAACCTGACTTTAGAATATTTGGTTTAGCAATAATAGGATTAACCTTACATTATCTATATTTGAAAATAACTGATTTCCTCTTGAAATCCCTTTGCTCATAACAATCTAAACATAGAAATTCATACACTGAAATTTCATAATAGTGATAGGACTATCCTCATGTTTGACAGAAAAAGCTTCAGCCAGGGACACTGATGTACTGAGATTTCTCAGTGTAAAATAATAAAAGATACAGAAATCATGACTGCTCCATGTAATAAATCAGGTTGGAAGGGACCTCTGGAGGCCAGCTGGTCTCCCTGTTCCCAGCAGAGCCAACCTAACATTCAGACTAGCTCCAAAGTTAGACCAGGTGGCTCAGGACCCTGACTGTTCCAGCACTATCTCCAAGGAGGGGGAAGCCTCTCTAGGCACCTGTTGCAGTGTTTGACCACTCCCATTCTAAAGAGCTTTTCTCTATTGTCAGACAAGGAATGTCAACTGAATGAATGACAAAAAGAGGAACTCGCTCTGCTTCTGCTGGATTGGCAAGAAGGACTGGCTCATGTTGCATTATAACAGCGCCAGATCCACAGCAAGGGAAGTGTCAGGACCACACAGGAAGAAGCTGAGGGCAGGAAACTGTGAGGTAGAGCATCACCTGATAGATGGGCTCAGCCAAGGCACCTGCCTGCACCTTCCCAAGCTCTACACCCAGGCCGCTGACAGATGTTGGTTCACTCTTTCCCTACCACTTGCTGGGCAGCCTTTTTTCTATTTTGCCATCTCCTCTCCCTTGGCTGAAGCCTTTGTTCACATGCTGTTAACCAAAGGGTGACCATGCTCTTTTTTCAGCTTTTAGCATTAGTACAACTGCAGCCTGCTGTCCTGCTGGCATTAGATGGTAAGAAGGTATTTTAAGTGAATCATCAGTTATAATAGCCATTTTTCTTAAACTGTAGCTGACATCATTTAATTGTAGGTCCTACTACAAAATAACAGATGAATAAACATATAATTTCTGCAACTTAGTAATTAGATGGGCTCTTCTTACAGGGGCTTCTTTTTCCTTTTATATTCTGGAACTCAAATTGCATCCACCATTTTCCCACAAATGTCTCCACTGACTGGCTCACAAAAGACTATGTCCTCCTATGTTCCTGTCTAGGAAGTTCTTCTGAGCTTTCACAGCTGCTGAGAAAAAATGTCTTGGAAAGTCACATCCTCTACTTGAAATTCCCCCTCCTAAAAAACCTTCTGCCCCGTTTGATTTCATAATATCCCATTCAGATTTTAAATGGTCATGAAGAGGCACATTCTTCAGCATAACTTTATCTGGAACTCATTATCATTTGATCAATGACTTGAAACAATTTTTAGTGACTGGAGAGTCAACAAGCCAAATTTATATCTGAGGTAAGCACAAGCAGCTTCAAATAAGTAATGAGAAATCTGAGGCAGACCTTCACAAAAAAAATAAAACATTATATTTGCAGCCCTGTGCTTCACCTTCATTGATCTTCTCCCCTGCTTTTTTCAGGCTGAATATAAACCGGGGTTTTAAACGTTTTTAATACAATTGTGATTCTTCCCTGGCTACAAGGAGAACAAATGGCAAACTGCTTTGAAGCAGATATGGTCTTGCAAGATTTTCAACCCCTCTGCAGAGCTAAAAGATTTCTACCCAGACCTAAAACACAGAAGCCAGCTTGTTCCTGACCATGGAAGGGTAGTTAAGGAGGCAATATAAAAATAAACCAGCAGTCTGTCACCTCACCTCCATCTTTCATCTAAAAAAAAAAAAAAAAAAAAAAGACACGCTCTGAAATTTTCACATGCTTCTTTTCTCTGTAACCTGATATTTTCACCTGTCTTTCTCAACAATCTCTGCTCTCTGTTGTTGACAATTAAGCTAATCTCAGACTGACAATTTTCTGACCAGTGCATTCAATAAGACTCTGTTCAGAGTTAACAGTCTTTTATCCTAAGAATGTTATTACTGTTAGGTCAAAATATTGATGTTCTGGGTGTTATCCATTTAAAAGTTTATATGAATGAGAGCTTATAAATGCAGGTCACTGTGGTGCTCCTGCCCTTCTTTCCCACAGCAACAACAAATAGTAATTAACTTCGTTTTCTTTCCCCTTTTAGAACTCAAGTTTATTTTTCATGTCCAGTATGGGTTTGTCTGTCTTTCCCTTTTTCATATTAGGCTTTTTTTATCAATTAAGTACATTTTAATGACCCCATGGAATCGAAATTTCTTTCACAATCCATTTGAAAAACAATGGAGTTTCACTGGCATATTACTGTAACACCCAAACTGCACTTTAGAATAAATAAACAGCAGTCTATCAAATCCACAATGTTTAGGATACCTGTAAGTGTCAGGAGATATTAAAAGTTGGCAGAAACAACAAAATGGATTATGAGAAATGCTAAATACTCTAAAACTGTCTGAAAATTTCCTTTCCTGTGTACATATGTTGAAAATAAAATATTTTAAAATAAATAAACTGGTCTTCATTACCACAGGTTATACATTCTCTTTCTACATTGAGACTTTTAAACTATTTTCTTGATTGTGAGCTCATTCTAGCATGCTGTCAAGACAGTAACTTTGTACTTAATGGTTTATATTGAGCCAGACATTTCACATATCACAACTTTAAAGCATTTTATGAATGCTGTACTTTTTTATCATATCCTTGGTATTCCTCAGCAAATAGTAATTACTAGAAAAACAGGAAATCTAAAATTTATTTAAGGCTGGTAATTACTATATTCCACATAATTTGAAGTACTCAAGCAGTTAAAAAGAGGCTATGAATTGTCAAAGACCTCATACATTTTATCCTGCCCTCATAATAAACACAAATACATTTTACTTCTGATTCATCATTGGCCACAAACAAAACATGAACACACACAAAGCCATTCTCCAGATAGTATAAATCAGCATAGCAACTGAAGTGTGAGATGAGCAATGATGATTTACACCATCTGTGCTTACAGCCCATTAGCAGTTCATTTCAATAGAAGTGTACCAGCCTACAGACAAGTGACTAACAGTGAGTAAGAGCAAAAAGTGAGGTGGGTGTTTATTGTGACAACTATCTTAATTTCAGGAAAGTGTTTGTGATTTTTTTTATGTATCTACTTTTTTTGGTTTTTTATTTAAATATTCTCTCTTTGGATATATTAGAAAGTGAGAAATGTTACTAGTTAAGTTTTTCAGTTGCTGTAGATTTGTCTGAACTTGCTATTTCTTGAGAACAGTATTTCATTATTTTGTTTCCTGATGACAACATGTTATTATTCTCCTTTTCTGTAAATAATATTTATTATGATCTCAAATTTCAAATGCCTCCTTGAAACTTCATCTTGTTGTTTCATAGAGAAGTGGCTTGGCCATCAAAAGAGTAACTTCTTTTTCTAAGATGACTAGAATTTTAGCAAAGCCCCCTAAGCTTGATAAAGGCCATCTCTAGAACCAGTAATTGTTGCTACTTCTTCCTTTGTCTTTTCACATTGTCTTATGTTATATATCTCAGCTATAGCCTTTGCATGTGTGTGTGTCCCTTAACTGCAAGCTAACCAACAAGCTTTTGTGCAAGTGCTTAATTTTAATAACTGCCTGTGCAGGTAAGTAAAGCAAAAGTTACTATTTCTTTTCTGAGATGCAAGAGAGGAGAGGGAAAAGAATGAATTAGTGGTTAGATTTGGAATTTAAGAGAATTTGGTTCATTTCTCTGATCTGTAACCATCTTGCTATACTACCTTGGATGAAATACTTCATCTCAGTAACTGAATCTTACATCCATAAAACATGGTTTCGTGATGCTCCTCAATCCCACAAAAGGCTTAGAAAAATAAAGGGTATCTCAACAAAGACTGTAGAGATAGGAATAATGTACATTTCTATTGAGTAATGGATACAGTGTTTATGAAATAAAGAGTTGCAGGGAAGCAAACAGCTGATGCTCTCCTTCCTTTTTTCTCTGTACTTTCTTCTGCTCCAGTTCCTGTAATTCTTCTTTTCTCTTTCATTGCTTCAAATCACCCACTGTTTTCTTACTGAGAATAAATATTGCTTCATCTTTCTTGTATTCCAGCCCAAACCCCATATCTGCATCGAACCTAGACCCCTCCACTTGCATACCACCCCCAGCTTGTTGGATGGGCTGTGAATCTTGCAGTCCTGGAGAAGCTACAGGGAAGTAGAGCTATGAAAACTACTTGCAGGGTCAGACTAGTGAGGCTATTCTCATTCAACCATTTTCCAGAGGGATGGAGCTTCCAAGGTCTGATGCACACATGGAAGGGAAGAATCACTGTTTGCCCCTGAGCATTGCCACTCGCCACCCCACATCTCTGATGCCTACATTTCCCATGCTGCTCAAATCCCTCCTCTCTAGACTGAGCTCTGAGGTCTCCCACTGATCTACAGCCACAAACCTCTCTCTTCTGCTCTTTCCCCGCCCTCAGTCCTACATCTTCTATAGCTACTGGTTTCCAAATCCTCATGTTCCCATTGCTGTGCTCCGACAAACCTGTGCTGCTCTGACTGCCGTACCCCGCTCTCCATGCCAGCAAAGGAAGTGGTATCTAAAAATGCTACAAATGTTTCAACATGAGTATCTCAGCAACACTTCTACTTTTAAATACCCTGAAGAACAGTCAGTAGCAGTTGTCTGGTACAGAAGTCTGCTCTGAAAGCAGATTAGGCCCAACCTCCCCTGAAGCTGTCCATGAAAAAGTCAACTCACTTCCCAGCTGGTGACTTGGATTTCCCCTAATCCATTTCAGCCAAAACAAACCAGTGCAGCTGACTTCTACTATTTAAACTGCTTAAGCTGCTATGGTTGACTTTGGGAGGGATCGAGTGAGCAGCTTGCAGGTAGGGAGGGATGGTGGTAGTCTTTGGCAGAAGACAGCCATGATGGTGACTGGGAGCTGTCTGGGAATGGTAACTTCTTCAACAATTCCATTTCAGCCGATGGAGGAAGTGAGCACCCACAAGGGGATTTTAAAGCATGGTAAATTCTGTGCTTATATTTCAATTCTCACTTATTTCACAAGACGTTTCCCTGGCAAACCACTCCTTTCCACCACGCAGAAACCATGATGACGTTACTCAGGCTGTCATTTATCTTTCCCCTGTTTAATCACTGCTAACTGATTAACCAGATGAAGTGCCACAAAATTCATTAGCTGGAAAAGGAACAAAAAGCTGCACTAGCTTTTAGTAATAAAGAAAGGGAAACCTTTGTAAACAAGCACTTGAAAGTACCCAGGTATTGCTCCTCCCTGGCCCCCAAGAACAGGAGCAGTGAGGGTTGACACACTTGCAGCCACTCCTGCCAGAAAGTGAGGCTTGAACTGGTAGGACAGGGGGGAGTGTCAAAGTTCAAGGGCTGTGGCATAGCCGGTTGGATAGCCACCACAATGTCTTTTGCCCTTGTTTTACCCCATATAGACACTTCTGATCTTCTTATCTCATAAGCCTCATAAGGAGGCACAAGAAAGGAGCACTAATGTTAACTCTTTCAGTACCATTTTCTCAATAACAAATAGTGAACTTAGGCCAAAAAGTCCATCACCAGAAGTGTAGCAAAATACATTTCATAGAATTGACAGACTTTAAAAACTTGGGAATGGGAGGTCAGCAGCCAGGGACACCAGCAAAGCCAGGCACTCTCTCTCCCAGATGGTTCAGGTGTTTGCCAAATCAAGGCCTGACCCTCTCCTGGTTTGCACCTGCAGTTCAGATCATTTCCAGGAGCTTGCTGTGCAAGTGGTAGGGAAGAATGAGAGGCTCTCAGAGGGGGAAAAAAGGAGTTAAGTGATGTTAAGACTCTGACACGCAAAGGAGTTTCTGCTCCTACACAAGTGGCCATGGCCAGCTGAGGGATGTCAGCTGCCAACACACTCACACTTTGGCCACTGCAAATAGGAGGCAAAGGATGCAGCTCCTACTCTCAGTGAAGCGAGGTCTGATGCTGCTGTGTTTGAGTCTTCCTGACTCCTCTGTTTTGTGTCTTCAGGTTAGCAATGAACCTGGCCAGCTTCACTCTGCAATGTTCTCCCAGATCAGACTTTTAGCTCAAGCTTGGCTGAAAAGAAAAAGTTATTCTTAGTCATAATTTCAATGTGCAGGAATTAATTGTGATACCACTGGTTTTGTCACATCTTTAATTACATTAGGAAAAGAAATATCCTGACTCTATACTGAAAAAGCTTTAATTTGCTGTTCTAGTACAGACTTTTCTGCATATATCTTTTTTTTTTTTTTTTTAGCTAAAAAGAAAAGTCTTTTCAAAATATCACAAGTACTTCTTATTGTTATAGTTTTACAGTCAGGAAATTTTCAGAGTCCCACAATTTAAACAAAACCCAAACCTGTTACGGTGTTAGTGAGTTGAGATGAGAAAAGGGAAGAGAGAATTGAAACATCTTTCCTCCTCACCATGCACCTCTCGCCACTGCTCCCCACTTCTCTTTGTGAGGATAACCATGCTGGAACTATTTGTTCCTGCAATTTTCTGGAATGAAAGAGCTGGGGCACTGGCTGTCACCTCCAGTTTCTCTGGCACTCTCTCTGATCCCCTTCATCAAAATGGGTCACTTCTAGCTCCGTTAACCAGCAGTTAACTGTGCAGATTTTTAATGCTGTGGGCACTTTGGGGGTTTGAGAAAGGCATCTTTGGGGCCATTGCTTTCTTGAGACAGAAGGGCAAAACTGCTTTTCAGCTACTGGAAAGGGACACGTGCAAAACAGTGAACATCCCAATGTTAATTGCTTTACCATAATTTCTTCAGTGCTTTTGATCTTTTGTCTCTGTTGTGGAGCTTGGGCTTCTCTCTTCCCTGCATGCTCTGCACTCCCTCACACAGGACATGACTGTTCAGTACAAGTGCCAACAAGGCGTTCTCATGAGACAGCTCACAACTCCTTAGCACGAGGGCCTTCATCAAGGTGGTTCTTGGTCAATATTGACAGGACAGAGCCCCCTCTCCCCCCATACAATTTACTGAGTTACCTTCTTCCTGAAACACCAAGCACCCAAACCATTTTACTGCGAGCGATAGCTACGTGCTTTTCCGACGGCACTTTGGAAGAGACAGCCACCAAGAATGTAAGGACCCATGCAGTTAATCCTCTTTCTCATGCCGTCTTCCAAGGGTTTCTGGCACAGGGATTCAGAGGTGATGGACTGGAGTTTGAATTTTGGTGTGCAAGCTGTCTTGCATGCCCAGCAGTGCCAGCAGGTAACATGCCATCATAGTAATGATGCTTCTAAGGGAGAAAGAAGACTGCAGAATATTCTATCATGCCT
Organism: Vidua macroura; assembly: GCF_024509145.1. Lineage (NCBI taxonomy): Eukaryota > Metazoa > Chordata > Aves > Passeriformes > Viduidae > Vidua > Vidua macroura. Next base: position 6,535,804 of record NC_071575.1, read on the forward strand.
GGAAGAGGGATGCATGACAGACAGGACCCATGCAACCCTCGAAGGATGTACCTTGCCAGTTCGGATTGGTACTAGCCCTAACAGATACATGTCAGGCAAAAATAACATATACTTGTGTGGATCTGCATAGATTTTCACTGTATGGTTTCAGATTTTTAAATTTATTTAAGGTTATTTAAAGGTCAAAGGCCCCCAAGTCATGTTCCACATGACCCACAGGGTGCTCTGCCCACCTCAGTGACAGGGGTTGGAACTGGATGATTTTAAGCTCCTTTCCCTTCCCTCAAACACTCTGTGGTTGTATGATCCCGTCACAGTATTGCAGGAGGATGTGATGCCTTCACACCCAGGCGGTTCTGTGTCGCACCATGGCACACCGTAACAGCAAAGGCCAGGGCAGTATTTATGGGAGAGGAGAGGAGAGGAGAGGAGAGGAGAGGAGAGGAGAGGAGAGGAGAGGAGAGGAGAGGAGAGGAGAGGAGAGGAGAGGAGAGGAGAGGAGAGGAGAGGGAGAGGAGAGGGAGAGGAGAGGGAGAGGAGAGGGAGAGGAGAGGGAGAGGAGAGGGAGAGGAGAGGGAGAGGAGAGGAGGCCGAGCGGACAAGGCCGCGGGCCCCAGGCGTCGCGAGGCGCCACACGCCCGGCGGGCTGCGGGCCGCGCGGGGAAGAGGCCGCGGGCGGGGGCGGACCCTGCAGAGAGGCCGGAGCGGAGCGAGGGGCGGGGAAGGGCCGTGCCGGCGGTTCGGTTGAATCGCTCCGCGGCCGCGGCTCCTCCCAGGGGCGGCCCGGCGGCTGTCGCTGGAGGCCGCGGGCAGCGGGGCCCCCCCTGGGGACGGTGGGAGACACCCCACCCCGCCCCTGCCATCGCCTCCCGCCTCCTGCTGCCGCCGCGGCCCCGCAGGGATCCTCTCTCACTGCTCCTCCTCTTTCTCCTTCACCCTCTCCCCCCACCTTCACCCTCCGGCTGAGTTCATTCACTGGGATTGGTTTCAAATGACGCCATCGCTTTATATTTACACCAATGACCTCATCCCAGCAGCTTGAAGTTTACTGACCAGCAAAACTCTTTTCTCTCGCTCGTTCCTCTCCTTGTGCCTGCTCTTCCCGGGTGTTTGTAGTTGCTTCTGTCATTCTGGGATTCTAGGGCTTTAAAAAAAAAAAAAACACAAAACAAAAAAACCCCAAACAAACAAAAAGACCAAACACACACGCAAAAAACCCTAACCCCTCAAACTTTTTCCCTCCTCCTGAGCTTTTCGGTGTGTGTGTCCCCCTCATTACTGTCCCCTTTTAATTTTTCCAAGCCATCTTGAGAGTGGGGAAGGAGAGGGAAAAGAGAGCTCCAACGCTCCAAATATTTCCTTTTTCTGCTCTTCTCCCCTCCCACTTCCACGCTTCCCACTCTTAAAAAAAAAAAACCCGAATATATATAATTTTTTTTTTCCTAATTTTTAAATTTGCTGGCGCTTGGTTGTTGTTTTTGGGAGGGCCTTTTTTTGGTTGGGTTTTTTTTTTTTTTTCCCCCCCTTATTGAAGAAGAAGGAAAAAGAGGCGCTTTCCCAGCGACTGGAAGAAGACAAAGTTGTTTCGGGCGGCAGCGGCGAGGCTGGTGGGCAATTGCTTTTATCCTTGCCGAGGGGACAGGCAGCCAGACTGACAGGGGTGACACAGTAAGTGCCGGAGCAGCGCAGGGGGACCCCGGCCCGGGGCCGCACCGCGGAAGCCAAGCCGGGAGGGAGGTGAGGGGCGCGGGGGGGGCCGGGCCGGGCCGGGCCGGGCCGGGCTGGGCGGGGAGGAGGGGGGAGGGAGGTGAGGGAGAGGCGGGCGGCGGGAGCCCTCCCTCCTTCCCTCCTCCCGCATGCCCTTCCCCGCCGCCCCCTCACCTCCGGAGGAGAGCGCCCGCAGTGGACAGGTCGCTGCCCCGGCCCGGGCGGGCTCCGGCCGCCTCCGCAGGTGGTAAGAACGGGGGCCGGAGGGAGGGGGAACGGCACAGGCACCGCACGGCACCGGCGGCCGCCCCGCGCTGCCCTCCCTACCTGCTGCCGGCACCCCGCTGCCCGCGGCGCCTCCTGCCTCCCGTCCCTTCCTCGCCCTCCTCCCGACATCCACCTGCCTCTCCCCGTGCGGGGAGGAAGCCGGGCGCCGCCGGAGCGCGGGGCGGGAGGAGGCGCCGCCGGGAGAAGCGATGGGAAGGAGCCCGCGGGCTGCCCCGCGGGGGGCTCGGCGCTGCCCGTGAGCCGCGGCGTGCGCGGCTGCCCGGCTAAACTTAGCCCGGAGCGCTGGCTAAGCGCAAAATGCTCAGGGATGCTTTAAAGCCCCCGAGGGCTGCCGAAGAAATATGCTGAAGTTCTGCCTTCGCCTTGGAAAACGTTTAAATTGAGGCGGCTGACAAAATGGAGGGCTGCCGCGGCGTCCAGGAGGGAGGCAAATTGTTAACCTGGCATCGCGCTCGCCTGAGCTCCCGGGCCGGGGCTGGCGCCGGGAAGCGGCCTGACAGATCCCCGCTCCCGGCTTTGTCGTCCCCCCCGGCCCGGGATGCGGGGCTGAGCGCGCATCACCAGGTGTATGGGATGTGCCTATTGCCGAGCCTGACCAATGGCAGGGTTTTTCAGCGGCCAAAAAACATTTGGTTACATGTCAGATGAGAAGCTGGGATTTAATTTTTTTTTTTTAATTATTTTGATTCTTATTTTTTTAAGAAAAGGAACCCCAGGAGAATTTACTTTCTTTTACCATCATTTCAGCTGGTTGAAATATAAAATCAATTTCTTTGGTTTTCCTTCAAATGAAGGGTGTAGTGATAGCGAGCTATATTGTCTGACCTATGACTAATTTTTCTGTTCAAACATTCAATGTATACCCAGCAGAATAAATAGATCTGTGCTAGTTTTGAAACGTAAAAGCAGATTGAACTGTTTCTCTTTGCAGGGATGTTTGTTGGGGTTCTTAAAAGAGAAAATCCCAACCAAAACCCGAGAATGATTTTGTAATCCTTGCTCTGAGATTTATGCTATTCATGGCAGTGTGTGGTTTGGTAGATACAGAGTTTACAAAGTCACAACTGACCAAACAGGAGTTGGTTTAGACTCTTGTGTTTTGTGGGGAAGTGGAAAAATAGTAAGTCTTAATTTCTTTTTATGGTGTTCATCCCACTGCCCATTGGAGATTGAAACATTCATCATAGTTGTTTATGTTGGTTGTCTGGGAGTTTCTGCTTGAATGTGGACCGAAGTATGCAGCAGGGAGGTGTACATGTATTTTTAGCTTTCATTTTTAATGACAAAAGATACAAAGAATAGGGATATTCACAAGTAAATCTTGCATTTACTGAGTATGCTCATTAATATTTTGAGGATTGAATCTCTAAGAAATATCTGAGTTGTACTAAGTTCCACTTGTTGTGTTTGTTTAATACAATAGTGCTTTAGTAAATCTTAATAGACAATTTAAAAGTCCCTTTTAAAATTAACAAATACATAAAAGCAGCAGGGAATGTGTCAGTTCCTGTGCTACAGATGGTAGCTTGAAAATGCTTTGGTTTAATACATATGGGAAGGTCCAGAAAAACAAACCAAGCATTTAAAAATGTAACATGTTGTATGAAGATACCTGAGTACATTCCTGCTCCTGTAGCTCTGCTTTTGTTAGCTACGCAAGCAGATGTAAGGGAATAAAATCACACCAGAAAAACTTCCGTAGAAGACAGCGAGCTCAGTTATCTTGGTTTCTGTAAAAATGCATGCTCCTCTTCTAGCAAAGACAGCTGGCCGGGCAGGGGTGTTTGTTTTTAGCTTGGCCTGACCATGGGGACTATCGGCAGAAGCTGCGCAGGAATGTGTTAAATGGATTTCGCTGGGAGCTCTGTCTCCCAAGCCAGCCCCGGCGGGATGCCAGCCCTCAGCCCGTGGGAGGAGTTGTGGTTGTATCTGCCATGTGCCTGTGCACCTTCCTTGGCAAACCGACTCTGCCCTGCGAGCTCTGTGCTGCTGCTCACTGCGAGTCATACGGAGTCACTGGCAGCTGGGTGTGAGATGGGTCAGTCGCTCTTCTGCCTATCAGATAAGAGATTCACGTAAGCCTTCCGAAGCCCTCGGGGGCTAAATTCAGGCTCTCTTTGTAAGGCCGGCCTTCATAAGAAATGTCAAATAGACAAGTTAGATGTTGATTTCTCTTACCTGCATTTATCTTCAAGTGAGCTCTGCTCCAACACGTTGGGCAGTAAGGTGTGTGTGCAGGGTGAGGGTTTTGCTCCATCACCAGGGTTTTTAAAGTTCAATGCCATAATTCTCACACCAATTCAGCAATATTCAGTTCTCAAAATGCAATTTTGCTAAGAAATACAGTAAATACAGCTGAAGTATTTTTTCCCCAAAAGAAAAAGGAGGCAGCAGGATGATAGCTTTCACTTTGTAGTATGTCGGCTGAATTTTCTAGGACTTTTTTTTTTCTTTTTCCTTTCTGTAGAAGCAGTCAGGAAAGCATCATGGATATTCTTCAAGTGCTGACAGTCCTTAATAGCCAGATGGCATAGAGTAGTTACTGTCAAAGGATGAGGTGTGGAAGGATTGACACATCCCTTCCTTTTTCTTTTCCACGTTTTTACCAACCTTTGAAAGAAACATGGGTTTGATCTGTGACTCCACTGAATCTGCCCCTATGGATTTGTTGTTATGGTAGTGACTAAATGCTTTTGGAATCTTGTAGTATTTTGTGCATGGTTGTGTAATGCTAAATCCTTCATTATTTAAGAATTTTCAAGAAGCTAGTTTTCTTGGTAATAGGGAAGAAAGCGTGTCCCTAATGTGTCAAATGGTACATTCACTTTCCCTACAATTCCTTAGGGATGGCTTCCAGAATGAGCATTGTGACATGGAGGATTTCTGTAGAATATTTCAAACACCAATAAGTACATATGAGTATTGCTAGTGTTTCTGTGGTTTATTTGTATCCCACTCATAAACAAAGGGTAGTGTATCATCCTTTTTAGGGCTGCCAGTTGCATGCATGGCCTCTACTTTCTGCACAAATCAAAAGCCACAGGTGATGGCTGGCCTGGTGGTATATGACAGGATGTTGTTCTAGAATAAAGCTATTAATTGACTGAAGACCGGGGGTCATTTGCAAGAAGGTGAAGGGAACACTAAGTTCAGGCTGCTTCGTAGATGTTATTTGGGGGACCCTATCCCCTGGAATTTATCACTATTGTAACAGTATCCTCACCCCAATACTAAAGCCAATGGAGATCAAACTGCCTGTGGAGTAAGGGAGGAGGCTGGGATGCCCTGTGCTTCTGCAGTATTCCTGCTGTCGTAGGACAGGCATGGCAACAGGGCAGCTCGTATCACCACTCCTCTGCTCCACCGTGTCTGATCTCCACATTGGCGTTGTCTTGTCAGCTCCAAATAGCAGATCTCCATTATAGTTACTCTGTAAGTTCCTGTAACTCCTGAAGGAAGCAAAAAATAGATATTAATGGTCAAGTTTGGCATCTTAGCTTCTAGATTTGCCTATTTTTATCCTGAGCAGTTCTTGGTTTGCCCATGGGTAGGGCCTGCTGGCAGGTACCACGGTCTCCAGTGGAGATGGTATTGGGCACCAGTGAATTACTTGCTCAGGGCTCAGAGCAGACCTGCATGTAGGGTGTGTGTATGGAGGGCAAGAGCAAGATGGGCATGAGTTCAAGGCCCTGTGTTTCCTTCTGCTGCACTATGTGGTCTGCTGCTGAGCCAGGAGTGTCCTATTCGGAGCTCGCTCTGGGAAGCCTTCCATGTTGTATCCCTATGAAATGCTCCGGCAGCTGAAAAAAAACCCCACCAAAATAAATAATTGGGCACGGTAGGAAAGAGGGGAAAGAGTGTTGTTTCAGTGATGGGACGTTTCCAGTGAGGCTGTGAGGATTCAGTAGGAACATTCCCAAGCTCCCTTGGTGCTGTTTTTCTGTGCCTTCACTGTCCCAAGCTGGAAGGTATCAAAGGAACTCCTGAAACAAGGTTCTTCTTTGAGGGGAATTTAGTTATCTCTTCTCTTTCCTGGTTACAATATGATACTTATGTTGCCAGTGACTTACACAGCTTCTCTCTAAGTGTGTTTTTGGAACTTATTTTTCCCTGTGCTGTGTGAGTTTTCATGCTGTTCCTCATAAACTAGGATCAGTTCCTTGCTTAGACCTCCTCAGGTACATTTGCACTCTTCTTTACTTTCAAGCTGAAGATATAAACTTCTGTCATTTGTTTAGCAAATAAAGATACAAAAGTTTGTGTCTTTGTATAAAAAGAGATGTGCAGAAGCTTTCATTAGTTGAGAATAAATGTATTTTTTTTTCTCCATAAGATCTTTTTGCACACTAGCCAGAGTGATGGTCTGCTAAAATAATATGAAAAAATTCTTCATAAAATCTTAGTGGAACTGTGTTCCATTACATTAGTTTGGCAAAAATTTGACACATTTTCTAATATTGAGACTGAAATAGCATTACCCATTTTCATTCTGCTTCACTTGATTTTTACTTTACTAAAATGGTCTATTAATTGAGCCTGTAGACTAAATGATAGATCAGTGGCTGTACAGATACTCTCTTTTTACATATCTCTGCCTGCTTTTCTAACGTTTTTACGTTACTGAAGGCAATGTGGGAGGCAAAATGATGGGATGGGTCTGAGTGTGTAATGTAGCAACACTGGAATGAGAACTTTACAGAGAGCATAAACTGAGGAGGACAGCGCGGACTAATTGTATGAAATTCCTTTTATGCACACGTTCTTGAGTTTGAATAACTAGTATGTATTCAGCCTGCTGGATTAGAAGGCTTTGGCTCTGCATGTGTAGCATAGATGTTGCTCTCAAAATAGGAAAGGAACTCTCCCTCCTCCCACGCTATTCTGGATAAAATTGATTCAGTGCTGCATTTTGCTCCTACTGAACCCCTAGTAAAGCATGTTTAGGCTTTATAGTTCTGTTCAGGCTGAATAGTTCATAGTGTTAGAGATATAAATGCCACACTTTTAATAGCCCGCATCTTGTTTTTGCTTCTTGATTGCTAGCTGTAAGAATCATTCATCCTAGACTTTGTAGACTCAAATCCCACGCCAGGATTTGGGTTTTTACCTACAAGATGGTCCTTGCAGGGGCATGCCTTTCTCCACAGTGCATATTTCACTAAGTTTGTGCAGTCCCTCAAGCAGGACAGGCACCCATCTTGTAAACACCATCTTACAAATACATGCAAAGAGTCTGAGCTATGCTTCACAGGGCTTCTCTCAGCCATCCTGCCACTGAAACAAGCCTTAATGTCAGAGGTGGATTGAAATCACCTGAAGAACAGGCATGGGGTTACTTTCCGCTCATTCTATTAATGCTACCTGCAATAGGTATAGCACCTATCACCTATCCACTTCCCACAGGTGTTTTGTTACAAGTGCTTAGGTGTTGGGGTTTCATACCTCCCTACTTGAAAGTTCATGCTTGGGACACAGTGTTTTCTCTTGCTTTCCAGCTTTGCTCTCCCTGACTTTCATGGGAGTCTGAACTCTGGAAAACTGGGAGGGAAAGAGAGGTGGAGAGGGAAGAAACTTTGTGTTACTTGTCATTCTTCTAATGCCACCATACTCAGAAGTACCTTTCCAAATGAAGAGAATTTAGGTAGAAGCCTCTTACTAAGAACAGCTGGGGAGCAAACAGAATAAGTTTCAGCTTGGTTTCCACAAAGATTCATAAATGTTTGCCAGTGTTTAAGCAAGAAGAAAAACTATTGCAGCTTGCAGCAGAGGAGTACAGCAGTAATCTTAGTGCATTGGGTTGACATGTTGTTGGATTCTAATAAGTTTCAAAATATGCAATAGACTGAATCCAGATCAGCAGAAGGCAAATGGTGTCACCACTTTAGGAGGGCTCCCTCCACCTGTCAGAAGACCTTGTGGTTTTGTGCTCCAAACTGAGGATAGGCTGTGAAAGACTCTCTTCCCATAGTCTGCTTGGCGTTCTGCATTGATGGTAAGTCTCTTCTCCTAGCAAGAGGACCCTGAACCTTCTTCCCTTTTCCCCCAGGCTACTCCCATGTCATTTCAGTTTCCTTTCCAGCAACTGGTCTGTATGTTCATAGTCTTGTGTCTCAGGAAGGTAGGGGCAGCTGAAGGCAGATGAGCACCATTCTTATAAGAGCTAGTAAGCTTCATGTTCTCCTGTGGGAGACTTACAATGAAGTCTAATAAAGCTAAGAGAGCTGTTTATATTTGTACTATCTGCTGTTACCGTGCTTGTTTCTCAAAATCTCATTTTTTTGTTTTAGTTTTTCTTGCATGTAACTTTTCAGCTGAATAGGTCTGATTTTCCTGGTCCTTTTTTTCTCATCCAGCTGCTGAAAATCCCTGACTTCTCATGGCTGACACAGTGTGGGCATGCTGTCAGCTTCTCAGTCCTCTGTTCTGCTTTATAGATAATTTATAATGTTAGAGATAGAATGCCACACTTTTAATAACCATAGATACAGATCCATGTGTGATTACCATCCAGGTGAAAAAGCCTGGATGGTAAAGCCTTAGCGTGGCTCACTTTGCTGTCTGCTGGGATTTCCAGGTAGACCTATTTGAAGATGCCTGAAAAATTTGCCTATCCAGCCCAGACATGATTGGATGAGTAGACCATTTGTTCCCTGTTTCCTGTCTAAATATTACTGAAAGAAATTCATCTCCTTCAAGAAACACAGGGATGAAAAAGAACAGGAGTACAAGTTCAAATCTCCAAGATACTGGTCCAGACAGCAAAAGAAAGTGGTGAAATACTGATTAACTATTACTGTCATTGCACATTTTCCCAATATACTGCTTCCATGAAGAGACACACACCTTTCCACCCCCTCAAATTTACAGGATTTGAATCTTTTTCTGCAACGGAGGCTTGCATGACTTGCCAGCTCTCCTGCAGGTATGACCTGTTGTGAAATGAGGAAATGTGTGGTGCGTTTGTCCCTGCTGCCTCATGTGTGGTTAAGCTATAGAAAGCCGTGGAGGAAGCACAGGCATGCTGCTCCTCTGACAGCCTTCTGCAAATACAAGCTATTAATGACCATTGCCTTTCATGGGCAAAACCAGTCTTGGCAATTGCTTTGTGCACTTCATTTCATGGTGTAACAAGCAAGCACATTAGCTATTTTTATTCAAACCCCCAGACATAAGCCAGTATGGCAAAGTGGCTATGAAATGTCTGCATAGCTAAGTGAAAATACAGCTGCTGTTTAACACTAAATATTTGTCTTTTACTTACAAGATATTGAGGGTTCAACCAATGATCATCTAATCTTTCTCATTGAGTCATGGTGAGGATTTTTAAGATTTAGCATTAAAATAGGCAGAATATTCTTTTCAGTCACTAACTTTGTCTACTGTTCAAATTAATAGGGAGGTAATGCAGTAGGAGAGGTTGGTGGGAAGAGGGGACTGCTTCATGGTAAAGGTTCAGGTCTTGGCCTTTCAGAAGGCTTTGGGACTGTATCTTTGAATGTCCTGCTTAGTGGCTGGCACAGAAAAAAGCTGGACACAGTGACACTCTTAGCAAATTCTGGCTTAGAGGGAGGAGTTGTTTTGGGAATTTTTAAAGGTTGCCAAGCTGTTTGATAGTAGTTTTCCCACTTTTTTTTCATTTTATTTTCCTCCCCGTTTTCCCCTGAAGGGGCTGTCTACTTTGACGGAAAAATGGCTTTCATGGCGCGATGAATAATTTTAAAAAATGTAAGACTGTGTTGATGATTTAAGTATTTCAGTATTTCAAAGCCAAGAATTTATGTCATGAATTAACTTGGGAGCAATGTTAGGCATATAAGGTTTTGTGTATGTACATGCTCAGCATAAATATGTATATACCTCAGTATTGACATGTGATCTCCAGTTCAATTTTGGTTAAAAAAAGAAAAGAAAGAAAACAAACCTTTCAGTACAAGGCAGATGTTAGAGAGCCTAAGGAAAAAAGAGACATCACCTAATATGCTTTTTCCCTGACCTAGAACCTGATTCTGGAGTAGATATCCAGTAGCAGCATTTTTATATATCTTATCTCAACTGAATTATTAAGTGCACTTACAAAAATCTTCTTGTTATATCCACCAAACTTAGGCATTTCTATTGAGTGCTTAGTATTTGGCTCAGCTTGTGGTACTGCTTTTCTGTACAGTCATACCTTGTGCTTACTTAGCTATTTTTTACTTATTTACCTATTTTTGTAATTTATGTCACCAAGTGAGAATATACAAATCTTACTTCCTCCTTGAAATGTCTCTCCCTTTCAAATGTCAATTGTTATACATGAAAGCACATCTGGATTAGTTCCAGAAAATAGAATTACTCTTTCTTTAAGGTGAAGTGGGATGGGTGTTAAGTAGATCATTTGCTTTGGGACAAGATGTTGATAAAGAAATCGAACCATCAACATATAACATCCTTCAGCTTCTCCAACAGAATAAAATTGGCTTCCTTGAATTCCAAATTCTGCACATTTTGTTCTGATTTATGTTTAAGTGTTTAACTTGAAATGTAGTTCTATTTTCTGATGTCTGTGGACAGAGCTGTGATCCTGCTTTTACTCAAAATGCAGTTAAATTGCACTACAGTGGAAAAATACTCAGGCTTATCACTTTCTCAAGCTGAAGTTTCAAACAGTTTTTCCAGTTTCAAAAGCTGTATGTTATAAAGGTCAACTTCTGTCATAGTGGAAATACTGGAAAAGGAGCATGTGTGTAAGGAACAGAACTGGAGAGAGAGAAAGGACAGGGCACAATAGAAAGGTATTGATCAGATGTTGAGAAAATATACCTATGTGCATTAAATAGAGGAAGAAGGAAAGAAGGTAGAGTCAACAGAAAAGAAAAATATTTCTAAGAAGAAGGAAGAAAAGTTCTGCACTAGTTGCACATGAAAATGACATTTCATTTAAATCACAGAAACTGTAGTTCTAATGTCTGTTCTCTCTGACAACAGAATAGGATCATTCCACTTTGGTTGGTAATGCTAGGCTTGCAGGAGTAGATAACAGAAGAGTTATTTTCTGTGTTTATGAGAAGTCTTTTTGACAGGCTGTCTAAATGAAGTCTTAATGACAAGTTGTAGGAAGTACAGGGAAAGGTGTAATTTCTAATAGGTTCATAGTATTAAATACTACTTGTGCATCTAGAAAATATCTTCTGGAGATTGTTAAACAGTTTGTTTGATTTATAATTCACGTACTGAAGATACACCTTAAAACCTAGAAATGCTGGGTGAGATTATGCGGTGGCTTTTGAGAAAATAACATTGTGTGGGTTTGTGTATTTGGTCTTTATCACTAGAGATTTGTAAATATTTAAGAATGAGTTGATTTCAAAACTTTTCATTATAGACCATATCTTCATGTTGAAAACTTTACGGTTCAGAGGCTTAAGCTTCAAATTGCACGCTCCTAAGTCCACATAAAGACATGTCTTTCAGTGCAACTGAGGGGATGGGAAGAAGTGTGGAAAATGATCTGTCTGAATACTTCTATTGTGAGTTGCTATTTTTCTTCCTGCTGTTAGTAATTTATAGTTGGCTCTTTTAAGATCTGGTATGTATGGAGTTATTCTAGACAGAAGAGAAACTTATATTATATAAGAAGAAAGTTGGCAAATTTTGTGTTTGCTTCTAGAATATGTTGAATGCAAGAGGCCAATATCCTCTAAATACATTGTAGGTACAAATGTGCCAGCTCCCCCAGGCCCTTCCCATTTGTCTTCTAACATTTTGGGGTTATGCTAAATGGTGCCATTGGTGGGAGTGCTTTGTAAGTACAAGTAGTCAGTGCCCCAAGGAGCCTAAACCTAAACACACAAAGTGGAAGAACAGTGGCTAAAGGCTATTGACAAAGTGTCTTTTTCCAGCTGTGCACGTAGGAAAGGTTACCGGCTGGCTGCTTGACCCAGTCCCTCTGGATGTAGCTGCAACCCTAAGCCTGCTGCTTAGGGTGGTTTGTATGACTGTTCATACTTCACTTGAGGCCAAGTCAGGGAATAAATTCACAAGTAGCCTATTTTGTGTTTGGTTTGAAGCAGACCAGAGATCCATCATACTGTTTCCTCCATGGACTCTAGGTAATTGTTTGCACCGTGCCAGACTTCATATTACCTGCCTTCTCAAAATCTTAGAAGTAAAATACTTTCTAGACTGTCTTTTCCTTTCTTCTGTGTTCTGCCCAACTGGCTATTACCCTTGTTGTCCAAAAGAAGTGGGTTCAGTCACAGTAAAAGTGGAATTGGAGAACGTTAACATGGATCTGCTGAAAGTAGTGGAGCTTTCTCTCTCACGAGGATGACACAGAGTGTATTTCTGTGGCAAGTAACACCAAAGCCTTGCAGGTACTGAGATTCTTTCTTGCCTTTGCAGCCACTGTCTTTTTCAAACTCACTCTTCTAATGGCTGTCAGGATCCCACAGTGAGCCAGAGCTGGGAACCAGAAATGCCTGAAGAATGTTTGGCTGTTGTTTACTGCTGCATTTATTTATTCTACTTGATTGTACAGTTAGTTTGTGACTGATGTAGCTCTTTGAGTCAGCTTGCTAGATTAACTTGTGAGCTGGCATGAGGGAGGGTGCTCACTGGTAGCCCTGACTTCACTTGTTTGAGCTGCCATGGAATGTACCCCCTCAAGCTTGTCTTCTGCAGAGGCTGCAAGAAGTATATTCATGACAGGGATTTACCCACTGGAAGCCAAGGCTGGAGCCATTGATTCAGGCTATTAAGCTGATTACTCTTTGTTTGCCACTGTGCATTCAAGTTGACTTGTCTTGGCTTCCCAGGGCTCCAGCAGCTTTGTGCTCCATTGGAAACTCTTGTCTGCCACCTGACAAGTTTAGAGCTTGGGTTCTGTCAGGATGCTTTAGCTCTAAAACATGGCCAGGACATAGACATATATGTATATGTGTTTTCATATATACACCCACATACAAACCACGTACATGAATGTGCACATGTATATATATACCCATGTGCTCTCTCCAGAATTTGTATCTTATAAAGCTTTCACTCAATGTGACTTTCTTTTTGTTTTTTTGACGGCTTATATGATAAGAAAAGCAATTAATTAGCTAGAAGAACAAAATAGCCTTGCAGACGATAAGGCTTCTTAGGCTCTTTCTAGGGATAATGAATTGAGAAAATCTGGTTACAGGGTCTTCATGTAGTAGGTAGTTTTAGTGGTCATAGCTATCTGAAGGAGGCAGATAAATTTTGTACATTTGGTATATATGTATATATATATATATATATATATATATGGTGTATCTGTCTGATCAGAAATCATAAGCATATTCATTACTTATCTTTCAAAGGAAAGTGAAATAAAAACCTCTTCCTACTTGAAAGCATTTCTTTTCTATTGTATCATATTTATTTGGTAAAATGAAAAATTTCTGATATGAGAATGGATAACTAGTAATGTCTATTCATTTTTACCCTGTTTTTTTTTTCCTTCTCATATTAACTTACATGGTGCCTGTGTGTTCAGAATTGTCAGTTTTCTCACTTCTTAATAGCTTGTGTCATCTCTGCCCACTGCTCTGGGGGAAGGTTTGATTAAGCCTACAACTCCATTTAGCACTCCCATTCCTTTTCAAGTGGTGGTGTCTGATTTCTTTTTAATCCAAATGCTGTATTTTTATATAATTTCAATCTCAATTATCTGGGGGTTTTGCGTATTCCTTACATGTACTCTAAGTAACAGCATGGTGATACCAGGACCATGTTCTTGGAGTCCTGCCTGGAGTAAAAGGATTCTGCAGGTTCAGCTGGAGCTCTGCCGAGCTCCTGGTGCTGCATGGCACTGCTGTAATGGGATGGCATCCACACTGGAAGAGATGGGGTTGCAGATGATCTTGTCTTGTGCAGATGGGAATCCAGAACATCCTACTGGTGAACCTGCCATCCCTACAGCATGTTGGGACTAGTCATGTTACTGGTGTCATTTTGTCAGCTGAAGGCTTTTGTCATTCAGGGAAGAGACTTTTTTTTTCCCCTGCCAGACCATTAAGACTGCATTTTGCTAACTTGTGCCAAATTTGCATGTGGGTTTGGCAAACCAGCCAACTGAAGTAACCTGTCTGTCATGTCAGCACAGCTCTGCCCTACAGCCAGGTGCAAATCTAAAGTGGTTAGTTCCCTAAGGCTTAATCCAATGTTGCTACTATCAACAGACACATAAATCTGGGGTTTTTTCCCCCTCTACCGGTTTTTTCCCATCTCCTCAGGTAGGGAATGGGTACATGTGGTTGTAAATATTACATTTATCTTAAAATTCAGATTTTTTTTTTAACTTTTTGCTATAGACTTGAAAGTGAGCTTTCTAGAAAGTCTACATAAAGTCCCTTCAAGCAATGGAGTTGACATGCTCAAAGACACATGTGGAAATTTAATGGTGGCATTGGTTCTGGGAGAGAAGGGTGGTTCTGTGTCCTCCCTCATTTCTTGCCATATCCTCCTTTATGCCTGTCATAAGGTCTGCCAGAAGCTCTGTGTGGCTACTCTTAACTAACTTGTTCTGGTACTGAAGTTCAGCAATCTTTCTGTCTTTTTCTTCCTTTCTATCATGTACAGCACTTTCTACAAACACTTTGTACCTATGCTGGAATAGCTTGATTTGTGACCATTAGTGACCAGACATATTTCTGTTTTCTGCTCTACCCTTAAATACTTAATCCCCTCATAAATGTTGAGAACATGGTGCCTTAGTCTTAGTTAATCAACTTTTTTTCCCCTCTTCTTCTGCTGTGTCAATCCTGACTTAATCCATCTGGAACTTACCTTTTGCCAGCACCCTGTGTGGGAGAGGCCCTTGCAAAGAAACCTCTTTTTGCTTTCTCAGTTATTATTATCTAGTTCCTGATATCAAATTTAATTGCACTCTCTGATTTTTGTGCATCTCTTAGGGTTTTTCTTATATCTAATACTTTTGTTCTTCTAAAGTTTTTTTTTTTTCTTTTTTTTTTCCTTTTTTATCTATCTGCTGTCACTTATACTATTTTCTGTTTCTTTACTGAGGCTTTGATTCACATTTTTCTGGGATATGCTCATTTGGCCTGTGTAACCTCAAGAAAATGTTACCATTTCAACATAATGACTCTTTTCTTTCATGGCTTCCTGTTCTCTTTCCTTGTGAAGTGGTATGTATACCTTCCACAGCTTCCAGACTCAGCGGGGAGCTAAACACACAGCTTTTCATTTCCTCTCCCTTCTCGTTGAGGATCTTTTGGACCGACCAGCGGTGTCTAAACCACAGTTTCTGAAACACAGCAGCATGGCAGGGGTTTTGGTGGGAGCTCTTCCAGGAATGTGGTGAACTGGTTGTGTTATGGGCACTGTCATTCAGCAGCGAGCTGATGCAAACAGTGACCTGCCTTTCCAACATATTGCAAGATCCTTCTAGTGAAGAGCAGGGGAAAAGCTTATTTCCTATTGCCAGGTAAAGAACAAACACGGAACAAAAAATGTCCCTTGGCATGACCTGCAGCGGTTCAATGGCTAAATTGAAATGTAGATTCTCCATCAAATGAAATTCCTCTTGTGCTTGGCACGGTGTTCCCCTTACTTCCTTCTCTAAACAGAATTGGCTGGACCCTTCCCCCTTTTCCACAGTAACTGTGTGATCCCTTGTTTAGTTTGTGGGAATTGCAAGAGCTCTGATGTTTTCCTGAATTAAAGATGCCAGATATGTGGTGATTTCTTCCTCCTTCCTGTTGTTCCTCCGCTCCTCCCCTGATGGACTCTCTTGGGAGTTGGTTTGTTCTTATTTTCCCCTAGGAGAAGACATTACCTCATCAATTTTCATGGCAACTTATGGTTCCTTGTGTACAGAGGGCTTCAGTTGACTTTAGTGCCATTTCACCAATGGAACTAAGGAAGGCTAGGCTACAGTAGAGCAGTAGAGTGCACTCTGCTTCTGTGTCAGCTGTGTTCATTTCATTTTCCTTCTGGATAGGTTTCCATTTTGAGATACACTCTGTCTGGAATGACATGGCATCTCTGCAGCCACAAAATTGTTATGAAACGCTGAACACAGAGACCTTGCTATCAAAATACTTGTTTCTTCATCTTGTTTTGATCACAGTTGTGAAATGGAATAATTAAGAAGTTCTACTCCAAAAGTAGAGAAAAGGTATTGGAGCTTGCATCTTTTTTGTGCAGAATAATGCTGTCTTGAGACCCATTTATTCAAAAACAAGTTGTAATGAAAATATCCTAAAATCCTCAGCTTTAGCTTGGTTGTATAAAATACTTGGTAAAACTCCAAAGTGGTAAATAACTTGGTTATTTTCTTTGTGGAGTATTAATCTTGTTTGCTTTGGCATGTGAAACCAAAGACACAGCTTATTTTTACTTAGTGTACACTTTTTTTAGAGTATCCCTTCCATACAGTATTAAAGAGATTTATTACAGAACCCAGGAGGCCAGTCAGAGACCATGGACTGCTGTGTTTGGTGGTCTCAGAGGCAAAGTGTTCACCTAGGCAGTTCTGGTCAGCACAAATACTCTTAGTACTGATGCCAAAGTCCTTGTAGACAGTTCAGCAAATAATGGTTTGAAGGGAGTGTGACAGAGATGATGGTCTCACGTTGTTTATTATGGCTTAAGAAGAAAATAAAGATGCATCTGGTCAAAGAATAGGTCTGAAAAATGACATTTGCTGCAGTGTAGGTGTGAGCAGCATAGTTAAGGCAAAAAGAAACACTACTGTGCTGCTAGAGAAGAAATCATGTGCCTAGGTGAGCATTTCTCATCCTTCTGTGCGGTTTGAAGTGTCTTAGGATGAAGTACAAAAATGAGAAGAACTCTAACTTCAATGTAGAAGTGTGGGGAGAAATCCATCACATAAAATGGTGTAAGAGAAGAAAACTGAAAAAGGGGAACCTGTTTGCTGTAGCAGGTAGCTGATTTCCTTCAGGAGGGTACTGAAAATTTTTTAAATGACTTGATTTGAAGGTGAAACCATTACCTAGTGTTGCATTTTTCTACACTGGCCATCAGTAAATCATGTTTTCTTTCTGTCACTGCTTTTATTGCAACATGTGGTTAAAATCCTGGAGAAGGTGTAATGAATGTTAAGTTGCCTGTCTTTTCAGTTACTTCTGTTAAAAGCAAGAATATATTTTTGTTGATGATGCCAACAGTTGACATGCACAAGATGACATTTTCAAAGTAAGTCTTTAACAAATAAATCCACATTTTTTTTCTGTAACTTCTGGTGTAAATACCTGTCTTGCTGCTTTTTCTCTGGAGACTGTATTATAAGCAGTACTGGGTTTCTTAACATGTGATTGAGTTTGCTGTAGAGGTTTTAACAGAGCTAAATTTTGAGATACCCAGTCTAAGATGAGATGTCCAGGTGACTGGTTTACACCTGATTGTTCCTGACAATCCCTAAAACATTTAATGTAAACTTGTTTTTTCTGTATCAGGACAAATCCCTTGACCACTGTTGTTGCTGTGTTGTCTTGGGAACTTAGTGCCACATGGTGTGTGTTGAATGGAGATTTATTTTCAGGGTGTTGGTTTTCTTAGAAAACTCAAAGCTACAAGAAATGGCCAAGTCTTCTGATTGAACTTTCAGATCTGACTGTGTCTTTTTGAGTGCTAATATGTAATGCCAGGTGTTCACTGAACTGTTTGTATATGATGCCACAGATTTATTTATCTCTTAGTGAGGATGTCAACCTCAAACAATTAAGCTATATTTATAGTTTTATAGCAGATTAAATAACTCCTCTGGATTCAAAAATTAAAATCAAATCACAGTTGATCATGATGACAATATAAATAGGGTAACAAAATTACCAGATCTTCCAGGAGGCTTAATCTCTTGTTCTTTATGGTTTAGTTGAAACCTGTGAATCATAAAAGATGGCCAGTGTTGCTCTTTGCCTTCATAATTATTTAACTTTAAGGTTTTCTTAATTGTTGTGAGACAATCAAAAGATGCCTATCTCAGCAAACCTGATGGCACTATTACCTCCAGGCTGCTCTCTCTGTGGAGTTTCAAATGCTTCTGCCATGGTGGATGCATCACCATTCCTGCTTGGGGCATCGGTAGTCTAGAGGTGGATTTTGCAATTTTGTCTGTGTCTGAAACTGCTGGTAATCTAATTGCTGGGTTCAGACAGGGAACTTGCTCCTTAGAAAAGCTTTCTCAGGGATAGACATGAATGCATTTGAATGTCTGAAAAACTCAGGGGTGGGGTGGAATACCATGGGAATTGCCTTTAGCCTTGCTGGATGGATATACAGCTTGTGAAAGGCCTCAGGAGGATTTGACCATGCCTTAATAATACAAAAAGAAGGCACTCATATTTAAATTCTTAGTCTGGTTCTCTGTGATCATTTATCCCTAAAAAGAAACGTGAGTTCTAAGTCAGTAAATCTTTCACTTGATGTCAGTTGTTCCCCAAAAGAATTTTGGATATGACTATACTTACCTAGGCTATTCATTGCCCCACCAGGGAGCCACTGCTTTAAGTTGTAGGTGTTATATGCGGTAGTAGGTGCCAAGTGTGGTGGAGCAGGACATTTTACTGCACATCTCTATCTTTGTGGAGTTGGGACAGGTTGAGTGTTTTTTCACGTGTTCTTCTTGGAGCTGGTGAACTTTGTGTGTTTATTCCTTTTGGAAGAAAGACCTCAAATGCTTTTAAGCAGCTCATGCAGAGAAGGATCATGCTTTTTCTGTGGTTACAAGCTCAGGTGCTGGTAGCAAGAGTATTTTTGTTGGGCAGGCAGAGAGAGAAGCTGATGTTCCTGGGTAGATCTGTGCTACTTAAATTGCTATCTGAAGTAGGGCAGTTTCTCTGGGAGTCTTTTTCTTGTTTGAGAGGGGCTAAAGGTGCAGCAAGAGGTAGTTTCTTCCCTGCTGCTTTCTTCATACCAGTCTACCTGAAGCAGAGTTGCTCTGGCTCTAAAATTGTCGTTAAGCTTCCTAAGAACACTTTTATTAACTGTAATTGCCTGTACAGTTTGACAAGATTAGCAAAGCATGAAGAGCGCTTGCTACTGTTAGTTTTTTCTTTTAATGACAAAATTCTTTGAATTTGGCACAGTCTGTCTGCTGCAAACTCCTGAAGTAAAAACAGTGAGGGCTTGGCAAGCAGTGCAGCTCTGGCAGGAGGATGTTTGGGCCAAGGACTCATAGCCAAGCTCTTACCTTTTTGCATAAGATTTTCTTTAACGGGAACGCAAAAGAGATGGGACTGCAATTAAATAATTACTCCTTGATTGAGGGAACAGCCCTGAGGAAGGTGCTCATGTAATGAGCGTCCCTATTGTGCTGTGTAAGAACAAGGACATTGCTCACAGTACTGAGACTGTGAGCAATCATCACGCTGGGGCTGGCTCATACCTGACTCTACAGACCTGTGCTGAAAGGCACTATTGACTTCAATTTTACCTCAAACACACCAAAATTCCATGGCAGTCCAGCATATGAGAAAATACTGTACTTCAGACTGTGCAGCAGGACTTTGGACCTTCATGCCCAGGCACCATCCATTTGTACCAGTGGAGTGGGAATTCTGTGTGGCCAAGTTCCCTTTTCCCATCCAAGCAGTGCATACTGTGTTTAAAGCCAAAGGTGTATCCTGGAGAATACTATCCATTTTACATATTAATATCTGGTGGCTGGGTTGATATTCTTGGAGCACTAGGGTGTTTTCCCCCTCCTTCAGTTATTCCAGCATACTTCTCACTCAATTCCATACACAGCCCCTGCTGTCTGCAGCAACATGTTTGTGCTGGTGGCAAGTTTATTTTCCATTCCTTACACTCTTTGTGTATCTGAGCAGGAGTAATAACACAAGCTTAGAGATCTCTGCTTTGTCCAGTGTTTGGTACTGTAATGGCAGCAATTGCTGAACAAATCATTCTGGACGTGGCACTCTGGCACAGTGCAGCTAGAGATGCTCAGCCTAGTCCATCTGCCCTACACTGTGGATTGCCATGGAGGAAAGGTTTAGCTTGTGAATGGAAAGCTCTCTAGCTGTGCCATGAGGTGAGCTTGCACAAATAAACCCTCCTTTTTATCAAGGCTCGCCTGAGCACTACACTGGTGCTTTGGCTCAGAGGTAGCTCATGAGTCTTAGGTTTAAGCATGTCCCCTGCATGCTGTCCCTGCACCAAAGCATGCATGGAACATCAGTATAATTTAGCTGCCAAAACCATCAAAAAACCCTCTAAAACCTGCAGCCTCTTGCTTTTTCACAAAAATTCATGATATGGCCTTAAGCATACCTTTGATGTCAGGTGGTCTCCTTGCCAAACCTAAATCTGGTTCTCAGTAAGGTCTTACGTGGTTATGCTTTCAATAGAGGGACAGAAAGCTAAACCTTGGTAAGACTGTGCTTTAAGCTGATGGTGAGAACAAGTTTAGGAAGACTGTTTTAGTCCTGGATAGGCATTGTAGCCTAGATATGTTTTCTTCTAGAACCAAGTCATAGGTTTCATTTATTTTGCCTATTCTAAGGTAGTCTAATCTACATTAAAACATAGATGTTCTAAAGAATTATTTGGATTTGTGCTTGATCTCTCCCATCTCCCAGGATGGATTACTTGCCTTTGGAAGCATATGCCCCAGGCATTCTTGCTCTGACTTGAGCCCAGCGGTGTGGCTGCAGAGGAAGAAGCCTGAAGAGGGTGGGAGGAGCCCTTCTCCTTCCCCCCTTTCCTGGTGATCTCCGCTTCTGTGTGTGCACTCAGCTCTCTTCCTGCACGTTTTGACCCATGCTAGAATCCTATCAGAGAGGGCAGTTGCAGTCAGGGATGAAGTCTTTGCTGGAAAAAAATTCTCACTTTAGTCTACACATCTGAAATGCTTTTGGTGTTCATTGGTAGGAATCGGCTCCTTTTACTCTGTGGTTCAAAGCACCAGGGTTAATCTTTTCATGCCACTTGGTGTTCCTGGGGAGAACCTAACTGCACACACCATTCCCAGGGGCAAACCAGTTCCAACCAACATTTCTTCGCAATTCAATTAAAGTTTAAAAAATGAGCAAAATTACCCCAGGTAACAAATGTATCAACTACATCTATCTCTGTCATGACTTTATAAAGGTAAATGTGCTTAATCTCACCTGCTATCTTTGTCAAATATGATTAATCTCACCTGCTGTCTTTGTCACTGCTACCTAAGTCAGCTTGGAACTCCAGGAGAAGAAAATTTGTTTTACTTGAAAAGACCTAAGTTACTGTCTCCTCATTGCATTGCAGGATGAAACTTCTCGTTCTAGAATTTTGATTAATGCACTACATTTTAAGTTGTATCTGGAAAGGGCCAAAGTTTTTCAATAACCTGGAAAACACTTTAAAGGAAAGTAATCTTCCTATGGTGTTTTTGTGAAGGCTTTTGTTTGGGTGAATTTTTGTTTGTTTCATTTTTCAGAAAATACAAATATTTTTGTATTTTCAAACAGGCTGCAAAAAGGGTTTGTAAGGAGAAGAATTTTTTCAGTTTCAACTGACTTAGTTGGAGAAGACAGGCAAGGTTTCAGGAACACAAACTTCACTTAAATCTTGAAAAAAAACCAGTGAATATAAAGCTAGGTCAAGTGTCAGTTAATAGCAATAAACAACTTTATAATCCAGGGAAAAGTTTGTTTATGGGAAAAATCTACCAAAAATCTAGTAACTTCATGATGACTCCAGGATTTTCTTGTCTTGGTATTAACTCCAAGAATTTGGGTGGGGAAAGTGTTCTTTCTTTGAGGCTATCTTTTTGGTTTCTTTCTGTCTTTTATCACATATTTCCAGTGGTGTGACTTCAGCCAGACAGTTTCCATAAGAATATGATTCACTGCATAATTTATTACATGCTTTGAGATGTTCTTTGGACTTCTTTTCCTGTTTGGGAAGAGGGACAGGCTGGATGTGGGGATGTTTTGGAAGCCTTGGCTGCTGTTTCTCTGTCACAGTTTGGTTCTGTTTCACGTCAGTGTATGTGAGGAAGGGCTTGTGCATTCTGGAGTTCATGCCCTCCCTTTCCTTATCACTTCATATTAACCTCTCTCATAAAAGATATCACTTCTCCCTGCAAGACTTGCCTTTCCTGTATCCTTGGGCACTTGCAGATGCAGCAGGGACAGCAGGGATCTGTTTGATATGCAGTTCTTGTGGACCACATCTGGTTTTTTTCTTTCATAAAGTACCTGGGATTCACTGTGGTGCTGGAAATGACTGTGGGATGATTTGCCTTTTCCTGAGACATAGTGGGATGCTTTTCTAAGGATGTTCTAGGGGTTCATGCAATAGCATTGTTGCATGAATATGTAATATAAGTTTGAACATACTGACATGATACTTTAAAATCTACAAAAAAAACCCCAAAATAAAAATGCCTGTATCAGTTGTGAACACAACCTCATGAATGAGAGTGGGAGAGCCTGGGCTAGCATTACATCTCTCATAGCATTGCCTCAAGAGAAATGCTTTAGCAGCATAAAAATGGCTACTTTTTCCTCTTTTTCCTTCTGCTCCAGCTTAGTGTTTATAGGTAAAGTCTCTGCAGTGGGAAACATAGACTGTGTGCATCTTCACTGCAGGCAATGTTTAGTATAGATATTTAGTGACAGGCACAAACTTGAGTCAAATGGTGAGAATTGGGATTGCTAAGAACAAACTTGCAGGTGACCATTTTTAAACAGTGACCTGGTTTGTGTGGTTTTTTTTACCTACTATTGTATTTCTAGAGGGCTTTCCTTTACCCTCACCTAAGAATTTTAAGAATTTTAATATCATCTTAAGAGGATATTCACACAAAAACCTGATTGTGCCTGTTTGGGAGAATGTTCCCTACTCAACCTGGCCTTGGACACTTCCAGGGATGGGGCAGCCACAGCTTCTCTGGGCAACCTGTGCCAGGGCCTCACCACCCTCACAAGGAAGAATTTCTATATCTTCTTAATATCTAATCTAAACCTATTTTCTTTCAGTTTGAAGCCATTCTCTCTTGTCCTATCACTACATGCCCTTGTAAAAAGCCCTTCCCTGACTTACTTGTAGGCCCCCTTTAATTATTGAAATTATTGAGCTGAATTAGTTAAAAACACCTGTCTCCTGCACCTTTTAGCGAGTGGTTCTGTTCTGGATGTTTTAAGGAAGGTGAGGCCTAAAATGGTAACCTGAATACAGACACATATTCCTAAACTTCTAGTTGGTAAAGTTAGAGAAAACTGAAAAAATAAAAAAAAAACCCAAACTGTGCAGTATTTGACGGGAAGCCATTGTAACTGCCTTGAAACTGGAGTGGCATGCCTGAGTCAGTGAAGTATGAGCTAAGAACCTGGCAGAAGCCTTTTGCACAAAGGAAGGTTGAGAGAGTCTCTCAGGAAGCCTGTGTGCTGCTAAATGTGGCAAGTTTGAACATGAGACTGACATCATTGTGAGTTCATAGTAGTGAAAGAACAAAGTATCAGCCACAAATTAGACTGACCTAATTTTTAAGTCACTTATAAAAACTTAATAGCACAGTATCTTGCTTGTGCAAGCTGTTTATTTCTATCCCAACCTCTGACTACTTCATTTAAACTACAAGTTAACCCTCTAAGCTGTTAAAGGAGTTGTTCAAGAAGGTGGTGGGGGGGGAGCAGGGGGTGTTTGAGAGGTGCTGCAGACTTCCTTCCTTGGCTCTCTTTCTGCTCTGACCTCAATTTTCACATAAAGGAAGTGATTAAGGACCACCCATTGTATACCTTCATCCTTCAGGATCAGTTTCTGGAGGTAAAAACCTCAGGACTGCTACCAAATCCCAACTCGTTCTTATTGGCTGCTCACATGCAGACTGGAAGTCTATCTGCAAATTGCCAGAACGTGTGCCAATGGTATAAGCAGGAATTTATGTAGAATGAGTAAGCTATTATAAAACTAATCAGTATCATTTATTGATGTATCCATAATAGGCAGGAGGGTTGAAATCAAATGTACTTTAAGGTCCCTTCCAACCCAAACCATTCTTTGACTCTGTGATTCGCTTCAGTGGTAATGTTTGTAGTGATGCAAGAGGCACAGCTGGGGAACAGAAGTCATCCTCTGCCTTCCTTCTCCCATTGTACAGATGTATGTGGCTTCTCTTTCTGTTAGAAATGCAGCTTTAGCACTGCTGCAGGTCTGGTATAACATGATTGAAATTCAAAGAAACATTTGGGATCCTTTGGGAAAGACACACCAGAGCACATGACTGGGATCATAGCTCAGTGAGGTATCATGACTCTTCCTTCTGTTCCCGACTGAGGCCTTGTTGGTACCATCTTGTCAATTGAATTAATATTTGAAAGCAATTTTAATAAGCAAGCCATCATAATTACCTTTGTGGGTACAAATTAGGTATGAAAACATGTTCTGTTCCCAGAGTGTGAGCTGTCAGTAGTCTTACACCATGGTGAGGGATTTGAGTCACAATCATCTGGATCTAGGGGTTTGTTAATTTGTTTTCTGTGCCTCATCTGCAATTCAGCCATCACTCCATACCATAGCCTGAACCGCTCACTACTCTGAACAGCCCAGAATGGGAGGCCTCTTAGCAGGATTACTGCAACTGTTTAATTTCTGGGAATGTAGAACAACTTGATTTATTTCCGCCTGTTAATTGCGAGCCATTGCTGTACAGCATATTCCTCAAAGTTTCCTTTTCTACTCCCACTTCAAGATAGCTGGGCTGTCCCATGTTTGTGGACTCACTGTTTTCCGGCATCTATTCTGTTTCCTTGCCATGTAAATGTCATTTAAGGAGAAACCCAATTAAATTTAACTGCTGTAATGAGAAGGATTGAGCTTACATATGTGTAATGTCAATGTTTTATTTGGCCCAGCCTCCCTTCTGAAGATGCTTCTGCATGCTTTTATCACTATGTGGTGGCAATATTAATTTTGTATAGAGCATGCAGAGGGCTTTAAAGTGAGTTTGACAACAGACTTAATTAGCACTTTTATTAGGTTTTTTTTTTTAAACTTCTAGATATTTCCCTGTACAGCTGACAGGACATGCATGCAGCGTAGTGCAGCACTGTGTTTTCAGACATAAGCAGGAAGAAACAAAATATTAATGTTGACAGTTAAAAAAAAAAAAAATTCCTTTCAAACTTTCTCATGCCCTGATGTGAAGGGGTTGAATGTGCATGTTGCCTTCCGGGAGAACTGGTGTCATTTCCTCAAATGGGTGAAACACCAGAACATTTTAACCCACGTTGTTCCATACCATGCAAGCAGTTTACAAGTCTCTATTCTTAAAAGAGATTGACTCATTTTAGTCATTCAGTTTAATTTAAGAGAAGAGTCAATAAAAAGTCTGCTGCAAGAAATTCATCCCTGCCTTGCCCAGAAGCTATTCTGATTAATTTCCCTAATAGAATTACCATCATTATCCTCTGTCTTTAATCCATGCTAGAACTTATTCAATGGTTTCAGATCCACCTTCTGTTTTTATCATACACAGTGACCACAAGAGTTACCCTTTTGTAAATCTAGTTTTTGGCTCCTTATTTGCAGGGCCATATTATTTGTATATTCCCCCCCCCCCTCAAAGGCTCTTATTAGGCAGAATGCCTTATGTTTAAAAGTTAACCAATCACTGAAGACTCTGAGATCCCATCTTACCCTGTTTCCTGGTAAGCCTTTTAAAGAAGTAGCATGGGCTATTATAACTGCTGTGCTTGATGTTTATTTAGCGCCACTCTTCAGAGCGCTCCTCTTTTTAATCTGTTTCTCAGCAAAAAGATGAAAATGTAAAATACAGAAGTAAGTCACTGTTTGTGCTGGTCTGCAGAGCTGCAGAACAGGTGATTCAGAGTGTGCAGCTTCTGTAGGAGATGGAAACCTTGGTGTTGTGAAAGGTGCTGCTGTATGCCACTGTCCTCTGGAGCCCTGGCTAGCTCTGCGATGTCCTGGGGCCAGTGGCAAGAGTGGGGAACTGGCCAGGCTGGGGTCCTGCCTGAGCCAAAACCTCTGAGCCAGATGCCCAGCAGCAGAGACCCCTTAGAGGAGCGACAAGGACTGAGTAAAGGAGGCAGGGGAGGCTCTTCTGCGGTGCAAAGTCCAGCAAATTTATTGGAAGAGGCGAGGGAAAGGAACACAGGAGAGGAATGCCAGAGGGGAGCACAAGCAAAGAGAGCGCCGAGCACACCTGTGCACGGGTTTTTAAAAACTTGCCAAGCAGGCAATACAACAATACAACCAATGAGTAGCTTCCAGGGCGTGGTTTCTGGGATTAAAACAAATCCGGGCAAGAGGAGGAGAGAGGGTCTGGCTGAGGATTGGGCCGGAGGGTGAGGGACAGGGAACTTTCTAGAACAAAGGGTCGGGTTTGGGCTGATAGACAAGGCAAAGGGATTGGGTTGCCTTGACCGGCAGGGAAGGATTTGGAAAACGGGGAGGGATTCTTTGAGGGACAGTTGGGTAGGTGGGCATAACACAGGGAAAAAACAACTGGAATAACTCGAGGGACACTGGAACATACCATAAAATGACAAAACATGCAACTCAATAAACTTACACACTACGACAGCTGTAAAGCACCTGTGTCATACAAATAGCAAAGATACGCTGGAATTGCAACAGCTTCAGGATTTACGAATTAGTTGAACACCTTAAGTTTTTCACTGTGTTACTTTGTTTTCTTTGTGCCTTTGAAAGCTACCATATAGTTGCTGGTAGAGGGTGGCAGGTGTGGGCAATTGGTCACAATTACATGATCAGTCTTTGCCATTTGGTGTACAGGGCCAAAGTAGCACTCATGATGTGTTCTGTGGGGATAGGCAGTTGCCTTTCAGTTGTCCTTCAGTTGTCCTTCAGTTCAGTTGTCCTTTAGTTTTAATTTGGTTCATGAATTCATGTGTTATATGCTGTGGCTTTGGATTTGATCACTTCAGACTTGGATTACATAGATAAGTGAAATAATTTTCTAACATACTGTAGATTTTATAAATATTATAACAGAGACTTCATGCAAGATTAGATTTTTGGGGAAAAGAGGAAGGTGGTGATGTCCTTAGAGGGACACTGTCACATTTGACTGTTCCATCTCTCCCTGGCTTCTCTCTTGCTTGATTCTCCTTACTCTCTGCTGTGGGAGGAATACTCTGCGTGACCCCACTGGTTGGGTTTGTTTAGCTGCAGTTTAGGGAAGGCCCTGAGCAAGAGAGGAGGAAAAAAGGCTTCAATTTTTAATTCTGGAAAAGAGAAAAAGGTATTTAAATAAGGCCTGGAGGACTTCTTATTTGCCAGAAGTGAGTATAAAGACAAGTTTATATCCTTCTGTAACTCAGCCTAATTGAAATGATGTATATTTCTTTTTCTAAAGTCAGCAGAAAAATCCTGGCCTCTTAATGATGAAAGATTTTTTTAAAAACTTTCTTCTAAGCTCAAATAGCTGAAGTTTCCACTTTAAACTTGGGTGGCTCATTCATATTTCACTTAATGGTAATATGGTATCCTCTCTCTCTCTCTTCCCCTCCTTACCACCAAGACTGAAAAGGTGGGGGGGGGGTATATAAAATGTTTCTGAAAATTACAGGAAATGTCTTTTCCTTGAACAGCTTTGCCAGGGAATTTCCAAATGTGCTTAATGCTTATGGCTGAAGTTGCAGCAGTTCAGTCTTCAATCATGAGTGGATCCTGTTCTTAAAATGCAACACCTCCTTCCAGTAAACTATGTTGAAATTAAGTATATGCTTTGTTTCTCATCTGCTCTTCAGAAGAATTAATCATTCCCTGTGGTGAAATAAGGGCTTTTTGGGGGCTGCTTTAAACACTTGATTTACATGTATTTATTAAAGTGGGGAACACAGAATATAGTGTCCTGAGGTGAGAGCTGGTTTATTTGTAAGAATATCAGAGAGGGGTGGCTGGCAGGAGGAGTCATGGCATGGCATGGATGGCACAGAGAGGCAGGTGCTAGTGAGTGTGAAGGCTACCTGGCAGCTTTCAGGGGGATTTCAGGAGCTGCATGTGAGGAGCTAAGGAACAAAAGGGGAGATGCTTTTTGTCTCAGGACTTTGTTTCCTTGGGTCATCACAAGGCAGAGCCTCATCAGTGCTGAGCATTAGTTTAGTGTTAATTTCTGGGATGAGATCAGAAAAAGGGATAGCAACAAGTACAATGAGTAGAATGGGTTTTCTCTTTGTTCTATATTGCCTTCTACTAGGCTTTTGCCACTGGATTATGGAAAGAAGGGAGGTCTGCAGAGCTTCTCCCTGAGGCTCAGAAAGGAATGAGAATCTGGAGCAGGCAGAGGGGAGAAAAGGAGCTAGCCCAATTTCAACAGATCTTCTCATCCAGCTTTCTGCTTTGCTGCTCTTGCATACATTAGTATGTATATATACTAATGATGGAAAAGAGAGGATCTCCAGCCTGGCTCCTTCCAGGGAAAAACACAGTCAAGTCATATTTCTCCCAGCCAAGAGATGAGCCTAGTGAGCAAAGCCTGTTCTGGGTTGTAACCTCAGTATTGTCTGAAGGCTTCTCACCCCATGTTCTACTACTGCCATTTGCCTAAAGACAGAGAGATGATTGATCCCTGTATTTCTTTTCCTTGTGGGATGCTGTGGGTTTTCAGATTGCTCACCATAACATGCCCAGCCCTTTGCTGGGGTGGCTCTTCTCAGTTGTCATATCCTTTACTCTGTGCTTCAGAGCCACTCCTGGATCTCACAACAAGGCACTGCTTGGCAATGATTTATTGCCACGGTTTATATCACAGTGATTAAGGGAAGCTGTCATCTCTTGGCAGCCATGATTTGAATCTTGGGTTTAGCTGCCCAGGAAGCAGTTTGGAACTGATGCTGATGTGTTTATCTTCGCTTCCTTGTGTAAAAGTTGTAATTTAATTTGTTCCTGTTGGAACAACAGGTGCTTTGGGTAGATGTTGTATGGGTATGACTGTGTGATGATTGGTGATGCTAGTGTTACCAGTTTCCAGTGCTGGCTTTTTTAGAGTGTGGGGAGGTGGGCTTAATTACACAAATGTCCTGTTTCATTGGTCTCTGTCCATGCAAAATACAGCTGCATTCACACTTACTTGTGGCAATCTTTCACATTAATAGGTACTGATCAAGAGATTGTGAATTTGTTTAATTCCATACAAATGCATCACCTTTAATGCTGAGCTGTACATTGGTTTTCTAGCAGTGAGATGTGTCAGAGTTTGGAAGGCTATTACTGGTTAGTTTTTGTTTGTTGGGGTTTTTTAAAGCATCTCCAACTTTTTTAAAAAAATTCAATTTAAAGATAGTAGAGGGATTTTCTGTGGTGGTTTTTTTCTCTTTTCTTTTAGAAAATCAGTGTAGCATAACTTTCTATTTTGGACCCATTCCATATAAATGAATGCCAGCGTTCATAAATAACTTCTCACCTAGGTTTTAATGTGTTTGGGGGAGTTGTACAGCAAATGACTGCACTGAAAGTGTAAAATCCATTTCCTGATTTGAGCTGGGGGGTGTTTGGGTTTTTTTTGGTTTTTTTTTTGTTTTGTTTTGGTTTTTTTTTGTTTTTTTTTGTTTTTTTTTTTTTGTTTGTTTGTTTTTTTTTTGTGTTTTTTAATCTTGTAATAAGGATTTCATTGCTGTTATTATTAATATTATTATTTTCCTGTGTTGAGGTAATTCCTTCTGCTGGCCTTTGTATGTGGACCACCTTCTGTCCTGTTCAGGCCATATAAATTGTGACTTAAATGTAGGTGAGTAACAGCTTTTGACATGAAACAATAATGAATTAATAAAAAATTTGTACTCCAAAATTTTCTGTTGCTTTGACTTGGAGATCATAGAGGGAGAACCATTTTTTAAAAATCCATTGACGCTTTTCCTGGTTGTCTAGTGTCCCGGGCAATAGGAACCTAAAAATGTAATGTATTATAGTATATGTTTGAAGCTGATTAAATAATCTCTCATTCTGGTTGCCACAGACCTATATGCTGTGAACCTGCAGTGAAAAAGTATTTTGAAATGGAAAGAGCTTCCCACTCGATTGGGTGGAGAAGAGAGTCCCCAGATTAAGTCTGAGTGTCTTTTGAATAGAGTGATGTAACATATCAACAGCATGTTCTAATGCTTCCCAGGAGGCCACGTTCTGCCAGTCAGGTTTCCCTGCAGTCACACTTAATAAATGTTTGTTGTTTCTCTGGGAATGTCAAAGAGATTGGCTCCTTGGTAAAAGCAAGTGATGATAACCTGGCCTATTGCTTAGAGATGGTGATGGTGCATGGATGTGGATGATATTTGCAAGAACATTGCAGATGTTTGAGAGCTATGCTGAGTAGGTCACCAAACGTCGTGGTTTGGTGTGCTTTTTGGTTTTATTTAAAATAATACAGTATATTATTTCAAATATAATTATTTGTGTGACAGAAAATACCTGTTATCTAAGTGGAAGGCCCATTCCTCTTGCTTAGCCCAGCTGTCTCAGAGTGCCAGTGGTAAAAATGTTGCTGAGCAGTAGGTGTAGAAATAGAGTGAGCTTAAAGATCTCAACTGGATGTCTTTTATGCAGTGTATTCGTGGGAGGTTGATTTCCTTTCTGACTCTCTCTGTGTCTGTTTTCACATTGATGAGCACAAAGAAGTGGGGAGACTTTTCTTTAGAACTAGTAATCAAAGCTGAGTGATTAGTCCAGCAGGATGAAGGGCAAGAGTACTGAACAGAAAATCCACCTTCATCTATGTTTTTTCCAATGCATTACACTTGCCTTTCTTATGGTTGTAGAGTGTGTAATCCAAAATGCATGTGGCTGATGTTTCTACAAGGAAGAGAAAATTAACACTATGCATTTTGACTGCATATATAGGATAAAAGTACAGGTATGTTAAAAGTAGGAGAAGAAGGAGCACCCATAGATAAGCAAGGGAAAACAGGGTGAAATTTTTTAAATGGCTTCTTTTTTATGGTACATGAGTGACATTAAAAAACATTAAAATCTATGTGTTTCTATTTAAGTGACTTTCTCTGCTGCTGTCCAATCTTGCACCACAGTGAAGAGTGCTCAGAGGGTGGTGGAAACTGTCTGTTCTTCAACCTCCCTGCCAGGAAGCATGAGGAAATTATGTGTTTATGAGATAGTGATGCTTATTTGAATCATCCAAAAAGCCCAAGACACCCTCATTCCCCTGAACTGAGGGAATGACATGAGCCCTTGTTAACAGAGCTCTTTGAATTGACGAGCATTTATCTCACTCCTGTGTGTTCTGCACAATGGCAGGTAATACATGTGCTTCTCTAACTTCAGCTACTGTTTTTTTCCTCCAGACTTTGCACTTTATTACACAGTTGTTGATCTCTGGAATTTACTGGCTTGCTTGCTGAATTCAAAAGAACAGCTATTCCTCTCTTTCAATTAAAAATTTTATTTCCCTTGTGCTCCATAGACAGTCTGTGTTTCTGAACACTGAGTAGCATCTTAAGCAGGGGTTGGACCTCTCTCAGTTGTCACTTAGTCTCTCATAGCTCTGGAACCATCAGAAACACAATTTATTTCCATCTTTTTGAGACTGGTGAGGGAATGCTGTGCCTGTCATAGCTGTTGGCAGAGGGGAAAAGGCCCTTGCAGGAGTAGGAATTCACCGTGTGGTCCCTGGATCTGGAGTTCCTCTCTGGTTTGTGTATGCTTGTTTGTCCAGTATCACGTGTGGCTCTGGTAATAGGGTCTGGTGCTGGTGGTATTGGCACCAGCTATTGAACCACTGGCCACTCCCAGTAACACTGAAGCCAAATACCCCTTTTGTAACAGCCAGCAGCAGCTTGTGTCCTGCAGTCTGGGATGTTCTACATTTGCATTTTAATTCAGCTTTTCAGTTTTTCTTTTACAAGGGTGCCCACCCTAATCATGAAAAGGATTCTAGGGGATGATAATGTTTTTCTCATATGTACATGTGTTTGAAAAATACACAGTTTAAAAAAACCCAACTCTGTCAGGTGTTTCAGCTGAGTCCATAAAGGCTGCCCATCAGTTCCTTATTCAGGTGCTGTCAAGTGATTTTTTTGCATGACGTGGGAGCACTGCTGCAGGCTCCTGACAAAGCAGGCATTAGTGACGTAGCCACACATTTATGACAGCAAGGTTCAACTTCAAGGTTATCTTCTTACGTGAGGCAGAAGTCTTTCAGAGATTGTAGCAAGGTTTTGAGAAGCTCTTTGCTAGTTCCTTAACTGGGGTAGAATTAGACACTCTTGTTCTGAGAGTTTTTAAACTATATTCCTAACACATCTGCCTCTCAACTCCAGATATATTTGAAAGATGTGTAGATGTAGAGCTTAGGGACATGGCTTAGTGGTGGACTTGGCAATGTTACTTTAACAGTTGGACTTAATGATCTTGGAGGTCTTTTCCAAACTAAATAATTCTGAGATTCTGTATGAGCCAAAACCTGAGAACTCAAACAATCATCCCGTTGTGATGGAAAGGAATTGCTTGGAGTCAAAGTGATAGCAGTAGAAATTAAAGGAGTGCATACAAAATGTGAGTTATAGTGACTGAAAAACCAAACACAAGCACATAACCAAAAATGTGGCACTTGCTTATTTCACTGCATCTGAACCAGTTGGGATGGGGACAGGAATCCCTGAGGCAAGAGATCCTATAGTTCTGTGGCAGCATTAAACATACATGTAAACATTAGTAATCCACTGTTGTTTGTGTGTAAGATAGTAGGAGGATTGTTGGTTTGGTTCTTTAAACAATAAGGAAAAGCTGTAAAGGTACTGGGCAAGTGTAGAACAGATCTTTTTCATTTCATAGTGAGTTAAATGTTTAATTTTCTTATTTAAAAGTGCCAGTGTTGCAGTCCCTCTAGAAGGAGGAAGCAGCCATGCAGTGTTCCCAGTGGGTACATGAATGACTCTGTGGGAGATTCTCATGGCTCGATTATGGATCACTTGTCATAATCCTGATTTCAGCATGGAACACCCTGTGACTAGATGGCTTCCTAGCTTCAAGGTCAGCAGCACAATGCCCTGTTTGGGGCAGTGCACTATATGACATCATTTTTTGAGATACTATAATACCAGTGAGATCTAAGTCAAAAGTAGAAAGAGAACAGTCAA
This sequence comes from Vidua macroura, assembly GCF_024509145.1. Lineage (NCBI taxonomy): Eukaryota > Metazoa > Chordata > Aves > Passeriformes > Viduidae > Vidua > Vidua macroura. The sequence continues at coordinate 6,568,848 of NC_071575.1, forward strand.
GAAATTTAATTTTATCTGTTTTACACATGCATTAGAAATTAAACAGATGTTTCAGCACCTCATAGAAGCTGAATGATAAGAGCAGTCACGAGGAATGGGATGAGTGCTCAAGTGTTTACCTAAAGCAAGAGGCTACCAGTTCTTCTTGTTTAGATAGGACCCAGGGAAGACTCCCAAACACTGATAGTTCCAGAAACTGAGAGAATTAAAAGAAAAACCTGTACTTCATAAAATGTTGTTTCTCCCCAGCACCATTGAAATGTTCCTGTCAAAACAGGACTTCAATTGCAGTAACTCAAGGTGACTTGATTACTCTTAAGTTTATTGCTTTCAAACCATGGGCAGTATCCTTCAAGGTACTTGCTATGTTAAGGTAATAGGGCTTTTTTAAAGGATTCTTGACTGAAGCCCACTTGCCCTATGTTCTTCACCCTGTCACTGGATATGACTGGTTTGAGTTCTTCACAAGAGTCTTCTGAACAAACTTCTGTTGTATGAAAGTGAAGGCTGAGAAAGCAAACTGTAAGCTTTTAGAAGATAAGAAGCATACCCAAACTGAAAGTTGCAAATTAAAGATTAAGTATTTCTAACAGCATCTGTTTTAGAGTTCTGTACTTTCTCAGCTGCTATATTTTCCTGTTATTACTTGGGCTTTAAGTCAGCAATTTATCCATCAAAACAAAGCGTCTAGTTCACGAACAAACTGTCTAGCTTGCAAAGGAGCTGGAGCCAATTCCCACTCGAGCCAGTGGAAAAGTTTTCATTGAGTTCAGTGGATTTGGTATCTGGCAACCTTTGATGTGAATAAAAGAGAATCAAAATTTGTGACAGGACATGATAAGAAAAAATTTTAAAATTACAGAATACTATTTTCCTGGGGGGGGGGAAATTTTGACATAACTATCAAGATTCTTCTCCCCCACCCAGCCTTGCAAAATGTCATTTTGATAATCAATTGTCTTTTGATATCTTCCTGAGACTAGTGTATAACGACTGCTCTTTGAGGGGGAGAACACCTGCCAACCAGGTTCTTTAAAACATTTAATTAAAACTTGGTATAGTATATTTTCCAATATTCTTACTGTAGCTTAGAGCAATGTGCATTTCACTGCTATGTGCTTCCATTTATCTGGGCAAGCTTAACAGCACTGTCACAACAGCACAAAATCAGGACAAATGGAAGATCAGATTTTGTCAACCTAATGTCTGTGTACATGGAAGCTAATGTTTTTTCTTGTATTGCCACATGAAAGTCATGAAACAACTTCCAGTTTCCTCTTTTGGGTTGTTAACGTCAAGTTTGTACTTTTTGCAGAATTAATTTTGCTTAACGTTGTGTAAATGTAGATTTGTGCAATATATCTGACGAGCAAAACATCTTCGGAACTGGGATTTCCCACTGCTAAATCTATTGATAGTTAGAATTCATTGCTTCTCTTCTAATTAAGGTAAATAACAAGCATTTCAAACAGAAGCAGCAAGTCAACACTATAAAATCTAAGTTCAAATGTGAGCTAAATCCTTGAAGGACGTAGCCCCGTGTGGCTCCTTTCTGAGGAGTGTTCCTACAAAGACTTGTGCCATCAGAACGTGTTTTGGGAGACTCTGAGGAGCCTAAGGGCAACTGTGAGGCAGTGGTACAAGGAGGGGGCTAAAGGTGTTGGGGTTTTAATGTTCTGCTGCTGCCATTCTTTCAGCTGACGTTGTTCAGATGCTGTCAGGATGTAATTTTAGAGAAATATAGTTTGTTTGTCAGACTCTAATTTTAGAGAAATATAGTTTGTTAATAAATAAAGATTATTTAGCATGAGTGCTGGGGGTTACACACCTCACATAAGCATCACACAGCTCTAGGAAGAACAGAAGAGTGTGAGACCTCATCCATCTCTGGTGATTAATTCAAATGAAATGCTTGTGTCCTGATGTGGCATCTTGTCCGGGTTTCTATTCAAGCATTTCCTTCAGAGAGGTGGATGTAAGTTTGGTGCTTTCTTTTGTGTAGTTTCAGTTCTCCAACTCGCATGCTGTTTTGTGAAATATTTTCCAAGTCATTAAACTTTAAAATGTTTAATATTTAAAATGTTTAAGTGCTTTAAAAACAAATTTTACTTCTTACTAGGTGGTGCAGTGCTGAAATGCATTTAAATAGTTTTGCTATTGAAAGGAATACCATGATTTAGGGCAGCATCTCTTAATTATGTTCTAACAAACTCTTGTGAAGAGGCAGAGCTAGTGGCAACAAAAGTCTGCAATTAAGGCAGAGTATGTTGCCTGAAATACAAGATAATTGTCTGGGCAAGATCATTGGAATGGATTCAGAGGCTGTAGTTGCCAATGCTCTCTCTAGGTGTTTGGCACATCCAGCAGAGAGGAGAACTCCTCAGGAATGTGTTATTCCATGTATGGCCCACTGTACAGCTAAGCCTCAGAGCTGAATGTTTTGTTCTGTGAAGTTTCATGGCCTCATCTGGTTTGTGGTTTTTGTTTTTTTTCATCTTCCCCTTCTTACAGGCTCTCAATCTGGTGTAAAGCTGATGGTGGGAGCAAAGGTAATGCAGCATGCTTGGTGATGTAATGCAGCAGCAGCCAGAAAGCATCTTTTGTGTGAATTGTGAAATGGCTACTCCGTAGTCATCTCCCGATGAATCAGACGTGAGGGGCCGCTTTGTGGAGCCAACCCGTTGTACATCAGCTGGAAGCAGGAGGAGACGCTCAGTTCAACAGCTCTTTCTGAAAATGGATTTAACTTTTCTTTTGCCAGTCACTACCAGCATGACCTCATACACTTCCAGTACAATGGTGTGGCTAAGCCTTTGAGTACACAGCCATTACATCATCGCAGCAAATTAGAGAGGGCGGTGGGGAAAGAGGCCTCGCTGTTGTCATGGCCCATGAGATGATCAGGACCCAGCTCATTGTCGCTGAGAAGTTGGTGGCTTTGCTGGAGAGTGGGACAGAGAAGTTGCTGCTGATTGATAGCCGCCCCTTTGTGGAATACAACACCTCCCACATCCTGGACGCCATCAACATCAACTGCTCCAAGCTCATGAAGCGCAGGCTGCAGCAGGACAAAGTTTTGATCACAGAGCTCATTCAGCATTCAGCAAAACACAAGGTAGGGGTCATTTTCCTCTTATTCCTTGATTTGTTTAAAGGAGTAGCTGGAAAGCAACTTGTAATAATTTTTCACTAAGTATTTAATTAAATAAAAAAAAAAACAAACCAACAACCAAAACTCAGCAAGATTAGAGGACTGAGTTTAGCTGAGATGTTACCTGATTGAAGAGGGTATTGGTTACTATTGAGTTTATCATTGGGATTCTTTGTAGAATCAGTGACAGATTTAAGGGGAGGGATTTAGAAATTACTCAGAAAGAATGTTCTCAGGATTCTTGTGTGTCTTGCAAAGCACAGTCTCTCAAATGTGTGTAATTAAGGCAGGAAACATTCTCTCCTAAACTTTGAAGGATTCTTGGGGGTCTGTGGTGGAGGGGCTTGCTTATGTCATTTGGTTTGCAAAGAAACTGCCTCTCTGTCAGTCCTGGCTCCTACTTGCTGTTTAAAGGGCTTTTCATGAGGGCAGTTTGATGAATTTTCCTGTTTGTTTTGTTGTTTGTTTATTTGGGAGGAGGGGTGTGGTTTTCTCCAAATAGTGTTATCGGTGAAAAGAAAATAGCTATGCTGTTTAAAATTAATGTGTATCTCTGTGTCTCTGTGTGTGTGTGTGTGGAGGGGGTATTGGGGTTTTTTATCCATTGATATTTGTTTTACCTGTTTTTGGTACAAAAATAAGCTACTGTGTTCTTGCTTTGACATGTTAAAAATGAAGCTTTTTATTTTATATATAAAGTTGTGCAGGTAACCAAAATGTGTGTGGCTTAGAGGCAGTTTAAGGTCTCTTTATGTACAAAACCCTCAGAAGCAGAAAGTGAGGCAGGGCCACCTTCTCAAAAGCTCAGCTTTTAAACAAATTCACCAGCCTAGCTGAAGGTAGAGCAATTCACAAGTGACATAAAACTACCAAATGATAAAAATTTGTGGAGTGGACTTCAACTTGCAGCAAATAATCAATTTGCAAACTCTCTAGGGAATTAAATCTGAGAGGCTTATGAAGTATAAAATAAAAACTGTTTAGTGAACAAGTGCATAAGAAATCTATATATCTGAACTGCTCTTATAGCAAATATGTGGGAACCCTGATGGAGGTGATAATGTGGTGCTTTTAATCATCTTCCTCCTTCCTGTTTTACTCTGAGTTCCTTGTGTTTCAGATTGAAATTGATTGCAAGCAGGACGTGGTGGTGTATGACCAAAGTTCCAAAGATGTGACCTCTCTCTCATCTGACTGTTTCCTTACTGTGCTCCTGGGCAAACTGGAGAAGAATTTCAGCTCTGTGTATCTGCTTTCAGGTAAGATATAACAAAAGAAACCAGCTTTCAGGTGACATGTACCAAAAGAAACCTCTGAAACATTTTGAATAAGGAGAACAAAGAAAATGCTGTTGGTATAGCAGACCTGTACAGTTTTGCAAGTGCTGGTATAAACTTCAGTTACAGCAGAGACTTTCCTGTAGTTCTTTTTGCATATAGTGACACTCATAATACATGCAGTGCTTAGAAATTGCATCTTACAGGGGAGATATTACACCATTACCCTGTGTAAATGGAAATGGAGCAATGCAGAGGTTTTTAGATGTGTATGTCTTCTACTTTAGGGTCAAAAAATAGTAAAAAAAAAAAAAGGGCTGCCCTGATTTTTTAAGTATTGTACATGGCAGGAAGAAAATCTCTTCCTTACTGAATTGGTAATTGCTAAAATAAGAGCAAAGGAAATGTTCTCCCAGAGTTATGGAGATTAGTTTGTATGACATTTTAAATTTCAGCTCCCTAAGTGGTAGCACTTTATTTAGGTATTTTCCTTTGCCCTCTGTGGGTTTTTTTGTTTTGGTTTGGTTTTGGGGTTTTTTTTCTTTTTTTTTTTTTTTTTGTTTTGTTTTGGGTTTTGTTTTTTTGTTTGTTTGGTGGTTTTTTTGTTTGTTTTTTTTTGTTTATTTTTTTTTGTTTTGTTTTGTTTTTTTGTTTTTTTGTTTTAAATCCCAGGTCAAAGCACTTATAGAAATTCAATTCCTTATAATACAGGATTTGCTGCTCTCAGCATGTGCTAGTGCCATTATTTCTGTCATGGAATAGTAGACAGTGTTCACAAGGAGCAAGGAGGGGTATGACGTAGATCCAAGGCTGAAAGAAGAGGGAATGACAAATTTAAATAGGAAATCCATTGCAGTGACTGGATCAGTGATCTAATGAAGTGTACACCTAGTGTCTGAGAAATGCTGAAACACAGGGACTGAATAATGGTGAGAGAAAGGAAATAACTCCTGGGAGATGCTTCCTCTTAGCAACAGAGTTTCACTACAGTTTGTAGTGACTTCCCATGACAGAGGTTGTGGTACTGAGAGAACTTTTCTCAACTTGCTTTGAAAGTGATTGCACAGAAAGTGAATAATTTCTGCACTTGGACATGAGTTTGGTGCTCATGTGAGCTTTACTTACAGTAAGGCAAGTGGGTTTTGCTTTGGCTCGGGTTGGTGATTTTGTTTTCTTTGCTGTCTAGGTAAGAATTACACCTGTGGGTGGTGGATTACAGTATTAGATTAAGCAACTCTTCTTACATATGAGCTACCAAGAATTGTGTGGTGTGTAGGCACAGTAAATGCTTAATGCAAAAGTGCTGAAATAAGTGGTTAATATCTCAAACTGAAAATTGTTATTTGAAAAATAAGCCAGTCTAGAAACAGTCACTATCTCCTCAGCAATCCTTTTATTGTTCAAATTCCCAACTCTGCTCAGCTGTCCTGAGGGGTTTTTTAATAACTTGAAGCAGATTACAGCTCCAGGTAGGAATCAGACCATCCTCAACTTAATTTCCATGATAGAAACACATCTCTTACAACTGAGAATTGGACCTCATGGCAGGGAGGTGTTGGGGAGGGGCCAAGCACAGGAAAGTGTCATGAGCTTCCCTTGCTCACACTGTTCCTCACTTGTGTGAGACATGTCTTTGATCTTCTGTCTCATCTGGGGGACCCTGTGACAGAAGTGCTCTCAGACTTGCCTGTGGCTCTCGTAGGCATGCACAGGACCAGGAAGGGAGTGTTCCCAGCTTTCCAGTGCAGCATCTGGCCAATCACCAGTTGCATGTATCATAATGATACTGGGAGAAATGGTTTTCTTTTCATTTCCACCATGTGGTCGTTTTCTGTTCAAGATGAAAATGTTACCTAAACCACAAGCAAGATGGTAGAGCTGAGGTGAACTTAGCCACACACAGCTGGTAAGGGTTAGTTTGGGAATCTAATGTGTCAAAATTCTCCTTATAAAAAGCAAGACTTTTACTTTAGCGTGTCAGATGGCAAAGATCAGGTTTGAGAATTTCCTCTTATGTTTGTTTACATAGCTAGGATGGGGATATTTATGAATGCAGAAACAATTGATGACTTTAAAAGCAGTAGAAGAGGAGAACAAGAAAAAAAGGGAAATATAAAGTAATTATTTACTACTGATCTATTACAGTAGAGTTAAGTGCTTATTTCACGTGCTTTTTTTTTTTTTTACATCTGTTAAAAATCTAGCTACTCAATGCACACACAAGAAACCTTTTAGGATGTGGGGTGAAGGAGAATTGGGTAGATTCAGTCTTCCAGGAAGCTCCTTGGAGTTTATTGATATGTGGCTGTAGGAAACTAGATAAAATATGTTGTCTCAGCAAGCTGATGACGAACTCTAATAAATGTTTATGTCCCATAATGAGGGCAGGGGTCTGTGTACTGTGTACAAAGAAGAACCTTTGGACTTGAGTTTTCCATATGCCACTAAATCTGGTTTATTTAAAATAGTGACCTTAAATAAACATTTTGGGGTAGGAAAATATTTTTTGTTGGGATAGAATAACGAGTATTTAACAAATATCTGGAATTCCTGCCCCTGTTCTTGTTGAAACTCTCCATTACTGAGCACTCAGTAAGGTGTTTTTTATTTAGGTTGTGCATAAAGGTGTGCTCTGCCCTGGAGGTTATTTTTAATTGAAATAACTATTGTAAAGATCTCAAAGGAACCCTTACCAATTAATTTAAGATCTTGATATAAACTCATAAAAATATTTATCATTTGGTGAGGAATGTTTTCAGGAATTAAATATTCCATTTGGTACTTTATTTTTAACAGTGCACAGAATACTAAAACGTGGACACCAAGGGTTTAATTCTATTCCCATCATGGCATCTTCTACTCTGACTTAAGTAAGATTTAAACACAGGGATGTCACCTGATTCCTTCTCATATTTTGAGAATTGGATTTACTTGCAATGGAGTCCTTTTCCTAGTTAGTGTTATGATTTTCCTGCTTGCTCTGCAGGAAGTTAGGAGAGACTAGTGATTTTTGCTTGAATGATCATTATTAAGGCAGTAAATATCAAGAGTCTTGATTTAATTCTATTCCCCTTTGTGAATGGAAGCATTCATATTCTACTTTCCTTAAGTACTTGTTCTGCCCTGCTTTTAATCTGGCTTAGTTCTGCTCATTCAAGCACAGATGCCTTCATGGCAGTTACCTTTTAAATGTTTCCTACGAAGAAGGTGAAGCCCAGCTTTTTATTTTGTGTTGATTTTTTTAAACTATTTTTGTGTGTGTGTGTTCAGAACACTTTATCTAAATGGAAGGTGTTCTGAAAGACAGGAAAAAAACCTAAACAAAACCCTTCTATGTGTAAAAACTGTCATTAAAAACTATGATAGCCTAACACTGAAACACTGTGTGCCTCCCTCTCAAAACAATGGTTGGTGGGGACTTGTAATCTCTTCCTACCCTTCTGCCCATGAAAAATATCAGTAGTAATGTGATGTAGTGGATTCTTCCTTCACTAGAGCTCTCTGACAAACTCCTGCAGAGCACAAAGGAGTAATAAGGGGAAATAAATAAGTTATTGGTTTTTTATTCAGTGGCAAATGTTTGGGTCATATGCAGTGGACAGTGAAGGGCATCACAGGCAGAATGTGTTCAGTGAGATTTGACAAAGGTCCTGGAAACAAAGCAGTGAGTGATTACCCAGGGAGTGTAGCAAAAGGTATGTTTTTGCTGAAATTTCCCAATTCTTTGTTTCCCCCTGACCTGTCCCTCACCTGACAAGGTGTGTAAACCAAATGGAAGACTTGCATGGAAGATATGAGGAGAAGGAAGCAAGTCAGGAACTCTTCTTCAGTCTTCTTTATCCTGCCATTCATTTAAAAAATACTTGAAATTGGAAGCCCATTTAAAGAAATCTTTCATGTAAAAATACTGAAGTATCTCTAGGGTATATTCACCATTGTGTTGTCTTACTTGCCTAAAGAAAAGCCTAGATAAGAAAAGGTCAGTGCTTGCTCCCTGCTTTATCTCCAAAGAAGCATTCCCTGTGGCAGGGGAGCAGGAAATCTGAAGAATATTCTCTTGTAGGTAGAGCTGGTCATTTCCATGTGCTGAAGGGACCAAGGCTGTGACACAGGGCTTTATTCCCAGTTTCTGCAGTCCCCTGTGTCAAGTAAGGGGGTGCCATGTGGTTTAGTGTGGCTGAAAGAAGGCACAAGGTTTGATAAAGTCCTGGCAAACATGTTGACACCTTTTAACATTTGGATTTGGAGCTTTATAACTTTCAGTTGTGGCTTACTGATGTTCTGAGTATATGTTCTACATGTAAGTCTTTGCAGAGTACCCCAGCACACCTTAAAATGGTGGTGTCATCAGTTACAATAATCAGGTTATCTGCAAATTGAAGTAAGTATAGTGTGAATGAGCTGTTAAATATCCTGCCACCGTTTGGAGGAGGAGAGATTGTTCCACAATGATGCCAGCTTTCCTGATATTCTGACTGGTTGATTCCATTAGAAGGAAGCCTCTACTGAGAGAGGTAAAATCTTGCTGAGGGAATGCAGTATTCCCCAGGTGGTCCCATAACCCATGGAGTACAGCCAGTGTTGGCAGGGAGGAGATGAGAGTGAGAGAGGAGCTTAGCTCTGAATCACCCCCTTGAAAAGTCTCTCTCTCCATTAATTTTTAAGACAGCTTAGAAAAGCCCTTGGCTACAGCCAGGCCTCTGACTATCCTCCCACCCTCTGTACTTAAAATGTAATTTTCAATGTTCATTTAGTGCCATAATTGTTTTAAGCACTTGAAGAGTGGGAGTAGGGTTTATTACTTTCATATGTGTATCCACTTGCTGTCTTTTGAGAGAGAGCAAGATTTGACTCAAGTAGAGCTCACATAACATTTCTCAAACCCAAGAATAACTTGTTAAGTTTGCTTTTGTTTTGGATACCTCTGGATGCTTGTGAAATTTAATTGACTGAAATTATGGTGAAGGTTTTTTGGGTATTTTTTTCCCTTAAAGGCAGAAAGGGCGATTGAGAGTGTCCACTTCGCTCTTTGTACTTTCCATGCCACATGGAATATGGCACTTGGGTGGGATGGGAATTTTGACCCCATTCTCAGACATCTTCCCTTCCTTGTTTGCTTAACCTGCCTATTAACCTTGTCTTACCAAAGGCAGAAACACTCCAGGGCAAAGAACTTCCCTTGCTACTGTGCTTGTAAAACACCTGGACTAATGGGGCTACTTTCTGAACACCACCAGAATAAAAACACCCCTGGCTTTCCCAAACTGTGAAACCTTGGATCCTGTGGAAGGACTCCCCAGGCTGAGGAGTGGGGACAGGAATGGGATGGGAGCCCTCCCAACGGGGCTCTCCAGCCTGAGCTTATGTAATGGAAAATGGCACGGGTCCCTGCAGAGCAGAGCTGGAATGTGGGAATTGTAATGCCTGTGGAGGTCTGTGGCTCGTTTAAACAGAGTGGAAACATTGCAGATTCATAAAACTTGTGAGTCAGAAAGTTTACAGCTTTCCTTCCTTATGGCAAGGGAAAAAAATCCATACTGCAGCTTTTAGATAAACACATTAATGTTCAACAGGAATGTGGCTGGGAAAGAGCATGAAGAGCCTCTGAGGCAAAGCAAACTTAAAACTTCAGGGTTTGTATATTTTGTGTTTGCTATAGTACTGTTTGATTTTTTTTTTTTTTTTTAGCCTAGTTTTCGCTAGTTACATTACTGCCCTGGCACTAATCAGTATTTACAGTAACAAATTCTAAATTGCTATTTAGAAGAGGAAAAGAAAGTACCAAAAGCTAAATACACTGCATACTTTTGGTGAATACAAGCATTTGGTGAGGCTTACTTAGAACTTTAGAGCCTAAATATTATGTTTTAGAGGTAGTTGTAAATTTTCCTGCTTTTTTATTATTTATTTCCTTTAAAAGGTAAAATTAAATTAAAACAGAAAAAAAAACCAGTATGGCAATATTCCTTTTTTAAAAGGGATAGCAATATAATATTTATTAGTATGTTGTTACATAAAATTGTGAATAATTAGTGCCCTTAATGAAGAAGAAAATTCTGGATTTAATAAAGGTGGAATTGTCTGTTAAATCCATAAGCTTCATATTCTCCTTCTTGCAATGCTGTCCGAGTACATGCATGTAGTCTTTGGTTTTCTGGTTCATCACTTGGGTCTCAGACCTTTTCCACTCCCTGCTTTAAAATAATGGTTTTTGATGCTGAATTAACATTGATGTACTGGCAGACAAATAGGTCTTGTGGGAAAAGGAAGGGAGTAGCTTCTAGTCTGTTTTCAAGAATTCATTGAAGAAAATAAATTTCTCCCTTTGGCTTTTTCAGAACAGTCAGAATCCAAAACAGGGGGAAAGGAGCAGTATCTGATTTGAATGGCATTTCAGAAAAATGCCAGTTTACTCTGTTACCAGTGTGCCTTATCTGTGGTCTTTTCCAGCAGACACATCCACTGTCTCTTACATCTCCATCAGGAGCACCAGATGGGATCTTTCTGTGCCTCCTGGGTGAGGCACATGGAGCTGCAGGGCCAGCTGGAGCTGCAGGGATGTTGTATTAAACACATCTTAGGTTTTTCCTAGCCTGGAGTTTTAGGGGTTGCCATGTTGTCTGTGTCTCTGCTGTCACCCACAAAAGATGTTTCAAAAGCTCATTGGTCAGCTTTAATAAGGGTTGACAAAAGGAGTCATTACATGAAAAAAAATAATGTAAGTTCTTGTGAGCTGTATGAAATGAGCACTGGTATAGTGCAGAGCCTCAAATTAGTGTCTCTCCCTGAAAAGCTGGGCTGGGAGTGGATTTGCTGGTGTGACCAAGCAGCTCAGGGAGCTCAGCCTGGAAGTATACAAGGATCTGCTGTGAGATGGGCACTGGTGGCAGGTGGGGATTCCTTGGTTCTGCAGCCTCTCAGTTACTTGGATGAAAAACATGTTTATGTAGCCTGAAAGTGGAAAGCTGCTCCTCTGGTCTTTGGAGTTAGTCTCCATTAGTTGGAGAAGTCTCCATTAGTTGGAAAGGTGGACTTTCACCCTGGTTACCACCTCTTCTCCAGCTGAATCTCCTCTCCCCTCTGCCTTGGCCACACTGCCAGGCTCTGGGGCTCAGAAGCAAGTGCTGGGGTTCTCCATTGAACTGTAGCTGGCCAGGCTCACTGCAAACATGTGAAGGGATGTGAACACCTATTTTCTCACCTTTCTTTCATTCCAAGTTAGGTTTCATGACTGCATTTACAAAGAAATAGTACAAAATCTTCATGGCACAAATGCACTGTCAGCTTGTTTCTACATTTTTAACTGTTAGGATTTTTATATGCATGGAGCTCTCACCTTTGTAGGAGTTGTCTCCATACTTGGACAGAGAGTTACACAGAAAAAACAAGTCACACCTAATGTTTAGGTCCCCTCTTTTCATCTTTCCCTTTCCTTGCAGAGATGTGGAAACGCAGAGTTGCACCTCGGCTGTTGCTCTTCAGTTTCACACCCAAACTTAACCCACTTTTTATCTCTGAAGCACAGTCAGATCCCTTCCTTTGTCTGCTTTGTCAGTATGCACATGCCTGATTAGCAAGAGCAGCTCTCTCTAGATGATTAAGGATAAAAATTCTGGTGCACATCTCTGCAAATGATGAGGAAAAGGAATTTGACTGTTTCAAGAATTGGCTGTTTCAACAGTAATGTTATGAGCAACGATAAAAAGATATTAGGATTGCCTCCTGATGATTTTTTTTTCCTATATGTTAGAAATACATGTACATTGAGAGACAGGATGGATGCATGAGGGAGCATCTGTGGTCTGTGATGTGAATGAGGACCATTTTGAAAACTGATTTTGTAGTAACTGATGCTTCTCTTTAACCTTTTTGCTCTTCCCTGGGCCACATCAGTACTTAGTATGTTGTCTGTGAATTTGTCTTGTCTAATTATGGTCACATCTCTGAATGGAGATGTGAATTTGTCTTGTCTAATTATGGTCACATCTCTGAAGGGTTTGACATCCCATTGAAGGAAATATAAAGACCAGGAGGAGGAAGAGAAACCACTGTAATGTGGAATGAACATAAGAACCATCCACCTGTCCTGTTATGGTGTCATTTAACTGGAAAGGTTTTATTAAATATTGGATAAAAACAATGAAATATGATCTGTGCTTCACAACTTTTTATTAAGTGTTCAATCAAGACCTTTGGGGCTTAGCTGATCCTTCATTTACAAACCTGCAGAATGTTTTGCAGAGCTCTGTCCGTGATTGCAGCAGGGCAGCTGGCAGCACTGGAATGCTCCTGCTCTGTTTCCACAGAACACAGAGAAATGAGCTGCTGTAACTGCTTGTGCTTCCCAGGAGTCATTCCTCTGGATTAATTCATGATTTGTGTTTAGTGGTAGTTAAACTTAGTAAGGATATGATCATAATGATCCTTATGATCCAGATCATAAGGATCTGGATGGATTCCATTCCCTCACTGAAAGGAAGCTCTTGCCAAATCAACAACATATCTCTATCATTTGTTGCCTCCTGATCCCATATTCTTTCCCTGCCTCTTCCTGTTTCTAGCAAAGTTAATTGGGAATGCTGTTTATATAAGGACTTACACACTGAATCTATAAGGAGGAATAACTTTTACCGCAAAATTTTGCTGAAACTTTTTCCATCCATTCTGAGTTTGGCCCTGTTTTGTTTCCCGAGTTGGCTGAGAAGGGAGCTGACACTTCTGATACCAAGATTCCCTTAGAGATCATACCTTTATGATCCCAGTTGTAGTGAGGGAAGCCTTGATCAAAGGGAAGTTTGTAGTCACCACTTTGCAGAACCATAGCAACAGGGCAATCAAATAGTTTCCTGGATCTTGCCAGATTTCTGCTAATGGATGTGGAGGCTTGTAAGCAAGAAACACTTTGCTGTAAGGACTGGGAGGTGTTGGGTTGTCTGCCACACACAAGGGCTGCAAAACTGAGAGCTTTTGGCACCTTGACATGGTTTTGTAGAGACATCCTGTTGAATGTCAAGAGAGCTGTTTCAGCTCAGCTTACCACTAAGAATACAGAAAACCTGTGTGGTTCAGAGCTATTCAGGAGAGAATATTTTGGAGTTATTTGTCAGTCATGTATTTCCAAGGCCCAGTGACATTTATCAAAGAATTCAGTGAAATTCTATTAACCCAGCAGCTCTGTTAGTGATGTGTGGATTTTTGCTTTCCTCCCCCCCCATAGTTTCAACATGCTCTTGCAATTGATTTATTATTCATGTGAGGCTGGAGCAGTGGTGGGACAAAGGGTGTTATTAAAAACTAGCTCCAGAAGAAAAGTGTATTTTCTCTTATTAAAACAAACTGCACAGTGTTCCCAATGTCCCTGTTCCAACTGAGATAGGTAATGAGATTTAAAGGAAAAAAAAATTGCCTTCTTGCAAAAATCATCCCCAAATTATGGAATTTGAAACAAAACCTATCCCATTTTTCTTTTAAGACTCAATTTTCTGTTCTGCATTCCTACCTGTAGATTAAATTAATTTTCCAAGTGTTTGAGATTTATTTTTTGAAAACTGCTTCATTTACAGCAGAAGTGTACAGGTGGTCTGAGTGCTCAAAACACTTTCCTCATAAGAGGCTCCTTATGTAGACTGGTCATAGAGTTCATCTGGGGAGCCACCATCTGTGTTAGAAAACAGAGACATTTGAAATAAATCCCTTTTCTCTATACACTTTTAGGTGCTGAGGGTTTTTTTAAATACATTTCCCTATGTATTTTAAAAATATGTATATTTTGTAAGTTAGTGCAAGCAAATAGTGATGAGTACAGTTCTTTTGAACAGAAATGAGTCTCATAATGCCATGACAGCTCAGTGATCGTACATGTAGATGCTGTTGTTCCAGACCCCTGATAGTTTGTGGCACTTAAAGAAATTGGTACTTAAGCAGGATGCATATGTGAGTGTGTTTTCTTGGTTTAGGATTTGCTTTCTTGTGGGCTTTTAAAGCAATTTTTCCATACACGTTGACCTAGAATGGGTTTTTCATACTGGGAAGTGCCATAAATCAAGGCCAGATTCATTTAAAAGCTACTAACCTTTTGCAAACCTGGTCATAGAGGATGGCAAGGAAGACAGCTTAATATTTGAAACAAATCACTGGGTTTGTGCTTTCTCAAATCAGTTCAGTACAGATACTGACAGCAGGTTAAAATATACTCAGAGGAAAGGAGGGTTCACTTGGTGCACATGTAAAGGCAGGCAGTATAATATTAGACTTGAAAGATTTGAGAGTTTTGTGAGTGTAATTAATGTTGTAAAGATCCCGAAGCAACATGTTACTAGGAAAGCACGAGTAGAAAAGAAGAAATATGATTTTGAAAGGATGAATGCTCTAGAGGAAGTATTGAAGCATCTAATCTTGAATCATTTCAATTGCCCTTGATAGAGTCCTGGAATAAAAATAAAAGAGTGCTCCTTATCTTAGGATGACAGAGCATGGGTTCCATCTCCCCAGAATCTCCGGTGTTTTGCACATTAGCTTCCTGCTTAATTTCTTGCCACAGGTTTGACACAGAAATGAGACCAATCACTAGGTAGTTGGGAAGACCTTTTTTGCTGAACTTTTCCCATGTAGTCTTTTGCAAAGATAGCACAGATTAAAATCCTTGCTTCTGCAGCTTCTTTGTAAGGGCTTCTCTATTTCCAGCCATGGCGGTGAGAGGATCCACAAAGCAGCCAACAATGCTCCCAGAAAATAAAGGCTAAGCAAATGAAACCAAGGCAAATACTTGATTTACTCTTCTTCACTACCCTCTCAAATAACTGCTTAAATTCAATCTCAGAGGTATATAGTGCCTATAAATTCAAGGAATGCTTCCTGTAACAGAAAGGAAAACATTGGGCCATACAGAAAAAAATTTAGCAAGTATGTGAGAGAATTGTTTTGCAAACTCTTCTTCTCATTCAATGGAACAAGCAGGATCTATGCTCCTGATGGGCAGTGCCTTAGTTTGTCTCACAAAATAGTCAAGTTTTTTGTTTTATTTGTTTATTTATTTATTCAGGAGACTGAGCAGGAATTAATTCATAAAATGTTTGCTCTAGAATCTGCTTGCTGGCTTTTTTTATTAGATAAAATGGGTTGTTACACACAATTGCCTTGGTATTTCAACATTTACTAGTGATGCAGATTTTAAAATCTAAAGAATAGTCATAATTCAGGCAATGGTAATGCAAGCCCTGGCAAAACAGCACATTAGCTTATTCCTGAGTAATTTTAATTCACATCTTCAAACTGTAATCATAGTGAACATAGCATTTGGCAGATTGAGCATGTCATTGCTTCAATTCCTTGGTGATAAAAAGGTGCTCTGTTCTGAACAGGTTATAATTACTCTTCCTTCAGTTAAAACTCTGCTCATCTGGGAGGAAAGAGCTGGGAGTTTTCACTGTGCTTTGCAAGTCTTCCCTCTGCTTCACTTCCCCCACTTGAGATGGAGAAGCCTTGGCATGGTGTGGTTTTGAAAGATTAAACTTCTTCCAGCATCCTGGATGAAATACATTAAATGTGGAGCGGCACACAAAATATTTGCAGGATTTTAATTAGTACTGTAGGATTTTAATTAGTAATGTAGGATTTTAGAAGTAAGCATTGCCAAATGCATATTAATGCTTTTACCAAATGGAGTAAACATGTCTTTTTCTTAATGAGCTCTCAGTATAAAGCTGATATGGGAGAAGGAAGTGTCTAGAAAGCATCTTGCTAGGGTGGAGACTAAAAGGTGTGCCAGCTTATGGTGTGATGGGTGCTGTGCCTCTTTTTATAAAAGAATCATTTCCACATATTAAGAATGGGAAGAAGCATCAAAAACTTCGGAGAAGTGGAGGGACAGAAATAAATATTCCAGGCAGAGTGGGAATACGTAGCCAGGCCTTGGCTGCTGATGTATGGTTCCACAGAAAGAGGTGTATTTCTTCTCATATTCTAGGGAGTGAAAAACCAAGGATTACTGTGTTTCCCATTTTGTCTGGAGAACCACAAAGCTGACCTAAGGAAAGGCACATGTACAGCTTCTCTGCCAAGGCTTTCTTGCTGCCCCTCAGTGCCTCCCCATCTCCCATGCTAAATGCTGCTCTCCCAGAACTGGCACGGGCACCACCACATTTGTCGATTAAATACCTGCTCTTCTTCTCACAGGTGGATTTGCTGAGTTCTCCAGCTCTTTTCCTGGTCTTTGTGAAGGAAAATCCACACTCATCCCTACTTGCATTTCTCAACCCTGCTTACCTGTTTCCAACACTGGCCCAACTAGAATCCTGCCTCATCTCTACCTTGGGTGTCAGCGAGATGTCCTCAACAAGGTGAGTTTTCTGGGTGCCACGTGGGTCACTGGGAGGAGTATCTGATCTCCAGCGATCTTCCATCATGGGGCATCATCACAGCTATGAAACAGCAGCAGTGGAGGCAGGTAATGCACAAGCTATGGAAAGCTGTGGGAGAAGCAGCAATCCACACAACACATAATTAATCTATGGGTCATGTAAGATGAAACTTGGGTGTCTTTCTCCTTCATCCTGGGGCAGATGGAATGGTACATTCCTCAGGAACCTATCAACCAAACTATCACATCTGCCATGACAGCAGGTCAAGTGTGTTCCTGTCACAGCTCTGACCCACTTGTTTTGGCAGGTCTTGGAGGTTGACACAATTATATTCATGGTTACAGCAGGACAAAGGAAGATTGTCTGGCTTTAGTATTTCCTTCAAGTGATAGGAAAAACCAGCATTTAAACACCATGAATTGTATAATAAGGGATTACTGCAAACAAATCTTTGTGCACCTACGTATGTTTGTATAAAATGAGCTTTTATGGTCACACTGCATTAAGAAACTGTTACTGTTTCTAAGTAATTTAAATTACTAAAAATTAGTAATTTCTGCTCCTAAAGAATAGCAAAAAAAATTTCTGTACTTAAAATAGTCAGCAAAGTTATCAAATATAGCACTTGTAGAATGCTGGACTATCAGATGTCTAAGAGAGATTGTCTCAAATTGCCATGGGTCTCTATTCCTGTGTGTATCCACAGATGTTTGCCTCCATGAGGAGCCAGCTCACACTGCTTCCAACCTGCACCTTGGGTCCCTTCAAAGGGAATTTTTATTCCTTGTGCTGCATGTACCCTCTTGCCTCTCATGCTCTCAGACAGTCCTATTCATTAGTTGAATCCCCAACAGCCTTCATAAGCTGGCCTTAAATACATGGATGGGGTAGAAGGAAGGAGTGCTTCACTCTAGAATTTTGCCCTAATTATGTGCAAGGCTTATGTGTATGGTTTTTTATCCACGTACAAACCTTAAGCCAGGAGCTATCATAACTAGTCCTGTAACTGGATAAAATTTATGTACTTTGACCACTACTACTTTCAGTTTCTTCTACTTTTGCTCCATCCCAGTCTAGCTGTTAAGAGGCTGTTTTTTGATTTTTCACAATTTTTTAAAGGGGATTTTTGACACACAAGCAATCATGTAGAAGGTAATTGTGCTTTAGGAGAAAGCACAGACATAGAGGATAGTCTGCAGTCATTGCATCTACTTTGTCCTTTTAAATCTTCCTTGTCTTTATTGCCAGGTAGCAAATCAGCCATTCAATTCAGTGATTCACTTATGATGGATGTCAAAGCAGCTTATTACTTTTCCTACCACAAAAGTATTTTATGGTCCCCAGACAAAAGACAGCAGGAACTAAGTAATTAAAAAAAAAAACAAAAAACTTTTTCAGTTGATAAGCTATTAGATGTTTCTATGCTGTTTGTGTCAGTGTGTCTGCAGTCTTGGTGTCACTTCAGTGTGGGTCAAAGGAAACCCTGCAGCTGCAGAATTAGTGCAAGAGCCCCAGGAGCTGGTCAGATTTGTACTTCTTCACATGTTCTTGGGACTGAAAATCAAGGATTACTGCGTTCCCCGTGCTGTATGGAGAACCACCCAAATGACAGCACACCATCTATTCAGCTGTTCAGGAATTTCTTACCACCTGGTGTCATCCCTGACAGTCAGTGTTTTGGAAGTTTTTCCATTGGTGACCTCTTAGATTTCTTACCCATTTTTAGGACAAATACAAATATTTTGGTTTCAAATCTACTAATATTTTGTACCTTTTCCTCTTTCTTGGGCATTTCACTTGCTGGCTGCACTAAACAAGACCTGAGTGCCAGTGGCTTATCTACAGCTTATCTACATCTTCAGATTCCATGTTTACCTCTGGAAAATGCAAAACAGTTTCTATCTTTAATGCCAAAAAATACTAAGAAGCTGTGTGAACAAATTACAATTTCTACCTTTTAGAAGGCACTTGATGTTTCCCCCAATACCAGCAACTCCCAGTTTCCTGGGTTTCATCAGTTTCTGGATTTAACTAAAAGTTAGTGGTAGCCACACACTGGCACATTAGAAACACAAATAATGGCTCTCTGCTGCTCTTCCTGCAACATGCCTGGCTTCTGGGAAGCCTGGATCCTGCACAGGGGCTTTGGGGAGAGCAAGGAGGATGACTGACTACACTGATTGCCCAGAAACACATGGCAAGAAATCTGGGAAGTAAAAAACATTCAAGAAAAAAAAAAAAAAAAAAAAGCAGGGACACTCTAGTTTAATGGCCTTGCTGGGACTGCTTAGGACAGGAAGTCAGCTTTCTGCTAAGATTAAAATAGCTCTCTTCTATTCAAATCCAGATTAAAAAAAAAAAAAAAAAAAAAAAAAAAAAAAGAAAAAAGCTGAAAAATTCTAGTAAGATTCTCCAAACTTAAGATACAGCTCTATACTGACCTTATTTTTGTCTTCAAGTGCTGTGAGTTCTCATGATTCTTTCCATTCACTAGACATACCAATTTCTCTGAAATTAAATAATCTCAAAAATATCTGCAAGAAACACCTAATCAGCACTACAGATTAACCTGATGAACTAAAGATGTGTATTTTCATCAGGTTTTATCAAGATGAGCTTATCTTTTCAAAATCTTTATAAGCTTATCTCTGAGTGCCTGAGTAGGAAAATGCTTCTGTTGTTGCAGTACAATCTGTATTGATGACCTTTTCAGAATACCAATGTTATTTACCATTAATACCTCTACTGATAATGCTTTATTTAGGAAAGATGAGCAGCCACAAATGCTTGATTTCTGTCCTTTAGCAAAAGAATGATTCATTTAGAAAAGTCATAGGAGAATTTCAATATTTTTTGCAGATTTCTTTCTAAATGTTTAATTCTGAAAACATTCATATTTTTTGTGGTATTGAAATCCTAAAAACCCCCTAAGAGTTCTAAGAGAAAAGTTTGCTCGTTTTGGGTCTCAGTGTGCTAAATTGTGGTTATTTGCCTGTGATAGAGGGGTGGCATTGCAAGACAGTATTTCTTTTTACTGAAGACCTTCCTTGCTCTTTGTGAAAGCAAGGAAAATTGCATTCTAACCTACACAGGAGTGACAGTGTCCTTTCTGAAAGTTAGTGTGACAGAAAGCAATCTGTAGTGTGGTTATGGGCCTGAAGGAGCTTCCTACTTACACTTCATGGCTTGTGGCAGCATTTAAAATGTATAACTTTCTGCCTTTCCACTTGCATAACTATTCTTTTCTTCCAGACCTGGATTTTATTTCCTGGAACAAAATAACATTTTAAGGTCCTATTAATTTTCAGATTAAACAAGTCATAAAATGTAAATAAGCTTACAAAAGAGCATTTACCTTCTTTTCACAGAGTTGTTAGTATTAGGATTTCTGAATCTTCCTCCCATCGTAATTCACTTTTTCCTCTTGGGTGCCTTACAATGAAGGCACTGTTATGGTTATTACATTGGAGCATGTCACAGTGGGAATGATTGATTATTCAGAACAGAAGGAAGCATAACTTCTTTCTTTAGCCTCAGTCTGAAAGACAAGCACTAATATTTTGGGGTGGTTTTCTTGGCTTGTAGATTTCAGACTTGGTGTCTGCAGCCTTCTTGTTCCATATGAATAATCAATCCTACCTCAAAAACCTGGTATAACTATGATGGTTGAACTGTGCAGCCCATCAATGGTTATGTTTTAAAAGAAATAATAAGGTTTTCTATTCTTCCCAATTCATCACCCCCCCTTAGCTATGTTCTTAACAAACCTGACTGTGGCAGTCCATTTGTTAGTGAAACCTTCACCACCCCCCCTCTTCATACCTGGGAATTCAGGAACCCTGCATGTGCTTTGTGGATATTCCAGTTGCTCCTCGCTCTCCTTCAAGCAGTGACAACAGGCAGTGAGCTGTTTGGGGTCAGTATTTCAGCCCAGTGACCTAAAGCCAGTAATTGTTTCCCAGGATTTGCTGCTGAATAGCTCTGGGATCCTGGAAGGGAAAAGCTGTGCAGTCCAGGACAGTGAGGTGGGGATATTGGGGATCAGGGGATTCCCTGGCACATTTATGATACCAGGAGTCCAGTTAGTGCCCTGTGCCAGGAATCCCATTCCTACTACCTCTCCCCTCTGGATAATTCCCAATATTCCCATATTTCCTTACAGCACTCCTGCTTTTAGGCATGTCAGCGTGTGAGAGTGAAATCCAGGCAAGGAAGATGCGGCAGCAGCAGCTGTGGAAGGCATGCAGGGCTAGAGGGAGCTTGGTGCTTCAGCTGGGGGACGTGAAGGGAGAGGGGCAAACAGGGACATACTGGAATTTGTTGATAAGAAGCTGAGCTATACTGGGAGTCTGACCCAGGAAATCAGCAAGGCAAGAAGCACTAATGCTGAGAACTTCCTTTGACACACACAGTCCTTTTCCTTTCTTTCTTTTTTTTTTTTTTTTACCATTGATGAAAATAATATTTCTGTTCCCCTTGGATGGGTGTGTTCATGACATAATGCTTGTCCATTGGTTTAATGTGCCCACGCCTCCAGCCTCTGCATGTGCTGATGTGAGGGACTTCAGATGAGAGGTTGGAGAAGTTCATTTTGCTCCAGGCAACAAAAATCAGCTCCCTAGCAGGAATTCATGTAAATTCCATGTTTACAACTACTACTGGCTGGACTTTGTGCACTTTCCTCTGAAGTGACTGAAGTAGATTCACTTCTTTCCTGCAGCTCTTGGTTCTCACTCAGCATTTAATTTATGCAGGGATATCCCTGTGTGTGTGTATGTTCATCCCTTCTACACACGCTGTGCCATGCATGTGGGGTACTGGTGCTCCACATCACATGTTAGACTGCTCTGACTGAACAAGATAAGAGTTCTGGCTCTTCTGCTAAATAAGCATGTCCCTGTTTCTCCTCACTTAAAGATCTCTATGCTTGCAGAAAGAATTTGGGGAAGAGTCAACCATTTGGCTTTATGACTTTGTATTTTTCTACTGGTAGATCTCCAGTTGAAATCAGCAGTGTAAGAATTCCTTCATTCTGCTGCTCTTATGGATTGACAAACTTTATTATATATCTGCTATGAAAGAAAAAGGATTAAAACCAGATTTTGGGTTGTTTTCTTTTTCTTAGTGTTTATTTTGAGATAAGAGTTTCCATAGAAATCTGGCCAAAAGCTCCCCAGTGTTTATGTTCAGTGTAAGTAGTGTCCAAGCCTAGTATTGCATGTCACTTGCTGCCAGATCCTCTCTGAACCACGGCAGTTTGATAAGCATTACTCTACAGGCTAAATTGCTTTTCTGTGTCAAGATGCTTCCTTGGAGGAGACTGGATTGCTTGTGGTGGAGCCATCTCTACTTTTCCAGTACTTCTTCCACATGATTGTGTACTGAGGTGCCCACTGCATCACAAACTACTTTGCACAACTCTAAATACCATGCATATGGCAAGATGCAGAAAAGAGATGCCTCTCTTTTATTTCAATCATGAAAACTGACTTACTTAAAATCCCAGCTGACTCTTAAATGTATACTGAGTGTCTTTGCTTGTTCCTGTGACATTTCTCTGAGAGGCAAGAGGCCTAGAGACTGAAAACTGAAATTGTACATCACAGAGCAGGACTCCTGTAAAATGCCACTCAGTGCTGTGTGGAAATGGTTTAATTCAAGATCTTAATCTCTTTCCTTGACACTCTGAGAGAGTTTTGCACATTCCCTCAGAAACAAGAAACTCCTGGACTTGAGAGGTGACTGCAGGAGGCATCCATTTAATTTCCTATTTCCCACCAATATCTGTGGTATTGGGGCAATTTCAGTCCTAGATATGTGATGTGGAGAACACATATTCAGGTCAGCAAACTGCATGTGGGAAGTGTTTGTTGTCAGCTTGCATGCTGAGAATTTAAACCAAAGTAGCAAAAAGTTCATTCTCTTGGAAGTGATGCTTCAGAGTAGCAGGAGGTATTCTACCATTACTTCTGTTCTTTTTAACTTTGTTTTTATGGAATTTGCAGGCCATATGTTATTTGGACACACTAGATGTCTCGTTAGAAGCTGTTAAAAGAATTCAAAGCTGAGGAGTTGTCTTTTTTCTAGAAGAATGTCCCTTACACAGCTAGATCAATTCCAACACAAATTTCAGTTTGGTCTTTAGCTTTGTAATGTGCCAGAGGTACCATTTGACTTTTCTAGGCTTAATCCTCCATCTCTTTCCTAGGAGCTGATGCAGCAGAATGACATTGGCTACGTCCTGAATGCCAGCAATACTTGTCCAAAGCCTGATTTTATTCCAGAATCCCATTTCCTCAGAGTGCCTGTGAATGACAGCTTTTGTGAGAAAATTTTGCCTTGGTTGGATAAATCAGTCGATTTTATAGGTGAGTAGAAAATTTTAATTCTCTCTCTCAAACAGTGTTTGGGTTTCTCTGTGTGTCTGCTGTGCTGTTTTGGCTGGAGAAGCCCTGAGTTCTTTCAGGGTAGTGTGAAAATACCCTCAGGATCTATGGACATGATCAGCATCACTTCATAAGCACAGGAGCAAAAAGTGGGGAGATTCTGCCACTGCTTGTTCCTGCATTACAGAACAAAGACACTTCAGAGCTGCTTTCAGGCAGCCTCGTAGATGCCTGATGTATATCTGCAGAGAGTGGGTTAGAAATTCGGACATACAACTTCTCTCTTTACCTTTGGGAAGTGAACTAGACATATTTGAAGTAGCCAAATTGTTCCATTGTGAATGCTTGCTTTTTACTTGTATATAAAATTAGAAACAATCACCTTTCCCAGACATCTAAATAGGGCTGTTTATGTGCACATTAAAATGAGCTATGCTGTGACTGCAAGATATTTCCTGTGTGTAGTCATGCTTTTTCTATACTCAATGCTACTACACAGTGCTAGAGGAAATAAGTGAGTTTTGTTTCAAGCTTCCATGAGATTTCCAATTAGCAGTTCAACTGGAAGCTTTGAATAATTTTCAATAACACTGCTTTCTTTAAAAACTTTTTATCCTGGTATGATGCTGCTGAGTTTGACAGTTGCCAATTTCTTTTGCCACGTAGAAAAAGCAAAAGCATCCAATGGCCGTGTGTTGGTGCACTGTTTAGCTGGGATATCTCGCTCTGCCACAATTGCCATTGCATACATCATGAAAAGAATGGATATGTCCTTGGATGAAGCTTACAGGTAGGGACAAATCTTCCCTTCCTAATAACTCTTGTGCCTGTTGCCCTGTTTTTAGGTGGATAGTAAAAGGTTCTATGACCAAGGGTAGAAGCAAACATTTTCTCATTTATTTATTTAACCACTAATAACATTTATTAGTGGTAGTTCACTGGCCACATTTGTTTTAAGCATAGGTTTCCTCCAGAAACAAGTTAATGGTATTGAATAGATATCACACAGCTAATATTAATTGCCCACTGGAGAATGATCTTTGATCCAAGCAGGCAAATGCACGGAATGTAAACTGCCTATTCAATGTATGTGTCTTGTCCTGCTTCTGGCCAGGAGAGGCATGGCCAGGACCTGGAGATTATTCTGTGCCACCTCCTGCCACTACTGGGAGCAGGGGAAGGATCCCTTCTGAGGCAGGGTCAGGTGCTCTGGGGTTTCTACATGGTGTGAATCATTTGCCTCTTTCTCACACCCTCTGTCATTACTATGGTGCTGTTACTGTTCGTTTTCTAATCTCATCACTGTTTTCAGTAAATTGTTCTTATCTCAGCCCATGTGTCTCCAGTTCTCCTCTCTATCCTGCTGCAGAGGAGCAGCGCATGGTTTGGGAGTGTTTTGGTGGGAGCATCGTTCCTGAACCACAGCTGTTGTGTACAAACACACACGTGTAACAGCATCTTGTGAGCCACAGGGACAGCAGAATGGTCAGGGTTGAGGACAGAACTGAGGTACTTACAGCCACACTTAGGACAAATGCTGGGCTGGATCTGTCTCCTGCAGTTTGGTAGTTCTCACAAAGAACTGCCTGAAACTGAAATGCCCAGGAATGGAGAAAGCTTCTTTGTTGCTCTTGAAGTCAACCAAAAACCATGTGAGAAAGCATTTTGAAGTATCACTTTGGCATTTGGTAATATTTGTGGAGACCCCCTTCATTTTCCTCCTTTACAGATACCATTTTTTCTCTACTTGGATTGTGAACACTTTCCTACCCGCCAGGTGTCTTCGTTAACTTCTGTATTTACTTTAAACAAACTGCTTTGTTGTGTTGTACAGAAAATGATGATTTTCTTTTTGATGGGCTCCCTGGCACAGCTAGTGCATCACTGTAAGGAGTAATGCAGAAGCAGTTTGAGTAATTAATTGCCCTGGAGCAGGGGCAGAGAAGCCCCTTTGGAATCACCTTTGTGTGATTCCAAACCACCATCCCTAAAACATGGGATGAGGACAGAGAGATGAACACTGGATATTGCCATGTGGCGCATGATTTCCAAAGAAACTTTTCTTTTAAGCTGTTGAATGTTGTTATGTGTGCAGTGAAAAAACTGCATGCAAGAGGTCCCTGAGCTACAGCTCTCTCCTGCTGTGTTTGGACACTTCCCACATTTCCTTACTAGAGCCTGCTGGTAGCTTGGTGTTGTGCAGGAATTTCAGCATGGAACAGGTTTGGTTAAGAAGTTAAAGCTCGGTTTTTCAGGTAGATAACAGGCATGAATTACAGTAGATGTGGATAGATACTGTGCAAGGTGTGAGCTCAGTGAAAAAACCTGCCTGGTCTCAGGCTGTAGTGGCTGAGGGCAGAGCTGCAGAGAACTAAACACTGCTAAAATGCACACACTTGAAGGAACTTCTTCAGAGAGCTTCTAAATTTCTCCATGAAATCTCTGCATTAAATTCTAGTTTGTATCTTAATCAAAAGCATTAACAGAGTGTGAAGGATTAATCCCACTAAGTCTTTTTCTCTTAGGAGTGAGCAACTGCTGTGAAATTTATATTTCATCATATTTCCTTTGATATGGCTCAGGGAGAATCATCTGCAGGAACATTTCACTCATTTAGATTTGGGATCTCTTGTTGGCCAGGCTTAAAAGAAAAATACTTTTCTTTGAATTAGTGGAAGTCATTAGATAAAATGTTTATCTGACACTATTACAAAAATTAAAAGGTGATACTATTATTTGAAGCCAAAGTCAAAGAAATAAACTTTTAAAATCTTTTGTATAATGGACTATTTAAAAGAAATAAACATAAGAATTAAACATGATACATGTTTTCCAATTGGAAAAAATAATCCATATTTTGAGATGAAAAAGTTTGCAAAGCTTTAAAACTTGTCGGGGGATCTAGCATGCTTTCCTTACTCTTTTCATTTTTAAAAATTCTAGTTTTAAATCTGGGACTGCCCAGTATTTTGGAGACAGAGGAGAAAGTGGAGATGAGGAGAAAGTGGAAAGAACAGAGTGTTGGGGAGGCTACCAGAACACAGGCAAGAAGAACCTTCCTTTAATAACTAACCCAAGTACAACAACTTTGACTGGAAAAAAAATGAACAAAGACTGAATTCCTGGGAGCAAATTGCTAAAAACCTTCACATCAAATGCTAAGAGGACAAACTACAGAATTTCTCCTGATGAGACTCACTAGATTTCTCCATTTGCCAGTGTTAACACTTCTTGGTGGAAGTTGTCACTATCAGTTTGTGCAATCTGATATTCCAGGTCATAGTGTCAGCTTGACTACTCCTAGGATTGTTTGTTCTCTGGCAAGTTTTAAAAAATAGTAATAAAAAATGCAAGTTTTGACATTTTTCATGTGCTAGCATGTACACACATACACAAGTACAACCTTTCCATTTTTCTCACACCGCTTTTCATGACTGCACACTCATCTTCTGTACACTCCCCCAGACAGGTTTTATTTTTAATAGTATTTAATTTTCCCAGTGACACATTATATGTGTATTTGTACTGGATTTAGCTCCTCGAGGTTTCTTCCCTTGTTAATTCTCTTGTCATCTGGTTAAGCATAGTTCCAGGAATGTTTCTTAAAAAAAAAAAACAACAAAACCAGAACTGGAGGAGGAGGGATTTGGGCACCTCTGTTTTGCAGCCTGTTAAAAGCAAAGTACTTATTTATCTGTATTGCAAATCAGGCAGGTAGGAAATAAGTATTTATATTTAACTTTGAAATAAATAATAGAAATAATGTGATACAAGTCTTTTGTACATTTAGAATCCTGGTTCAGCAAAACATTTTCCCTATCATTGCACTTGCAGTGCATGAGTGGATTGGCACACCTGTGGCAGCCAGGCTGCTTCCTACAGCACCTAAAAATACCCAAAATAGGTGAACTCTTCCAGGAATTTGGCAATTTTCTTTCCCTGTACTGCTGAAACCCTGCAAGGCTTGAGAGAGGGTTTTTGTTTTAATGCTGCATTTGCACCTTTCTAGTTTTGGTCACCCCATCAGTGGTCAATTATAGCGTGGGGCAGAAGTCGCTGGCATTTGCTGGACAAGGTCAGAATGTACTGGGGGCTGTCTTGCCTGACAATGCAAACAGGGTGGGCAGCGCAGTAGTGACACGAGAGGGGTGACAGGAACATGTGATGTCACTGGAATGGTGGGGGAGGCGCCCACTCTCTGTAGCACATGGGAAGTGGTCTCTTGGCTAAAGCTCAAGTGCTGTTCATGCAAAACTCCAGGAGTTCTTTACTCTGGTCGGAAACCAAGGTAGCAAAGATCCCAGGGATGAAGTAAATAGGGACAATTATTCACTTGAATCACTTGTGGACATCATGAAGAGTTAAAATGTTTATTTCCCCGCACACTTTTTAGCCACCTTTAAACTACAGAGACAATTGAGAGCAATGCAGCAAGTTATCATTTGGCTTTAAACTGCCTTTTTTTTAACTCCATCCTCAAGTTACTTATGCTTGATTGAATCTTAGTCCGAGTTAAGAATAGGCTGTAGATGTTATACAACATTCAGTATAGGGTGTCTTATAACTGAGCAGCAGGCTCTTGAATTAATTCTCGCTTTGTTTGTCCCCTCTTACCAGATTTGTGAAAGAAAAGAGGCCGACAATTTCTCCCAACTTCAACTTCCTGGGCCAGCTTTTGGACTTCGAGAAGAAGCTCAAGAACCAGAGCGGTCAGCCTGGCCACATTAGCAAGCTGAAACTCCTGCACTTGGAGAAGAGCAGCGAGCAGGTGCTGGAGGTGGGGCAGGGCAGCCTCTCCCCCGGCCAGCTCTGCCTCTCCGCCGCCTCGGAGCTGCTGGAGCCCAAGCCCAAGGGGGGCGGGCACCCGGCCCCGCTGGAGGACGGCCCGCTGGTGCAGGCCATCAACGGGCTGCACGTCTCCCTGGACAAGGTGGAAGACAGCAACCGGCTGAAGCGCTCCTTTTCCTTGGATATCAAATCCGTGTCCTACTCAGCGAGCAGCAGCTGCGTGACCGCATCGGTGCAGGGCTTCGCCTCCTCCGAGGACACGCTGGAGTACTACAAACACGCGGCTGCCCTGGAGGGTAGCGGCAAGCTGTGCCAGTTCTCCCCCGTGCAGGAGGTGTCGGAGCAGAGCCCGGGGAGCAGCCCCGACAAGGAGGAGGCGGCCCGGCCCCAGGAGGCCCCGGGCCCGTGGCCGCTGGACAGCCCGGCCTCACGGCCACACGCGGGCCGGGCCGGCGGCAGCGCGGCCGCGCCTCGGCCCCTGCTGTACCCCCTGCACCGCAGCGGCAGCGTGGAGGACACCTACAGAACGAACTTCGTGTTCGGGCTCTCCACCAGCCAGCAGCACCTGGCCAAGTCCGCCGCGGGGCTGGGCCTCAAGGGCTGGCACTCGGACATCCTGGCCCCGCAGCCCTCGTCCCTCACCAACAGCTGGTATTTCGCCGCCGAGTCCTCGCATTTCTACTCGGCCTCGGCGGTGTTCGGGGGCAGCCCCGCGTTCCCCGCCTACAGCTGCAGCCAGCTGCCCTCGGGCTGCGAGCAGCCCAGCGCCGTGCGCCGCCGGGCCCGCCAGGCCGACCGCGGCGACTCCCGGCGCAGCTGGCACGAGGAGAGCTCCTTCGAGAAGCAGTTCAAGCGCAGGAGCTGCCAGATGGAGTTCGGGGAGAGCATCCTGTCGGACAACAGATCCAGAGAGGAACTGGGCAAAGTGGGCAGTCAGTCAAGTTTTTCAGGCAGCATGGAAATCATTGAAGTGTCCTGAGGGGCAGAGGCTCTTGTGACTGTGGCAGAGCTGCTCCCCCAGCGTGTGAGAGGTCCCTGTAAATCTGAAACTTTGGGTAAAAAGGTGGGGGGAGGGAAGAAACAGAGGCTTTGCTTTGAACCGGAGAAAGGGTGGTACTGCAGGGAAGTGACCGCGGTCTCTGCCCGAGGAGACCAAGGTTGCTGCTGGGCTTTTCTCCTCCCCTCTCCGGGAAAAGGGTAGAACATTTCACGGACCTTTCCCTGTCAGAGGAAGCAGTTCTGTGCAATGGATTGCCCATCCTTTCAGTGGCTTTTAACAAGGAAGCTCTCTTGGTGTCAAACCCTTTCTCTGGTTCCACTGAACCACGCTCCTACCTGTCAGAACTAGTTTTGTTCTTCCCTCCCCGTGCCTCGCATCTTCACCAGTGCACCTTAGCCCTGACACTGAGCCAACCTCTGGAGGGAGACCTTTTTCCTATATGAAAAGGGGACTGGGAGCGATTCCAAAGGCCATAGGGACCGGTTACAGCAAGGCTGGTCTGAACACGGCGTTCAGACAAATGTAAATACTGGTGTAACTATTGTTCTAATGAATAGGCTGTAGGTGATTCGCTAGAGAGCTGCTTCAGAGAAAAAAAAACCCCAGTACCTCAAAAACACATAAAATAAACTAGGGCTGTATGGCTGCCACATGCTGGTAGTGAGTTCATAAACAATGTGAACAAGTAATGACTGGCCACGTTTCTTTTTTTTTTTTTTTTTGGTTGTTGTCTTTTAAAGCTGTCCACGCACATGATTCAGTTGTGGCTCAGCAGCAATTCTTAAAAGAAGATGAATGAACCATACTTAGGACTGTTTCCCCAAGTCTTTTGATAAAGTATTTGTATTTTTGATATTAAGCTGACTTCTGGGAGAGGGGTAGCTGCTTTGGCTTCTAAGCTATAAAGGAGTGGTTGATACCTAGAGCTACATGCAAGAGAAGTGGCTGGTATGAGTGGCCACAACACACTTTCCTTGCCAATTAACAATTCAATTGCTGAAAAACAATTCAAATGTTTGGGTTTGGGTTTTTTTTAAGGTAAAAATGAGCTGAGGAGGGCTTTTGTCCTTAACTGAGCAGTTCCAAGGTGTAACTGCAGATGCTCAAGGTACAGCCTTGAGCATTCTCACCCTCTGCACCCCAGGGCAGACGCCTCAATCTCGAGGAGGTGTCACAGCCCTGGTTTCACAGGAGATGAGGCACAGCCCTTCTCATGTTTTTGACAACGACCCAGCTGCTTCCCCTCCCAGCTTGGCTGCTGCTCACCTTGGGCTACATGTGCACATTGCCATGAGAGATTTATGGTCAGCGAGCGATGGTACCAGAGCCACTGTGTAAAGCTGCATCCTTCCTGCCCCCAGGGCCTTCCCCAGCACCTCTCAGAACACGCTGAGGGAAAACTATTGTTTTGTCCCATTTCAGTGCAGGCAGCTGAAAATTGTAGTAATAAATAATTAACCCTGGCCAACAGCTTTAAAAAAAAAATTGTCAGCAGCAAACTGAAGCCCTAATTCAAGTCAGCAGCTTGGGTTATGTTTGGGGTTTTTTTACTGTAAGTTTAGCTAGTTTGTAACTCAAATCTCAGGTTTTACTATATTAAAAAGTGGAGAAGATTTTTGTCATTGTTTTGTTTTGTGGCTAGGATGTGACTTTAATTTCCTACAATGGACCGTTGAAAATAGCACTGAAAGCTACAGCATTGATTAACTTGATCCTAAAAAGTGCAAAAGGCACAGAGAGAGAAGGCACCAGGAGTCACTGAGCCCAGAGGCTCTTTGTGCTGCGTGTACAAGAGGCTGGACAAAGGGCCTGGGCAAGGGAGAGGCTGACATCAGGCTGACATCACCCTGGACACGGTGTCAGGTGCTGGCTGTTCATTGAACGTGCTGCCACTTGTCTCTGTTTACATCTCCAGTGGAAGTGATTACATCACAACTATTTTTAGCTGTGTGTGTATTTGCCTATGTTAACAGTTGAACAGGGCTCCTCTCAGCCACATTTCAGGAAAAGCCCGTGGCTTTGATTTAAACCAGTTAATGGGAGTTAACATGTATCAATCCCTAGAGGCAGAAACAGATTCTTCCTCTTTTGTGCTCCTTCAGACACGTGTGTTCTCCCCTTCTTTGTATGTTTGGGGTTGGTTTGGTTGATTGCCTTTTGAAGAACTGAAATCTGGTCTTGTGGCTCCTCATGACTCCCAGTGTGTTCTGGATGAATCCAATAGGCTCAGTACTTATAGGGGGCAGGTTCCCATAGGAGGAAGCCTTAACCCCCTGTCCTGCACAGAGTGGTGGCCTGGCTCATACCTGAACTAGAGTCCTGTCCCTGAACAATACTGGAAATGGTTTGCAGAAGTCTGAAAAGCAAAGTGGAGAATGTGAGAGGGGAAAAATGTAAAAAAAAAAAAAGCGTACATATTCAATATGAATATAACGTATGGCATTTGGTGTGTGGCATACTTGGCATGTTTGGTGTATGGCAAGCTGGTGAAATGGTTCAGAGAGATGTGAGTTTCTCATCTTGTTGTGTCATGAACATTACCTGTATGTTATGATGAAATAAAATCAGAAATGGTACCCGTTTATACAGAAGGCTGAGGAAGGAGTTGTTGAGTGTTTTACCTGCAGCAGAACCTGCTTCTTGGCCCTCGGGTCCAAATGGTTGCTCTGAGGCAAACTGAAGTATTTCTGCAGTAAAGCCTTGAGCTAATTCTGCACTTCCAAGAACATTAATAAGAGTCACCATAAATAGAAAAGGAAAGCGAGCTATTTCTTGCCTTCTGCAACACCCACCCCTCTTGGGAAGGGGCTGCTTTCCTGGCATGTAAAATGCTGCCAAACACTTCTGGAGAGTTGTCCTGCTGCAAGAGATCGCTCACTTTGAGGAGTGGATTTCAGCTGCCGTTTCCAGGGACCCTCACCATGCTCCATTGCTGTACAAAGCCAAAGTGTGACACTACAGGCAACTATGAGGCTGGGGCATCAGGCCATAAAAAAAAAATCCAAAAAGTAAAAATAAACCAGCAGCAAAATAAAAAGAAACCTTGTAAATCTGCCTCTCTCTCTTTATTCAGTATCACCTGTGCAGGTGAGAGTTCATCACCATACTGCTTTCCCAATACCAAGTCCCAAGCATTGCTGCTCACATCTTCTATTCAAACTGGACATCAGTGCCAACCAGAACTGGGACACCATCGGGGGGGGGGGGGAACCAACCAGCATTTATTTTCATTCTAGGGATATGTTTCCTCTCAAACCCATGGCAGAGGCAGCCCAAGAGCAGCTGAAATCAGCCACCTCCATGTCACAGAGTGGTTGCAAATTAAAGCTGAGATAGGCCTGCACTGCCCAGACACCACGGTGGGAAGTGGGAATGAAGAATGAGCAATAAGACAATTGGAGAAACAACACACTTGGAAAAGAGCCACACTAAAAGTTTTAATGCTGGAGCTGTGGAACATGGAGCACATAGGAAGCTGAACAGAGTAACCACCCAGAAACCATGGAGTGCTCAGCCACAAGGCTGGCAATCAAAATATCCTCTGGCAGCTTGGGAACAGGAGGGATGTTCCAGCAGTACCTCGGGAAACTACTGGCACACAGTCTGAGAGAGGGGCTGACTCATGCAACCAATGGGCCTGTGAAAACGTGTATTTCTACTCTTTGTGTAAAAGCTTGAAGGAGGGGAAAACACACTTTAAAATATTTAATGATATTTAAATATATTTAATTTAAAACACATATATTTAAAAAATAAAGCAACAACAAAAATTCTTTTCTCTCCCCTTCAGCAGATCTTCACAGGAATTGCCCTGCAGGTAGGCTGGCACTTTAGCACCCTGTCAATGCATACAGTGACAAAAACAACGGAAACAAGAAAGCATACCTGCTCTGCTTGGGCAGCACAGTGACCAGTATGAGACACAAGGAGCACCAGTGGCAGCACAACAGGGGAGTTGCAACAGCAGAATCAGGGGAAGGGCCAGAGCAGCTCAGGGCAGAGGGGAACCACAGCTCCAGTGACTCATCCTGCTCCCCAGCTTTTCACAAGATCATGTATCAAGAAGCTTAGCCTGTGCTCAGACCACACACCACCAGAAAACAGAAAAGGGCAGCAGTGTCTGGTTTCAGGGGAGCACACCAGATTATTCACTGTTCATAGCACTACATTTGTGGTAGAAGTAACAGCTGGTACATTCACAAAAGATACCTGAGGCCTCCTCCAAGAGTGTTTGGCTTGGAAAAGAAAATTCATATGCAGAAAGGTGATTCCAGGCACATCTCCAAGCTCCTGCTAAACAGCATGGGAGGGAAGGATCAGTCTTTACCCTGAGCATCACTTGCATCTGAGCTGAAGCTGAAAGCAGCATGTGGAGCAAAGCCAACAAAAAGCAGCCAAGCAACAAACAGCAGCTCAAGAAGATGTGGCAGGACACATCTCCCCCTCAGCAAGAGGGCCAAGGACTTACAGTTCCTGAAGGAAGTAACAATGTTTTAAATAAAACTGTAAACCATCATTCAAGGGCATTTAGAGGGTGCATGTTCTTACAGTACCCATACGAGAGACTATCACCTGTGGAATGAAGGTGATGACATGTGAGCATTGGAAAAGGTTGGCCTTCACATTTCAGCTCTAATTTCTTTCTAGTTCAGTTATTATGCCTTCCACAACCTACCCTTGCTGTTCAAGAAGCTCTGTCTGTGAGGCCCAGCAGCACAGCCACAAGTTTAAAGACCAGTGTTCCTAGTTACAAAGGTTTTCTCCTATTCTCAGCCCAGCGCCTTGGCAAATGAGGAAGGAACTGATTTGCAGCCTTCAGCTGGGAATACTATTCCTTTGCCCTCATTAGCACTGCAGGGAGCAATGCTTTGATTTGATACTTAATGGCCTGAGCCCAAATATCTACAAGCCTCAGAGAAGTACCTTACAGGAGAGAGCATCTGTCTTGACATCCAGTATCAGGATCTTCCCACTGGCACAGGTTTCCAGCACACCAGGGTGTGGGACACTCATGATCCCGTCTGGCAGACAGCTGAATGTCACACATTTTAAACATCCAGACAGAATCATCTGGACAAAGAGGACAAAAATGGCTGCAGCCACTATTTAAAGCAGCTCAGTATCCTTGTTTCTGATGGTGGGAGGCAGAGACACATTCCATGATGGAAACGAGGACCCACAAGGGCATGGCCATGACAAGCAGCTTTTCCTGGGTTAAGCCTCATGTAAGCTTTTAACAATCCAAGTGTAAAACATGGCAGGAAGCTTGAACAAGGATGGAATTCTCATGTTTTATGCTGGGCAACACACAGCATATGCCTATGTACGTATAACTGGGTAAAACCTCTGGGGTGGGAGCAGCAGGCAAGGAGACCTGCTGCCTTTGCTAAAAACCCCCCTGGTGAGTTCCCTGCCCTCCCTGAAGCAGTCAGTCCCACTTCCCAGGGCATCATTCCAGGGGGCTTCATTTCTACAGGACTCTGCATCTAGACAGTGTTCAGCAGGCCCGGGGATCCATCCACCACTGTGCACATCTAAGTTGGCTGCAGTCTGCATGACAAAAATTCACATTACATGACCTTTGGGAATGCAACAAGAGAACAGCCTGTTACTTCTTGCCAGCAAGCAATAATTATTAACAATCAAAAACCTACTGCACTCTTACTTTCAAATGCTCAGAGACAACCTTTTGCTCTTAAGTACTAAGACATATTGAAGCAAGTTGCCTTTGGCAAATGACCCTGCCTTGTGCTGTACTGGAAGCTGGGTTGTCCCTGACTGTCCTCACTGCTGGAACTGCACTCCTGACACACGACAACCCTTGTGGTTCATGGGCTCTTCAGCCTTGGCTCACCTGGCAGGAGGCAAGAACATCCTGTCACCTTTGGAGCAGGTGGTTGAGAAGGGCCCCATGGCTTCAGTCGTTCAGCAGCGTGCCACCACCAGCTCCTGGCACAAGGGCAGCTAAACCAACACAAAGAGCCAAAGGACTTCTCGTGTCTCTCCCCTCCACCCTCATGCACTTGAAGAAGCAGCTGTACCCCACTGGTAAAAAAGACAGCACCAAGGTAACTCGAGTTTCCCAATGAAAAAAGACACCTTGTGTCCAACTTTAAGATGCAAAGTGAGCAGGTTGGTACCGGTGCCTGTCAGAGGGACACAAAATGCCACCAGCTGGGGCATGGGGACATTGTCAGGGCAAGGGGGAGAGGAACGCTAAGGTTTGCTTTACATTAACAGACATACATATCTAGAACAGTTACTCCTTTACAGCCTCATAAATTAGTGAGCCCATAGAAACAGGAGCCTCAAGGACATGCCAAAACCTTGCCATGTAAACCACGTTAATTATGATAATGACCAGATTTTAGTAAGCCAGTTCCTGACTCCCACATTTTCACCTATAAAACACACGTATTTCCAAGGCCAGGGGATCTCAGAAATACCTTCCAGTCATCTAATTGTCTAAACCCCAATGGCACAAAAAGCATGTTAGAGGGTTCGTCACACCCCATATCCCTTTCAATTTTTTTAGTAAAAAAAATAAATCAGATGAAAGGATATTCCTCCTCTGTAAACCACAACTAGTCACAGCAATGAAACAAATGTGTCTGCACAGGCAGTGTAGTGGCAGAGGAGACAGGAGGGCAAGAGGAGGGAGTTGAGAGAATGGTAAATCATCTCCTCCAGGGAGCTCCTGGATTCCTGGCTGTGTGGCTCCAGCAGCTCACGCCGCTCTCCCTCCGGTTCCCTGGCACAGAGTCAGGCAGCAGCGCTGCCCGCTCCCAACACCTGCCAATGGAGCCTGCTGGAAGTGCTTCCGTGCTGAACGTGGAGCGTGGAAGGTAACGGGGCGGGGAGCTGCCAGAGCGCTACAACCTCAGCTCCCGGTCAGGTTTCATGGAGAAGGGCTCCAGCCGCTCCCCCTCTGGCAGGAGGCTGTTCAGCCGCTCCATCAGCGGCACCGTCTGGTCGATGCCCATCTGGATTCGGCGCAGGATGGCAGACATCTCATTGACCTTCTGGATCTGCTCCGCATACTTGGCGTACTTCTTCTGGCGCTCCTGCATGAGGCTGTAAAGAGTTTCCACAGAGAGGTCCATCTGTGTAAAAACAACAAGCACAGCAAGGCTCATGAGGCCAACTGTTGCCGCAGACCTTTCAAAACACTCTCCTTCCCAAAAGCAACCACCTTGGATGCTTCACTAACAGGAGGTAACAGACAGGTACAGAGGAACTCCTTGGAAGGTACATAACCAGTCTGTCATGGGATGGGATGATTCATAGTTGTATACCAGGGAAGACATATGATGACCTCAGTTCTCCACCCAAATACCTAAATATCTGATCAGAAAATTCTTCATTTGCAGGACTGCAAGCCAACAGGCGCTGCCAGGGTTTACCCAATAAACCAACAAACACATCCTCCGAGTTATCCAAACCCAGGGGACCGTGGCCTCTGCCTACACCTGAACTATATTTTCACTGGAGATCATTCATTTGCAAGCGTTAAACTCTACCACAGTTGCCAGTGCTATTTTTTTCTTAGTTTAGCCAGGCTACTCTGCAACTAAGCCATAGCTGTTATTACCATTGTCATCTGGAAAACTCCCGCCTTGAGAGAACCACAATGGACTGCTAGTGTATCTAATTTCCCTGAAACCCAAAAATAAGAGTGTTATAACTGACCCCAGGAGAGACATTAAGAAAATTAGCCATGCAATTAAACACAGTCAGTACCCAAACATGGCTCAAGCATGATGACAATGACAGGAACTGCAGTGCTGTTCCTGCTATTGAGTGATGAAGGCAGCCTTTATAATTCACAGCCCATTTTTCTGTTGAGCCAGACCTGCAATCTCCAGGCAGGATTCAGCCAGTAGCTGCCAGTACGTTACACACAAGCCCAGTCAGATGGTTTAAGCTGTAAACCATCCTAAGATACATATCCTTTACATATCCTAAGATATGTACCACATGTTAGGGTTGTTCCAAGCCCTCAAGTGCACACTCAAATTTTGGTTACTTTGGCTCACTGTAGCTGTACTTAACAGCCCCAGCGACTCCAGTGCACTGGCTCTTCCTACTGGGATGTCTTTGTGGAAAGCAGTCCCCTGGCTTGGAACTCAATACAAGCCCACAGTGGCTGGGAGTGAAGGGCAGGAGAGGACACACCCTGAACAGTTTTAGCCCACTGCCACCTCTTACCACTGTTTTCCCAAATCTTTCCCATCTAATTGCTCCCAGAGGAAGGAGGTCACTGCTCACAATGAAGCAGCCTCAGAGAATCTATGCTGAGAACTGGTCTACCAAGAAGCAGAGGTACAAATAACATCCCTCTCCTGAACTGTGTGACAGAGTCAACCCATCTGGTGGAGGACAGTGACCATACATGTCACCAGGGACAACACACATTTATCAGTGCAGTGCTAAGAAAACACAAGGTGCTGACCTGACCTGACTTCACAGCACTGAACAGGCAAGGTGCAATCCTGACCCTGTGTCCAGTGCTGTGGGTCTGTAGGGGAGAACCTGCAACAAGGGAGGACTGGGTGGACATGGTACAACACTGGAAGCCCCACTGAGGAGGGAGGGCAGCAGAGAGAATTCTGCCAACCCATTGGTGGCAGCAGGGTTTGACACTGGGGATAAACTGCTGTAGTTGTATGTGCTCACAAATCTCCCTTTCAAGCCCTGGGGAAGAGGTCAAGTCAAAAATAGTAAAAATAGTTGGGCAAGAAAATATTTTATTGAGAAACCTAAGTTACAAACAGCATTGAAAACAAACACAAAACTTTCTGCTGAACTTTCATAGGGATTAGGGGACATTTTTCCACCCCATCACCTCCATCAGAGCTCCATATGGTACCAATTGGCCTTTTATTTCACCTGCACTTTCTACTGCTCTCAGGCTGATTCCTTCCTCTTTGCCTCTGTGCTTTCCTGTGAATTCCTTCCTCCATGCCTTCATGCATGGGACAAAATAAAAACCAGCAGAGCAGGAAACTCCAAATAGAGTGGAAACCATTTGAGCCTACACAGGGGTTTCTATTAAAACCCCAGCTTAATAATTTAGTAGCTTGGCGCTAGCTCTTTAAAGGAGTGTGTAAAAGCAGACCACCACCAACCAGCAAGTTCAATCCAGTGCCTAAAAACATCCTACCTAATGAGAGACAGTGGCCTGGAGGGGCAGCCAGTGGGAAACCTGCCAAGAGCCAGCATGCCTCATTAAATGGACCAGCATGGGGACCCAGGCAGAAACCTCCTCTGGTTCTGAAGTTCTCAAGTTCTCCCCCACTGGCAGATTCTCCACATGGCCTCACAACACTGTACAAAAAGCAAAGCTGGCACCTACCAAGTTTTCAAGCAAAAGACACCCAAGGCCCCCCTTCCTCTCCATTCCAATAATTTCCATCTGCTGACTTTTAGGTTCCTTGTGTAAGTATGAGTAACATCCACTTACTGATGGGGAACAAGGGGAGAAGCTGATACTGACCTGCAGTAGGAAGAAGAAATACAGAGTGGCCTCCAAGCACTTTGCTACCTTTGGACACATTCACAAAAGCCATAAAAAAAGCTGCCTTACAAGAAAGAGAAAGGGTGGAAATGAGTGTTTCCTTACACCTACCATCCAAGTTTGCCTGCTGAAGGAGACCACAGCAGCTGCACAGCCTGAGACACAACAGGGAGAACTGAAATGGAGCAATTGTGAGGAAAGGTCAATTTTTACTCAGTCTGAACCTGGTCTTTTTAACTATTAAAAAAAAAAAAAAGGAAACTATGTGTTAATTCCTGGAAATAAATGCCAATGTTTCTCTCAGCTTTCCTTGAAGCAGGCCTAAGTACACACTTACATCCTTCCTACCTCCTCCCCCTCCAAGCAAGCTCCTCCAGTGCCAGCCCTTGTGCTTTTATCTCTACTGGCATGCAGTCCTGTTCTTCTGGCACTCAGATGGGGCCTTCAGGTTCAGAGGGTCAGCCCTATTTACCCACCACAGAGACTAACACTGGCTTGCAGGAATCTATAATGAGTAGGGAACACACATAAGAATGCACCTCATTCCTATCTATTTAATTTCATACATCATACAGTAGCATTAAAAAGCATCTGGAAAAGGGGAGCTTTTCTGGAAAAGGGAATTAAGAGTCTGGTCCCTTGCCTACAGCCAAGGCAGTCCAAGACAGCCTCAAGGGTCAATGAGTGAAGTTGCCTTCTCTGAGCAGTTCCCATCAACTCCCAAGTCCCTGACATGAAGCCCTGCCACATTCTCATCTGGAAAATATTCAAGTCTCAGCCTTCTTGTCCATCCCAGACTGTGAAGCTCTCTGGGAAGCCCAGCAAGACACCCCAGAGCCAGTAGTTCTTCCCTGTCCCAAAACCATCTGAGAGTGTTCATTTGAACCATCGTTTCTGCTCTGGTTGCTTCAAGCTTCCTACGATGCCAGGCCACCAGAGCTGCAGACAACTGAACCCTCTTGCCCTGAACTCATCAGATGTGACAGATGTGAAGCAGCATTGTCACCAGCCCCTGACAACCAATCTGTCCTTCAAACATCACCACTCAGTAAGTTACAAACATCCCCAGCTTAGTGGTATACAAAAGTTTCTGGAGAGTTAAAAGACTGGACTTGAAGCCTGTTAAGAAGCAACAGAACAAAGCAGAGGGCAGAGCCCAGCATGTGATGTCAGAGTCCTAATTTTCATCAAAGCAAGATGTTCTGCCCCATCTGGAGTTGAGAAAAAAAGATGTGCTCTCAATGAAGGGGTGAGAGCTCCAAATGCAAATGTTATTTCTTTCCAAAAATCATTCCTCCTGTCAAAGTAGCAAACCTGAGGCTGGACATGCCCAGAGTAGAAGACAGGATCTTTCTTCCCTTCCTACATGAAAAAGGATGGAGGTATTTCTTCAGTTGTTCTTTCAGAAGCATAGATCCATAAAAATGGACAAGCCTAAAACTCACACTCCAACATGCCACTCTTTTTTTGTACAGTCAGTTACATTCAGAATTGGTGTCTGCTTCTGTTTCAAAGCTCATGCCTCCTCTGTGGATTATCATCAGCAGGACACTAATTTTGCCTCAGCTTCACATTTAAACATGAAATGACATCTACTGGGCTTTTCTTTCGTCAAATGAAAACAGATTAATAATTACTTCAACAACACTGCAAGATGGATATTTCCTCACTTAAAAGGGCCCCTGCATAGCCCCTCCTACTACACCATTCACATTGTCAGCCCTGAAGCTCCTCTGCATTACACAGGCCCATTTGTAACACCACACTGATGAAACACAAAAACAACTGAAGATATCGCCAGACATCTTGCACACCAAAAATTCTTGCATTCATTTAAAAATTCTTCTTGGCCCACACTGCCAAGCAGAATAAAGACATTAATTTAGCCCACAAAAGACTGAGGTCAGCACTGGCCAATGTTCAATTCTTTTCAAGAGACTACACTGAAAACAAACCAGTGCCCATATATATACATATATATGCACAAACACATCTATATATACACTTCTTACCTGGCATAGTTTTATAGTACCCCTATCATGGGCATGTGAGTGTCATAAGCTCTCAGAAACAGAGGTCATATCTTGTTAGTTCAATGACTGAGAGACTGAAAACTGCAGCTAGACACATTTTCCCTGGTTGCAGAGCATGCAAATGTAATCAGAAGTTCATTAAACTTGGAATCAAATTTCTAGAGAGGCATTGCTGACATTCACAACAAAACAAATACATCTCATAAGAGGATTCAGACATTCCCAGCTTCTCCAGCCCCTCCTAAAATGCCTAAAAGGCAAGAAGATGTTTTTGTTCCCCCCCCACATTTAGTAACAGCCTTCAAGAGCTCAGCCAGACATGCATGTGTCCTTCTGTCCCAACAATTTCCTCTCAGCTCCCATCCCCTATGGCTGCATCTCCAAAATACACAGCTCTTAAGGTGCAATCCTTATTCCAGAAAGTTCTTTTTCTAGAACAGCACTCTCAGCACAAGCAGCCTTTCTTTCACATTGTCAGGTGCTTGACTGGGGTTAAATGAACATCTTCCTGCAGCTGCACACAAACCACATCAGAAAGTGGCAGGCGGGAACATGACTGCATGGAATATTAGTCACAGTGTGCTGGTGTGAAAATACTTTTCAATCAACACACTTAAAACTGAAGACAGCTCCTCTTTCTATACTGCCTGAAAACAAATGTGCTCAATGAATGGATTTTTTTTTCTCTTCCCCTTTCTCTTTGGTAATGTCACGCAAAGTCAGCACAATAGATTGCAATGACTTCCTGATGCTGGGAACATCCCCTGTTTCTCCCACCCAGCACACACTGGGAAGTGATAACCTGACTGGGCACCTTCTGTGCCAGGGTACAGAATAGAGATGCCCAGCCACGGATCCCACCCCCTTCTCTTCAGCTTCAGCCATGAGTACAGCTCTCATGGAGCTGTACCCTTCCTCTGCCCCACTGCCACATAAACAACTATAGTTTGTGTTTAGGATTTCCTTATCACATCTAAGATCAAATCCACTGCCAAAATATTCCTTTTGCTCCCTCTGTGATCTGTCATTTCTGTAAACAGTTCCTAAGGGTTATTCTATCTAAGAATTGCACAGATCCCAGTCAAGTTAGAGAACGAAGAGTAACCATTTTAACTGGCTCTGGAACTGAATTATAGCAATATTAATAGGCACATCAAGGCCCTTACTCCTAAATATCTAAATTAAACCCATGTTTAGTCCCTTAGTTCTACAGTAGATACATGAGAACATGTATCAACATAAGCTGCCGCACCTCTAAGTTTGATTATTCTGGGAGGCCTTGGGACAGACAAAAGCATTCAGAATTCCAAAGAATAAGAAGGTTTGTTCTTGAAATAAGCTTTTCCACCTTTATGTCAGCCTTTCCCTGCCTCTTGTGTTATTGGACAGGAAGGTGTTTGTCACACCCACACAGCGTGGCCTCCTCAGCCCACATCTCCCTCTCAGCTCCAACTGGAGCCCTCCTTGCCTGAGAGCCACGAGTATCCCTCTGCCAACTGGCAGGCCCCCAAGATTAAGTTATTGTTGCTATCACTGACCAGTGCTAAAAAAAGAGTCCCAAAGCTATGACTGAAGCAATACCTTCCTCTTGCTTAGACCTAATGCACCCACAGACTTCCAAGTGTTTAAAAAAGGTAGGGCCCCACTTCACAGAGGTGAGAGAATATGGGCAGCAAAACCTGACAGCCAGCTCTCCAGTTTGGACACATCTCCTCTCACAGTCCCATTCTACTGGTCTGTCTTTACTTATATTTCCCTTTTGTCTTTCAAAACAGCTAAACTATTTTCACAAAAGCAAGTGAAACTCAGGGCACTGCAAAGCAGCAGTCACACCACCCTACTTCAAAGGAGCTGACTAAGCACAAGCTTAGTTCTGCACCTAAGGCCTCCAAACAAACTGATTCTTCTCAGCCTCTCTCTTCAGTGGTTTGGTGTTCTGGCCCATGAGCTGGCCTGACTACCAGCCTGATAGTCACAAACCAGCAGGGTCACATGGTGAAAAGCACCATCTCTCCCCCCTGCACATGATCCTGGGTTCAAATCCAGGGTTTGCTGTCGTTGTATCAGGTTTAAATGCACAAGATTCCTGAAAAAGCAGAAAGGAAAAAAAACCCAAAAAGATCCTATTTTACCAGTAAGCTTTCTAAACTGCCACCAAGGAAAGGTCATTGTAATTTCTAGCTCATTTTCTTTGACTAATAAGAACACCTTTTTAGAGCTGTCATTTGCTACTTTTGTAGAACAATCTACATCCAAGAAGTCACCTCTAAAATTTATGATGGCTAAAAGTGTTAAGTTACATCCTGAGCATTAGAAATGCTTCCATACCTATTTTAAATAACCAAGTTTAAGAAAAATAAATACAAACACCCCACCCAAACAAGATTATTGCACCTGCATGTGCAATATTCTCACAAA
Source organism: Vidua macroura (assembly GCF_024509145.1). Taxonomy (NCBI): domain Eukaryota; kingdom Metazoa; phylum Chordata; class Aves; order Passeriformes; family Viduidae; genus Vidua; species Vidua macroura. The sequence goes on from NC_071575.1 coordinate 6,611,777, forward strand.
ACCTCTCTTTTGTGGAATACAATTCCAGAGTAATTAATAACACATTCCTGATCTGTCTTCCATCAGCTGTTCCTGGAAAAGAAAAAATATGTATCTATTACAGAACTATTGCCTAAAGGATAACTTGTACAACTCTTATTTCAGGCTACCTAATAATTCTGCTAGAAAACACAACCTTCAATCTCCTCGTTTCCTGATTTTACACTGCTGACACATTACTTGCCCACAACACTCCTATACCCAGCCAGAGCTTGAATGTTACAGACAACAACAATTATAAATTGCTGTTTATAAATTTACCCTTATGGGGTTGTTTTATAATAAATTTCAGTTTTGTACTTTCAACATGTCAGAATGACTAGCTTTAAGCAAGTTGGTTTTCCCATCACAAGTAAGATTTGAAAAGAGATGACCACTATCATTAATGAGATGTTTCTCAGAAAACACCACTATTCTCATTTCACAGTGAAAATAGTCAGCATCATTACATTTGCAAGCCATCTGCTATTTTTTCTCAGCTTCACAGATGGGACTTGATAGCTGTAGGTCTTCTTTTCCACATGTCCTACAGAAGTCTTTCAGAAGGGAATGATATTGCTGTGTTTAGTCAGGGTTGGACACACTAAAAGAAAATTATATTTAAGTAGAAAATGTTCTTAAATCTGCTCTCACAGAATGTAAAGGAGCTGAGTTTTAACTATTTCCTACTGTGTGTGAAGTGCTAAAAGGATTATCTAAGACTCCCTCTTTTTTTCTCTGGGGAACTGCAGACAAAGCTGGGTTCACACACCCTGACACACTCACACTGCCAGTCCAACACATCTGGGTGCATCAGACCTCCCTCCATATGCTCTGCATGCCTTGGATACGTGCAAGGAGGCTGCAGTGTTAGATGAGCATGGACATGAGCCCAGCAGTGAGGATTTGGGGATTTCTGGACACCTGAGACCCCTGATGAAGCTTTTGCTCTTTTCCTGCCAGCTGCATTTCTCATATGAAAGTCCAAATCAATTTCCCTTCACCAGGGAAATTCAAAGACACATCAGTTCTAACAAAGTCATTCACTGATAACCTGAAAAACTCCTGAAATATTTATTTGTAACTCTTCCTTCCATGTTTGAAAAACACATGAAATGAGCCAAGTATACCCCATTGATGTTAAGGGGAGGATCTACTCCTTCATTCCCAGAAGAGAGACTTTCAAGGCTGACTCCAACCATAATTCCACAGTGCTGAAGCTCAGAGGTCCCAACATCTGGACAGTAAATCTTTGGCTTCAGGAAAGCCTCAAGGAAATCTTGAGCACTGTATATTGTTTACAGACCAAGCTCTTCTGAGGCTATAGACTATTGCTCAAAATACAGTAACAAGAGTACAAACCATCAGAGATCAGTGATTCACACAAAAGTTCAGCGTGACACTAGTGCCAGCTCTGATTCACTCTGAGCATTCATGTTTATTGTATTCAGCTGCAGTGGCCTTAAGATTCACAGAAAGCTGAGTATTTCTTTCCTCTTTTTTATGTCTACTAATGAATCTCTAGAATAAATTGATCAAATGCAAGAAGGAATTTGAAAATTTGTACTACAATCTGGTAAAAGAACTTGTAATTGAAAAGTAAGTAGTTCAGTTTCTGTGTAGTCTTATGTCAGGCATAAGGAAGAATTAAATTCTACAGACTGGATAAAGCAAAAGGAAAAGCTATGACCCAAGAATCCTTTCTGACGTAAAAACTCCTATAAACTCTTTAGCATATACTTTTGTTACGTTGATTTCTTTTACAACTGCTACCTGAGCCTCTTTTTCAGCTGGAACTCACCTGATTGGGGATTTTGTCTTTCAGACAATTTACAGCAAGTCAGCAGTCACTCTTCAAATGCATCACTTGTTGTTCCAGTTTAAAAAAAAGAAAGCGTAAAAGTTTTATTTTTTTGTCCAATTCTCTACAGTTTTGGCACGGTTCATACATGTGGTTACAGGGAATTCTACTATACTATAGTTCAGCATTTTATCCAGACTTCTAGAGGTAGATGACACATCCAGTCAGGAGCAATGGCCACAGTAATTAATTAATAGTAAATCATATGTTTCATACCTCCGAGCAGTGTTGCAATAATTGCTAATAAATGCTCTCATGCAGAGGCATTCATGCCCCAGTGGCACAGAAACATTTAGGAAACCCTACTCTTCATAAAACGTGAGATGGGCAGATTACTTGCACTAAGGTTTTGTAATGCTTTCAACATGAAGTCACCTCTGCAGATCACATCTGATTATTGCCACAATGCTCATTATGGGGTTGCTAACACAAGGTCCACCCTGCTCCCTCAAGTACCAACTACCATCTTAAAGTCATCAGTGCTAGTCCAAATATTTGGAAGTAAGGCTGGCTAACCTATCTAAAACAAAGATTAAACTGCTGAAAAGCTTCTAGCCAATATTCCTGGTACCTCCACACTCCAGCCCAATTCTCACTTAAGGGCAGATTTGACACCTTGAAAATTCAATTAAACACTGCAACAGGAGGGAAGAGTTAAGATTGAAACTTGTGACTTGACTTTTCCTATATCAACACACTCCTTCAGGGAGGGAGAAGGCCATTTTTAGTCTACATTAATGCCAAACTGATTTAGAAAGAGAAATCATATCATTTTCTGTCATCATTTGACTAAACCAACGAGCAAAGCTTTTTCCAGTTTCCTCCCGGAGGTTCTCCACTCCCCACACGTCCTTACAGCCCTTTTCTTATGTTATGAGCGTTATGAGAGCTGCACACAGTGTGTCAGATGAGATCCCTCATCTTTGTGCCAGACAATCAGCATCCTCTCCTTTCTCCTGGAAGTACAAGCTGTGATGCACCCCAAGCTGATACTTGCTTTCTTCCTATCTCAAATCCCTTTCATGCCCAAATCCACCATCAAGTCTGCTAGTTTGGTAATGAAATATAGCACTTTGTATTCCTATTTGAAGTTCTACAAACTTGGGGCAGGGGGTTGTTGGAAGTTTTTTCCACCTGAAAAAACAAGGCTAGAATAAGAAATCCAGTTTCCTAGTTAAAGCAAGCTGTGAGAAGGAACTGAATTACATTCCTTCTGGTATCTGATTGTCCCAGATTGAAAAAGCAAGATGTATTCTATTTGCCATCTGTATGGCAGTTGTCTTCTGTTAAGTGGGCAGTTTTTCCTTATCTCTTCCACAATCAATCCTCCCTCCGGGGAGACATCTGCTGATAATGGCCTATTGAATGTCACTGCATGACTGATAAGAACTGTAACATCCCATTGGGAGATGCTCTGCCCAGAGGGAGGAGCCAAGCATTCCTACCTGGATATAGTCAGGAGATTCTGGCCCACCAACACAGCTTTTTCTGCACTTGATTTCCCAGAGCCTCTTCCACTGCCTCCTCAAAGGAAGGTTACACCCTTTTTCTGCAAGATCACTGCTCCAGCAGAACCACACCTGACACTCCAGGAGGACTGCAGCCACAATTCCAATTGGACTGCTACCAACACCCTGTCCAACAGGGTGTCAGGCTTTATTCTGACTCTGTCAGTGTTGTTTTGGTTCACTGCATTGTTTATTTTATCTTTTTATTTTCTTCCCTAATAAAGAACTGTTATTCCTGCTCCCATATTTTTGCCTGAGAGCCCCCCTTAATTTCAAATTTACAACAATTCAGAGGGAGGGGGTTTACATTTTTTTTTTTCCATTTTAGGGGAGGTTCCTACCTTCCTTAGCAGACACCTGTCTTTTCAAATCAAGACACTGATGATCATAAACTCCATGTACTAATCCCGATGAAAGTTTACTAAAAGGCTTTGCATACCAGACTGGGGATATTCAGTGACAGTTTCTTAAACACCTAAGCTCTATAACAATACAAACCTTTCTGACTGCTAGATGCTTGTTCAAGCTTAATTTTCTTCCTTGGAAATTGAGTTGTGGAAAGGATTCCAGTTTAGATCTTTCCTCAAAAGGTCATAAAGCACAAGAAAAGGGAACATGCTGGAATTGATTACACACATATATTCTAGAAGCAAGGGACTGGTCTTTTTTATGACACCAGACAAAGTAAAGTAGTGCATGTCAGCAAAACAGATTTCAGACTGTCACCGGTGCAAACAATCTTTCCTCTTCCTTTATAACTGCTAAATCCGTTCATAAAGTTCAGGTACAACAGAGCACTGGCCATCTGCCTCAGGGATACACTGCCAGACATTAATTCTCTATATTAAAATAACAATTGTGAAGTTTTTTCAAGAGCATTTTCACATTTTGGTGCTGGCTGGATAAGACACCACTCCACCACTTAGGTATTCAAACTACTTGCACAGCAGACTGAAGAAAAATGAGCAAGATCAACTAAAGGACATGAAGATTAACATGTTTCCAGATCCATAATACTGTGCTTTTCTTTCTGCATGATGGTGCCTGTTGAGATTCCAGTCTTTATAAACAACACTTCATTGCTCAGGAGAGGAGACATAAAGAGCTGGATAGATTGCCACAGTCCTCATCCATCAACTTCCAAGATGCCAAAGACTAAATTTAAGGTATTTATTTCTTACAGAACACAACATTACCTAGTTTTTGTTTTTTTTTCTAAAGGGCTATGTGGCATTTAATCTGTTGAAAATACAAGTGACATTTCAACCAAAGTTCTTCCCCTTTTCAGAAATATTACAGCACAAGGAATCTCAGGCCCCTTTCCATGGATTTGGGGCATTGGTAATTTAAGTCTGTGAACCAAAAGGCTCAATTTTGCTTGCAAGTTAACACAGCCTCATCTAGAACATCTTTATATGTTGTGTCAAAATTAAATGCATCTCCATTTTCACTTTGGCCAGGCTTCTTTTAACAGGCTTACTTTTGATTCCCTGAGCCCTCACCTTTAATGAGCCAAAAGGTAGCTTCATGGGCTGGTTCATATGGGCCTTAAAGCAAAGGCCTGAAGCTGAAGATGCATTTTGTACTTATTAAAGCCATTCCTCTTTTCCTGGCCTAAGTCAGAAGGTGGATCACTCTCAGGGCACGTCTGCTGAAAACAGATTTCACAAACAGTCTTGGAAACTCAAGTCTGAAACCACCTAAAGGGAAACCATAACTAAGAGGAAATGGCAATAAACACCTCACTCAGATGAGTCCTGAAACAAAACAAACTGAAGACCAGGCAAAAAACACCTCCCTGAAACTTGCTCTTCATTTGAGTCTATTCCCTGAAGAGACACTGCTCAGCTGTGACTGGAGCATGGGATGAATCCCAGGCTCTTCAGATTTTTCTGCCCATGGAGGGATGGAGTTAGGAGAAGTGCCTGTGGTGTTTCACACAGTAGAAGCTCTGTGTGCATACAGCAGATGTGCACCTTGAGTCTCACTGCAGCTGTGGCTGACATGGTCCAGGCAATGTCCTGCTGAAGTTTCTGGCCCAGATCTCATTCATTCCTGGTGATGGAACACCTGGAATGTTCCATGTACCACCACCTTAAGGGACGTTGCCCTTAAATTTCCATCAGGGAACATCAGACTGCTACAAGCTGTCCCTACCACAGCCAGCCCTCCCATGGAAGAATTCATAGGTATGAAACAAGCCATACGCTGCAATTTGCTGCATGGCAAACCAATTACTGATATTAATGCCTGCCTGGACAAGATTCATTTAACTATCGCAAATATAAAAGCAATATTTATTATATTTGAAAATGTGGGGGGTTTCCCCCAACTCTCCCCCATAGATGTGTGCCAGCTTAGACTGAGACATTTGAAATTTCACCTTGTATTGTAAAAACAGCTCTGTTTTCAAAATTATTGGCAGTCTGGGATTCCTGTGGTAATAATAAAAGCTACAAATAACACTGCATTAACATTTGTTTTCAAGGCAAAGCATCAGAGCCCTCCCAGTAACCCATTTCCAAATACATCTTAAGCACAGTATGTAGGAACTACATCTGCCTTTAAGGGTACATCAGATACTTCAAAAGCACAACTCCACTGACAATGCTGGAATTCTAGTAAGAAATGCTGAAGATCTTTTCACTCAAAGCTTCTTTGGAAGGAGCTTAGAGGGCTTTCAGTTTCCTGTCTGCTTTCATAGAAAGAAGACAGGCCTCAATTTTCACATGTGACAAGTAATTTTTGTAAGCTTACCTTCAGATATTTTGTAAGAGGTGATTTTTGAGAAGCTTAGTGCATTGTGCACAAATAATCCTTTTTTAAGGCACTGAAACGAGACTATTTTGAAGGCACACAAAATCATGGGCCCTTTATGAAAATTTATCTCTGTTCCCCAGCTGCTTGTTTCCCATTCCCTGGTATTCACCATCCCCTATCACATGACTCTTGAAATTGTCTCCCTGGCACCCAAAACAGATATCCTCCACTGGTAAGGACTTAATGTAAAGTAGTCCTCTCCCCACTTATTTGCTGCTTTTCTCCATTTAAACATTTAGAGCTGGTCAACATTTGCCTTCAAACTAATCTTGTCAAAAATCCTGTTTTGCAGATCACAAAACTGGAGCAGATTCTCCTGGTGAAGAGAGCACATGTGGCTCAATCAAACCCACAGCAGCTGGAGTTCCCCAAAACTTCAAATGAGTTACAGTGCAAATCTATAGTATTTTCCCTAAAAAGATGCAAGCACATCCTCCTCTTTTTTTTTTTCTTGACAAGGAAGACACTTTTGTTATAAGTAAATCACTCCCTCCCAAAACCAAAACTCATTTGGGTATGAACAACTGCTGGTATGAAAAAAGACACCTGAGTCAATTACTTTCCCTCATGGCTTCAATTCTTTCCCCTTCAAGGAATCTCTTGGATAAATGCATTTCTGCTCAAGAGAGAACAGTCACAGGCACCTGGAAGCTGCACAGGTTTCTACATTTAGGAGCAGATATGGATCCAGCCAACACTGCAAAGAAATTCTGGCTACACTGGGAAATGGGATGGAGAGCAAAGCTGGACTGTACTGCTTCCTCAAGGCACAGATGGGTCTGCTCAGACCTGCAGTCACTACTGTCATGCAAGTAGTGTTTTTTTTCTTTAGCTCATTCTCTTTCCTATTCAGAACCATTGTAATTCAGACTGTGTGCTGATTTACAAACCACCACAGTTAATTCTGAGTTATTGAGGACCAATTAATTTACAGCAGTACTTCTGAGTTTTGACAGAATCCAGGAAACTTCTTTCCTGGTGACACAAACAATGAACAAAAGATACTTGCTCTTGGACATTTTGTCAAGGAAAGACTAAAAAAATCCTGGCTGCAGGCTGTGTGAGTGTAGCATATTATACAGCAGGACTACTAGTACAGTTAGAGTCTGAGAAGTGAACATACCTCAGACAAATGGTAGGAAATCAGAGACTGAAGCTGACCAACATTTTGTAGAAAGTTAAAAACATCAGTCACTTGACAAATCTATTATCAGAAGAAAAACACTTCAGTATTTACAGGGTTAAAGAAAGGGAAAGGGAAACACTGGCTACCAAAATGAGGATAAAAGAATTTACTGTCCCAGCTTGTGCACACATTCTGATTTTCACAATACACTTGATTTTCTCTTTCATTTTTATGCTTTACTAAGGGTCAAAGTTTTGTGTACATGGCAAAACGAAATCATTGCTGACAAATGGGTGAAGCCAAAGGCAATTTCCTTTGTCTACACTTGTAAGGAGAGACATCCCCTGCTCTAGTTCAGCTACACCCTGGGTTGTCAACAACTGTCAGCAGTGGTTCAATTTAGTGCATCAAGGAGAGCCCAAACAATTTGGAAAGAATTATTTAAGCCAAGTGGGTCCCACCCAGATCCTCCAGAACACACATGCAGAACAGCCAAAGCAAGAAAAACATTTAAAAATTATTAGGAAAATGAACAGTAAAACCCCACCAGATCTGGCAGAGGGACTGAAAGCATCTGAAGTTACTTAAAAGTTGTGACCAAAAAAAAAAAACCAAAAACCACACCACAGCTGATTTGTCAGTTCTCTGACTTACAGAATTCCCCATTTCTCTACCACTTTGACAGAGGAGGGTGTTATAAAGAAGCTAATGAGAATATCAGTATCATAATTTATTTTAGATGAAAGATAATCACAAGCCTTATGAACAGAAGAAAACCAGTGTAGCTAATTTGAAAGGGACTCTGCCACTTGCCCTAAAGAAGGCAAACCCAATTAATGAATATCGCTCTGGTGGTGTCTACCACGACTTTAAATCATGTCACTATTCCCTGTCACACTTTAACAGCCAAAAGAATTACAATCTGCTTGGATTAATGCAGTACACTGTCATTAGGCTGGCAATTAAATCCCATTTCTGAGATTGTGTGATCTGAGTCACCAACATCTGCAAGTATCTTTACATCTTGTGTAATAGCTGGCCTCAGATCTTGATACACCAAAGTAAAAAGGCCTTTTTAATGCTTCCCACATTATGTTGGACGTACAACTTCATGATGACAGCAGCTTCTCAAAACAGCACATGAATCAAGTTTATTACCCAGTTTGTCATGAGGGATTTTCTTAACTCTAAGCCAATAGAGCAACAACAAATCAAGGTCAGTGTTTATAGTTGATGAATAAAAATTAACCACATGCTCAAAAACATTTTTTTGACACTGAAAAGGTATTTGGTCTCAAGGACTTTTGACATATGCAGAATTCACCAGCTCTTCTACACATCTGAGAGTATCTGAGAAAACACCTCAAGAAACATTTCCCTGTCATGCCAGACTCTTGATTTTAAAAATATAAAATCTGGCAGCCATTCTACTGCTTCCAACATCAGTAGTAACACATGAGAAAGACAATCTCATTGCAGGATGCTCATTCCAGGAATTAATTCAATCCCAAACAGTATCATTCAATATTTAAATAGATCAGTGTTCCAAATGATGGTTTAGTGGTAAAAGCAGCAGCACAGGAGACCTTTTGGCCATGGAGGTCAAAAATGAGATGGCATGTTATGGACTTTGAAAACAAATCTAGCTCTACAAACCTTCTCCAGCCATAGAAGATGCTCAGATAACTGCTTCCTTCCTTAAATTAGAGCCTAACCATGGAGCATAATAAAATGTATGCTGTACAGACCTAAATAAGGAATGCAACCTTAAAAACGTCAGTAATCTTTTACTTCTTTGAGAGCTGCTTGCAGCACTTGCCATTCCAGAGGAGCAGCCGCTGTTGACGGCCAGGCCTCCTGGGGCACAGCCAGCCCACACCCAGCCTGGGCACTGGGCTCGCAGGGCAGAGGCACAGGGAGGGCTCCCCTGGCCTGCCCAGGCTGCTGCAGCTCACCCAGCGCTATGCCCGGCCCTGCAGCACGGCCCCTGCCCTTCCCCGCGCCGCACCTCCTTGATGCGCTTCACCAGTGCGTTCTGGTCGAAGGCCACGGCCTCTGCACACTGGTGCAGGTGGTCCTGGTAGCGCAGGCACAGCTGCAGCACCTGCTGCGGGTCCAGCTTCTCCAGCTTGGTGTTGGTTGGAGACGTCTGCCCACTGAGGAGTCCTGCAGAGCAAAGGAAGGCCCAGAGTTAACCTGACTGTTCTTACTGTTAGCTCAGCTGCAATCCAAGAGACAGCAGAACAAACCCAGCGGACAAGGTTTATGAGGGGCGATGAAAAGGTAATTCAGGATCATTTCAGGATGTTTTGGATTTACAGCAGTGCATAGAACAGTTCGCCATAGAGCTTGGCCTTCCCTGACAGAACCTAAACAGATGCTAAATGCAGGTCCATCATGCACATCTCCTCAGTTTTCAGTGATATGCTCTTTCTCCTCCACAAGCAATCCTAAACTGTGAAGAATGAGCCCTCTCCTAATTTATCTAAGCCAGAAGAGGAAGGAGTTGAAATCTGCATTCTCAGAAGGGCACTGGAGTCATACTATTTTCACCAGACTCACACTGCCAAGACCAGAGCTCTAAAAAGTCACTGGTCCCCCAAAATAAACCTGAGTAAACACATGGCCCACCTTAAGTTAAATTATTAGGGGTGAATTGTCTGCATTTTGCCTACCTTGCCTTTTTTAAAGCTTCAGAACTCTTCCATCTTCTAAGGCTTTTCTTTACACTCTCAAAGACTAGCAATATACCTCTTTTTGTTTCTTTAATATGGAATTAAGATCCCTACCTACTTTCATGACCAGGTTTCATAAAAAGCTCACCAAAAAAAAGGACATTTGACTTAAAAGTGGAACACTGGTAATATTCAGAGGAGCAAAATTTCCCAGAGAAACTTCTCCTGCCCATTGTTTGTTGCCTACATAGTGCAACTTGAGAATGTCTGCTGAGCTCAAGCATGTGTGTGCCACACTGACCACCATCCCCACAGCAGCTGGAAAAAATGATGCTAAGCTCTCAGGCTATCCTTTTTTTTTTACTATTTACTTACTTTCATTTCATTTTCCTTCAGCATTAGCACAACTCTTTTCTTGTTGGGACACCATCTGTGACAAACTGCACATACCCACAATATGCTTTTCCCAAAACATCCATCAAGCTATGTAAACGGAATTCAGTGACTGCACGCATGTGTCCTCTGGGACTCTCATTTTACAGGCAGGAAAAGACATTAAAACAGCAAATGTAAGCAAGTATCACACTAAGCAATTAAAAAGTAATAAATGCCAGTTATTTGGATTGGAAAAGCTCTTCTAAGAATGTACCTCAATGGAAAATGGAAAGTATTTTGAATGGCCCCTGTGCCTATTGGAAGCTACAACTGGTGACATCGAATTCTTGCTAAAGCACAAGAACAAAATAGAAACCAAGAAGCAAGTCAGAAATATCTTATGAATATGAGCAAGTTAAACCTTTTTTGAAAACATTTGCAGATCAAAATGAAAATAAAATTACGACAGTAACTTCATCAAATATGAAGAAGGAGGTTTACATTTCATCAACACTCAACATCTTATTCTCCCAGGATGCTCTCAATTGCTCTCTACACAAAACTTCATCATTAGAGATTAAAAAAAAAGGTAATTTTGTTTTACTGATTTGTCCACGACAATTGTGTTGCCTCAGTCAAGAGGTCAGGAGAGGAAACAAACAATTTCGTCTCAAAACCCTGTATTAGCAACAGTCAAGTTATTTTTTATATTTTTGAGGGAATAATCTCAAACAAAGTCTTAGATGCAGATCTTTCAAATCTACTTTCAGGTAAAGTACAAAACTGCAACAGGAACAAACCCACTGAAGGAAATAAGACTTTTTAAAAGTTGTTTATGTTTCATATTCTTGTGCTTCCTCAGTTCACGAATTGGGATCTTTTACAATATTATCTTGTCAGGATGAATGTTCAAATAATGTTGTCAACTTTTAATATGCTAAATGTTCACATAGGAATGAAGAGTTCACCATACACCTGAGGCACTTATCCTGTCTCTGCACTGATCAAATACATGATGCTATCAGCCAGCTAATTTTCTTTTATTACTAATCTCTCACCAACTTCAAAAGGAAAAAGAAAATTAGATACTGTTTGAGAGATTTAATTAACATGAAGTATGTACTTTAGCCAACTTATGCTGCTTATGAGAATTTTGAAGTGGAACAGGCCAAGAACTGTAAAATGAGCTAATAAAGAACATGCTACTTAGACTCTTGTACTTACAGCCTTGCACAGGTTACATAATGCTAAAACAAAAATTAATAAACCTAAGCCTCTCGTTTCCTATCCTGAAAACATGAGCTCAAGTGAAGGGAGACGGCTTCAATTCCTTCATAAGAAGCAGAGAGGGAAATACAATCCAGTACAAATGTTTGGACTAGGGATAAAAAACAAACATCATATGCTGCTTAAAGATAGACTATGGTATTATTCTGGATGATGCAGTAGGGAGAAACCAAAGGAATTAACTTATCCAAAGACCTCTGACATGCTGAAATGCTGACAATACCAGAGAACAATTTAGCTTATTTTCAACTTGCAAGAAAGGAAAAAGTACAGTAAACAAGAGCCCAAAAAGGCCATGCAGCCTGGCAGGAACTCCCATTGTCAGAAGGTCAATCCACCATTTTTTGCTGCTCACTGTAACCACTTACGAACCATGCTATAAATCTTAACATTTCTTACTAACATTCCCTTCTGCCCTGCTCAGGTGTGACCCCACCTGGAGCACTGCATCCAGCTCAGGGGATCCAGTGTAAGACAGACATGGATCTGCTGGAGTGAGGCCACAGGAGGGACACAAAAATGGTCAGAAGGCTGGAACACTTCTCTAGTGAGGAAAGACAGAGCGCTGGGGTTGTTCAGCCTGAAAAACAGAAACCTCCAAGGAGACTTTATCAATATTTAAAGGGGCTTGTGGAAAAGACAGACTTGTACCAGGTAACAGGACAAGAGACAATAGTTTTAAATCAGAAGAAATTTAAATTTGACATAAGGAAGACATTGTAAACATGTTTTTAAACATTGTAAACATGACGGTGGTGAGAAGTTGGATGTCCCATCCCTGAAAATGTTCAAGGTAAGGTTGGATGGGACTTTGAGCAACCTCATCTAGTGAAAGGGAGTGAAAGATGTTTTTGCCCATGACAGGGTGGCTGGACTAGATGATCTTCACAGATCATCTTGTCATCCTCCCAACCAAAACCTCTCAACCATCTGATCATCCTCCCAACCAAAACTATTCTATGATTTAATTAATTCACTGCATTTTGGTTTTTTTTAGCAAATCTTATTTATATTAATATAATGTATTAGTAAAAATCCTCTCCTCTTGAAAAATCATTGCTTCCTTCTTAAAACCTTGTCCCACATTGTGACCTCTCCACTGAACAGGGCCATCCCTCAGTGACTGGTCTACATGTGGTTTGTAAGAGGATATGAGATCACATCTGTTGCAATAACATATTTATTAGGTCACTCTTACAAGTGCCAAAAAGGGGAGAGACAGAGGTCACTGAGTGGTTCAGGCTCGCTCCTGAAACATCCAGAACTTGAACCTGGCCACCAGCACATCTCAGAGCAACCAACTACTGGTGTACTATCCCTTCTGCACTGAAGAAATGGTGTTACTGTGATTTCTTCTGTGGGATTATTACTCCCCAGCCCTCCAAGAGCTCAGTTCTGCTCTTAAATCAAAAGAAAACAGCACTGAGAGTTTTCATGTCTTATTAAACTGAATAGTCATTTTTCAAGCTGCTGGCTCTCTTCCAAAGAAGGAAGCACACCAGAAATCTTCTGTGCACTGTCTGGAGCCTTGGGAAGAGGCTGCTTGGAATATGAGTGATACAACACGCCTCAGCATGAGGAGGGAGGGCTGCACGGGGATGTCGTGGCTGGAGAAAACAGGAACGGGAGAACAGAAGGCCTCCTGCACAGCTCCAGTGCATGGACCAGAAGGGTTTGGCAAGTGCCAAACATTGCACAGTCCTGGCTATCCAATTACACCATAAAACAAGGAAGACCACCTCTGTGCCTGCCATGATGACGAGACGTCAAATCTCCCACTTACTTACACATCTGGTCAGTAAACAGCATGACCAGGAGGTGACAAACAGCAGCTGGGACAAAGAAAGAGTCACATTTCTAAAACACAACGATGCTTCGGAAAAAAAACCAACTCAATACACCAAGTATGTCGTGCACAGAGAAATCTCATATATCACTACAAGGCTAGCTGACCCACAGACTTGACAAATCCGTTATTGTTTCCATATTCCTTGGCAAAGCAGAGGCATGTTAAAACCATTTTCCTCCTACTTAGTCATCTCCTTGCTGGTTCCAGGTCAACATACACGTCCAACATATCATATCCTACTGAGCAGAAGAAAGCTGTTAGTTTAAAAACCATTTTTATGACTAGAAGTGGAGTTCTTGAAAGAAAGCTTTTCACGCAATACTGATTCTACACACACACAGAACACAGTACCCCACCACAGTTATGTTCTGCTGCTTTAGTGGGCGATCGCAACAACACTTTGAGTGCTTTCCAGCCTGAAAGCATTAATATTTCATTTTGACTTCTGTACTTTGACTCGTCAATCCCCTTTTCAACCAGTAACAGCAGGCATTACAAAAAGAAAACCAGTAGGTTGTTAATTTATTATTACAGACAGCAAAGCATATGATGTTGTGGGGTCTTGTTACTAATTCTAAGGCCAGAAAGAGTTGCTGTCATGAGCTAACCAATCTTTCTGTGGAATATAAGAGAGGATTTCAGAAGTTACACCTTCCTAAATCAGACCAGAAGTTTACCTTGCCCAGAATACTGCTTCCAACATGTTAGATGTTGTCCATCTAACAACAGTGGACATTTAGGGAAAAAAACATCTTTTTTATGCCTCACAAGATATTAATAAAAATTTCAGGCAGAAAAGACTGTACTCAGTGAAGCTGTGGATACTTGAATTTCACTACTCCTTTTTGAAAGGTGTATCTTTATCTCCAAAATACCTTGTGACAATAAGTATGATGTGAACAAATCCCTTTGCACTTGCTTTACGCTCTGTAGTTGCGCTGTGACACAACAGAAGTCTGAGCAGGTTGCACTGCATTCCGACATCTTTCCAAGCTCAAAAACCCCACTGGTTCAGTCTCCTCTCCCACAGATAACAGAATTTCTTGGATTACCTCTGTAATATCTTCAAATGCCTCTAACCTGAGGCCTTACTTCTCTCTTTAAAAGCCAAATCAATTCTTCTCCAGAGTATATTGGTCACACCTCTAAAAATGCAGATGCATTTATAACTGCTACCCCTTTGCAGGACCCGCTAATCACCAACACCCTTTTTAAGAGTGTGCATTACAAGACTAAGGTTAAATAAAGCATCAGATTCCACACCACAGTTAGCAATGGTTCATCAGCTTTACAGAGGCATTCCTGATGTTGGTTTTGGAGGGTTATTACGATGGGCATTACCATTTTTTCTAAAACCTCTTCTGTGAACACGTCTCATTCATCCTTGTAAAGAATGATCCTTTTCTGAAAATCTTCTCTGAAGACAATCCCACAGACTCTTCAGCAAGTTTCTAGAGAACCTAAAAAGCTTATAGTTTTTTTTTTTTTTTTATTAAGTACATATAAGTAGAAAATGGCTTTCCTTCAAGCCATTTTGAAGGAGATTTCTGTTCTGCTTTTCTGATGACTTCCTATGTAATCCACTACAGTTTTTAACCTTTTGCTCTCCTAACACAATCTTCTTTTGGTTTGGGGGGGAGGGGGGGTCTTTGTTTGGTTTTGGAGTGTGGGTATCTTTTTACCTTCATACTGCTTTAACTACACTGCTTTTCCTTCTACCATTCTTCAAACCCACCTGTACTGCCTGAAACTTATTTCAGCCATTCCCCACTTCTCTTGCCACTCTCATTTTGTTATGATATTCCTCTTCATAAAATTAATCCAAGACAGCTCTTCTATTCCACATGAATTTGAGGAGATTACAGTTACTATAGTATATAATAATAATGTAGTATATATAATAGAATCATTTCATTTACTATCATCAAGGCAACATTAGTTTCAGCTCAAAAAGAACTAGTGTTTTTCAAATCTCCAGGAATTTTTCTGTGTTCCAAGGGTATTTAAAAACTATCAACCCCACATCTTGCCTCATCAAGCACTTCTAAAGCTCTTAGGTAGAAGCTACCCAGTCTTGTCACCTTCTTAAATAAAGTCTGGCCTCAGTGGCCACAGATTAACTATTATCGTTGTCTTCCTTGTTGCTATTTGCATGGGAAGATTGTCTTGCAGGTACTTTCAAGATTCCTAAGTACCAAAAAAAGATCCACACAAGAAACAGATGAAATTACATCTCTAAAGACAGAGTCTTGTTTCTTGACGGTTGCTGCTTGCACATGTTTAGAGGCAGCAACTTGTTATTAGCTGCAATAGAGAGCTCATTTCCATATGTTCTCTATGCAGGTGCACTTCAATATCATCTACTGAAAAGAAAGAATTGCACACCTATGTGCAGCACAATAAAAGGTATTAGAATACTTGCATAAAGATATTGTAATCGGTTTTACAGGACTCTTACTGACTAAATGCTTTGAATTCTAATTGTGTACTTCCCCTCTCATTCTCAAAAACTAAGAAAAGACTAAATTTTTCAGCAAAGCCTGATAACCAAAATAACTTTTCTGAAGGTTGTTTTGGTTTTGTTGTGGGATTTTTAATGGTTTGCTTTTGGTTGGTTTGTGTGTTTTTAATAACACCTGAGTTAGGAAACATCAATATTTATACACTCAAATTTGAAAACTCAGGCCACCCTTAAGAAAAAGGCAATTAGTAAAAGTCAATCATAAAGAAACTGAAAAATGAAATAAAAATAAAATCACTACTATTCATCCAGAAATCTTTAAGTTGAAATGTGGATGATCACATGATCTTTTACTCAGAGCAGTTAATTTTCTAAAAATCTTACTGAAAAAATACCTCATACTAAAATACATATTCACTCCAAAACAAAAGTTGGCTTTGTCGCCTGTGTATATTTTCACTTCCTTTGAACTTTAGTGGGGGAGCACAATGACTGTAGCCAAACTGAATAGCTATTGTGTGAGCAAAGAACACATTTGCATTGTTGCAAAGAATGTTGGCTGGAGCAGCAGACTTTCCCTCTACTTTGGAGTCGGTACCATGTGACCGTTTACTTCTGCATGGGTGACAGATGGGCTGAGGACTCTCCTCTTGTCAAATCCTTTAACAGGCAACTTTTCTGACCACAGAGCCCAAATATGCTCTCGGTGTGAATTCCCTACCCGGGTCTCCTAACACTCCCTAAGTTACGGCCTGCAAGACATTAGTCACTGAGATATATAAATATAAAATCACCTCCCCTTTTGTTCCTCCACCATGTGTCTTAAAAAACGAACATTAAGAGGATTCAGGACATTTAAGCTTCTATAAAAATGCAGCTTGCTACCATTCTAAGACAAACCCCCCACACTGTTACACATTTCCACCTATTGAGGTCACATAATTTATATTAAAGAAACTGTGATTCAGAGGGGAATTTGCTGTTACTATTATTTACATTAAGTATTTGTTTGTGATACTTCTGCTTTCCAATGAAGACTCATTTTGCTTAAGACTTACATTCTGCAAAGATTTCTATGTATCATTAGAGCTTTCTCTGTCACTCAGGGATGGCCACAGATAATCAATATTGTGCACACAGTTTTTTTACAGCACTGAAGTTTGCAGCTTCTCTCACATGCTTTGTATGAGCCATACAGCAGTTAGCACCATGGAGCCAGATAATGACCAGGATTTTGAAGACTGCTGAAAGGCACAAATTTCTCCCAGTGATGTACAAAAATGCCTAAATGCAACCTTCCATTTTAAAAGAAATGAAGCCGAAATAAAGCAGAAATGCTGCCTCATTTAGGTTGTTAGGAACCTGAATGTCCAAAAGAAAATGAAAAAACAGTGTACCATCTGCAGGTGCTGAGATTTCAGTCTGGAGTCACTAAAGATGTGCCTCTGCAATTGCGAGATTGCCCAGAGTTATACCTTCAAAAAGTTCCTAGAGGTTGCCACAAAACTGGAAACTTCTTTTGAAGCTCCAGGTAGGGAAAAAGGTATACAATATACTCTGAAGAGTACATACAGCTGCACTTTGTCAACTAAAAGTGTCAAGATCCTACTTAGTCCATCTCCCCACGAACTTTTCACTTCTAGAGCACAGAAATAATATGGAAAAGAAGTGGTTTTGACTACACAGTTCCAATATCATTGGGCCAACTTCCTGCAACAGACCTCAAAGTATAAGAATAGACACAAGAGTAGAAAAAAGGACAGGGTTGTTCATAGGGAAGTGGGAGACGATGCTCTTGTGCTATGCAATAAACTGTATTTGCTTTGCAACATCCTTTTTTTTCCTTGAAAAAGCAGTACAAGAGACCCATGGGGTACAATCATCTGATCATACAAGCATGTCATACCCAAGGGCTGCAGCTAACCCTGTTATTCCAACTACTCTGCAAACCCAAAAGCTACTAAACTAACATCATCTTAAAAGATGAGGAATTGAGACACAAAGACATTAGACAATTTATCTGAGACCACATGGAAGCTGCTGTCCCTTGGCCTGATGACTTCAGCACCAGAACATCCCTCCCCTTCTCTGACCCTCACATACCAAACACCAGAGAGACAGGCAGCAGAGGAGCCTCATTTTCTACAGCACCACAAGGGCTGAGCACTGAGCATTGACACGGCCTCTCCCACACAGATTCCTAGATATCTACTAAAGGTTCAAAAAAGCCAGAGCCAAATCAACACCTTCTTCCTTCTGACTCCCAAATTCATGCTCCGCAGAAAGGAAGATCCAACTCCCACCTTCTTCATCACATGCCTCACCACAGCTCTTGCACAGAAAATTATTCACTCCACTAAAACCACAGACAACTAATCCTGTGGTTTTCTCTTTCCTCTAGGGTAGCAAAAGGAATCAGAGCACCACAAGATCAAATACTAGAGCTAGTCCCAGGAGAGGGGCAAGGAAAGGACAGAGAACTTCTCTGTTCTAGCAGCAACAAGATGTCACTTCAATTATTTTATGTGCGCAAAGCCTTGAGTGAGTCTCAACTTTACCTGTCCATCCATCTACCTTAAAATAATGGGACCTTAACTACCTTTTGTATCTCTCTTGCTGCAAAGTTTTCTAGGCTGTAGACAGATGAGAAATGGGACAGCAGGATCAAATAAACTCAATTTCTTTTAAAGAATTAAAAAAAAAAATCTACAAGCCAAAACCCATGCAACTGATTCTATTCCTAGTATTAAAGATAAGCCTCACAGCAATGTTTATTTTATTTTAGGTCAAAGTGCATGGGTATTCATTCACAACACAGCCCATACCAGCAGTAAAAAAGTGCCCCAAAATACCAGTATTTTGTGGTTTAGAGAAAAGGTGACATCTAAAATCACTTCTAAGCACCCACATGAAGTTGGCGTGCGTTTGCTATTCCACAATACCCAGCCTGTGTACACACACTAAACCCAGGTAAACAATGGGGGCACATGCACTCTGCTGCTTACACCAAGAGCCCAGAAGTTTGGAGAAAATTAACAGACAGCAGTGTCAGTTTACTTTTGGGCATTTTCTTCAGTTCAGATGTAAATCTGAGAGTCTTGTTTGCAATTTATTTTCACAGCATGGTATGGAGCAAGACTGATCAACAGGCCATTTACTAACAGGTTCAGCAAGTCCAAGATTTCAGTTCTTTTCCATGCAATGAGAAAACTGTTTTAAAAGTGGTAGAGAAAACCTTCACAAAAAGATTTCCTTTAAAAATAAGAATCACACAATATTCTGAGTTGGAAGGGACTCACAACAATCATCAACTCCAACTCATTTACTTCCTATCAGTTTTGTACCCACACAATAAAGTGGACAGAACAGTGGCACATTGCCATAATGAAAAGAATAATGGCCATATCATGGCCTTTGCCTATTTTTCAAGAGCACTATTTAAAATGTACATTAAAGAAGCACTGTCCAAAATATACTATTGGCATGTTCTAGCCACAGGTACTAGGAACAGTAGTTTATCTCTACCATGTGCATTCAGGAAAATATAGCAAAGAACAAGAGTAAACTTGTAAATGCAACAGAGTTGACATTTTCTACTTTATCTTCTTGTCTCACATGCAACACAACTTATCCCTCAGCAGTTTTGCTAGTAATGTGGGCTGCCATGTCACATGCAATTTTAATTTTCTACTTTTCTATTCTGAAGGCTTTACCAGCCTGACTTGAAATGGCTGCACTACTCGGGAGTAGCAAAGTCCAAGTGGGGCAGAGGAAACATTTGATATTTTGTAATCCATACATACATAGCTCGTACATCATATACTTTACAGAAATTAAGAAATGGCTCCTTACTTTTTCTTGTAACAAGTTTAACTGGATTCTCTTGCTTTTTAGGGTTGTCTACTAAAAAGTCCAGAGGGAAATACGGAGCTGCCATGGAATTATAACAACCAAATTTAGGATACTGAAATGACCTAAAAGCTGAGATGGGGAAGGAAGCAGACTACAACACACACACTATTTACTTCTGACAGTATTTTTAAGAAACTAATCACTCAGCTTGGAGGGCCTTATTATGGCACCTAAAACATTCAACAGTTACAGTTTCACTTACAGAAGTAAGTGGCCCTCTGTGCTCTGTATTATTTCTGTATTTATCATCTTCTGTCAAATACTGTCAAGTGCAACATGCCTTGAAGAAAGACAAAGCACAAAAAGGAATCCTTAGCACAAAGCGTTTTAAAATTCCCAGAGGGGGGGGAAAAAAAAAGCAAACTGCACCTCCTCAGTCTACATTCCTTCTGCAGTTCAGTAAATGAACTCATTAGTAAAAATATTATGAAAGAGCATAATCTCACTATTAAAATAAGTGGCTACTTAAGCAAGCTTTAAATACCTAATGACAACATTTGTGTGATCCTGTCCTTCTAGGCAACTGCAATCTAGGAGTACTGCTTTTACCAGCTATAAGTAACAGTCCAGGGTCAGGAAGCCTGGGAGCTTCTTGAGCCTGACTCAAGCACGTGCACCACTTCTCAGCAGTTAGAAATAGCCAGAATACAACAATTCATTCATTTCTCCACTTAACCCCCTCAAAACAGGGCAGCTGTAAAAACATTCCCCCTTATTTTTTATTTTTCTATATACAGCCTGCTGATGGTGTGCTCACACACAGCATGAACTGGTTTCCTATGTCTGTCACGGAAAGTATCAGTCATTTTACAGCAAAATGTCACCATAAAGGTTTTAAATAAGTGGCAGGTGGAGTTTTGCTCATCCTAAATCACATCTCCCTCAAGGTACTTATAAGGTCCATTAAAATACCTATAAAGCCTTTCCAGCTGGAAAGCCTCCCACCTGTCCCTGTTAAAGACACACTCTCAGAACTACATCCTGAGTAGATCTTGGGGTGCTGTCCCAAAAATGGAATTCATCCTTGTTGCTCTGCCACCCCTCCTTGCTTTTCTTATTCCAGTTCTGGTTCTCACTAAGCTCCTGCACAGATGGATTCAGCCCACCAACCTACCAGAAAACTACCTACTTGTCACTCCTGGATTCTCATCCCACTGAGCCAAGCTGACTCACAAGGGGGCCAACAAGCCTCAGAAGCAGCACAAAACACAAAGCCATAGGTATGTCCACTCTCCTCACAGCTGTTACATCGACTCTCCTGCTCTGGGGATGATCTGGAGACAGACAGACAGACATTTTTCCACAGTCTAGGGCAGAGTCTGGCATGCAAACTTATAAAAGCACCTCCCCAAGCACAGAATTCACTCTTGGAATAATCCTCCTGCACTGTGAGGAAGATCATGTTATGGATACATACAACATTGAAATACTACCAATGAGAGTAATTGTGGTACACGAGGACATACTAATACCAGATGCTCCTAATACTAGAAAATATGAACAACAGCCAAATTGAACTAAAAACACTGAACAGTTACTCAGCTGCTGAGTTTAATATTATTATATACACTTGTCCATAAAGCTCACTTTCTCTTCATTGAAACAACAACTTGGTTTGTGACACTGACAGTAATTAATTCTACAGCTATTAGCAGAAAGTAGCTGTTCCAGATGCTGTTTTTGTATCAGGTCCTATGCAAACATCTCCACTTTTACAGTGATTTTAGCACTGCTTTTTCAGACAACACAAAAACAGACTGAGAGGTAGATTTCAGTAAAGGCCACACATTTTTTGAAGTTGTAGAGGAAGAATTTTGATCATCTGTAACCACAGGGGTGATGACAGAAGAACAGTTTTTTGTTCTGAAATTATGAAGCATTTCTTATTCTTACTAATATAAATACATATCAACATCTTGACTCCACATCTCTGCTCTAACAATAAAAGTCTAAAAGCAATAAGAAAACAAACTGTGGTAATACAGACACATATGCATCTCTTCCTGGACTGCAGAAGAAAGAATAGGAAAACCAGCTCTACAGAAACACGAGCAACAGCAATATGTAACAGTATCTACCTCTTCAACTTATTTAAAATTAAGGTATAAAACAATTTAGAACATGTTAGAACTTTAAAGTCCAGACCTTTGACTTCTTAAGACTCTCCTAAAAATTCACTAGAACCTTAAATATTTTCATTCAACTGTGCAGGTAATGAACATGTAGGAGATGTGTGATTATTTTTTCCCCTTCTTATGACTTAATTTAGGAGAGGAGGACAGCACTTGCAGCAGCAGTTAAATTATTTGTTTGATTCTGAAAGCTTTTGGTAAAGGAGTGGAACATGCAACAAACCTGATTGTTCCTCCTTCCCAAGTTAAACTGCCTGCACTTATCAAAGGCTCCAGCCAACACAAACACAACAGCTTTTTCTTTTCTCTGTCCAGTGTGCCTTGAGGGCTGATGCACTGTTCTTTGCTCATGCCCGGAGCTGAGTCACTGCAAAGGTCTCAAGTGCACACGAGTCCAGTAAGGTCATTCACCAGAGAACACCCCAATGTGCTCCCTCCACACCATGGTGGCTGAGTGTTCTGAATGAGACATCGTGGTCTAGCAGGAAGTGATCAAACAGAAAAGCTTCCAGAGGCTCACACATACCTAAGAGAATCCTACAGCAAGAGGGTCAAACGTAAAACTTTGCCTCCTTACACTGCCACAGCAGCTCCACAAGGCTGGTGGTGAGAGCCAGCTGAACATGCTACATTGTTTAACCGACCTGAAAATTTGGGCTCTAAACAATCCAGTCCTTAAATCCTACATTCTGGAAGAGAATGGCCCTTTTCCCACAAGTGCTCAGTATCCTGAAGAGCTGTTTGATAAGCAAAAAAACACCTTAGAGATGTTGGGATAGCTCAGGTTGCTGATAGCAACCTATGTACATGGTGAGGATGAGGAAAGGGAAGGCTACACGACACAAAAAGTACCTCACATCCATACTCCTAGAAGGCTCAGTACTGGCACCTCTCTTCCAGCCTTGGAGAGCTCTTTTCTAGCTTAACTTGAGCCACTTTAGAAATGGTCTGCTCTGAGCTGGAGTACATGAACACAGAGCACACACCATACAACTCCTATTCTTGTTATATGTTTTAAAACAATTTTTTCTTAAAATCCCGGTCACTTCTATGCTCTGCAGGAGCATTTATACAGGGGATGATAAGCAGTAGATGTTTCAGTATAGACAACCCAGAGATTAGATGCTGTTAAAGATTTCCCATGTTTTTTTGGTTTTAGAAGATTGTTTGTTTCATTTCTAGGAGCAGTTTTTTCTAGAACTGTTCTATCACTACATCTACTCATCATACCTACATCTTTTCTGAGGTGCCTTCCAAGACTGCTCACCTCGAAATTCACCAAATACCTACCAGTTGTTGCTTCTTGGCTAGCAAGTGGTCCCTGTTGAAAGGCAGCTTTCACTGTTCTGCTGCCTATGTGATGTAAGTCTCTTTTTCTACAGAGAAAACTCTGCATTACTTGAAGTAAAAAATATGATGAAGCTTCAGAATAAGGACATACAGAGACTGAGGGTGAGGGGATGTCCTCCTATTCATTGGCCAGGCACAGAAACTACCAGAGGTCACAAAAGCTGAACTTCTTTATTCAAGCAGAAATTCCCATTGAAGCCAAATGAGGTTTTGTTGAATGAGGGCCACAGGAATAAGCCTGTAGTACACTCTGGACTGGGAGCAAGTCAAAGCAAATTACGCAACAGCTGTGAGGAATGTGTGTACAGGTCTGCAGAGCCACAGTGCAGGAGGAGCCCTGGTCCATCCTTTTGCCTATTTATGTCCCAGCATTGAGATCCCTTCCAACAAAACAAGCCATGCTTTAGTATATTATTATTATTAGAACAATTTATAGCAAATAGCTCTCTCCTCTTCCTCTGTCCCCTCCCCTTCTTCCCACCGTTCTCTCTCCTTCCTCTTGCTGTGTTGTGCTGTTTGTGTGGAAAAAAAATGAGCTCCTGCCCTTGCCAAGAGTGACATCAACTCATTCTTATCCAGTGATGTCCAGCAGAATCTTCCTCTGATAAACATTTGCTCAGTGTCAGAGCCCCAAGGTTACTGGCTACATTTTGCTTTCATTGTTGTTTGTTTTCTGACACTTTGCTCTTCGTTATATATTAAAATCCTCCCCCCTGCATGTCTTCGACCTGGAGCCGAGTGAGGCGGTGAACAGGACATTCCTTGCTGCTTACCCGGGTCTCCCACCACCCCCTTCCCCTGGAACAAGAGTCTGTTTGTCTCTCTGTGAACAAGAAAAAGCTGATACTGCAGAGAAGAAAAAAAAAAAAAAAAAAAAA
The DNA here is from genome assembly GCF_024509145.1 of Vidua macroura. Taxonomy (NCBI): domain Eukaryota; kingdom Metazoa; phylum Chordata; class Aves; order Passeriformes; family Viduidae; genus Vidua; species Vidua macroura. The sequence goes on from NC_071575.1 coordinate 6,636,029, forward strand.
AAAAATCCAGGAGTGCAGACCAATGTCTTTTTAACCTTAGTTTTTAACCTTAGGTTTTTTTTGTTGTTTTTTTTTTTAATAGATTTTCTTATATCCTTTCTTAGCATGCTCTAAAGTTAGTGAAGGTTCATAGCTGATTAATGGGCTGCTGTCCCTTCCTCCCAACCTAATGGAGAACCTATGATTTCCTTTTCTCCCCTCCCTCCTTTATCCATCCACTCCTCACAAGCCACCAGCTTTCTGGAGAAAAGGGAAGCAAATGGTCCTTTCCAGGCATGTTCCCCATGCCCCTTACCCAAGCTGACATTTATCTGAAGTACATCAACCTGCGCCTTCAGACAACCAGTGCTGAATAAAATGTATTGCTGTCTGTTCATGGGCCCACAGAGCCCACAGACAATCTATTAAAACAAGAAGCAGAGAAAATTTTGACAAAACCTAAAGGGCTGAGTAAAGGTCGAGAGCCCTGGAATGTCCAGCAGTGAATAAAGACTCAGAACAGATACCTTTCACCCTGACTGGCTCTTACATACAATTCCATCAAAGAGCAAGCACTCTACAGAAGCTTCAACTTACAGGTTAATTGATATGTTGCAACTACAATTGCATCCCTCTCTGGGTCACTGGGGAGCAAGAAAAATCCATCTGCACAGTTATCCAGAAGGAATAGGTCTGCTGTAAATAGATGTTCTGCTAGCACCAACCTACTGTCTCACACTTTTCTAGAAAACCCATCCTAAAATCTCCCCAGTGTTCAGGAAAAGGCTGCAGCTGTTCTTAACAGCTCATGAAAACAATGTTCTTTTAGCTTCTATGTGATACAGTGAACAACAAGTACCTTCAAAAAGAAAGTAAAGAAAAAAATTAGTTTTGAATATTACCATGAACATATGCCAGCTATACTAGAGCATTAGAAGGACTGAGAAAAACCCACAGGGAATGACTCCTTGCCTTGCCACCATAACTTAGAGAAGGCTGTAAGAAGGAAGAAAGGCAAGATGACAACCTGGCTTCAAACAAAGCACAGGAATCCAGTGATTAGACAGGCCAGTCAACCTGTCCTTGGGTACTTCAACCTTTCCAGTTCTCAGTGGTGTCTCAAATATCTCTTGGATCCAACTGCTCTTTCAAGTTCACAAATCCCAGCAGTACCTGCTGCCACAGGGTTACCTGCAACATCCTCTCACATAACAGCAAGCCAAGTGTAGTTCCCTTTATTATTTTTTTTTTTTAGTTCATATAGAAAATGTTAACAAACAAGACAGTTCCTCCTCATCATGTGATTTTCTAAAAGCCTTGACTGCTTTAATGGAAGTAGGCAGAGTACAAGTAACAATCACAGTCAAGGTCAGGCAAGAAATATGTTCTCAAACCATAAGGAAGTAACATCCAGGCTCTCAAATTAACTTTAATCAACAAATAAGACTTTTTAATATCAATTTCCAGTGAGAAAGCTGCCATCTTGTAGAGAGGTGTTTTGGAAGATCAAGGTCTTATCTCGTTTTCTTAACAGTTCTTTCGAAATTGTAAAAATTAAAGTAATCGAATACAAATTTGCAAAGTAGTGTGCTTAACCTAATTGGGCTCCCCTCTCTCTTTTCAATAAGACAGTCAGCCTAAATAAATGGAAATTCTCCTCTTGCCTTGAAGGCCTGATAAGATGCTACACCACTACTGTAGCCAATTGCCCTCGAGGTTATCCTGTCCCTTTCCATGACTAAACAGACAGGCAGATGCACCAACACCTCACACAGAAACACTACAAACCTTTAACCAAACGTGGACAAGCATGCCATAAAAACCCCACACGAACAGAAACTATACACACCAGTCTTAAAATTAAATTTTAAAAAAAGGCTGATTTTCCAGAACATAAAAAGAACATTTTTAGCACAAAATTGCTTACAAGCATTTGCACTGAAACATGTATTACAAGCACAAACATTGAAACACAGTGTCCAGACAGAGATTAAGTGGAAAAGGGAGGAATGTTTTTGGAGGGATAGAGAAGCATATCCATTTGATGCTACCCCATCAGTGGTGGTTTTGCTGTCCTAAAGGTGAAACAAGCCTTGGCTGACAAGTAGGGATGCAGCTCCATAGGAAACCTGAATGCCAGGTCCCACCTGTGCTCATTTTAGGGTTGCGTTCTTTTCTAGGGTATCTTTTTTACAGTATTTGAAGTATGTGAGTATTTCCAGTACCCAGAAATAGGATGCTTGGTCACAGAAACACTGACAGGAACAGAAACAACCAAACGACCCAAAGGACCATTCATCGTTCCCAAACGACCTTGACTATAATTAAACATCTAATTTTAGTGGCGTTTGGCCGACTGACACCTCCCTGGCTGGTTTATTTCAACGGACAGACTGACTGCAGAAATTGCCAGAGCTGTCCTCCAGTAGGATACACCCCATGCAACAAGGGAGGTGACAGTTGCAATACAGGAATTCATATGCCTGTGAACAAAATAAACACCTTTTTTTTTCACAACAGGAATTAAAAAACATATAGCAGTGCTGTCTCAGGGGTTTAATTAGCTTCAAATGAGCCCAAATAACAAGACATCTTATCAGAAGCTTTTCTTTCAACAAAACCAATTAGCATCAATTGAAACAGAACCAGCTGAGATAAACGTGTGCATAGCATGCAGAACCTTGAGGTCCACAATGCCTAATATTTAAGTACTGGATCATTTCCCACATTCAAGAGAGAAAAGTTTGTATAAATCAACAATAATAAAAGGAAAGTTTTTCTCCTGTGGGGACAAGAAGGGTTTGAATGCAGTACATTAATTTCAGCCAGTTATATATTATATTCAGCTAGTCCTTGTGAAACTGAGCCATGGCATGGCTCAGGTTTTCTCTGCAGCTTTTTGAGATCTCCAAACAATATTTTGAACTTTTCCATCCTAACATTTTGACTTACTTTCCTCCAAAAATGAGTCCACATCTCCAAAGTCTCTTACAGACAAAGGAAAAGCTAAGCCACAGCTCATTAGCAGAATTCCCACCCAAAACCAGACTTATCCACCTTTCCTCTCCCTGCTCTTTTGCAACCTTCTGTCTCTGCCTCTGCATTACTATTTCCTTTTCATTTCCTGTTTCAAAAAATATTTGTCTGGGCCTTTTAATTAGCAATGGTTCAATGGGTCCTTACTTAGACAGATTTTAACTTCATACAACCTCTAAATGGGCTGGAGAAAAGTGAGGTGGATTGAAAACTGGCTTAGCTGCAAGGCTCAAAGGGTTGTGGTAAGTGGAATGAAGTCCAGCTGGAGGACAGTTACTGGTGGTGTGACTCCAGACTATGATACTGGGGCCACTACTTTTACATGTTTATAAATGACCTAGGTGAAGGGACAGAGCCCTCTCAGCAAACTTTCAGATTATACAAAATAGCTGAAAACACCTCTGCCATTCAGAGGCACCTTGACAGGCTGGAGAAATGTGCTGATGGGAATCTCATGAAGTTCAGCAACACAAAATGCAGAATCCTGCACCAGGGGAGTAGCCACCCTGAGCCCCAGCTCACGCTGGGGGAGAGAGCAGCCTCACAGAGAAGGACTCACAGACAGACAGCAAGCTGAACATGAGCCAACAGCAAGCTTCTGCAGCAGAGGCAGCCAAGAGATCCCGGGCTGCATGGGGAAGAGCTGCCAGCAGATCAAGGAAGGTGGTCCTTCCATTCTGCCCAGCACAGCCCAGTGCTGTGTCCAGTGCTGGGCTTCCCAGTACAAGGCAGGCATGGACATGCTGGCAGTAAGTCCAGATAAGGATCACAGAGATCATTAAGGGGCTACAAATCTGTCCCACAAGGGAAGGTTGAGTGAGCTGGAACTGCTTATCCTCAAGAAGAAAAAGCATGGGGGGGGAATCCCATCTATGATAAACACCTGATGAGAGGCATAAAAGGAGTCAGGCTCTTCTCAAGTATGGAGTGAAAGGATAAGAAACAGTGGACAAAAACTGAAACACATAAACATAAGCTTCTTTTGGTTTTGTTTTGTTGATTTTTTTTTTTTATTATGAAGGCAATCCAACAGTGGATCAGGTACCCAAAGAAGTTGGAGCATCTCCATCCCTGGAGATACCCAAACCACAACCAAACAGGGTCTTGGGCAATCCACTTTTGCTGACCTAGCTTTGTACAGGGAAACTGGACTAGTGTGTCTCCAAAGGCACCAGCCACCTTCAGCAATTCTGAGCAATGGACAAAGACAAATGTTAGGGTGTTTAAGTCTTTATGACTTGTAAACAGTGCTTCTGTAATCTCTGCTACTCTTAAAAAACATTACAAAACTTCACAGCACATTACCCCTTTGCAGTAGGATCATTCTATATCCTTCCAACAAAGAGGTCCACAGAAATGCTACCAGAACAGAACTTTTAACTTACACCAAGTTCTAACTTAGTGTTTGCACTCTGCCTCTTTTCTCCCACTTGGTTAATGCAAACTGGTCAAGTGCAGCCTGGGTGGGAGAAGCAGCAGCAAGGAGCACATCATTTGCATTCTGGTATATGACCATAACCACCTGCAACCGCAGAATGTACATGTTTCTTATAACATGAAAGAATGCTTCTGACAGCATTTCAAATTCATTCACAGGGCCAAATTCCTTTCTTAGATACTGAAAAATGGAGCAAGCTCACCTTCTATTGCGGTCAGGACATAACAGGCTATTGTAATTACTGTACATGTGAACATGTGCATGCACCCATCCCACACGTTGAGACTCAGTGCTACTTCCACAACTGCATTGCTAATTTTAGGACGTGTAGTATTTTTCCTTTCAGCATTAGCAAAGTTATAGGACTATCTCCTGTACTTCTAGACATGCTGGCTTCAGAGAGCTTGAAAACACATGTTCTTCCCATACTTTTCCATTTGCCTTCTGATTTTTGTCTACAAAGCAAAATGTCTAAATGGCAGTTTTTGTGGATAGCATGCAACTTTTCAGTGGCTGAAAAGACAACTGTCATTCAACCAGAACACTTCAATCCACATCAAGTCTTTCCTTAGAGAGAACTAAGGTAAACACAGGTGTTTCAACTTACCATTTCTGTGATGCCCATGTAAGTTCTTCAAAATCATGCATGACTATCACCCAAATGAGTTGTACACAGGAACACTCCCCTGGGGTCACACAGGAACAAGCTACAACTCCCCCTCCTGCATGAGTCATGCACCTCCTGCCACCTGCACCCACTGGCTTCAACAATCACACAGAGCTCATCTTTTCAACAGGAGCAGCTTCACCTTTCTCTCCTCCAAGCAAAGGGCTTGAAGCCCTGCTCTGGTCCTCTTTACCAAAAGCATTCCAAGATCTATGACTGAAAGCCACTCCTTTGCTTCATTTAACCCAGCCTCTCCCCTCTCAGAGCACACCAAACTTCACAGCTATTTATCTCCAACCTACCTATGTTCAGTCTTTAAGGCACTCTCTTCTCCACCAGACTAACACCACAAAACATGTTTGGCAGACTCCACTGGTTTTGAGACTGGAACACTGTCATGTCTCAGTACAATTTAAAAAGGAGAAGCAAGGTCTGAACATTTTGCAATAGCACCATCATTTCTGTGCATGCTTTAACCAATCTGTCCTGGTTTAACCAGCTGGGGCAGGAGTTGAGGAGTTCTGTCTGCATCCTTCAGGTTTCACTGCAAGAGTTCCATTCGAGAGAGTGGTGATGTCAGCAGAGAACCTGGAAAAGAGGAAGCAGTTTGCATCCCAGATGTTAACCTTCATCCAGCCACTGCCAGACACCGAGACAGGCTGGAAACACAGAGCAGAAAACCCTAATTCTGGAGAAACAAATAACTTCTCAAATACAGCTGCAGAACAAAAATCACAATGTAAAGAAACTCAAGTTTCCTTCTTTAACAACACTATATTGAAGGTACTATGTCTTTGATTCACGACACTGAAATTATTTAAAAAATGGTGACCTTCTGTACAGCCAAATGTCACCTTCACCACAGCCATCAGACCATATGCTGCAAGGCTTCATTCATTCTTTCATCCATGGTGCTGTAGACCCTGAAATCCTGGAAGTCTCTTTCCATCCTATTCTCATTTCCTAAGGAAAATTTTTAAAACTGGTAGAAGCACAGTATAAAATCCTACCATTTAACTATCAAGAAATTATACTGCTGCTATAGAAAACATTAATGAGCAGCCCTTCACAATATCACTGGCCTTGTTTGCAACAGGTCTTTCCAGCAAGCATAGGAAGAGAATGAAAATTCTGTCCTTTTCATTTTTATCCAAAAGCAACAGAATTACCCCATAGGATTTTTTACTTATTTTCTTTTCTCTTAAAATTGGCAGCAAAATAAATAAATAAATAAGCTCTTGAGGAATGAGGACAGTTCATGGAGCTCAAACACTTAAAGTAAGGGTATAAACCCCCAAACTTATTTCTGCTTTGAATTTGTGTTCAGGATTGCTGGACAAAACCCTATATTTCAGCATACAAGGCAGGCCAATTTAAGCCAAAGCTGCTGTCCTACATCCCCATATGCAACCCAAATACACTATATAGACCTCTCCTTTAAATCGCTATTGCTTTTACAGCTAGGTGGAAAGCTAGTTCAGGGAAATGAGATTGAGAGAAACCAGTGTTGCTTTAGAGAGGGTAGGGTTAAGTTTTCAGTTGGCTCAGCTCCCTGTCTGGCTGCATGAGAGGCAGGGATAACACAAGGGAGTAGGGAAAACGAGACTGCTTTCAACCAGCTTTAAGCTCCAACTGAACTTGGCGAGCCAGCTGGAAGGTCAGGAGATGAAACCTGCTGAGCTCATGCCACTCCCCAAAGACCACTGCAGTGTTTGAGGTGTGTACAATGCACATGTTTAAAACTAAAAAGCTTTGTGAAGAGGTACAAGTCAATGCTGAACAAGCAGGCAAAGCTACAGAGCCCAGTATAGGCTCTTACAAAAGATACAGGCTGAGGTCTGGGGGAAGTGCACAGCCCGAGCTCAGGGACATACTTAACAACTTTATTAGCTGAGAATGGTTCTGCCCCACTACTCCAGTTTGAGACTCCCTGACACTGCCTTGCACTGCCTAAAAGTTAGTCCCTAACACCCAAATCTACTCCTTCCCAAGGCAGTTAGGGTGTTCACAGCAATGGCATTACTGCTGAGGGTGTACATACCTTCCCCTACCACAAGCAGCCCTCCCCTAAAATGCATAAAACCAAGAGGTTGTAACCGTATTGCACGCCAAACCTGCAAATTTAATTTTCCCAGTTCCCCAAAAGCCTCAGGCATAGTTTTCAAAAAGAGAACCGCCAAAGTGGATCATAACTAAAGGGCTGACTAGTGCTGCATCACACCCTAGGAGGAATGAATAATACTAATCACACCAATACTCCTTAATAGGAGTATTAGGAGCCCAGGCATCAGCAGAATCAGGTAACCTCGCCAGCACAGACTCAAAAATACAAGGTATGAGACTCCCTCCAAAACGTTTGGTAATCATTTATTCTGACAACTCCCTCCATTCCTAACCCCTAAGCAAACATCCAATTCCTTTTTGAACCTTGTTAAATTCTTGGCCCCAGCAGCATCCTGTGGTTGACTGTTCCAGCATCTAATTGCAATTCCTAACTTCTGGAGCCGCCTGCCGTGGTCTGTCTCACTTAAACACTGAGCCCACTCCACCCACGTGCAAGCGAAGAATGTTCCTGATAATCCTTATGAACACATCTGCTTCAGAGCAGAGCACTGCCTCAATGCAGGTCTGCACCAGGCTTCCAAAAGGTATTAAACTGCCAGGAACTGCAGGAATGCCAGAAGGAAAAAAGCCTATGGCAGACTAATCCCTGCAGCAATATTTGGAAGAAGCACTTAATCCCTCTGCTAGGCAAAAATAAATAATGCAAAGGCAGAAAACGGGACAGCTGAATAAGAACAGCAAAATATTCCAGCAGTTAATAGCAAGGAGGTGCTCTGGCTTCATCAGAGCACACCTGAATTACAGACTGTGCTCTTGGTAATACATCAGTCCCTCGAAAACACAGACCAAATGTGTCAGGCACATATACAGACTCATGTTATATCATCTTCTGCACATCGGGGAATCCAAGTGTACTGGCCAGTTTCCACAGTGAAATCATATAGTCTGCTATCAGCACTATGAATTTATATTTCCAGAAAATCCTGATGTCATAGCCTGAGAGCAATTATCAATGAGGAATTATTGATTTTAATGTCAAGTTGTGCAATCTCTTAACAAGGAGAGAAATAGAAGACAACAGCCAAGAATGAACAGGCTATTCAATGTCTTTAAAAACAAAAAAGAATTTAAGAGTGTCTTTGATATCCAGAACAATTGCAGACACGGCCAAAAAAAAAATCTAATTTCCTTCCACTAGGGACTTACTGTTGGGTCCAAATTTCTTACCGTAGTTTGCTGATAAAAACAAACAGTTCAGCTGAAATGGACAATATACACATGGCTGACAATATAAATGGCAGAAGTATGACCTACTAGACCTATTTTACTCAGCAAATGCTACAATCAGATGTGGGAGCCATGACTATGTGCAAAACTAAGGTTTTTAGGGCAGTAATACAGGACATCTCCATTTCCTGACCTGTTTTACAAGAACAATACCTACGTCATCACCTGTGAGGCAGCAGCTCAGATGAGGGCCTCCTCCAGCTGCAGCAACCTTGACTCTGAGTGTCCCTGGAACTACAGGGAACTCCAAAGGGAGCAGCTGCTCCTTCACCAATACACATCCTAATGCAGTTGCATTTTAAGGATAAGGTAGGCAAGTCTTAAAATGTCACTGTGAATAAAAAAATACAAGGAAGAACAAACACAGGAGTTTTTCAGCTCTCTGATCCTTAAGGATTGAAAGAATGTTCATTCCTTTCATAAGAAAAAAATTGATAAACAAGAGTTGAAGTTCAGTATAAACATGAGATAAGACACTATTTAAAGGTCACTTATTACATTTCCTGTGGAAGAAATACAAAATTTTCTTTCAAGCTTAAAATTTCTTAGCACTGTTTCATGACCAACATTTTGGCTGCAACAAGCCTAGTGTATTAAATGAATAAAAATAGTTACAAGGTACAGTAAACTCCAAACATTGATAACTGAGACTCAAGGGAAAAAAAGGCATTTGCACATAACTTTGTACAAGTGAGCACATCCTGGCTTAATTTCAAGAGAAAATATCCCACAGCTGAAAATCCGAAGTGGTATAGCAGTAGCTCTTACCAAAGTTCAATGAAACAGTACTGAAGAGCTCACCAGCAGAACTCACTCCTCCCTGAACTCACAGACACAGCTCTAGATGGACAACAGTCAATGGTACAGCGAGTTTGTGATTGTGACTACCTTACTTTACCACTACACAGAGGGAGTAGAAATGTACTGACAGGACAGCCAACATCAGTGTATTAAGGCTTGTTACAACCTGGAACTTTGGCACTGATTCTTCCCCCAGTGCTCAAAAAGGGGATCCAGCCCCTTTGCTCACTGCATCTCACCCCATGTTACTTCTGCTTTTTTGGCTGTGCTTGCTCCACCTCAGCGTGGCATGAGGCACACAGCTCTGTGGCTGAGGAGGGGGACAGCAGCCTGTGTGCCACTCAGCCCATCTGCTCCTCAGCTGCACTGGGTGTGCATGGCCAGGTGTTGGGAGCAGAGGCAGCTACAGGGGTGGCTTCTGTAAGAAGTGGCAGGAAGCTTCCCCCATGTCCAGCAAAGCCAATACCATGAGCTCCAGGAGGCTCAGCCCATCAGGGATGGCTGGTGACACCTCTGGCATAAAAGATTTATGGATGAAAAAAGTTACTGGGCAGAAGCAATTGCAGCCAGAGAAGAGCAGAGTAACAACATTTGAGAGGAACAGCCCTGCAGACACTAAGGGCAGGGAGGAAGGAAGGGCAGAGGATTCCCCTGTGCCCCTGCAGCCCATGGAGATCCATGGGGATGCAGAGATCCACTTGAAGCTCCTGGAGGAGCCCATGCTGGAGCAGGGGGATGCCCAAAGGAGGCTGTGGAGAGAGGAGCTCACACTAGAGCAGTTTTGCTGGCAGGACTTGTGACCCTGTGGGGGACCCAGACTGGAGCAGCCTGTCCCTGAGGGACTGCACCCCACAGGAGGGACCCCATGGAGGAGCACAGAAAGGTCTCCAACCCTGAGCAGTAGCAGAACAAGGTGTGGTGAACTGACCATGACCCCCATTCCAGTCTCCCTGTGATGCTTGGCAGGGAGGAGGTAGAGCCCAGGAAGAAAGGAGGGGTGAGGAGAAGGTGTTTTTAAGGTTTGTTTTACTTCTCATTATGCTGTTCTGATTTTGACTGGTATTAAATTTAAATAATTTCCCCAGGTCAAGTCTGTTTTGCCCATAAGTGATCTCTCATGAGCCTTTTGTTGTATCTCCTTTACCCTGTGCAGTTGAGGAGGGGAGTGATAGGGTGGCTTCCATGGGTATCTGGCCTCCAGCCAGGGTTGAACCACCATATCAACCTATGCACTCCTGTCTTTCACAGGAAACAGTCCCAGCACATCTGAAGAGCTGCTTCTGTCACGGACACTCTCCAGAAACTGCCCTATTAATGAGAAGAGGGAAACAAGATTGTAGAAGGGGCATTAAAAGTAAGTATTAGTGCTGAGTGAAAACAGGCAACGAATATACATCCTAGACTTGCTCATGGAAAACACCAATTTGTCTAATGCTCGGGAGAAAATAGCCCATCTCATTAAAATTTCAGGAAAAAAGTTATCTATGCATTACACGTGCTTATATAAAGACTATTACACTGAGGTTCAAAGACTTTTTATCATATATTTGAAAGACATTCAAAATAATTCCCATTTTGCTCTAAGCCATCCACAAGTACCAAGGCTGTACATGGTTTGTTGCCTGACATTTAAAGCTGAATACAGAGACTGAACAACACCCTTTGGTCACTGGTAAATACCAGGCTAAACTCAGTTCCCCCTCCCTGCCTCCATCCCACTGAGGCATCAGCTCCATTTACACCAGACATAGAATAAGCAATAATAATAAAATAGACAACTTACCTTTACTTTCAAGAAACCATCTCATATCTAGTCTTATGCAACAAAAACATTAGGTGCACCCTGACATGCTTAATTTAGCACATTATCCATTGAATCCCCTCATGCCTGAGCAATGCCTCTGCCTGAAAATACACATACTAGAAAATCTCTTATTTTTTAACCAAATGCCAGCAACTCAAATCCCTTCTATTTCATGCAGGGGTGCATTTGTGGCCCCATTTTGCAAAGGAAATATTTCAAAGGGGATGTAATCAGTGTGGTGGGCCACAGGAAGTGAAAATCAGTCAAGAATAAGTCACATTAATTTCACTCTTACATGCAGAGAGGCTTCAGTCAAAGAGGCAAGAACCCACACACTCTCCCAAGCTACACTGAAGGCATGGTAGTACTGACTAGAAGCTGAGGAAATGACAGAGGAGAGAGAGATTTCTGTGGTTTTCAGCTGCATAGTAAGATTTATTTCATTTTATTTTCTGATATTCAGGGCTTGAACAATACAATAATACACTCTTATCTTGATTTCACTGTACCTTATTTTGATTTGCAAGAAAAAGAAGCCTAGCAATCTGGATAATAAAGAGGCAGTTTAGCACAGCAGAGAACTTGATCAGTCTTCTGAAAAACTTCAGTAGAGTTAAAAATTAGAAGTAGCACAGGTTTTGTTTTCTTACCAAGCCCCTTAAGTTAAGAAGGGAGCAGGAAAATAAAAAACATCAAAATAGCTGGCATCAAAACAGTTTCTAAACAAAAAATTTATGAACAGTCTCAGCATGTTTTATCTTTTCCAGCCTCAGTTCCGTCTGGATGGCAGCTTTCCAAAGTAAAGACCAATTCTGCTGGTTTTAGGGAAAAGAGTCCCAAGCCATTAGGTTTAGCTTGTTCTGCTCTTGGAAAAATCACCAAACCAAACTGAGGATTAAAGAGCAGAATACAAAATATTTGTACAGAAGCCCCAAAGGTGCAAGTCCACCAGTCCAGTGGTCTCTGCTCCTGTGACAGCATCACCACCCAGTGCTTCATAACCACCCTGCCCCACTTTCCTGAGGAGTATGTTGGTCAGCAAAGCATCAGTGAATCCAAAAGGGACACTCTGTGGGAAGCCAGAGTGCCTCAATAAATCCTGCACGTTATCTTCTACAGCACCAAGTGCAGAAGCTGATTTTGGATATGTGCTTGCCTTAGTGCTAAAGTACCTAACCGGGACAGCTGGCAGAGCTGATCTCAGCTGGTGCCCACATGACCACAGTCCACAACCCCTGAGATTTCTCCCCACACCAGCCAAAGTGCCTGCCAGATCCCATGGTGAGCCAAATCAAGTTCCTTGCCTGCCAGAAGCGTCTTTCCTTTTTTATTTCCCAGGGAATTCCCTGGTTACACTGATCACCCTACCTTCCTTTCATCTTAAAATTTTGTTTACAAGGAGTAGAGATGAGTCATTCAGGACCACTGGTTAAACATTAATTGATTGGAGGTTGGAAGACAAACATCCTCAGTTTCTCACCTTTTCCCAAAACTCTACCAAATCTGTCAATATTCAACAATTTCCACCTTTTGTCCTGAATGCACTACCCTTACCTTTCCCTGCTGCACATTGACCATGATGGCAGATCAGCACAGCCCATTTTTAGCCAACTCACTCAACCATTTCACTGTATCTTTATGGAGAGACCACCCTTTTTCACATCAATCCTACTCCTGCAGTACAGCACTTCAGTATCTAACTCACAGCACAGAAAACTGCTTTATTTTTACTTACATCTTAAATAATTGAGGCAATCAAAACTTTTATCTTTTTAGATTCTTCCTTCTGCAAGTTGAGGTGGTACAAAGGTTGACATACCACCACAATTTTCTTTGCACAGGCAAGAGATAAGACATGTAAAATAATTCTGCTCCTACCACATTTGTCCCATTGCCTGGCATTAAAATCTAGGCTGAGCCTTTACATTCCTCATCTAAATACATATGCAAACATTGACCACAAAAGTAATTGGATTCAGATAGTAATAAAAGGCATTTGGCATTTACAATAAAGAACTGAAAGTCTAAAACACCACTGCAACTTAATCATCAGTTGTCATAATTGAGATCATTAGACAAAAGAAATCATCTACATTCCAAGTGATTAATCTACAAATTCTTTCTGTCTTCTCTACCACAGAATATAATAAATCAAATGAATAACTGAGGGAATGTACAAGAGTGAAGAAGTTCAAACTATTGCAAAAAAAAAAGCAATTCAGCCGCCACCACCCAAACTGACTCCAAATTTCAGTTCATACTAAAACTGGTGACAAGTTCCCTGACGGGGAGACAACCAAAACCAAGAGTAAGTATTCTATCCTGATTTGTCCTGTTTCTGCAAATGTATAAATGCAAACATGTACTTCCATTTCAATCACCTGCATCTTCCTACTTTCACATCACAGAAAAAGTAAGATTTGCTCTCATGGGAGGCAAAGCAGCATGCAGTACTTGAGAAGTTTTATTTTCAATATCTCTTCCACTTCCTATTAAAGATAAACGTTCTGTTTAATCAGATGAAGTCAAGACTTCAGGGTTAAAAGGAAAAATCAAGCTTCCCCTTTAGGTTCAGGCTTTGTTTAACTGACAGAAACCTTCCAAGACTCCTACTACAAAGAATGAGAATGGATAAAAAAATTCTGACCAACCTTTTTCCCATCCTCCTCCTGAGCCAGCTGAGGCCAACCCTGAGCCATTCCTTGCAGAGAGATCAGCCAGCACCAGTGCCTTTCCAGCAGTTTTATTTGTGTTTGATACAGTATCAAAAGGAACACTTAAATTTTATCCAAAACTTGCGAAGCATCACTAGGATTTGTTCTTCCCAGAGCTCGTCAACACCATCTTAGTTTGACAAAGAACTAAAAGCAAAGGGTTACTCACTGAAACACGACCAGATGAAAATTATGGTTTTTTGAAGTCTCTTGATGACTATGATTTATAATTCCCAGGTCCATAATATCACACTTTCCAAGGAGCTCTTTGGAAGCATTCCATTTACAGCACCACAGCTGCAAATGGTGTCTGCAGTCCAGCAGATCCCAGGTCAGCTTCCAATTACACACAACAGTCAGAGAGAAGGTGGAGGATGCACAGCAGAAAACCCACCACAGTAAGGACACAGCAGAGTAAAAACACAGTAGGAAGAGACAATCACTTGTCTGGTCAGCTAATATCCAAAAAAAAAAAAGGGATTCTTTAGGATAAGGGTTTTCCTTGGCACTACACTTCTTGTTCTAACTTGAAACACGGCTTTCCCGTCCATGGTAGCTGGCACAGGAGTTTAGAAAAAAATTGCAGAAAGAGTGAATTTTAAATGAGGAAACTCAGACTCCAGTACTTTTACACCGAAATCCATATGCTGAAGTGGCATGTCTTGCCAGGGATTTCACTTTGGACAGTTGAGATCAGGGGGAGGAGAACATGCACAAGTAATTTTGCATGGTGTCTCACTGAGAACAACTTTAGGCAAGCAGTAACGTTGCCTATATTAGCATGTTAATTTTTTTTTTAATGGTTATATGCAAATAGGTTATAATCTTAAGTTCTTAGTGTGCACCAACAACCTTCCCAAGCACCAAAAGCTTTGGGCAGTATATAGTGAAGGACAGTACTCTTCAGCTGATGTCCAGATGTTGTGGTACAGACCTCCCATTACTGCACTGATGAAAAGAGAATCACATAAATCCCTTGCCAACTCAAAGGGCTTTTATTGGCATGATAGACTGGACACAAGATACCTTCATGACATTTCCAAGGCAAGAGAGATTAAGGTTCAAGACGTTCCTCTTCTACACTCCCTCTCCTAAAAATAACTTAGGAATTAGCAAAGCACTGGATTTAGCTGAACAGATATATGTGATCAATACAAAGATCCTCCCAAACAAATGTTTTCATTTATGTGAGATTACCTGTACTCATACACGAGGAAGGTGAGGTAAAAGCCTGGAATTTTAGGCTATCACTTAACAGACACATTGTTTCTTCCCCTTTACCCTTCTCACTTGTGTCTCACCCCTCACACACTTCATCCCATGATCTGCACTCTCACAGCAACACTGGTTTGTAGGGCTGGAGATGAACTGGAAAGACCTCGTTGAACTGAACATTTTTGAGCTGGGGAGAAGGAAAGTGTTGCAATCATTTTCTAGACACAGTTCCCAAGTTCCATACCCTGTGGCAAATAAACATTTTTTCTCAGCACAATGGGCCACCAGGGAAGCACTTACTATGCACCACTGTTGGCATGAGATCACCTTGGTCTTCAACATACCTATGATCAAAACAGTGTTGTCAAGAAAAAGCTACTGAACTCCCTGTTACAGATGGTGTACTGAGGTGAGGATCAAGAGCCATGGACAGCCTCTGAACCTCAAATTCTTTCACCTGAATTATTGCTGATCTATTTACACATTTTCTTACCACACACATGTAGAAACTCGCTAGTAGCAACAACCAAAAATAAGTGGCACCCAAAATTTCTATTTTTCAATATCACAGAGCCTCCTGAAAGGTTTTCAGCTGAACATCACTGCACCATCTCCTCCTCACAGACCTAGTACTGTTTCAGCCTATAGCTGCCTCTCAGTAAAAAGCACTGTGTGCCTCAACACACAGGTCCAATGGGTACCAAACCCAGCAAGGTCACCAAGACCTTGGTCACTTGGTACCAGTGCAAATAGAACACAAATGTTTCATGGAAAGAGCTTGAAAAGAAAAGTTTCCAGCGTGCTGTTTCAGCAAGGTTTCCACCCCTTTTCAACTATGTCTGCTACTTCTTCTGTATTCCACTGACACCCTGTGGCACTTACCTAGACTGCAGGCTTTCCAATCTCAATATCCATTTTCTTAACTACAGGGGTAAAAAACAGCAAGTCAGAAAACAGAGAAAGGACTTTGCAAGCCTGAGTTGTAGGACTGCTGGTGCACTTCCTTACTCCCAAGGCATGAAATGCATAGATTTCTCCTGCACAGCAGTTACCCACTAACAGCCTGTGCTGCTGTCCCAACATCCCACTTGCTGTTATGCCTTTCCCTTGGGCACAAATATATCACTGCCATGCTGATGTAGCATGGTGAAAATAATCTAATTTTAATGCCTGGGCTTCTCAGGTCTTTTACTGCAACACTGAGTGACACTTCACATTGCAATACTGCTGTCTAAGTTACACAAGTGAATTCCACAGGACATCCCAACTAACAATTGCAGCATAGGACCCCAAAGTCTCAGTTTTCACTGCGTTAGTACAGACTTGCCTACCTTTTCAAGAGTGTCATTTCTATATGCATCAGCATATTAAAAAAACCCACAAAAATCCCACACAAGTGTATTCAAACAGCAGCCTACTATTTTTACTGTTTGCCCTTAACCTCATTAAGAAACCTCTCATAAGTAGCAAGTGCACTTAATTTTGCCCTTCAACTCTTTACCACATGAAGAAACATAGTCATACTGGATCTTTAATACAACAGGCTGGCAGGAGATAATACACATTTTGCATTTAATGAACACATCAAGGGGCAGCCTGGGCATATTGTGTCTTCTCCGAAATTATGTGCCACAATTACACACATAATTGTAATATTATAAATATTTTAAAACATGAGAGAAGTAGACATGTGCAACACAGCTAAAAGCACCTATGTAAACAGTCACACACATACACACAGGAAAACCTCAAACAAAAAACTCCACAAGCATCCAAAATACCAGCTCACACACAGAAGGTGCTCACATCGCTGCAATGCCATCTTCAGAAATTCTCAAGAGGCTTAAGATTGCTGAAAGATAAGAATTTCCACCATAAAAAAGAAAAACATCTCCCACAATAATATGCATACAGTATTCCAAGGATGGCCACAGGCTGAGTAGTGTCTTAGCAGCTCCCACCAAAGGCTGCCTAGTGCCCCTTAGCTCAGCCTGCAGGCATGCTGGCAGAGTGGTGCCTATGCACAGCTACAACAGGCAGCAATTCCACTCCCTACTAACATTACCACTCATCACTTTGTTACTACTGCAAACTGAAAATCAGGATGTCCAGGAGATCATCTGCATCTCAGGGTTGAATTTGCAATTGCACATCTTCTGGTTTATGCATGCAAGGGTGTGTCAACAAGCCAAGCATACCATGGCCAGCCCCACATGGAAAACAGAGGGAATATTCAGTATGTTAGACCTCACTGTTTAAGTCAAATGAACCACAAAATTCCTATTTTCCCTTTTGTTAAGATGCCCTAAGAAAGGAATAGAGGCAGATCAAATTTGATTCTAAACTTCAAGGTGATCTCATCTTACACAATTATCTAGAGAGAACATGGTTAAGCTGAGCTCCCACACTGTTTTGATAACAAGGCTAAGGGCTGGAGCAGACCTGCTTTTTCATTTGTACCCTAAAACCTTTTTCATTTTTATACTATTTTAGTAAGTGAAACACTAATTAGAAAAGGGGCACATTATTTACACATACGACTTTCTGGAATCTGCTCTTTATTCTTCTGATAGTGTTTGGGCAGGAAATAAATACAAGAGTGGAGTTTTTGAATGATGTGATGTTACAGAAAGTGCAGTTAACTGCAGACAGGCAGTACATACAGAAGCATCCTCTCATCTTTTACCTCAACCATAGTCACTTGATGGAATCAGCACCCATACAGAAAAAAAATCAATAATTAGGGTGCAATAATTTACATCCTGTTGGGTAAGCATAATATTTCTCAATAAACTAACTGGCCCAAAACCAAATAACCTTCTGGACTTGGATAAACTTATTAATTCCTATAAAGCCTAAGATCAAACAGAAACATTCAACATTCAAAAGTGATGCAATACAATGCTGCTGCTGGTCCAGCAGTAAGACACAAACATTCCAAAACCAGCGGGGTGGGGGGTCACGCAGCATCACATGAAGCAACCTACACTTGTACAGCTGGTATATACAGTAAAGACAGGTCTGTACAGTATGGATGTACAGGGCATAAATGTATCTCCCAGACATGAATATTTCATTGCATGCAATCTTCATTGATAGAAAACATCACGTTCAACGGATGGACATCCATCAGAGAAAGACGCCAACAGAAACATTAAAAAAAAAGTGATAAATTTAACTGGCCCCTCAGTCAAAGACTCAATCAAGTCTTAACTTATGAACAAGGCAGTAATGATGAATAAAAGTACACAAATGTGAAGGGAAGAGAGAGGAAAGAGAAAAAATTATATCCAGATTTTGATGCCTAAAATCCTTGAGGGCAGAAAAGAGTTCTCCATGTGCTTTCCCATTACATGCTTATCCTTGTCTGGAAAGATTCACCATCTACACCCCAGCAGAACACACTAGCTCCTCTACCTAATCAATCAGATGCATCTGACTTCCAGTCTCCTCCCAACATAAAGAGATTACACATTCTGTTAGCAATTATGATTACACTTGGATATTTTAGATGTTATAAGCAGTTATTTGCCTTTCACCTTAGCCTATTAGTAGTGATTTCAAGGTACTCTGGCCAGCATGCAGATACTCCTCATTAAAGTCTGTGGCAAATTGATAAGCCAGGACACAGTTAACTCCCTCCCACATGGTATTTCTGCTCAGCACATCAAAGTTCTTGCAGAAAGCCAAGTAGGCACCACCAACAGCTTCAACAGCTAAGTATCTAGCATTAAAATTATTATTTTAGTATTAAGGTTTCCTCCAGAAATAAGTCAGAACATAAACCAGGGTTGCTGCATTGTTTCTAAATAACCACTAGCCCATATTCAGTGAACTCACAGTAAGCTCAATACCCAGTGTACCACATTTCCAAGAGATGCTGCCAAAACAGCTTCCTCCAAACAAGGAGGAAACAACAAGGGAAAGGACAGCACAAAAACATAACCAGTACTTACAGGGGACAAGTCATCAAAAGTTTGTTTCAAGTTACTACAGGTGCTGTTTTAGTTAGGGGTTAATTTTAATGTACAAGATCCACCAGAGGGAGGTCACAGTCCTCCCTGACCTGCCAGCAGCAGCTGACAGTCACTGCCTATCTGGCAGCTTTTGTCAACCAGTCAGGATTCTCAGATGGTCACAATAACACCAGGCTGACCTGAAGAACCATGAAATGAGATTGGAGAGGAAACTAATTACAAAATCCTACAGAACAGGAGGAGGCACAGCATGTAAGGAAGTTTCTGCCGCTCACACAGTGCCTTTGCAGTGATACAGTAACCTCTGTTTCTATTGCTTCTTCATGCTGAATACCTTTTACCAGTGCACAATTCTAGCCATAAGCAAGAAAAATGTTTCTTTCCCCAGAAAACCTCCAGAGACAAATAAAGTTCATAAGAAAGAGAGAGACTTTTTATCTGGGCCTGCAATGAAGGAGCAAGGAGATAGGTTTTAAACCAAAGAGAGTAGGTTTAGATTGGACATAAGGAAGAAATTTTTTTTTATGATGAGGAGTCTTCAAGGTCAAGTTGGACAGAGCTTAGAGCAACCTCACAGCAGCTTTCCAGTTCCTGAAGTGAGCCTACAAGAAATATGGAGAGGGACTTTTTACAAGGGATCATAGCTGTAACTCTGAGGTGCAATTCTCCCTGTAGAAGTCGAGGGCAAGAATGAAAGACGTAATGGACAGGACACTGGCATTTTCTTCCAAGTGAGAGAGCACAATGGTAAAGATTTCCAGGTTCACTGATCACAAGCTCAACTCAATATGGCTAGGAGGAACAAGGGCATTTGTTTTTCAAGAACATGCAGTGTTAACATGACCATGTACCTTTCCAGTCCGTTTATTTAATGATTATTACCCTTTTGAAACTCAAAAGCAAAATAAAACCCCTTGGCTTTGCTTAGGCAAGGAGCAACTGAATAGAACAATGAAGTCCACAGGGACTATAAGTCCATCTGCAAGCTGGTAGATCACAAGACACAAGCTTTTAGAATGAGCTCCTAAAAGATCTCGAAACTTCTTCAACCTTTCCAGAAACAATCTTGCATGGGAAGAATACAGATAAGAGACCAGTCCAAAACAAAACAGTTTCCCAAGTGGGCCTGTGGTAGATCTGCCATCTCTCAAGAGTCAACTCGCTCAACAGGCCCACACTACTTGCTGTAGTGAACACAAGTATCACAGTCTGGTTGTTCAAGTAATAACAAATACTTGAGGCTGAAAAAGGTGTTCACAAAAGTGATTCAGCATGCAAAACTCTTGAGCAGTCACCAGATGTCACCACGTCTCAGGAGACTTGTAGGGAAGCAGCAGGCCAAGTGACAAAAACAGAAGAGAACGTTTCTATTGTACATCCACACCTTCAGGTCCAAAGTAAGGCCAGAAAAAGCAACTCAGCCACCAAGACAACTTAAAGGGTGCACATTTAGGAGCTGACCTGGACTGGTCATCCAAGGCTATAACCTCCAGCCTTTGCGTTTCAGCCACATGGCTGCAGCTTTCTGTTCTTTCTCACTTCCCTCCTCAAGCCTTGAGACTCTTGAGAGACTTGTGAGATCTTTGAGACTCTAACAGCCTCACAGGAACAACACGTCTGGAAGTGATCACCAGTCTCACTTCCCAGGACTTCCTTCCACAGGTCTTGTGCAACCCAGGTTTGCTCACGAGCTTGGGTGGAACTGAAACTCTTTGTCATCACACTCTTATACACACACAACTTTTGTGCCAGATATTGTAGCATCTTCTAAATTTTTTTCTCTCATATTAAAACTTCCTAATTTCTTTTAGGGATTTGGATTCCAGCATTTACATGTCAAGCTGTCACTAGCATGACCCTGGTTCTGTCTTACATACAAAGCAGGACAAAGCATGTGCTTTACTGGCGAAGCGTGTTCTGCTTTTTTTTCATGGCCTCTCTTTTTGCCCCTTCTGCAGGGAAACAGCAGTCAGTGCCATGCACATCCAGAACCTACTCATAAAATAAAGTGCCCAATAAAATATTAAATGTATGGCCCAGTAGGCTATAATAATGTCTACAAGTTTTAGGCATGTTTCAGTACCCTCATGGAGTAGGCATATACAAACAAACAAAAAGTAAATACTTTCTGTCCAAAAAGTCGTGGTGTGATGCTACCTCTGGTAGATTACCTCTAGTGATGCCTTTTCAGATGCTAAGGCCACTCTGCATTTTCCTCAAAAAGAGATAGCTAGAAGCCAGGCCACAAAACACACAGGCCAGTTTTTTTTGTTAAACTGCAGGCTCAACAACTTTGATTGAAATCTTCGCTTTCCTTTGTTTCAGAAGAAACAAAGAATGGGTGCGAGGGATGAAAGAAAAAAAAAAAAAGTGAAAAGAAAAGAAACAAAGAAAAGTCTCAGCCCATCTACCCTACTACAAAAAACAAGAATAAAATCTGGTCTGTGTTGAAAACTCCCTCAAGGTACCTTGATTTCAAACAGCTGAACGCATACACAGGTAGCTATGACTCTGAGAGTAATATATAGTCTGTTTTTAAAAGATTAGAGCAAAACAGGAGACCATCATCCATTATATATTAGAACATAACACAGCATCTCTCATCAACCAGTGGTACAGGGCAAGCTGGTATGCTTGGAGCTGTTTTGTCTTCACAGCAGATGGTTCCATTGCAGAGAACATTACCAGCACACCTCTAAACTAGTTCACCCACTGTTTAGAAGGTTGGGATTAATTATGGCATAACAAAAGAGACTAAGGTTTAAAACAAGAGAGGAAGTGAAAAATAGGGACAGAAACATGAACTTCAGTAGAAACCTCAGGATACACAAATGCCATTAGGAACAAAAAAAAAAAAAGAAAGCATTTAAAAACAGAGGAAAAACGATCACTTACCTTTCAAAAGGGGCTGGAAAGTTGGAATTTCCTGCAGTTTTATGACATCTGGATCATTGCTGACATTCCGTGAGGATTGTGTTCCTGGGGCTACGACCACAATGTCGTCCATTTTTGCTCGGTGCTTGGCTGGCAACGGAGATGCTGGATATTGAAGGGAGAGGGAATAATCAACTTTACAAGCAGATTACACCAGAATCCAACCCTATGCGAATATCGCTCTATTTAACATTGCACAGCTATGCTTTTCATAGCACATTGCCGAGATCACTGAAGGGCTCTAAGCTCCGTTCCCTCTCCCCACCGGCGAACAGCTGATTCCGGAACACCTGCAGCACTGACGGCCCGCTCACTCCTGCTCCGCCAGCTCCGCATCCGCGCCCGGGGCGCTCCCCATCCCCGGCTCCGCTCCCCCGGCCCGGGCGGTGCCCCCGCGCCGTCACAGGAAGGGCCGGGCCGCGCTGCCGCTGCCTCCCGGAGAAAGAGCCCTTCCCTTCTCCACAGCCGCTGTGCCGCCACAGCTCCGCGCCCTCGCTCCCCGCCAGGCACCGACCTGCGGCGCTGGGCTCGCCCGGGCGGCTCTCGGCCTCGGCGCTCTGCTCCGCGCCCATGGCGGTGCCTCCGTCCGCCGCAGCGCGGGGGCCGCCACCGCCCACGGGGTTCCGGCTGCGCCGGGTCAGGCGGCTCCGCCCGGCGGGCGGGGCCCGGCTCAGGCTGCTCGGCGCTGCCCCGCCAAGGCCTCGGCGGGCGGCAGAGCAACGCTGATCTGTGTGGCCAGGGAAGACACTCCTCCTCCGCTGCTCAGCTCTAGTGAGGCCAATATTTGTAGTGCTGTGTCCCCTTCTGCGCTCCTCGGTGTTACCGGACAAGTTATATTTCTTTGAAAAGGAGCCTGTGACCGAATATCCTGAGTTGGAAGGGACACACAAGGATTATTGAGTCCAGCCCCTGGCCCTGCACAGACACCCCAAAAATCCCCCCTTGTGCATCCCTGAGAGCGTTGTCCCAACGCTCCTGGAGCTCCGGCAGCCTTGGGGCCGTGACCATTCCCTGGGGAGCCTGGGCAGTGCCCGGCACCTCTGGGGGAAGAACCTTTTCTGATATCCAACCTAACCCTCCCCTGACCCAGCTCCAGCCGTTCCCTGGGTCCTGTCCCTCCTGCTCCCCTCAGGAGAAGCTGTGACTGCGCTCTCTGCCCTCAGTCTCCTCCAGCTGAACAGACCAAGTGCCCTCAGCTGCTCCTCACAGGGCCTCCCCTCAAGGCCCTTCACCATCCTCGTGCCCTCCTTTTGACACTCTCTAATAGTTTAATGTCTTTCCGATATTGTGGCACCTAAAACTTCACACAATATTCGAGATGAGGCTGCCCCAGCCTAGAGCAGAGCAGGACAATCTCCTCCCTGGCCCGGCCGCGGATGCTCAGTGTTTGTGTTGAAATCAGCTCCAAGTGGGAAAAGGTAATTCTGGTAGGGGGGGGATCTCCAACCACTGATCACAGGCCACCAACCCAAGAAACTCCTTGACCCAAAAGAAGAGAAAAACTGATCATGTGGACTAATTAACATGAAAAACGAGTGAATCATTAACCAGTAGAAGATAGAATACTAATTAATAAGAGAACTACATAACTGGTAACCAATGAATTCCTTTGTTTACCAAAATGTATAAATAGTCAAAAGTTTTGATAACTGATTAACATGTTTGGTGAGGCAATACCCACGTATGTCTGTGCTGAATAATGTCAGCTTTCTAACCTAGCAAACTGGGTGAGAGAGCTCATTTCCCAGTTTGTGGTGAGGAGAGCGTCTAGCAGAGGCCACAAGGATGATGTGGGTTTGGAGCATCTCTCCTATAAGATGGGTGCCATGGGAGGAGTGGGAGCTTCAGATAAGCTCTGCCATAGCTCAGATTTTGGCAACCGTTTAAATGTAAGGACTCACTCTGGCCTACAAGTTCCTAGTCATGGCAGATCAGGTCTATTTATTAAAATGAATTATTTATTGAACAGACAAGTGATAAACAGACAAAAGATCTTAATCAGAATTACTTACTACACAGTATAAAACTAAAACAACTAGGGGTAGATTACAGCATAACATAAAACAGTGCACAATATCAAGGTACGTCTATTAAAGGTAGCAAAAGAAATAGTATTAGGAGTGATATGTTACTTCCCACTGACAGGTCAATAACATTCACAGATTCCTTCACTCAGCCTCCAGGAGAGTATCGGCAAAGCAGTGTCCCCGTTCAGGGGAGAAACTCCACACATTTCCAGGTAAATGTGTAGAAGATTTCTGCTTTGTGGAAGTTTGGTGTGGCTTTTATAGTTGTAAAGTGAGGTGTCTGTCAGTCAGAAATCCAGCTTATCATTCCAGATCTCACTTGGACAGTGAGATATTTAATGGCAGCTGGGAGATGCCAGACCCATGTTAACCCCATGGCCCCAAAATGACCTACCACAAGACAGCTTGTCCTGTTTGAGTTGTCTGACCAGTTAACAAATAAGTTCTTGTGAGGAGTGAGATGCCCTGCTACAAAGAGACTGCAGGGGCTGGGCCTGTTTAGTCTGGAGAAGAGACAACTGAGAGACGATCTCCTTAATGCAGATAAATATCTTAAAGGGGGTGCCAAGAGGAGGAACCAGCCTCTTTTGAGTGGTGCCCAGTGACAGCACAAGGAGCAATAGCCATAAACTAAAATACGAGAAGTTTTATTTCAACATGAAGAAGAACTACTTCCCATTGAGGATGGCAAGCACTGGAACAGCTGCCCAGGGAGGTTGTGGAGTCTTCCCTTCTGGAGAAACTCCAAAGCCACCTGGAATGTGGATTGCTGTGCCACCTGCTCTGAGTGGGGCAGGACTGGATGATCTCTAGAGGTCCTTTCCAACCCTAACAATTCTGTGATTATGTGATTTTTTTTTAATTAAATGTATTCATTCTTCTGCACCAAGGCAAACCTGCCAAACCCCAAAGTGCTGGGCACAGAGCAGAGTAGTGTGGGTAACACCCATCTCCAGCAGCCCTTATATACCCATGTGCCAGGAGTGAGGGAAAAGCAGCCCAGATCAAAAGTCCACAGGCAGCTCAGGCTTAGGAAAACAAGATTTAAAAGTTAAAAAAACCACTACTGCAAATGAAAAGGAAACATACTTTGAGATTTGAGACTTACTGTTTTCATATTTGACAATCAAATCAGCAAACACATCATGCCTATGACAGAAGAATTGTCTATAAATAAGAACTGCCCTGGCCTGTGCTGGTTTCTGAAAAAGCCTTTTCTCTGCTCACTCCCAAAGCCCAACATCATCCAAAGCTCTGCACCAAACTCGGCACCGTTTCTCTTGGCTGCCTTTGCTAATTTCCACCAAGATTTAATCTCACACAATAATGATGCTCCTATCTCTTGAGGACTGGACCTCAGTAGAGTTACTGGGATCCAGGCTATGGGAAGGCAATCCCAATCCAACAGAAGCTGTTGCTAGCTGTAGGCTGTATGCTGCACTAGGTGCTTTTGTAACCTGTTTGAATAGATCACAATATCATCTTATCTGTGCCTGAGCATTTCACCATGTACAACACTGGCTCCAAAGCAGAGAGATGCTCTACAGAAAACAACTTTAGTGACCTAGCACTATGTCTAAGAGCTAGTGGTGTCCCACCATTCTCTCTCTCTCAGCCTCCCTTTCTTCCCATTGCAGTGGTAAGGGAACACAGCAGCTGCTGGGCAAGGCTGGCTCTCTCCTAGCTCAGTGGATGTGGTTTCTGCGTAGCTTTTGATGGACCTTGGCTTCCCTGCACCTCAGCAGCCTGGCCAATTTGCTTCTGGTCTCCCCAGGGAGAGTGAGTGCCTGCCCCACCAGGAAGAGCAGAAATTTGCCATGGTGGACAGAGTGGGGCAGTCATGTTATCCCCAGTATCTCTTCTGCCCTGCTTGTAGATGACATCAGCCCTTCTCATTTTCCCGTGGTCGTCTATGCCTGTCTGACCACAGCAGTCTCTGTGCATATTCTCACATTCTCCATCTCAACAGTTCAGGTGAAAAACCAGTTTCTTCAGCTGTTCTGACCACCTCAGCCAGACCTTTAGCCTTATTTTTCAGCTTCTTTCTGCTTGGCTTCTTCCACCACCTCTACATAAGCAAAGGCAGAAGCTGCACCTTTGTCTAATACATAGCAGGGTAATACCTGTGCTTGCTTTTAGTATTCATTCCCCTGTTCATTCACTGTGTGATGCCGTTAGTAGGCAACACCTTAACGTTCAGATTCTCTTGGGACTTTTTCTTTTAACAGTGAAAATGTCACCAGTTTACCAAAAGAGGGCTAGAAAGAAACATTTTCTTAAACAAGTGCAGCTGAAAATTTTAGAAGAAACCATCCCACCAAGACTGCGGGAATCACAAACAAACATTATTAATTGCCCCAAGATGGCCATGTGATGCAAAATGAGATGGTGGGCTCAGTCACAACACTCATGTCCAAATAAAAGCCAACAGCCAGCAGTACTGACAAAGGGAACTCGCTGGGCATGAAAAACAAGACAGCCTCCCATGCCTTGGTATCTAACCATTACAATATATACACTAACCTGCCCTTTGGGATCTCTTCAAGTAATGCACATCTCTGAAAAGAAAATTATCTCTTTCTGGAAAAAGAAGGAATCTTATCTTGTAATCATTTTACTCTTTGCACTCCTTTGGTCTACTTTTACTCTAAACATTACCCTAAACACTACCCCAAAATACTAAGGAAAAAAAAAAAGAAAAAAAAGAGGAAATGAAAAATTTCCAAGCAAATCATGACTTAAGCAAGCAGTTGACTGAAACAGCTGGCAGAAGAATGGCCAAGACACCAATCGGGGTCCCAGTAGATAGGCTTTTTTGTTCTTTTTTTTTTTTTTTTTCCCATTCCACAAATGTCTTGTGCTTGGTTATGATTTGAACAGGATTACTCAGGTAGCAAGGAGTCTTTTACACACACATGTAAATATGTCCACGTCCATTTAGTCCAGGATATGCATATTAATCGCTTTCATTACAGCTCCCAAAAGCAGATCTCAGGTGGAGGAAAAGTCTGACTGTGGGCAAAAGATTATCACCCTGATCACTAAGAGCTCCTCTAGGTGGTTTTGCCTTTGTGTCTGATGCTCAGGAAGGACCCTTGGTGCCGGCGAGTGGCTGTAGGAGCGGGAATACCCTCGCAGCCCCTCTGGGCACGCAGAAGGAGGAGGGCGGGAGGAAGGCAGGAGAAGGGCAGGCAAGAGGAGAAGGGCAGGAAGAGGAAGAGGGCAGGAAAGGGGAAGCAAGGGAGAAGGAGGGAATGCAGGAGAAAAGGCAGGAATGGGACAGGAGAATGGCGGGCAGTGAGAAGGAAGCAAGAGAGGAGGAGGGCAGGCTGGAAGGCAGGAGGAAGGTAGTAGGTAGGTAAGCAGGAATTCCAGGAGGAGGAGGAGGGCAGGCAGGCAGGAGGGGGGCAGCAGGCGTCCCGGGCCCGCCTCCCACGGCCCCTCCTCCCGGACGTGCCGGGACTGCCCGAGCCGCCGTCCCGAGTCCGGCCGGGCTCCGCCGCTGCCTTCCCGACCCCTCGCTGCGGGCGGGGGTAGCCCGAAGGTGCCCTAGGAACGCGTGCCCGCCCCGGGAGCAGCGGAGACCCCTCGGCGCGGCTCCCAGGGCTGCTACTAGCCGCGAATCCCGGCCGTGCCGGAGGAGCCCCGCGGGGACCGGTCCGGGTCACCATGTCCCGCGGGGGCAGCCGCTGGCCGGTTCGCCTGCTGGCGATCACCTGCGTGATGGCCGGGCCGGCGCTGAGCCAGGAGTGCTCCGCGGAGAAGATGGAGAATTCCATCATCGATATAAACTTGTCCCTGCCCCGCGGCGTCCGGGGCGTGGAGCCGCTGCGCGTCCCCAGCGCGGGTGCGTGTGTCCGCGCCTGCTGCTCGGGGCACCGGCTCGCAGGTAACGTCGGCCTCCTTCTCCGCCGCTGCCTGGGAGAATAATTCTGGAGTTTGGGCTTGTGGGGTGCTGGTGTTGTCCGTATTCAGCACGGAATTTACCCTCTCATTCAGGCTGCGCTTAGTTCCATCTTGCGGCTGCTACCTTCTTTTGCCAGTAGATGTTAGATCTTAACGCAAGACCCTGTAGTGTTCAGGAAAATAGTTGCATCGCAGAAACAGCGTTAGTTTTAAGCGTTAAAACCTCCCAAATCCCGAACCCCGAAGGTGCGTAAGCTGTGTTTAGTAGATGCACTAGAAGTGGCTGACATTTTGCATTGTATTTAATTTTAGCCAAAAATGAGAATGGTCACTCTCCTCTGAGACAGCTGGTTTGAATCAAGCTCTTGGAGCAGTAGGAGTAGAGCAGCAACTAGAAATGACAGTGGTGAAGGTGACCCCCCCAAAGCAGCAGCTAGCCAAGCGATTCCTGAGATGTAATAAGGAAAAATGTCTAAATAATTTTCTTCCTCGTGAGTATATCAAGGAGGTTTTCAGATTTATCAGAATTTGTAAGTGAGCAATTGTTGTATAAAGTGGTGCTGGTGTGGTATGCATGGGGGGAGGATGAGAGATTAGACTCATAATTTCCCCAACTTTATTTGTACAGGAAAAGGAAGGTGTGACCTTTCATATTTTGGCCCTGGGCCATTCTTCTGCAGTCCCTGGCAATTTTTTCCTGTAGGAATGTTATGCTAGTAGTTTTCCTCTTACTCACATGAGCAAAAGTTAACAAACTAGATCTCATTACCATACTGCTATAAAAGTTCTTACTGCTGAAACAGGCATTTACTTTTTTTTTTTTTGCAGGAGACAATAAGTGCAATTTGATTACTTTTAATGCTGCAAGAGCAAGAACACATCCAAACTGCTACTTGTTTTACTGTCCTAGCACTGAGGCTTGTCCAATGAAACCTGCAACAGGACTTGTGAGCTACAAGATAACTACAGGTAAATAACACCGAGAGCCATCAGCCCCCACACCACACTGCAAAATGACTTTTGCACCTGTGAAGTTTCACTAGTGATCAGGAACTGTTTGAAGGTCATATTTTTAGTACAGTGTTCTAAGTCAAGCATTATGATTTAAAAATATGTCTCTTTTTCGTTGTGGAGGATGGATGGGCAGTTGTGTGGTGAGCTCCTTTGTGGGCCCAGCTTCCAGCTTGGAGTAATGTCCCAACCCTTATAATATTCCTTCACATTAGATTCAGAAATCCTCATAATTTGTCCTTGCTTAAAACAAAAAGAAGCTGCTTCCATCTAGATATAGTCAAGAAGGAAAATTTCCTGTACACAATACTGAAAAGTATCACAAAAACCAATGGAAATACCATGCCCTTGTAGCCAGCTGTGTATTTAAAGGACCCATGCTACACTGATGAATAATTTGCAGTTATAATAAATAATTATTATAATAAATAATTATTATTTTCTGCTTTCAGTTAGGGAACCTGAAGTGCAGAAGCAAACTTTCTAAACTCAGAGCTTTATGGCATGTGGGCTGCACACTCAGAAATTTCTTGCTCTCTGGCCTATGCTGTTTTTTTTTAATAGCAAGGCCTACTTGTTGATTGACGTTGACTTGCACCAGACCTGTTTGAATAGCTCAGATAAGAAACTGATAATTAGACTGTCCTGCCAAGGTGGTTTTTATATGGCTGCTTGAGAGATCGAACTTCTGCTGAAAAAGATAATTTTTCCAAGAGGAACTATGCAAGGAGCAACAGTATGATACATAGAAAGATTACTCGCGTAATGTTACCAAGCATTTTTGTGCAAGCGCAATCTCACAGGAATCGTGCAAAAGCAATGTGCAACAAATGAACTGCATTTCTGTAAAATTATTACTAAAATTACACTTTCCTCCAGCTCTTTCTGCCCTAGAAGAACATTGGGGTTTCAAACAGAGAAACAAGAAATACGATCATGCTTGTGCTTTTGTTTGGCATGTAATGCAATGCTGAGTGAACAACTTGATTGTATTTAACACTTTCTTTTTGGAGGTTTGATTTTCTGTGAACATTTAATTGTGGAAAGATTATGCTAGCTTGTTTAATGTTCTTGGCAAGTTTTCAAAGGTAGCACCTGAGCAGTGTCGGTACCAACAAATGTTGCAAACTTTGTTCTTTCATAAGAGAATCTGTACGTGGTTACACGGAAGACCAAGATGAAAGGGGGAAAGATACTTCTTTATTTATTTCAAGTCCAGTGCATTTAACAAACTTTTTTGTTTCAATATTAAAAAGAGATGAGTGAGAGTCAGAACTACTTGAGAGCATGCTCCCTTTTAAATGTTCTGTGCAGCAGCTGAATGGTTATCATGAATATATTGTATATATTTCAATATTTTTATAAATAAAATTATAAAATTATATATATAATATGAATTGACAATTAGCCTTTCTTTCCAAAGAGCTTATGCTCAGCCAAATACTTTCTATAATACCTGTAAATCAGGTAAATACTGTAGAAAAAATACTGTAAAATCAGATAGCTTTTAGGATTATTATTTGCATGGTATTTCTGCACAGAACACTGTTATGTGACTAGGCTTGAGGCTGACAGCTTTTATGACATAGAATTTAAATGTCACTGTGCATATTTTAAAGAAAGGAAGTTTCATTAGTCATTATCTCTTATAGCCCCCTTACATAAATGTTTCTAAGAAATACAAATAGAGTATGCCTACATTAGTCAAAAATAGATTTAATAATTAAATACCAGTATTTCTGTTTCCAGACATTCATGCCCTAGAGGATAAATCCATCAAAACTGAGAACTTTTCTTCTAATGAGTATTCTTTGCCTTCGGATGCTGGAACCTTTATTTCTCACAGTCAGAATATCCATCAGAATCACACTGCCAGTTTGGAGCAGTCTATCTTTCATCAGGCATCTGAACTCCTGAATCACATAGGCAAGCATCTGGACAACATGGAACTTCACACAGTTTCTCCTGAATCTCAAAGAGCAAAAGAATCTGAGAGCTTAGACCCCATCTCAAGGCAGCAGGTAATTAATCTGCCACCAAACACGGCTTCTGCTGTTCCAGTTGGAAACCCCAGTGCTTCCTTCCCCACCACTGCAGGTGCCCCTGAAACCAGCAGCGCTTCTCCTGCTCCTGTGCCAGCAGGTACTGCCCACCTGGAGTCTCTTACAACCTCTCTGCATCCTGGTGCTGCCAAACCAACCACACCCAGCCCCACCACAGCTGCCTCTCCACCTGCTGCAGCCACTGCAGCTAAACCTGCTGTCCCTGCCACCAGCATCACTGTTACTCGTGTTCCTCTTTCCAAGCCCACAAATTCTGCTTCTCCTTCTACAACCGTGCAGGTGACCATGAAATCTGGATCTGCTACTGCCCTATCAGGACTAAGGACTCCAGCCATGGCTCCTGAGCCAACAGTTGTCTCTTCCAATGATACCAGCCATGTGACTCTCCTTTCTTTTCCAGGTTTCATTCTGTCCAGCGATTCCCCCGCATCTTCCCAAAATGACCTTTGGGGTTATAACCCATCTGACTCAGAAAGCTCCCTGTCAGAAGGTGTTCTGAGAGCGAAAGGTGCCTTTCAGCTGGGGGAAAAAAGCAGCCTTGTAGCAGCTTTGTTTTTTGGGGTGATGTTCTTGTTGCTAGTTATTGTGCTGACAGGGAAGAAAATCCATGAATCTCTTCAGAAGAGGCATTACACCAGGCTGGATTATTTGATCAATGGAATGTATGCTGATGTCTGACTGGGAGAGGGAATAAAATTTTGAGGAGCATCTCTCACTTTTGAGAGGAGAACTCTGAAATGGAACAGTAGATATTGAAATCTCAGATTCCTTTTTCGAGCTCTAATGGGAAAGCAGGAGACAGGAGATGGGTTTGGTGGTGAGAAGAAATGCTCTGTCTGTGCTGAACTATAATGTCTGTCATTTTTGATTTATTCCTAAATCCTGAGAGTAAACATCTAAATCCAAGTTAAGCTAAGAAGGTCTTATATTTAAGGAGAAAAAGCATTTCATGAGCTTAATCTGTACTGTGACAAGATTAGTGAAATTGAAGTACACCTAATAAACTGAGTACCTGTGCAGCACATGGGTGTTTTCACTGCTATTTGCAGCAAATACTGGAGCATTATACAATTGCCTGGCAATCCTATTTACCCTATTTGTATCTTTAAAGGAATACTTAGTAATAGAGCTTTGCATCCAAATGGTTTTGGGTATAAACAGAAAAAAATACATTACATATGTCATAATTTAATTTTCCTTATCTAAATACAGTTTATGGTTATATACATATCTTTAAAGTTCTTCTGCATACATCACAGGTATACTTAAAACTACATACTGCAAATCAGAGTGCTCTCAAAGCACACCCTCTTCACTTCCAGTGTCCCCTTCATGTGGCTGGTAATAAGCATGGCTGCTTAGTAACAGTTATCTTGATATTCTACTTTTTTTCCAACCTAAACAACTCTATGATTTTATGTTTTCCTCACTCTTCAACAGGGAGAGTAAGTGGGAACATCTACTGCCACACAACTTCCAGTTCATGTTACTTAAATTTCCCTTCTCATGCAGTCAGTCCAAAACTGGTTTTAGAATGAAAGGCTAGATTTCAGTGTTCATGTCAGGTGGCATGATCAACAGCAAACGTCACAGCAGAGAAGGAAGGGTGCCTCACGAATGCAAGGAAACAATTCTATTACAAAATATGAAATTTGACTCACATCCAAGAGATTCTTAGATCTGTCGAGCTTAGTGTGGTGGGAAACAGGTGTGATCCAAAAAATGGCCTCAAGGCAAGTTTTCTGAAAGCTCTAAATAACTAAATGCAGAAAAATTCTCTGAAAATTCCATTATTCAGAGATCAAAGAAAAGTCAGTGTTCCTTGTGTCAAGAACTTGAATTCTTACTATATGGAGACTGCAAATTGCTTTTTATATATAAAACCAGCTGGTCTGCTACATTGTTTAAGTCTGACAATGGTTAGGCCACACATATACTAGCTGTTTCTTCCTGTTAAAGTGCCAGGATTCTTAAACCACAAGTGAAGATAGGACTCTAAATCATAGTTCCTTTCAACATTTAGAACTTTAGTTATCTTGAAAGAAAGAAGTGTTTTGGGAAAATAGCACTTTAAATGTATTGTTCAAAAAAAAAAAAAAAAAGATTTCTTAATATGCTGAGATTAAACGGGGATTTTGCCCTGTGTAAGCCCTTTTCAAATTGTTGTAAAGGTATTAGATTTTTTACAATTGCAATAAGGAAAAAAAATAGTAGAAGTTGCATTAACTGCAAAGCTCTGACACTGAAAAAGGCATTGGAAGGAGCTTTACAAGTCAGGGCTATTCAGACACAATTCCCTGTCTCTTATGCAAAGATCCACGTGACCAAATACTGTCTTTGTGGTTTTGACTGCGGAGAGGGTAGAAAAAGGAAGGATGAGGAATGGATTGGGCAACCTCACTCTAATCACTGTTTCTTCTTGAGAGAAAAAAATATAATCTAATTATTCCAAAATAGAATATTATCATCTTTCAATAATGTCTTCATAGCAGACACTAGTGTTTTAATAAATATATTTGGGGACTGGGTCTTACTTTCTCTGAGTTTTCCTTTGTTATTTATCTACATTTAGTTGCCAGCTATATTAGAAGAGCATTTATTGAAATCTACACTGCAAAGAAATTATTTAAAGAATTGATGAAAATGGAAAGGCAGTGAATGACACTTCAGCTGTGTATAATTGCCTCTTCCATCCCCTCATCATGTGAAGAATGAGTTACAGGCCATAAGCCACAGAAATCTTTATATATGCAGCCAGTGCAAGCTTAAGGACCCACAGGCATCCCTGCTGTAACAGGCAATGCCTTGTGATTAGTTGATTTAAAGACTTTCTTAAGGATTTTGTTCCTTGAAGTTTACTCCTGCAAGAGTGAGATCGATCTCTAGGGCATTCACAGTAGCTTTTAAGATACTGAAATAAACTGGATATCTTTCGTGCTATTTTTTTCAGACCTTGAAACATTTCCCACAGTGAAATATAAAATTTGTTAAATCCATTATGATTAATAGTTCTGAATTGTCAGAGGCATCCCTCTTCCTCTGAGGAACCCTGGCTAATGGTAGTTTAATGAGAATGTTACCAAGAATATGCCTTCATCTTTGTTTTTAATAATTAATTTATTCCTCAATTAAGAGTATAACAAAGATTTGAGTTTTCCTTTAAATAATAAATAGTTCCAACATCTTGCATTTGTGTGGCCTTACCTTACAAACCACATAGAAGAGGAGCACTTAATAAAACATTGCAGACATTAGACCTAGAGATTAACCATTAGAGGGCAATCTTTCCTGCTCTGAGAAACTCAGCGTGGTTTTCTAGCCTATTTTGAGAACTTGACTAACAGCTCATAAAAACAACACCCCTGAAGAGATACCATGGTTGATGCTCCACACCCGTATTCTTGAGGTGCTTAGTGTCTTTGCTGAACTGCAGACTAATTTATATATATATATACATTATATATATACATATAATGTATATATATTTATTATATTTATATAATATATAATATTATATATCTATATTTTATAATATTTATATATAATAATATTTATATTATAATTATTATATTTATATTATATAATATATTTATTATATATAATATAAATTATATATATAATATAAAGATATTAATATCAACATAAATATAACATGAACATGGCTATAAATATGAAATACAAACAGGAAACATAAATGACTCTTCCTCACAAAGTCTGAATGAAGAGGGATGGGTCTCTTTACTTGCCATACACTGCAGTCTGTGGTAGAGTAGTTTAGCCCAGAAGTGGCTAGTGCAGGTGGTAAATGAGCTCTTCTCTGCACACACATGGTGTGTCACACCATATGACATACATAAAGATTGAAAACTGTTGTAGGAAAGATTGCTAATTATTGTGGCTTACCTTTCTTGACCATAGGCATAAATTCTAGTTACTAATCCCTGTGACTAAAAGAGTGCAAGAAAATGTACAAGGCTTTACCAGTTACTAATTTTTCAACTTCAAAGGTTGTAGTGCAAAGTAGAATTCTTAAATACTATGCATATTGCAAAATGCTGAAGGGGTTTGAAAGGGGGTTGAAAAGGAAATATTCTTAAATTGTTGTTGCTTAAAAGGCACGCATGTTATGGTTAATAGAGCCCAGATGCTGACTGGTTTTGAAAAGCTGAGCAAGCTAAAACAAAATAGTGTTTTGGTGTCTGTCAGCCTGAAATGTGAGCTCTTTTAAAAGGATGGTTTTGCTGTATCAACATAGCATTAAAGCACTTTACAAATTTTAGAACAGTAACTTTCTCAAATGACATTTTTGTAATATGGCTTTGAAATGTAGCCACAGCTAAATATTCCTAAGGAAAGTCTTGGACTTGCCCTGTGGTCTGGTGGGCAGTGCCAAATTAAAATCAGAATCCTGCATGGTTCACACTAAAAAACATGACTGCTGAAGAAACGTGACCTCAGGAAGGGCTATTTTCAATTCCCTGGGAGATGGGAGAGGAGAAAAGAAGTAGTAGGTAGACAGCCTGACCTTGAATGCACCACCAGCAGAAGTCCAAATGCTCCTCCAAAGTCTCAAAGAAAATGCCCAAGCCTTCCAGGTCATCTTATTTCATATTTCCCTGTGGGGATATTGCTGGGTTTCTGTTAGACTAGCTTGCCTGTACAGGCTGCTGAACTCAAGCACCTTCTCCTCTGTGAAGGTTTTGTTGCAAGGATTTTTTTTTAGCCACATTTTTTCTTGCACCAGGCAACCTCTTCTGGTAGAGAAGATAGGAAAGAAAGGATGGGTATTGAAGGGGGGAGGGGGAGGAAAGAGCTGGGGAATAATAAAATAGTACTGAAACGCAAGGAGGAAATGCAACTCCATGTGTGATAAAAAAGGGGGATTTGATGGGCTACTTGATGGGAAAATTGCCACAGAATTAGTGGAAGTGCTAATTTTGCTGTGATTTGGTTGTGGTGATAGCAATGGCAAAAACAAGTCAGGTTTGATGACTGGAGAAAATTGCTGGACTAGAGAGATGACTCTGTTCAAGGAAATCTGCTTATAAGGCACCTATATCCTGGTAAAAAGGTGCAGTTCATATGGCACAGGAGGAAAAGTGAGGGGAAAAGTATCAATGCTTGTGATTGAACTTCAAGAAGGAAAACATGATCACTGAGGGAGGTGATTCTGCTCTCAGGAGACCTCACCTGGAGTCCTGCATGCTGCTCTGGGGCCCCCACATAAGAGGGATGTGGACCTGCTGGATCCAAGGCAAGGCAAAAAGATGAGTTCGGGGCTGGAGCACCTCTGCCATGAATGCAGGTTGAGAGAGTTGGGGTCATTCAGCCTGGAGAAGATGGGGCTTCAAGCCTTCTAGTGCCTGAAGGGGGCTTAGAGATGGAGAGGGGCTTTTCACAAGGGCATTAGTGATAGGACAAGGGAGAATGGCTTCCAACTGGAAAAAGGCAAATATTAGGAAGAAATTCTTGATTATTCTATGATCTGGTCCTCTGTTCATTGAAGAAGGAATGCTATAGTGAACCCATTGCACTCTTGGAATAGGATAAACTGTGTCAGACATTTCTATCACATTTATTAGAACTGACCTTGTTTTGAGGAAGAGTTGGATGAAACATTTTTCTTTATAAACTGTATGACCTAAGCAATGTGGCAAGATGATGACAATGATGTCACAATTCAGGATGTCCTATTTTATTCTGTGAAATGGTTGTAACAGGCATCATTGGATGGCAACATTACATCCCATTTCCCCAGCTCCTGCGCTGCAGACTTTCCTGCTGGGGGCATGAGGACTTAAACTTGACTTTCAGTATGAAACCCTGGCCCTTTTGAAATCAGTGAGAACTTTACCACTGCCTTCAGTGGGACCAGCATTTCAGCATGCTATGCCCATTAATTCTTGATGAAACATTCTGTGAGAGAGCTAATTATGATAGTGGCTTCTGTCATATGGACAGCCACAAATTCATTTGCTGAGCATCCATCTTCTTCTAACAGCTTTTGCTCCTTAGGGACTTTGGTTCTGGCTCTACAGAAGATTGTGGCAAGCACATTTCTCTCTCTCTCTCAGGATTTTTCATAAAGGTACACAGAGAGAAATGAAAGAGAAAACAATGTCTATTTCTGCTCCTTGTTTTTCTCTTGTGGAATGTGTTTGGAGAATTGTTTACCTAGAATGATCGCTTGGTTGGATCATGGTGGAATGTTTGGGCCTGATGGCCAATTGGATCCACCTGTGTCTGGACTCGCGCGAGAGGGTCATGAGTTGTTAGTAGTTAGAGATGATAGTTAGAGAAAGTAGCATGTAGTTTCTAGTATCCTCTTTTATATAGTATATTAATGTATTATAGCATAATTATAATAAAGAAGTCATTCAGCCTTCTGAACTAAGTCAGACATCATCATTCTTCCCATTGGGTTCGCCGACATCTACAACAGAAGATGCCATTGACTCTACTCAAACTTGGGGTGCAGCCCAAAAGCAGAGTGACTCTGGCAGTTGCTGCTGGTTTCATGAGCTCTGACTGCTGTCCCTTGCTGTCCCAGGAGCTGACACAACTGCTTGTGAAGCTGAGCCACCAACTAAACCAGGGAACTTGCCCAAGTTTAAAAATAATCCCACGAAAACTCTTGGGTCATTGAGCCACCATCCAAGTTCAGAGTTAAGAATAAAGCTGTCCAGGTTCTCAGCCTCAGCTGGATTTGAGCCAGCAAATGAAGGTTTCTCTTTCTAAGGTGAATGATTCTAGGCAGCCTGTGGGAAAAGGGACTAGGCTGAGGGAGGTGAAGCCAATAATCATTAATGGGCTTAGAGGAAATCCAAGTAGGAAAGGGTTTGAATTATAGAAAAATGGCAAAATGCACCAAAGTGACAGCATATTAGTATTCAAAAGCTAAAAGTAAAACCAGTCAGCTTGGGCAGCAGGGAAGATGTCTTTAAGAGTCAGAGCAACCAGGCAGGGGATCAGGCTCCCAAGGGAGATAGTCAAGACACCAGAGTGTTTCCAGCAGAAACAGACAAGATGTGAGAGGGAATGGTATGTGAAGAAATGTGTTCTTGTGATGCAGGGGTGCAGGCTTGAGGTTTTCCTCAGCTGTGCACTGTATGATTAAGATACAAAGAACTCATTACAGACCTGCCATACTTCTCAAGAGGCTAGTGACAGATTGTGGAACACTACAAGTATGGAAAAAGGAAACACTGTGAGGGGAAAAAAAAAAAAACAAACCCAAACCTCAAATCAACAATAACTCCATTTTCCTTTTAAACGGTGAAAATAAATATAAATGTGTGCTCCTTTTGCCTGCTCCTGCAAAATCTAGAGGTGACAAGGATTGGACACAGGTTCTCTCTTCTCCAGGATATATTTTTGTATGGCAAGTCTTCCCATCTATTATCCATGTGGATCTTGCTCGAGTTTGCTAATCCTCCCAGCTGACAGCACAGTAACAGAGGAGGCTATTTCACCCAGCAGACAGTCAAGGACAAAATTTTGTAATGTAGACCTGGCCTCAGGCAGATATTGCTGTTGAGCCGAATTGTTTACATTTTCAAAGTCTTTTTTTTTGCAATCTTGAAGGTTGGATGGACTTCATTAAAAAAAAAAAAAAACAAAAAAAAAAAAAAAAAAAACAAACAAAAAAAAAAAAACAAAAAAAACACCTCTATTTTCTTCTATTTTAAACATTTATTCTGCAGTAAAAGCTGAGAGTCTGATAATATCACATGACACCAGGAGCCCTTTAGAGTCAGCCTACAATGCCCAGGCCTTTAATCTGGCCCAGATGTTATCTCCTACTGTAATAACAAGAAAAGCTATGAAAATATATGTTGAACACATATGAAGGTAAAAGTTAAACTTTACTGTGAGTTTCTAATAATCCTGAAAATAATACCGATTTTGGAATTTAAGTGCCTCAAATGTTGCTCTAAGTTGTTCTGCTTCATATCATTATTCTGCTCACCAGCTGTCACATTCTGTGAGGGAGGGAGAATGTGATATAGACATCTAGACTTAATGAAAACGTTTAGACACGTTGAAATAATGAAGTAGATTTTCTCATGTAGAGGAAATGCAAGAAAGCTGCATTTTACATTGTTTATCCGGAACAAACAAAGTAAGGAGGGAAGTTTTTTTTCAATTGAGGGTGTATTACAAAATCTTAACTATGCAAGAGGGGAAAAGACTATGTTTAAACACAGCACGTTGGCCACTCATATTATTGGTAACACCACTCTAAGCAGCACAAACCCAGCCCAGCACATTTAGTTTAGCAAGGAGGACAATAACGCAGAGCACCCCCGAAAGCGCTGGGAAATAAATCACGCATCATTACATCAGCCGGGCAGCAATTCCTGCTGATAAGGGACGCCTGCTCCCTCTGCTCTGGGAAAGGCCGGCATTTATTGCGTTTCAGTCTGCACACCGCGGGGACGGACCGTAACTTCATTTTGCCGCCCTGCCTGCCGCCCGCCCGCCGGGCGATGCTCCGGCGTTACAGCCCGTTCCAGGATCGGGATCGGGATCGGGATCGGGATGGGGATCGGGATCGGAGCCTTTGTGCTGCCTCTCGGACGCCGCCGCAGCTCTGTGGCAGAAAGTAGTCCCGTCCTCACGGGCCAGAAAACGCATCGCAGGCGGCGGAGGGGGCGAGGGGAGGCAAAGTAGTCCCGCTGGAATGCGGCCGCCCCCCATCTCGCCCCGTCCCTGTGCTCGGGGGGTGCCGTAACCCCGCTCACCTCCCTCCCTTAGGGAGTCCCCCCGGGGCCGCGCGCCCTGCCGGGGCTCTGCCGGCTGCGGAGCTGCCGGGGCGTGTGCGCGATCCCGCCCGGGAGAGGGGAGCTGCACGCCCCAGCGCCCCCGCCCCTCCGCTCCCGCCCTCCCCGATGGGAGCGGTGCCGGGGGCGGGCGCTGCGCCGGGAGCCGGCCGGCCGCGGCGCGGGAGGAGGAGGAAAAGGAAGAGGAGGAGGAGAGGGAGGAGGAGGACTGTATCCCTGCGCCTGTGCGCGCCCGGCGGAGGCGGAGGGGTGGATGGGGGAAGGACCGCGGCGGTCGCGGTGAGGCGGCGGCGGCGGCGGCAGCAGCCGGCATGGAGGGCAGCGCCCGCTCCCGCAGCGGCACGCCGGGGCCAGTGGCCTGCTAGGGACCGGCGAGGGGGGATCTCCCCCGGCCGCCCTTCCCCGCCTCCCGCCCTCCCCTTCCCCGCCGCCTCCCCCGCCCGCCTGGAAGCATGAACTGGCAGCGGAGGTGCTGCTCCCCGCCGCCGCCTCCCCGCCGGTGAGAGCGAGGAGGGAGGGAAGATGGGGGCCGTCCTGCGCAGCCTACTCGCCTGCAGTTTTTGTTCCCTGATGCGAGGTAAGCGGGGCGGGCGGCGGCGGGAGGGGCAGGGGGAAAGTTGCCGGGTTGGTGGCGAGGGGCCATGTTTGGGCGTGCGGGAGGGGAGCGGCGAGGCCTGGCTGCCGGCGGGGCGCGGGGCCCGGCGCGGGGGCAGCGCTCCCTCCCTCGCTCCCGGCCGCCGCCGCCTCCCCGGCTCCTGAGCAACTTCCCGAGCCGCGCCGGGAGCAGCCCGCCCTGCCAGCGGCCACCGAGCCGCCCCATTGTTGTTTTCAAGTTTTGTCTTTTCCTTCTCTTTTCTTTCTTTCTTTTTCTTTTTTTTTTTTTTTTTTTTTTTTTTAAGGGTTCCCCTAAACTACCGCACGCTCCCCCCCGTGTCTCTCTGCAAGCCCAGCAGTCCGTGAGCACCAGCGGCTCTGGGGCAGAGCTCGGCCCCGCCGGTGTCAGGCCGGTCCTGCTGTGCCCACCGCCGGCTTGGTCCCGCTCACCCGCCGCGGTTCCATCCCGCGGGGTGCGGGGGGAGCGCGGAGCCCCCGCGTGCTCGGCATGCGGGAGCGGGGGATGCCCAGGAACCGGTGCTGCACCGACCCTCTCCCCGCAGCCAAGGGAGCGAGGGGAGCAGTGAAGGCTCAGCTCTCAGCTGGGCTGGCGCTGCGCTGGGACTTGAGAGAAGTTTGTGTTTCTCTGGTGAACCATCATGGATGTTCATACAGTTTAAAGGAGCAGTCGAGTGCTGAGATTTTTGATTCTACTTCCCGGCTCCAGCAAAATTTCTTGTCTTGCAGAGCAGAGTGAAAGAAAACAGGATTTTTTTTTTTTTTTTTTTTTTTTTTTTTTAATGCTGTAAACCTAACCACAGTAACTATTATCTGTGTTCAGTCTTTCTGGGAAGAAATCGCCTGTGGTGCTTGCATACATAATGTTTCTGTTTACTTGATTTTGACTTTTTTCATGCTAGAAATGAATTAAGAGATTAATTGCTAACAGTTAATCAACCACATTTTGATTTAGAGTTCCTCCCCATTAGAGTGTTTTGATGAAAGTTAATCTAAAGGTGGTGTAGGTTGAAGTAACTGCTTAGTCTCCAGTTGCTCAGTAATCTGGAAAACAAAGATTTTCATCTCATCCATAGCCTTTTTTTTACCCTGTGCATCTGTTTGCCATATTGTATCCTGTTTGCAGAGATACAAATATATTTATTTGGCATGTGT
The DNA here is from genome assembly GCF_024509145.1 of Vidua macroura. Classification (NCBI taxonomy): domain Eukaryota; kingdom Metazoa; phylum Chordata; class Aves; order Passeriformes; family Viduidae; genus Vidua; species Vidua macroura. Next base: position 6,677,502 of record NC_071575.1, read on the forward strand.
AACTTTTTATACTTACATTGTGGCTGTTAAACCCCAAATTTTAAAAGTTAAGTTGGCTCTGGAGTATAGGGAGAAACTGTTTCCTGATTAGTTTATTTTAATAAGTAACAATCATACCCATGCTTAATATACCATGTATTTGGCTTTAATTTGATGTTCAGTCCAGTTGAAATGACAGCACAGAAATAGCTTTTGTATGTGATGTCACAGAATATTGTTACAGTAATTTCTGCAAATTAATCTCAAAATAGTGGCACGTGCTTTTGCAAATTTTTGTATACCTCATGCTTAATGGGACACTTTGAAAAAGCATTAAGTCTTTAAATCATATGGCTGTCATTTCTTTTCTCATCTCCCACCACTCTCTATTGCCAAGGACATTTGTATCCCAACAGCGTTTCTGTTTCTTCTGTGTTCATGGTGCCCTGCTGTTTGATTGCCTACCTGAAGTTGTAATCCTCTGTTTGTGACACAATAGTAATTTTCCTACTGGCTAATTGTTACTTTAGATAAAGATAAACAGCAGGGAACAGCTGAACCGTGAAGAAACAAAAATCAAATTTTAATGCATACATCCTCCCTAATAAACAGCATCTATGCAAGTGGAGTAGGTTTGAGTAACATGTGTTGAGTTCAGAAGAGGTGTCAGCAGTTCCTTAATGAGGCAGAGGCAGTGCCAGCATGAGTATGAATAAGCTTATACATGAAAGTAGAGTTGGAGTTATGAAGTTCACTGTTTAGTTTGTGAATTCAGTGTGGTTGAGGATGCCAAGCTGACAGTGCTGGAGACAGAAACCCAGCAAATCTAGTGGTGTGTGTTTCTGGATTGCAGCATCCTCTCTGCTTCCAGAGACAGCCTCCTATTCTCATAGAAAAGACAAATGGACAAAGGTTTATGACAACTGAACTATTACTCTGAAGAAACTGTGGTAGACTTGTTTACCAGTCTGGAAAGGAAAAAAACTCAGTACCCTGGAAATGCATAAGGACTTGAAGAAGTGTGAAGCTGTTACTGGCTAGAAATGGATGCATAGGGTGAGGCACCTGTCTCAAAAATCATCCAAGGACTGCAATAAACCAGATCCTACTGATATTGTCAGGGCAAGTATTTGAATTTCTAAGAGACAGGAGGTTACCATTATGACAGGGTGCTGTAGAGGCTCTGTGGTTTGGGCTTGTTTTTTTTTTTTTTCTTTTTTTACGTTATAGCTGCCAGAAGAAAGGTGTCCCTGGTCTCTGTTCTCTCCTCTTGGTTTGATTTGGGATATTGGGCTTCCACCTCTTTGACCAACAGTGCTTTTTGAAGCCACTCCCTTAGGGTATTCCAGAGGAGTGGAGTTAGAGCTGCTCCATGGCAGCTTTGAGGTGTTCTTCAGGACAGCTGTGAAACCAGTGAGAGAGATAATTGTTAGATAACTGACAGCTGCAAAGAGGCAAAAGCAGTGTCATCACATCTGTCAGGACACTACAGATAACTGCGAAACTGAGGTTTCAACTTTTTAAAAAGTGAAAAATAGAGTTCTTCCTCCACCAGTGTTCATGGCTTGCTTTCTTCTTGAAATAGCTCTCCAGTCAGCATGCAATTGCTGTTTTGTTTTGTCTTTAAACCCTGATCATGCAGGCAGTACCTAAAGCTCTTGCTTGAATAGAAATCTTTTAAAGGATGTTTGTGCAAAGCTACCGAATGTTACAGACTTCTGTGAAGTGAAGAAATGAAAATGTCTTTTTGGTAATGGGTATTTTCAAACTATGCTTTCCTAGAGTTCAAAAGAGAGTTTGTTTGAATCCATTATTATTGTTATAATATTGTTACTGTTTTAATTGATTTTATTCCATTGTTTCTGTTTTCATAAACAGATACTTGGGTTTTTTGTGTTTTTTTTTAAGATAGATCCATTTGCATGTTGTTTAGAAGAGTTTAATGTTCAAAACTTTGCTAAGCAGTGATGTGTTCGAAACTTTGCTAAACTTTGGTGGTGTGTGTGTTGCTGTTGAGGCAGGACAGGAATAATATGACTCCAAGTCAGAAGTCAAGAAGAGAACTTTATTAACAAGTAGTGTTCCTCTTTTATAACCAGGATCAATAAGGTGAAATATGATTGGTCTTAAAAGTGAAAACCTTTCACACCATTGGTGCACTATGAATAGCACATGGTGGCAGAACATATCTATAAACAATATGAACAGAAGGAGAGATAATAATTGTTTACATTCCTTTTGGACTTTTTCCCAGGCTTAGCATCTCTCTCTTTTTCTCTCTGACTGAACTGAGAATATCCATAGTGTGTGCACACATTTTTCTACTGGAAGTCAGAGAAGTGGACAAGGAATATAGGTTTTTACCCCTGAAACACTCAGGTTGGAGACCAAATGTGGCATTTCCAGGTAGAGCATTCAGGTGAAGGGTCTCCTCACCTAGACACTGTGCAATACTATGGCAGTAAGACTTGAAAATATATATTTGTTTTATAATCATGGTCTATTTCTTCACCCAAGCTTGAATCAACCATTTTCTAGTCATGTTTCTTCATTGTGTGATTCCTCAGAAATCAGTGTGCCCTTATCTGCCATTTTCCTCTTTCATCTTTTCATAGAATAGTCTAAAATTAGTGTGATCTAAGGTGTTCCAAAATCCACTATTAATTTTACAGTTCTTTCAGTTGCATCTCTGTGATACAGTTTAGTTATCATCAGATTGCTGTAGATTTTATTTAAAACTGAAAAATTAGGACTGCAAAAGTTTGATGGCAATTTTTACTGTCTTGGAGGTAAGGTAAAGTAGCATTTTTGACAAGATATAGGGATGGTCTAGTCAGAGGTATATGCAGGTAAAGGACTTCTTGTATCCTTCAGCATGAGTTATATGAAGGTATTCAGGTGGAAAACTTTGGTTTTGTTTCATAGCAATACTGGTTAGAGGGGCATGAGCTGTATTCGTGTTTCCTTTTTCCCTAGAGAGTTGCTTCAGTCTGCATTCCCAGAGTTCTAGGTAAGGAATTTGGCTATAAGCAATAGAATATGTAGGAGAGTTTAGGTTTTGTTTTTTGGTGTTTTTTTTTTTTTTTTTTTTTTTGTTTTGTTTGTTTGTTTTTTGTTTGTTTTGTTTTTGTTTTTAAGGATTGGGCATATAGGAACCTTTCAAGCTCTGTCTTTGGGAGCTAGAGAAATCTGATTCCTTTGGACATCTGTAATTCACCTTTATGATGATGTCACATTTCAAAAATGCCAGCTTCAAAAATATCTGCTGCAGTGCATGTAATATGGGATTTACTTTTTAGTTTAAACCAACTAGAGTGAAGATATTTTTTCTTCCCCCTGAGGGAGTGGGCTAGGGCAGGAAAACGGGGAGAAACTGGTCTCAGTTTCTGATCTCTCACCATCCATCTTCCTCTAGCAGCAAGTCTGCAGACTTAAATACTCTATTCTTTGTCCCCAACATATTTAACCTCATTAATTTCTGAAGAAATGTTAAATGGGTTGCTTTGCTGGTGGCATATTCCAGAGTTCCTTGTACCGTAGGGAGGGGTCCATGTTACTGTTGCGTGGTGCCAGAAATGCAGTTGGAACTAAAGCTTTGTTGCACACTCCTGCTTCTGGCTGAGCTGGTGGATCTGCTGTGTCTGGAAGCCTGCTCAGCTCCTTCTCCAGTTCTCCTGCTGGGGAGCCCTCCTGTTCCAGCCCACTCACCTGAGAGCTTTGGGCAGAATTTAGGTAGATAAGGAATTTCCCTCAGATGGACTTGTACCAGTAAGAGGTGTAAGTTGCTTAGAAAGATGTGGAGTGGCATGCAGCTGCCCTGCAGGCTTCAGGGATGGTCTGCTCATGTTCACAGTTGGTGCTTCCCACTTAAAACTGAGCCCTCGAGTTTTAGATGCTGTGCCTCAGCAAGGATGACTGTCGGTGTGTGCACATGAGGTTTGGGATGAGCCAGCAGCCAGTGCTTCCACTTCTGTGCCAAGCACTTTGTAGTGATGACTCTTCCAAAGTGTAATTGCTGTTCAGTGAACGAAGTACATGCTCTCCTAATAACCTTTAGTTTTTTTAGCTCACACATCAGGTGTGGCTTCAGAGTATGTACCACTTGCAGAATTACAGAATACCCAGTGCTCCAAACAAAGGGGCTGTGTCATTCTTTTGTGATAATTGTCCAAGGCTTGAAAGGGGAAAGCTTTGGATCTTTAACAAATGATACATAAATGCTGGATATTGGCACCCTAAATATAAATCAACTTTTTCCAGTTTATGCATTTACCAGGCATGCTGACATAGAGAGCCTTCATTAAACTCTCTAGATATCCTTGTAGTTTATAAATATTTATGTCAGGACATTCACATTGTGAAAGGCTTGCTATTTGCTCCATATGGACAAACTTAACCAGAACACAGTGCTTGCATTTGCAAGTAGAAATGATCTTGTTGTCATTTCTGCTTTTTGATATATTCTCTGGTGAAATGGTTATGAAAATAGGGTGGGGTTTTTGTCTCATTATTATCTTTCCCTGTAGTTGGAACAGTTCCCCACCAATTTCGAATTGGAGTCAAACATACCAGTATATGAATAGAATGGGAATACTGTTAATATCTTATTATTAATAGACTTTTAAGAAACTAACCAGTCAAAGTCTAGGTTAAAAGAAGCAATGCTTTACTTAGTAAAACTTTGTTTCCTTTGCAAAATGTTATAAACTACTTGGAGATAGAAGCATGTTAGTTTAAAAGCTGGAATGCTTTTTGAGCTTCAGTATTTATATGGGGAGAACAATAAGGAAATGTTTTTAGTAGAAACAGACATGGAAAATGGCAACATTCATACAGATTTTTTTAGGATCTTGTTACAGGATCACATTACCTAAATAGAATTACTCCCTTGTGATATAATAAATGCAGCAATAATGGGATTATAGTTTTAATTCTGTTTATGAGGGCCATGTGTGAGTTCTTGATGTCCAATTTGAAAAGTAATCATATTTGAGACAGTAATCATATTTAATCAACTAGCTATATCATTTTGCTTAATCAAAAATGGTTTGTTTTCTTCTCTGATACCTTTATATTTTTCCGTTATTCCTCCCCTCTCTGCCCATTTAGGTCCCAGAAGAAAAATACAGTTTGTATGTAGTGTGCTGGGGTTTTTTAACTATTTGTGCCTCTAGAATTCCTTAATAACAAAGATTCTCCTCTCTCCATTGTCAGAGTTCAAGCTTATAGAAAGTAGCTGATATGTTTACTGGAATTCTGGAAGTTAAGGATACGTGGAAAGTAACAGAAATTTAAGGTGCTATAGAATTTTAAACTTTGTTCCCTTGGTTGTTCTGTCAAAGCAGGGAATAAAACTACTACTTATAGTATTAGTGTTAATTAAAATATTATCACTTTGAAAATACAAGAATCCTCTTGTCCACACACAGATTAATAGAGAAAGAATATTAAGAATAACAGAGGAGTAGGAATCTGTAGACTTTGTATCTTATAAGCTCTACAAGGACCTTATAAGATACAAGGTCTATAAATTATAAGACCTTGAGTCTTTATTATGCCAATTTAGAAAATGCACTGATGTTCTTATAACTCAAAAACCTAACTGAAGCTCAGCAGTTACCCTTTTACCCTGTAGATAATGGTAAAATGAGTAATGTAATTCCAAGTTGGGTGGTTTTGTGTTTATGGGTTTATTGGTTTTTCTTTTGAGTTTCCAGAAATGATTCCCATTAAATTTGAAAAAGACAAGGTCGTTCACTTTTTCCAAGGGTTTCCACATGTATGAGAGTGTGTGTGTGTTGTTTCATGGGGTGGTTTGTTTGTTTTTTTTCTATGTGTTATTACAACTAATGTAAGCCTGTTGAACATTTGACATTAGTAGTGCTGGGATATTAAAAGTATGAGAGTTGAAAGTATGCTTCAATAGTTTTTTACAAAATAAAAATTAAATGTCCAACAATTCTCAAAATTATTGAAGTATGTCTTCATCTTTCCTTACCTTATTAAAAAAGAGTCCATAAATATTAATTTGAACTGGGGTCTTTCATGCTAAATTCTATGTTCCTGCTTTACAATAACTTCCTGGTAGTGCTTAAGAAATCTAAACTAACAAAAAAATCCCAGCATCTAAACAGAATAAATAAGCTGTTTTATTTGATTTGGTTTTTACCTGGTGAGACAAACTGACACACTTCAGAAAATATTTTTTGAGTATCTTTTAGACTGGTGTGCAGCCTTGGATAAATGGTTGGAAAAGTCGTCTGAGAGTAGTTCATTGCCTGTGAGCTTCTTGTCAGTGTGGAGAAAGGCTTTATTTGTTGTAAGTGTGCTGCTGTTGAGGGTGTGAGTTCTTTGATCCATGTGGAACTAAGAGCAATTGGGGTAAGACCCCATGGCTTGGGCTGTTCCCATGTGCTTGGGTTGCACCCCAGCAAAGGAGGTGAGTAAACTAGTGGGAGTGACAGAGAGTAACACTTCCAGGCCATTCCTGACCAGATGTGCACCCTCAAATGTGAGCTGTTTAGGCTGGAACACGTGAGCTGCAGTTGCTCCAGAGTAGCGGCAAACCTTGGGGCATTCCCACCTCGGCTTACCAGGGTGTACAAAGTGTGTCTTGTAGCCTTTAGCCTTCCTAGAATTTGGGAAATGGGCTCTAGCTGTCCCAGCACCACAGTGTTGTGTCTCGGTGCTGTCCTTCAGTGGAGGGACTCAGCTTCAACAGCTTCCTGAGGAATATCATCCAGGCTTTTGGTTTGTTTTCTCACTGTTAGAAGCACTGTAGGAAAAGGTGATGCCAAAAGGTGTGAAGGGCAGTGTTTTGTTTCAGTGTGATCCAGTTCTCTTCCCTGTCTTCACAGTGCTTAGCTTAGATGGCAGAATACCATCCCTACTGAGATGTGGGATTCTCACTGGTGGAGACAAACAAGACTTTTCTGCAGGAGCAGAGGTGTTTGCTAATTAACTTTTTCATTAAACAGATCGTGTTGATTTAAATAGGGGAGTTGCCAGTGGAACTGGGGAAGTATTGCCAATGTGTGTGGAACTGGTATGACTTCATTTGCAGTGCTGTGTGTTATTCTGACAACCATTTGAGAAGCTGGAAGAGTATTGAAGGAAGATTATGAGGACACCTGAGAAAATGAGCTGTGTAATGTTGAAATTCTGCAGACATGAATGTGGATCATGGAAGTACTTGATTGCACATCCCTAAAGAGCCTTCCTGCTTTCCATAGCCTGCAGTTTGCCCTGGAAAGTGCCAGGTCACCTTTATTTTGCTGCTGCTCTATAACCAGAAGGGTCATGGAAAGGAGGTGGTGGTGTTTCGTGGCAATGCAGCTGCAAGATGATTCATCAGCTCTCTGCTCATCCTGTTGTCAGCCAGGTAGATTCAGAATATAAAGTTAGAAAAATGTCAGAGCTAAAGTGCTGTGTTCCATCCCCATGAGAGTGAAATCAAAAGAATTTCAGAACAGGGGAGTCCATGTTACAGAAAGGTGGACAAAAGATCTGTGTGAGTGTGCTACCTAGCACTGAGAAGAGCCACGCTCTGGTAATCCTGCTGTATGGCTCTGTTGCCAGTGGGATGATTTGGCAGGTGATACCTGCTATTCAGAAGGTTTTTTGCCTGTCATGGACTGAGACTTCATGGTGTATTTCAGTCATGAGTGCTTTTGCTATAATCTGGCAGGTCTATTGGCTTTTTATGCCTGGACCTGGTATTTCTATTCTTTCCTGAAGTCCTTCTTCTTTTTTCTTTTTCTTCCTCTCATTCTCATGTCTCCATCCTTCTATCTTTAGTAAGGTAATTTTTTCCCTGTATTTAGCAGGTTAAAGGATGACTAACTGCCTCTGTACCAGCTAGTCCTGCAGGATGTCTTGGTCTATAAAGCTAGTATCTGGCCAAAGGCCTGAAAACAGTAAAGTTTAGTGCAGAATCCAAATGCTGTTGTTGTCTAGCTTGGTGTCTTTGCTGTTGCACTGATCTGGCTACTCTTCTCCTTCACTGACCTGCTGCTCCTGTGACCTTTTGAGTTACCATCTGAACAGCCCTTGCATGGCTTTAACCTGAGGAGTATATTTAAGGTTAGCTGAAAAGAGGAGAAAAATCCCTTTCTGCCAAGTTTGTGCTGCCTCATGTGTGTTTACTAAATTCCTGGTTGCCTGCTGTGTCCTGCAAGTATATTTGTGAGAATGAGTTTCACAGAGAAGCGTGCTCTCTGTTCACAGTGAAAGAGGAATGATGGGCACTATTAAATCAGTTAATTATTTTTATTTTTAAAAATGGAACTGGGAACTGTCTTCTGTGGAAAAAATTGGGAAAGTGCTGTGATGGAGAACTGGGTGCAAAATCCTGGCCTGTTGCTTGCTGTGCTTTAAAACTCTTATGTATTTCCTGATGATTTTATTGTTTGCTTGAAAATATAAACCATCTCTGTATAAGTTTCTTGAGGCTATTTAGAAAAATTTATGTTAATTTTCAAATTGACTCTCTTCTTATTTGATACAAGTCTCCCAGGCTTTCTTCCCAATGCTACCTCGATCTTTTCATTCTTGCTTCTCCAAACTGAGCAGCAAAACTCAAACATTTGCAGAAAATAAATATACAGAATTTCTTGGAAGCATGAGCAGTGATGAAGAAATTTGAAACCCAGGGAGTGAAGGGTCCTCACAACTGACTGCTCCTGAGTCCTTGTGCCAGTCCAGAAACTTTTCCTTACATTCTTGTGTTGGTTCTCTATGGAACATCTTGGGGATGATTATTGTATTGCATACAAGGAGTTTTGTGTATTGAATGGTTTTAGGGAGGTTGCAGTTAATTTTCTTTGCTGGTTATCTATGTCCATTTCTCTGCTTTTCCTTCTCTTATGAGCTGAATGTGAATGCATTGTCATTCTGTCAAGGCATTTGGAGTCCTTGCTTACTGTGCCTCATCCAGGTCAGCGTGTATTTGTTTGGTACATCTCATCACTGTCGCCTCTCCAGTCCTCGCATTTGCTGTCCTCATAGCAGTGTGCTTGGCAGTGCCAATTCACTTTAGACACTCAGAGTTCTTCAGCAAGACTTTTAAAAGATGGGGAGTATTCCCTTCCCAACTCAATGGCATCATCTTTCAGTGTGACAATCCAGGGGGTTTCTTCCTGTGTCTTCAACATGGATATTTCTTTCCATAATGTCAGCAGTTGCTCAGTGGTATCCACACTGTGATTCTGTGGCAGGTTGCCACAACTTATCAGTGGCCACCTCTGCTCTGAGTCCTCTTCTTTAACTGGAGGTTCATGAGGAACTGGTTCAGTTAATTAGTCAAAGCTGATGCAGTCCTTCCTTTCCCTGCTGTGCTAGTGCTTATATTGATTTGATTTTTTGGTCTGAACTGATTCTAGATGATGGCTGGCTAAAAAATTGCTTTTTGGCAGGCGGTGGGGAGAGCCCAGTAGCCTTCTGCTGGTTTAGCTTCCTGCATTGTCTCGCCTGCATTGTGGCATGGGACAAGTGCTTGAGCCAATGCAGAAGAGGGGTCAGGAATGGACAGCTGGAAGTGAAGCTGGGGAGAAAGGAGATGGCTGCAGTCACATCTTGAGCAGATACAGCAGGCTGCCAGTGGAAGGGGGAGAGCTGCTCCCCCTTCCAGCTCCCTGCTGCTCGCCTTATGTCAGCTTTGGAGTTTTCTGAACCACTTCTTGAGTTGACTCAACTTGCTAACCCAGTCAAACCTTTCGCTGATGTTGTGATTTGAATCAGCTTGGGAGGGGGCTCTTAACAGAGGGACGGGGTAGAAAGTGGTATTGCTGGGATTTGAGACTGAGAAAAAAGGGTTTGGGGGAAATGAGTGTGTGCTAATTGTTTTTGCCAGGCTAAACTCCATGTCAGTGAAAAAGAATGAGCATGATGAAGGTAACACTGCCCTTGCCTCATAGCACCCAGAGCTGTCCTGGATCACTGAAGGTAGAAAGGAGAAAGTGGAAATTTGTGGAAAAGGCCACTGGACTAGTTAAAGAAAAGCATGACAAATTCTGACAGCTTTAAATTTCCATTGAAACACCAAAAAGATTAAAAATCCTTTTTAGCTGGTACAGTGCACATTTTATGTTGGTTTGTCACTTTGCATCCTGTGGGCAGCAGCATTTTATGCCTGTAACAGATGCCCATAAGTCAGAGTACAAAGCAAGACTTGAGTAAACAAGTGCAAGGGAAAGCAGACTTGAGTGTCCTGGGGATTAGCAACTTTCAGTAAGAGAGACAGGAGCTGCAGCCAAGAGAAATATGTGGTGTAAGAACTGGAGTTTGGCATTGGGAAGAAGGATGCTGGTAGAATTCTACTAGTAAAAGTAAGGCAAAAAAGATAATGTCTGGACTTTAATACTGCACGTGGTAAACTTAGGAAAGGTCTTACCTGAACATTGCAGTTAAGAAACAGTTACAGGCTCAGTGACCACTACTGGCAGAAGTTTCTTACCATGCAAATTATTTTTGTTGCAGTTGAAATGTGTTGAACTTGAGTTTTTTGAGTTTTTGTAACTTTTGTGTTCTTTAAGGAAACATTTTTTCTTGATGGTGGATACAAAAAAAAATATCCCTCAGTTTATAACTAAGCATAACTCTTACTCTGTATTGGGTACTTTAATTAGAAGAATCACCTGCATGTAGACCTCTCAAGTCATAGAGGACGTAGTAATATTCATTACTATTTCTGTTCTTGATTTCCAGGATGGGTGTTTTTATCTTTCAAGAATATGTGCTTCTCTTCAATGTATTGTGGTTTGTTGTAGTTACACTATATTTTGTTATGTCTACAGAAAGAGAAATAAAAACACGTAAAGAGTTCAGCTTCTTAAAATCTGAAATGTATCTTTTTGCCTTATTATAACTTAACTGCCAAATAGTTGCCCAGCTTTGAAAGGGGATGCTCTTGGACTTCTTCCCAGGTTATTAGCACAGTTCATAACTTCATTATTCAAGAAAGCCATCTCTTCAATGTCCTGTGCTTTCGAAGCTGGGAGAGGGTGGGATCTTCTGGCACAATTTTGCTCTTGGCACTGCTGTCTGGGTGAAGTAAATGCAGAGATGATACTCAGTCCTAATGCTGCCAACTTCAGTGACTGGGTTTTATAGCACATTGAAGCCTTAGTGTGTTCTGGGAAGGGCTGGAGGCGGTGGGGAACAAACCTGGTTTTTATTATTTTGGTGATGCAGGCTTCATTCCTGAATGTCGCAACAAATTGGAAAGCTTAACGTGCTCATCTGCCAGCCCTTTGGAATGTGTTACAAGTTGAGGCTTTGTATCAATCTGCATGAAGCTACACATCCTAAATGTAGCTGTGTTTCTCCTTAGTTGTCATTCAGCTAAGCTGTCTCATTGCTGCAGAGGTGTTTGTCTGTGGTCCCTGCTCAGCCAGCCAGTCTGAGCTCCAGCAGGGAGTGAGTAACCTCTGCAGCGTGGCTGTGTGAGGCTCAGCAGTGCCTTCAGGCCTGGCTGATTACCTGGTGTGCCAGTTCAGTGCATGCTGTGTGCAAGGGTGCTCCACGTTGCACATAATAATGAAGTTTGTACTCACTGGTGTGTGGAGTGTGCCAGCTGGCTGCACACTCCTGTGTGCACTAGATGACACTGAGCTGGCTGTTAACTAGATTTTTCAGGTTACAGTTGTAGGTAGGCTTTAAAAAGTAAAGGTTTTTAATGTATTACATTTTTTTACACCTTGCAGTTTATAGTATTACAATTTTTTACGCCTTGCAGTTTATTGAATACTTTTTTTCTGAAACATGTGGTCTTCGTAAGCAATCTGCCCTTCAAGAAAATGTACTTAGGGGTGGAAAATTATGCAAGGAAGGGAAGGAGATAGCAAAGTAAGGTAATAATAAATTCTTAATATAAAGATTCTCCATCTAATTTTAAAAAGTCTACCCCTTCTTCATGGGAAAATAATCTCTAAACTTGCATGTTTTTTTTCCACAATAAAAAATTGTATTTGTATTCCCTTCTCCAGAAAGCAAATTTGGTATTACTAAAACTAACAAAGTTTCACCCCTCCCTTGTTCTGTCTAAAGTTCAGCATAAATCAAGTTATATTCAGTGTTTCTAAATTGTGGATGACAGTCTAAGCAATTCAGTTTTCTTAAAGACCAACAAAACTCCCACCACCCCAAAACATATATAGAACTCATTTAATTGCAGATAGATGAATGATGGTTCTTAGTTCTTTCAGCTTCTCCCAATTCACATGTGACAGGGTCTTTGAGAAATTGTTTTGTCATAAGATAATGAGGGGAGTAGTCTGATCCTGGAAACCAGCTTTTGAATTTACTCAAGTCTGTTAGTATTTCCAGTTTCAGTGTGAGTTTGGCATGCAGGGAACTGTTCCTCTCCTGGCAGTGTGGCCCTTGACATCACTGAGCCATGCATGTCCTTTGCCCTGTAATTTTTGACCTTTTGGTTTGGATGTCCATCCTGCTGCAGATTTGAAGTGCCCACCTATGCTGAAGAGTAAATCTGCAAGATCCCTGTGAAATTTGTGTGGTGACAGGTAGAGGAGCATTTATAGATCTAAATGCCTCTCTAGAGCTCTGGTGCTACAGTTTCTGAGTAAATGCAGGGAACGGTAGAAATGTTTTCTGGTAGTGGGTTTTAAAGGGTGTCATTGTCTGCCTTATACAAATGTAGTATTTTTCTGAACCTTTTGTTGAAATAGGAATGAGGCTGGAATTTTCATCATGCTATATATAGCTTGTGGTTAAGGACAATTAAGCAGGCATATTACATTTAAGAAGCTGTCTTTTTTCATGGTTACTGCTTTACATTAGTCATCTTAGGTGTTATGAAAAATATAAAGACTGTGCAAACTGACAGGGTAAGCAAATAAAGCATATAAAATCAAGGCTTTGTGTTAGAGAACACAGCAGGGATGGTAGAGTTGAGTTTGAAAGAACTGTGTTTTGTCCATTCCTGTAGAATTATTTTTCTCTGTACCTCCTCATGCTACCTTCAACACTGTAAACCAACATTTGCCTCATGCTGTGCAATGAATTTTGTATTTTTATGTATTCTATATAAAATGTCTGAGATATATAATTTAAGGGAATATTGACATGCAGGTGGCTCTGATAGCTTGACATGACTTATGTTTCTATAGAGGTGCAGTGTATATTACTAAATTCTATCAAGAAAAGTAATCCTTGCTCAGGTGAGCCAGTACTGAATGCTTAGAAAACTGCTTTACTCATCTTTCTGATCATTCTCTACAGAGCAGTGTCATTTGGCATTTCAAACCTCCATTTTCTTTGTTCTCTCCCTTCTTCTTTAATGTTATTTTAATAATGCACAACCCAGAATAGTGAGCTGCCCATTACGAAGACTTGTAACCAAGTTGAAAAGGTTTGAGTCGGTGCTTTTTAGTCAAACTTCAAAATGGCTCTCCGGCATTTCTTAGTTTTACAAACATACTCTTAAATCTGTAGCTACTGATGACCTGACACACTGTCACAGTGCAAGCTATGTTTGGTATGAGTGATGCTAACACCCCTGTCTGTGTGTCCTCCCGTTTCTGTCCCGTGTGCAGCTGCCCCGCTGCTGCTGTACGCGAACCGCCGGGATCTGCGGCTGGTGGATGCTGCCCACGGCAAGGAGAACGCCACGGTGATCGTGGGGGGCCTGGAGGACGCGGCCGCCGTGGACTTCGTGTTCCTCAAGGGCTTGATTTACTGGAGTGATGTCAGCGAGGAAGCCATCAAACGGACAGAGTTCAATAAATCCGGGAGCGTACAAAACGTGGTCGTTTCTGGACTTCTGTCGCCCGACGGGCTGGCCTGTGACTGGCTGGGGGAGAAGTTGTACTGGACAGATTCAGAAACAAATCGGATTGAGGTTTCTAACTTAGATGGATCACTGAGGAAAGTTTTGTTTTGGCAAGAATTGGATCAACCCAGAGCAATTGCCTTAGATCCTGCAAGAGGGTAAGTCTTTTTTAAAATAGTTACAAATACCAAAATTTGTACTATTTCTTGTTTGTTGAATGATTTCAAATGCTGTTATCAAAGTTATCCTAAGCCATTTTGCATCATTTGTTTCTTTCTATTGGTGCGATTTGCAGACTTGTGAAATTCCATTCATATTGGTTTGTGAACAATCAAGAATCATCAGACTTTAGAAAACAGTACTAGAAACTTAGTTGGGCTGTAGTGCAGAAGATTAGCAGAAATGGAGAAGTTCTAAAAAGCTGTGTTAGTGGCCTGTGAACAGACAGACGTGTGCCTCTCTGAAGTGTCAGGAAATGAAATTTTTTTGAGTGTTATTCATTGTTGATATTCATGCTTTATTGAAGTATCTGAAGAAATGGGAGAAGTCAACATACTGTACTAATAACAACTTGAGATGTGTTTTGAAGCTTAATCAGAAAATTTACGAGAAGCTCCTTTCCCCACCCTTGGGAGGAACTCCTGTTTTAAAAATCCTGTGGTTTTGTCTCAGCTCCTTCTAGAACTGATGTTATATTCTCAGTTCCCATTTGAGTCCCTGGATGTGGCTCTTTTTGCTCTGTTCTTGGAACAAAGCAGTGTTTGCCAACAATGGAAAATTCATTGGAGTTTTGGTGATGTTATGTGAATGGCTGGCTTGAGGTTTTGTCTGTGACAAAGCATTTGGGAGAACCAAAGTGGAATACTAATGGACTATCCTTGATGCTGTGTATTTTTTTGAAAATATTTTACATCTGTAGCATAGAATGAATTTTTACTGCAATTTTTTTTTCTTGAACAAGCAAGGAAAAAACTTGTTGTACTGCCATTTCGCATGTTTTTCAGCCAACTCTTTTTTAGGGGTGGCAAATTAGTGTCTTGTTTCTTTGGAAAGATGAGGGTTGCATTTCACTGCTTGCCATTTGTTTGCGTTATAATTTTTGTTTGACTTTTTTCCTCCAAAAGAAGAAAATCTCTGCAAAACACAGCTTCTTTCCTGAACTTCATAGAAACACTATATCTTGAGTATTTTCTTACTCAGTTCCAATAGTTCTTTGACAATTTATAAACAGAAGATATGTTTATTTGCTGGTACCCATATTTCAAGCTTTGGAAATAACAAAAGTCTGTATGTATGCTTTTTCCATGTATTTGCAACCTGTAAATTGGAGGCAATGATAGTGTTAGTTGTATTTTATTAGATTCTAAAACCCTTTAAGAGTGTAAGGAAAGTGTAATATTCATATCTTTTCTACCCACCATCCTGAAAGTGAGAGAAAAAGGAAGGAAGCACACATTTAAAGTGGCTTTGATTTGGTTTGTAACCAGAGGGAAGGAGATTCTTGTTGGTTAGCAGTAAAGCTCACTGTTATGAAGCCAGTTGGTCTTTTTTTAGAACAGTGTTTGTAGTTTCTGAATGTGCAGAGTAGTATGCTCAGCAATCCCAACTTGATGTTTGCATACTCCTTACTCCTTCTTAATACTTTACACCAAGAGGAAAAGACAAGAAGAAAAATGAAATAGGTCAAAAGTAAAGCAAACCTGTAACGTTTCTATCCTGGTGATCTGTTAAAGCAGTAGGAGTAAACACTCCTAAAAATATGCTGAAATTTAAACCAAAACAAACAAAAAAGCAAACACCAAACCCCTTTCACCAACTCAAAAAAAACCCCTCTAACCAAAGCAAAAAAAAAAAAAAAAATCTCTCCAGCAACTGTAATTTAAGGACAAAATATTTTTTTTCTTCCAAATTTTTGAAGGTCACTTTCTAAGTTGTTATGTGAAGAGTATGTTTTGAGAAGGTAATACAGCAGTATATCCACTTTCTGGTTTACCATGTTGCAGGTGCAAAACTTGCAGTTCTCACATGCAGTTTTATAACAGAAAACCTTTCAGTTTTTAATAAATTTGGTTACATTTCAGAACAGCCTCTGAAGCTTGAAATATAGGTGGAAGGGTGACATGAGTACAGAGATGTAAATTTAAAAAGAAAAATAATTCCCCAAACTGTTCTTGTATGGATGCTTCTTTCACTAGTATTTGCATTTTTTTTTTAGTCCTGTGTTTGTCTTTTTGGTTTCAAGATATTGCCTGGCAAATAGTGGTAGGAGTAAGCCATAAAAAATTCTAAGAGCAGTTAATAAAAAATGAAACCTGGAAAAGCAAACCTCCTCCTCATGTTTTCATGCAGTATAATCCACCTCCCATTATGCTCTGACAATGTTTGTTTCAGATGCAATTTTCTAAACTTGCAATTCATGAAAAAAAATAATTTAGCAGGAAAACTTAGACTAAGGTCATCTTTACCAATTAGTTCAGTTTCTCATCAAAGTTAAATTGTGAAAAATAATTTATCTAACTTAGCATGCATCAAGTGTTTAATGAAATATCTGAAAGCTGATATAAGTCCCAAACCATTAGTCTTTTCTGGGGTTGGATGTATATTTATTTTTTTATGGATGTATATTTATATTAAATGTATCTGTCTTGCTGAAAACATGAGAATGCCTGCTTGGAAATTAAATGTTAACAGTATGAACTAGCAGAGATACATAGTGATGAATAATGCATTTTCTTGGAAGTGTCTCACATAGCGAAATTTGGTAAAATTTAAGTGTTTCACCAGTGCTCTGGTCTTTCTCACAACTGCTGCTGTAGGATACTCCAGGGTTGTGAAGGTCACTGCTTGGTGCTGTGATGCTTTGGAGGAATGTCATTGGGCTCTTTCAGAGCACGTTACAGAAACAGTTGAGGCATTAAAGAAAAAGTGGTTTTGGGCAGCTTTACTTCACTGCCATCAGGTGATTGTGTGTGAGGTTCTATGTGTAACTGAGATACTGGAGTTCAAGTTAGACTTGGTTCCCATGTCTGTTATCAGTAATAAAAATGCAGTGGATTTACTAATGGAAAATATTTATTATCTGGTAACTGAGGCACAGCAGCCAAGTCTGGGTTTTTTTTTTACTTAGTGTAGGAGGGCATTAAAATCTGAAACATCTATATTCTTCTCACTGGCCATCTCCTATGTACATTCTGAGGTTTGAGCTTCTCATTGCTCATGTTCATACACTACAACTTCCTTGTTTTACTTGTCTTGATACTCAATAAAATACTCTGTTTGTAGTAGGAAAGAGAAGGGCCCCAAGATAAAGGTGAGGGGAATGGGGTGTTAGTTCAGCCTTCTTTTGAAGTGAGCTGGCAGGTTCCAGGAAGGCTCCTTGGTCCTATCCATCCTTTCTGGAATGTTTTCCTGACTGGTGTTAAACACGAGACCCTTTTTAATAAGATCTGCAGCTGGGGCAGCACTGACACTTTAGTGGTGACTTTTTGCCAGGAGAAGACCAAGTGCTAGATCAACAAGTGCAGGAGAGCACTGTATTCAAGAGCAGCTCACATGAAAGTTGAGCAAGTAGAAAAGAGATTTTTCTGCTTTGGCATTCAAGTTGGAAAAAAAAAAGGTATATCCAGATTCTTGAGCAAGTACTGCTTTAAAGTGCAGTATTGTATATTTCTACTGCTGTTTTCTTGTTGTGTTGTGTTTTTTTGTTGTTGGGGGGTTGATATGTTTGGTTATTTTTGCTTTTTAATTTGTGCAGCCCTTTTGTCCTTATGGTCAAGTCTTCATTATCATAGTTTAAATTTCCCAAAAATTACTCTGTAGACAATCAACTTTCTTCGTAAGGAGCACTATCCTTGTTCCAGAATGAACTGGCTTTTCTCACTTGTATGTGTATTGTTCACCACAAAGGTAATTTTAAGTGTCTCCTAGAAGTGGTGACTAATTGCTTGCTTTTCAGGACATGTTTTAAATCAAGTGGCTATATAGAGTTACCTTAATTGTTAAGGTCTTGTAAAACTTCTGGGTTGTAAAGGGTTTTGGTTAATGAATGGAATTAGAGTACAAAGAGCTACAACACTTTTTATGGTAGCTGAAGCTGATTTCTGGATGAAGTACTTTGAATGCTGGGGAAGATCTTCAGGTTTAATGGGTACCCTTCCCCCAGCAGACTTACATTTTTTAATGCAAAATTTTGCAGGGAACACATACTTTTTTTTATGCACCTACTTCTTTTGGTGTTTTGAAAGTTGAAAACTGATGTCTTGAGCATGTCAAGCACAAAAGCAACTGTAGTACAGGGCTTACATCTTAGCCTTGCAACAAAAGATTTGTGGGAAGTGGTAGTACGTTTGCTGAGTGGTAGATGTTATACAACAGAATAAGGAAAGGGAAATGGACAGTTCTATTAACAGTTACAGTACCTTTGATTTGGGGGGGAAAAAACATTTTTAAAATGAACAAAAAATTCAGAATTTCTCAGTAAATTCACTTATACAGTATATTTTTGTTTTCAGGCAAGTTAACATTACATAAAATGGCACTTTGGATGTAAATTCCCAAAATAATGCAAACACCTGAAGGCTTTGCTTCATACCTTCTCTTGCTTGATGCTACCTCTCCCTTGAGCAGGTGATTTCTGACTGGAAATCTTTCTGCTGCTCCTCTGCTGCCAGAAATGTTTCACAGGTGACAGATCAGTGCACTCAGCTAATTGTTTGCTGTATAGCCTGGCCCATGTACTAAGGAGGTAATTTTGAGGTTTTACAGGTGACATGTAGGCAAGTGATATAAAATCTGCAGACTTCTATGATTATGGCACAGAGATTTGTAAGATGTATTTCATCTTTCTTCACCTAAGGAGGCTCTGTTGATCAGATGATGTTGATGATTGCAAATAACATCGCTAAATTCCGGTAATAGCTGGGATATTAAACAAACCACAAGGTACATTTTCATTACTTAAAGATTGCAACAGTATTGCAGAGGTTGTCCTGATGAAACTGCACCAGGAGTGGCCTACCTTGCCTCTTGGGGCTGCATGTAACTCTGGGACAATCTAAAATGCAGCTCTGCTGTCACTGGTAGGTGGGTGATCCTTGCATAGGCACTGATGGTTGACCTTGATCTCCAGGCATGGCCTTTCAAAGCAGAGAAGGTTGCTTAGGCCAGGATTATACTGCATGATTCAGAACCCAGCAGGGTGCAACACTTTGTCCTGGCACTGTATCTAGAATGTCCTTGCCATCTCCTGCCCCAGAACTACTGTAGCTCCCTTTGCTTCTTGAGTACAAGCTTGGTCCTGTGGAGGTCTTTGTGGCTACTGTGAACAAGAGCAGACACTATTCATTTACTGTAATAGCCTTGAATTTTTTACTCTAGGGGGTTTGGTTTTCTTCAGGTTTTTTTTTTTTTTTTTTTTTTTTTTTTGCCTGTCATTGACAGGCAAAACTTAGCAAAGTTTGTTTGAGATTAGTCTTGTATGGTCCATATGGTGCTAGTTTCTAGTCCTATGCTAGGATATTTCCATGTTGGATAGATGCAGAAATGGTAAAGGTGTCATTTTATTGCACAGCACAAAGTGTTAGTTTCTTCCTCATCATCTTTTTTCTCCTCATGTGAAGGAGGAGGTGAAGGAGGGTAACCAGAAACCCACATACTTAAAACAGTGAGGACTTGGAGAGGTGACCTCTCTTGTAAATCTTGCTGTGCTGGTTTTAGATGTTAGTGCCACTGTCTGCCTGTCCTCACCCTATTGCCAGAGGTTGCCAAGAACTCGGAGGAACATGCTTGCTAATATATTTTCTTTATTTTGCAGTTGTTTTGCCTAGTTTTTTTCTTTGTGGGAGGAGATGGGAGAGATTTTGCTTGCTAAAAATCAAACGAGAATGCACAGAATTGATTAGTGCAGGACAAACATTTTTTTTATAGACTCATATAACAAAGTTGTAGATGCTTTTAGATGTAGGCAAGTTTGAAAATAATCTTACATCCCTACCTCCTTCATTCAGTTCTTGGGCTAAAAAAGAAGATTGTGAAGGGGATCAGTTGAGAACTGTGCTTTCCAGATCCTGCAAGCCTTCCTGTGAATGTCAGTAGCATCTTGCAGCACTGTAGATTTTGTCAGAACACTTCAGTTCTTTGGCTTTTTTTTTCCACTTCAGTTTCAGACTTGTTTGGGTGAGACATGTAAATATGATATGCAAAAAGGTGGTCTATTGGCAATTTAAGGTAACTTTCAAGAGTATGATTTGTCCTGTCCTTTAACAGGTCAGTGCTGTAGTGATAAAGGTGACAGGAATTAGTTAACTTAATGCAACTTGCTATAAAGTATTCATGCATCAAAGAATACTTCAGATTTGCATGCAGTGTTTATTTAATAAGTTAGAACGAAGTATGTAAAGTGAGGTAGTAATTTCTGCTCTGCATGAATAACGTCTGGTGATGAGTCTTTGGGCAGGCTTCTGTATCTGCATTTTCAGTCCCTGCAATTATAATTTAGCATCCAAGTCTAGACTATGAAGACCTGTTGTATTTAAAAAAAGAAAAATCATTATTTTAAGCTTCTGTTATGCATTATGTTAATTAAAAAATATTTTTTCACACACTTCTAAAAATGAAAATAGTTCTAAGATAACTTTTAATAACTTAACAGGCGCTCAAAGGGACCTTATTAATTTACAGCAGAGTTATAATCTGATAAGTTGTCCATTCTATGTTCTTGCTTGAGAAGTCCAAAGTAGCATTGCTTGTGAAGGAAGTGGAGAGGCTTTAAAGGAAAGTCCATGCAGTTTCTGAGAAAGGGGCCAGAGTAAAAAAAAAGTCAAAAGAACCCAAACAAACCAAAAACCTTAGAAATAATTCTTCTCTCCCCCAGATGTAACTTAGATAAGTTGGCCGTGTTTGTCAGGAAATCGTAACTTCAGAATCCATGACAGCTATTAAGACTTGTAGCAGGGAGCTTGCTCACTAAAACCACTGCAGCTGACTGAGCTTAATAATCACAATGAATTACTTTTATAATTCATCTTGGGAAAAGGTTTTGTTTGTAATCTCTTTACTATCTCAAAGCAGGATATTACAGAGGGGATTTTTTTAGAAATTATGATGAGCCTTGCAGACAGTGTGTCTTAAGGCAGATCTGCACCAGAAAACAAAATTAGCCTTTAGTGATTACAGCTCATTGCAGTGTGGTTTAAACTTTCTATCTGCATCCTGCAACCATCTTCTTGCCTTTCTTGGTGAGCTGCAGTACCATAAACACACTTTCTGCCATAAGATGCAATTACACTCACAGTTCTTGCTGTGCTGTATCAGCCAATACACCTGTACAGCTGACCTGGGGCATTTGTAGCTGTTCACAGCCAGTCTTGAGTCACAGAGGGTCAGAGGAGCACGGTGGTGTCTGGCCTTTTCATGGGGTGCACAGATGGAAGAAATCTTACATTTCCTTAATTTAAAATCAAAGTTGGGCTGGTTGGTTGTGGATTAGGTGTGTCCTCCATCCGTGTTTTGGGGAGTTACTGAAATCTGTTCATTTTAGAGTTTGGTCCAAACTTTAGAACAAAGGTTTTGGTCTGTGCTGTAGAAAGTGGAGCAGAAGAAAGTTGCCTTTGTTCCTCTGGAGGACATTAATAACTGGATTAACATTTTTGGCAAAAAAAAGATTGATTTATGGCTTATTTCCTGAAGAAAGCTGATAAATTCCTTTGCTAACATGATTTGAAACAGACTGATAATATTCTTTAAGTAAACTATGGATTACATTTGTTTTAAAAATGAAAATCGGAGCACTCAGCTGCATGAAGTTTCGGCATGATTAACAAAGAAAAAAGTCTGTAGAAGACCATCTTTATTTGGCTGCATTCCTGGAAAAAAAATAACTGTCCCCCTGGAGAATGAATGTGTTCCACTTCTGACATCTCTGTAAAGTGGTCAGATAAAATGTTGCATAAAATCCTGTACTACAGGATAATACACTGTGTGGAGGACTTTGAGCAAATGCAGCTTTTACAGTGCAGCCACTGAGCAAGGAGGACATACCAGGGACAGATGTTGAGGTGGCCTAATAAAATATCTAAATAAGCATTTTGAGAACTTGTGCAGTGACCCTGAGACAGGAGCAGATTAGAGCTGGTTCACATTACAGGGTGTCAGGCTTGTTAGTTGAGCTTATATCTGGACCAGTACTATTTTACCATTTTAGGATCGGTGTCTATATGCCCTGAAAATCAGCTGAACAAAGCAAAAGTTACTGCTTTGGATTTCTGCTTGACACTTGGAGAAAGAAATTACTCCTTTTAACTCTTTGTTGTACAGCTATAGCCTAAGTTGTGAGTTTCTGCTTAGTCTATTTCTTTGGTAGTGGATTCCCCCTTCCAGGTTGTTTTTAAAGCATCTGGCCCAGTTGTGGGTGTTCTGTAATGAGGGAAAGTAATTGAAATAGACCCTTGTCAGTGGGAGCAGGGTCACTTCATATCAGCCAGAGATGCTGTTCCATGGTATTGCTCTAGATTTTAGACTGTGTACTTTAAATGCATATGTGTGGGTGAGAATGTATATGTAATATATGTTTGTGGTGTCTGTGTCTAGTTAATTGTATCTCATACTTGAAACAGTCTAATTGTTTTGTACCTTAAAACCTAAAATCCAAACAAACTGACAGAACATCTCCTTCCCACCCCCCCAAAAAAACCCAACCAAAAAACCAAACAGAAACAGCAAACCATAAGTGTCCATAAATGTGGAGCCCTTTTTTTCCCCTTGAACTGATGAGTAGAAATATAAAAAATAGTAACACATTTTCTGGACCTTAATGGTTTAATTAGAATCCTTCTAATACCACTCTCCTTAAAAAAAAAAAAAAAGTCAGCACTCTGGGCCTCTCTCTTCCACCCTCCTCCCCCGCCTCCTTTCTTTCCCCAGGGTTGTTTAACACATACTTTACATTTTCATTTCTCATTTTCATTTCTCATGGGAACCGTGTCGTTTCTCACTTTTACATCTTAATTTCATGTTTCAGCATAAAGTATTAGTTGTATTAAGTTTTCTCTGTCACTTCAAGCAAGAAGTAGTAAAGATAGGAAATTATGCAGCTAAGAGCACTGTTAAGTCTAACAGCTTTTCTCCTAAATAAATCTGTGTTAAGTGTGAAACTTGCTTTTCTTATTCAAAGGATAAGTAAGATCTCTGCTCTAGCCCATTGTTTAAAAATTCCCTTAAAATTCAAGAAAATGTTCTTGCTTGTGTGATTGTGTAAGCTTGTGTGATTCTTTTGCTGTGTATTGTAGTGAAGCGTATAAATGTCTTTATTTCTCGAGTAGAAGCAGATTCTTTTGCTATAAACAAGATGTTTGTCATAGAATAAAACTGTGCCTTATATAATGATCTAACCTCCAGGATGAATTCTGACAAACTTATTCTTGTACTAAAAGATACTATTTTGATATTTCTGTGATTTTTCAACATGCATTTTTCTTGTCTATGCTAAAAAAAATTGTTTCTGTGAAGGACGTGTTTAGATCTGGTTATAAGCCTGGCTAGCCTGGTGTAAAAATTAAGCGGGGGAGGGAAATAACTCAAGAGGGATATATGGTTTATAAAGTAGTGGAACTGTAAGTACATCCTGGAAGAACTTTCAGATATGTAAACCAAAACCTGCTTATTTATTACTGTAAACACTTTAAATGTGATGGAGCTTGAGCAGTTACTAACAGTCCAGAGCTGTCTGGTTTTATTGTCCCTGCTTATGTTGCTAAACTGGTGTTTCACCTGATCATGAGATGTCACACAAACACTCTATTAGCTGCATAAAAAGTACAGGTTGGGCTGCAATTTTACTGTGCCTTCCTGATTAAACAATTTGTTGTTTTACTGCAATAGGATGACATGCTGTTTTAATCAGCATTTTATAATGTGCTTACTGTGGCCGGCAGTGGTAGCTGGAGGTTCTGACTGAGCATTTCTGTTGCCCTCTCTCTACACACCTGTAAAGGCAGTCTCTTGACTGAGCAGAAGCATCGCTGGATGTGGTGTCCAAGCCAGCCCTCAGTGCTGAGCTGGCAGGCGTAGGATGGCTTGGCCAGCCAGTCAGCACTGTAACCAGAGATTTGTTTGAGTAAAGGTCTGATTGCTGCTCATAACCACTAAAAGCTTTAGCATTAAATAAATTACATAGTCCTAATCAACATTTTATAACTACAAACCAAATTTGGATTTAAATGATGGATACTATGAAAGCATGAAAGTACAATGTGTTCTTGAGGTTTGACAGAAATGTGTTGCTTAACATGAGGAGAATTCTCTCCTTGCATAAAAGAATGTTCTTCTATTTAAAGAAATGAGACTTGGAAAACTGAGTCCTTAATATAAATGTATTTATTTTAATGTAATTAAAAATGGTGATCTTTCATCAGCTTGTATAACCAGAGCATTTTGCCCATTATTTAAGTAGACAAAGGGCAGCCTTATTGATAGCCATGAAATGTAAACAGGTTCTCCTTGCTTCCAGTCACAAGTTTCCCTGTCTGGGGCAGATTCTCATTAAACTGTGGCTCAATTGTTGCAAGTCCTGTCTTCTCTGTATCCCTCTTCAGAATAAAATGGCTGCTATCACACACAGATAATTAGCTCATGAAAATTAAAAAAGGAAAATCCAGAATATGGAGGATTTCTGTGCATCAGCAGTTTTAAATGTCCAGCAGGACACACCTGAAATAGAGCCAAGCAGTGGCTGGAAGAAAGGCTTAGTAATTTTTGTGTTTTGGGGCTTTATGGTCATCCATAAAGAGATAGTCTTGACGTTTTCTCCAGTATGAATAGGCTTCCAGATGCCAAAGGGCCACCTGTGCAACAGGGTGGGAGATTTTAGATTTTTGAGCTCTGGCTCCTGTTAAAGTTTTTTTGTCACTCTTTTGCTTGCAAAGAGTGATCTCTGCAAACAACTGCTGAATATTTTATCTGTAGAGTTCACCAGTATAATGTTAGCAGTACATAGACCAAATGATCTATGAATAAGAAGGGCCTGAAATGTGTTACAGAAGCCAAGCCATTAAAAACAGAATGTAATTGCAGAACAACTTGGTTTGGGTGAAGATATTTCAGAATCTACAAAGCCTTTTGACTTTTATCTGGAAGCCTTCACAAACATGCTTCCTTGCTGCTTGCTTCACCTCACACTTTGTGGTCCTGGAGCTCAGGGATTGGAACACCTCTCAGGACGTTCGGAAAAGATGGAGGAGAGAGAAACTCCTTAAGATACTCTAAAAGTAAGTTCATGAAGATCACAAGTAAAATTTGTAATATTGGAAAGTGCTGCCTGGCAGCTCTTTATAGACTAGGGGAAGTCCTATATTTAAGGTAAGAAAAGACAAAACAAAAGACAGCGACCCTAAACAATTAAACAGGCTTGATGAGAACACTTCTGAAATCAAGTGGAAAGTCATCTATGGGAATTACTTGATGCTTGAACCTTGCCTTGAGTACTGCCTGTCTAATCTTAAACTCATGAGTGACTTGGCATCATTCTTCTATTGCTGATTTTCAGGACTAAATTTGATTGGGGATTATTGTTCCTAAATTTACAACTACCTGCTTAACTAGGGAAAATAAAATGTTTTGTAGCAGTGAAAGAATCTGCAGAGCCAGTTATCTATAAACTAAATTTATGGAGTAAATATACTAAAAGAAAAAGTTCTGCTAATGGAAAAGCATGTAGTATTTTGAAAATAGGATTACTCAGTGAAGTTTCAGCATTAAAAAACCTAGTTAGAAGCAAATATGTGGGTTTTGAGGTGGAAGAAGATGAGAGGTTTTTAGAATATGTATTTGTCAAGATCATCTAATTGTGCCATTCTTCTTTCATTCTCTCCCCTCCATTTGCCTCCACCGTGTACACCATTCACTTTCCGACTTTCGAAGTTTGCTTTGCCATCAGCTTTTGGAGGGAATGTGTGTAATGTAGGCATTAGGGATATCCTTTGGGGTTGTGGCTTTTAAGTGCTTTTCTTTCTCAAGTTCTGCTTTCCAAACTATATTTAAGATGCTCCTTAGAATCTGTCCTGTGAACTGTCTGTTTTTTCAAACTGGCTTGTTGTGGTAGGCCATGCAGCTTGGACAGATAAAATCACAGTATTAATTGTTATTTTGCCATAGCAGTGTTGACCATGCTGTTTAGGTAGACAGGTCTGGTTTTGTACAAAGAGTTTGTGGCATTCCAGTGTCCAGACTTAAGTGATTGTTTTCTTAGTGCAGGACTCTAGATACCATATAAAACTTCTTTTCAGGAACTGCTGAATATGAACTTCAAGGGTTTCCCCTTGAGAAGGTAAAGGATATAATGAAGCTTAATCTATGTATTTTTTCTGACCAAAATCACATTTAAAACAGTGTGACGACAGCTCTCCCCTATGCTTGTGCCAAAATTGGTTAATGAAGTAGAGTTTAGCTGGGAATTTGAAAATTGCCAAGCTACGTAGTGAGAAACAAGTATGTAATTAATTTTATGCTTGAAATTTTTAAAAATTAATTTCAACAAAAGCAATGGCTACCTGTTTCTTTTGCACACATATCTTTGTGGCAAAGTATGGTTCCTGTGAACCATGAAACTTGCCATTTTCATGATCTGTTGCTTCTAGGTAGGTTTCCTTTGGTATGAGCATGGTCAAGAAGTTCACATGAATATAAGACAAAGCTTGTCAAACATATATTGAGTGAATGCTTGACTAATGTTTTTATGATGGAAAAGTTCTGGGTCTTTTTTTACAAAACAATAAGAAAACTCAATGGGAACAATTAACCTTTTTATGTCTGACTTTGAAGATATTACATTACTTGTTTCTTCATTTCAGCCTGTCCCTCTGGAATTACAAAGTCACTGGCATTTATTTTCTTAATACTCTTGAGAGCTGTTCACAGAGATAGTTTGGTGTTTTCTTTGTGTTGCTAACTGTGAAGTTTTAAGTATGTAAAAAAATAAAACTGTTTAATTTTCCAAAATCATAATGGGATATGATTGATATTGATTTATTGATTGATACATCCAGAAAGTCAACAAAAATTCCTTGGCAAACCGTGTACATAAAGTTTTTGACTTTAAGTAGTTTTATTTCACCTAGAATTACCCTGTCTTGCATAACTAAAGACAACACCATTTTAATGTAGCTGTGTTTCCATGCCTGATGAGAAATCATGTAAGTTAAGAAAGTGGTAATTTAGGGCCTGGTGCAGTCTCCATCTAGACATTGGTAGATTGAGTTATGCAATTCACATGCTGTGTTATATAGTTAATTTGATTACAACACCTTATTCAGTGTTTTGGCAGTAGGAACTGTTTGACAGGAATGGCCATGCCCAGTTTTATTTCAGAGTGTCTTATTTTTCCTTGACTTTTTTTTGTGGATAGATTTTTTGCCCACTATAGGATTCAAGGTGGTTTAAGTTGTTTTCAAAAACTGAATTTCTCTGTAGTCAGCTGGTGATTTTGGAGACAATAGTGGATATGGACAGTATTCTGCTTTGGGGCAGAGTTGCCCTTCAGTGAGGACATGACTGCGGTTTAGTAGTGGAGGAGTTGAATTGGTTCTTTCAGAATTCAGTTTTATTTTAGTCCTGGTTTCTTTTTCACAAGTTTCACTGAATTTAAGTTTGTGTCTATCACCATGTTAAGAAGTGGGAAGGTATGAAAGTGGAGTGAGAAGATAGGTTTTACATTAAATAAAAATAACTAGCAGTGAAGACAGTATGACCTGATAAAGGTGTTTTTCACAAACACACGTGAACACCAAGCTCTGTTTTTCTTCCTTTCTACCACTTCTTTTCCACATAAGTGTTTTACTACTATTCCTCTTTTGAGAAGTAGGGCTGCTTTCACATATCATAAGAGAAAGCAAACTACTTTTTTTTAACAATCACTTTAGGAGTTCCCTCTGCTCTTTCAGCCTTTTAGTCTGCATTGTCATGTTTTGTTTGTGTCACTCTTGACATGTTCCAGAGTGCATTGGATGAATTTGTTTAGAGAAGCAGTTCTTTTATTTATCTCTTTGGAAGCACAAGAACGGGCAAAACATGTCAGCAAAAGTAAGCTGAATGATCCCACAGACAAACTTTTGTTGCTGCCAGAAGAAAAGTACCATTTGATTGAATTGGCATTTTGATGCTAACACTGTGCATTCCCAGTAATAAAATCTGTGACCATTGCCAAGGTTACTGTGAATGAGGTAAGTGTACTCTACTGGGAGTGCTGTTCACAGAGACTTAGGCACTTTTTTTTTTTTTTTTTTTTTTTAATGTGTAGGTTCTTTTTTGCATAGAAACACTTAGCTGTGTGATTTGTGAATGTTTGTGTGAGTAATGTGTACACCAACACATGGAAATGGTGGCTGCCGGGCTGGAACTGGGGTCCACTTGGAAGCATCTGTTGTCATGTGCACTTGGTTCTGAGTTGGTGGGTAGTGGTTTTATATCAATGACAGCTTAAAAATCACAACACAGCACAAAGCCTTAAATAGGCGATTGCCTAAGGGAGCGTTTAATTGATGGTTTGTCACCCAGAAGGGCACAGGCTGCAAGGTTTTGGTGTTGTAAAGGTCTAAATGTACCCTGGGAAAGGAAGTCAGGATATCTAGCAACTGAATATTTTAGTTGAGGATGAGATGCTATTTAATTTCAGTTAAAAGCTGTCAAACCACTCGTTTAGATAAATAGATGATGTCTCAAAGGAAGGTTTCTCTGTGTAACTCTTGGTATAATGAATGCTCAGCTCCTGTGATTAGCAGCAGAGTGGGCCATGATATAAAGTATCAGGCATCCAGACAGCATAATCGTTCTGAAAATGCCAACAGCTGGTTTACACAAGGAAGTCAGTGTGTAGAAAATAATAACTGTATATGGTAGCATTGCATCATTTGAGCTTCAGAAGTTACTTCTTTAGATAAGGAATGTTTAGGTACAGATTAAGTTGAACACTAATGAAATGGCAATAGTTACAAGCATGTAACTTTACAAAAGCATCACATATTTAGTGGTGTAATATGTCTGAAAAGACAGGAGTTTGAGTAATGGTGCAGTCTGCCTTATCACTATAGTTGAGTGGAGTGAGTGATTTGTGTATCGCTGAGCAGATATTCTGTGTACTACATTTTTCAAGGGGTGGATAGCTGAGAATTTTGTTTCTGATTCTTCTTTGTGTGGTGTATTGTGGTTTTGGTGGTTTTTTTGATGACAAATTCTGAGCATATCACTATTTCTGACTTAACTTTCTTTTTCAAGATATTTGATGTTATTTAGCTGGTTTATGAGCACAACGTGGTTCTCTGCTTTTCTTTTTCCTGTCTTCCACTCCTACAGATTCCTGCTGGAAGAGGTACTGAGATTCTCTCTGCCTGAACGGGATAGGCCTGGGCCAAAGCTGTAGCAGCCTTTTGTGATTGTTTTAAATGTGTGGAGCAGCAGCTGTGCTGTTATATACTCATTCTAACAGCACTGCTTGTCAAACGGTTTAGATGAATTAGAAAGGCAAAAGTAAAAATGTGTTTCAAAACCTCGAATTAGTGTAAACACTTTTGGGAACGCTTTGGGAGATTCTGAGATGGACTCTAGGAATGTTTGTGATAAAAGCATTCTTTGCTATTGCTGCATCCTTATGACTGTAAAAAACATGGTGCTTATGTGCTGCTGAACTGTATATAAAGAAACAGAGGTGCTGACCTGTCTTAATTTTATATGATTTATTTTTTCTTAATGAAGAGATAAATAATATAAACTGCATTAAATGGTGAAGTAAGAGCTAACACTTCCATTAAAGGATTTTCAGTTAGTTTAAGTTGGTATAGAATTATCTGACCATTTATTTTAGTTGGAATGCTGATTCATCAAAATTGACATTTTTTTGGTGAAACATTTGTTTTGACAGCTTTCCATAAGGCTGACATCCTGGGTCACATGGTTGGAACCTTGAGTTTCCTGTTCTCTTCCAGTCATTCCACAATGGGTAGCTGGTAAGGTGGACGAGGATTTTCAGCTGTGGCAGCATTGCAATCTTCCTCTTCTTAGGTGTTTCTATCCACACAGATCTTTCAGTTTTAAAAGTTATGGTCACATGCTGTTCCACTGTGGTGACAGCTAAGCAATGCTTAGATGACAGTGAAATGCCTGCTTCTGAAAAAACATACTGCCCTTTCCACATCCCCAGTCCTCATTCCTTTGTCAGCTCTTCCTCATTCTGACACTGTGGTTTGTCCTACACTACATGTTGCCTAGATGGAAGATAGGATCCAGGCTTGTCAGGTTCACCAGAATTTTTATAGCTGTCTTGTAGACCCCAGAAGGCAAGAAGGTGATAAAAATATAGGTTTGAGGTCTTTTTTCATGAGATAGAAGCAGAGCAGCTGAAGAGAGATGGAGCCTCTTCCTCTTGGCAGAAGTTATAGCTTCTTGTGCTTGTTGACCTGTATACTTCCATTGTATAATCTGGTTGACATACAGGAATAGTATTTATCTGTTTGCTGTTCTTATAGGCAATTTTTTCTTTAATATGTACTAAGCTGTCATATCTATTTTCTGATTTTTGCTCACTGGTGGTTTTTCTCTAAGGTTATTACAGACTAGAAGACACTTGAGTTACATGGTATCCCTATTTAAAGGTCTGATTTTCCTGCTGAATTATTGAAGTCCACACTATGAAATGCAGAAACATCTGACTTCATTACTTGTCAAAGCAATGTTATTGAATTGCTACAGCAGCCTTCTAATTCACTCTGTGATTTGTTCATCTTTTGTTTCAGCACTAAGCAGCTTACTTTGTGAAAGTTGTATTGTCTTTAAATATAGGAGCAGATGCAAAAGAGGAAATATACACAGTTATTAACAGACCCTTTTTATAATTTGGTAGATGTTCTTGCTCCATCAGCTTCTAGCACAGGATGCATTCAGGATGCTTCTACAGGTGGGATTGGGAGAACAGAAAAGAAGTAGCATCACTTTACTGCCAAAATAAATAGCTCATGGGCCTCATGTACCACTCCAGTCTTGTCAGAACAGCTGTTAACTGAATGTTTGAGCTGCTTAATGGTGTGAAGATTGGATACTACTGTGGTGGCATAGTTAGTGACAGGCTATTCTGCAAACTAATACCTGTTTTCTCTCATAATTTTGTCTTAAATATGCACAGCTCAAAAACAGTCTGGGCACAGATTAGTGCTTCCCATGGAGGGTTGAACCAAAGAGCAGCAAGCCATTCCCATGAGCATATTACAAGAGCTAATGTTGCTCTGTCAAAGAAGTTTTATCAAGAGCTCTGCTGGTTTTCCACATATTTCATGCATGGATACCCAGAGCCTCTTGCTACTTCTGCCAATGTGATTAAAAGCCAAAAGTTGTTAGTTGGTGATAGATGGCAATTTTCACTCCTGACCTTGGATCACATGGAAGAGTGCAAAGGAAAGGGTTGCTGCACAATTTTGTGATACTCTTCATTAGCTGCTCTGAGGTTACAGATTTATGCATCTGAGGTTTATGCAGCTGAGAAAAGCAGTATTCACATCTTTTCACATTGAATATATGAGATCGGGTTATGTTAAACTAACACTGAGCACATGCATACAGAAACCTGATGGATCTAGGAGCTGACAGTAACCTAAAAACAGGGATAAAAGCACCATTAGTAGCTAATATATGATGCATGTGTGAATACTGCAGATATCTGTGTCACTCCCAATTTGACATTTGCAATTTGTTGCTCAATTTTGGTCAAGCTGGGCCCCAGCTTCTTCTCCCAGTGGCCTCCCAGCCCAGTGGCATCCTGCATGTTTGTAACAGGGCACCCATATGGGACAGGCACTGCTCCAAGTGCTGCACCTGCGGGACCGTGCTTCATTTAGTGCCTTTGTTTTCATTAAACTTCAAGGAATCTAGCTTGATGTGCCTCTTTCTAGATGACCAAATTTTCTTCATTCCATTGTTCACAGAGAAAGTTCCTATGGGTGTTTTCTGTTTGTTTTCAGAGGTTTTGCCCATTAGTCAATATAAGTCAACATCCAGTTCATTGCAGGGGATGCACAATAGAAAAAGCAATACATAGATCTCTGGTACTATGTTTTCTTGTAACAGTCTCTGTATGAACTTTATTTAAATGATCTAGGAAGTTTGCTTGGGTTTTGTGTTGAAAAAAACACTCTAGTCTCTGCCTTGACAGGTTTCAGTACCTGTCTAGAAGGAGCTACCTACAGAGGAGACGATGGCCCTGCTTAAATACTGAAGTTGGTGACTTCACTTAGTCCCCAGGTATAACTGCCTCAGTGACATCAGTTTGGATTGATGACTCTTTGCGTTTGAAAAGAACAAAAAAACCCACATAGTAAGCTCTCATTAGGATATAAATGAAAGTTCAATTCTTGCCAAACTGAGCAAGCCTTATTTCTTTTTCTGTAATCTGAGACCTCAAGTAAGGCACAAATCCTATTTCTTTCTGTTTGACAGTCAGAAAGAAATTTCTGAGGGGGGATATTCTTTTGCCATACTTAGGTACCCAACTGCGTGAGTTGAGCTGACCACCTCAACTCCCTTTACAGCCACCTCAATTGCCTTTACAGTCACTGGAACAGGGTGGCTTTCTCCTTGGGCTGAGTCAGAGCAGTGCTGTAACCTCTGCAAAAAGCTACTTCTTTCCACCTTTTGTTTGAGGAGCCTAGCTGGTGAGCTCACCCTTTGAAATTGGGTTTTAAAACTGGACCTTGTAATTAATGCCACTTACCCTCAAAAGACTCTGATTATTTAGAATGAATAACTATTTGTTTCAGTGCCAGATTTGCTGAGTGCAGTTGCTTCTATGGACTGTAAAAATGATGGAGGAAAAAAAGTATGTTCTTGTTTTGAAAAATTACTGTAGTTTAACAATTTAATTGAAAATCTAAAATGCCACTACAATAAAGCAAACACCATAAATGTGAGTTTATTAGACAATTTCTTAACATGATGTAAAAGACTGAACAAAAAGGGTCATCTTGCTTTCTTATTCCTGTTCAAGAAACAGGAACTCCCTAGACAAACAGGAGGAACTGGAGATGTATGTGCAGCCCAAGGCTTTGGTCTCATTGCAGTTACAGGGATGTAGTGGGACAGCTCCTGTGACTGGAATGTTGGCATCAAGGGCTGCACACTGTTTGGGAGAGACAGACCAGGAGGGAACAGTGGTGAGGCAGCACTTGGACTGTGTCGAGCTGTGTCTTGGTGAGGAGGACGAGTGAGTCGAGAGCTTGCGGGTCGGGACAAAAGGACAGGCTAGTAAGCATGACACTGTTGTGGCTGTGTGCCACAGGCTGCCCAGTCAGGAGGAGGGAAGTGGATGAGGCAAGTAGAAGCAGTCTGAAAGTCACAGTCCCTGGTTCTTGTGGGGGATTTTTAACTGCCCTGGAATCTACTGCAGAAGCTACACAGCAAAGTACAAACAGACCAAGAGGTTCTTGGGAAGCCTTGAGGACAACTTCCTGTCAGTGAGAGGATCCCACAAGGAATGTGTGGTCCTTGACCTCACACTGACCAACATGGAAGGCCTTGCTGAAGATGTGCAGCCTTGGCTGTAGTGATCATGAGATTGTAGAGTTCAGTGTTGAATGAAGAGGTAGCAGGACAATAAGCAAGATGGAGGTGACCTAACTTAAGCCTCTTTGAGGATATTCTTGGAAGAATCCCATGGGAGCAGGCCCTGCAGTGAAGAGGGGTCCAAGAGAGTTGGTCAGTGTTCAAGGCTCACCTCCTTCAGGCTCAAGAATGATGCATCCCAATGAGAAAGAAAGAAGTCAGGCTGAGGGTGTGAGAACCTCCATGGATGAATAAAGAGCTCCTGTCATTGCTTAAATATAGACAAGAAGTTCACAGGAGATGGAAGCAAGGCTAGGCCACTTGGAGTGAATATAGAGTGGTTGTCAGGATAAGTAGGAATGAGACTAGAAAGGCCAAGGCTCATCTAGAACTAAATCTGGCTAAGGATGTCAAGGATAACTAGAAGGACATTTTCAAATACACCAACAAAAGGGAAATTAAGGATAATGTGAGCCCATTAGTAGGTGAAGGGGGGGCCCTAGTAACACAGGACACAGAAGAGGCAGAGTTACTGAATGCTGCCTTTGCATCAGTCCTCACCAGTAAGACCAGCCTTCTGGGATCTCTGACCCAGGAGAACAACGTAAAGGAACGTCAGGGAGAAGACTTTCCCTTGGTTAAGGAGGATCAGAGAACACTTAAACAAACCTGAATGCACAAGTCCATGGTCCCTGATAGGATGCCTCCATGAGTGCTGAGAGTGCTTCACCATAGTGAAGCCACTCATGATCACCTTGGAGAGGTTGTGAAGATCAGGAGAAGTGCCTGAGGACTGAAAGAAAGCAAATGTCACCCCCGTCTTCAAAATGAGCAAGAAGAAGGGCCCTGGGAACTATTGACCAGTCAGCCTCACCTCAATTCCTGGAAAGGTGATGGAGTGCCTCATTCTGGAGGCTACCTCTGTCCACATGGAAGATAAGGTGATCAGGAGCAGTCAGCATGGGTTCACTAAAAGTAAGTAATGTTTAACCAACCTGATTGCCTTCTCCAGTGAAATAACTGCTTGGATGGTAGTTGTGGAGCAGTGTATATTGTCTGCCTTGATTTCAACAAGACTTTTGACACTGCTTCTCATGACATCCTCACTGGCAAACTCCAGAAGTGTGGCCTGGATGGGTGGACAGGGAGGTGGACTGAAAATTGGCTGAGTGGCAGATCCCAAAGGGTTGTGATCAGTGGCCTAGGGTCTAGTTGGAGGCCTGTCACTAGTCGTGTCCTCCAGGGCTCTGTTCTGGGCTCAGTGTTGTTTAACTTGTTCATCAGGGATTGTCTGAGGGGTCGATGCCTCCTCAGCAGTTCACTGATGGCACAAAGCTGGGAAGAGCAGCTGACAGCCCTGAGGGCTGTGCAGCCCATCAGAGGGACTCAGCTTGGAGAGATGGGCAGAGAGGAACTGTCTGACATTCAACAAGAGCAAATGCAGGTCCTGCACCTGGGCAGGAGCAACCCTAAGCACTTGTACAGGCGTGGGGCTGATCTGCTGGAGAGCAGCTCTGTGGGGAAGGACCTGGGGGTCCTGGTGGACAACGAGCTGTCCCTGAGCCAGCAGTGCCCTGGGGGACAAGAGGGCCAGTGGAACCCTGGGATGTATCAGGAAGAGCAGTGCCAGCAGGTCAGGGAGTGATCCTGCCCCTCTGCTCAGCCCTGTGAGGAACATCTGGAGAGCTGTGTCCAGCTCTGGGATCATCAGGACAGGAGGGACATGGAGCTCCTGGAGTGGGGCCAGCAGAGACTGCAGAGATAAGGAAGGGCCTGGAGCATCTCCTTGACCAGGAAAGGCTGAGGGAGCTGGGGCTGTCCAGCCTCGAGAGGAGCCCCAGCTGAGAGGGGCCCTCAGGCCTGGGTGTCCCTGTGTGCAGGGAGGGCTCCGAGCAGGGCCCAGGCTCTGCTCCGGGGGCCCAGCAATGGCACCAGAGGAACGGGCAGGGACTGATCCCAGGAGGTTCCACTTGGGCAGGAGGCAGAACTTCTTCCCTGGGCAGTGCCTGAGCACTGAACAGATTGTCCAGAGAGGGTGTGGAGTCTCCCCATCCCCTTTTTAATAGGAATTCTTATGGTTTTTATGCACTGATGTCTGAATTTGCTTTGGAAAATCTTTTAGGGATCGCAGCCCAGTGTAGAGGAACACTGAAGAGCTCTGAGAAGATTTTTATACCGAAAATCTAAAGGGGATAATAAAGTCATCAGTATGTACAGCTCTGTAATTTTATGTATTACTTGGAATTTCAGCTTCTTAGCTTCCCTGAGTACAGAGCATGGTATTGAATACTATCCTAGAAAAGGGCTTGTTTACAGAATGAATTTTTGCTGCACTGGAAAAGCCCTTTCTCAAGCAAGTAGTTATGTCAGCTCTCTCAGCTGATCCTGTAGAAATGAGTCAATTAGACTTGAGGTGGGAAAAGTACCTTGATACCCCTTCCCCCTTTCTGCAAATTTCTGAGTTGTGACTTAGGGATTTGCATTGTTACTGGTGTGGGAAGGGAGTTGATTAGAAGAAGCTTTTAGGAGGTATCTTGTTGTGATGCACTAAATAGCTTATTTAGTTGTTGTTTTGCACTGGGTGATTGGGAATTTGCACTCAGTAGTATTTATATTGCACTATGGAGTTTATGTCACATTGGTCTATTCCACACACCTTTCCCCTCCCCACTAAGCCTCAGGTGTGGTGGTCTCTCCCTGACCTGCTCCCCCCTCCCTCTCTCCTCACTTGTGTCCCATTGGATGTGGCTTCCTGGTTCCGCCCCACCCCTTTTTCCCTGGGCTCAAAACCCCCCTGGACGACAGCTTCAGTCTCTTTTTTTCTTCTGGATGCCACCAGACGCCTCAGTCTCTGTTACCCTCTGAGGCGTCACCTGGATCCAAGGTGGCTCCTAATAATTAACAGGATTTGAGTCTCAAAGAGAAGAGCGCTTCCCATCTTTTATCTTTGTCCATGTAGGATTCCCCCCCCACCGTGCTCAGAGGGGATCAGGGGATTCTTTCAGCTGGCGCCCAATGTGGGGCACGAACCCACGACCCTGAGATTAAGAGTCTCATGCTCTACGCAGTATCTACTGCTGTCGGTAAGTCAATTTTCTTTCCTCATGTTGTGACAAAGCTGCAGTGCCTGTTTTCTTGGATTTTGAATTAGTAAAGTTAAGCTAAATATGCATTTGTTTCCACTACCAAGTAACAGAGTTACTTTGTGGTCTAGCCATCCGTTTTATACAATTTGTGTGATTCTATCAAGCTCTTAGTGGGCGGTGTTGAGGGAAGTTCCCTGTTGGACCATCCAAGACCACTCTAGTAGTCACTCTTGCACCACCTGAGCTGGGACCAAACCTCCTTCCAGCTGCACATTCCAGGTTTCCCATAGCACAGTGTCACGCGTGTCAATCCTTAAAATAATTTTATCTTGGTGCAATAGCTAAATAACAAAATAACAGCTGGAGCTGGGTGCCTCTGAGACCCTGAACAAAGGAGACCCTGGTCTTTTATACCCTCTCGGTCTAAGAGCAGGAAAGTCTAGGGGCTGTCACTGCTGTCTCTGAGTGTCTGGTCACCTGGCTGTGTCACAGGTCCCTGTGCCATTTGTTATCTAAAGGGTTGGTCCTCTGTCTCCTCACTGCTAATCCTGCAAAACCAACCTATCTTGGCAGCTCACAGCAGTCCATGGAACAAAAGAAGAGCAAGGTTATAAAGAGTTAAGTCTCTTTTGAATAAATTAACCATCTATATTTCTTACACACTTGGGGGAAATTCTTACTGTTGCTACCACTTGTGTATATTAGAAATTCTCTGTTTGAATTGTTTCATATAATTAATTTTCTAAACATATTTTTGTCCTCCGTGGTGATTCTAAACTCTGGGTTGTTTGTCGATTTATTTGGGTTTTTGGGGTTTTTTGTTCAGTTGCAGAACTGGAGATCTGTTTTACTTCAATTCAGTTCAGTTCAGAGTAGTTAAAGAGTTATTGTCAATAAAGCAGATTAAAGCCTTTGGTAAAATTGGATAACAACCATGAAGGGATTACTGCTCATGACTTATAACAAAGGAAAGTATTATCTGAAGCAGACCATGGAATGGACAGATTAAAAGGGGACCTGATATGAAAGGAGTAAATTAAATGTAGAGCAAAAGACAATTTTTTTGGAAGTGTATGCAGTCAGTTTTCAGAAGTTGTTGCACTTGAGATTTGATTTGATCACTGGTGGACATAAACTCAGCTCCTGAGGAGAAGAACATCCATACATATGCACACATCATGTGGGATTTTGTTTGTTTTTCTACAAGCACTGGCTGAGCATGTTACACATTTCCATGAAAGATGTAAGCTTAAAGGAAAACCCAGAACACAGATGTATTAACCATACTTCGCTTATGGGCAGAAATAATATACAGCAAAACCTCTAAGTTATACAGTAAGTTATATGGCTTGGTCGCAAATCTGAAGACTGTGACTGTAAGAGTTTTGGAATTTAAGTGCTTTGTCCTCTTCAATAAAACAGTACTAATGCTGTCCTGATTCCAACAGAGTGAATTATGGTTGCTTGGTGCACTTGGATTGATGGCAAATAGATGCAGTGCTCGGTCAGCTTGAGAAAAAACTAATTTACAGTGTAGAGGAATAGTGCTACACCAAGTGCTAAAACATCTGCTTTTGAATGTAATAGGGATATAGTGGGAGGGCAATAATAAAATGTGGTTTGAGGGACGAGAAATTTGACAACTTGTATCCTTCCACTCTGTCATCCCACTAATGCAATTCTGTAGTGGAAAAAGGACTGCACCTCATCATTGTATGTCAGTGGTCAGGAAGGAGTACTGTGGCAGCTGACACCAGCACCGCTCTCGTTGCGTTCCCACCCCTGGGTTGGTACAGTTGTACTTTAGAGAACAGTTGATCTTGCCTAACGTAAAGATTACAGGGCAGAATGCGACACAAGTTTAGATATTGGGAAATGCAATTTCTCTGTAAATTAAATTGCTAATCATTAAGTTGGCATTTCTTCTGTTTAGCTCTCACTTTCTGTTGAAATGCAGTTGTTCTGGGGGGTTGTATCAAGATGTTTTTAACACAAGATCGTCAATAGTGATGCCTCAGGTTTTAGCTTTTATATTTTTCAGATTCTATACTGCTTTAGTATGTAGTTCTGAGCTTCATATTAAGGGATAGTAAGCTCTCTTCACAGAGTACGTAGACAAAACAATTCCTTCTCTAGATGGGGACCAAGAACAACCAATCCAAATGTTGGGCCCAAGAGCATAAACAACAGTAGAATGAAGAGAGAGAAACAAGAAGGATGGGACTATAAAAGTGAGAGACCTCATCACCAGTCATGCATTTTGTGACCATTTTGGGTTCATCTTGAGTGTAGCCCTGACTGGGCTATTGTACTGCCCAAGGTGTATCCACTGAGACCTTTTAATAAATACCTACTTTATTCTTTAATTATATCTTTAGCCTCTGTTCTAGATCAGTCTTCACAAGGCATCAGTAGTACCAGCTTTTCACAGAATCACAGAATATTCCAAGTTGGACAGATGCACAAGGATCCGGCCTCTGGCCCTGCACAGACACCCCAAAAATCCTCCCCCCCCCCCCCCCCCCCGTGCATCCCTGAGAGCGTTGTCCCAAAGCTCACAGAGCTCCGGCAGCCTTGGGGCTGTGACCATTCCCTGGGGAGCCTGGGCAGTGCCCGGCACCTCTGGGGGAAGAACCTTTTCTGATATTCAACCTAACCCTCCCCTGACCCAGCTCCAGCCGTTCCCTGGGTCCTGTCCCTGGTCCCAGAGAGCAGAGCTCAGTGCCTGCCCCTCCTGCTCCCCTCAGGAGAAGCTGTGACTGCGCTCTCTGCCCTCAGTCTCCTCCAGCTGAACAGACCAAGTGCCCTCAGCTGCTCCTCACACGGCTTCCCCTCAAGGCCCTTCACCATCCTCATGCCCTCCTTTGGACACTCTCTAATAGTTTAATGTCTTTTCGATATTGTGGCATCCAAAACTTCACACAATATTCGAGATGGGGCTGCCCCAGAACAGAGCAGGACAATCCCTCTCTGGCCCAGCTGTGCCTGATGCCCCCAGGACAGGGATGTCCCTCCTGGCTGCAGGACACTGCAGCCTCATGTCCAACTGGGACATTGACCAGGACCCCCAGGTCCCTTTCCCTGGCACTGCTTTCCAGCTTCTCATTCCCAGTCTGTCCGTGCATCCAGGGCTGCCCCATCCCAGGTGGAGAATCCGGCACTGTCCCTTGTTGAACTTGAGAGGGTTGGTGATTGCCCAGCTCTTTAATCTGTCCAGGTCTCTCTGCAGGACCTTCCTGAATGTGTTAGATTCCCACTGAATGAAGCAGTAAGTTTCACCATAGAGCAAAAAGAAAAAAAAACAAAAAACGTTTATCTATTTATTGATCTTAGCCTGTTCATTTTTATCATATGCTTATTATCCTTATTATACATGTTTTGGTGTATAATTTACTTTATACGTAGTTAGTGTTTTGTTTAATGTGACAGCTTTGCAAATTAGATGCAAAGAGCAATTACATTGTTTTGTTAAAATAGGTGAATGAGTTTTTCTATAAAATGACTCAAGTTATTATCTTCTGCAGGAAAAGCTTTGAACTAGATAGATTTTGTTCAGTTTGCATGGTTTGAAAACAAGATAAGTGATTTGACCTAGGTGGGCTTCTTTGGTACCATCACTGTTTTGGAGTTTTCTGCACCTCTCTACATTTTTTCCTCTTCTTGTATTGTCATTGAGACATCTTTCTTACCTCTTTGGACAGATTTGGAGTGGGGTAAGAGCAGAGGAAGGTAACTAGCAGTAGGTGTAGGGAGAGAAGCTTTTGGGCTCTTCTGCATCAACTCTTCGCATTGATGCAGGAGAGAGGTGGAAAAGTGGCAGCCTTGAGTGGCAAAAGCAACTACAAAACAGAAGGCTCACTTTATAAGTAAAGTATTTATTGGGCAAGAAAGAAGCATTATTTAAATATGAAAAATATTGTTAAAATCTTACTTTATGCTTCTGTCAGCATCAAAGTTGCCCACAACGAAAACTGGGTGTTTTGCTGATGTTGAAAATCTCTAATTTTGCATAAGATTTTACATAAGAAATTTCTAGAGGTCGCTTATGTAAGCAATAGTTCCCCACATTGTTGCTAAATAAAAGTAGACTTCCCCTCCCTAAGATTTTTAGTATATCATGGTATCATTTCTGTAGTATCCATTTCTTACTTGCCCTCCCAAGAAGCAGCTGCATTTCAAAACTTGCTCTTTTATCTAAATAAATTGCTCAAAATGTGGTCCTTTCCCCACCCCCTGCAGATACTGTGAGAAAAACAGGGAAGAACATTTCTCTCTTTGTAAGAAGCCTGTATTTTGTAAAAACCTTTTAACAGCATTTAGTATAATTTTCTTAAATTCTGTGAGCTGAGGGCAAATTATCAGCACGTTTTTCTGCTAAGCAATTCAGGCTTGAGGTGAAAGGTTTAAACTAGAGTAAGTTTTATACTTGAGTGACTGGAAACATACTTGGGGTTTTTCCCTTAGTATAATATTTGGTGGGCATTTTTTGTGTGCCTTGTTAGAAGATATCTTGTGAATGAGGCCTGTACTAGGACAAGGATTTGGAATTTTTTCCCACTTTTGATGTATCTCTCTGGTGGAAGCAATTTGTATGCAAGTGGCTCTTACTTGAAGAGCAGTGACTGACTTGCAAAAGAAGCCTGTAGGGAGAAAAGCTAATGACCTGGGTTTAAAGCTGTGTTAATTGATTTTTAACTTCAGAATTCCAGGTGTGTAATAGCTGCTGTAGAATGGATAGCCACTTTTTCCATAAAAATTGAATCCAAGTACTTGGTATTTAGCTGTTTACAGTAGGAATGGAAAAGTAGAAGCATTCTTACTTCCTTTATAGCAAAATCTAACTTAGAAAAAGCTTGAGTGAAGTCTCAGATATCTCAGTTATTTTATAATAATGTCTTCAGTATAGAAATGAAATGGTGTTTGTTCCATCTGAATACAAAGCCTTTGGCCAGAATTCAGACCACATTTTATTGACCTTTCTAAAATGCTCTGGGCAAACATAGTTTCTTCTCAATAAAAGCCAAGTCTACCTAGGTTTGTATCTCCAGAATTAGGTCTCTAAGCAAATCTTGTGTAATGTAACCTATCTCATTATGCATTAATTACAATGCGTCCCTTTATTCTTCTTACCTGCTATAGAGAAATCTCTCCTCTTCCTCCCACTGCCTTTTTTGGTGGTTTGTTTTGTAATGAATATCACGTAGCTTTTGGTTAAAAACAAGGCCATATTTCATGTAATTCTGTGGTGTGAAAAGATTAATTGGTGTGTGCCACTTTCTTACAAGAGAATAAGTGATTTAGTGATTCCGGTGGACGATCAAAGTGGCATCAGGTTGGTTTCCATATTAACAAACTGATAAATCACAAGGACAGGAGCTGCACTGAAAATGCACTGAACCCCTAGATGACATGAGTCCATTGAATTTCAAAAAAAGCCTAAGGAATGATGGTTATGTGTAAGTAAGCCTGATTTACATAGCAAACAATAGGATGAAAACTATGAAAAAAGAATTAGCAGGGTGCTGAAATGTGATATGGAGGGTAAGATTCAGCATGGCTTGGCAGAACATTAAAGTTCTGTAGGGCTTCTTGGAAGAGTCAGGAATCAAGAACATAAAAATCATCCAGTTGGTAGCTGTGTACTGATAGAGAGGCTGAATAACAAGGGGATACTTTACTGATTGAAGTCTTGGAATGATAAAAAAAAAGAAATCTCACTGAGAAAATGTTGCAAAAAGATCTCATGATACTGAACATGTTGTTCCCCAAGTTCAGTTGATGGTAGGTCATATCTCTGATAGTTTTTTTGACCTAATCTTCTCTTGTTCCTGGCTGTGCCATCCTGCCCATCCATGTTTTAGCGCAGGTACCCTCTTGATGTTAAGGTGAACTGCAGCTGGATTGATGGGACTCAGAGTAAATGTCCATTAAATCAGTGGGTAAAGTTGAATGAGTGGGTCATGGTTAAAAACTGTTCTCACTGTAAGATGACTCTGCATTAAGGATTGCTGGGATGGTTATAACAGTATGTTCTGTTTGCTGGGTCTAAGTGGTATATCTGTGGAGTACCTGGAATGGAGGAGTTCGTAACTCCAAGCCTTGCACAGCAGTAGGTTATGCCTAGATTGTTGTTTCTGAGAAACAGCCCAGAATGCCAAATGGCAGATTCTTCTCTCTCGCCCTCATTCACTGAGCAACACAACTGGCACAAATGACTGTGCTCTCTTGCCATGGAGAAGTTCAGGGGCTTCAATTCTAGGTGTTGTAGGGCTTCAATTTAAGATGTAAGTATAGGGAAAATCTTTCTGCCCTTCCTGCATTCAGGATGTAAAAGGAGATATGGAGAACAATTCCAAGGAGTGAAAAATTATTGTAGCAGCTGACTTGTCTAGTTTCAACCCAAAGCTCTTTGAAATTACAAAATTCTAAATCCTCATTTACCAACTAAATATGTGCAATGCAAATGTTTATATTTTTAGTGCATGTCCCTGTAAATAAACAGATTATTTCATTGTACAAAGAAGGTAAATTTTGTCTGAGAAATTTTGTCTGTGATCCCAACATTTTCTCACTGCTTTCCCCCACCCGTAGTTTTAATGTAGCTAAATATTCTTTTGTACTAGCTTTCACAATTTTGTTCAGTTCACAGGTGCATAGAGATCTGCACCATTTGGTAGGTTCTTAAAGAACTATTTGGAATGTGTCTTTCTGTGTATGTGGGCTCCTCCTGGGCAATGTTTGAGGCATTGCCAGAGCAGACCTCTGTGAGACTCCTCAGCCCTGCAGAGTTACCCAGCACATGTTCCTGGCTCAGCTTCTCTCCTGGCCTCTTGAGAGACTCTGTCACAGTTGTTGGTTTGTGGTATTTTTGTTTGTGTGCTTGTGTTTTTGAAACTCTGTCAAAACTGCTAGCTGGTTTTCTTTCCTCTATTTTCTTTCCTCTATTTCTTATTTGAAGAACCAAGGTAGGTTGGAAGGCAAGGAATTTTATCTTATTTTGTCCATCTCCTTTTCCATTAATTACATTTTGTTTTTCTGTTGGCTTACCTGCTGTGTGAACTTGGCAGGGTCTGCTGTATAATATCTGGAGTGGCTCCTGTGGCAAGGGGCTGGCTGGAGTCTTCCAAAGCACATTTGGATCTTGCTTCTGTCTTGAGGTCAGCAAGGGTCTAGGGATTGTGTTAATCGGTAGCAGAGAGAGGAAATTGTATCCTTCTCTATTTTTTTGGCATAAACTGGGAAAATTGTTGTTTCAAATACTGTTTTTCAAATGCTGCTAAGTTTTGACAAGCTTTATTTCCTGCTTCCTCTAGGAGAAACCAAGAAACGGCTTTTGTTTCCTAACTGTGGAAGGCATGTCATTGGACCTTTTGTGTCAGGAGATAGCAAAGGTTAATTTACAAGTTCAAGGAGCAGGAGACCTTTCCAC
Organism: Vidua macroura; assembly: GCF_024509145.1. Taxonomy (NCBI): domain Eukaryota; kingdom Metazoa; phylum Chordata; class Aves; order Passeriformes; family Viduidae; genus Vidua; species Vidua macroura. Next base: position 6,721,354 of record NC_071575.1, read on the forward strand.
CTGCTCAAACAATTAAAATTCTGCCTTTGTGAGCATTCGGCAAAAAAATAACTGCTTCTTGTTTTTTAATGAATATCCCTCTCTTTTTCCTGGGGATCTGTGGCCAAAAGGACAACCATATGCATGAGAGGCTGCAGTGCATCAGTGTATGTTTGGTTTGACAGCCCAGTCAAACCTTACTTCCTGTAGACCCTCAGAAATGTCTGGGTGAAAATGGAAAACAATCTCTCATCTCTTTTGTTAGATTGCCCAGCATTTTCTTTAAATTGGAATACCTGAAAACAGAGGCCATAGCTAGTTGTAACTAGCTTGAACACTGAGGTTTTTTTTTTCTTTTTGGTTAGGAAATTATAATATCATGTAGGTTTATGCTTCTGTGTTGATTTCTTAAGAAAGAATTTCAGTGGCTTTTCTAAAGCATTATTTTCAGGGTTTATGAATGCCATCTACAAAATCTCGTTATAGTTTTATACTTCATTTGTGATACTGAGCCAGAGACAAAGCATTGCCTTTTGATCTCTTCATCACAGCTTTTCTTCATTCCAAAAGTGGAATGTTTGCATTTGTCCCTTATTTTAGAAATGGATTCCAAGAAAAGGGAAGGTCTGGTGATGATTTTATTTCTCCTGCTGGATAAGGTCTGAGTAGGGGAGTAAAACCAGCTCCAAAGTGGAAATCCTCACATTGCCATTCTGGTTACAGATGGCTTTTGCTTGATTAGTATCCTGCCTGATGTCCTAGGATAAATACAGACAATTGCATTAAAGTGCTATCACCAGAACAGCATCTTCATCTTGACAGAACCAATATAGAGTATACTGGGCAAAATATTTGTATGCCTTACAACATAAAAGTCCCAGTAGAGCTTTTCCTGGTGTGTATAGTAGACTTACACATGGAATTTTACACATTGGTTTCTCCCACTTGTCAGCTGAATCTTTTAGCATCCCTGACAAGTGAGCTGCAGAAGCTGCAGTAACTTATTCACAATGACCCCTGTTCCTGCACAGGTTCCTGCTGTGTGAGAAGTGATGCCATATTGAGGTGTCCCTGTCACAGGTCATTGTATTCCAGTTGCTGCACAGAGACCCCTGTCTAGGTTTGATGCTGGTTGTCTGGACTGTGGAATTCAGTAGCTGAGGTCCAAGCACCTGTGGAGTTGTGCTCATCCTCCACCGTCCCTGAGGTGCAAGGGATGAGGATGGAGGGTCAGGGTGGGGACAGTTACAGAGGCACAGCTGGGGCCACTGGTGCTTGCTCATCAAGCATTTTCAGCACATCTGGGTTGTTTAGTCATTTACTAGACACACTGATGCCTTGCAGAAGAGTGAAATAAAAAAAGGCTTCATTTTCAGTGTAAGAAATCTTGATTGGATTTTGTCCAGTGTACATAGCAATGTTTAAAGCAGGTGGTTCAGAGCCAGCTGTGCCTACCTGAAATGGGAAACTGCAGCTCTGTTGGGAACCCTTTGGCTTCTGAACCCAAAACAAGGGTAAAAAGTAAAAGATTCAGTGTGTGAGGGTGTTAACAGTTCCCTGCTCAATTCACCTCCATGCCTCACATAGCTGCTCTTAGTATGTGCAAGAGCAGTGTAGAGGCAAACAAGAGGCTGCAGATTTGCACAGAAAATGGTGTTGACTGCACTGAATATTAACATAAGACATTATTGTAAAGCAGCTCTGAAAATTACATTCAACTAATCTACTCAATAACTAATATACTTATTTACAGAGAAAAACTATTGTAAAAGAATACAGTTCTCAGCTAGCTAAAACATGTTTTCTCTCATGTTTATCTTTATTGTATCCCCAAAGGATATTTCTTCCTCTCTTTTATGAAGAATTATTTCCATATTTAATTTATATGTACATTTTTTTTGCTTTTCCTGGAGGACCGAAAATATTTTCTGATTTTTGCAGTTGGTTGAGAAACTTGTCATTAAAACCTTCCTGTCATACTTTTAGTCCCCTTATTTGAACATCCATCTTCTGTGTCTTTCAATACTGCTGTGTGCTTCTGGATTGCAGTTTTACTCCCTTTGTGAACTTGCCTCAGAAGGAGTCTCCGTTCAGCTACCTGGAGGGTCACTTGATTCAATTGTCTTTTTGTAAACTCCTGAACATTTCTTCTCAAGTCAAGAGCTATTTTCAGTAACCAAACATACTTATTGTGCTTAGTTTTTCTGAACTACTCCAGTGCCTTGTATTTATTGGTTACAGGAGTGCCAGTCCTGTTAGTGCTGGAGCAGGCTGTGTTTCACAGGGTCCACTGCAGAGCTGATGAGCTCCACAGGGGCTGCTGCAAGCTCTGAAGTTTGGCAGCTCCCTGTAGAGCTCAGAAGTTCTTAGGGCCTGAACAAAGCATAATTGTAGAGCTGGGGCCTTCACTGTGAAGGACCTCACCAAATAATTAGCTGCCCTAATTAAGCAGCTGAGTAACATTCAGGAAAGTGAATGTTTGTGGATCACAAAGTTGCAAAGCTGATGGGTGCTGGCAATAAATTTCTCTCCTTCTCTGCTTACTGTTGGAAATCACTGCTAAATTATAGCATGTAGTCTTGGCATTGGTAGTCTGTGAGCTTCCATCTCTGGATGGGGGATATTCTGCCATCAGAGTGCCTAGACTTTATGGGCTTTTTGGAAAAAAGCTCTGTTACTTATTAGATTTGTTCATCATGCAGAATGAACTGTGACGTGCTGTTTCATCCTTTTTGTTTTGCTGGGTTTTTGTTTTCCTATGGCAAAACCTTTTATTTGAGGCAAATCAAAATTGTGAAGTTACAACTACACAGTGCAAAGTGATTTCTGAGGCCTTTCAGAAGGAAGTTTTATTGCCTGGATTCACCTTATGCACCAGAATGCAAAAACTAAAAAATGCTAGATTTAAAGAGGCATAGAAAACAGTTTGTAGGGAAGAACTATCAAAACTCTTTCTCTATTTGTTCCTAATTTTTAATGATGGGATAAACTTTAAGATAAACCAACATTTTCAGCCACCATCATACGACTTTTTTATTTAAGTCTAAGAACCTTCCTATCTTCTCTAAGTGTGTATCAAATACTTGATGTTCCTCAACTCTTTGGAGGGAGGCATGACTCTGTAATACTGAAAGTTACAAGCACATATAAAAAGAAATACACTTTGTTGTTGTTGTTTTTCTTCTTATTTTAGATTTTATTTAGATTTACAGACTCTGCTGGTAAAATGAAAATCTAGATTCCTGGATTTTAATTGTATTGCAAGGTATAATTAGATGATTTAGCACAAAACTCTACTTTTCTCTTAATACTTTGCTCTATCCCATGGGCTTGGGTGGTGACTTTTTAAAATTTAAAAATTTTTTTAAATTTTTTTTTCATTTACATAACTAAATGTGTTTGAAGAGGTTGGGGAAGAGGGAGAATTGCCCTTAGCTTGTCTGCATGGCTGTCATCAGCTGGAGCATGGCTGGTTCCAGAGAGTTTTAATGGAGACCTTAAAACCCACAGGCTTTCAAGCAAGGTGGAGGAAAACAAACGTGATAGTGAAAAAACCCAAACTGTTGAAGAAAGTTCACAGAGGTCACTGGAGCTGATTGGAAATACTACTGAATCTTAAAGCCAGTTCTGTGTGTGTGTGTGTTCCTCTTGACAAATGAAATAGGGCTGTTTTTGTGATGTCTGGAAAGCCTTTACTTTCTTACCAAACTACCTTTACCTGTTTTTGCTTGAGTAATTGCAGCGTGCATGAGAGGTGAGAACGAGACAGGGAAGAATATGAGGCTGCACAGCAATTAATGAGCTGTTTCAGCCCAAAAACATCAGTCCAGCAGGCTGGTCAGAGCCTTGGAACCTATTAACCTTGATTTGTAAGTCTAAGACTTGACAGCTAGGGCAAAGCAGGGCTGTCTTAAAGAAGTTAAAAGTAAATCTCTCTTTTTCTCATTTCTTTCTCACGTGCTCACTGGTGAAATGCTGCCTGACTTTTTTTTAACATTTCTTTTTTGTGTGTGATTTCTTACTGCATAGCTTGACCGGGTGCCTTGCTACTGTGCTACCTATCTGAAAATTATTTGGGGTTTGTCCTTCTTCCTGATGAAAAACCAGTTTATTTGAGGCACTTGTTTATGCCTTCAGAAATCTCACGTGTTCTCTTCAGATATTTTTGTGCTCTGTGTTAAGATAAACGTGTTGCTCCATGAAGAATGACTCACTTGGGATCAAATAGGACAATATTTGTGTTAATCAGCTGCATTTCTGTCCACAGATTTTGCTGCACATTAAAACAAACATGCTGTAGACATGAATTAATTAAGGGGGAAGATATGACATGGAATTTCCTGACTCTTTAAAATAATAAGAATAAGAATAAATCTTTGCCAAGAATAACTTCATCTGCAAGTGTTTCTTAAACGTGTTGTGCATTTGTTTTTCTTTAGAGGATGGGTGGCCTCTTCACATGTGGCTACCATATACTGACCTGTTGTGGTTGTGTGATGATCTGAGTTTGATTAAAGGCTTCAGGTTTTTCCTAATCTGGATTGTTTTGACTGACCTAGGCTATGGAGCACAGATACAAGCAGGTAATGCTGGCAGGCAGAAGTCATGAGGTTATGAGAAGCAATTTAGGACAGTAGTCCGTTCCAGCTGCAGCAACAAAACAGAGCAAGCACCATGGACACACTTTGGCTGATCTGTTTATATTCTATGTTACTTCAGTTTAGTTACTTCAGTCAACAACCCACAGAAGTAAATCCATTTTCTACCACCTGCAGAAAAAGCCCAAATATTCTTACCCCCTGCTAGTCTCCAGCCAAAATAAAGTGGTTTCCCTTGCTTTGCCTCAATCTTAAATGCAACTGAGTAGCTTCCCTCTCCCCACTACTTGTTAAATAATGTTTAAAAATTGATGCATGTTACATGTTTTAAAACTTGCTTGTCCAGACTTAAAAGATTTCACTGAGTATTTTTCTCAGTTACTGGATGCAAGCTGTGCTTCTAAATGTGTTGACTTTCTTGCTTGTCTTGAATTTCTCTGGAAATAAAAGGACATTAATTGATCTTCCATCAAAACCATTTCACTGCACCACATGCAACTATGTCTGCTATAAGTCTGCACACCTTCTTCTGTGCCCACCTAAATTCTGACACATTAGAGAAGCTGTTGTACTTTTATGACAATTTGTAGTATCTGCCTTTGCTGTTTAATGATGAATTTTGAGATGGTTGTCGAGATCTGTTGGATATCTCCAACTTTCTCAGCTGACCCAAGGAAAGAAAGAAACATACGGAAATATAACCTGATTTAGCACTGTGGGTTTGTCTGAAGTTGTTTTTCTTCAGCTTTTGGAAGGTAACTTTGCTTTGTTTCACAGGGTATGTGCCCCTTACCTGTAGACCAGAGCTCCACAGACATTGTCTCTGCAGAACGGAGAGTGCCTTTGTCTTTACTGAAAGTTGCAGATTTATACATGATTTCTTTCTTTTTTTGTCTTTTTTCAAATAATTGTAGGTTCATGTACTGGACAGACTGGGGAGAAGCGCCAAAGATAGAACGAGCTGGGATGGATGGTTCAAGCCGCTCCATTATCGTTAACACAGACATATATTGGCCAAACGGACTGACGCTGGATTATGAGGAACAGAAGCTCTATTGGGCAGATGCTAAACTGAATTTCATCCACAAATCAAATCTGGATGGAAGTCATAGGTAAAAAGTTTTTTGTTTATGGGTGTGATGTGGGGATTTTCTTAGAAGATGCTGCCTAAGCAATATCGTAATCTCTGTTGCAGCGAATTGTCACATTAGCACTCGCAAAATTTTAAGCAACCCAGTGCTGTCAGAAACTTTTCTCCTTCACCATCCTCACCTTTCCAGCACTGTGAAGTGGAATGTATCCTTCTCTTCAGGGTAATCTGTAACTCTCCCAAAGACTTTCCTCAGAATCAGTTCCATTAAAAAAATCCTCAAATCCTGCTCTTAATAGTGTAAGACTATATAGCAAGATTGTCTCTTTTCAGTAGGCCTCCTGTGCAGTCTTGCTGTGGTATTCAGAAATGCAGAAGATAATATGACAAAATGTATCATCCTATATTAATATTTCAGTATTATTAAACTTAGGGGCTGGGAAATTAGTGAAAAACAGTCCTTAAAGGACAACTAAGTTAAAATGACATAGCTCTCTATGACTAACTAAAAATCTGTTTTCCTTGGACAGATTTAAAGCAATGAAGTGATTATTTTTGGTCCAATCACGGCTACTTCTTAATTAAGGGTGTAACTGGTACTTTGTGTATATATGTTTATCTCTAATTTGGGCCATGACTCTCTTTGTTAGATGAGTTTGACAAGTACTGCTTGCACACACAAATAAATCACAGCTTGTGCCCAAGGTGTCATATGGAGAGATTATTTTTTTGTGGAGTTGTTCTTTGCAAATTTTTGTGATGTTTCAGCTAATTTAGATAGGCATGAAATATCCTTTCTTATGCTCTTTGTTCTGACATCTTAGGGACTTGCCCACCTTTCACCACAAATGTTAATTTGACATAAAGAAATTAATTCTATTGATAAGATCATTCTTTTGTGTGGACTGGTAAGTAGGACCACAGGCAACATGCATGAAACATGCCCACTGTCTTCTTGTGATATTTATTTTGAAATCCACAATGTCTTTGTAGTGCTGGTTTTCTCCTAAGTTCTGCCTTTTAAGTGATCACAAGTTCATGCAGTACGTTTGTAATGGTGTTGGTTCATGGAAAGTACCTGGAGTTGAATGCAGTTTTAAATTTGTGTCTTTGGATATAAGTATTATGACTAGCTTGGTTAATTCAAAACATCATGGATATCTATTTTGAAGTAGTCCTTCATTTGCTGTTTGTGTCACAAGAAACAAAACTTAGTACCAAAAAGAGAGAAATATTTCATAGAGATTCTTTCCAAAAAGAAGACTGTCACATAAGTTTTCAAGTAATGGAGAGCAAAGGATAGAAATCAGCATGTACATTAGAAATTTGACTATTTTTAATTTTATCTGGTGTCTCCAGCCTTTCTTGTTCCAGAGCTACTTCAGTGTTTTCTGCTGGCAGTTCTGCTTTTTCAATCTTGTTTTGCTACTGACTTCTTTGCAGTTTCTCTCTTGCTGCTGATCTGTTGCACAGTGATGTAAATATACTTGTGTTTAGTGTTCTGTTTTTATTTTCATGGTGTTTATTCCCTGGTCTGCTGTTGGTTAACCTGTAGGATGAGGCTTAGGAAGTGCTGAATTTTCTTGGTGCAAGGGGCTGACCAGCCTTGTCTGTGTGTACACAGCTGTGTCCAACAGCTGCTCATGGCATAGAATTGAAATCACCTGAGTCCCAGCAGTTACCTCATTCCACAGTAAATTCTCTGGAATTATTTAAGTCTGTAATAAAGACCTATATAGACAAATAATTTAGATTTTTAGATCTACTAATTCTTACACAGCCATAAAAAACAACGGAGTCAAATGCTTTAGGTTAAGTTTCTTTTTCAAATTAATACATTTCAGTATCAGGAATATGTCGTGGCAGTATGCTAATATATTACTATTTGAGGGGCAGAAAGGGAAGTCATTCCTAGAAAGGAAAGAACATTGGACTTCCCTTAAGCACTCAGAGGCACAAACCAATTCTAACAGCACCTGTTTTTCCCTAGGCATGTGGGAAAGTTCTGAAGATTCAAAAAGCAGTCAACATCTGTATCTAGGCATTTTGGTTTCATTTTTTATTCTTTGCAATTACATCATAAGGGGTAAAAAAAAAAAAAAGAACTGCAGAAGTTAGACTGTTCTACAGTGGGATTTTATGGGGTGTTTTTTTTTTCTGCTGTGACCACTTAGCCTCTGCCTGTATTAAGAAAAAAGATCTTCTGGGGCTGTCCAAAGAGTTGTTTTTCGGTTTTTTTTTGTGTAGATACTGTCTTTTGGCTATCCAACAAATTCAGCTTTTTCAATGTGGTATTTTATTTTAAAGCTGTAATTCTTATTTTATCTTTTAATTATTTTGTTCATCTTTTCCAGTAGCTGATTCACTAATACTAGAAAAGAAAACACAACTTCTAATTCTGCAGCTGAAGCAAAAGTCTTTTAGATATTCCTTTTCAGTGGAAAAAATCACCCCACCGAACCACCCAAAACCCACAAAGCATTTAGCCTTTTTTCCTAGCCATCTCCAACCCCTTAAAAAAAAGCAACCAACAAATCACCCCACTGTGCCTGGCTCTCGGCGGCCGCGGGACGGAGGTTGGCCGCTCGCTGTCCCGCTGGTGGCCGCAGGACAGACACGGAGCGGCCGCCCCAAGTCTCTGCGGGACTGTCGCGGGTGGCCGTGATCGCTGCGGCGTGGCCAGCGCAGCAGGGGCACAGGGCACGGGGAAACCGAGGCGCGGGAATAAGGGAAGGACACTTGTCTGAGTCTCCAAGGATTTAATCTCCAAGTGGGGCAGAGCAAGTGACAAATCTGAGCCTGAAGGGGCTACTTTTAAAGGGTGGGGGGAACACGGGGAGGACACAACCTTTGACCAGCAGGAGGGCCTCAGGGGAGGGGTGCAGGGTAAGGCTCCCCAAAAGAAGCCAACACGGGGAGGGAGCAAACCCTACAACCCAATTCTGCTCCGAGGAAGGGGTGAAAGGCAGGGAACACTCCAGAACCAAAGGAGTGTGTTATCTTTGACAGGGGTAAGACAAGGGAACAAGGGAGATGTACAGGGAGACTGACAAGTGAATTGACATCCATTTTGGCAGGGAAAACTGTAGTGAACAACTCAGGGCTGAACCATTAGGGAAGCCAAATGGGGTACATAGAACGAATGATTATAACTTATAACAAGGAATATCAAAACATACTACAGAAGAACCAACTGTAAAATAACAGACTACCATACCCCACCTACAGTTATCCACCACCACTTCTCAAGAAGTTATCAGTTAGGTTTTTTTTCCTTAAGAATTAAGTGTGGGGGAGAATAAGATCGTTATCAAGTACCTAATCTAACTTAAACCAGACTCTTTGGTTTGTTTAGAAACTGCCAGTTCTGGTGATTTGTTTTTTGTTGATATTTAGACTACTTTTCTAAATTGCTGATTTATGTTTATACTTGGTTAGTTTGAGGTTTTTTGTTTCTAAGTTTCTCTTGATCAGAACAGATTCCTTTATCCTTCCAAAGTGTTACTAGCTTTTCTGATGCCTTATCTAATGCCAGCATATCTGGGAAAATATATGCTTCTGGAAGTTGGCCCTATTGAAATGAAAAAGGCAAATGGGTTACTGAAAGACATATATCTTCATAAAAATTGTGTCTTCTAAATCTGGATAGTTTTGGTAACCTAGAAAAGAAAGCAGATGAGTAAGGATTTAATCTGTCAAGTTTTTTACCGTTGCATGGCAGGAGGTGGGAAAGAGTCTGTAGCAGATAAGCAATTGTAAAAGCTTCATGCATAAGTTTTAATTGCTTTGGGAGAAATACTTGGTAGGAACTAACATCCTTCTCTCAAAAAAAAAATTTCAAACAGTTCAGAGAAAACTGATTTTGTGGTTTTGGAAAATGAAAAAATGCAGTGTAAATAGGAAAATATTTTAATTGGTGTCACTGACAGCATTAAAGTATTGAAATTCAGACCTCAGAGATTGAAAATTTGGAAGAGGTTCTCTCTAGAAATTCGTGATGTATCTCTAAATCTCTAAGAAATCCAAACCAAAGATTTATATCTCAGAGAAGTACATTGATCTGAATCATGGAATATCCTGAGTTGGAAGGGACCCACAAGGATCATTGAGTCCAACCCCTGGCCCTGCACAGACACCCCAACAATCCCACCCCGTGCATCCCTGAGAGCGTTGTCCCAACGCTCCTGGAGCTCCGGCAGCCTTGGGGCCGTGACCATTCCCTGGGGAGCCTGGGCAGTGCCCGGCACCTCTGGGGGAAGAACCTTTTCTGATATCCAACCTAACCCTTCCCTGACCCAGCTCCAGCCGTTCCCTGGGTCCTGTCCCTGGTCCCAGAGAGCAGAGCTCAGTGCCTGCCCCTCCTGCTCCCCTCAGGAGAAGCTGTGACTGCGCTCTCTGCCCTCAGTCTCCTCCAGCTGAACAGACCAAGTGCCCTCAGCTGCTCCTCACACGGCTTCCCCTCAAGGCCCTTCACCATCCTCATGCCCTCCTTTGCACACTCTCTAATGGCTTTATGTCTTTCTTACATTGTGGCATCCAAAACTTCACACAATATTTGAGGTGAGGCTGCCCCAGAGCAGAGCAGGACAATCCCTCTCTGGCCCAGCTGTGCCTGATGCCCCCAGGACAGGGATGTCCCTCCTGGCTGCAGGACACTGCAGCCTCATGTCCAACTGGGACATTGACCAGGACCCCCAGGTCCCTTTCCCTGGCACTGCTTTCCAGCCTCTCATTCCCAGTCTGTCCGTGCATCCAGGGCTGCCCCATCCCAGGTGCATGATGGCCGTGAATCCTTTACTTGTTTGCAGGGGTCTGGAAAGTGGAAAGTGGAAGAGTACAATAGGCTGGTGGCAGGATTATGTAGAGAGAGAAACAAATTATAAGCCTTAATTATTGTGATTTGGTGGAGTTTTTGTCACCTTTTCCAGTAGGACTGGAGTCACAGTGAGCCACTAAAGCAGTGTATAGCATGACAGCTCTGGCAGTAGTACTCAGTTAAATATGTAGTAGAGTCATAAATTCCTGAGAAAACCTCTCTAGCAAATTTTACAGGGATGATTATGGTTCATTACCTGCTAGCCCTGGGATTTACTAGCCCTAGCTGCTCCAGTGTTGGGCTCATTAGAATAAAGACAAGAGCAAAGAACTTGATGACTAATGCCATTGATTTGCCAGTGAGAGGAAGGAATGAACAGTTTTTCATGTCAGAATGCAATAATCACAGAAATAAATTGATACATAGAAGATGCGGTTTTGTGGTTTTTGTGGTTTTTTTTTTTTTTTCAGCTCTTGCCCTGCTCTTATCAGAGGGAACAGTTGCTTTTTGTGGGACTAATTAAACAAAACTGAAATGCAGACAGCTCTCCTGTGAGTAGAGTCCCCAAGATAGGTTGGCCTGCTAAAGCAGTTCTTGAATTAATTTCCCCTTCCTGTACCCTGCAGCAGCAGTTCTAATTAATAAGTTAACACGTTACTGGCTGAAGGGAAGTGCACTTACAAGGTCCCCCAGGAAGTCTTTGTGCTAATGAGATGGTTTTTGAGGCCACTGTAAGAAAACATACTTTCAGCAACTGTCAGAAAGCTGGGAAGCTCTTGCAAGAGGTGAATGTCTTAAGTTTGCACTTGAGCATTGATTTTCCTAGCTCCTCTTTTCAAGCATCAGCTCATGTCTGTCTGCCAGATGATTAGTTGCAGATGTGTTGAAACACTAAAAATACTGTATCCCTGCATTTAGAAGAGGATTTTTTCCTTATTTGCCTATAATTTGTACAGTACATGACATTATGTACAAGGTATAAAATCTCAGGTTCTGTTTATACCTTTCTGTATATTTCTGTGTGATAAAATTGCTTAACACATTCAAGCAATGAAGAAGAACCAGTCAGTGGTGAGAAGCCTGTTTCAATACCTCACCATCACAGTCCAGTGCAGAAGCCAAATAATGCCCTAATTAAAACTGCTAGAGAATCCTGCATAAACAGAATTAATTAGATTATTTGGACATAGAGCTAGGTTAAATTTCTTGGTTCTTCCCCAAGGTACTTCTGAAAACAAAAGTGCTGGAGAAGTGGAACTTCAAAACATCTGTTTACCTGAAAAATGACCCACAGAATGACTTCATTTCTTAACTGTAATTTGATTTCTGAGTGACTTTTTCAGACTTTCATTGCAGGTTGGATTTGAAATGTCATGGCTAGACCTGTTTGTTATATATTCTTTCTGGAAACACGTGGCAATTGTGGCTTAAAGAAGCGGCAAAAGACAAGAACACTTCAGTCTGAAAAGAGAGCATTATATCCCACAAATCATGTTTCTTGCTTACTTTCTCAGCTAATTAAAAGCAGGCTTGTCTTCTGATAGGAATATTTGGACAAGCATTCATGGTAAAAATGCATTACTTTTCGAGTTTGCATTGCAAATGCTTTTGTTAGGTTGGCAGGAGAGGAGATCCTGTGAGCTGAGGGAACCAGAGCTCCCTGCCCTCCTTGTGGCATCCTTCATGTGATATTTTATGGGTGCATCTTAGTCTTTGATCCTGCTTCAACTGATTCATGCTCTGAGTGTTTTGGCCACTTGCTAGTATTTCCAGTTGTCACAAGCTGAAGATGTGAAATTCCTGCAATTTTGTTAATTTTCAAAGCATGAAGCATTCTGTAGATGGCCAATAAGGTTTTGTTTAAAATATTTTAATTTGCTTCATGCAAACCTCTTACATGCTTTCTTTAATATGAAGAGCACTAAAAGCAGATTTTCCCCCCCTTTCTGATAGCCTGGGAGATGGTAATAGGTATGGGCTGCCCCATAGGGACACTAGAGAAATGGAGTGAAACATAAATGTCAAAAATGCTTCCACCCTGCCCTGGAGACTGAACACAGGCAGCCTCAGGGGTCACCTGAAAGGAGTTTTGCTACTGTGAAGCTGGAGTGTTAATGGTTTAGAGACATACAGGCTAGAACATCTAAAGTTAGTCAGAATGCTTCATAAAAATGTGGCTTCTCTTGTTATGGGAATGCTGTCTTTGGTGCAGGTTTGGTTATAATGAGAGTTTTGGTCTTTGATTGTGTCTGTTTCATATGACAAAATATCGTATGTGTCATTTGTCAAATGTTATACAATATGTCATACATAAAGACTTAGTCTCCAAGCCTGATCTAAACTAAAATTCAAATCTGAAGGTATTTAGGGTTTGGGGGTAGGGTTGCTTAAAACATTTGCAGATTTAGAATGCCTTTATACTTGCTATGGTACCAGAATGTGTTGTGTCATTCTGGCCTCACTGTTTGGCTGGCAGGTTTCAGGTTTAAATTATATTACAGTGGTCTTTTGTAAGATGCTTAGTTGGTGCATTTAATTAGAAGCAAATATATATACCTGACTCCAGACAGAGATAAGAAAGATACTATGTCCTACTTTTGAGTGCAAAATACCAAGAAATAGAAGATTTCATTTTGTGTAGAATTGGAACACTAGAGTGATAAGCAAGGGAACTATAGAAAAAAAAAAAGCTTATAATGCATCTTTTTTCAGAAGCTAAGGTGAAAGGATGGTAATGACTATAGTTTCTTTGTACTCAGAAGACACCTTCATGCTTCTTGCTTTAATATACTCTTCTGTTACTCTTATTTTCCAAATATTTGCTGTTAAAATGTATTTTTGTTGTCTGTTAAACCACTTCAGTTAGACTTATTTCCAGAAGTCATGCCTGTGGTGCGGGGGTGTTTTCTCAGTAAATGTATGGATGATTACCATCTTCCCTGCAAGAAGAAAAATGGGAGGCTGATGTTCATAGTGGGCTTTATTCAGAAGGAGTAGCAGGGCTGTGTGTCAGTCCCTTATGCTTCCAGTTCAGGAAAGGGATGGTGATCCCCACTGTTCAGAAGGACCTTGCCTAGGTGGGAACACACTTCCACTTAGGCAGTTAAGAAGAAAGGAGATGGGAAGAAGCACTCCTGTAAGTGGTACTTGTGTGGTGGCCCTGCTTTGTGTTGGTGCAGATGACCTCTGTAGTCCTCTCCATCTTAAACTTTTCTGTGATTCTGAATAAAACAAAAATAAGACTTGAGCTACTTAATTCCAGTTCTGAGGCTCTTAGGTACAGATAATTAGTTTGTACATCACAAGAACCTGGAAAAACTGTCTTCAGTAATGTTTGTGCTGCATTTTTGTGATGGCTAATGAGCATGTCTTTGTATATATACATAAAATATATGAGTATACACTTTAATTTTGTTTGTGAACCTGGAGAGAGGCAGTGACCCAGTTTGCTCAGAAATTATATCATTACCATGGCAGAAAATCACTAGAACGCTGTTTAATGGCACTGCTTATAGTAAAAACAATAGCTTAATAATTACCATAATAATGGAAGTAACTTTAAGGATTTCTTTAGAGTGAAAAACTACTTTACAGTATTGTTTTGATGGTTCAAAAGAGGAACTGGAAGAGATGGATGGATGGATGGATGGATGGATGAATGGATGGATGGATGGATGGATGGAGATGGATGGATAGCTAATTGACCAGTTTGTCTCAGTGTGAAATCTGCTGAGGCTGGAATTGGTGGACATGGTATATCAGCAGGTAGCAGTCAGACTTGCACAAAATCATCTGCTGTTCATGTGGTGGCAGAGAGCCCTACAGGCATGGACTGTTCAAGAGATAAAAAGTACCAACAGATCTCTGTAAGGATTTCAGTTAGCATCTCTTGGGCTTCTCAGCATCAGTAGGCAGACTGAAAATAGCATTCCTGTGTGGTTCCTTCATATCATTCCCCAAAGCAGGGGCAGTATATTTGTTTCCCAGAAATAAATAAGTACAAAGTTCTCATCAACAGTACCCAAACTTCTTTTCACAGAAGCTGTGTTCTGGCAAAACTGTCACATGAACTGTGTTTGAGCATTCATTTTCTCCCTGTGCTCTGTTAGGCAAGCAGTGGTTAAAGGCTCCCTTCCACATCCCTTTGCTTTGACACTGTTTGGGGACACGTTGTACTGGACTGACTGGAACACACATTCGATCTTGGCCTGCAGCAAGTACTCCGGGGATGACCTGCGTGAAATACATTCCAACATCTTCTCTCCCATGGATATCCATGCCTTCAGCCAGAAGAGGCAGCCAAATGGTAAGCTGTCTTGCTGTCCTTTTTTAATTGCAATCTGGAACTGATTTGCAAAAGTCTTAATTAGACTTTCTGTATGGTGCTGGCTGGCTTCACCCATGTCATGATGCAATTTTTCCAGTGCAAAAGACCCAAAGGGAAACCAGATATTCTCTACATTTTTTACAGGGATTTTTAAGTGCAAGAAAACCCCCCATCTCTTGCTTTTTTTCTGCCTGACACATTTATGCTCTTGTTGTATTTTTCTGTTTCCTGTACCATAGCTTCAGGCAACACAGTATTTTTATTTTTCTACGTGGTAGTTCCTGAGTGAAAAGTACTGTTAATTTGGCAGATGATGTTAAGCACGACTAGCCCTGTGTAGTAACCACTGTCTTAACCATTTTGTTTTTATATATACATTCAGCACCAGTATGCTAAAGAGTTTGTAAAAATGAGAAGAGCAGAGCTGAAACAAATTTCTTTTTTAGAGCTAAGTGCTACTTTCCCAAGAAGGGAAACATTAAACATCCATGCATTTTGATACCATAAGTACCCCACTAGTCAACACTTGGAAGTAATTTTTACTTGTTCTGTATTTATAATTTCCTCCTTTAATCTGTGTTGCTACCACTGATTCTACCACTCAAATGCCATTTGTGTCTTAACACATGATATGAGGTCATTGTTATCAGAAGCATTAATCTGTGTGATTTATGTTTAACAGCTACAAACCCATGTGGAACTAATAATGGTGGCTGCTCCCATTTGTGTTTGATGTCTCCTACCAAGCCCTCTTATCAGTGTGCATGTCCCACTGGTGTGAAACTTCTTGAGAATGGAAAGACCTGCAAAGATGGTAGGCTTTGTTTTTAAAAAAATCCTTTAGATTAAGCACAAAGTAGCTTTTGAAGGGAAAGGGGTTCTTCCAGCTGCACTATATGAATAATGCATGTTAGGGGCGGCGAATTCTGAAATGATGTATGCTTTTGCAGTACAGATAAGTGATTGGAAAATGCCCTCTGTGTTTTAAAAAGGAAGAATTCTCATGACCAAAGGGCAGGTTACCTCCAGTTACAAATTTTAAGTTGCAGTTCTATCTCTGTCACTGACGCTGTTGAGCAGGACGGGAACAGAGAACTCCAGATCAGAAGGTTAAGAAAATGAACTCTTTCCTTTATTTCAAATGTACCGCTCTACATATAGAGCACATCGAGAAGACTAATTCCACTGGTCTTAGAGTAAAAACATCCCACACCATTGGTGTGCAGTGAATGACACACAGTAGCAGGACATATCTATAAACAATGTGAATAACAAGATAGATTAGAGAATTATTTACATTCTTTCCCAACTGTTTCCCAGGCTCTTGCCTGGTTAGAAAACCTTTCTCTCTCTCTCTGACTGAGCTGAGAATACCCACATGTCACTAACTCCCTGCAAATTTTGGGAGGCTCTGTTGTTGCTTTTTCTTAGAGAAAAAGATACCTACATCCACTGTTGTCTCCAAAATATTTCTGACATTGATCATTAAGTATTTGGCTAATTAGATTGTACAACAACTCCTTTTTAATTTTTTTTTTAAGTCTGATATCCATTTATTATACACACTTACACCTGACATCTCTCTCTGAAAATAATGACATGTCTTTAGAGGTGCTGAAAGCTCTAAAACTCAAGACATGATCAAGATTTAGAGCTGTAAGCGCTGACCCAAAACTGCTTTTAGTTTCTTATTGTGGGCTACATGATTTTAAATTGTTATATTTTGTAAGTGTAGGTCTTGTGATGTGTTGTGGTTGCTGTAGTACACAGGCTCAAAATTAACACTGGGAGATAATTAGCTAGATCATAAATAACCATCTTTCATGCAGATCATCTCCCTAGGACAGAAGTAAATAGAGGAAGAAATGATACAGCAGAGCTTAGCGTAAATAAGCCAAATAAAATGGATACAGAAATATTTTTTTAATTGGAGTTTCATATTTTAAAAATTATTTCAGGTTTGTCAGCTATGCTCAGAGTTTTCTTTAATTTCATGCTATTTCATGCTCTCTGCTGATTATTTTTGTGTGTCTCTGTGAACCTTGTTGAAATAAATTGCTGCTTTTATGTGAAAAACAGCTCCCAATTTAGCCTGGCAGGATTGTTTATAAGAATTTCCCAATACACAAACAAGATGTTTTTCTTCTATTTCCCTTGGTGTAAGGAGAAGCTTTAATAATACTGCTCTGGGTTGGTTGTATGTAGTCAGAATGTGACACAAATCCATGTGCTTTTTCAAAAATACTTGCTATGCACAGATAAATTCCAGTGTATCAAAGTAAATTACCAAGGGTAAGTAGAAGAACAGTATTAAAAATCCACCCCAGAAGCTTATTAAAAGGAGTTTTCATGCAGAGATATTCAGAATCATCAGTTCACTTTTTTAGCTATTTCTTATGTCTCAGAATTTGTAACTGTTGCTCTTTTCTCCCACTTCTGAACATGAGAAGCCAAATTTTATGTTCCCAGTCAGCCATAATGTGTATTTGATTTACAGAATATAAGCCCCCACTGTACTAGAAATATTGTTAACCAAGTTGCTACAGTATTTTGTCCAGTTGTATGCAAAAAAACTTTATACAGGAACATTTCTTTTATGCTTGTCAATATCATGTTGCATTTTAAACCACCATTCTGCTGCTTTATCTTTTGGGAACATTCTGCCTCTATCTTTTCAGGAAAAAAAGGGTGGGAAGAGGGGAGAAAATTGAGACTGTTTATTTAACTTGGTCTTAGAAAGGAGACAGCACATAACCCAGATGAAACAACCTACTCAAATTATTCATCAGGTCCATTGGTTTTGTGCAGCTTTGATCCTGTGCAGGGCTAATTTCTTACATACTCATAAAAGAAGTTCAGCATTTAGAACTGAGCATGCCCCAAAATAGTGATTTTTTTTTTTTTTTTCACTCCTCTCTCTCTGAAGGGAGGTGCAGATCCCTAAGCAGACTTAGAGCTTTTGTGAGTGACCTAGAACTTTCCAGAGCTCTTCAAGGCAGAGATCCCCTGGAACTTCTTCCTGTAGGTGCAAAGGTTTCAATTATTGATTTGGGGGAGGGAGGAGAGTGTGGCACTTGAACAGAGCCAGAGTAGCCATAGACCAGAGTTCAAGATGTGAATCTGGACTTGTCTCTGTGGGGACTTCCTTTCTTAGGCTCCTCCAGGACCCCTGGGAAGTAAATTTGTTTTTTCATTTTCAAGTGTGCAGAGGTGAGGGATTGATTCTTGTTTCTTGGGCTGTTTTTTTCCCCTTGTACTTGCCTGTTCTCTGTATTTGCTGTGAAAGTAGAGTGGAACCCTGAGAACTGAACATTTTTACGTCAGATAGTTTCAGTATACATCTGTAATGCTGCAGTGCTGATTAAATCTCCATTTGCAATTAGAATGTGTACATGACCATAGGAGAGACTGGTGACTGATAAGTGAAGAAAGGTGAAAAATTAGGCTGATTTTCTCCTCTTTAAGATGGTTTTGTCTTCTAGCAGTATACTAAAATCAGATTGGTTCCTAAACAGAATTGTTTCATGGAAATGAGCCTTTTTGAAGAGATTTGTTTCATTCTGCACTGGACTGTGCTGGAAAGATTTTGATGGGTGAATTTGAGTGTGTGTTTGTGGTGTTTGCAGTGCTTTGGCATTGACAGATGATGCTGGCAGCCAAAGGTGAGGCTGGCTGACCCTCCCTGAGCAGTTTCCATGACAACCTAGCATTTTTGAATAATCTTGGTTTATAGAAAATCTTTTCCTCCCTTGCCTTTCTCCCAGTGCTAGTTTCTCCATTTTTGTAGGGTTTTTAAAATCTTACCTTTGAGAAGTTTTAATAGTTCTGGTAAGATCTATGAATACAATAGCACACACACATTCCAATTTTGAAAGATTTCTCCACAGTGATTCAGGAAGGGGTGATACCTTAGAATAAAACTAACTATTTTTCTAATACCTGGTAATACAAATCAAAACAGTGGAGTATACTGAGATGTGGGCTTGTAGCGAGGTTTTAGCTCCCCCATTGCCTAGGTGAAAGTTTGTAAATCCCTGTTCCTCAAGCAAAAGAGAAGCAAAGTTATTTCATGGCCAGATAATCCTCTATCCAGGCAGGACTCTGGTCTTCTGCCAGACAGCTTTTACCACCTTGTGTTTTATTCTTGGTAATTTATTGTTCTTCTGCACAACATACTGGAATTTCTTTTGCAGTATTGTGTGTGCTGCTGTTCTGAGTTTGGCAGTGCTACATTCAAATGATCTTTTGACAGTTGTAAGACAAACCTGAATTTTCCTATATAAATGAGTTTGTCATTGGAGTTAGATTCTTACCAGTGCTTGAAGATCTCTCTGTCCATGTGCTCGGCTTCTGTCTTTGCCTGTAAGGAGTTTGACTTGTGTCCCGCAATTGCTTCTGCCAATAGTGAAAAAAGTGGTTTAAACCACTTTTTAAACCACAGTTGTGGTTTAAACTGCGAAAACCAGCGGTGACTGCAGCTGAGCAAGGAGGTCTGAGTTGCCTCACAAAGAAAAAGCAGTGCTTCACACTTTGATTTCAGCCTTGTTTTGGCCATTCTGTTCTCTTCCAGGAAAACAGTCTTTGCCCATGGATACTCACATCCTATTTTTCTAGTAGGCCTGGAGGCAGGAAGCAGAATTTTGCACTTCCTTTTGCAATTTAAGGCTGTCCACTGCCTAATTTGCTTTGTCAGGAATAGCCAGGATCCCGATTTGATAGCATAGATCGGGATGTTAGTTTCACACCTTCATTCTTTAATTTCTTTTAAAGGAAAGAAGAAATATATAATTAATTGCAGATATATGTTCTTTTGCCTTTGTAGTTTTAAGGTTGAGCTTACATGAAAAACTTGTTTGTGTTGTTGTATCAGGGACTCTTTCACAATAGTGACTTCAAAACTGGGGAAAAACATTTAATAATTAAATGTTTTGGTCAAATGTGAAGTAATTATATTTGGGATGTATTAATCATGTTTTCTCAGATACAGGGAATGCATTATACATGTCTTAGGTTTAACACTTGTTTTGTATGCATTCCTGAGCATGTGTCTGTGTAGCTCAGCAACCACTGATGGCTTTAAAGTTCAATAACTTACAAATGAGTGAGGCCTGTATATCACTGAGAATATGTAATTAATTATAAAGGTTAGAAGGGCATTGGACTTAAAGCTGTGCCGTTGCGTGTATCTTTATGCTTGCTCTGATTCCCCCTTTCTCCCCCTTCCCTTAACTTCAGCTAACACACAGATTTAAATTATTTAGAATTTTAATAGTGAATTTTTGAGGCAAGTATTAGTTCCAGTACTAATGTAATGCACCGTCCGTGAGCTTGTAATCCCAGCTTTCAAAGTGCTTAATAAAAGTAGGCTGAAGCTCTCAAAACTAAGAGTGGCTATAGCATAATAAGCAAGGGCTTATTATGTCCATATTTAGACAAGTAAGGGACTTGGCTTTCAAAAAATTGCTAACTATCTTGAATATCCTGTGACTTGAGGCACTGCTAAAAAGAATCTTGAGCTTAGTCCACAAGTTGAATGGTTTAGAAACTCAGGTCTGCATATGTGTGTGAGATCAGAGTTCTGGCTGCAGCCTCCATGTGCCCTTTGATAGCATCTAAGCCAGCTGAGGTTGTAGGAGTTTTATATGTTTGTGACTTGTTCCAGTTCCCCTAATAAGTGCTGATAATTTTTTTTTAAAGCCAAAAATAAAGTTATGCTTGCGTGCAGCCTGCATTGTCTTTTTCTTTCTTTTTTTGAAATACGATTCTGTATTCATAATATTCTCTCCCTCATGCTTGTCATTAGAGGTTTGATTTTTCTTAGGCAAGGCAAGAGGTCTGGAGATCCTGCTGTCATCTTAGCTTTTACTTCATAACTGGTCTTTGGAGTAGAAGTGAACAAAATTGATTGGTTTTGTCATGTCCTGACTCCTTTGAGTACCTTGAGCATCTTCTGAGTGGTGATCAGTGCCTAGCCAGGTAAACTTTGCACAGCTGGTGTTTGCCACACTTTTGAGACCACCTGGGGTTCTTTTCCCTGGCTGTTATCAAGGCAGTAATGGGATCAGTCTATAAATATGCCCAGCTCTTGCTATTGTCAGGACAAGCCTGGAGGGATTCAGAGCGATCTTTCCCTCAACCTGCCTGGAAGTGTGGTGCTTCTCTGCTGCTCCGTTTCTTTTTCCTGAACGGAATGACTGCTGAGCTAACTAAGCAGCTGAGGTGTTGGTTTGCAAATGTTTGGGTAATAGCTCTGAAGTAAGCTTTAAACTTTTTATTGCCTGGTTGGAGGGCTCAGGGCGGGTGTTTGATGGAGGGATTGGAATGCTGGCAAAGCTGCCAAATAAGGACCATGAAATTCTTAGCTTGGGGTTCCAGAGTCCAGCACGGGTTAGCTGAAAGCCAGTCATTTCCCAGTGCTGAATTAAAGCTTAAACACAGTGGGTTGTTTGACTAAACAACAGTGTTGCAGGCTGAAAGCAGGATACTGAAGCTGTTGAAATGGGTCGTCTTTGGGAAAAATGGGAAGGTCAGTTGGTCAATTTTAAGGGTGAGTTCGAGCAAGGGTATGGTTATGCTGAACTGAGTCTTTCTGGAAACCTGGAATTGGTTCTTTGAAATGACTGTCAATTTCAGCCAGAACACACAAATTATTTTTAAATTATGCCTTACACTTTTTCTGTATATGGTAGACAGTATATATATTTTGAACTCTGAGGTTAGGGCATTTGCTCAACCTTAGGTTTACTTGATAACGCAAAAAAAGATATCATTGTTTGGGGTTTTTAATATGTTTGTCATTATTATGTTTAAAAGTCAGGTTGGATAAATGACTGAAGTTGCTAAGAAAATGTAGTAGGGGTTTCTTTCTTCCTTGAACCTAAATTGTAGGAATTAGTTATGTACTAAGACTTTCTGTTAACATAATGCCCATCTGCTTGAATCTTGATGCTGAATTTTTTGTTAAACATAGTAGCAGCAAATACAGATGTACATAGAGACTGCAGTGTCAAGATTAATTGCTTCTGTAATAATAATAAAAAAACCCCACTCTAACAGGCCTTTTTTCCATTGGCTGTGTCTCATGCTTTACGGTATTTTGAAGGATACATAGGCATGTAATTACAGGTTCCTCAATCCTGATTAATTAATGCATAATAGTTACTCACTAGAAGAACTCTGGAGTAGTGTTTACATGTATTTCTGAACACAAGGTGTTTTAGGGCAGAGGATCCCAAAGCTGATCTTAGTCCATTCTGGACTACCAGTCAGAAACACTTGTAATAATATCCTCAGCTTCAGTTGTTGAAAGGTGCTATTTCCTGCAGCACTGTGAAAGTGTCTTAGAGGTTTTTAACACCTAAAACTTCCTGTAAATGAAGCAGTGGCTGCTTTGGCATCTTTCCAAGGTTTAGCATGCAGTGAGTTTCAGCTAGCACCAGCATCAATTACTGTCTTTTTTTTTTAAAAACAAATTTGGCATCAGACAGCAACGTTCTTCTTTCATCACCAACTTACTTCAGTTTTGGCTTTTTCAGTCTTTTAGCTCTTATTTATACCTCTTACACATCAAAATCAAGACATGGACAAAATGTGGCTTGGTGATTGCTCATTTTCACTGCATGTTCATGCATTTGTTTTCCTTCTCCACCCTCCCCCTCATCCTCCATCAGTCCCTGCCAAAGCCTGTCCTCTCACTCTTTGAGGAGAGCCATTGCACCACACTTTCCCTGCAATTATACATGCATTTTTCACCTTAGCTCAGGCTTCCCTCAGGCCTGAGCTGCTCTTATCTCCCTAAGACTCCAAACTGATAAGCCACTTTAATTGGAATGGGGTGTGGTGGTTTTTATCTTTCATTACCTTGAAAACTGGGGACATAGAATAGAAAATTAAATGAAAATTAATTAGATTAGACAATAAGTGCAACCGTCATTGATAGTACCATTAAACATGCTGTGTTGCCTATGTGAAAACATCTTCTGCAGTGCAAGCTGATCTTAGTTATTTATTGTGATTCTGACTTTTGACCCAAAAGCCAGCAAGGCTTTTGTGTGCTTTGGCTCAAAACACTGTTATTTATCTTCATGTCTTCAATAAGCTTGTCCTTAACAAATGTGGGAGAAGGTGACAGCCCTCCTGCTCTGCATGGTGATTGCACAATGGTCTGCTCCCAAATCTGACTTCTCCAATAAGTGTTTCTCAAAAGAGAAACTCGTGGTGTTTTATGTTACATTTTTTCCATTCATCAGGCATTGTTGAAACATACAGCTTGTTTGTCATGGTTGTCCTCTCACCAACAGCAGCAAACATTCAGTAAATAACTAATTTCTCATCTAAGAGGTTGCAGGCTGTTCTGAATGAATGCTCCAATTTATTAATTAAAGAAAATTTATTAAATGATCCAAATATAAATTTAGAGAACAGCAATGAAAAGCCACAATCCAATCAGAAAGGATCAGTGCTGAGCCCAGGTATCAGCACTGGGTGAGACACAGGTCCGACCGCTACAGCAGAGGGTCCCCCGTGTTTCACACCAACTGTCCTGCCCGAGCGATTTTTATACGACTTTTCCTGCCCGAGGCAGAGTCCCTTTTCTTCCTTTCAGGACTGCATATATTCATGTAGAGTTCTTTCTCTGTGACCAGCTGAACAAAACATATGAGAGTGATGGACATCCATGATCGAGGAATTCAGTATTGAGATGTATCTCCCCGATGGCTCAGCTATCTCAATCCTGAGATATTTTAGTTCCTCGAATCACCTTAAGGAACGATCCATCTCCGGCTGGCCACATTCATTCGTTTGTAAATGAGGTTCTCCCTCCTCTTGTCCAGGTGGTTTCCACACTGTGATGCAATCCCCGACACTGACTTGTGTGTTTAAAATCTTTTTATAAGGGTATTTCTTACTAATACATATCTATAAAATATATGACAGTTTTCTCTGCACAAATTATCACATACACATATAACACAGGCCATCTGTTGATTTGCATAAAATAGCAGCATAGTTGCTGCATATCTATTTCAGTAAATTTGGATGGAACGATATGGAGAGAGAATATGTGCAACATGATACATCCTGGGAAAGGAAAGGACCGCTGAATTTTCTCTATAAACATATCTGACTTGTTCTGAAGAAGAACATTGTGAGCAACTTCACATTTGAAGCCTTGGAGTGGAATTCTCTGCTAGTACCCAGCAGTTTGGTTAGGTCCTGTGAAATCAAGGTAGCTAGACCATGTTGCTGGGAAAGAACAGACTCAGGTTCTCTGTTTCCAGACCTCTTGCACAGTGTTTCCAAGATGTTTGTGTTTGTCCTGTTCCTGCAGGTGCCACTGCACTGCTGCTCCTGGCCCGTCGGACGGACCTGAGGCGCATTTCCTTGGACACCCCCGATTTCACGGACATCGTGCTGCCGCTGGAGGACATCCGCCACGCCATCGCCATCGACTTTGATCCTCTGGAAGGATACATCTACTGGACGGATGATGAAGTGAGGGCCATCCGACGCTCCTTCCTTGACGGCTCAGGCAGCCAGTTCGTGGTCACCGCTCAGATCGCGCACCCCGATGGCATCGCTGTGGACTGGGTGGCCCGCAACCTGTACTGGACGGACACCGGTACGGACCGCATCGAAGTCACCAGGCTTAATGGGACCATGAGGAAAATCTTGATATCAGAAGACCTGGAAGAACCCAGAGCTATTGTGCTGGATCCCATGGTTGGGTGAGGAGCTGTTTGTGAGCATTTTTAAAAATATTGGTCATGCAAAGAAGATACCTCTGTCTGCTTCTGTGCAGATAATGGGATGCAGTGATAAACTTCTGAGCTTTCCAAATGGAAATACTGGGATTCTCTGAAAGTTAAGGCTCTGAGGCACAAGCACTGCTGCTCTACTTTGACCACCTGGGTAGTCACCTTATGTGTCTCTATTTTATTATTTTTAAAAATATTTTTGTGGACTGCTTGAATCAGCTTGTTTATTCTCGCTAATAGCACTGGTTATATTGCCTTGCTGAGCAGACTATTTCAGGAATTTTGTGTGTTTACATGCCAATTCTTTCTGAATAGTTTGGGCATTGTTACCTAGGTAAGGAAGTATTTTTGGTTTAGGGATGTAACTTTCTGTGTGCTGTATGGTTTTGGGGAAGAGTAGTCCAGAAGAAGCTATAAGAATATTGGAGGTTTGTATTAATAAGATTTTGTTTCCTTTGTAGGTACATGTACTGGACTGATTGGGGAGAAATCCCAAAGATTGAGAGGGCAGCATTGGATGGCTCAGACAGAATTGTGCTGGTGAACACCTCACTTGGCTGGCCAAATGGGTTGGCACTGGATTATGCAGAAAGCAAAATATACTGGGGAGATGCCAAAACAGACAAAATAGAGGTTTGTAACTGTACCTGAATTTTTTATTCCATGAAGTTATAGAATGTAGTTTCGCTTTTCTAGGTGTTTGTATTTTGATACAGCCAGAAAGGGTGATAGGATGGTGGTTGAGTTGTGCTTTAAGAAATAACTCTGTTCTTCTCAGCCTTTGGGCAAGTTACTTGCTATTCTTCCCTCATTTTTTTTTGTGTAAAATAGAAATTATATCCATGTAGTAGAGCTGTCTTTGTAAGAATGTGTGATAAGGACTTGTTAAATAAGTCAATTCTTAAGTCATCAGGGGAAAAAGCTTTTTACTAGGATTAATGTATGTAGTTAAAAAAAAACCTTTCACTCTTTGCACTACTCAATTTAGACCCTAGTAAAACATATTTTAAAGAAATAAATCTTATTTCACATATAATTATTTATACTTTGCATCTCCCTTGTTTAATTAGAGTTTCAGCAAAAGTATAGATTTCCCTTTTTTTCTGACATGTCCAGTTGAAACTTTTAATTTAAAAAGAGACACTTTTGCTTCTCTCCCACATTGAAAGTCTTGCATTTATTTTGTTGTGTAAGTTACAAAACAAATTTGACATTTATTATCTGTCAGTCTTTGAGAAAATGGTATTGTTTAGCATTTGATCAGTTTGCTGTCAAAAGCTTTTGTTGGAAATGGAAGCCTTGACTGCTACCTGGTACACAGGTCTGCCTGTGCTATATCCTGGTAGATTTGCCTTCCTTTGAGGAATTACAGCTTTCCTTGTTGATTCCTAACTGTTGCAAATAACTTTTAGCACTTATCATATCAGGCACAATTGTATCTTTTCTAGACTTACAAAGTTGTTTTTACTCATTTATAACTACAAATAAGTCAAGGTGAAGTCATAGTCATGTGCTGAAAGGTCACATAACTGTTAGTTCTCCTTTAGAGCCAAAGTAACTCCAGTCCTGCAAGGTGAGTTGCTTTGAAGCAGTCCTTGAGAGAGCCTCAGGGAGCAGAGTTTTCTTTGTCCTGAAAACAAGATTTATAGTCTGTAATTCACCTAATATTACACCAGCTCTGAGAAAAGAGGAGAAAATAGTCTTAGTGATGTGTAGAGATTTATTTATTGAGCACTTCAGCCCTGATACTGTCTCAGCCTTGGATGTGTTTTGCAAAAGGAAAGTTAGGCATTCTTCACCCTCATGTTTGCCAGAACACTGAAATTCTGTATTCATTAATAATGATTATATTCAGTGCTGGATCAGTTTGTGGCAGAAATTTTCATCTAGATCAGGCATGAACTCACTGCTGCAATTCTGTCAAACTGGCTAGAACACATCATAGAATGTTTATGTCAACATTACAGTGTCTGTGGTAGGACAGAAGATATCTGATTTGGCACAAAGGTTTTTTGGGACAGTTTCCATTTCATTGTTCTTAAATCAGTGTAAGCCAGCAAAATGAGTTTGTTCCAGGTTGTCATGTACCATCTATGCGGGGCATCAGAAAAGATTTATCACTCTAAGATTTCAGAATTACTAGTTATTTTTTTCCTATGAGTCTCCAAGTGTTAGAGTTATATTACTGCTGCAGCTTTTTATAAAAAGTTAACATTTGTTAACTCTTACCAACTTGCAGTAAATCTTGAAACAGTCGGGCTAAAACCTTTAAAGCAACAGAGAAGTTCTCCCACAGTTTTTCTTTGGTGCTTTTGGATTTTAGTTTTGTTTGAGGATGTGCGTTTGTATTTTTTGATTCCTGAAGGTGTTCATTTAGGCATATGCAACACAGATCTGTAAAATTTTGTGTAAGGTGATCAACACTTCCCACACAGTCGCCTTTTTTGACAGAAGATGTTGGTCCTTGTAACTAATTTTAGATGGTGGGTGCAGAACAAACAAAAGTAGATGTTGTACGTTGTGGAAATGGTTGTACATGTTACTAGGAAGACTGAGTAGGTTTGTGGAAGGGAATTCCCCTGCAATTTAGTGGCAAATAAAATTGCCTCTGAACTACAAATCACTGAACTGTAAATTGCTGTAGAAGGAAG
Organism: Vidua macroura; assembly: GCF_024509145.1. Lineage (NCBI taxonomy): Eukaryota > Metazoa > Chordata > Aves > Passeriformes > Viduidae > Vidua > Vidua macroura. The sequence goes on from NC_071575.1 coordinate 6,748,573, forward strand.
GAGTCTTCTTGAAAAGTTTCTGTATGTGTTTCCTTTCTTATGCAGTTGTGTAAGTGTTGATTATTCTCTGAGAAAGGATACTGGGATGGGTAAAGCTTTGGATGGAACCCATACAGCCTCTCTTCTCCTGTGTTGAGGCCATTCTGTCATGTTCTCCCTTAGATGCAATGTTGCTGCCTGCTAACTGCACTTCAGAGGGGCAGAAAGGGGTTGAAAATCAGTGACCCTGGTAGTGATCAGCACACATGTTCAGTGTGGCTTCTGCAGTTAGTAAAGCATGGAAGGGCTCTATAGGATGAAGTGGAGGTGTCCATCCAAGAGAAAGGTTCAGTCTAAAGGGGATTTTTTTTATCTACACCTGTCATGATTAAGAAATGGTGCTCCCCAATTTAGTGCTCCCACCAAGACTCTCCAAATCACACACCTCTCGCTTCTCCAACAGGATGGAGAGGAGAATTGGAGGCGCAAAAAGCAAAGATCAGTGGTTGAGATAAGAATAATTTACTGAAAACAGCGATGAGATAAGAAAACTAACAGTAACAGCACAATAGTAATGAGAGAAAGATATTATTCATTCAGAATACCCCTGACAATAGAAAAAACTGGATGACTCCCTCTCCTCCTGCCATGTTTCCTCAATTTGAAGGAACCCCTTCTCCCTGGAAAAGAGTCCCTTTCCCCCACCCCCAGCAATGACTTGAAGGGGTACAGAATAACCTCCAGGTCCTGGCCATGCTCCCTCCTGACTACTGCAAAAATTAATCCTGTCCTGGCCAGAACCAGGACATGTCCTACCCCTTATTTTATACCATGTCCTTTTATATGCCCAGGTCCTACTCCTTCCAACTATATACATGTATATATACACACAGACAAACACACACACGAAGTACAGCTCTCATTTCTGTAGTCAATGGCCATCCCCTCAAGATGTTTGTTGAGTTAATTTAGTCCATGGCTGTGGCTTCTCTCTGTCCCAAGTGTCTTCCAGGGCAGGAGGACTGTTGTGATGTTGGCTGGCTGCAAATTACATCAGGAGCTCATGACTGGTGTGTCTGGAGCAGTCCCTCCTCATTGTCCATGGAGTTATGGCATGCAATGGCAGTGCCATTCAGCAACCAATATTATACAGCTCAACATCACACACTGTTCTCATGCATCCCCTGAGGTACCCGTATTGTTTCCCCATCCCGCTACATCACCCACCGAGTACACCCCAGTCTTGAGCAAAAACAATCCCATGGATGGGTTTGCTTTTGCTTGAGGCAGAACTGATCCAAACTCTCTTCCCTAACACATTCCTCATAGGCACTTTATCCCCTTCTACAGTACATGGAGATTTTGATTGGGCAGGGCCAGCTCGACTGGTAGAGTCTCTGGTGTTAACTAATCAGGTGGCCTCTGCTAAATGTAAATTCCTATCTTAATCTATGATAGTTAAAATACTACTAACATTTCACGTTTGCTCACACTGCTTACTCTCCAATGGCAACCAGGAATCTTGAGATTTGCTGCACTTTCCATGCCCTCACCATCCATTTTTTTTATATCTGTGTAATAGAAGATGCTTTGGCCTTCAGTAAATGTTTTAAACTTATATTTGAAGAAAGGACGCTGGTGTAGGTGCAACAAAGAAAGGTATTTGTGACAGGTTCCAAAGATGAAATTTGGAATTGGACATGAAGGCAATAAAAGAATAAAATACCTGGTCCCTGCTTTGCTTCATGTGTTTGTGTATAGTTGAAAAGCAGGAGAATGCATTTGTGTACTTGCCTTTATTGCCTTTAAGTAGTTTTTGCATACATGATTTTACATACTTTGTGCTTTTCTCATTTTTCTCTCCTTTGCATGTGGGATTCCTCAGAACCATTATTTAATTGCAGGGGTACCAAACTGAATGTCATTCTTGCAAGCCATGTTTCTGGTTTGTTTGTGCTACGTAGGAGCTTTTATTATTTATTTTTTACCCACTGATTCATGCTATGCTGTTCTGGAACCCCCAGACGATAATAAAGCATCAGCAGGGGTTAATGGAGACTGGTAGGGGGTACAGCAGGGAGCTTTTGTTCCCATTTTATCTGGCAGCCTGCAGCAGGCAGAAGCAGGCTGTGGCTCAACAGCTTCGTCATTTATCTCGGTCAGGTTTCACTGCTGATAAACTTCTATTGAAATGGATGGCTGCTATTGTGCTTACCAGTGGGGAAGATTTCTCATTGACTTGCTACAGGTTTAAAGCATTTTCCTGCCGTGCTATGAGGTTAAAAATGTATGATCTGCTCTGTTGAATTGGTCTTGTGTTTTCCTGCTCTAGTGAATATTTGTGTTCTTGGCACGTACACTACCTGTTTTAAGGCATAGGTTGGATATTTAAATGGTCAGCAAAGCTGGTATTGATAAAGCAATTATAAACGGCTGCATGCATGTGTGGCTGTGTGTGTTAAGGGGAAGTCATGATGATATGGCTGATTTCTCGTAGTTTCTCTATCTCTGCTTCATTTTTCTTTATTTATCCTCTCCTATTCTCCATTCTCAGAGCCGGAGATGACACCCACTAACACCTACTAGTGGTGAGTGTGAAGAAAGGATGTACCTCCTGCTCAGATCCAAGCATTATCTGGTGATTTTTGAGTGCAGCTCCAACTTGAACTGTTTCTGCATTCCCAAATCTATTAGCCATGCCTAGCATTACTGTCTCTAATCCTCATGATTAATATGGAAAGTATTACATCCTGCTGTTTTTCAGCTTAAGTACACACCAGTGTTCAGAACTCAGCTTGCTGGACAACAGAAAAGCAGATGCTGCTAAGACTTTATAGAGCACAGAAATCTTGAACAGAGAGGACATTTTTGTCTTTGACCTAGGAGCTAATAGTCTGGCATCTAGAGAACGCTCTAATTCATATTCTAATCCTGAAATTGCAGGGCTATATTTTCCTCCGATGACAACTCCCTCAATTTTACTGCCACCCTAATAAGGAAATTTTGTTTTCTAAGTACATACCAATTATTTTCTGACTGAGAATTTTTGTCTCATACCATTAGTCTTTGTACTGTGAAATGCTGATGACTTGCAAGCCTGGTTACTGATCCTACCCCATCCAGCCTACTTGAAGCACAGGTTTGAAAACTGAGAAGCAGAATCCATTATATTTCTAGCTCTTGAACACAGCTGCTTTTGTGTACTTGCATTAAACTTTTGGACGTATGAGAAGTAAGGTAGTTGAAACAAATACCTGAAGTTGCTTTGCTGTTTACTTTTGCTTTGGATAGTTGTGGAACTTGGGAATTTAATTCAACAAAAGAACAAGTATATACTGTAAAGAGTAGGTACAGATCCCTGTACTCCATCCCAGTTTCAGAAATTTAAAGCTTACTTTGTTGGGGTATTTCCAGCTATTTCTTAACACATGCTAAGCCTGTATTAAGAAAAAAAAATATAGGTTTTTAAAATTAGTAGTAGAGTAAGGATTTATTAAAAAAAAACAAAACAACAAACCAGTATTAGTTTATACTTGGTGTAATTTTAATTTGAGAGATTTCTTTTGAACTTCTGAATGAACTTAAGGAAGAATTAAATTTTGTGATGCTGACCAAGATAGTTAAAGATTATTAAAAAGCAAACAAACGACGGCCATAGACAACATATTAGTAAGGTCTCCTGGCTGTCGCAGAGCTGGATACAAGGATTTGAATGGTCATGGACTCCAATGCTGAGTTAGGACCTCCTGACACTGTAAGCTTGTTACTATGTGTAAAAAAAAAATCCTTTTTTTTACTTTGATTTTTGAACATGGGGATACAGAATTGTCACTTAGAGATGTACCTTTTCACAGAATCATAAGGTTGGAAGGGACCTCTAAAGATCATGTAGTCAACTCCAGGTGTTTTATTGCAAAAATAAAATAGAAGAAGCATTTAAAACATCCATGCTAGTTTCAAATTTGGAACATTAAAAGTTAACTTTTTATTACTTTTGATAAGTTGAGATTACCTAAACAAAACCCAGATATGAAAAGTATGATTATTGAGACCTTACATTACAAGCCACTTGTGATGAGGAGTTCTCCAAGAAGTCCTGAGGGATCTGCTATCCACAGACTGTCATGCTTCGTGGGACAGGGAGAGGTTCCTACCAAAGAGACTACTGAAGGAAGCTTTTTGGGGAGATGGAGCCAGAACTCCTGCCAAAAAGTAACTTGACTCTCTGATCTGAGTACCAAAGATGGTACTTTTCTAAGTGAAATTACTGCCCTAAAAATTATGTGGAGAAGATTTTGGCATTCAGTTTTCAAATGGTTCTGTCATAGATCTGCAATTCATCCTGAAATCTATAGTGGGTTTTGTCTCATGAGATGTAGATACATTCAGCTCATTTAAGTTCCTTTATGTTGCCTTTATAAAAATGTTGGAAATCTGCACTTCCACACTGTAAAAGTTAAGAATAGATTAGATGAGTCCTACTCTAAAAGGACTGGTTTTTTTTCTGTGATGTCTAAGGAGAGCCTGGAATCACTGTGTCAGAGGCAAATACCCATGCTCGAGACATATTTGAGCAGAAAGTTGTGCTGACCTGGCTCACATTGGGAATTCAGAGACATTTCTTACAACCTTTGCTAAAAGATGAGCAGTCCTGCTTTGCTGCTGATAGCTCTGAAAGCCTCATGGTCCCCATGGCCCAGCATGCAGCTGATTGGAGTATAACTGTTGGATCTACATTCATATGTTGTACATGCTTCCCAGATTTTTCACATTGGAGTTAGGAAATTGTATCTTGGTTTATGCAGGTGTCTCACCTAGAAAGCAACAAGCCTCTGCTAGCAGCCAGTATTGGTTACCTAAGGGAAAACACTGAAATCCCTCAAACCGACACAGCCAGTCATCAGCTCGGCTGAGTCTGACATACTTCAAATATTTTATGGCAAGGTGGGGAAAAATGTGAAGAGATACTGAGCTATTGTCTATGTTTCTGGTTCAGCTGAGTACTGTTTGTCAATCCACTGTTATCCCTCAATCTGCAAAATTCTGTCTTTCTTTCCCCTTTTCACAAGCTGAGTTGTGTTGCTGTACAAAACCTCGTACTGATCTTGGACCTGAGCTTTTTTGGAAGTATTCACCTGACCTCCAATCGCTCTCAATAATGATTTAGCTTTCTTCACACAGGCTTCTTACTTTGCTGTGAGATTTTGTAGTCTTAACCTGAACATCTTTTCTGGTACCATGCATCATCTTGTAGTGTGGCAAAGAGTCTGTGGTAAGCCAAGCTCTTGGACATGCAAGACCCTTGGAATCGAAGTGATTTAGTGAACAGGAGCAATTGAATCAACATGAAAGCTTACTGCCACCAGAAATGAAATGTGTCTCATAACTGGCTGAGTCTCTCACTGCACTATTCCCTGAACTACCTGGACTTGGTAGAACAGTAGAAAACTTTCCACATTTTTTCCCCTCAATAAAAAGCAATTATTGTCACTTATTAAAGAGTCTGGAAAACATCAGGTTAGGTAGAGAACAGGTGAAAAATAAGTTTCTGGTGCAAGGCACTGAAAGAAAGGACCTTGGGAAAGAAGAGCACAGAGGCTTTGCCCACATGCAAGAGCCATCAGAAGTTGCTATGCTGAACTTAATCTTGTAAAACTGTTCCCCCAAACCCACTGTGAGGTTTCAGGTTGGTCTTGGCTAGTCTGGTTTACATTCTGCAAAGTGTTGTGTGTAGCTGCTCACAGGTCTTAGTTGCTAAATAGTAAGTTGCAAAATGGAGTCATTAGTTTCCTTTGCTGCCCCCACAGCCTATGCCCAGGTAACAGAACGCTCCCTGACTGCTGCCACTCCACCCTTTGGATTACATACCAAAATTAATCTCTGTAGTAAAGTGTTTTTAGTCAGCTGTTTTACCACTGAATCTTTTCAGGGGAGCTCCTTTTTCCCCCCCCATGAAAATCTCTCTTCTCATCTTATTTATCATTTTGGCTCATTTTTTTGTCTTAGCCTTTTCTTTACAAATGCAGGAGTTGTTTTGTGTTGCATGTGATTGCCTAGGAGATGTTATCTGTGATTGCCACAATGGTTCTAAAATATTTTCCTTGCCTACTTGTAACTTTACCTGACTTTAACCATTGCATTAAAAACTGAATCACTTGTTTCTAAAATTAAATTCCACCACAGAGAAAACATTTCTGCTGTTGGCATTGGTCAGTGAGCTAAGAAAGTTGTCTTATTGTGAAAGAAATGAACTTACAGCAGTGTGTGTAGCTTGATAGAAAGGGTGTTTATGAAATTAATCTCTGTACTGTTTGTACATATTTATCTTCATGGCAGTCCTATTAGGAATATTATCCATGCTCAGAAAAAATATATTTTGAATTCTTCGGAAAAATTGTTAGAGCTCTAAAGGAAACTGAACAACTGTTAAATTAGGAATTGTTAATGGCTATTATAAAACAATTAACAGTAAGAAATCATGGACTTGGCTGGAGGCATTTGGTTTCTGAAGCAAATCCAAAGGGTTTCAGGGAACCTTTCTGCTGATTCCTCAGCTGATTCTTCACCACAATGAAGAGAGGACTTCCCATTTCATTCCTTAATGTTTTAGAATTGAGGAGAAATGCTGTTAATAGTAAGTAAATGACACTGACAAAATAATTTCTTCAAACTGAGTTGAAAGCTTCAGTTGCTCACTTATAGTTGATCAAGACTATTTTTAGAGGGAAATTTAGACAAGATATCTCTTTGTTTCACTCTTAGAGCAGCTGTTTTGCAGTAAATACATTTAATTATATGTGTTAATTATATGATATTGCTGCAGCCATAACAGTAAAATCATTCCAGTCTGTTTTATGCTACTTAGAGAAGTTGAAAATACATTGTTCTTAAACAGAGTCCGAAAAAATGCAAAAATAATGGTTAGAAGGCATTCCAGCTATCTTTTTGAGTTATTTTTAAGAGAGATGCTGCCCAAGGTTCTTTTCTTTTCTTTAACCAAATAAATCTAATTAAGCTTACTTTCCTTGTAAAGTAAGATTCATGTACATTTAGGTAGACAATGAACAGTCATATCCCTGATTAGCATTGCCATGAACTGAGTTGTCACTTGTTGTATCAAACAGCACATGCAGGTATTTACCTCTGCATAATCAGGGCTGAAGTAACTAAGCCTTGAGTGTGAGTATTCCTAAATTATTTCAGGTATAATGCAAGCCTTGCTCACCATGGTATATTGGAATATCTGGGGCATTTGTATTGAATTCAGTATTTCAGGGTGTTCTACAGTAATGCTTTCTTGCAAGCATCTTAAGTAGATCAGTGTTAATGATCAAACTCATGAGAAATTCCCCTTTTTACCTCGTTCTAAGTTGTATCTATTCCTGTGGTGCATTAGCATGACCCATGTTGAAATTGTGAAGGTGTAATGCTTTCTGATTATTTCTGCTGGTTTTAAACTATTGGGAGAAACCCAAGTTGTCACTGGAATGAATTAAGAATTTAAGATCTGCTCAGGAAGAGTTTAGCTTTTTTTTTTTTTTTTGGGGGGGGGGGGTGACAGTTCCATCATAGAAGCCTGTGCCAAATGTCAGGGCTTTTGTGCATACTGTAAGGTAAACTATACCTATATATCCAGAGTATATTTTAACATGTTCCAAGGAAACAACAGGCTAGTGTGCTCTGCACCTGTAGGACATGTGACATGCAAAGCATTGCCACAGGGTCAGAAGGCTTTCTAATTCCTTATCCTTCCAGAAGACAGATGAATGCTACAATTGCATCCTTCCTGTGACTCAGTGGGGGAAGATGCTTTCCAGCTGTGATGCCTGATACAAATTTTGTAGAGCTGGGGCAGTGATGGCAGTAGTACTTGAGCAGAGCAATTGAGGTCCTGCATATTAAGTGAAGTCTTCTGGCCTTTCTGAGAATGAGTAAGCTGGTGCTAGTAAAGATGCTGAAGTTCAGCTAAGGTATCTGTTGTTTGTCCAAAAACAGGCTGTTGATTTTAAAAATCAGTGCTTAGATTCAAGTATCGGAAATTAGAGGAACTTACGGATTTTACTGGAAGAGTTGTTTGTTTTAGGGGAGGTTGGATTTTTGTTTTACTCATGTGTGTCTGTGAAAGAAATAATGTTTTGGCAACATCTTGTAGTGTAGCTGGGGACTTAGAGTCCATCACAGAGGCCTATCCCATACTCATAAGTAATATATTTTTTGAACATAGTGTTACCATTTGTTGTTTATAAATTTTCATTGATTGTTGACTTCCTCTGCTCCTATCAGCCAGAGAAAGAGCTTAGCATGCATGATATTTAACCTGCTCCCTGATTATTTACCAGTATATCCAAAAGAGGACCTGGGAAGCTACAGGCCCATTAGTCTTATTCCAGTCCCTGGAAAGAGTTCTCCTAGAAACCTGCAAGCCAAAGGAAGCAGGTGGTTGGCACAAGCCAATGCAGCTTTACTGAGGGCAAATGATGCCAGTGTGCTGCTGTACAATGAAGACAAACAGGATCCTGGGCTGCATCCATGGGGACCATCCCACTCAGGCCATACACAGCTGTGTCTAGCTCTGGTCCCCAAATTCAACAGAGATGCAGAGAGAGTGGAGAGCACCTAAAGGAATGATGAGAGCCCAACCTGTGAGGAAAGACAGAAGGGGTTTGGTCTCTTCTCCATGGGGAAGAGAAGGCTCACATTTTTCCAGTACTCAGGAAAGGAGGAGGGAGGCTGTCCAGGTACATGGATGGTACCACACTGGAGAGGACAGGGGCAACTGGTACAAGGTGCCTTGAGGGAGGTTTCATTTTAATATAAGAAAGAAATACTTTACTAAGGCATGTAGTCGAGTCCCTCCCCTTACTAGTAGTTTTCAAGATGTAATTGGACAGGATGCTGGATAATCTTATCTAGGCTTCTTTCCCATCAAAAAATGGACCAGATGATCTTTCAGGGGTTCTCCCAACCTGGGCTGGTCTATGATTCTGTCGTTCTGTGTTGAACATTCAACCTTGCTTATGAGTTAAGATGAAAGATAATGGTCTGCACTCTGTCAGCTTCATCTCAGGGACAGATGCTTTCTGTGATGGGCTTCTCCTCAGTGCTGTGCACATGAACCAGTGCACATCTGCTCAGTCTCTGCTGCCCCTGGCCTCGGTGCACTGGACTTGAGAGGACTGCTAGTCTGCAGTTCTGCCAGGGTCCCAGCACAAGCTCTATGCAGAGCTGAACATGGCTTTCATAAATGAGAGAGATTTAATGATGAAACTCTAGACCTAAAGCAGTCAAGTGACAAGTTTAAACTACCATACATTCAAATCCCAGATTATCAAAAAGGTAAATTCACTGCATTAGCCTATTTATCCCAGTGATTACTGGTACTTAGAAGCGAATTGAATGTGAGGTATCTAATAACAAGAAAGACCCTTAGAATATGTCATTGTGTATTCCAGTCTGTAAATTTAAATGAAAAGTAGTGCTTCAGAGTTGTTATTTTATTGTTCCTGCTGATCACTAAGTACAACATTTTAAAATGTGACTACATTTTCAGTAGTAATTCAATTACTTTGAATAAGCTGTATGTTCATGAGGCTGCTGGTTTGCATTCATTATTATTTTAGGATAAACAAAGCCCTTATTCTCCAAGCAGGATATCTGGCATTTTGTCTGAGGCCATTTAATTTTTGCACTTTTAAATATTTTTTTTTCATGGAACTACTTGCTCTTTCAGTAAAGGTGGTGTTTGTGGTTACACCACATCTGTTTCCTGTTGTAGCCTATATTCTCAGTGTGATTTGTAGTATTCAGAATGGCCTCAGAATGTGAAACTCACACCACATTGTGGTTAAAAGCAGCATAAACCTCTGGAGATACTGCCTCGTAGCAGCTGAAGGTGGGTTTATTGTGTGTGGGATTCTGTGGGGCTTCGCTGTGAGGAGCTGATCCATGTGGAGAATCCAGAAAGGATTATAGCCTGGGACTTGGTTGTTGTCTGAGTTTGAGTATGTGAAAAGATGAGGCTGAAATCCCTTGAAAGTAGTTATTAAGTGATTGTCCCTTTTTGCTTTATTCTTCTTGTACGTATCACCCCTGCATCCCTTGCCACTTCCCTTCTGCCTTACACCAGACTGTTTGATTTCTATTGAAATCACCTAACATGCAGCCAAAGTTAGTGCAGACAACATGGTGCCATGGAAATATATATATATGTGGTGGTAGTGGGCAAATGTTTATATTAGGCAACATAGTCCAGATGTGCTCAGGTAAAATTGCAGTGGGAGCAGCGTGGCAGGTATATGTAAATACTTTCAGAAAGGGGCATGTTTTGTCTAGGAGGTGTAAAGCTATCTTTCAAAATAGCCTTTATGTGTCAAACCAAAAATTAATTAAAAGCAGACACTTAAGGATTAAGTCCCTTATCTTTGCCTGACTCTTTTCAGTATAGGGGGAAGCTTATTTGAACAGCTCTTAAAGTTTGCCGAAGAAAATTCATCTCATACCACACACCTTCCAACTAATTTTTTTGCCAGTAGTTAAATTCTCTTAAATAGAGAATTTTCTTTCTTTTATAAATACAAGGCAAGAAAAATGTAATTTTAAAAAATGCTACTTTGTGATGGTGATGTTTTATTGCTTATTACTGTGTGGTTTTATTTGGTTCATTTTTCAACATCCTTCCATTCTGTGTATCTTCTTGGTCTGCTCAGCAAGCACTAATTGCCATGTATTAATTAGTTGCAAACAAATGACTTATCTCTGTAGTTTAAGGGGGAGGGAGGAAACAAGTCACCACAGACAAGTCATCTATTTTTGAGATACACATGCATTAGTGCATTTATAGAAGCATGCTGTATATTCTGCTGGACTGAAGGGTTTTGGTAAGCTAATTCCATTAAGTAATTATGACCTTTCTTCAGAAGTAAATACAGAGCTTATTCCTACAATCCAGCAAATATGCAGCATCCCTTTAGGGAAATGTGCACAAAAAGATTCAGTTCCTATTTTAATATACTGAGAGTAAGTGCCAAAATGTTGGGAAGTTGGACAAGGTATAGTTTTAAGGAGAAATTGAATTATTGTGAAAGTTATAGCATTTCTTCCACTTTTTAAAGGGAATTTATAAATATTTTATTATACTGTGTCCTGGGAAAGGTGTGTGTTTCAGTTCCATTTCTCTGTTCCTTTCTTCTCATATATGCCTGGGTAGGAGTTGCTCCAAAGTAGCATTTCTTGTGATCTGGGAAGATATTCTGGCCACCAGCTATCATCAGTCTAGTCTGAGGTTCTAAACCAGTTGATCCTGAAGGTTGTCATTGCATAAGTCTTTGGGTTGGAGCCATGGGAAGGATAGGAAGCCATATAGATTTGTTTGTGGTTATCTCAATTCCATGAGAGAGATTTGAAAACAGTGGTTTAATAAACTACCCCTTTCCCAGTCATTGACTTAGAACATGCTTGGGTGGTGGGAAGGATTCTTTAATGTTTCAGGTATTAGTATGCTACCTTGGATTTTATGAATCATATTGTTTCTGAAAGTTTTTATTTAAGGTTGGTTGGAGGTTTTTTCCTGGTTTTGGAAGAGTGGTATATATACTGTAAACTTAAGCTGTGGCCTTGAAACAAGTAGAAATACTTCAGAAGGATTTTTTTTTCTGAAAAATTGCAGCACTGAACCATTTTAAGCTTGTCTTAAAACATGGGACTCTATTCCTGTCAGTATGGTACATTTTATAATAATATTTGGCATTCATAAGGCACTCGATCACTTGAACATGCATACATATGTTTAATTAATCCTTTCAGTGCATCACTAAGGAAGTTAGGTATTACTCCTTTTTAGCAGTAGAGAAAAATGACACAGTAAATTCAAGTGTCTTGATCAAAGGCATGTAATTATTTACAGACTACAGCTGTTCCTTGTAGTAAAAAAAAATTACTGTACTTAATTTTGAAGAATGTAAAACTGATTCTTTATTCAGACAGGGGAATATAAATATACTCTGTAGATCTTCTTCACTGTTTGCCTCCCAGTATTTGTGTGGGGTCTCCTCTTAATGCTCTCTGTAATATGGGCAAAGCTCACTTGGGAGGGACTGTGGACTAGAAGATGCTGAGCCAGAACTCTTTGGCCATTATAAATTGTCTTCATTTGTGTAAAACACGGTGATTCCTCTTTAAAATTAAACCAAAACTCATGTCAGAAATGAGAGAGTCATAACAGGAGTAACTATTATACCATAATAATAGTTCCTAAAGCAAAGGTAACAAGTATTGTGTCATAATTCCACATTACGATCTGGTTACGAGACTAAACTTGTAAATAAATCTTTTAGAGTAAGTACCTGTTAATAAAGAGTCTCTTCTTTTTTATTAGGGCACCGTGTAACATTGATAGCATTATAATGCCTAGGAGATTATTTTTTAATTTGAAGTCTGAGCATAGAGCAGCTAGTTTGTTAATCTGCCAAATAGTGGCAGGTTTATTCTATATATCTGAAAAGTCTGTCTATATTCATAGGTCATGAATGCTGATGGAACTGGTAGGAGAGTCCTGGTGGAGGACAAGCTGCCTCATATATTTGGATTCACTCTGTTGGGAGACTACATTTACTGGACAGACTGGCAAAGGCGCAGCATTGAGCGTGTGCACAAGTGCACGGCAGAGAGAGAGATAATCATCGACCAGCTACCCGATCTGATGGGCCTGAAAGCCACCAACGTCCACCAGATCATCGGTGAGTGGTCTGCTAATCAGCCAAGGGAGAATGTGCTAGAAAATGTCAGCAGTGCTGTACTGCAGAGTTTTAGAAATGGGCAGAATTCGGTCCTATGGCATGATGACTGCAGGGTGCAGCTTGATAAGGTGGGTTAGGTCTTCTGTGAGGAGCTTCCAAGTTCTGTAGCTTGGAAGAATATCAAGCTGAACATGTGCTGCCAGTATGCAAAAGCTAAGAATGAGCCAGTTTTAATCCGTTCAGTAGTTTTTACGTTAATATTAGAAAATAATCTTTAAAAATACCTAGAAGTACTTCCTTCCCTGTAGGCGTTTGTGGTGTAAAAAAGCAGCATCTAGCTTTAAATTGCCTATCCTAAGCTATCCAAGCACTGGTAGCAGTATAATTGTAGCATCACAGAGCTCACCACAGTACTTGAGTGTCCTGCTATGTGGATACGGCTTGCAGCTTCTCGCTGTCATGTCTGGATTGTACTGCAGGAAACGAGAGAAATGTAGTTGATATGTAACTTTGTGTGGCTAATGCCCCAAGATGTGCATGTTTTGAATGCAGCCCTGTTTCCAACTGTTTGGCCAATTGAACTCCTTAGTGCCAAGCTTCTCTTAGTTCAATTTCCAGCATGTGCAGGTATGTAAGTGAGTATTGCAAAGAGCTGCTTCGCGTGCATCCTGGAGAGACCATTGAATGGATGTGAAAATAGTTCTGCAAGTTTTTTACCTGCAGGAATGCAAGGGGGTAGGTAGCTGGACCAGTGTACTGTAAAAGGCAGCAGAACATACACTTACCATGCATTCAGTGCTTGTGTTGTGAATTGGGATCATCAGTAGCTGTTGAAGCCCAGATCCCTTTCCCTAGTGCTGGGTTTGTTTCTTGGTGTAAGGAAAACAATCACTGGCTTTCCAGCCAAGGAGAGTAAGGTCTGTCTAAAGGATTACAGGAAATGAATGAAAAATAATTTGATCAGAGAATACAAGGAGAAAAACTGCATGTTAGTTTGGAGGACTCATAGTGTGGCTGATGCATGTGAGGACTAGCTTCACCTTTCACCTGCAGTCAGTTTGCAATGGGTGCTTTTCCTCTTGTTGCCTGCTTAGGTACAAACCCCTGTGCAGAAGACAACGGCGGCTGCAGCCACCTGTGTCTGTACCGACCACAAGGCCTTCGCTGCGCCTGCCCCATCGGCCTGGAGCTCATCAGCGACATGAAGACCTGCATCGTGCCAGAAGCTTTCCTGCTCTTTTCCAGGAGAGCAGACATCAGGCGCATCTCCCTAGAAACCAACAATAACAACGTTGCTATTCCGCTCACTGGGGTCAAGGAAGCTTCTGCTCTGGATTTTGATGTGACAGACAATCGCATTTACTGGACTGACATTTCACTGAAGGTAGAGATTTAGTCCATGTTGGCTATTAAGCTCCTTGAGATCTTTAAGAGTAGGTTGATTAATGGGGTTTACAAAATTCAAGGGATATGTGAAAGAGTTTCGTTTTTAATTACATTTTCTGCAACTGACTTGAGACATATGCCAACAATAACTTACGGACTTTTGCGATTGGAGAATCGCAGTAGTTGAAAACACAGAGTTTAAATGAGTCTGCAAGTGGTGACTTGGCTGAACTCCCTAAGCATGATATTCTTTTGAGCTGCGTAAGTGATACACATGAAGACTGATACATAAACTGCCCTGCTGTGTGCTGTCACAAACTGGCATAATTAGCAGGTTGTGTTCAAACTAGGAAGTAAACCAAAATCAGGGATTTGTTAACTTCTGATTGGTTGTGAGTATGACGAGTGTGTGCAGATGGGAATATTGAGGACATGGAAAGGTAGCCCATGTTTGCCAAAAGAATTCTGTACTATTCTAACATTTTCAGGCTTATCAAGGAATGCCTAAACTCTAATATATTGTTAAAATGGAATTCTGGCTGTATCTGCTATCGCAGGCTGATCCTGATGGCAGAGTTTAAAAAAGTCTTTTGAATAAAAGTCCAAGAAGAGATTGTGCTTAGTGAAATTAAATTTAGCCATCAGTACTGAAGCTACAGAGTTTATCAGTCGTTTGGTTGTTTTCTTCTATTTGCTGTTCTGTCCTGCACTATTTTTTTCATTTGGCTGCTTTAAGTAGTGTTCCGTGCTATAACATTGATGCTTTTGTATAGTCCTGGGAGAGCCAAAATATTTCCCCCTCGAAGCTGGCACTGAGTTATTAAGGTCACTTGGTCATGTAGATGCTTCATTCAACCAGACTAGTTATCCCATTTATTTCCTCAGTGAAATGCTATTGTAGTTGACACAGAATACATTCACAGGGCGCAGTAAATCATTACTTCTGAATAGCAGCATTGTTTGCTTTGCAAATAAGTAGCATATTGTAAGATCCTCTGAGATGTCTAAAATCTGAAAGTGTTTAAAATTCAACAAAGAAAACAAGCAGCCCAGTGACAGGCTGGTAAGTTTTCTAATTTGCCTGTGTATCTTTGTATCCCTGCAGACCATCAGCAGAGCATTTATGAATGGCAGCGCGCTGGAACACGTCGTGGAGTTCGGCTTGGATTACCCTGAGGGCATGGCTGTGGACTGGCTGGGGAAGAACTTGTACTGGGCTGACACTGGCACAAACCGGATCGAGGTGTCCAAGCTGGACGGGCAGCACCGCCAGGTGCTTGTGTGGAAAGATCTCGACAGTCCCCGGGCACTGGCACTCGACCCTGCTGAGGGGTAACTTGCTGATTTAATTCTGTGTTTATGAACAGTGAAAAACAACATTGTAATGCTTCCTCTAGGGCATGGTAGTTAAGCACTGCCTGTAAACCCTGAGAGAACTGAGCTGGGGAATACAACCTGGTAATTTAGAGAAATACACTCTTAATGTCCTGAATAATCATTAAAAATATTAAAAAAAAAAAAAATCAGAGCAGCTCATTAGAAAGGGATTTATATTTAGTTTTATAATTAACCACAGAATCAAAGTAATTTTAGGTTTATGGAATTGATTATTTAGAAAAGGACTATAGCTTTGAAAGGAATATATTTATCATTTTAGAAATTAGGATTCTTTTTATCACAAGTTAGGGTCCAATAAAGGTATTAAATGATTTAATTTGAGGATAGGAGAGCGAAGTTTATAGTCTGAGCACAAGGAAGATATTTATTTCTTCAGATAAAGAAACCTTTTCGTTTGTACAGACAAGGGAAGAAGGACAGAGAAGGAGGGGGAACAATTATGTTCACCTATGCCCCAAATGAAAGATTTTCTGAGAAGACACTTCTCAGTTAGATTGAAGTGTAATAGCAAAAGTAGGGCAATAAACAGGGAGAGGGAGGAAGGAATGGGGCAAGTCAAGCTAACTATTCAGCTTCTGAAATAGCTCTGACACACTCACTTGACAATAACTAATGTTATAAGTAAAAATTAATTGAGCCAAATTTAATATTTAATAAAAATAGATTTTTATTACACGACCAAAATTTGGTGCGAGATAGCCACAATCCAATCAGAAAGGGTCAGTGCTGAGCCCAGATATCAGCACTGGGTGAGACACAGGTCCAGCCACTACAGCAGAGGGTCCCCTGTGTTTCACACCGACTGTCCTGCCTGAGTGGTTTTTATACAGTTTGTTCTGCCCGTGGCAGAGTCCCTTTTCTTCCTTTCAGAACTTCACATATCCATGTGGAGTTCTTTCTCTGGGTGTGTGAGTGATGAACATCCATGACTGCGTTCCCAGAATCCGGTATTGAGATGTATCTCCCCGATGGCTCCGGCTGTCTCAATCTTAGATATTTTATATCCATCCCTGGTGTTCCTCGGATCACCTTGGGAACGACCCATCTCCGGGCTGCCTACGTTCATTCATTTCCAAATGAGGTTCTCCTTCCTCTTGTCCGGGTGGTTTTGACACTGTGATGCAATCCCCGACACTGACTTGTGCGCTCAAAAAATCTTTTATAAGAATGTTTCTTACCTATATATATATATAAGATATATATAACAATTGTATATGCACAAGTTATCCCATATGCACATAACACTAATTACTGCAAAAACTTTTTGAGGTTATTCCAATATTGCATTTTTTTTCAAATGAAGGAACTTCATTTACACGGGTTACGACATTATCACAGTTCCCAGTCTCACTGTGAGAGCTACAGCAATGCAGAGAACTTGAAACACATTCCTTCTGCTTTATTTCAACATGGTGATGGCAATGCTCAGTTCCAGTGGGATCCTAGATTGGATTCAGCCCTGATGTGCCAGGGGTTGCCTGGATGAGAATTCAACATCAGATTCTTAGACTCAGTTACTCATTTGTAACAAAAGGCTGCTATGGATGATTCTGGTTTTACACTGGAAGTAGGTTTTTCCCAAGGATTATCATCATTCAGTGCTTTGTCTCTTCAACACAGATCAGAAAAAAAATTACTTGGGTCAGAATGCTCATTTTTCCTTACAGCAATAGTATAGCTGTATACTTATGTATGTATGTACACTTATATAAATATACATACAGTATAGTTGTATTTTAAATTGAAGTTTTCAAGGCATTGCTGCCATGGGGGGCAATTCTAACACTTGGCTCTGTGCTGTGTCCAACTTGCAAAATGTATACACAAAGTACTTGCAAAATTTTTAAGAGAAATTTGCAAGTATTCCTGGTGTCTAATGAATTTCTCCCTGCTGATCATCAGTTTCTGAAGCAACCTTTCCTATTGTGCAGTTTGTTGGAACTGAAAGACTTCCCAGGGGTTTGTTACTAGAGTTATTAAAACCCAAAGGTGTAAATATTGGATAGCTGCCTCTCACTTTTATTTTGAAATGGTATCAGCTTCCTATTTTGGAAGTGACTAACTAGCCATCAAATATATAATATAGAAATATACATCCTACTCTACTGTGCAGTGCCTAAAGAAAATGTAAATATGTGCAAGTCTGTCCTTCTTCCAAATGAGGCATAAGCTGGCATGTGAGTATGTAATAATTGTATTTTTGCTCCAGTGGAAATGCCATACAGTTTTGTGTGTCTCGGCTGAGATGTCAGACACTGATGTAAGTACGTGACTGGTTGACTTAGTTGTGTGGACATGAGTGGTGGCACCTATTAACAAAGGTACCCTGCAGATCTACCTTTTTGTGTTCCTTCATTTGAGAGACAACTGACTAGAAACAGAAGATAAGGGCTCTGGAAACACACCCTGCTAAATAATCAGGTGTAAATGAAGGTGCCTGACTGCCAGCCTCTGCCTCTTAAACGACATACATGGATTAGTTACTAGCAAAGTGCTGTCACACAGAACTTGCTGGTGAAAATCCAGGTCCAAGTGGGAAAAAATAATGTTGGAATCATTTTGAGGAAACTTGGCTCACTTTCTTGCCTCTACTTTGGAAAAAAAAGCCAACCTAATTTAGCACAATGAGTCTTAATAAATGCTTGAATTTACAGCTCTTCTTTTTCTCTTATGCTTTCAAAGGATTATTGTTTTGGTTTTCCTCTTGAGTTGTCTTGGATTGAACGCAATTATTTTTCTTTCTTCTGTTCTTTTAATCAGGTTCATGTACTGGACTGAGTGGGGTGGCAAGCCAAAGATTGACAGAGCTGCTATGGATGGCAGTGAGAGGACCACGCTGGTCCCAAATGTGGGACGTGCTAACGGCCTGACCATTGACTACGCCAAGAGGCGCCTGTACTGGACCGACCTGGACACCAACCTGATAGAGTCCTCCAACATGTTAGGTGAGCCCCAGAGCCCTGGGCAGCATCCTGAGGGCAATGCTGCTTTTTGCAGCTCCCTCGTGGCAAATCGTGGCTTAAATAATGCAAAGATACACATCATAAGACAAAAATAAAATTTCCCAACCTCGCATGCCTTTAATGTTTGCTTCTATCAATCATGTTCATGTGACACTGTGGTTAGCAAGGCCTCGATTTTCTTGTAAGTGATTGGGTTGCTCAGAAAGTTAAAATTACACAAGGTGTACATATTTCCAGTTATATGTAGGACAAATATGTCATCTTGCAGTGTTTTGGAGAGTCTTGCTTTGCTATTCTCAAGAGCACTAGAAAATACATAACAAAGGTAGAAGGAAAGTCAACAAGAAGATAACATCTTACTCAGCATGTAATTTAATACAATTTGGTTTTATATCTTTGTTAGTATCCTCAGGTATTTTCTCCCCCTGTATTCTGCATGTTAAGGACCTTTTCCTGGCTAGTGTTTATCAGCAGGAGAGTTTTCTTGTGCTGGGGTCTGTGATGATTTTATAAACTGGTAATTGCAGCTAAATGGAGGTGGAATATTTTATTCTTTCACTGTTCCAGAGTACTGTGTGGAGGACCTAGGCCCTCTCAGATTTGCACAGTACCTTGTTTTAACTTCTCAGCACTCACAGGAGTGAACTACCTTGTTGTATGCTAAATTATTCAGATTAGCATTAACAATAGCCAATATTTAAGCATTAATAATTAGCCAGTATTTAATGCTAAAGGAATTAGTCTGCTTTAAACAGTATGCTTGCAGTAGTGGAACAAAGCTAGAAAAAGATCAAAACAGGAAAATGCAATATGGGAATTATGTGTGATAGAAAAGCTTTTCTTCAGCTTCTCATATATTTTGGTGTGCTGGGGAGGCCTGCTCCATGTTTCCCTCTGAAATGTGGGACTGGAAACAGCATCAGAGCTTCTTTTTCCCTGTGCCCGTGGCTGGTGACAGCACAGATACCTGTGGGGCTGTGCATCCTTGACTTCTGTGTGCAAAGAGGGAATGATTTTGTGCTTCATAATCTGTTCATTTTGTGTGACTACACAGCAGGAGGTACCTTAGTAATGAAGTGGTTGATAAAACAGAGTTGAAATAATTTCCCCCTGCCATGTCCTGCTTCTTAAGATCTCTTAACATTTCCATGGTACACACAATTAGCTGTTCCCTGTCCTGACTTTCTGGCTGCTCTAGAATGTTGTGACATTCCAGAGACAAGTTATTTTAGCCTCGTACATTTAATTTTTCTCATAATGCAATGTAGTATTTCATTAAGCTCATAACAATTTTCTGTTTATAAGCAATGGGAAAAGTGTGGTGCAAGAGATGCTCAACTGGAAATACAGTGTCAGGATCCTGCACTTGATTGAGAAGCATCCTGTCACTTTTGGGAAGGGAGGAAAGGACAGAATCTTTCTGAGAACCCTGATAATTTTCAAAATTGAAATTTTTTCTTCGGTAAACTACATTTTTTTCTGTGAATGACAAGCAGGATTAGCACATTTCTGTGATAGGCTCTGAGATTCCTTTTGTCTACTGTACATTACGTTGTAATTTACTGTTGTAATAATGAAAGAGTAACTTTAAAGTAATTGTGTGGTAACCTTTCTGGGCAGGGGAATGTCCAACAGTATTGTGCCCATGTCACTCCACTTTTTCTCTCCCTTCTTTTTGGACACAGGCCTTGACCGTGAGATCATAGCTGATGATTTGCCTCACCCCTTTGGCCTGACCCAGTACCAGGATTACATTTACTGGACAGACTGGAGCCGGCGCAGCATCGAACGAGCCAACAAGACCAGTGGCCAGAACCGAACCATCATCCAGGGCCACCTGGATTACGTTATGGACATCCTGGTCTTCCACTCCTCCCGGCAGGCGGGCTGGAACGAGTGTGCCTCCAGCAATGGGCACTGCTCTCACCTGTGCCTGGCAGTCCCAGTGGGAGGCTTTGTCTGTGGCTGCCCAGCTCACTATTCCTTGAACTCCGACAACAGGACCTGCAGTGGTAAGCCATAAGGAATGAACAGGAAATGCAGGAGCACATGTGTTTAGTAACCCATGCCAGCATTGTACTTGGAGGAAAGAAAGAGTTTTAGAGTTTTCTAGTAGTAATATCTTACTGAATTTTAAGACAACATAGAAAAAAGAAAATAATCTTGCAACATACCACTTTCTTAATTAAATAAGAATGGCTGTTAGTGAATTTTTCCAGTGGCTTGGCTACATCTGTGTAAACACGAAAGCTAAACATATATTGGTTCTGTGTCTCTGTCAGACCCTCTTCAAGTGCTTACTTGTTTGTTTAATTATCTGCTTATGTATTCCTAGTATTGCCTGGCATAAAGGATTTGTGATACTTTAGTCTGGATTCTAGACTTTGTGCAGCTTTTATGGGGTCAGGATTTCATTCTGTAGTAGCTGTGTTTGCTGGCTGATGAGATGCTGAGGTGGGCCACTCCCAGACCTCTACAAGTGTTTTTCCTCAGTGAGGATGGGTTGGGCTCCATGGCTTCCCCAGCAGTCTGGTTCCTGATCTCAGTGCAGCCAAGCCCCATTTTTCTTAATTGTTGTGCAGAATACAAACCACAAGGCTCCTCAGGCTGTGTGTAATTAGTTTCTAACCAAATAATTTATCCATCTCTCAATAACTGGCTGCAGTGAAGCTCTCATAATTTTGGCAGCAACTTTGGATGGCTGACTTCCACTGGTGTCATTCACATTAGTCAGTGGGGGAAGAGATTCGTGGTACAGAGAGACAGATTATATCTCACCCACATTACGCATGAGTAGAGACATCCAACTTTGTTTTAAAGCCAAAAGCTGGGCAGATTGTTGCACAAATGCCACCTCATGGCATTTTTGGAGAACCATACTTTTCAAAAAACTGGGCTTTTCTACTCCCTTTGTGTTCTGTACTTCTGCTCTCCTTTTTTTTTATTACAATGGCCCCTTACATGACAACTGGATTCTTGCACCTTGGTACTTTGACGTGTTTGTGCAAGTAAGAGGCACAGCTGGCATCTCTCTGGTAGTGACTGTGACCTTCTAGGTGGAGGAATTTGACTTCCAGTGGAGAAAAAGTAGCAGAATGATCAAAGGTCATGTTTTTCTTGTGAAAATGCTCCTGGAAACAGAGCAAGGAGCAAAATATAGGAAATGCATTGCGAGCAAATAGAACCATTTCCCCATGGTACAGTTGAGGGCTCTTTGTGTGGTATTAGGAGTTTTCCTCTGCTATATTCAAACCTGGGAAATTTCCAGCTTCTCATTTATAGCTAATTGAAGATTTAGGCCTCTCTGTGTATAATTGAATTCCTTTTTTTGGACACTATAATTGGAGCATGAATAGTTCTAACTTTCTTTTGCCTGTATTACTTATGTACCTCCTGAACATTATTAGTCCATGCCCTGTCTAGAGGTCCTCCCTTTCAGAATACCCTGCTCATGCATGCATAAGTTCTTTTAATTATACTCTGGTGAGATCTCTTCAGACCTACCACGTGTCATGAAGTTGGAAGGCAGGGTTACACAGGAGACATACTCAATGCACTCCATTTGCCTGCTTCCAAAAATACAGATAAAATATGTGACTATTGGGAGGGAGAATGATGAAAACTGGAAAGGGATTTCTGAAATTGGTACTGTTTCAGAGATGTGGAGTCTCAAGGGGAGAAATTCTGCTGTTGCTTTTTATAATGAGCCATCAATTCAAAGTTGTAAGCCAGGCAGTCTTAGAAAGTAAGAGGATATCTTTGGGGAAGAGTAGAAATAATTTTAGGTGCTTACATGTTTACCTGCATTGTTTTACCTTAAGTTTTTTCCCTTTCCATTTCTATCATAATTTCTTGGTAAGAATTCTGATGTTTCTGAATCCATTTTTTTGCTGTACACATTCATATAAACTTGTCTTTGCTTTATTTTTTTTTTTGTGCTTTCTTACACAGTTTAGTGCTAAGTAGAAGGCTGCTTAAAGTATTGGAAAAGTGCTTGGAGGGAAAATACAGATTTTCCAGAAAGCAAAAATACCTTGCAATTAGGCCTGATTGTTATAGGATGTTAGGAGAGAGTGTTGGTTTCCAAGGAAACTCCTCCCTGCCTTTTTTTTTTCCCCAGCATTCAGAATAGCTGTTCAAAGTGTATGCTAAAATAACAAAGCAAGGTGATGATGTTCTCTAGGAGACTTTTGCTTCCTCCCCTTTCCCAGGTGCTGCCTTACCTGTTTTACAGGCTGGTAAATGAATGCAGTGTCCCACTGCTAATCTCTCTACAGACTTGGGCTGTAGAGAATTGATTGTACAAACTTCAGGGAGGCTTTAAGCTGCATTTCTGGCAATTTACTCTTGTACCATCTTGCACAGCAGTGGCTTCAGGTAGAGCATTATTGAAAAGAACCCTCTGAAAAAGGAAAATGCTTTCACTACCTTCTCTCATTTCTGACCCAGTTCTGTAATTTTTCTCAATGATGTATTCAATGCTTTGTGCACTTACTGTAAGTTACAGCTGGTAAACTACAGCTGTATGGGGTGCTGAAATCTTTGATGGTATTTCTAATTACAAAGAACAAACTTTTGTCCAGGAGATTTTTGCAGGGCAGAATATCAAATTTCTTTTTTTCATTGCAGGTTGTCATTCCCAGATAACCATCTAGAAATAATAAAGATACATAGCTTTGAGAAAAGCAAATGCATTTTTGTCCAAAAACACAGCCTCACACACAGTTAAGAATTTTTCCTGTAAATTAGTTGTTTCATTCCAGTACAGGCAGAAAAAGGATTTGTAGGAACAGGACTGAACCACGGTCAATCTCTTTTCCCTGAAACATCTAAATAAGGAACCTGTGCTGGCTTTTTCTCACCTTCCTCTGCAAGTAGAAGTGCACCTAGCAAAGGGTTCAACTTCAATATAGTGGAGCTGCATTTCCCTGAAACCCCTTTAGAAAGAAAATGGACAGTTCTTTGAGGGGCATAATTGACCATTCTTCTTTGAGATGCTTTTGGCAGAGGTCTTTGTATTCACTAGTCCTGCCACTTAAAAAATCTGATCTTTGCCTATCATAGTCATATACGGACATTTATAGTAAAAAGAGTTAATTTGAAAGGCTTTTCGTACTCATCAGAGGTTGGGATTGTTATGTTTTGATTTTTTGTTTGGTTTTGGCAAAGGAAGAGGGAAAAGGGGAATGAAATAAATGTCTGGTTATGGATTGTAGTTGTCATTCTTAAACATAAAAATGCCCTGTGTCATTGCCACGTGTAACTCTTTCAACCCCTTTTCTTTTTTTAACCCATCTAGCTCCTACCACCTTTCTGTTGTTCAGTCAGAAGAACGCGATTAATCGCATGGTGATAGATGAGCAGCAGAGCCCAGATATCATACTCCCCATCCACAGCCTCCGCAACGTCCGGGCCATTGATTACGACCCCCTGGAGAAGCAGCTCTACTGGATTGACTCTCGGCAGAACATCATCCGGAAGGCACAGGAAGATGGCAGCCAGGTATCCTGAGGGGGTGGAATTGCTGAATGTTTGGCATGCCTGTGCCAAACAAGGACTGGCTGTATGGGGATAATTTAGATGCACAGGCTTCCCTGTAGGTTACTGTCCCTTGGTAAAACGACTGTCATCTGGAGTTTTCTGGAGTCCTCAGTCAGTAAATCTGGGAGGTGCAGCAATAAATAAAGCATGGAAAACCAAGGCCAGCTTGAGCATACTGTTGTTCCCAGTACAATTATTTGCTCAACACTGTCTTTTGTCTGGAAGCTGTTTGAAGCCCATATTTGAGATATGAAACATGAAAGGGAATGTTCTTGGGAGAAATGGGGGGTGTGACAAAGGTATGTGAGCAGAGTGCAGGGCTAGATCCTCTGAAATGAGGAGGCTGGAACTGTGTGAGTACACTGCTGTGTCTGGAGCCTCCCAGGTTCTGAAGCAGATAGGGAAGAGAGTTGTTGTAAATCACTGGGGCATGGAGTGACTAGACTGAACCTGTAAAAGATGTAGCAGGCTTGGGAAAATGTATTTGACTGGAGAATACAGAGAAAGTAGAGTAGGGTAGAAGGCAAAAGGTAATAGAAGTTTTGGTGGTTCAACCCTGGCTGGAGGCCAGACACCCACCCAAACCACCCTGTCAGTTCCCTCCTCAGCTGGACAGGATACAGCAAAAGGCTTATGAATTGGGATAAGGGATTACAGTCTGTTCATCACACTTTGTTCTGCCACTGTTTCCTCCTCATGGAGAGGAGTCTTTTTTTCCCTGCTCCAGTGTGGGGTCACTCCCACCGGAGATAGTCTTCCATGAACTTCTGCCTCCAAAATGAGTCCTTCCTATGGGTTATGTTTGCTTCATGAACTGCTCCAGTGTGAGTCCTTCCCACGGGGTGCAGTCTCTCAGGAACAGGCCCTGGGTCCCTCACAGGCTCACACATCCTACCAGGAAACCTGCTCCAGTGTGGGCTCTTCTCTCCATGGGGTATCTCATAGGGTCACAGCCTCCTTTGGGCATCCCCCTGCTCCAGCAAGGGCTCCTCCAGGGACTGCAGTGGATCTCTGCACCCCCGTGCCCTCCATTGGCTGCAGGGGCACAGGGGAATCCTGGAGCAGCTCGTGCCCCTCCTTCCTCACTGCCATTGGTGTCTGCAGGGCTGTTCCTCTCACAGTCTTATTCCACTCTTCTCTGACTGCAACTGCTTCTGCCCAGTATCTTTTCTTCCTCTTAAATATGTTATCCCAGAGGTGTTACCAACATCCCTGATTGGCCCAGCCTTGGCTGGTGGTGGGACCATCCTGGATTCGGTGGCATTGGCTCTGCTGGGCATGGGGGAAGCTTCCAGCACCTTCTCAGAGAACCCATCCCTATAGCACCCCCCCAACCAAAACCTGGCCATACAAACAAATATGCAGGTTTAGTGAGGTTAACTCTGACCAGTGACTGCTTATTTGATTTTGCATTTTAAAATAGATCTTTTCTTCCTGATTTTTTGAATGTGGGACGAGTGAGAGACTAAGATGAACAGCACAACACAAGAGAGGTGCTATATTCAGTTGAATTTTAAGAGTGTGGTTTCTGGTGGTGGGTGTGGTAGTAGTTGCATCCTGCTGTATGCCCTTCAGCCTTAACTCTTAATTTAGCAATGCTTTTAATTTAGGAATATCTAAATAATACCCAAAACTAGTCAAAGCCACCATGTTTTTGCCAGCTTCAGCAGAATAAACAAATAGAAGACTTGCAGGCACACCATTTCATAGAGGTGACAAGCCAAATAAAGTTAGGCAAATTTTCTGGTGAAGGTTAATTTGGGGATGAGAGGGTAGAGGTTGCTCACTTCATAACCATGGCTTACAAAATGTTTATGTAGGCCATGTTTACTGATTTATTAATCCTCTTCAAAAAGAAGAAAAAGGCATGCCAACTCCAGAGGTCTAGACCAGTAGAAGACAAGACCTTGAACTAGTAAGGTGTTATCTGGAAATGCTCTGAAGTCAGTGTTGTACACTAGCTGATGTCCTTTCCATCTTTGCAGAGCTGCCTTCCCTTGATTAACCACCCTCATGTCCTCCAACTGAGATGGCAGCAAAGGTGGAGAATAATGAGGCCAGCATTTCAAGTCTGGCCTCACTTTGCCTTTGTTTTTCTCTGCTCAGCTGCAGCTTTGGGAATTAGTGATGGTACATTTCTATTGTAGAGTGTTAAATGTGCTGGGTTTGGGTCTATCCAAACTGAACTCTTGAGTTATCCAAAAAGTAGAGGAAATATAGGAGCTGACTCTGGACCTTGAACACAGACAGAATTTGGACTTAGAGGTCAAACTTGCAAAGTCTTACAAGCTGCAGTCAGCTTGTGTGATTGTCATTACAGCAAACCATCAGGACTAAGTGTCTCTTTCTTATCAAAGGTGTTGGTGTGGCAACAGAACCTGGGTCGCTCCTTACTTTATGGTAATATTTGGCTGTCTCCTTTTTCTGAGCAGTAGTTA
The DNA here is from genome assembly GCF_024509145.1 of Vidua macroura. Lineage (NCBI taxonomy): Eukaryota > Metazoa > Chordata > Aves > Passeriformes > Viduidae > Vidua > Vidua macroura. The sequence continues at coordinate 6,775,012 of NC_071575.1, forward strand.
GACATGGTGCATCCATAGCAAATAAAGTTATTCACATTAGATTAAGATTAAATGTTCTCCTGTGTGTTGTTTCCTTTGCAGAGCCTCACTGTTGTGACAAGTCCAGTTCCCAATCAGAACTTGGATATGCAGCCCTACGACCTCAGCATTGACATCTACAGCCGCTACATCTACTGGACCTGCGAGGCCACCAACGTCATCAATGTGACTCACTTGGATGGGAGACCCATGGGAGTGGTGCTCAAGGGGGATCAGGATAGGCCCAGAGCCATTGTGGTGAATCCAGAGAAAGGGTATGTAGGAAAATTCAGGCCCAGGGTTTTGAGAATCAAGTTGTTTTCTTGCTGTAGCTTGTTTTCTGTTTGTCAGAATGAAAAACAACTTTGACATTTGTTAAGATGTCTTGGATTTATAGCAAAAATGTGGAAAGATCAAATGAACCTTTTTTCCCCTCTAATCATTCTGTTCCAGATACATGTATTTCACCAACCTCCAGGAGAGATCTCCTAAAATTGAGAGAGCAGCACTGGATGGAACTGAGCGAGAAGTCCTTTTTTTCAGTGGTTTGAGCAAGCCCATCGCCTTAGCTGTTGACGGCCAGCTGGGCAAATTGTTCTGGGCTGACTCGGATCTGCGCAGAATTGAAAGCAGTGACCTTTCAGGTAGAGTAGCACCTTAATTCAGTGATTCATTTGTGTGGTGTGGGTGTGGGGGAATGTAAAGAAAGGTGTCATCTTTTCCTTCCTACTATAAACAGTCTGTACTATGATTCTAATCACTCCCTGAATTCCCAGCCAGGGAATGTGCATGATTCATGCAGCATGTCTTTACAGTTTCATGACTGTGATTTGCATTATTAATTGCTACACATGCTATTTACTTTGGTTTCTCACTGCAAAACCTTTGTGTAGTTTCCCAGAGTTAGTTGACGAATAAATAGCAGCAGTTTTGGAAAGGGGAGAAAAAGGGTTGTTTATAAAGGCACTGCTTTTGGTGCAGTAATCTGTCAATCAGAGGAAAGTTCCCTGTTAGTGGAAAAATATGTCCTGCAGACTTGAAGCAGCAGGTTTCCAAGTTGCTCTTGTACCTGTCATTTGGGGTGAAAAGATGTGAGAAGGATAGAGAAGATGTAACATCCCTCTGTCCTCAAACCTCCCTTTTCCAGCTGTGGAATTCTCTTTGCTTGCTCCCCAAGATTGGTTATGCTGCTTGTCTGACCTCTATGAGTTCATTCAGCCCATTTCACAATGACCTAACAACATTATACAGAAAGAGACAAATAGAGATTGGTGTTCTGTTGGCTTGGAAAGCTGCGTTGTTTCAGGAAAGAGAGAGTCCAGCAAGCAACCAGAAGTGGAGCAAGAGAAGAGGGGAGAATTATATGGTCCAGATTGGGCAAGAAAGACAAATGTCTTTCATTTACTAGCCTAATCCAGAAAACTGCTGGATCAGCTCAGCTGCCTCATGTAGCATCAGTACTAATTTGTGATACAGATTGGGCTGGATGTTGTTGCTGGAAATGAGAGTTGAAAGCATAAAAGGAGTTATGGCAGCCTGCAGTAATGTTTCTGGTAATGTCTTCCACTTATGACATGGTACCTTCATTCAAAGTAGCAGCATGTAACCCTGTTAACACCACTTGGATTTTCAGCCTTTTGCTAAGTACCTAGAATAAGCTTTTGGTTTGAAAAACAGTTTGTTTTTCCTAGATGGTTGGAATTAAAGCTCAGAAAGACAGTAATTTTTTTCAGTGGTGTGTCACTGGAAGATTTAGGGTCAGTACTGAACTGTGATATCATGATTGTTTACAGTTTTAAAATGCAAGACACAACCTGAGTTAGTGAATTATTAAAGAACAACAAAAGAAGAAGTGCGGTGGTGTTGCTCGGTACGTTCCAAGCTGTCCCAGATCCAGAGTTTGCATGAGTAGAGTAACAGGCAGGAGAATATTACACGTGCTTTATTTCTCTCTTTATCTGTTATCTGCCTGAAATTAGGACACCAGACAAGGAGATGGGTCTAAATTCTAATTAAGTCTAGGTTTAATGATTCTGCTTTTTTTTTTTCCTTAAAGATGTGGCTGTTGGATCACCAATGTTATATAGTAAAAGTTTTTACTTTACAAACCATATTTCGAAGAGCATGAAGGAAGAAACATTCCAAAACCTCCCTTGATTTTGGCATTTGCACCACAAATAGATTGCTATAATCACCACAATAAATTGCTAACTGCTGAGATGCATTCCTGTGCTTAGGAATGCTGATTAATAAGCTCTTTTGACCAGCAGAGTAATTTTTCTGCATGTTAGCTTCTTAAAAGCATTCAGTCTTTTGCTCTGTCAATTCTGTAGATTCCAGTACCCATAAAGACAAGCTAGGATGCCTTTTATGTGATGTAGTCCTTCTTTTCCTCCCTGTCCTTCAGGCATGCAGTCAGGACTTGGTTTTTCTGCCCAAATGGGAGATCCTATTGAAGTTAACCAGATTCTTCACATGATTAAGGGGTTGTTTATGAAAAGGTGACTGGAATTAGCTCCCTACCATGGAAACTATTTGGAAATTAGTTCTTCTATTCCAGAATAATTAGTGTGATTTGGAAATGTCTAATGATTCTGAAATTAAGTAATTTTTATTTGGAAATAGAATGAGCTATGGGTGTGTCCTGATTTTTGTATTTATTTAGTTGGTTTTAAATCTTTTTGTAAATGGTATTGCTGGAAAGGAGATGGTGATGCCAGGAGACAAAGCTCCTCTTAATCATGTCTCCCTTTCATCTGACATTCCCAATAAAGGAGACTAGCACCCTGATGAGTCAGCTTCGGGTTTCATTGTTGGTTGATGGAAGAAGGGATTTAATGTCTCAGTTTAGTCAGAAATAGTCAGCTACACTTGGTCACAAATATTAAAAAGAAAGATTAAGACATTAAGGGAGTGAAAATATTAAGCTTCAGAGCTTTAGGAACATACTGCAAAATGCCATGCTGATTGATGTGGGCATGGCAGAGCAGGGCATGTACAGACTCCATTTGGGTAGGTCAAGGTTTTAGCTTTTGTATTTCTTCCTGTCTTCCTTGCATTTTGCCCTATTCTCAGCTTAACTTTATTTCTCAAGGTGCAGGTTTCTGTTTCTTACGTTTTTCTGACAGAATTAATCATGTTATTGGAGTTTAATAGATGGTTGCAGTTATTTAGGTTGACTTACATCACTCAGTCTATTAATTTCTACATCAGTCTGGGTATAACCTCCTTCAGAATTCATCAACGTCTTTTCTTAATCAGATCATTGCTGGTGTTGCTCCAAAGTGGTGGTGAGAGCCCAGCCTAGCTGATTTGAATTCCCATGTTTTCCTTCAGGTTTTAACACTTGGTAAATGTTTGGAAGGTTACTTAACTTCTGAGCTCTCTGTGCATTTAGTGAAAAGGAGATAAATATATTTTTTCATAGCTCAATTTGTTTCTAAGTCATCGTCATTGACATAATGTTAATTAAATTCTCAACAAGCAAAAAACCCCTTTGTACTACTAAACAAAGCAGAGAGGGATAGAATTTATTCAAAGTATAAAATCATGTAGTACATGTGTCTTCTGTCCTGTAAGGTTATCTTGTGTGGCTAAGGTAGATTTTTTTTCCCCCTGGTGTTCAGTTATTCCAGTATATTTGTACAGAAAAAAAATATAAAAACTTACGGTAAATCATTCTATGGATGAACAATGTAAAGCTATTGTTTGCTGTAGTAGAAGAGAAAAATAAGCACAGCAGTGAGCTCAGATATCATAAATACCAGGATTTATAGGTAAATTTTCAAGCTTTAGCTTGACATGTGTGATCCTGTTTCAGCTTCTCAAAATTGAAGCAGATTCCATGAGCTTTGCAAGTAATTTTGTGCTCAGAATCTGATCAACTCACTGAATATTTGACTGTTAATGACCACGTCATCGTGTTAAATAAAGGAAGCATGGATTAAGCCTCCCTCCTGAGCCCTCAGGTTTTGACTAATATTTTTCTTCTGTGTGAGTTACAAAATCTTCACTGTCTTCAGACAGACTTTAGTGATACCTTTAAAACAATGTGACAGTTGCTCTTGACTGTATTTAATGCCAGAAAATATGGCATAGAAATCAACAACCACTCTCCAGAGATGTAAGGCCTCTTGTCTGCACCTGGTGATTGCTAAAGGAACTCAGGAAAGTATTTGCTAGAAAGAAAGGAGCATTCCCAATTTAGCACTAATAGCTTAGTGAAGGTAACATAGCTGAAAGAAAAGAACATGAGGAAGTCAGAAGTGTTAATCTCATCATTCATGTGAGAAGTCCTGATTACCCTGCTTTCACTTGGAATTTATCTTGTATGAGTTAGCTGAAGCCAATAATCCATCTTCTTATTCCCTGTTGTATGGCAAGACAAAGCAATTTAATCTCTCAAAAAGGGAAAGAAGAATGAAAAGAACTACTGATTTCCATCATATTGATAAGAGACTGGAGAGGCTCATGAGAGATGAGCCCCTCCACTCCAGGTGCTTCTTAAATACACTAGATATTTTTTGAGCACAAAAACTCTCTCCTTGGTGAAAGCAGGAAAAAAAATTTGATCATCTCTCTGCAAAATGCATTAGTCTTGCATCAGAGGATCCAGTATTGCCTGGGTTTTTGCAGTAGGCTTACCCAGTAGCACAAAAGTAGTGAAAAATAATGGTGTGAGTAGTGTAGGAGATGTTTCTGATAGTTTTGCCTAGTTGAACCAAAGCACTCTTTCCCTTCTGCAGGTGCTAACCGGATCGTTTTGGAAGACTCCAACATCTTGCAGCCTGTGGGACTGACTGTCTTTGAGAACTGGCTGTACTGGATTGACAGGCAGCAGCAGATGATTGAAAAGATCGATATGACCGGCCGAGAAGGACGTACAAAGGTCCAGGCTCGTATTGCACAACTCAGTGACATCCATGCTGTGAAGGAGCTCAACCTGCAGGAATACAGTGAGTGCAATCCTGCTTGCAGGTACAAATAGGGCCTGGGAGACTCGAGCCAAGAGACACGAGCCTGTTGTGCCTTGTTGCTGATCAACATCAGTGCAGAAGGAAGGGGTGAGAAATTGGTATCTGTGCTGTTAGGTTGTTTCCTTCAGGCACTTGGCAACGGACTGGAAATCTATCACAACCCCAGCATCATGTTTTGTTGCTGATGACAACTTGATTGGTAGTCCCATCCAGGCACCTGGCATTTGAGTGTCTCTAGACACAGTGAAAACATCCTGTTATCCCTAATAGGGGACTTTCTGGATCATGCTAGTGCATTGTTATTGGGTGTTCACTGTTTAGGCAAGCGCAGCTCTCAGGGCCTGTCACTAGCTGTCAAAGTTTCAGTGGACTGCCTGCCTTGAAGGCAAAGTGAACAATTTTTGGTGGTGGTGTTTCATACTGAAAGTGAATTGACAGAAGAGCAATGTTGCATTGCACAAAGGAAATGTGTATTAAATAGCAATTTGTGTTGATCATGGCTGCACTTTTAAAAAATTTCTGCTTACCTGGCCTTTCCACACACACATGCTTGAAGTGGTGGGAGATGAATGGTTAAAGCAGTGGAGTTGCTGTCATCCTGGAGGAAATAGGCCTGGTTAGTAGGCTGTGGTGCATGCCTTGGAGAAATATGTAGAAAAATGTCTGGGGATGTTTAATTAAAACATCAGTGCAGACTACTACTAGTTTTGTGTGCTATTAATCTCAGTAAATCTGTCAGGAGTTCCAAGAGAAGTATGTTGTCCTTATTAAACATTAAAATGAAGATATATATTTATCTAGAGCGTGTTGAGTTTCAGAGATAGTGTGGAAGCTTCAGAATTTGTAAATTAGAAAAGTTTATTTTTTAAATGGTCTTTGGTAGAGCAAATGAAGTATGGAATCCAAGACATCTTTTTGTATTACTAATATGCTATTTGCTGCGGAGAACTACTGCCACCTCACACAAGAAGCAAAATGCTTTGAGTACTGTTTTAGTATAAATTCTTAGAGTAGTTTCAGATCATGGAGAATTACCAATGTGTGCTGTAATTACAGATGTGTGTAAAGGGAGAAATACAACAAAATACAATATTAACAGAGATTTTTCATTAATCCTCTCTCCAGGGGGTAATGAAGAAATGACTGAAAGGTCATAAAATAGTTGGGGATTTCTTATCAGTCCCTGTCTTATTTTTAAAATCCTAGGACAACATCCGTGCTCTCAAGATAATGGTGGCTGCTCGCACATTTGCATTGTGAAGGGGGATGGCTCCACTCGCTGCTCTTGCCCCGTGCACCTGGTGCTGCTGCAGGATGAGCTGTCCTGCGGAGGTGAGTCCTTCACGAGTTCTGTGTCACTGAGCTCTTAGCTTCAGCCTTGGGGAGGGTCTCCATCTTCAGGGATGGCTTCTGAGCCAAAGGAATGTGACAGTGCACCGGGTGCTGTTACACACCTGTACAGACTCACCTCTTTCCCTCCACCCTCCAGCTAAATTTGCAACTATTGAGAAGGAGTAAGGGAAGAGGAAAAAAATCCCTAACTGTTGAATAAGGATTTCTGTTCACTCTTTCTACTTAAGACTCACGCTTAAGACTCAACTTAAGTTGAATTATATCAACTTGATTCTTTAATTGTATGATTTTTATTACTTTTTGCTGTCACTCACCATGTTCTGCCCTTCCAGGCAGTGGTAGATTCTCACATTCTGGCACATTGCATAGTCTGTGCTGTTTTGTACTTCTCTGTTGTCCTCCCCAAGCTCACCCTGTGCGTGTCTTTCTGAACTGCAGACCCAGAAGGGCAAGTTGCCTCCTTCCATGGCAATATGGCCATTGTAGCCCATGCCCTGGTGTCTCTAGGGATGGGGCTGGAATGGGGGAGAGGACAGGCACTTTGGTGCCACTGGACTGAATGGATTTATTATGCAATCATCTCGCCGTTGAGGCGACGTGTGGTCTCACAATGGAACAAGAGCTAACATAATCCAGATATTTTCTCAGAGCAAGTTTAATACCAGGCCAAAAAGCCGCGGGAGGAAAGGGGGATTAAAAAAAGGGAAAATATCCACACTTACTTACTGCCTGAGATTAACAGTTAATGTAGTAAATGTTAAATAACAGCTAACAGATGTGTTGAGGTAGTGGAACTCGACTAGATGGAGCAGTTTTTTGTTTTAAAATAATTTTGACTGAATAGAGCTGTGAAGGGCACATAACTAGACACTGAGTCACAGTGCATCCATCTGCAGCAAATTACATCCTTTTAAAATCTTCTATACAATGACTGTCAAACATGAAAAAGAGGGTAAGCCACTGGCTGTGTATACAGTGGTGTGGCAGGAAAAGGTGAGTTGAAGAGTGTGATGGCTTTGACTTGAAGTCTTACTAAGAGAAAGGTGTGACAGTCTGAAGTGGGAAGGGAAGAAAATAATTGTGCTTTGAGTGTGCATGTTTCTCTGTTCCTCTTGTTCTTCATCTGTCAAGCCCCCATTGATGTGAGCCTGCATCAGTCACACTGGCCTCAAGGTCTGCAAAAGTGTCTGTGAACGCAGTGGCTGTGGAAGTGACCTTATGATGTGGCATGTTGTTCATCAGCTGCTTTGATATAGGAAAGCAGCTGAGCTCTTGTCCTTACGTGTCCTGATCTACTGTTTGTTCACCTGGATTTTTAACTTCTGTTTGTTTGCTTGATTTTCAAAGAACCACCAACATGCTCCCCTCAGCAGTTCACCTGTTTCACAGGTGAGATTGACTGCATCCCGGTGGCCTGGCGCTGCGATGGGTTCACTGAGTGTGAAGACCACAGTGATGAGAAGAACTGCCCAGTGTGCTCTGACAGCCAGTTCCAGTGTGAGAGTGGGCAGTGCATAGACAGTGCCCTGCGCTGCAATGGGGAAGCGAATTGTCAGGACAACTCGGACGAGAAGAACTGCGAAGGTATGGAGGATACTGCCAAGTGGGATGGAAATGTACCTGTCACAGGGACACTGGGATGAGTACCAGCATTATTGCTGTGTAGGATTTGAAAAGATCCAAAGTTCTGATAGTTTTTAAACTGCTCTGTTAAATATAAGTTATTTCATAACTCCATACTTTTGTTTCTCTGCCTGTGAAGTGGAAATAAAGAGTGATCTCCATCAGAGTGGCTTAAATGCCGTTTGTGAAAAGTACTATCAAAAATGGCATGATTTTAAGCTCTAAAAACCTAGTATCTGGGGGTGAACTACAAAGTGGAGCAAATCCTTGTCATAGTTTTTTGTGTGCCTTGTACCGAGTAAAGGTTTTGGGATTGTTTATTTTACAATACCTGAACAAAATGAGCTTTTCTGAGTAAGCGGGAGTGAGAGACAGAGGAGATTTCTGGAGACCTCTTCTTCCCATAAAGCACAGCAAAAGAGAGTATTTAAGCCATCTTTACAGAGGGAAGTGCTGTTGCCAGCACAATGAGAATTAAGTTCATTTTGGAAAGAACAGGTTTTGCTGATGGAATCTGAACTGCACCACCACTACAAAACATGAAATCTGAGCAAACTCATCCTTTCCCTATTGCAGTTGTAGGGACAGCTTGTAAGCTCGAAAGGATGCTTCTTCTTTATATCCTTTCAGTGCATTTTCCTTCTTTGTGGAGACTGTTGAAATGTCTTTAAATCAAGGCTAAATTTCTTTCCAAAAGATGTGCTTCAGCTCAAACAAAAACACAGAGCTGAAATTCCCGTGTGCTAAAAGGTGATTATTAGCTAGCTGAGATGCTGACATCTGAAAATATGTTGTGCAAGTTAACTTCCCAGTTGTCATTCACCAACTGGAGATGTCAAGACTAGGGGCTGTTTATCACCTTCAAAGTGGTCCTGTTGCTGAGAGTATTCAAGTTCATTACAAATCAGAAAAGCCTTTAGTTTAACTTCTTAATTCAGCTGAAGACAAAAAAGGATTTCTGGATTTAAGAGAAACAGCAGGCAGGAATATGTGGAAACAGCAGCAGCCAACACCTTGCCCGCAGCACCTTTTATTTTTTCAGTGTACTGGCAAAGCTTCAGTTTTATATTTTGTCCTCTGTTTCTGTTTAAAAACATAATATCAAGTCAATATATTGTCTCATGATTGAGGACTTCTCTGGTTTACAGGAAGAGCATAAGGACATTAAGAAGGACGTTTATCTTTCTTAAACAATTTTATTATCATGGTTTGGCAGATTTATTTTTCATAACTTAATTCTTTCTTATATTATAGTAAATGCTTGGATTTGGAGATTCTTATAGTAATATTGCAATAACCATATCCAGGGATAAGTGACTGTCTTCTTAATGGCCTCTGAGTTATTTTAGATGAGGGTCACTTTATCTTGTAGTGTTCTTACTGTAAGCAGGCAGTAAAGCCCAGGTACCAGTGTGCACTATCCTCCACAGAACACTGAGTCGCTTGCTCTGCATGGTTCACGTGAGGGGCTTTGTGTGCCACTGGCTACTTCCAGAAATGAAGCTTGCAGCACTCCAAGCTCTCCCAAGATACTCCTGATTGTATGCTTTGGTGTCTTTATTTCTTAACGATTTTCAAGAGAGGTTTCTGATGCTGACTGTTGGTGTGGGGGTTCTTTGCAGTGCTGTGTTTAACGGATCAGTTCCGCTGTGCCAGTGGGCAGTGCATCGGGAAAAGCAAGAAGTGTGATCACAACCTGGACTGCAGTGACAGCTCTGATGAGCAAGGATGTTGTAAGTGTACTGCCTGAGACTGGAGACTTGGTTGCAGTATCCAAAATTTGCTTCTCATCTTTCCTATGAGTTTGATTTTATTCTGCCAAGCAGACTGAATTAGTTGGTCCCAGAATTAAAAATGCTTCTCTTCATAACTGCTGTCATGCAATTAGTGCACAATGTGGTGGAATAGAAATAACAAAAATAATTAGTATATTGAACAAGTAGTTTCTGAGGCAGAGAATGCCTGTTACTTTTCTTCTTATTTTTTTTTAATTTTAAAAGAAGTAAAAGGTTTGTTTTACTATAATGTTTATATCCTGAGTTGGTGCAATATTAAAAATATCTACTGGCATGAAGCATTCATATATAACTTCTCTGCTTCATGGTTTTCTCATCCAGAGAATTAATAGCAGGTGCTTTCAGAATCAGAGGAGCACTCTGTTTATAGAGTAAACCTTCTAAAATTTCTTTTTTTTTATCTTGAAAGGATGTAATTCTGAGCTTGATTTCTGATTTGTAACAAGTGATATCCCCAACCTTGAAATCTCCAGGGCTCTACAAGAAAGCCACTGCCTTCAAAATTCCAATTTGAAAGTTCACTTTCACTGTTGGTGCTTTAAAAGAAATTATAAATAGGAACATCTCGTCTTGTGTTAGAGATCCATATATCACAGCTGGCACACAAATAATTTGAAAATGCAAAGCCAGAGTTGGACCCTTGATCTTAAGAAGGAGTATTAAGAGATGTTCTGTCATGCTACCAAGTCACTAGTGACATTATCACAGGCTTGTGTAGTTCCCTTTATTAGAGTTTGTATGTTCTCCAGTTTTTTAACAGAGGATGGGAAATTGGCCCACCCAGAATAAGATGGCAGTTGTCACCATCCCTCTTTCACTATGATCAGAAATCTGTTTACTTATCTCTGTAGACTGTGACAAGCTGGTTCAAGTGTGTGTTTGGTGTTCAGGGAGAAGGAAATGTGTTGAGGAAAAAACTTTCAGTAATGTGTAAGATGTAAAACACTGACTGGAACAAAAAAATACTTTAAAGTCTGCCTTTCTTGTCAAATTCATGAGCACAGGCAGGGGGTTGTCATTTACTCCCAGAAATGTCATTGCTTAGAATTGGTCTTGTAGAGAAAGCCACTCATTTTGACTGTTGAATAATTGTTTGGGGTACAGAGTCCTCGTAAGGTGGCACTTCTTAGGCTGATGCTCAGCTGTATCTGTAACCATAAGGGTGGGTCAGATGTGGAATAGTTTAGGTAGTTTAATAAACAGCAGCAAACCCCAAATTCATCACTGCTGAACAGTCAAGATGGTGCACCATAAGTGATTGTTACACTGCTGAGAAAAGGGAGGGCCGGTCTGTTACTCTGATAGCTGAGGTGTGACAAGAAAAGCACAAGAGGAGTCCCCTGCACAGTGTCATCTGGAGGCCTGGCTGCAGGTCTTGTTCATCAAGTTCAAAGGATAGCTCTGCTTGTCAAACTGAAGCAAGAGCAGGGCCATCACTCCCCCTGCACATGCATGTACTTACTGCTCATTTCCTGTTATTTGTGATCTGAAAAACCTCATGGCATGTTTGGAGGTCATCTTGGAAGCTGCAGGTAGCCCTTATGGACACAGAGTCTTTGAACAGACCTGTCCTAGGGCCTGTTTGTTCCTCCCATATATTAATTTGAAAGTTGTTGTCCGCCTACAGAAGAGGAGGAAAGTGGAAAGACGCAAGAAAAATTGATGTTGGTCCAAACTTACATGGTCTGATTTTCCTTTTCCCTTTTAGACACAACGGAGGAACCTGCACCACAGCCCAACAACACCATAGGCTCCATCATTGGTGTGATCCTTACAGTCTTTGTGGTGGGAGCAATGTACTTCATCTGCCAGAGGGTGCTGTGCCCACGCATGAAGGGCGATGGGGAAACCATGACCAATGATTACGTGGTGCACGGACCAGCCTCAGTACCTCTGGGCTACGTGCCTCACCCAAGCTCTCTGTCAGGGTCTCTCCCTGGTAAGTAAAGGGCATGATCCTTGTCCTTGGCACCCCACAGCTGTACTTGAGGATACTGTGCATCTGTGTACAGGAAATGTCTGCTCCAGATGCAGTTCTTGGAAGCTGTGGGAAGCCAGGACTGCCAAGTCTTGTTACCATCCTTCTTTACAATAATGAACTGCTATTTTACCCGTGCTGTTCACAAGCATTTAGGCACTTAGCTTAAATAAATGCACACACTGTGCATTTTCTTCTTTTGCTATAAGGAATCCCCTTTTTGGGCTATTGCAGCACCAGCAAATTTTCACAACAGTATAGGGTAAAGTTACACAGAGTTATATTCATGGGACTTTAAACATTATGTAATCATTCTTAGTAGGTTTGCAGTCTAAGTTTGTATGCTTGTGAGACTTCTTGCCAAGTCTATAATGATCAGCAATAACTTTGGTCTCAACTTATTTAATTTAATGATGAATTTTCCAGTACCAGCCCAGGCACATGATGCTACTGCTGTTTAAAAAGTAAAACTTAACCACAACATTGCACTTCATCTATATGCAGTGCTTCTGTATATATTGATTAAATATGTACTGTAACTTGTGGCTTTTAGATCCAGCAGGCTCCTCTCAGAGCATGATTTGGTTTTAATACCAAGATAATTAATTTTGGGTTTGCAAGTTGTGCTTATACTGCTGTTGTCCTTCAGATTATTTTTTTAAGCTTCCTTTTGTCTGTGAATTGAGGAAGAATTGAATACTGACATACATCTCTGTTCTTCAGGTATGTCTCGAGGTAAATCTGTCATCAGCTCCCTCAGCATTATGGGAGGGAGCAGTGGCCCACCCTATGACAGAGCCCATGTTACAGGAGCCTCCTCCAGCAGTTCTTCAAGTACCAAAGGCACTTACTTTCCTCCAGTAAGTCATTCTGTTATTCATAAACTTTTAATAACTTTCAGGGAAGTGACAGTGTCTGTCTAAAGGTTAATCAATTTGACAGATTCATGTTTTGATTTAGAATTCTAATATAATAAACTTGTTTGGATATTGAGTAAGTGATTTTGAAATGGAAGAGGATTGTCTTTTTCCAAAATGGTCTAGAAATTTTCACTTAATTAAAAAAAGTTGTGAGAGAGCTCAGTGCCAGGAAGAAAGATATTAGATTGAATGTCAGGGGAGATGGAAAAAATCCCTGTAGATGTTGAGCAGCTCTGGCAGAGAGATCTCCTTTCATTATACTCTGCCATGTGCCTCTGACAGTAAAACTAATGTTGATTCTGTACAGACCTGTCAAGGAGTTAAAATGAAGCTTTGTGTCACGTGTCTTACAAGTGACAGGTAAATAAGTAAACAAGTGTTTTGCAGCTCTGTAACATCCCTCCATCACAAATGTGTAGGGTGCTGCACTAACTGCTGTGTAACAGTTGGTGGCAGCCCTAGAGGGCTCCCTGTCCTTCACTTCTAGCATCTGTGGTGGTTGGTTTGGGTATTTTCATGGAGCTCGCCAAGCCACGGTCGAGTGTTAAAGAACCCCATGGTTGGTCAGTGAAGGCTGGAATCTTCAACTGTTGGTTTTCAGTTCTGAGAATCAACTGATCAGGCTTTAAATCAGCTTTAAATTAATCCAAATACATGGAATAAGAACATGCCTGCATAGGGAAGGAATGCTTGCCTTGGCCAGCATGCTGCAAGTATTATAAGCAGAGCAATACTTGGAGACTGCAGCTTGCAGGAGCAGAGATCTGCCAGTCTGCCTTGGGCAGTGGTATCCCTAGTGACAATCTAGAATTGAACAGCTTGCTGCAACTTTACTTCTCAGCACTGGCTGTGTCAAAATAGCCAAAGCAGTCGGCGTTTTTTGAGAAGAGCTTAGTAGTAGCCAATAGGAATGGCAACAAATGGCATTTCCAGGGTCTGATAAGAGCTGGGGAATAAACAGGAAAAAAATCCTGTTTGCTGGGAGGGCTATGTATGCATGCAGTTCTTTACTTAAGGTTCCTATTAGACAGTACTAAAAACTATAAACTGGTGTTTTCTCGAGTTCCCTTTGTATCTTTCCGTTTTAAAAGTGCCTTTTTTCCTTTCTTACTCCTTAGATTTTGAACCCACCACCATCACCAGCTACTGAACGTTCACACTATACCATGGAATTTGGTTATTCTTCAAACAGCCCATCCACTCATAGATCCTACAGGTAATTACTATTACAGTAGCTCCTGTCAGGATCAAAGCAGTTAGTGTAGAAAATGCAGAATAAAGGCAGCCTCTGCTCTGTAAGAATTACAATCAAAGGCCCTAATTCTGCAAGCACTAAACTGGTGCTTAAATGGGCTCACGTGTATCATGTCACTGCTGGCTGTGTGGAAGTGCAGCACTGTTTGAGGTAAATCATACACTAAGTGGGTAGTGATACATCCCTGGGGTATATTCCTTAGGGGGAATGACAGCACTCATCACAAAACCAGCTATGTGCCAAAAGAAACGTAGTGCCATGAGTATTTTAAGCCAAAAAAACTTATCCTGGAGTGAATCCTGCCTTTTTTAGGCTTCTGCCATAAATAATTTATTATGTAATAATCAGAAATTATAAGCAAATGCCCTATGGAGGAAAAGTTGGCAATATAAAGGCTAATAGGTCACAAGTAACATTAATGTTGTTGTCTCGATAAAGCACAGAATTTCCAGTTTGACACAATAAGGGTTAATGTCTGGAAAAGATTGCTAACCTTTTGCTTTATTTTCTCTTGACTAGTATTTATGAGCATGCATTTCATCTCTGTTTGAATGTATTTTTCTTACCTTCTCTGTAAGAATGCTGGAGTTAGTTACGATTTTATGACAAGTTACCAGAAATAGAGCAATAGACCCCTGCTACACAAGGGTGTAAAAGTTCCCCTCCCAAATCACCAGTAGATTTGGTCAATGAGAAGAGAGCGCTGTATTTGTCTGAAAGATGTGCCTCCCTAACACAGAGCCTTTGGGGGCTTTGGGTAATGAGGTATCTGGGGCTGAACAGACATCTCTTCTCCATTAGCAGAAAATATGGCCTCTGTTGTGCAGAAGGTCAGACCAGATGTTTATAATGATCCCTTGCAGCCATATGAAAAATCTTTTAAAATTACAAGTAATTTTCTAATGAAAGAAACCAAATTCAGGCACCAGCATGGGTCATCTGCTGGTTAGCTGATGTGACTTTTAGTACTATAAATTATATTAGGGATGTAGCATAGGGTTTAATTTTTTCCAAATGCTCACCCATCCAAAAATAAACACTGCTCTTCCTGCTTCTGATCTTACTTCTTTCCTAATATTCTGACTTGACTATAGAGGAGCTGCATTCCCTCGTGTTCCCAGCCACTGACAGTGATGCTGGGAGTTGTAGTTACCATGCATTTCCCTTTCTAATTTGTTTCCTTGAAACTATCTTGGGCTCACTTTAAAAGATGTTTTGTGGTAGCAGCCTTTGAGAATTTCATCCCAGTTACTTCTCTAAGGAATACTTCTCCTGAGTGCTGTGAGTGTGCCAGGTAATTTTCAGTCCTTCTGTCTGGCCTTGGAAGTTAGTATCCAGAAATTGCATAATGGAAACAGAATTATCGTCTCCATAATTGCAACACAGCTATTACAGAGGCACATGCACACACCCATGCCCTCCCTGCCCCACTCTCTTAGGAGCAACTTTTTCTACCTCAATTAAGTCCTTAGGGAGCCTGTTGTGTGAGACTTGCTCTCAGCCACTGCTCCTTTCTGTGGCACAGCACAAGCTCTTACAGGTGCTCCTTGCATCTCTGAGCAGGCAGTGCCAGGGTCACCGGAAGCATCTGGAGATTGGGAAGCACTTGGCAAACCTGGGCTCTTCAGTGTTCTTGGCATCACAGAATGGTGTGGGGGAGGAGAGAACTTCAGCCCATCCAGTTCCACCCTCTGCCATGGGTGGGGACATCTTCCCCTAGACCAGGTTATTCCATGCCCTGTCCAGGCTGGCCTGGAACGCTTCCAGGGATGGGGAACCCACAACATTATGTGTGGGAATCCAGGGCATCCCTGTGGCCACCCTGGAAGGTCTGGGACCCTGGCAAGGGGTCAGAAACGCCCCTGTACAGAGCCCTGAGAGACACCGGCTCTGATCTCTGTCCACGGAAAAGAGTTTTCAATCTTACAGGATGAATTACAAGCTCTGAGTGTTTGATTCAAGTAGTAATTAGTGTGGCAAGGGTGCAAAAGTAGAATTTTAGGATTCTAGATAAGGCATTCAAAGGAGGCAAGATGGAGGAAACTGGGCATGCCTTGTCCTTTTTCTTCTTCTTCATGCCCTCCATGTTTCACTGTGGTGTTGGCATTTTTCTGTCGGTTTAGGCTGGGGACACACTGTTCAACATGGGTGATAGATATTGGCACATTATTGTAAATATAGCACACGTAGTTTCTAGTATAGAATGTTTGTAACATCCCACTGAGGGGCAGAGCCCTGCACGCTGCCCTGCAGGACAGACCTGCTGCAGGTCAGAGAGAAACTATTTTAAATGAGAAAGAATAAACAACTTTGAAAACCAGCACAGACGAATTACAACTCCTTCTTTGGCAGCGAGGCTGAAAGACAGACACTTTCTACAATCTCGGGAGCATCTAAATATCACAGATCCTGACAATTATGGATTAAATTAACCTGAATAATAGAATACTTACACCAAACGTGGCCTACCGTCCAATTCCAGCAGTTTCGAGCACAAAATTTATTTTCTACAAGTAAAGCCCAAAATAATGTGTTATACAATGGAAAGATCTCCTCTTAGAAGAAAGATTTAATGGGTTACTACAAAAATATAGAGAAAGGGCTTTGCAGAATAAATGACCTTGATAACAGATCTGGCAATAAGAGTGTCATGATAAAGCAAAGCTTAGATAAATTAAACATTTCCTCTGTCCCCCAAGTGTATTATCTGCATTTTTATATTGCATTTATACCACCCACGTTGTGTAGAGTATAACAATTCTTTCTACATGTAGCTCTGATATGAAGAACAACTAGTTAAAACAAAATGGGTACCTGATGGAGGGGATTCTGGTAACAGAAAAAAATTGTCTGCAAAGCCTATAACCAGTCATACATAATTCTTGACCTGCTTCTATTGCAGAGCGGGGGGAAAAACCCCTACAGCTTTAAGGGTTGTAGCCCTTCTGCAGGGAAAGTTTGGAGAGGAGATGCTGTGCATTACTGCAGAGGTTGCCCCGCTTTCTGTTTCCACCTTGGGCTTATCCCCTTTGAGAAAGGAAAAGTGACCCATTCCCCCCCCCCCCCTCCATCTCCCCGCTACAGCTACCGGCCCTACAGCTACCGGCACTTCGCGCCGCCCACGACGCCCTGCAGCACGGACGTGTGCGACAGCGACTACGCCCCGAGCCGCCGGCTCCCCGCGGCCGCCGCCAAGGGCTACACCAGCGACCTCAACTACGACTCGGAGCCGGTGCCGCCGCCGCCCACGCCGCGCAGCCAGTACCTGTCTGCCGAGGAGAACTGCGAGAGCTGCCCGCCGTCCCCCTACACGGAGCGCAGCTACTCGCACCACCTGTACCCGCCGCCGCCGTCGCCCTGCACCGACTCCTCGTGAGGGGCCGCCCCCCGCCCTGCGCTGTAAATACAAAACGTTCCGCTGGGGACGGGGGGGGGGAGGAGAGGACAGTGTACAGTGA
The DNA here is from genome assembly GCF_024509145.1 of Vidua macroura. Lineage (NCBI taxonomy): Eukaryota > Metazoa > Chordata > Aves > Passeriformes > Viduidae > Vidua > Vidua macroura. Next base: position 6,792,389 of record NC_071575.1, read on the forward strand.
AATGTGTGGGCGGAGGAGGAGCACTGAAGATATTTGTACAGAAGAATTCTAAAAAAAAAAAAAAAAAAAAACCAAAAAAAAAACAACAAAAAGGAAAAAAAAAAAGGATATTTATATATTTTCTTAAACAGCAGCTGCTGCTTGTGCCATAAGAAGAAAGAATTTTTGTATAAAAGATCCCAGATGTTTGTACAAAAAGTTTTTATTTTTGCAAATGGAACACAAAAACATGCCTTAATCCAGTGAAGTGACTGAGCACATAGGGAAATGGAAGGGCTGGGATATGTTTCTTGTCCAGTGAGGTGATACGTGAGTTTTGTCAATACCAAAAATGTTTAAAGTAGTTAATAATAAAGAAGTCCGTCTCAGAGCAGCATACCATAGATACTCGGAAGTAGCCAAATAACCTCTATGTTAACTGCAGAAGGCCAGCAACTAAAGTTAAACTTGAAAATGCAGTCAGGACAGATATTAACCTTACACAAAGGGCTTTGTTTTCTACAGGAATACAGCAGTCGTAGCAGTGAATCCAGAAAATCAATTGCACACTTTTTAAAATGAATACACCTCTGTTTTTCCTTAATGCATTTAACAAATGAGAGCGTTTAAAGCTTTCTCCCCGCTTCTGGAATTTCAGTTATTTTTGTTGGGTGTATCTTAAAATTTGGTTTTTAATCCCAGTTAGGTTTTCTTTCTTCATCCTTTCTTCCTGCCCGTGTCACTTAAATTCATGATATTCCAGTTTAAAGTACTGCTAGAACTGGGCTGCTGTAAATGCCGGTGTTTCTCCTAATTAGCCTTGTCATATAGTGGCTATCACGCTATACATTACCCTCCTCATTTTGCCAGCATGGTAGGTCTCTGTTTTGTACCAGGTCAGTACGATTCTCACATCATTGACAAGGGTAATATGCATATACCTGAATGATTTTTAGTCCCTTAAAAAAGAAAATCTTATTTTGACCTAGTGCCCACAAAATGTCAAATATTTTTATACCACATATAATATAGACAGCATATTTATAATCTATAAATTTAACCATGGATTGTTAGTTTTACTGTAAATGAATAATATATCCTTGCAGTACTTTCAGTGTATATTAATATCACAGTATACAAATCATATATATAAATATATATATTATTTTTTCCTAGTAAGGAAGCATTTAACTTTCAGTGGAACAACTGTCCATAAGAAAGATAGATGTTTTGATCATTGGAAGGGGTTCCCCTGCTATATTAACTGCTCGTATTTGCTTTGTGTTAGGTAAAGCCAGTTTTTCTCAGTATGATTTTGACATACCTCCTCTTTTGTGTGGTGTGAGTTTAATACTTAAGTATTAACCACTGTGAATGTCAAATTTTAAGATATTCTTAACCAAACCATTTTATATTCACATCTCTATTTTTGTATATTGTCATATTTAACCCCTTCTCCCATCAGCCTCACCATGGTGATTTTGACAGGGAGATTATTTAATCAAGTGAAAACATTATTTGTGTGGTTTAAGGGGCAACCTAGGGTATTGTTAGCTCCTCTTGGACTCCAGTGCAGTGCTTTGAATTTGTTTTGTTGCAGCAGAGCACACAGCATACCTGGTCTTAGATGGCATTGTGCATTTGCACCTTCTTTTGACATCACATCCACTGAAGGTGCTCAGTGCTTTCACAGACTGGCCCTCTGAGTCTTCTTTCTCAAAACAAAGGTCCTGGGAGCTCCTGCCTCCTCACCTTTGGGTATGGAATGGGGATAGCAACTTTCCAGAGGCGCCTTTGGGTTTTATTGTTCTCTGTTGCTTCCTTCCCAGCCATAAGTTATCTGAAAATATGGCTTGGGCTTACAATTGATGCTGTTGACAAAATTAATGACAAGTTATTTTTGCTAGCTGCCACTCATCTGGAGTACTGGATGCTCATTTGGTTTCAGCTCCAAGGAAAACTGTGTCATTGGGGTTCCATCTCTAATAAAGGGTTTTTCCTACTAGTCCAGTATACCTGAGGAATCTTTAAAAAGCCTTGTTGATCTCCAGGCTATTGCTGTTGGTCTCTGAAGATGGTGTACTAAGGAGTTTTTTGCCCAGCTTCATTCTAGTTTCTAGGAATTATGGTGGTTGTTCTTCTGACTCTTCCAGCTCTTCCTTGCTGGTGGAGAAGCTTCCTTGTGTTGTCCAGCAGGATGGATGTTGGGGAGGGTGTTGTGAACTCTAAGGGAACTGAAAACCATATATATGAAGGGGGGGGAGGGCGGGTGTGTTGGGGTGGGGGGTGAGGCTGGCACACCGATGAGAATTAGAATTTCTCTGTTGTTTACATTTTTTCATGTGCAGCATTCCGTGTGGGGTTCACATGTGGAAACTTGCACTAATGAACTCAGAAGAATATTGTATTGTTGTATCTCAGTCCAAGTGCTTGTACTGCAATGGTCTCTTCTTGCAAAATGCTTTTCTCCGTGTGCCAATTTCTGTTTGAAAAACTCCAGGATGGTTGAGCTTAAGGAGTGGTATCCTCTTTCTGGTGCAGCTGGACTGCCTCACTGAGGCATCCCCTTGGAGGGAGCTTCCTGTAGGTAAATTTGTGTGTTAATTATAAGCAAGGATTTGTTTAGAAGAAAAACATTCTCTGCATATGGATCGTGCTGCCTCCTGTGCTGGTTTACATCCACATAACCCAACTGAAGTCAGTAGAGTTGCCATAGAATTCCATGTAGGATTTGATGTTTCAATTTGTGCATCAAGTATTTTGGGTGCTTCTGGGAGGTTCATGAGAGGGGAAGTGGACAGGCTGGGGTTTTCCACTAAAAATGCCCAGCATGGAGAACAGGCTGTTCCTCGTCTGAGCAGGAAGCTGTGATATGATTTTGTAAATGCATGTATTTTCTCAGTAAACTGGAGTAAATTTTTGAAAGAGGTACTGATCTGTGAAGCTCCTCTTGGGCAGATCTCCAGATTAAAAAAGCACTGATGCAACCAGTACCCACACCTGACACATTCCCAATGGATAAATGTTGAGACTGAACATTTTCTCTCTGTTCTCCTTTGGCACTGAGCCAGGTGTGATTCATATTCTCTCTTTCCCTCAGTGAGGATCATCTTTTCTCCTGCTTCTCCAGTTGACTGAGGTATTGGGACCGTAGATAACACAGACATGCCCATTCAGGAAATTGCTGAAGTGGGTTTGTACCATTAGCATGGAAGGGATCTCACTGATGGCAGTGGAAATTGTTCCTTGTCCTTCCAGTTAAGCATAAAGGTCCTTATCCTACAGCATCAGGTAAAGTAGGGCATTAACACAAGGAACCCTTGTGTATTTTTTCCTCTCTGTAGATACTGGGCAGTTCCTAGCTGGCTGTCTGGTGATGGGAATAGCTGGCATGCCCAGTCTGTTGTAGCTAAAAAACAAAACAAGACATTACAGCATAAGTTGTTGAAAACTAACTTTGCATGTTTAAATGGCAGCATTAATGAGACCTAAGTCTACCTTTTAAAGTTATACCTGGCATGTCATGCTGCATGCTGCTCATGGCTTTCTAAGGGGCACTCTTCATTTCCCCACTGCTTTTGGATACCAAAATATTTGTTAGGAAATAACTTGGATGTGATAAACAGAACACACACATGGCATCTGCATTTGAAATAAAGACTGGTTTCCATGAATATAAATTCATGCAACCTGTGCACATACATTAAATGAAATATTTACAGTAATGCAAAATATATAAGTGAGCCATTTGATATCAAAGGATTCACTTTGCTGTGAGTTGAAACTTTCTGCACTGTAAATTCCGGATTTCTACCGCAGCATTTCCCTCCCCACATGCAAGTACAGGTGCGTGTGCAGGTACCCAAATCTTTGATAATGGGCATTTACCCAAAGCTGATAATTTTCTCTTGTGCATAGATTCAGCCTCCCTGACTCCCAGAGTGATAATGCTGAGTGTTGTCCTGCTGTGTCTCACCTACTCTGGGCTCCTTTTGGGCAGGTTGTATGACAGAAGCAGAACACTCAAATCCTTAATGCTCTGTCAAGCCAGGCAGGAGAGGAAGCACATTTCTTATATTGTTCCCCTACTTTTGCAGTCCATTTTGCAGATGAGTAAAGCTCCTCTGTGTTTTGTAGGGACATGAAAAGCAGTCTGCTGTAGCCCTAGCATAATTATGAAGAAAACTGCACCCAAACTGCTTGATATGGCAGGTGCTGCATTCAGCTGCAAGTGAAGGTGCATGTGGAAAATCCCTGTCATTCCTATTTATTACACTAATGGGCCTTGATGGTGTTGTGGTCTGCAGCTCTGCATTGCTTCTCTATTCATTACAGCTCATTCTCTAGAGATGCCTTCATTGGTAAGTCCTAAACACAGTTTAAGCTTTAAAGTAGTTAAACCTGTGCTGAGATGAAGAAAAGGCCACTGTCTTGAATATAATTTCCATTCCTGATTGCTTGGCAAATGTCAGATTAATTAATTAGCACCATTCTGAGGGGAACTGCTTGAGCTACAGAACTCCCTGGTCACACATTCTGTTGGATCAGATGACTTCTTCAAAATGCCTCTTAAGAAGAAATCAATCACTTTCTTTTCCTGACCTTTTTGCCTTGAGCATGTTTGTCACACTGTATTGTTAGTGACAGAATCTGCTTCTGAACCTGTACTGTGCAGTTTACTTATTAGTGCTGCAACAGAAAAATAACTGGCTTATTGAGTGCAAAAAGAATTTAAGCATTGCTATTCAGAAATTGCTTTCTTAGCAATGAGATTTTTTAAATTGCATTTTGGTGTTGGTATAGCTTGAAAATCAACCTTTAACTTAATGGCAGATGACAGATAAACCTTGCTAATAAGTTAGGAATGAATGAATAGCTTGAAAAGGGTTACAAAACAGCTGATTTCTTTTCTAAAAGAAGTCAAAATACAGTAGTGATCCAAATTTTTCTTTCTTTTCCATCTTTAAAAAGGGAAGGGATTTGTAGCATTTATAGGAACTGGTGATTCACACCAGAACTGTGCAGGACAGGATAAGTAAAGTGTTGGTGTTTTATTCAGGATTGTCCTAGCAGAGGGCAGGAGGGTGATTGTTACAAACTGTTGGAGAGCCAGTGTTCCCCTCTTTAAATGAACCAGGAGCAGCTTTGAAGTCCTGATGAAAATGGCTGCAGCCTTAAGCCATGCAGGGGAGAGTCAGTGGAAAAGGGAAGTGGTTTTTTTGTAAAGAGGATACCACTAGGCTTAATCTGAACTAGCCTTGTTTGCAAGTGAAGGATCTGGTGCTGCTTTCAGATTTTAACTCTTTGTTTTTGGTTTGTTTTGTTTGTTCTTTTGTTGTAAGCTTTAATCACTGTTTGTCATTGTCTTAAAGCCAGCTGGTGTCTCTTGTTCATCAACTTCAGTACGATGGTGCTTTGCAAGGATGTATTTATATTATAATGGCCAACATTTGGCCAGCCCTATTCACTCATTCACTAACATTTTTTTTTTTGTAAAATAAAGTGCTTTACTTGTACGGTGTATATAAACCTTGTACAAAAATCCTTTCCAATTATTACTATAAACTGAGTTGTAACAAATGAAATGTTGATTTTTATAATAAAACTAAGAGTGGAAAAGGAGAAATATGTTTCATTTTATTTCGGCATCTGGAGGACAGGTAATTGAAGGTACAATGTGTGTCTTTGCTCTTCATAAAAGTCAGAATGGGCTGAGTTTTCTAATGCTGTAGAGGGCTCTACAGACACATGGGATTTGCAGTGCAACTGACAATATTTTAAAGCTTAAAGTCTCAGTCATTGATCCCTGAGATTGGTTTACAGGATAATACTGAAATAGAGATTTTTGGAGTTCACTTGAGTTAACAAAATGAATTAAGCATTTAAATTTTAGCTTGTAAAATTATGTGTTGAATTTTAACCTTTTACTTAAGAAACCTCTGCCAGGGCACAAAGGGCATAGGAAAATGAAAATTTCTGAAGCTTCTTGCAAGAACCCAGATAAAGGGGCTCCTCTGTCTCCAAGCTTATCAAGACTGACAGACGTACTCAGATATGCACCAAAGGACCAAAAGTGCACGCGCAAAGGAGAAAAGTTCAAAAGCTCAATCATGAGGAAGACCACAATCTTCAGCCTCAGAGACCAGCCTCTGAGACAAGCTCTACACAAGTGGTTTCAGCTTGAACCAAGTCAGTCTCTTCATCCATCAGGTAGTCATAGAAGGAGAGGACGGAGGGAGAGACGGAGTGTTCTTGGGAGGGATGTACCAAAGTTCAGCAGGTTGCTGTCCAGCCTTTGACTGGGAACAACCGCCAGCTGAACGGGCGCTTAGGAACCCCTGGAGGTGGGGTCTGGAAGGGGGTGATCCCCTGTTTCGAGTGTGGATTGACAACCTTTTGCTGGAAGCCAGACTGGCACACAGCTTGGGTTCTCCTCCGATGCTTGAAGTGCCAGAGGAGGTGGTTTTGTATTTCATACAGACGGAGATCCACGTGTCGTGCGTGCACCCCTGAATTGCTGAGATACTATAACCCAGGGGCTGAACAAGCAAGGTGTGAAATAGTGAATTTAATCTGTGGGAAAAGCCACCTAGTCTCTGAAACCTGGGACGTGTTTAAAGAAGATTGGGAAAGAATAAAGAAGTGGCACAGCCTTAGTATTAAAAAGAAGAACTAAATAATTTTTTTTTTCTTTCTTTTCTTTCCTCCCCAGTGTTTTGGATTGAACCCTTAGGAGTTCATAAATTTGTATGGGACTGGGCAAACAACAAATTAATAGGAGTTAATGGTTAATTATGATCTATTAATGAATACATTAATATTTTAATATTAAAGGTAATTAAAGTATTATTGATTATTAATTCTGCTATTATATTTTAGTTTGGTTATTTGATTAACTATAATTGTTTATTAATATTTTGATTTGAATATTTGGATAATTATTAATTTTTTTTGTCACAAAAAGAAATGCAATCAAATATCTATGGAGGGAAGAGAAATGGGAGGAAGTTTCTTATTGTGATATTTTCTTCTCCCTCTGAAATAACCCTGATTGGCAAAGGGACTGTAGCATCAAAGCCCCCTCTGAATCAGAGGAGAAGGGTGGTAGCCCATGTGCAGCAGGATTAGGGGGGACCAGAGGAGAATACCCCAGCAGGCCCTCTGGTTGTAAATCTGAAGCTGGGGGAAATGGAGAAAGAAGTAAAATTCTGGTTGATACTGAGGCAACCTACTCAGTTCTAAATACAGCTTTGATGCCCATAGGAGGTGATTATGCTATAGTTACAAGAGCAACTGGCCAAACTGAAAAGGCATTTTTCTTTAGGCCACTAAAATACAAACTGGGAAAGCAGTGGGGGATCCACAAATTTCTGTATATGCCCAACTCCCCTGAGCCACTTTTGGGCAGAGATTTGCTGGAACAATTACAGGCAACTATTACATTTAAAAATGGGGAAATTACTCTGGAGGTAAATCATCAAAAGTATGTAGAAATACTGAGTTTGGTATTAACCACTAGTGAAGTCACAAGGGAAACTGAAATTGATGAAGAGATAATGAATCAGGTATTCCCTGGGGTATGGGCCTCTGATGTACCCGGGAGAGCAAAAAACGCTCCCCCTATACAGATCAGGCTAAAAGAGGGAAAGCAACCTGTCAGGGTTAAACAGTATTCCTTGAGGAGGGGGGATAAGGAAGGAATTAGCCCAGTATTTGAGAACTTTTTGCATCTAGGATTATGAAAAGAATGTCAACCTGATTTTAATACCCCTATCCTACCAGTTTGCAAACCTGATGGGTCATACCGGTTAGTACAGGATCTGCGAGCCGTGAACAAGGTAACTGTGAACAAGGTAATCTGTATCCTGTGGTGGCCAATCCCTACACGTTATTAATTTGCTTAACACCCGAGCTAACTTGGTTTACCATTTTAGATTTAAAAGACGCCTTCTTTTGCCTTCCTATCCACGAAGCCAGCCAGAAAATTTTTGCATTTGAATGGGAAAGTCCTAAAAGCGGGTGAAGAGTGGGAGTCCAACTTACATGGACCAGACTCCCACAAGGATTCAAAAACTCACCCACTTTGTTTGGAGAACAACTTGCAGAGGAATTAGAGACCTGGGAAGCCCCTCCAGAGGAAGGGAAGTTGCTACAGTATGTAGATGACATCCTGATAGCCACACGGACAAGGGAAGCATGCATGGCCTGGACGATAAGCCTCTTGAACTTTTTGGGGCTCCAAGGGTAGCGGGTATCAAAGAAAAAGGCCCAAGAAGTAAAACAGAAAGTAACTTATCTGGGTTACAAAGTCAGTGCTGGACAACGTACCCTGGGCCAAAGCTGGAAGGAGGCAATATGCCAGACCCCAAAACCTCAGACTGTAAAGGAACTACGAACTTTCCTGGGGATGACAGAGTGGTGCAGTTATGGATCTATAACTATGGACTGTTTGTTAAGCCCTTCTATGAACTAACTGCAACTGAAAGCAGGGACATCCAATGGACAAAGGAAGCTAGGCAGGCTTTCAACCAGCTGAAAAAAGCCCTCATGTCAGCTCCAGCCCTGGGATTGCCAGATGTGAGTAAGCCTTTCCTCTTGTTCTCCCATGAGAAGCAAGGAATCGCCTTGGGACTATTAGCACAGGACCTCGGCCTGTACCAGAGAGCAGTGCCTTACTTCTCTAAGCAATTGGATACAGCAGCTAGAGGGTGGCCTGGGTGCCTCAGAGCTGTTGCAGCAGTCGTACTGAACATCCAAGAGGCACACAAATTCACCCTGGGCCAGAAAATGACTGTGCTGGTGTCTCACACGGTGTCTGCAGTGCTGGAGGTGAAAGGCAGCATTGGCTTTCCCCACGGTTCCTGAGATACCAAGCTATTATAGTAGAGCAAGATGGTGTGGAGGTAGTGGTGACTAACATTGTCAATCCAGCCTCCTTCCTCAGTGAAAACCAAGGGGAGCCAGTGGAACATGACTGCCTGGAGACCATCAAGGCCACCTAGTCCAGCTGCCCTGACTTGAAGGACACCCCTCTCGAGGATGCAGAACTCTGGTTTACTGATGGAAGCAGTTATATCATCAGTGGAAAACGACACGCCGGGTATGCAATTACTACCTGCAGGGAGGTAATAGAATCTGGGCCCCTGCCAATGAATACCTCTGCACAAAAGGCTGGGATAGTTGCTCTAACTCAGGCCTTAGAATTGGCAAAAGGGAAAGAAAAGAACATATATACAGACTCAAAGTATGCATTTGGAGCAGTGCACGCTCATGGAGCCATTTAGAAACTCACACTGCAACACCCCAGCTGTGAACTTTTAACCCTGAACCTGTTCCAGATTGTGAGTCCGTGCAGCAGACAAGTCCCAGGCAGTAAATCCACTTTCAGACAAGTGCCTGAGCACAGGGGAATGGAGCTGTTCCCCTCTGTGCCTCACTGCAATTCACCTCCCACCTGCCTGCTGCCTTTCAGTACGACTGCTGCCACAGCTCTGAGGTAACCTGGCTATCTTTTGGTATTGCATCTATTTGCTTGGAAAAGTAAGCAGCTGCCCTCCGGTATGAATTTAAGTCTTTGAGCCACACGGGAGAATAGAGAGGATCTGGAAGTCTTAAAGTTGGAGCTGGCATGAGGGCACTCTTTAGCTGGTGAAAGGTCTGTGTGGCTTCCTTTGTCTACTGGAGATCTCTATTTAACAAACAGTCTGTAATTATAAACTTATAGCTGGCACTACCCTGCCATGCCTGTGTCTTTTTTTTTTTAATACTCTATCCTTGGAGTTCTAGGAAATTTGAAAGGCTTCTTTTTTCTTCTTGTGGAGTTTCCCAGAACTCTGGTTCTTTGCAAGCTGTTCTCCAGAGTGGGGGATTTTGAAGCTTTGAGGCACATGGATCATGTGAGCTAGGTTTTGTGCCTGCTTTTAGGGCTTTTCTATTCAAATGTAAAAATTTTCTGGCTGGCTTCGTGGATAGGGAGGCAAAAGAAAGCATCTTTCAGATGCATCTTTCATCTTTATGGTTTTCTTATCAGAAGAAGCTAATTTCTTCAGGCCTTGCTCAGACTTGGAGATGCCATGGGGATTAAAGGAAACAGTTGACATATAACAGAGAGAGTTTCTTGTTTTAAATATAATGTATGCATAACCATGAAGTATAGATGAATAGGCAACAGTGTATTGTTTTAAGGGTGATTCCTTTGTTCACAAGGTATGCTTGTCGTGGCTTAAGTGCCCAAGAGCCTCCGGATGTCCGTAAGTCTTTGTTTTTTATTGTCTTGTAACTCTAACTCTAAATTTTTATTACTGTAATTTTTATAACCATTTTATTTCTATTTTTATAACCATTTTATTATTATTAAACTTTTTAAAATTTTAAAAACCAAGTGATTGGCGTTTTTCACAGTAAATCTCTCTACCTTTTGCAGGAACACCCCAAATAGACACCAGAGGATCCTACAACAGAACACAAAGATATTTTGTGAAAGATTAATGTAAAATGAAAGCATGGCCAGTCACTCTGAAATATGACTGGCAGTTGCCCTTGTTAAACTTCACATGGTTGGTGATTGCCCATCTCTCTGTTTTGTCCAGGTCTCTCTGTGGGGTCTCTCTGTCCTAGAGGGAGCCAACAGCTCCTCCCAATTTTGTATCATCTGCAAACTTATTTGGTCTCCCTCCAGTCCTGCATCCAAGTCATTAATGAGAAGAGCACAGGGCTGAGGATGGAGCCCTGCAGAACCCTGCCAGTGACTGATGCCAGCCTGATGTCACCCCAGTCATAGTCACCCCTTGTGCACAACCCATGAGCCAGTTCCTTACCCATCCCATGACGTGTTTATCCAGCTGGAAGCTGGACAGATTGTCCAGAAGGATCCTGGGAGAGTCAGTATCGAAAGCTTTGAAGTCCAAAAACACCACATTCCCTTGGTGAAACCAAGTGTGTTACCTTGTCATAAAAGGAAATTGAGCTTTGGCTGCTTGAATTTTCTCCCTAATATGACCAGCAACATCTCTGTTCCTTTCACATCACCTGACCCTGCTTCCACTGGGCACACAGCTTCTTATTTTTGCCTTATATCCAAAGGAAGATCCCTGCTTAGCCAATCTGGCCTGTTGTCTTGCCAGCCTGACTTCTGACATTTTGGAATTGCACAGGAGGTGATGTTTAACAAGTGACCAGCACTGATGGACCCCAGCACCTGCACAAACGCCTTCCCAGGGGATTTTACTCGCTGGTTCCCTGCACAGCCTGAAGTCTGCTCTCCTCATGTCCAGGATTGAGGTTTTGCTGTCACTTTTCCTCTCATCAACAGAGATTTTAAACTTGATGGCTCCTTGATCACTGTGTCCAAGACAGCCCCAATCTCCACTTTGCTCACGAGACTCTCTCTGTTGACAAGCAGCAGATCAAGGACATCTTTCCAAGACAACTTCCTGTTCCATAAAGTTGCCATCCAGGTTTTTAGGAATCTTCTGGACCTGTTTGTGCCAGCTGTGTAATGCTCCCAGTTTATTTCTGGCAAGTTGAAGTCCCCCACAGGGACAAGGGCAGTTGATACAGAAGTATCCCTTGGTTCCTCAAAGAATAATTCATTGGCATCAAGAGTCAGAGCCATACCTGAGACAGGGCACATGAGTAAGGCTGGGGCTGAAAGGAGACCTCTTTGTGCTCTCCTTCAGCAGCTCCTGGGTATATTTGCTAAATCTGGTGTCTGCTCCAGGATGGTGGAAGAGCACTTCCTTCTCACCCTGACCATGCAAAACAACCCATCCCAGGTGCAGGTCTTTCCCTTCAGCTCTGTTCTCGTGTACAGAGGAGCAGATTGGGCTACATGGTAGTGGAGGCTTTTCCCATTCCAGGGGAAGAAAATGCCAGGTTTTCTCTCCCAGCTTTTCCAGCTGGATCCTTTCCTCTTGGATGACCCTGACTCACTTATAGTTCTCATGGAGAAAAGCAGAACCACCACAGGTCACCAGGGCTCATTAAACAGCATGGCCAGTCCTTCCCATAAAACCTGACCAGACAGGTGCTGTCTGTGCAAGAGAACTGGACTGTTTTAAACTGTGTGGATGGTGTGGGAAGCTGCTTTTGCTCAGAAACCCACCCAGCAGGACCCCTCTACATGACACAGTGGATGCATTGTGATATAGTTGCCTTAGGATGGAAAGCAGTAACTCACAAGATTAAGGATTATGTCCCCTCACTTAACTTTAACTGAATGGGGCACAACCTAATTAGCAAAGGCAGAGTTGATCTAGGGTGCCAGGGAAAACATCCCTAGTGGCAACAGATGTTACTGATGTGAAATAGAGACACCACATGCTGTAGGAAAAGGCCTAGGCTGATACAGGTCCTTCAGAAGAGGAGCTGTCTGCTGGTTTGTGCCTGTCCAGAAATAGTCCCCATGTTCCAAACTGAGAGGTTGCCACAGGCTTCTGGAAGAGAAGTGATGCAGTGCTTGGCTTTCAGCACCAGCAGAAGTAGTAGGTCACTGTTTATGACCTGCACTAGACTGAATTAACCATCACTGTGCAGCAAAAGATCTGGCAGCAAAAAGGGAATACCAGATGTGCCTGCTGACAGTTTTAGGGCAGCCTGTCACCTGCTGGATCACCCCCACCATTCACTTGGTTGGATTAGAGCTCTAGAATCCCAGAGCAGTTCCTTCCCTTTCTGATACCACAAAATATTTGATACCTGAAAGGATGTTGTTTGGTATCTAAATTAATGATGATAAATATAGCCATATAATCCATATCTAGAGAATCTTTTGCTGGATTATAGACAAACATAATGCAGAAGAAACTGAGTGCAGACAAGAAGGTTTTTATTACCTTCCATGGCTATTGCACCTGGGTGCCTGCTGATTTCCAGTCTTTCTTCTCCTCTTCCAGTGGCTAGACTCATCCTGCCAGAGCCAGTCTTGCAAGCACAGCACTTCCCTTAAGAATACAGAAGTTCACTTCTTTTATTTCATATTTTCAGTCTTTCATCAAAACATGTTCATAAGCTTTCACTGAAAAGGACACTACACTTGCAATAAAATTCAATGCCTATCGTGCTTCCTTATGAGAAGAACATTCAAACAAGTCAGTCTGCTTATAGTTGTGATTTAGGAATGGCACTTCCCAATGCAGTGCTTACACTGAGACTCTTCTGTTATAAACACCCATAAACTAATCTATTTTTTTTTTCATATGGCATTGCATTTTTTTCCCAAACTCATGTTAAGCATTAATTAGGTAAGATCAGTAAAATGGCACGGTGATGCTCTTGTAGCTTGTGAACCAAAATTATGATTCTGTTACCTGTATAACTAACCACAAGCACACTTCCATTTTAAGAGGGATTTTCACCACACTGATCCTCCATTTCCAAAATAAGCTTGTACATGAAATTGCTAGGAGGGGCTCCGTGCATATGAAACAGCTGAACGGGGGAACACTTGCATTTATCTGTGGCAGAGAAATAGTTTTAGGAGATGCAGAGGGATTTGGAGGAGAACAAAAGTACTTGAGGCTGCACCTTGATCTGAGGCTGTTGCATGGATAAGCTCATCCTGGTGCCTTTCCTTCCAACAGAGGAATTTACGAGTAGGAGCAGAAATATGCGCCAAATGAACTTTGGATTTTCCAGGGAATAGCAGCTTGGAGTTCACATATACATTGCAGGCTTATAGAAGGCTTTTTGTTCGTGTTCACTGAAGCTTCCTATTTCCTTCCTGCTTTCCTTGGACCAGCTGACCTCAGAACAAGAATAGCAGATGGAAAACTTGCATATTAAAGATTATTAATGATCTGTCATGCCCTGAACTGCAAAAACTTCAAATTTTGTTTTCTTTTCAAACATACTCCATATCCTGATGCAGAATGTATTTGTTACAAGACTAAAAGAAGGGCAGGGGGGTGGAAAGGGTTCCCCTCAAGTTCCCTTCCCTGGAAAGGGAAGTGGTACTTGAGGCCCAGTAAAGGGAAGGGCAGCCTGAAGGGAACAGGAAAAAAGAACTAAACTACAGGTTTAAAGGTGAACTTTTGTATTTTTGTATTTTATAGAAACAGTCAGAAAGAGAGAAGACTGAGCAAAACCAAACTAATGTCAACTCTGCCCCATTTTATCTACCCTGTTCCCATAGAAATGATTGCCTTGTTCTGTGTCCTATCACGACAAAAAAGAAGAAAGTTGTCCATTTTTCACTTGGCATTTGTGTTGATCTTATAATCACAGGTGTATTTATAGTCCTGCATAACTTTTGAAATATACTGGCAAAGAATAACTTTCATCTGGTTGGATTGGATTGGATTGGATTGGATTGGATTGGATTGGATTGGATTGGATTGAGGCAGCATCACTACCCATGGATCAATGTCCTCCTCTGACATACAGCCACTCACCCAACCTGCTACTTCCATGATCTTCTGCCACTTTCCACCTCAGAGTATACTCTTGAGATAGCCATTCTGGCCATAATTTTAAACTGAAAATCAAAACAAAACACCTTGATTCTTCTAAATCTCTGGTGGTATTTAGGGAATAGTGTGTCAGTCCATGTTTGCAAATTGGCAGACAAGAAAAGCTGTAGCCAGCTTTCTTTCTTGGCTGGAGCTCTGGGTTTCTAAAACCTCTGGGTGGAGGGACCTGACTTTGTCCATTATGGAGCAATATAAGAACAGAGATATTTCTAAACGTGTTACAGCCAGCCTGGGTGGATGTGAGTGTAAGGCAAGGTGTGATCTGACTCCTCCTTTCATTTAGGCAGTAGCTATTTCAAACAGAACTGGAAACCGTCCCAGAGCAGACAAGATGGATGCAAAGGGGAAACTCTGATAGATACAATACAATATCATTTTTAATGTGCTTTAATTATTTTTGCTTCATTGTGCTTATCTATTTTTGTCCCACTGCTTTGTCTCACAAGGAAAATTTATTTCAATAGCCTTTTCTGAAAGAGGACAGGAGAGCAAACATTCTGAATAATGGCAGTATAATTCTTCACTTTCCACGATGTTCACATTTGGTTTCTCTTTGGCTTCTCAGTCTCTTCATAAGGTTTCTCAGATTAAAACTAAAACTATGGTTGATTTTTATGATACGTATTGAGCCAAAAGCGTAAGAAGATTCCCCTTAAAAATGGGAAGAGACTGTGAGCTCTGCTGAGAGGAAATATTTGTTTACAGGAGGGAAAAATAAATCAAAGAGGGAAAGAACTTCTTTTGAGAGATGGAAAGGCTTGGGTTACGGTTTTTCCTCCCCAGCAACAATAGTGCCGGGGGCTTCCAAGGGCACGAAGCTGGGCACAGGCAGGTCAAACGCCAGCATCTCTGCGCATCTCTGCGCAGCAGCTGCCACGCTCACCACGGGCGTTCGGGCTGCTCAGCAAGAGCTCACGGCAGTACGGGGGGTTTGGAGCAGAGCCTTCGGTCGCCCCTGCCCGCAGCGCTGCCCGGAGAGCGCCGGCCGAGGCTGCGGGACGGTGGGACTGCCCCGGCCCCAGCCCGTCCCGGCCCCACGGCAGCCCCGGCCTAAGCCTGTGCCCTGCCCCGGCCGAGTCTCGGCGCCAACCCCAACCCAGCCCCGGCCCCAGCCTCAACACGGCCCCGGCCCCGGCCGGGGAAAAGGCGTCGGGCAGCGACACCCGGCGGGCGAAGCGGCTGCAGAGCCGCCCGAGGAGAGCCGCCCTCGCCCGGCACGGAAGCGGCGCCCGCAGCCCGGGACGAGCCGATGGCTCCGCTGGAGAGCCACGAGACCGACCCGGCGTGAAAGGCTTTGGCTCTTCTGCCCGGCCAGAGGCGTGAAACACAGACTGAGCTCCGGAGGAGACTGAGGCACCGAGAAGGGGCTGAGTGCCCCTCCTGGCACTTGTCACTGTGCCAAACCAGAAATGAAATGTGCAAGGGGAGATCGCACAAGGATACACTGCGCATTAAAGTGTGTTTCTGAGTGGTGCTGCTATCCTTGCCTCTTTGGCTTAGATGGAAATTTTTAGACTGAATCTTTCTTCTTTTTTCAAGTTACCAAATGATGGAGCTTTTCCAAAGTGTTTTGCCTCATCTTCTCTCTGTGTAGTGAGTGATGCGGCACAGTGAGGCTGGGGGTCAAGGAGGCACTGCTCTCCTCCTCTTCCTCCTCTTTTAACACTCTGGCATTCCCCCCTCCTCCTCCCCAGGGTTTGGCATTAATGTTCCAGGCCACCAGGTGTGGTGTGACTGCGTGACACCAGATGGGATGCCAGGGAAAGCCACATGAGGAGCCTTCAGTGGGGAGGAGGCTTTTCCCTGCTGTGCTCAGGGTTACATCTCGCTCAGGCCCTTACTCTTTGTGCTGCAGCTTTGCCAATCCAGACCCTGACTCCTCCTGAGCCTCTTTGGCTGTGCCTGGTTGGGATCACCAAACCAGCTCTGCCCACCTTGCACAGGTACTGGAGGCTGTCCTGTGCCCACAAGGATGCTGCTCTGGGCTGCTTGCTGTCATCTCCAGCTCCTGGCTCCCTTTTCCTATGAAGCATCCTGCTGTGGTAGCACCCAGGCTCTCAGAAACCTCAAGTTGTGCCATGAAGCTGCCAGTAGAAAAGTAATCCTGGACTGGATTTCTTTTGGTACACTGCATGGGGGAAATCTGTGTCCTTTTATTTTTCTTGTTATTTACAGTCACGTCTTGTCTTTATTCTGATGGGCAGCTCAGCACAGTTCAGGTGGTATAAGGTAAAGACACTGCAGTCTCCCACTACCCTGCCCTTTAACCAGTTTGGTTTAGGATACTGTAGGCTGTGATCTGTCCTGACTGCCAAGGATATGTTCCAGAGCATGGGAGTCAGCAAAACATTTGAGTATCATCCTCTTTTCTCCCAGCCTTTTCAATAAGACATTAAGTACTGTTTCCCTAAAAGGCAAAATGAGACAAAATCCCTCTAAAGCAAGTTTTTCTTAATTCCTTTATTTCCATAATAATAAACCCAAAGTACAAAATGTGTAAATTTCTGGATTAATAGTGAAATATGAGAGAGGCATTGACTAAAAAGTCATATACAGCTGTCTCTGAAAAGCATTTTCTCATTTGAGTTGAATTTCCTGACGTCATTGAGCTGTTTCAGATTCTTGAAATATCTGTTACTGTACATTCCAGTTTGTGAGGGAGGGATTCTGTCCTGCTACTGCACTCTGGTGAGACCTCTCCTGGAGTGATGCATCCAGCCTTCAGCATGGGAAAGACACGGCTCTGTTGGAGCAAGTCCAGGAGAGGCCACAAAGATGGACAGAAGGCTGGAGCACCTCCTGTGTGAAGATAGGCTGGGAGAGCTGGGAGCTGTTCAGCGTGGAGAAGGCCCTGAGGAGAACTTATTGTGAATTTTCAGTGTATAGAAGGGGCAAAGACAAATGGAGAGGGACTTTTTACCAGACCCTGCAGTACAGCACAAAGGACAATGGTTTTAAACTGAAAGAGGGCAGTTTTAGATCGGATATAAAGAAGAAAGTTTTAATGATGAGGGTGATGAGGCCCTGGCACAGGTTGCCCAGAGAAGCTGTGGCTGCCCCATCCCTGGAAATGTCCAAGCTTATGGGGCTTGGAGCAACCTGGGATAGCAGAAGGTGTTCCTGCCCATGGCCAGGGGTTGGGCTAGAGGATCTTCAGTGTCAGCCACCGTCCCTCCAGCAGTCTGAGGGCTGTGCACACAAGCCCGCTTCTTTGCAGCTTCGTTCTTCGCCTCTTGCAAGCCACCGCGCTCTCTGGCTACCGGAGGCGAAGGAGCGGCTGCTTCGCGCAGATCCCTGGAGCGGCAGCGCTGCGCTCCGGAGCGCCGCTTCTGCCAAAAGATGCCCGGAACGGCACTTCCCTTCGGAGCGCTACGGAGCCCCCTGTTCTGCGTCTCTAGTCGTCTACATCCTAGCAAAAAGCTTTTCCACTACTTCTCACAAGGAGAAAGTGTACCAGCACTGTGCACTTACCCCGATCTTGCCAAGAAATTTGATTTGCTGCACATTCCAAGGACACTGCTCTTTCCTAGGCAACCTGCAAACTGCTGGCAGATGGCCGTGCTCTCTGCCTGCTCCTGCCCAGCTCCCTGGAGCAGCGGGAACACTCCAGCCTGGCAAAGGCAAAAAACCTCGAGAGATGTCACAGTGCATAAATGGAGCACAGATGCTGAAAAGCGGCAAAGCTGAATAGCCTGGCTCAGCTTCAGTAGAGTGCAATTCACAGAAGGTGAAAAACGAAGCAGCAGAGCAGCGGGCTTGTGTGCACACTGAAGGCAATTCAGTAAAAATTCTGTAAAAATCCAGCAGCTGCTCATTCACAAGCACAGTCAGCTGTCTAAGGGAACGGAGCTGGGGAAGGGGCTGTAGATACATGAACTCAGCCAGTGAAGAGCAGAGGACAAGTTGTATTTCCATGAAAATCTAGTTCCTTCTGAAGGAGCTGGAATCATCCCACAGCCAGCATATTGTTTGATCCTGCATGCTCTCTTGTTTCAGAAGTCATGAAGGCTGGCCAGCAATAAGAAAGCTGAATGTTTCTGCTAAATCTGTCTTTAAAATGTTTGGGTAAGTAAAGATACTACAGGCAAGGTCCAAAGCACTGGCATTGAGCCTGGTAAATCCTCCACCTTCCAGATTCAGTGATTTGTCTGTTTTAGAAGCTATTTTACTATCCTTTGTGAAGGAAACAAAGAATATTCCCAATATATGATTGCAGCAAATCTACTGGAAAAGGAAAAGGAATTTATCTTGTGTATCTTACTGTGCACCAATACAGTAGTCAGTCCCTATTCTCTTGTTTCTTCCAGCTGTGTGAAATGCAGGAGAGGGATTTAAACAGGATGAGTTACCAGCATCTGGATGGTCAATCCAGCATCTGCCTTGGGGGTAGATGGTGTATTTGGTTTATACTTTATTCATGTGAGCCAGTTTAAATGCCCCTTTTTTTCTTTTATGTGTCCTCTCCTTCACCTAGCCTTCATCTTGTTTAGGAGCATAAATAACCAGATTACACTGGTCAGTTGTTGAAGAAATTAAAGCAAATCACATGAGTCAATAGATCAAGGCTTTCAGTCCTTTCCTGAATTTATTTCTTTCCCAAAAGCAAAGTCTGCAAGTTCTTTTTTCCAGAAGTAGTTCCTTTGTCTCCAGAAGGTCTTGTCTTCCAGGGCTTTTAATATTGCAAAGCCTAGATTTGGACTCCAACAAGCAGCATCCTGTAAGAATTCCATTTTATTCCTCCATTTTATTCCTCTTAAACATTGAAGTATTTTGAGTTGATGTTTTTGTTACTAAAACCTTTGACATATTTCTGACTCACCCAGGTAGGAATATGGAGGCTGCATGGTTAAACAAGGTGAGCTCTGTATCCAGGTTGTTCACCTCCACATCTGGGGCATTCATCCTCCAGGGCTGTAGCACCCATCTTTATTCTCCTTCTAAATTTCACTCGTTATTCTTGCAGCATTGCCCATGAAGACAAATGGCAACTGGTTACAATTGTGTTTCTGGCAACCAACCAGCCTCTCATGTTGTATCATTTTTCCTCTTGAGGAGTTTCCACTCCATCACTTGTAGCTGTTTATCCCTAATTACACTGCTTTAAATTGACTTCATCCTGTTCAGGAACACATCCAGCTACTTTCTGGAGTATAAATGAGTAATTCTATATAAGGTGAGCATATTTTTAACTTTTATATTTTTAACTTTTATTAAAAAAAATTTTTTTTTGAGCATCCAGTACCAGGATTGTTTTCTACTGCTCAAGTCCTGTGTGTTATGAATTTTACTTAATGCAGCCCTAAGCAGTTGGCTTTGGCCATTACTATGGGTGTTGCCATTTGGTAAGTTAATATTCATACACAATTTCACAAGATTTCTAGGCTTGATTTAATTGCACCAAATAGAAAATATTTGGTATATTCTGCATCACTAAAACAATGCTGGCAAGCAATAGAGTTGTCTATTCTAGCTGTTGATGTTCACTGTAGGCATATTTATTAGATATTTTATGGCAAAAGGCATCATGTAAGTATGTTATGTCTTTGTGCCAGACATTTAAAATGATGTCAATTTCTCAAAGAATTTTCTCTGCAAAGACGAAATGCAGATTTTCTATAAAATCAATTATCTCTTGCAGCTGGAAGAATTTGGACTGGGCATGATAGACACCCCTTTCTTTCTCTCACAGTTGCAAATCCTGGTGTCTCCATCCATTTCCTGCACACCTCTCTCCCTTTGAATTTAAATTCAGCCTGCTCTTTTTATGTAAGACTGTAAGCTACCCAAAAAAGCAAACACACACAGTGTGTCTTAATAGTGTAAATATGTTGAACAAATGGAGTATGCTGGGATGAACACTCTTGAAGCAAATCTATTCTCAGCAGTTCTTGCCTCTTGGCCTGTCACAGGCATTCCCAGGGCACTATCACAACAAATGATGCAAGTCTGAAGTTCATCTGCAGGGTTAACAGCTCAGGAGGAAAACTTCTGGCAGTTTCTCACTCTGTTTTTCCTCTGTGTGCAGAGGATTTTGCTGTGATAAATGCTGGTAAACCTTAGACAAGTGTCAGCTGTGCTGACAGAGGGAATATGGGAAGGAGGGACTGTTTGTTATGTGCTAAAACTGCATTTGTTCACAAAACAATTAGCTCCAGGTATAATTAAAATTATTAAATATAAATCAGCTGAGGAGCTGTTTTGTGCTCAGCTCTCACTTCCTATTCCGTTTGAGCCTGGCAAAGAAGAGCTGGTGGTCCCTGCTCAACCACCATTCCCTGCATCCAAAGCTCCTCTGGTCATGCTAAAATGATGTGCCATTCACTTTCCACTTGGCAGGGTTTCACTTGCCTCCTTTCTTCCTTACATTTTTATCAGCAGTGACATTGCTGCCAAACCTTGTGAACCTCTGGGCAAGAGTTCATGCACATTATCAGCAAGTTTGTCCTGTACATTTGCTAATAATTTGCATACAACTGTACGATTTAGGAGAAAGGGGGAAAGGCTTGTAAGTGAGGGGCCAAATGTCTGTTGCTGTCCACTCACCAGGAACTCTTCCACGTTCTTGTTTTAAATTGGGAAAAAAATTGCCTTTCTCCTGAGGAAAGAATATCCCACTTGGCTCTGTGGTGAGCACAGCAGAAACACAGAAGTGTTTGCAGCAATGGACAAGAGAAGGGGTCATCAAAATGTGTGGTCCTTGCTCCGATCCAGCTCTTCTCCCTTTTGCCCTTTAAGCCAGGCATGGTTGTGCAAGGTCACACATTTGGTCTGAGGTTCAACAGGGCCAAGTGCCAGGTCCTGCTCTTGGGTCACACCAGCCCTGCAGCTCCAGGCTGGGGCAGAGGGGCTGGAAAGGGCTGTCAGGCACTGGAAAGGGCTGTCAGGCACTGGAAAGGGCTGTCAGGCACTGGAAGGGGCTGCCCAGGGAGGCAGTGGAGTCTCCAGCCCTAGAGATGTCCAAGGAATGACTGGAAGTGGCACTCAGTGCTCAGGGCTGGGTGACAAGGTGGGATTGATCAGTCTCAGGGTGAACTCAGTGATCTGAGTGCCTGAGTTTAGAAAAATCACCTGCAAGCAAAATAAATGTAGGGTTTTACTATCTAGTTGGCAATTCTAAATTCTTCAAGAAAAGAAATACTAAACTTTTCACATGTAGAAATATCATTTTGCTGCCCCCCTCAATTACTCAGGCCTTGGGTTTCAACCTTGAAGTCTTCATAGCTGCCATCAGAAAAGTGAACATTTCCAAAAACTGCTTTTGTCAATAATTTGCTGTCAGTATTTGCATAAATAAATTGATATCTTAAGTGATTAAAGTGGTGAGCATGGAAACACACATTTTCCATTAAACATTTTGGATTTTTATGGTTCAGGACATTTTTTATTTTCATAAATATAATAATAAGGTACAGAGTCATTATCCCAAATAAGCCTCAAATACGAAAATACTTTGTGGGAAGATAGGCCATTTAAAATAAATCTACAAAAATTAAAAATCTTTGTGGAACTTGTTTGTGAAATAGGGAAAGGCTGCGTGGGTGTAGAGAGATTTTGTTGAGATTTGTGTTTGCATTTTTATTAACACAGCTGTGGGTTTTTTTTCAAAAAATAAAATACTCATGTATTGAGACAAACATTGTTCTGCTAAAAAATTATCCTAACAGAAAAATTTTAAAGTAGAAAAGGAATCTGTGTAATAAGGAATTCCCTTTGGCAAAACCAGTCTGGTTTATATTGACTTTGATTCAGAGGCTAAACTACATTTAAATATTTTACAGCAATACTGCCTTTAAGTGGGTTATAAATAATTCACTCAATAACTGAACAGAGGTCTCTGCGGAGTGCAAAGTCTCTATATCTTAATGGGTAAATTTAATAGAGTAAAGCAAACTTCCAAGCTTTCAGTTTTTGGAAAACAGATTACAGGAGATGTGACATGCTGCTTTGTATAAAAGAAACTGAACTAAAAGTAAAAGCACAGGGAGTGCTTAGACATTTTTTGCAATTATTTTTGAGGAGTCACGTTGCACAGTAGCATGGCCTGTAACATTTTGCTGCCACTTATTTCTTTAGAAAAAAACTGAGATTTTTTTTTTTCTACACATATTTTACATTTCTCATATTTGAAGTCTTAATAATCTTTCTACTATAAAACATGTATCTTGAGATAAAAATCCAGATTGTCAAATTCTAGAAATTAGTCTAGCCACACTGATTTATGAAGCCTTAAACAAAACCCAAATCCAAAAATGAGACAATCCCTACAGCCTCAGCATCTTCCCTTCCCCCATTTAACACTAAGAGAAGGTAAAATTACAAAATAACCCAAATGAAGGAACATCTCAGAAATAATTCCACATAATACTCAGAGCTTTTGACTTTTTGTTACAACTATAAGAGCCAGAAAGATACACTGAGTGCCATACGATGTGCTCCTAAAAATCATCAATTTCACATAAATACTCTTCAGCACATGGCAGGAATGTAGAAATGCCATAACTCCAGTTATCCTTGGTTTCCAGTTTTGTTGCTATGCCAGTTATCTCTGTTCTAACTGTAGTGTAAATCTTTTATTTTGTGTGAGAACTGCAGATCTGTACATAGCTGCAAGTAAGAATGCTAGATGATATTGCAAGTCTTTTCCCAGTATTTATAAAGTTCTTGAAGCTGTTTCTATTAGAAAATTAAATTAAAAATAGAAATTAAATTGGTGTTAAAAAGCAATTTTTAAACAAAATCTTATGGTGTAATTGTGTATAAATACATTTTCAAACAGTAATAAAATATAAACATTATTGCTATTATTTAAAGGCCATTGATTTTCTAATACCTGTATGAGGAATATGGAAAATTGTATTGTGGCCTTTGTCAGTTTGAAGGTAATTTAAAACACACTTCAGTTCTGCCTCCCTTTATGATACATCTCTGAGAGGAGCACAAAGCCAGTCTTGAGTAAATAAGAAAGCCAAAACGTTGTGAAAAGTCACCAAATAAAACCAATTCTAGAATGTCAAAAGCAAATGCCTTCAAACTTTGAGTAACTCAGACTGTACCTGACTGGAAAACATGACCTGGGAGTAAGGATACCAGAAATACCTTTTAAAAGTGTGTCCTCAGGAGAACAGTAAAATAGCAAATGCTTGCTGATATTTTATGCCCTTCCCTTCCCTTCCCTTCCCTTCCCTTCCCTTCCCTTCCCTTCCCTTCCCTTCCCTTCCCTTCCCTTCCCTTCCCTTCCCTTCCCTTCCCTTCCCTTCCCTTCCCTTCCCTTCCCTTCCCTTCCCTTCCCTTCCCTTCCCTTCCCTTCCCTTCCCTTCCCTTCCCTTCCCTTCCCTTCCCTTCCCTTCCCTTCCCTTCCCTTCCCTTCCCTTCCCTTCCCTTCCCTTCCCTTCCCTTCCCTTCCCTTCCCTTCCCTTCCCTTCCCTTCCCTTCCCTTCCCTTCCCTTCCCTTCCCTTCCCTTCCCTTCCCTTCCCTTCCCTTCCCTTCCCTTCCCTTCCCTTCCCTTCCCTTCCCTTCCCTTCCCTTCCCTTCCCTTCCCTTCCCTTCCCTTCCCTTCCCTTCCCTTCCCTTCCCCCTCCCCCTTCCCTCTCCCCCTTCCCTCTCCTCTTTTTATTTTTTTTAAGTTTTTAGGTTTTCTGGTTTTGTTTTTGGGTTTTTAAAATTTTATTTTAAAAAGCTATCTTTTGTTAGATTCTAAGGAAATCCTAATTCAGGCCAAGGAGAGCTTCAGACGTGGTTGATATGCTGAGTACACTGATATTTTCTACCATGCAACCCTGCTCCCATTGCTTCAATCAGAATCCCTAGGAAATATACAGTACAGAAATATTAAAACATAATGGGAAGAATATTGGGAAGCTTGTGGGAGCACAGCCAGCCACCCACACAGAGCTGCTGATGTCCTTTTCTTATCAGATCTGTGCCAGAATGCAGCATCTCCTCCCCGGGATGCATTTTCACAGTTGCTCCTGGCACTGTGGGGAATTTTAAAATGTCTGTACCTCATTCATTGCATAAACATTCTTTTAATATTTTAGAAGCTTTTACTTGTGCCTAGGAACACAAAGCACTGTTGGCATTTTGTCGGTTCATTTTTAACTGATAATTTTGAAATGTTAAAATTGTGAAAAAATTAGAGTAAATTCCTTTTTGGTCTAAAAGAATGATTTGGCTATTCTTTAAATTAAGAACATTGTTTTTAAAGTATCATAAGCCAAATGTTATTATTAGGTGAGAAATATGGAATTATATTATCCATTCCTAGATCATTGAAACAAGCAAGAGTTTCCGGTATTCCACTTTTACAAACAGCATAACTAATAAAAAGATTTCATTGCTTCTCCTCTTACGTGTCTCCCTTTTAAGAATTTTTCATTTTAATAGCATTCCTTTTGTTTCTCTGGAACGTATTTCACACAATTGCTTCCTATCACAAATCAGGCTGGAGGAAAACACTGTTACTGTTTGCAATAATATCAGTTTCTGTTTTCACTAACACCTCATGGCACTGCCAGGAGCTCTCTCTCTGCCCTCCTTTCCTCCATGGTGAGGTCCTTAGAGAAGGTCTGGGTGGGTGATGAGGCTGCAGTGGAATCAGCATGCTGAAAATGCACCCAATTGAGGGGCAATGGCATTGCAGCTTTCTCATCCCCGAGCTGAGAAGCTGGCTGATGGAATAATGTGCTGTGACTCCAGAAAATCGCCTTCAAATCAAGGGACAGATCTTTCAGACACGAATCCAGGACAGGGGTTTGGAATACTGTTGGCAGCAAGTACTGAGATGGTACTTGTGCTCTTGTGGAATTATTTTGCAGCCTGTGAATCTTCATGCTTGCCATTGTCTCATTAGGCTTTCAGTTGGAAGGTTAAATTTCTTCTAAGCTGAATGTGGAATCCTATCCTTTCAGATATGCCTAAAGACCTTCAGGATCATCAGCTGCCTCAAAGAAAAGATCCTGGAACAAAAGAGACAGTGCTGGCCATCCCTTTTCCTGAGCAGCTTTAAATGCCACAAAACACATTCTTATTATGCTTCTTTTTTTTTCAGCTGCATGTACCTTGACACTTTGGCTCTCTCACTAGCCCAGCTGGGTCATTTTAATCTGGAATCAAAAGAGGAGAAAACAGTTGCTCTGTTTCACGTTCCTTTTGAAGGCTATCAACAACACCCTGCAAATAGTGGCTAGGCGTTTTCCTTTCAAACCAAATGACTACCTCATTCTTTCTTTTGATCATGAAGATTTCCTGAACCTGAGCTGTATCAAGTGGAACTATTGGTCACAAAATGTGCCCGCCCAAGAAGCTGTTGTTGTTGTCTTCACATCTAACTCACATCTTGTAAAAAGCAACACACACCCTGGACTTATGCCCATGGACCATCTCATTCCTTCACTCTTGCAGAGCCCAGCTTCAGAACTTGCCATATCCTTCTATTGCTCTCAGTCCACAGCTCCTAGAACAAAAAGTAAGCGCTGGCCTTCACTTTGTCCCTGCAGCTTTTAAAGTGCAGCACACCCAGGAATGCGTGCTTAGCTCTGGGGACCCTCATGCACCATCAGAGTCCAGTTACAAAGCAAAGAACGTTCAGCAGCTGGTCCCACAAGAGAAATTCTAGAAGAAAGAGGCAGTGCTGGAATTCACTTTCCTTTTGCAGCCTTATAAACTGCACAGCCAACAGTGAGACAATTCGTCTTCCTTCACATGCAGAATCATTCGTCCCTTCCTTTTGTGAAAAATGTTTTTGTGATTTGTGTCAATTGGCAGTGGAATCAGCAATTGAAACTTTCTGACTGAATAGCCAAATAAAGCATCAAAATAGAAGTATAGTAAAGAGATGAGGTAGCAAGAGGACTGATGCTTAGAATAAAATAGAGGAAGTTGTGGTACAGCTAAAGGGATATTGCAACAGAACGACTAAATGCTTATGTATAATAAAAAGCTTGACACACTTGACAAAAATCATGTAGGCGACACCTGTAAGGCCTCCCTCCAGACGACCACACGAAGGACAGGAGGCTAACAACCACCTGGAAAGATTATGAAATTGCTGATCCCAGCTTATTGATATTTGCTGATTCGGACTAACACAAGCACATTGGAAAATGCTTTGTAGGCTTAAAAACAGTAGACATACTTTGCCGAACGTATAAGTTGCGTGTGCCGTTGGTGGAACGGTGACTCCCCGGCCACCCGGCGTTGCTTGCTTGCTGGCTTTAAAATAAAAGATATAGAAATAAAATTCGGTTTGGCTATAGAAATTTTGTATCACTTCTATGCAGGATCACGTGCTTTCAGTCGAATAGAACGTCCAAAACAGAACCCCTACCCTGCTCTCACACGAATGGTGCCGGGCTAGAAAAGCGCTCGGCTTTTTCCTGGGCACTGGCATAAAATGAACCACACGATGGCGGTGCGGACTTGCCAAAGAACAAAACGCACCTCGCCTATCTAAAGTAGCCAAAGCGCAGATCCAGGTTGAAATCGCCACCGCGCTCAAATCAACAGTCAGGAGAAAAGGATCTCGCTGCTCTCCCGAGTACAAACTCTTATTTGCCCCACACTCAAGCGGCAACACAAACTCCTTTACACTAATACATTTTTTCACTCTCGCAGAGCTCGGCTACAAACTTGAAGCCATCCGGCAAAAGCAAAGCTCACGTAAGTGTCAGCTGAGAATGCTGGTGCTGCCTTACAACTTCAGCTGCACCCAAAGAACTGCTCCTCACACTGCTCAATTTGGCACGTGGCTTCCACTTCTCAGAGGTGTCCTTCAGAAATTTTGGCAGTGCACTTATTTCTAACAAAGTCCTATTATGCTCAGGATTGGTGAGTAGCTGGTAAGAGCGCCCGGGGCAGGTAAATGTCCAGTAACAGTGTTCTGGCACCTTTGTAGGGGCTCATTTCCTGGGTGCTGTTTGTTCCGGAGGAGGGGATCGAATTTCTTTTGACATGAGGTTTATAGTTCCTCTCTTTGGCAAAGAAAGCAATTTTGGATCCGCAGATTGGGTAGTCCTGTTGAAATTTAATGGCTTTTCCTACCAGGCAGCTCTGTCGGCGAGAGCTGTTGAACTGTCCCGGTGGGAATGCAAAAGCCAAGCTGCTGATGAGCTTTCTGTCCTGGCACCTTTAGTGTGTGAGCAGTCACCGGAGCCATTCCGTTCAGATCCTGGCTCTGTGAGACTGAAGGCTTATGATGCTTCATAGAGCTGAGAAGGAAAGTGCAGATAGCAGTGTGATAGATGAGTAACGCGATGCTTGACTCTCACAATTAAAAGGCAAATATCACGCACATATGTTAAGAGCAGTTTTATAGATTTATAGTTATGTTTTACCCCCCCCCCCCCCTCCCCTTGCACTGTTATCAGGGAACGGCCTGGGTTTGGGACATTTGTGAGGGTCGGCTTGCTACTATGGCAACAGCTGACCTCCAACGAAGATTTAAGGAAGTAAACTCCACCACTGGACAGCAAAGGAGTCGATGGACAGAACTTTGGGAGAGGCTAAAGGTGAAACCTCCGTTGTGTGAGTGAGCACATGATGAGAAAGATCCTTTGCTCCCGGCTTTGTAATATTTTCTCTATTCAATCTTCTGCTGTGTTTTTGATAAGGTTCTAATAAACCTTTCTAAACTTTTGGAAGTGAGTAGCATTTCTCACAGTACTGTGTACTGGTTGGTCTTTGGATGCAATGGAATTTGTAAGCAGCAAGAGCTTTCTCAGCTGGCACTTTTGTGAGCGGCGTTTTTGCCGACTGGTTTCAGGTTTGTAGCTGGACTCTGCCAGAGAGAAAAGATTTATTAGCACAGAGGAGTTCGTGTTGCAAATAAGAGTTTGTACTTGAAAGGAGCGAGATCTTTTTGTCCTGACACAGCGGATTGGAGAGCAGTGACGTTTTCAGCTTGGCTCTGCACTTGGAGGGTTTAGAGCAAGGCCGGGAGCGTCTCCTTCTTTCGCAAGCCCACATCGCCACCGTAGGTCGGTTTTATGAGGGAAAAGCCAGGCCTTCATCTCCCCCTTGCCGTCTGCAAACAGGCCGAACACACGGGGGGCTCGCACCTCCCTTCTCAGCTGCGCACAGCATCGCAGCCACCGCTAATCTGAAACTGTCCAGCCGGGGCCGGGCTCTGCTCCCAGGGAACACAGGACAAGAGGAAACGGCCTCAAGGCTGTGCCAGGAGAGGCTCGGGTTGGACACCACGAAAAAATCCCTTAACTTAAAGAAGCATTTTTTTTTCTTCTTGGACATCGGAATAGGCTGCCCAGGCTGGAGTTGCTTTTACACTCTGAGGTGCTGAAGCAAACACCGGAGGCACCACTCAGTGTCACGGCTGACACGGCAACGCCGGGTCACGGAGCAGCCTCAGCGCCCTCCGCGGCTCTTTCATTCCCGCGGCAGCCCCTGAGGGCCCCGCGGCCCCGCCCCGCGCAGCCGCGCTGCGCCCGCGGCCCCGCGCACGCGCCGCCCGGCCCCGGGAAGGCGCAAGATGGCGGCGGCGGCGCGCGGGCTGCGGCTGCCAAGGGCAGGTGAGTGTCAGCCCCGCCGGGCCCCTCACGGCCCCCGCCGGGCACGCCGCCCTCGGCTCCGCTCCGGCCCGGGACACGCTCCGCTCCCGGCTCTGCTCGAGGGGAGCTGGCCCCGCAGCGGCTGGAAGGGAGCTGCCGAGAATTTTTCCGGGGCCGCGGAAATGAACGTGTTTGTGCCTGCCTTCTCCTTAGGGAGCTGCGGGTTGGAGCGCAAAGGGCTCGGGGTGTAGCTGCGGCTGTCGTGCTGGGGCTGTCACTGCCCTATAAGCTAAAAATTTGGATTCCTTTCTTAGGTGACCGTGACCTTTGGGCCAGGATCTATGGTAAAGCTTAGCTACCAATATTGTATTTAAGGCGTGTATTTGGGTCTTTGATTCTGTTTAAACTGATTCTGCTCACAGTTGAGTAACATGGGAGATGGCAAACGGCTTTTGTTGGTAAAGGGCAGGGAGGAATTTAGTGGGAGGAATTTAATATCCTTTTAATGGGAGCAGTTCTTTATTTACCAGAAGGCTGTCAGACTGCCTTCCAGGACAGAATGGGAGATGTGGTGTCTTTTTCCAGTCTGTGGGGTTGGGAGAGAATGGGGATAGACAAACTTTTGGGTAGAGAAAAAAGTGCTTTGGGTTCACTGCAGATATGTGAGCTTTAATCCATACAATGACAGAATTATTTGGATTGGAAGGGACCTTAAGGATGACCTGGTTCCAACCCCCTGCCATGGGCAGGGACACCTTCCACTATCCCAGGTTGTTCCCAGCCCCATCCAGCCTGGCCTTGGGCACTGCCAGGGATGGGGCAGCCACAGCTGCTCTGGAAACTGCAATTTGAAGCAATGATTGGACATATTACCATAGCTGGTGATAATTTAGGGCAGCCAGACCTCATAGAGTGATGGAACAAGGAAAGTTGCTCATCACTAAACACTTATAGGATAAGGTGAGCACAGCAGGGGAATCCACAGAAGTGGGAGAATGCAAAGCAGTAATTAGCTATTATTTGTTGGTATGATAGCGAAGAGGAAAGGGGCATTATGAACAGCCTGCCACCAATAATTTTTGCTGAAGTAAAGCCAAAGAAGCCACTGAGTAGTTGAAAGATATAAATTATTATTGATTTTTTTTAACTTTCAGTGCTCTCAAACTGTCTTTCAGGACAAAATTGGAGATGCAATATCTTTTTCCAGTTTGTGGGGAGAGAACAGGGATAGACAGACTTTTGGGTAGCAAAAAACCTCCTTCAGGTGCTGGAATCTGGTTGGACTTTCTGGTTTGAGTTCTGCCAGCTGAGGTAACAGAATATCATTTATGCCTCAACACACTCTGTCCTTTTGATCTTCTGAACATTGTGGCTGCAGTGTCAGTGCCCCTGTGTAACTGGTAATTCCTAACCACGTTGGGTTAAAACCTCCTTCAGGGTGCACATGTCAGGTTGCTTCCAGAGCCTCAGCACCCTCACAGGGAAGAATTTCTTCCTGATATCCTATCCATATCTCCTCTCTGTCAGTGTGAGGCCATTTCCTCTTGTCCTGTTACCACATGCTCTTGTATTTCAGTATCCTGATGATGTCCTGCCTCCATGGCTCCCAAGTTTTCCTAGCTCCTTGAGGAAAGAAACAGCTTTGAGGCAGTATCCCATCTGTCATGGATCTGGCTCTTTGCATCTCTCCCTATCTCCTCACTTCAGAGCTGTGATACAGGATTGCTGCCTCTGCTATATTTTATATTTTTACTGAGTATTCTTTACTTGCTTCACCCTAAACTCACAGTGAGCTTTCCTTGCTCTTTAAGAACTGATAACCTTTGTTTGCTCCCTCCCTGTCTCAGCTTGGTCCTTAACTTTACCAACAACTTCCCAGGCCTGCTCCCCTCTGACCTTTCCAGATACCTCTGAAACAGCCTATCAGGAGTCTTGGTGTGGGATATTACAGAAAAAGGATCTGTGATAAGAAAACCAATATGAGCTGTGAGTTAGCAGTGCTGAATCCCAATGAATGTCCTGAGCTCTCTCCTGTTCCCTCTGCAGGCCATGGAATTTCTGTCCTGACTGCAGCACCGTCGGTGTTGCAGCAGCACCGGCAGGTCCATCACGCCGTGATCCCTCATGGGAGAAGTGGAAGATCCTCTGTCAGTGGCATTGTGGCCACTGTCTTTGGAGCCACAGGTTTCCTGGGACGATACGTTGTCAACCGCTTAGGTAATGCTCACCAGGAGTACTGACTAAAGAAACTACCCAAAAAGATGTTTAACTACCCTAATTAGTCTCTAGGTTGCAGAGTGATGGAGAAGTCTCTGGCATTTTGGATCTTAAAAGTGCTTTGCAGTCTGCCTAAGTTCCAGCAAGTGACAAGTAGTAAAAAGTGTTTTAATCAAGGAGATTTTGGAGCTTTGGAAGATTAAGGTCATTAAAAGAAGTCCTACCCCTCTGTAGAATGCAAGTCTGAGGAGAGCTACAACATGTATTTGATTCTTCTGTTTTTTGCCTTATTAGGACATTTTACTAAACCTTTGTAGGACTTTGATTGGAAATCTTTAAAATTGCCCTTTTGAATTTAAATTTTGGAAAAGAACCCATACTGCTTTTTTTCCCCCTCTTTCTTTTCATACAGCTTACAAAATGTAAATATCCTTGCAAATGTTCCATTTTTTAGGTATTGTGCTGTGTTTATAGGACACACCATTTTATTTGTTGTTTGTTAACAAGCTTTGGCATTTTGTCTTACAAGCCTAAATATTAAGGAAAAAATCCTATTTAAGCATTTGATTTATGTGGGTTCAAGAAGAACCTTAGTTCTGTTCTACTTTTAGCTCTGCAGATATGCATTTAAGATATCTGTGTCTAACTGTAGTGCTTTAATGCCAGGGGAAAAAAGTGAGCTTTGTTTATTCAGAAGTTCATCTACTTAAAGAGAGGTATTTGTTTGAAACTTTGTGGTTTTTGTGGCCCTTTAGGTCGCATTGGCTCTCAAGTCATCATCCCCTATCGCTGTGATCAGTATGACCTGATGTATCTGCGGCCCATGGGGGACCTGGGGCAGCTCCTCTTCATGGTGAGTCTGGCTTGAGAGCAAGCACAAGCCCCTGGCTATACAAGGCAGCCTGGTAATCCTTCTCAAAGACACAGCTCCAGCTGTTGTTTAGCCTCTAAATGGAAATGGTGTGAAAGAGCTTGCTTTGGTGATGCTTATTTACACACTATCTCATTTTTTCCCCATTTGATGCTCTGCTTGCAGGAGTGGGACTGTAGGGACAAAGATTCCATCCGAAGAGCCGTGGAACACAGCAATGTGGTCATTAATCTTATTGGAAAGGAATGGGAAACAAAGTAATTTTCCTTTTTTTTTCCTATATATCATAGATTTGCACCAGGTATTGTAGCCATTGTTTTACAGCATGTGTGTGCAGTGATGTTGCCATTGTTCTCAGCTTCTGTGAAAAGACAACCCCAATATTTTGCATGTAAAATTTCTTTAAATGGGTAACTCCTGGTCAGTCCTGGTTGTGATCTGCTTTGGAAAAGTGCATTCTTTCCACAATTTTCCAGTGTACAGCTTTTGTTCTGTCAGAAAATTCAAATGTGCTACTTTCACATACCTCATGAGTGTTCCCTGAGTGCCTTCCTATAGGTGACAAAGCCTCACCAATTTCTTATATTAACAATTTTTTATATTTAACTGATATTTGCATTATATTTGTATTTACATTATCAAAGAAGTAATATTTCATCCTGTCACTTGGACATAGTGATGAGTTGTAGCCTGCTAGAAAAAGCCATGATCAAACAGGAATAGCTGATGGAGAGTCCCTAAGATTATGATGAGTAGCATTATTCCTTGGTAGAATTTTGGCACAGACAATATTAGCTACAGAAGCATTCTTCGATAATAATTTCTAAGAATAGTTCCATTTTGAAATCCATTTAAAAATTCCCATATTTTAGGTTAAAAATACCTGTAACAGCCATCTTCTGTGTGTGTGTGTGTTCATGCAGTTATATCCATTTTATTTAAAGCCTTGTGCAGAACTGCCAGACAAAAATTTAATGGTGAGATTTGCCTTTGTATGGTGCATAATTTTTGCTCTGGTAGTAGACAGAAACAAACATAGATATTAGTTTCATCTCTGTTTATAAACCTAATGCTTTTGTTGCCCTTTTTTTTTTATGAACAGCCCTTTGATGTTCAAAATTTCTGGACTTGTGTAAAAAGTATGATTTATAGAAAAGGCAGTTTCTTTTATTATTAGAAGGAAGTGTGAGGACAACAGCAGAAAGTTTCATTCTGGTTCAAAATCCCCAAACCTTGTTTCTGTGCAGTTTCAATAGATTGAAATGGACAAGTCTTGGTCCATGTTTAAAACTTCTGGACATTACAGAACTTAACCACTGTGTGGCACAAATGTTTTAATCACATGCTTTGTGCATGTGGGTATCAGTGGTGGTGCTGAAACCCTGAGATCCAAGTTCTCTGATTTGTTAAACACGAGGTCAGGGTAACCATTGTAATCATCCCAGAGCCTGTGAAAGACTTGGGCAGGAAGAAAAGTAAGATTAGATGGAGAGATCAGTCAAAAAAAGCAAAGCCTGCCATGAAATATTTCCTTCCTTGCTTTGTACTTGTGTCCAGGCTCCTCTGTGTGTACTGTGTTGTTTAAAACTCCATGGTTACAGGAGGGATGTTGTTCATTCTCATATGTTTCTAAATCTGTTTTGGTGAGCAGAACAGGAGTGATGGTTCCCAGGATCAGATTAGTTATTGAAGGTTCAAAAATAACTTTGTATTTTTAAGGCTTTCTTTGGACTCCAGTGGGATCTGAAGAGCTGTGGGAGGAGATAAGGACACAGAGGGAGGTGTTTGGATAAGATGTTTGTTACCCAAAGCAAATGGTCAAGATGCAGGGGTGTCTACAGGGACAATACAACAACATGAGAAGCCAGTTCTCTTTCTTGCAATTTTGGAATTGTTGGCAGCCTATAATGTCAGTTCTGTGTGGAGATAGAGCTCCTGTCTGTATTGTTCTTGATCAGATACCAAACTGCTTGACAGTATAACCCCCTAATTTAGGCCCCTTGAATGTCATACAGGGAGGATGTGAGGAGGATTGCTTCTCCTGGAAGTCCCTTGCAGCTCTGAAATGGTTCTAAATGCTCTGACAAATTGTTTTTTCCATTTTCATGAGCACCTCTGTGTTCTCTGGTTTGTTTTTGTCTTCTTCCCCCCTGCCAGACATCTGCCCTGATTTGTGCTGCTCAGAAATTTTGAGCTTCTTTGTGCTTTTACAAATCAAGGCAAGTTTTGAACAGGATTTGTAAAAGCACAACCTTACTCAGAGTTCAAGATGCAGGAGTGCTTCTTCTAATAAAAATAACCTGTTTTCACTTTGACTGGGAGGTTTCTCTTTGTCACAGAGAAGTGGGCAAGAGGATTTTTCATACTGATTTAATCTTATCAGGTGAAAGGGCAGAGAAACTAAAATTGAAGATTACAGTTGCAATTTCATTTTCCTCTAATTTTTATTATGTGAAGGGTCCATCATGAAGGGAAATGTTGTTTCCAACATAGAGTGTTAGTGTAGGTTTTTGATAATTCATTCAAGTAAAACATAATGATTGCTTTTTGGCTGAGTGGCAGGCATTGTTGATTGCTCTTAAAGTAACATTTGGGTCTTGCCTTGCTTTAGAAACTTCAAATTTGAAGATGAATTTGTAAATATTCCTCAAAGTATCGCACAGATAAGCAGGGAAGCTGGTGTGGAAAAGTTCATTCATATCTCTCACCTGAATGCTAGCATGAAGAGTCCCTCCAAATACCTCAGGAACAAAGTAAGTCTGGAATCCACTTGAATATATTTCGTGAGAATGTACTTTGTGTTTGGTTTGGGTTTGGTTTTTTCCCCCAGCTGGGGCTATTAGAAGGAAATCAGTGTATGAATTTACTAAAACCTGTTTTCTGCAGCTGAGAAATATTTGGGCTTTCTGTGAGACCTTCATCTTAGAGCAGTATCTCAAGGATCAAATGGCTTAGATATAAATAATTTTTGTGCTACTGATGGCATAATTTCTTTCAGTTCTGTAGTCAAGGATGCCTTCTGTTATGAAAGGCATTCACTTCTGCTTGGTTCAGCATGGATCTAATGAATGTGTTTGTTTTAATTGATAGGCTGTTGGAGAGAAGGCAGTGAGGGAAGAATTTCCAGATGCTGTAATTTTGAAGCCCTCTGAGATGTTTGGGAGAGAGGACCGATTTCTCAATCATTATGCAAGTAGGTACTCTTGGAGTAATAATCCCATGTGTGATTTGTGTAACTGCCTTTAGAGAATAGAGAGAAAATAGGATTTGCTTCTGAAAAGCAGACAGGTGTGTTCTTACCAGCAGTGCATGGGATATACAGCAACATACTAAATTCTCACCTCTTGACAGAATTCTTTCTCAATCTAGTTAGATGTTGCTCTTTGTTTTTATTTTTGTAATCATTTTATTTGGGGGAGGGGGGGTGGGTTACTGACCCACTCTAAGGAAACAGCAAGTGCAGACCTCTCATTGCTGTTAATACAAAAACTAAATGTGTCTTGAAAAAAAAATGCTGCTGCAATTGGCTGGGAATTCTTCCCAATCCTATTTTTTTTTTTAAAGAGAAGTCAATTTTCAGAAGAGATCCACACTCAGTGTGGTGTCAAATGTCCTGGTTATTCTGGTACTGAAAGGATTCCCAGATTTTCTCTTTTTTTCTGTCAGACATGCGCTGGTTTGGTGGTGTGCCTCTTGTTTCTCTGGGCAAAAAAACAGTCAAACAACCAGTCTATGTAAGTTTTCCATGAAATCCCAATCCCAAATCCTTGGTGGGTGGATGTGTTGGTCTGTAAACCACCTCTGAAAGAAGAGTGTGTGCATGTATTCCTGTTTTCTCTTGGTAACTGTCGGGATTTGTTCCTCCCAGGTGGTTGATGTAGCAAAGGCAATTGTTAATGCAATTAAGAATCCTGATGCAAAAGGAAAAACATATGCCTTGGCTGGGTAGGTCACTTTTTCTGATTCTTATTAACTGTAGTACATCTTTTTGGTGTCATTTTTTGGCATGCTGCACAGTACATTTAATTTCTCCATCCATGCACACAGTTCAAGCTGCAATAAATTCCACCTCCTTTTTGGGAGGAAAAATGGCTCAAGCTCTTACAGTGAGTACTTCGAAAATCCTAATCTGGGCCCCACTGCATTTCCTGTGATGTATGTGCACACAAAGAAGTACTAGCTTGGGAACCATGCTAGACAACATGGATTTGGGGAGAATTCTGGGAAAGCTGTGTGGAAACCACCTGGAATTAGAATGGCTTAGAGGCAGTGGATCTACAGTTAGAGACTGGATTTACAGTTTGCCCAGAGAATCTGTGGCTTGCCCATCCCTTGAAGTGTTCAAGGCCAGGTTAGACAGGGCTCTGAGCAACCTGGGATAGTGGGAGGTGGGGCTAGAATGAGATGGTTTTTAAGGTCCCTTTCAACCCAAACCATTTTATGGTTCTTTGATCTCTCAGAACTTTTCTGGAGAACATGTCAGTTGAAGGCTCAGTTTTCACGCTTGTAACCTTAGACCTTGGCATCTGTGAGATCCTGCGTTTAACAAACTACTCAGCAGTGTGCTCTTGTGGTGTCGTGGAGCTTTTCAGAATGTTTTGGAATGGCAGCAAATTGCCTGGAAGGCCAGGGGAGATGCCTGACAGCTCAGTCTGATCACATCTAGAGGGCCTAAAATGCCAAGGCAGGATCTGAACAAGAAAGGAATGGGAATTCCCAGTGGTTTATGTTACTCTTAGGCAGGTGGATGGAGGTCTGACTGCTTCATTCTCTCCATCTTGAGAGAGAGGAATGTATTTTTTGGACAATTCATCTTGCTTTTAAATAGAACAAGATACTCTTAGTCAAGTAAAGGCAAATGAATCAATTTCCCTGCAGCCATTTCCTACCAGAGATGGGATGTGTTGTTAATCAAGCATCCTTAATTCTGCATTTGATTTTTGCCTTCCAAGTGGGCTTGAACAAACTCCTGTCACAGTGCTGGAAATCTTTGAGTTCAGAACAGAATCAGCATGGAAGGAGGCATATTCAGGTGTGCTTTCAAAGCACATAGAAACACTTCATCCAGTGTGGTTGTGGTGGGTTACCCTTGGCCAGCAGCCAAATGCCCACTGTTCCTTTCTGCCAAATCTTTTCCATGCTTTTCCCCAGCTCCAGGATGGGCCCTTCCACAAGCTGCAGTCCTCCAGGATAAACCTCCTCCCTGTGAGCCACAGGGAAATCTCTGCTGGCAAATTATTTGGATTGAAGAAACAGGCTTTTTGTAGCCTTGGGGGTGGAGGGTTTAAAATTGTTTTTCTTTTCTGGTGCTAATATTGCAGTGTAGCTGACTGAGGTGTGATGTGTGCTGCGTTCCCTTCCAGCCCTCACCGGTACCTCCTGTACGACATGGTCGAGTACATCTACGCCGTTGCCCACCACCCCTTCATTCCCTACCCGCTGCCACGGCCTCTCTACCAGTAAGTGGGACCCTAATTCAGTAAGCTCTTGGCAGCACAGAAGCATAAATACCGCTTGCATGGGTTATTTACTCTGCCCAGTTGTAATTAAAGTGGTGGGGCTGCAGAAGTTGCCTTTCCTGAGGTACTTGTTAGCCAGTTTTGAGCCTTCAGCTTGGAAACAGGCCTGCATTTGATGAGCTGGTACATGAAACGTATGCTTGTAGTGAGCTTAACATAGGTGTTCATTCCAGAGTCATTTCTCCCTGACACCTAGGGACAGCATGAGAGCACATAGCCTCAAGCTGCGCCAGGGGATGCTCAGGTTGGACATCAGGAAGAATTTCTTCACAGAAAGGGTGGTTGAACATTGGAATGGGCTGCCCAGGGAGGTGTTGAAGAAACAACTGGACATGGCACTCAGTGGTCTGGTCTAGTTGACAAAGTGGTGATCACAGCAAAGGTTCGACTTGATCATCCTGGAGGTCTTCTACCTAAGTCATTCTGTGATTGAATGGCTTTGCTGAGCCAAGAAGTAGCAATAAATACTAATCAATAAAATTAGTAGCAAACTAAATGATTTTTAACAATACCACAGGGAAAATTTGTGTATGTTGCTGACTGCAGACCCTGACAGATTTTTTTTCACAATCTTAAGGATCTGCTGCTGAGCCTGGACCTGATCCTTAGGGAATAATCACATCTTTTTGAAGAGCTACCCCAAACAATAAATGCCATTTCAGAAGTTACCCTCAGCACGATGGGGCTGTGTTATTATTTGGCATCCTGGTCCTCCTCATTTTTAGTACAATGCAAATTAACAAGCTTAATCAGTCACCAGAGTTAGAACCCTCCTGCCAGTACGACTCAGCATTGGAAGTGCTGATGGATAACACTTAGAACATCCTAAACTATTGTGGCTGTTCCTGTGTTGGCTGCAAGAGGCACCAGGTTATAACATGACTCTGGTGACACAGAGCAGCTTGTTAGAGAGGTGCTATGTGGGTGCTTCTTAGTTTCATTCACATTTGCTGCAGTCCATGTTATGCTTTTTTATTTATGGGTTAAACTAAGTGATCATATTTTTGAGAAAAGAATGCTCCTAAAAGGCAGATGAGCCTGGTTGTGTTTATGTGCAGTAACTCAGTAGCACCCTCATCTTCCAGGGGAGCACTTCAGCAAGAAGTCCTACCTGTTCAGTGAGAGATTCTGCTGCTGGTCCCGAGACACTGAGCAAGAACTGTAGCATTATTTTCTTTTCCCTGTCAGATTTCCTTTCTTTCAAGGGAAACTTCATTTCTGAAAACTGCAGATACCCCAATCCTCACCCTTTTTATAGATTGCTCCAGATTCCACCAGCTTGTTTGTGTTGCTGATAACTCATTTAGTTGTCAGCAAGTGTGTTTTCTCCTGAAGGCATTGAATCCAACTTTGTGACTAATTGGATTGCTGCCTAGACTGGCAGGAAACAGAGTTTGGATGAACGGCACGGGCAAGACTCAGCCCTTCGGTGTGTGGGGAATTGGATGGGGAATTTATTTTTCCCCACCCAATAATGCTCATTTTAACTTCTAGAGATCTGCTTCTCCATTCCATCCAAAGTAAAATAATACAATAATTCAGGAATAGTTAATTAACAGAAAAACAACTGAAAACTTGGTGGCTGGCACATCTAATGCTTTAATGAACTCAGAGCTTGCAAGAACAGCTTCAGAACAAGCTCTTGCTCACCATCTATTAAGTCTGAAATAATTTTCACCAGATTTCTGTGTATCTGGATAAATGACTGCACTTTTGCAATATTTCTTCTGTTCACAGTTTAGTTGCAAGATTCTTTGAGATTAATCCATTTGAACCATGGTTGACACGGGACAAGGTGGATCGGGTAAGTGTGGGACCAGCCAAAAATCCCTCCTGGGAAATGTTTTATTGTGCATTTGGAACTCCCACTTGTAGTTTTGCATTCCCCAAAACCACTTGAAATTGAAAACAGCCGAAAGCAGAGGTTGGATGAGCAAAGTGAGGGGGGCAGTGCTCCCCACTATTAGTTTATGTACCTCTAGATGCACTAAAATCACTTCCATCATCCAGGGAATGGTGTTTTTAACTACTGAAGTTGAACTGACACCCTGCACGCATTCCAAAATCTTGCTTAACATTCAAGTGTGTTTCCTGGGAGAACGTTGCCACTTCATGTTTATTCCTGACTTCTCAGAGTGTTTCATTGGGGGTGGAGAAATAAGTTGCAAAAAACCAACTGCAAGCAAGGAAAAAGTAGGAATTGGCAAGTATTAGTGTCAAAATTTGGCTTATGTGTAGGCTAGCAGAGATAGTCATGTACATTCCCTAAACTTTCTGCTTTCTGAATTATGGAGTGACTTCTCCCACCTGTTTTGCAGCATTGGAATTTCAATATATTTTGTTCTAACACAATATCAGTAGCCTACTTAACCTGATTGTCCCCCAGGTAATATAATTGTAACATCTCCAAAAACCTTTCTTTGCCTGCCTTTGTAGTTTCTTGAGTTACATTTCATAAAATAAGCCTGCACCAAATCACTAACACTGCAAGTCAGCTGCAAGTCAGCTGTAGCATAAATAGTGTAAGACTTTCTTTGTGTCACTTCTGAGTCTGATTCTTCCTCTTTCCAAGCTTTTCTTCCTTAAATAATCTGTACAGTATTAGATGTGTTTGATTCAAAAGGCCTTTCAAGGAACACCAGCATAAAAGAAATTTCTGTTTTCTAGGATTTAAGTCATATGGTTTGCATATATGGTAATAGAATTAACTATTTGTGCAGAACCATGTTCTAAACCATAAACAGAGCAAAACCATCTACCAGAGGTGATAATTCAACACAACATTTTCTTGACAAATCAGAATATCCATAATTGGAGTTCAGGTATAGCCTTGGAGTTGCACTTAATTTTGCCATTGCGATGCAGTAACCTCCCTGATAATGTATGGAGAAAAAAGGAAGGCACTTCCTGCATGGTATTTATTCCTGAATTAAAGCCTGAAAGACTTCTTGCTGGATGCAGAATACCTGTACCTCCTGTTGAAGGTCTTGGTACTTGTGACCTTGTGTAATTATGCCACAATTCTGTTTGAATCTTTCCTCTTCCTCTACTTTTGGCAGGAGAATGATTGCATTGGGTGTAAGGCTGTTAATTTCAAGTGAATTATCTTTTCTTTTTCCTTACCCTCCCCATTCTTGTTGAAGTTTCACACAACAGACATGACATTTCCTGACCTTCCTGGTTTTGAAGAGCTGGAGATTGAACCAACCCCCCTGGAACAAAAAGCCATCGAAGTCCTGCGCCGTCACCGCAGGTTCCGCTGGTTGGACGCTGAGCTGGAGGAAGCAAAGCCAAAAACACAGCCCATGTAACAGCTGGCAAGGGGGATGCTTAAAGCTTCTTAAACTGCCTTTGGATGACCCAACTTCTTTGGAGAACTGTGTACATACTGAGTAAAATGTATTAATCATGTAAACTGTATTTCACCAGTGTTGTCTTTTCAGTTAAGGGGGGGGACTATCACTGCAACGTGGATTTTCTGTCTGCCACAAAAGCAAATAACGTGGTTACTTAGCTGGGGAGCATTGTAATGTTTTGAAGGTTGGGATTAGAGGGAATGTGCCATAACACTTGTCCCTTTCTCCCTTGGCTCTCAAAGCAAATGTATCACTGAGCTTTAGGTGTTCAAATGGTTTCAAGAGTGTTGCAGTTCGGGACTAGGTCACCCAGAAGGTGCCCTTTCCAGTAGGGATTGCTGGGAAGGCTGCCTGTTCAGACGACGGGGCTCAGACAAAGCCCTGGTTTTATGTTTTTGACTCTTCTGAACTTGGTTTTCTGTGCTGAACATGGCTCTTAAAGAAAGTGCCAGCCTCCTTTCAGGGAGTTGTAGAGAGCCACAAAGTCACTGAGCCTCCTTTTCTCCATGTTAAACATGCCCAGCTCCCTCAGCTGATTGCTGTAGTCAGAGAACACAATCTCTCACTCTTTCTGTATTGCCAAATTACTGTGAAACTCCTGGGCAAAGTGTTTCTCAGATTTCAAGAGCTTCCACGTTTTGTTGTTCCACATCAAAACTGCTGCTGCTCATGTTTATTCTGTGAAAAAGAGTTGGGCTCTTGTGAGTTTTTTGATCCTGCCTTCGAAGGAAGTATTAAATTTGGGTTTCATGGATTGTTTATTTTTCTTTTGATAAGTTCAAAAGCTAACGCAAACTGGAAGTGAAGCGCATATTGTTAGTAATTTGAGCCTAAGTTTTTATTATTTTTGACTGCCAGCTTTTCTCTATTAGATCTTAACTCTGTAGTCTCATTAGCACTCATTTGCTAAGTGTGGCCCTGATCTTCATTTATTGCATGTTGCTCACATCCTCCTGTGAAAGCACTTGTGTTCCTGAGCTGCTTCACAAGAGTACAGAGAGATGCAATTATCATGTAGCCCTGCATGGCTAACGAGCAGTTTCCATTTTCAGACAGCAAAGTGCTGCAGGAAAAGCTGGCAGTGTTGGAATGCGAGGTGCCAGTTCTGGAAATGTTTACCATGGTGCAGTGATTTATTTCTCCCGCCCCTCTCATTCAAAGCACAGCTTTTCCAGTTGCACTGCTGAGATCTCCTGCAGGATCTTAAATTCAGACAGCCATTAGAGAGTGGGAAGGGGGTGTGAATATCCATGAGAAATTTGCTTGAAGCAGCTGTTCCACATCAGGAATATGGGTAAAGTGGAGCATCACACCACAGTACTTTGCCTTACACAGCACTTCCCCTTCCCACCTTGCAGAAACTGCACTGTGATTTCTCCTTAGTTACCTTTCTGAAGCAATTCCTTTATTTTGTAATACAGCCCTGAGTACAGAATTGCTGTAATCCATGGAATTGCTAAGGTTGGAAAAGACCTCCAAGATTGTTGAGTCCAATCTTGGGTTACCACCTTGACAATTAGACCACAGCACTGAGTGCCACACCCAGTGGTTTCTTGAACGCCTCCAGGGATGAGGATTTCACAGTGTCCCTGGGCAGCCCCTTCCAATGCCTGAGCACCCCTTCCACGAAGAAATTCCTGCTGATGTCCAACCTGAACCTCCTTTGGCACAGCTTGAGGCCGTTTCCTGCTGTCCTATCTCTTCTTATTGGGAGCAGAGCCTGATCCCCACCTGGTTGCACCCTCCTCTTGTGAGTTGTGTAGAGTCAGAAGGTCCCCCCGAGCCTTTTTTTCTCCAGGCTGGGAAATGCTTAAGGGTTTCTCCAGTTGCTTAGAGGGCAGATTTTAATGACTGAGAGGAGCATTCATGCTGGCAGTAATTATTCTGTAGTTACCTCTCTCTTCCTGCTGTTATTTCTTCTTTTCCCTGTGCCCTAAGAAATGCACATGGATGGGATTCTATGAGATGAGATCAGAGGATTCATACATTTAAAGCAATCCAAATTCTGAGTAATTAATGAGAATATTATTGCAGCTTCTTTGAGGTAGGGGATCAGAAGGTGAAGGGCACTGACAAAAGAGCAAAGGGAAGTTGGTGGCAGAACTGAGAACAGTGATGGTGTGCTGCTATAGGGCTTCTTTCCTGGAACTTACTCTCTAAGCACCATTCCTTCTTGGAGAAGCTTAACATTAGTTGGGCATGTTGCAAACTACAGAATGGAGATTGCCTTTCTCATCGTTATTAGGGAACGTCAGGGGTTTTGTTATCGAGACTCTGGTTTGAAGCAGCACGTGGAATTCACAGCTGGAAAAAACATCTCTAGCAACGCAGACCTGGCTTGCACTGACTCGCCAGTAGACGGAGCTGGTGCTTAGCAAATCCTGATCCCGGTTTTCCATTCACCTCTTCCGGAACCTCCTTCCCCAACATTCATCCTCTGGGCTGATACAACTGATTAAAAAGCCATTAAATACCTCCCTCCGAAGTTTTTTGTGTATACACATCCAAAGGGGAGTTGTCAACAGCTCACTGTCCTGATGGACATCGGGGACAA
Source organism: Vidua macroura (assembly GCF_024509145.1). NCBI lineage: Eukaryota > Metazoa > Chordata > Aves > Passeriformes > Viduidae > Vidua > Vidua macroura. The sequence goes on from NC_071575.1 coordinate 6,835,855, forward strand.
GTGGTGTCCCTCGGGAGTTCATACTGGGATCTGTGTTGTTTAAGGCCTTTTTCAATGATGCAGCCAAAGGGATCGAGTGCACCCTCAGGAAGTTTACAGATGACACTAAAGCAGAGTTGTCACACCTGAAGGACAGGACGCCATTCAGAGGAACCTGGCACAGGTTGTCCAGAGAAGATGTGGCTGCTCCATCCCTGGAGGTGTCCAAGGCCAGGCTGGATGGGGCTCTGAGCAACCTGGGATAATGAAAGGTGTCCCTGCCCTTGGCAGGGGGTTGGAACAAGATGATCTTTACCCTTCCAACCCCAACCATTCTGTGATTCTGTGATTTTAGCAACAGAGGTGCATGTTCCTTGCTTTAAAACCATTGAGTTCACTTGTCTCAAGATTATCCCTGAACCTTACTATTGCAAACCTCCTCTACATGGAGGAGATGCCTCTCTGGTCCCTGGTCAAAGCAGTCTGTACCAAGAAACAGAATCCCAGTTCTGCCAGAGGAGCACCTCAGGTGCTGTAAGGGATTTGTCCAGCTGCCTGCACCTGAGGAGCCTTTCAAGTGAGCCTCCCCTCTGGTGTGGCTGGAGGCAAGACTGGGGGCAAAGGTGACAACAAACTGCTCAAAGCAGCTTTAGGTGGGTGTGAGGGAGGCAGGTGCATGGCAAGGAGTCAGTTTGGCTCTGGCAGTAGTGGTTGTGGGAGCTGCTCATGGAGCTGCTGCTTCCCTTCAGCCGGCAGTGCCTGTGCTAAGTCATTCTTTTGCCTTTTTGCTATCTGAAATATCTGTTGTGGGCTTTACAGATTCAAGAATGGGTGGTTTTGCAAGCTGGAGCTTCAGTAAAAAGCTGAAAAATTCCTCCCCTGGAGACATCTTGTTTCTTCTGGGTCGGTGTCTTGTGCTTGGCTTCTCAGGGCTATAACGGCATCAGCGCCTCATTTTGTCCCTGTTACAGTGTTTGTGTTGTCTCTCTGCCATGGAATTAACTGGTGTGTAAGGCTTAAATTTATGTTCTAGTCTTTCTATGAGTGGGCAAAGTGCAGGTTTTGTTCTCTATGAATTTGTCCCGTCTTTGGCCAACAGGAATTTCTGAGGGAAGGGTGGAGAATAGGAGCACATACACATTCCGTAGGTACAATTTCCTTAGGAAGTTCACCTCTTGCTAATGTTGTAATTAATTAAAATAAAGCTGATGCTGCCACTGCATTTTTTGAGCCTCTGAAGTCTGAGGCCAACCTGGGCAAAGCAGAGGTTTTGTCCCAAGAATGTGTCAGAGCAGTAATTTAGTAACACAATTGAGTGAAAATGAAAACAAAAGATATTCACCTGTTTCCAGTTTTGCCAGCATTTTTCTTACTTTTTTCTCCCACATACACCCCATGCTTTATACCCTTAAGTTGGTTTTGGGTAAGAAAGAAAAGAGCCACTCATTTTTCCATGTTTGTTGCTCCCCAGACCACCTTATTCCTTTCTTTTTGCTGCCTTTAGAGTTCTCCCAGCCTGAACTTCAGTGCATTTATGAATCTATAACAAAAGAAGAAGAACCTCTCACATCTTTGTATATTCTTGAAACAAGAAAAATCTAGTGATACAGCATAAATTATAGAACAATACCCTTCCCTATTAATTAACTTTAAATATTTGAAATTTTTCATGCTAGTCTTCAAAAAGACTGGCTTAAGTCTATTTGAAATTCCTAATCTGACTTGCTCAGGCCACTGACTTCATTTTAGAACCACAGACACATCATCCCTGGGCAGCCTATCCCAATGCTCAATAATCCTGCCTTGAAGAAATTCTTGCTGAAAAGGAGAAAATTCAGAAATGCAAAGGAAATGCTTCCCTCCTTGGCTGTGTGCTCAAGCTTGCTTGGCTTTACTGCGTGTGCAGCAGGAACCCACCTTGGGAGGAAGAATTTGAAAAGGAAGAAAAGGTTTTATTCTGTAGTGTCTGGTGGAATGGATAGAAGAGCTGGTCTGGAGACAGGAGCTATTTAAGGGACTATTAACTGCCAGTTTCTTTAAGGGGAAACTAAATCAGAGAAGAGACAGAATCATTTAATCTGTTACTGGGGGATTTGATTCGTTCTGAGCAAACCTTGTGTGGTGAAACTGTGATAATCAATAATAAGAAAATGTTAAAAAAACCCCACACTGCTTTCATTCACATCTTTTTTTTGCTTGACTTCTCTAAAGTCAGGAGATAAATTTAGATTTACCTTTTCATTGTCCTCCCTCTTTGTGAAACTGCAGCCCTGCTGAAACATTAAGTGTACTTGTTATCAACGGGGTATAGAGCCCTGCTTGCATCAAGTGTGCTCCAGTCAGGACCAGTGGGCAACGTTGAGCCAAATTATTATTTGAATTTCATCTGTCTCGTATCAAAAGCAGGAGAAGAAAAATTGTAATTTTCAGAAAGATTATTTACTACTGGTTTCATCTGTTTGTCACTATTCTTGTCCATATCACAGCACAAGTTTTCCATTCCTATACAGAGTTTTGGGGTTTTTTTTATTATGTTTTTTTGTGTGTTGTTTTTTTTTTTTTTTATGTTCCTGGGCTTTGTTGATGATATTTAACCTGGTGTATATCTATCTTCCTGTACCCATTTTCCAGTGCAGTGCATTTTGCATTAATTTTCTGGTACATAACCTGAGGGGTTTTTTAAATATTCAGCAGACTGGGAGCCGTTTTCCCTTGTGCTGAGATCCAGGTGAGGTGAGGAGAGGACATCCACCAGCTTGACAATTAATTACCAGCACTGAGAGGGCTAAAGGGCAGAGCTGCTCATGGTCAGCCACCCAAAGGCCCTCAGTAAACTGTGCAAGACCAAAGACTGCCAGTGACAGGGAGGGTCCATCAGTCCCACAGGGCAGATCAGGGTCATATCCCATCCTCTGTGCCTGGAATCTGGGGCTTTGCATGGAGCTCCCTCCTTGAAACCAAGCACTGACAGTACCTGGGTGTTCAGCTCGACTTTCATGTCCAAGAACAGCCTAAGTTTCGCTCATCCAAAACCTCCCAGGGCTCCTGCTGTGGAGAAAGGAATCAGGAAACCCCCTGCCCTTCCTCTGGACATAAGCCACACAGTTTGCCCTAGAGCCATGCTCTGCAGGAGCCAGAGGGCTTCAAGCCTTGCGACTGGGTGGAAGCAAATTTGGCAAAAATCAAAATTCCTTCTAAAAATCCTTAGCCCTGATGAGAAGAAAATGCAATGTTCTTGCCTGTGGACTCCAGAGGCACTTCATTCAACCTTGAAACACACTCTCCTTAAACTCCAAAACTGGTTCAGGTCAGTGTCAGTTTGTACATTTCCTTAACCTTATTTTCAAAGCTGAGGACCACCCAATATTCCCACCTCAAATGGAGACAAACTTTTTCCTGCCCTTTTTATTCTTTAAGCAGCTACCTGTTTTCAGGGTTGGGGTTTTTTGTTGTTTTTGTTGTTTTTTTTTGTTTTTTTTTTTTTTCCCACAGGCAGTGTCTTGCATAAAACATCTATTAATGAAGTGGCAAAGACAAGATCTGGTTGCTTTGTGGTTTGCTTGGTTTTCATTCTCATTGTCAAAAATAGTTGATTAGTTTCTACTGCAGATATCACTTCTAAAATGCTGCTTCTGTGGCCATGACAATGAAGAGCCATATCATTAGTTTGTTAAATCAGGCTTTTTCAGAAAGGCTGGGAAATCAGTCCAAAAAATTGGGTGACCTAAAGGATTACAATGATAGAAATCACATGAAATGTGATTTTAGCAATTGTTTTATATTTCCTGACACCAGCAGATTCTGCCTTCGTTTATCAGCTGTAATCTGAGATTAGATTTCAAACTGTGTTTTCCCTGATTTTCGGGAGACTCGGCGTTACTTCGGAGCGTGTTCTTCCATCTGCTCTCTGTGAATCTACTTGGAGTCCCTAGTTGTCCCAGACAAGGCAAAATGGTACCTGGCAGTGTGTGTGTGCCTGCAGAGTTCCCCAGAAATGTGCCATCTGTTTCCAAGTGCCTAAAGCAACAACGGTAGTGCAGCAGCTTTGAAGCTGAAGCCACACCTAACTTGAGCCCTGCTGTGGTGGGCACACAGAGCTCTGAAGTCAGTGCTGGCTTCTCATTCCATTTGTGTTCCTCTTGCAGTGGTTCAAGAGAGATTTGCAAATGTAGGTCAGTTCTGTGTGGGTTATATAACAGGAATTCTCGCTGGAAGTGTTGTTTGTGCAAGTGTCAGGACTCAAACCTGGGAGGTCCATGGTGCCATGGCACACATCTTCCAGCTACTGCTTCTGTGGGGAGTTTGATAAATGGGAAATTCTTCTCATACACATGCAATTTGAGGAGGTATTATCAATTTGCTATAATTCAAGGAGTACGGATGCTGTGCTAGAGCTCCATGCTGACAGCCACATCCAAAAAAGGCTGAGACAAATATTTGCAAACCTTCATGAGCAACTCCATAGCATTGCCCAAGTTTGTTTTTGCACCTCCTTTTTTTTTTTTTTTTTTTTTTGTTGAAGGGGTGCAGGTGCCATTAGTGTGGATGAACTGAGCCTGGCTCCTTCTTCACCCCACCCTAGAAATGCTCCCTAATGTGTTCAGCTCAGTCTGCATCGAGTTCCATGTCTCTGGGACTGGCATGCAAGTCACTTGGTTTAAGTAACAGCACACTGTGCTGCAATCTGCTGCATAATTATACACTTAATTAGATTCACAGTTTGCTACCTATGTCACACTGTGACAGGGCTTGCTGCTCTTTAGGGAGGGCAAAAAAAACCTTGTCTGCTTATAGCTCACAAAAGCATCATAGCAGTTGATTTTCTCCCTGAAGGTTTGAGTTCCTCTTAGAAGAACCTGCAGAACAGATTAAAGCTCAAGTAATTACTGTTTATTAAATGTCAGTGGTGAACACCCCCCAATTAAAACAGGCCTTTGGGCTTGCAGGGGAAAAGCCCTGGGAACAAGATGATGATGGTAAACACACTTAGAGCTATGGGATAAACAGAGAGGAAATTTCAGTGTGTGAGCTCTGAGGGAGCTGTGATTGTGAGGTCTCACATGACCATCACAGAATGGCCTGGGCTGGGAGGAACCTTACAGATCGTCCAGTTCCAACCCCCTGCCATGGCCAGGGACACCTGCCACTATCCCAGCTTGCTCAGAGCCCCATCCAGCCTGGCCTTGGACACTGCCAGGGATGGGGCAGCCACAGCTGCTCTGAGCAACCTGTGCCAGGGCCTCAGCACCCCCACAGGGAAGAATTTTTTCCCAATATCCAATCTAAACCTGCTCTCTGCCAGTGTGAAGCCATTCCCCCTTGTCCTGTCACTCCAGGCCCTTGTCAAGAGTCTCTCCATATCTTTCTGTAGGCTCCCTTCAGGCACTGGAAGGCCACAATGAGGTGGATATCTCATGAGGTGAATCACCTTCACACAGGGCAAACATGCTCTTGTTATTCTACAAAATATCTCTCTTCAAAGTATCTTCCTTATACATATTTAATCTGCCTTAAAACTCTCTGTGATGGGCACTGCTTGTGTTTGTCAGCAAATACCAAATAGCCTTAATTTACCATTATTCATTTAAAACAATAGAATGTTTTGGATTAAAGGTATCCATGGGGCTCTGAGCAACCTGGTCTAGTGGAAGGTGTCCCTGCAATGGCAGAGGAGGTGGAACTGGATGATCTTTCAACCCTTCCAACCTAAACCATTCTATGATTCTATAATTATGTCATTTGATCCTTCACAGAGCAATCCTTCCCCCCTTCTCTGTGAAATGAAATGAAAAAATGGGTATAAAAATTTTATTTCTCGTCTTGTTCATCCCCTTCCTTTCAAGACAGAAACCTTAGAAGTGTCTGACTGCTCGAAGCCCCCACGGATGGGCTGTTTCTCTAAGCATGACACTGCAACAGTGCAGTATTGCAGGGACTGTGTCAAGTTGTCCACACTTTTAAGTGCTCGGAAACATGAGCCAGCGTCTCCCTCTGTAAGGGAGGAGCCCTTCACAACATCTTGCTGCTGCAATTATGGCAGATTGCTTTTGCACAGACCCTGCTAAGCTACTGTGAAGTTGATTATGGTGCATTTCACTGAGCAATGCCAGGATTTAAGAGCCTAGGCTGTTAATTAGGGAAGTGGTTGTCCCTCTGTGTGTCCTTTGGCACTGGTGAGGCCATACCTCGAGTGCTGTGCCCAGTTTTGGGTCTCTCATTTCAAGTAAGGTCCCTTCTGTTCACACTATCCCACTCTCTTTGCTTATTTCTTCACCAAACTGCTGGTCACTCTGTCCATCCTCCATCATTCTTAGTTTGAAACTCTCCTCAGCAGGTTGGACAGTTCTCTGTCTTGGCTTTTTTAACTCTGGTGATTTCATCACCGCAAAAAGATTACTAGGAACAGGAAAGATTCAGTAAACTTTGACCAAATAATAGAAATAATAATAAAGCCTGTGCAAGTGTTTCATACCTCTGATCTGTAGCATTTTCCCATAATGCTGTTTAGGATAATTTCTCATGCATGCACAGTGCACACAGCCCATAAGTCTTTTAATGGAAGAACTACTCAAGCTTTGTGTCAAAAAAGAGCTCCTTTGCTCCCTGCTCATGGAAGGCTGCTCCAGAACTTCATAGTTCTGATCCTTAGAAACTTCTCCCCAATTTTCAGCCCACATCTTTCATTGGGGAGTGGAGATAAACAAGTCCATGTGTGCTTCTTAAGCTAGGGTTGTCTTTTAACTTAGAAATTTCTTTCCTTTGTATTTTTCCCTCCTGGGAAACCAAAGAAGTAGTCAACTTCAACTTAGGCAATTTCATTTTCAACTTCATTTTCTTAGGTGACACAAAGTAAGCTTTTTTTTTTTTTTCTTAGTTTCTTTTCATTCAAAGGATGTTCTTAACTACCTTCATAGTTTTGTCCTATTGATCTCTTGCAGTCATCCTGTAATCAAGCAGCAAATGGAGCCTTCGTTCCTTTTCAGTCTGAACACATAACAGAGGAGAAATTCTGATCGATCTCTGAGTAGACACTGTTTACTTGGTTTTTTTTCATGTGATTTCTATCATTGTAATCCTTTAGGTCACCCAATTTTTTGGACTGATTTCCCAGCCATTCTGAAAAAGCCTGATTTAACAAACTAATGATATGGCTCTTCATTGTCATGGCCACAGAAGCAGCATTTTAGAAGTGATATCTGCAGTAGAAACTATCAACTATTTTTGACAATGAGAATGAAAAACCAAGCAAACCACAAAGCAACCAGATCTTGTCTTTGCCACTTCATTAATAGATGTTTTATGCAAGACACTGCCTGTGGGGAAAAAAAAAACCAAACAAACACCAACAAAAAACCCCAACCCTGAAAATAGGTAGCTGCTTAAAGAATAAAAAGGGCAGGAAAAAGTTTGTCTCCATTTGAGGTGGGAATATTGGGTGGTCCTCAGCTTTGAAAATAAGGTTAAGGAAATGTACAAACTGACACTGACCTGAACCAGTTTTGGAGTTTAAGGAGAGTGTGTTTCAAGGTTGAATGAAGTGCCTCTGGAGTCCACAGGCAAGGACATTGCATTTTCTTCTCAACAGGGCTAAGGATTTTTAGAAGGAATTTTGATTTTTGCCAAATTTGCTTCCACCCAGTTGCAAGGCTTGAAGTCCTCTGTCTCCTGCAGAGCATGGCTCTAGGGCAAACTGTGTGGCTTATGTCCAGAGGAAAGGCAAGGGGTTTCCTGATTCCTTTCTCCACAGCAGGAGCCCTGGGAGGTTTTGGATGAAACTTAGGCTGTTCTTGGACACGAGGCACTTCAGAGCTGGGTGAGGCTCAGGACAGTGTGAGAAGCTGCTGCTCTCAGCTGGATGCTGCACAGCTGAATGAGCAGCCTCAAGCCAGCTTTCAGGGGTGAAATATGGGAAAAGAAAGTAAATGCATTCCTTGGTGGGGACTCTTACCAACCAAATGGGAGAGTCCCCCAGTTGCCAAAAAGGACACAAAAGTTTGGAGATTGCTGTGAGTTCAGGTGAATGTGAGGCAGTGGTTCAGCCAGGTTAGTCCAGTGCAAGTGTAGTAAACACAAAGCCAAACACTGAAATATTTGCAAGACTTAAGGAAACATTCAGAGAACAGAGGCCTTGCTGCTTTGTGTGTCTGGTAGTTTTGCATTACCTAAATTCCTTCCTAACCTGGAGATTTGTCTCTTTCTTCCTTGATAGGTTCTCTCTGACACCTCTAAAACTGATTTTATCATCCCTATGAAACAATAGGAATAAAAACCTCCTCAAAAGGCACCTTTTTTTTCAATGGCCCACAGTATCTTTGGCTGAAGATTTGGTAGCAGAACAGTTCTTAATGTCTTTTACAGCAGCAGCCAGAGCAAGTTCTTGCTGGGCTTTGACCTGTCTAACTTTCTCCCTGCAGATCCTCACCAAATCTTTGTAGTCCTCTAGCACAGCTGCCCCTTCTTCCCAAGGTGATCAACAGCCTTTTTTTTGTCCTGAGTTCTCACCAAATCTCCCTGTTCATCCAGGCTGGTCTCCTTCCTCATGGGGATGTTCCTGCACCTGTAGGATTTCGTTCATGAAGAATTTCCAGCCTTCCTGGTCTCCTTTGCCCTTCAGCATTGCCTCCCTAGGGACTCTGTCATCCCAAACAGGCCAAAGTTTGACCTTAGGAAATCCAGGCTGGAAGTTCTGCTGGCACCCTTCCTTACTTCTCAGAGAACCAAAACCTCATGACTCTGTCCAAGACAGCCTCCAACCCTCACATCTCCCACCAGTCCTTCTCTGGGTGCCTTCCCTTGTCAGCTCCCTCCCAGCTGTGCCAGGAAATTCTCTTCAGGAGCCTCCTGTCCCATTTCCCCTCTGCAGCATTGCAGTTCCAGCAGAAACCCGGGAAATTGAAGTGTCCCATCAGAAGATGGTGTTAAGAGGTAGTCAGCAGATGAAATTACATGTGGATATTCACTTTCTCTCTTAGGGATTGTGGCCGGGGAGTTTTGATCATTTGGGGCTTTAAACATTTTTAATCTGCAAACCCCAGTGTGCTGTCTCCAGGCAGAAACTTATTTTGGACACCTGGAGCAGGAGAGGGTCTCAAGGTAGGTTTGAAATTAGAGAAGATATTACTAATTTTAGATTTCTGTCCAGGCTTGCAGCTGTGCACAGCTCTAGTCTAGATACAGTTGTGTGGGAAGTAAAAGTTCTGAGTCTCCAGTTTCAGGTCTGTGGTGAGGACTGTATCTTCTCTGATGTGATGCAAGGAAAAATATTTTCCTCGTGAGAGTTGTTCACTGTTGGTAAAGCTCCAAGAGACAGTGAAATCTTCATCCTTGGAGAGTCTCAAAACTAGGTAATTTTTCATGGAATCATATCAAGAGTGGCTTGGCTTGGAAGGGAACCTTAAAGATCATCTAGTCCAAGCTGTGGTTACTGTGGTTGATCACTGGGAACCAAGCAGTGGCCTCTCCATCTATGTGTGGATGGTGTGCACCCAAAGCTGTTACTAGTCTAAACAGAGCCTGAAGATATCTCTAGATCACAATTTAGACAGCTTTGGGACCTGCCTTTGGGATACAGGGAGCTGAATTTCACCCAGGAGATGGAGTTCCTGTGCCTGCTGTGCCATCCCAAAGCCAGGACAAGCACTGCACTTTGAAAGGGCTCTCCAGCACCCTCCAAGGAAAACCAGATTTGATGGAGAGGAGGAGCTGATCAGCCATCCTCTTGAATGAAGAGATTTTCTTTTCTCTGTGGCTGTTTGTGTTTCTTTTTAATCATTTTAAACTGCCCTGGGACCTGCTCTCCAGCTCTGCCTCGGCTGCTGCTTGTCTTGAGATTTGTGAGGGATGAGCTGTGAATTAGGAGTGCTCAGTGTTGAAGTGCTTTTTCATCCAGGAGGTTTAAGGCACCTGGCTGAACTTCCAGACAAATCTCCTTAGTTCCAGCAGGATGGCTTACTGTAGATCCTGAGGAGAGATGCTCAGTCAAGAAATTCAACATGAGCTTCAGAATTCATTGATGGCAGGGCAGATTTTTTTGTTTTCTTTTTCCATGTAAAAGTGCCCTTTCCCCCCAATTTTCCACGAAGTTTTGTAGTTGCTTTTATTTTTCCTTGCTAAACTTTTCCACATCTCATTTGAACCATTTTAAAATATTGTGGGGTTCCCCGCTCTCTCCCCTCCTAAACAACCCTGTAGATGATAAATTAAGCCTATTAGTACAGAAAAATTAAATTTCCTGTGATCTCCTGTGTTTCAGGAGTCATTTCCACAGCTTTGAAATCAATATCTGCCTGTCTGGGGGGGATTTCTTTCCTCCATGGGACAAGGTCTTCCCAAAGCCTTAGGTCTTTGCAGTTGGAGAAATGCAACTCCACTTGTTCCTTGTGAATACTTTTTGAAAATGATGGAGGAAAGCTGCATAATTCATCAGAGCTCTGTTTTCTAAATAGTTGAGCTGCATCTCTTCCCACTTCCTACTTCTATCTATATTCACCCCCTGATTAAAGCCAGGAACATGCAGTGAGATAGGCAGGCAGGGATTTAACCCCAAATGTGTCTCCCTTGCTTTCCAAAATGTCAACAGAGCACTTACACAAGCTCCCAGCAGGCTTAAAACGTGGCCACCCCATAGGAAGAGCCTTTGCTGAGTTTCTCAGACACGGATCAAGATGCAGTGCAGGCTCTGTGCTGCTGCCCCTGCTCAGCAGCCCTCGTGTAACCACTGCAAAGCTGACATTTCCCTGAGGAATGTGTGTGCAAACAGCCAGGGCACACATCAGGACACACCTGAGCACTGGAGCTGATCACATCTTCTTTCCTACACAGGGATGAATTGTGGTAGGATTTTTCTCTGCCAAATGTTGATTTTTTTTTTTTTTTTTTTCCCTTTGGAAGGGGAATTTCTAGGCTTTCTCTCCTCTGTGGAAAGTTGCTGTATCAGAGATTTATGGCTTTCTGGTGCTTTTAGTTGAAATCAGGCTGTGGTGGCACTGCTAGAGAGACAAGGGCAGCTGCTTGGGCAGAGAGAAATCAGGTGGGATTTGAGTAAAGAGCAGTTCTTGGACACTTTTAGCACCAGTCCTGCTCCGAGGCTGTGTTTTATGGCCTCTTTGTAGATGTGCTGGCACGTGAGCTGACAGGGAATGAGCTAGTGAGGGCTTCTAAGGCTAATTTAATTCAGATGCTGCTGATAGTGGCTTAGAGGAACCCTTGTGTCCTCTAGGGGAGCATCAGTGCTCCTGGGGAGTAATTTTCATCTCGCAGATAGGAAAAGCTGTGGGAGCTTGGCTGTCAGTGGTTGGTGCCTCAAGATTCTTTCACAAGGGGTAATTTCACACACACTCCTATTCAGTTTGGGAAATTGGTCTAAAAATATTACAATAAACAGGCTCAATTATTGTAAAATACAGTTTATGCTGACATAAACCAAGCCTAGCATAGGCAGGGACACCTTCCACTAGCTCAGGCTGCTCAGAGCCCCATCCAGCCTGGCCTTGGACACTTCCAGGGATGGGGCAGCCACAGCTTCTCTGGGAAACCTGTGCCAGGGCCTCACACCCTCACAGGGAAGAATTTCTTCCTGATATCTAATGGAAATTTCCTTTCTGTGTGAAGCCACTCCCTTTTCTCCTGTCACTACATGCTCATGTAAATAGTCTCTCTCTCCTTCGCAGATGGTTATCAAAATAGTAAAAAGTTGAGGAATAGATATTTAGCTAACAGGTCATATGTCTGAAATGGATTATTTCCCCCCCCCCACCCCCAGTAATAAATCCAGCTCTCTGGATTTACCTCTTCATGAGGGTGTGAGTCTGCAAATATTCACTTGTATAGATCTTCCATGTGAGAAGGGCTGCAGGTCTTGGTGGAATAAAATTTCATAATGAAGTTCTTATTAGAGAGTTTTGGTCTTAAAGATCATTTAAGGTTGCCAACTGCTACAGAAACGTTGGCCTGGCCTCAGGATCAAACTTTTATTTTTAATATAACTGATGGGAGCAAAACTGGTTGTGCACCTCTCATTAGCAGACAAGTTTCAAAATGAGTGTATGACAGAGCTCAGCTGCATGGGTTTTGAATGTGAATGACTGGCTGGGGCAGGAAAAATCTCTGGCACTCTTTGTACAGCATAATATAGCTTGGATGTTGCCTTTGGGAAATGTTTTAATGGGGACTCAAGGTATCTACTCACTTTATTTTGCATAGAATAGTCCATCTAACATGTCTAATGATGGTGGGTGAGAGACTTCATCTAATTTTTCCTGTATTGAACCCAAGAACTAATCCATATGCCCTCTCTGGTTAGGTATAATCATCACATTAAAAAAAATATTGAGAAAGAGCAAAGTCATCCATGTGACAATCAGGGTATAAATGCAGATTTTTCTTTTGCAGTAAAACTACTAAATCATGTCTTCCCAGCCTGAAAACTCAGTGTTTGCATATGAAATTGCAGAGAAGAGGATATTTACTTTACCTGATCCCTTTGGCTCCCCACTTAAAGAGTGAAGAGCTTTGATCTGAAGTTAATAAAGAAGAAGCATAATCTGTATAAAAAAGATGTACTTGGGAGACTTCAAAAAATTTTTGGATTTTCATTGAGGGCTAGGAAGTTGGGCCAAAGAAAAAAAAGATCTTTTTTTCCAAGCTGAGATGCACAGCCATTTTTCTATCTTACTCTTTAACAGAGACTACATGAGGAGGTATCAGTCCTTTGACTCTTGAGCTGATCCTTGTCCTTGCAGATTTGATTCCCCACCTTCCTGTTGGAAAATTCACGTGGTAGAGAATAGGATCTTTGTGATTAGGGTGATAAGTGGAGTGGCTGCAGAGTTTTAAGAGGTCTGTTCAACATGACTTTTACATGCACTTCTGTATGACCAGTGAGCTGCCAGAATTCTGCTGAGGAGCTTTGGAAAAATCATGGAAGTGTTGGCTGGAGGGCACCTCTGGGAATCCTCCTGCAAGGGCAAATTGCCACCAGGTGACACCAGCCATGGCTTTGCCTGTCTGGATCTTGGAGGCTTTTGCTGATGAAGTTTCTGTGACACAGGAGCCCTTGAAAATGATACCTTGTCATTTGTGTCAACTCATCCCCCACAAAAGCTTTGTGGGAATCCATGGCTAAAGGAGAAAAAATGTGCCCACAGCTGCAGAAATAAAGATTAATTGGTTTGTTGCTTTTCAGATGAATTGGTGCATTATATTTTAATAGTTTAAGCTGGTTCTATATTTAGCACCTATACTTCTAGAAAAAATTAAAGGGCTTTTGTTCCCCTGATCCTGAGGATAATCAGGCTTCAAAATGGAGATCAGGACATGCAGAATGAGTTAGGGGAGTTAATTATTCAGAAACTGAATGGCTCAGATTTTTTCCTGTCTTTCAAAAGCTCTAAAACTTAACTGTTTTTCCCAAAATAGGAGATTTTAATAGAATCAGAGAGTTATAGAATGGTTTGGGTTGGAAGGGGCCCTTGGGATCATCCAGTTCCACCCCCTGCCATGGGCAGGGACACCTTCCACTTGCCCAGGTTGCTCAGAGCCCCATCCAGCCTGGCCTTGGACACTTCCAGGGATGGGTCAGCCACAGCTTCTCTGGAAAACCTGTGCCAGGGCCTCAGCAGCCTCACAGGGAACAATTTTTTTTCCAATACCCAATCTAACCCTTTTCTTTGTCAGTGTGAAGCCATTCTCCCTTGTCCTGTCACTCCAGGAATCCTGTCCCCCCCTTGTCAAGAGTCTCTCTCCACTATGGATGCACAGTTTCAAGAAACTCATGGCCTTGGTCTCCATCTTCTGTCTTTCCAGAGGATGGTTTGGGGAAGCCTTGGAGGACAGGGAGCCACATCCTGTTCTTTATTGGTTTTTCTGTGTTTGCACAAAACACAAAACAAATCAGAGCTGCACAGGCCTCTGAGCTGCTACCATTTTATGGCATAATTCAGGGCCACAGGGCAGGATGACAGAATTACTCAAATTAATCAAGTGTTTCTGGATCTCCATAGTCCAGCCTGCTGCTGAAAGCAGCATTATATCTGAAATGAGACCAGATTGTGCAGAAATGTGTCAGGTTGGGTCTTAAAAACCTTTAACGCCATAGACTGCCCGTCACCACAACATCTCTAGGTAACCTGTTCCTGTGCTTTGATATTTTCCTGTGCCTTTCCCCCCCACCCTTATGTCCAGTAGGAACCCCTCTTGCTTCAATTCAGGACCCTTTTGCATTGTTCTGGAGCTGGGCATGTGAGATCCCTGCTCTTTGGCCTTGGCAAAAGCCTGTCAGGGATTGGAAGGTGGCTTTAATGTGTCCCCGAAGTTTTATTTTCAGTGTAATCAAGCTCCGTTGCTTCAGCTTCTTCTCACAGGACAAACTCTCAAGGCTGGACAACTTTGGTGCCATTCCACTGAAGTTACTCCAGTTTATATTTTAAAAGACTCACTGAAATAGCTGTTCATGCTTTAGGAGTGGTTTATGATTCATCCACAAGGATGGATAATCCTGGCTAAAACATTTTGACTGGATTTCCTACAGGCCTGTGCACAAATATATGAACACAGCATCTGTTTTGTGTTCCCTTTACTTCCTTTCTGGGTCATCTCTTTAATTTTGTGTTTCTCCCATGACACCCAGGAGGTCCCAGACTCTTGCCACAGAGAAAATACAGAGGTTTTGCCTTGGACTTGAATGAAGCAATAAAAGGGTTCTTTAAGTTTTTGTCTTACTCCTACCGCTTGTGTCATTAATTAGGCAAAACATCAAGGAAATGCTTCTTAGAGATGTACATCTATGGTTCTTCAGGTAGAAAAACCCCTGGATATCACTGCATATGTCTTATTATCCTGGCAAATGTTAAAAAGTGCAAGTAATGTATATTAATATTGAGTTTTCCTGTCAATTCAGATGAGCACATGATGAATAAAGCCTGGGTTCCCAACGCCTCATACCACTACAAAAGAATGTTCCTTCTCTTCTCAGACTTGGTCAAGAAAATCACTTCAGGAATAGAAATGAATTCTATAAGGCTGTACCCTGGCTATCTGACAACCTCACATCTTCCCAGTAGGCACAGTACTAACTTTATCCCAGCACAGTGCTCCGGCTAATATGAGTCATCTGATAACCTCCTCATTGTGCACTGACCTCAACCTTGGACCAAAATAAACAGAAATTCAATTACAAACATCTCCTTGGTGCTCTCACCCTCCCTCCAGTGTGTCTGAAGCTCTGAGCAGCGTGGCAGACTCGGCTTGGCTTTCTTTCCCCTCCGGCTGTGGTGAAACGGGAGCCGAGCCTTGGGATGGATTGTGTTTGTCCTCCAAAGAGCCTCGGGCTCTGATCCTGTGTTCAGTGGGTTCAGCACTTGCTCTGCTCACTGCAGGTGGGTTGCTCCTGCCTGATGTTGAGCAGGAATCCTCTGTGATATGGGAAAAGCCTTGCATGCCCCCCTCAAGGCAGGACCTGGTGTCTAATAGCTCATTTCTTCACTTTCCCTGCTTCATTAACAGTTGGGAAAGATTTTTTGGTAGGTTTATAATTTTTTGCTATTCTCCCTTCCTGACAGCCAGATGCAAGCTGGGGATCTTCAGGAAGAGAATAGGGCACTTGGGGCAGAGAAAGAGCAGGGAGGATCAGTGATAGGATATTTTTGGGATAAGTTTTTCTCTGAAACAAGCTAACCCTGAAGACACAAACCTCTGTCTGTATCCAGGAATGACCACCTGAGATGTGCTGTGTGTGACAAGAGAGGGATGGAACATTGCCACACATGGATATGAGCTTGTTAAAGCACTGCACTGAACAGAGATAACTCCAATATAACCTCAGCCCTGCCACTGAGGGGCTTTGTGTCCTTGGGCACTCAGCTTGTGCCTCTTCCCCATCTACAAAACTAAACCATCACTAAAGCTGACCTGTTCCAAAGCCATACCCTTTTCAGGGAAAGATTTAGAGTTTTGTAGTTTGTCTGGAGAAGATTCCATGGGGCCAATTAATGGAGGGTGCTGAGCATCCCTGCACCAAAAACAAAGCTGCTCATCTTCTAAAGCCTTGATTTAAATCTCACCGAGTTCTCTGTGAGTAAATTATAGAACAAATTACCTTGGTCTCTGGAGCAATCCAGTCCTGATCTGTCTTGAAATAAATATTTGAAACTTCACAGTGAAAAGCAGATGTTAAATTCATGTAACTCTGCAATACCTCTGAACTGTTTGAAGATAAGCTCCCTTTCCTGTTCTTGCTGTGCATTGGTCATCTGTTCTCCAATATCTGAAACCAGAAGCAGAAAAGTCATGAGGGAAAACAATATCTGAAACCAGAAGCAGAAAAGTCATGAGGGAAAAAAAAGAAAGGGTAATGCAACAGTTTTTAAGGTGCATTTACAGATGCATCATGCAAAAACTCCCTAAAAGATTCAATAACACTGGCATGTATGAATTTACAAGGACACGAGTATTTCTACAGCCAGGGGATAATTCTGTAAATAAGCATAGCCCTGCAACCAAATATGCATGCAAACATGCCCAAATATACCTAAAGATTTGTGCAAAGCCTGCATTATTTGGCTTTAATAACTTACCCACATACCTGGGAAGAGTAAAAGTGAATCTGACAAAAATTCTAAGGGTGAGTCAAGAAGTTTGGGTGGAAGGCACTACTGAAACATGGAGTCATTCTGTTTAAGACCCTCAAAAAGTTGGGACTTGCAGACACCAAACTTTCAGCACTGAATGTGACCGAGAAAGAAAAGATGGTTCTGTTCTAAGAGCCTACTCACCTAATTTGTACCCTAGCTACCTTGGAATGAAAGGATTCTTTCATCTGAACCCTTCAGGCTCAATGCACCTTTTGTTTTACATGAAGCCTGAGGTATTCACCTCCTGTCACTTTGCTGGTGAAGTGTTTTACCTCCTTTATGATGCAATCAGAAGATCTTTGTATTCAGCAGAACGTTTCCTTTTCATGTCAGTTAGTTGGGGAAGATCTGTGCACCTCGTTCCTTTGAAAAAATGGAAAAAATGGATTAATGATTCAGAAGTGCATTAACATTGAATATCCGTAGTCAGGCACCTAAGGGAGTGTGATCCTGACTAGCTTGGAAAATTAACTTTTTCCACCATGGACCAAAACCACACAAACATAGCAGCTTCCTGTGGAAATGGAATAACAAGCTCACACATAAGTTCAAGTTTCTCTGGAAGGGAAGGAGCATTCTTTGAGTCTGGGGTAAGATTTTGAACATGAGATCAAGTGTAGTGCCTCTGTAACAAGCACAGAAGGAAAAAAAAAAGGAGATAGAGATAATGGTTTGTTTCCTAAGAAATCAATATGAGATGATTTGCCATTGTGTAGTGCTTGGAAC
Source organism: Vidua macroura (assembly GCF_024509145.1). Lineage (NCBI taxonomy): Eukaryota > Metazoa > Chordata > Aves > Passeriformes > Viduidae > Vidua > Vidua macroura. The sequence continues at coordinate 6,853,188 of NC_071575.1, forward strand.
TCATTATGGAAGTCCTTGGTGCAAATAATGGCAATCACTTGGGAATAGCAGAGAGAAATCCATTTTGTGATGATCCCTAATTTTTTGTTCCTCACCCAATTATCTGAATTGCAATGTTGGTCTGTGCCACTGACTTTATGTGCAGTTCACCCACTGAGAAGATTGTGGAGCACACAAATTCTGTCCCTCAGAAGTGTTCAGGTTCCCTTTCTCTTGCCACAAATTCTACCTGTTTTAATACCCTTTTAAGGAGCAGCTCTGTAGCTTAAATAACTATCAAGTTTATATTTTAAATTTAAACCTGTGCCTGTTAGAAGATCCTTGTCAATTCATTTTTTCTTCTGATCCAGGGCCAAGTTCTGCATACGTTTGCCATCCTGGAAGTGAGATCCCAGTGTCTTGTGGGTCCCTTGGACCTCAATTACCTTGATGTAGTCCTGATGACTGCCAGCAAATGTCTGCATGTTTACCCAGGGATAATCAATAACATTTTGGGCTCAGAAACAGTGATTGTTCACTGGAGGCTCTTTCACTTGTCTTCCTGGGAATTAAAAATTGGTGATCAGACAAACCTCCTTTTGAACAATGAGGATGGTAGCCCTTCTTCACTTGCAAAGATTTGGGAATTACATTTTAACCAAGGCTGTCTGAGAATCTTCTGTGAGGACAGTTCTCTGATGGAAAATGCATATTATTAGGCATCAGTAGCAGCTGAGATTTAATGACAAGAGAGCTTTTTATTTCCCCTTCTCTAAGATGAATAGAGGGAGTGATCCTTGGTTCTCTGCTCAGAGGAAACTCAGGAGCAGCTGCCAGGTGGGGGTGAACTGCAGCCACCTTCCTGCCTGTTCCACTCAGCAGCATCCTTGGAAGCCAGGCACTGGGAAAGGGCAGAGCAGAAGGACACAGGAGGCTGTTGCTCAGCCTTATGGTTCTTATAAACAGCCACTCTTGAATCCTCTTTCTCCTTAGGAGCAGGCAGGGAAAATGGGGGAAGAAAGAAATGCATAGATAAGGCACCAAACCCCGCAATGACAAGCACATAGAATTTGCACAGGTCTATTTCTGGTGCAGTGAACTGATAAAAAATGGAAAACAGGCACATGGTGTTCCTTTAGGTTATCATTTCCTTGGCTATCAGAGGTCAGGTGAATTCATCTGACATGAGGCAGGAGTGGACATAGAATCGTGGAATGGTTTGGGTTGGAAGAGACCTTTAAGATTGTCTTGCTCCAACCCCTGCCATGGGCAGGGACACCTTCCACTAGCCCAGGTTGCTCAGAGCCCCATCCAGCCTGGCCTGGAACACTGCCAGGGATGGGGCAGCCACAGCTTCTCTGGGAAATCTGTGCCAGGGCCTCAGCACCCTCACAGGGAAGAATTTCTTCCTAATACCCAATCTAAACCTCTGCTCTGTTTCAATCCATTCCCCTTTGTTCTGTCACTGCATCCATCTCCTTGTAAAAAGTCTCTCCACATGTTTTTTGTAGGCTCCCTTCAGGTGCTGGAGGGCTGAGCAGTTTGATGTTGCTTTGTTGCCACAGTGCTCAGCTGGATCCAGCTGCAATCTCCCCATAAGTCAGAGATAATCAGCGGATGAGACATCTCCTCAGAGCAGGAACAGCATGGCCACAGAAACCTCTGAATCTGTCACTGCAAGCTGGGTAGGCTTACGTGTAATTGAAGGAATGCTGGAAGCAAATCCATTAAGTGGGTTTTCAGTAGCACTGATGTCCTTCTACAGGCACAAGAATGACTCTCAGGTCACTGTTGCCCCTACAAGGAGGCTGGAGTTCCTTTCTCAGAACATGTTCTTGCATTACCTGTGCAGAAACAGCTGCCAAAGGGGCCCCTGGAGTGGAAAGCAGCCTGATCTTTCCAGTGTTCCTGGGGGATGTGCTTGGGAGAGAGCACTTCTTGGCTGCAGAGAAAGAAATCTGTGCAAAAGCCTTCCTCTGAAGGCTTGGCAAATATTTTTCTTGTGTAACCTCCCTCGTACGTTGTTTGGGAGCACACAGGGAGTGTTTTCCTGGGCTGCAATGATCTCCACAGCCTGGGCATCAGGTGCTGCAAAGAGCTCAGCATTTGCAGAATTAGCTCAGCATTTGCAGAATTATTGGTCATTTTGGGCTTACAAAAATAGATGTGATCTTTAAGGCTCCATTCCAATAGCTGGCTCTGATGACAGCTCAAAATGCCTCACAAAATGAAGTGCAGTTAAATGCTATTTCTGTCCTGAGCTGATCTATGGGGTTTTTTTTTAATTATTATTCTTAAATATTAATAGCAATGTCTCCACAAATGATCTGAAGTTCAGAATTCCACATTTCCTGATCACTTAGTCAATCCATTCCTCAAGCTAGGTGCTAGTTGTGCTAAAATGGCTGAAAGAGCACTTCTCAGCAGGGTAAAAACCTGCAGGATTGGGATCACTGTCCTCAGGTGAAATGGTTCCCTTGGGAAAATTCTTAGAGAAGCTGCTCCTGTGAACCTACTGGGAAATAAGACGAGTTTTGTTTGCTTTTTAAAAGTCCAGAATACTTCATTTATTTTTAGATGTCTGGCAGTGAATCTGGCTGCTTTAGGGATGCTTAAGCTCTTCTTAAATTCAAGTGAGGTTCCTTGTTTTTCCTCCAACACCAAGATGCCAGCAATAGTTTTGATTCCACAGACCTATCAGTTCAGTTTTGTTTGCTTAATTGACAGTCTGATAAAGTCTTGTTTGCAAATATTTTGGTTCCAAGGGTTTGACTGGCCCATCACACAGGCAGGGATTTATAACAGGAAAAGATTAGGAGATTATATATGTTGCAAAGAAAGCTTTTCCTAAAAATCAGAGGCTACTCAAAGCAGAGTTCTAGAAAGGGTTAGCATGTTTACAAACAGGAACTGAAATTTCTGGGTTTTCAGGGCTGTGGAACTAAAACATGATAGGAGCTTTATGGCTCAAATTCAAAACCATCTTCCATGATAAATTTAAGGCTCCTCTTCATCTTTTAAGAAATAATTTAGGTATTTTCCCACAGAGGATTATTGGCTTCAGTGAGAGCAAAATCAGAAAAAAATTCCAATCTGAACAGAAGCAACTGGAGTTTGAAACCTTGCTATGGGAAAGGCATTATGCATTTTTCATAGAAAGCAATAAAATATTAATTCCTTTTAGTGACTTAGATGAGCACTATAAAAAAAAATGTATTAGAACTGGGGCAAAAGAATTGCATTATTCAACCACATCCTCTTCATTACGTGTTATTAAAGAGATGTTCGATATTTTGAGAGGAAAAAGGCTTTTATAGTTCTGGTTATTAGAGTAAAAAGTTAAACTTTTGTCAGTCTTGGGACAGAGAACTGAGGCTGAGTGAGATGTTCTCACTCCTTTCTTTCTGAAGAAGTGAGCATCAACATTATAGTTAAGGAATTTTGTTTGACTCTTGTGCTGGAACAGCATTTCACAGAAGTGTTCATCAGAAAAGCCCTCAGCAGCGTTAGAGCCTGGCTCCACTGACATTCCAGGCTCCCTTCCAGTGATCCCAAAAGAGGTCAGAGGGATTCCACCAACCAAGGAAAACTGCTCCCATGCCTGTCCCTCCAACAGTACCTAAGTTACTATAAAAGGCTTCTCCTGAGTCCAAGACCATGTAGTATTTGTCCCTTGCAGTCCATTGGGTGCTGACATCTTCACAGCAAGCCTTGACCTGGTAATGCTATAAAAACTTAATTTTATGGATTTCTCATTAAACTCCAAAGGGTGGTTTAGGAAGGTTTGTTTTACAGGCAGCCTGTGCCTGTTCAGGGTGTTTTTTTTTTTTTTTTAATAATGAAAGTGATGCTGCTGTTGTTCCTCCTCCCAAGAGCTGAGGCCTGGCTTGGCAAGCATTAGGAAACTGTTGGATATAAGTGGAGAAGACAGATCTGATAGGAGAGATGTCATGGAAAGAGTGTGATTCACTGCTTTGGGCTGTGCACAGAGCTCAAATCCTTGGTCTAATCTGGTGTTAGGTGCCAGCTCCATGTCTATAGCTTGACACTGGGACAGAGAGCTTTTTTCCTTGGCTCCTGGTGATCCTGAAACTCTTCTTCCCCTTTGGAGGAGCCTTTCCTGCATGCCTCAGGTTGATCACATCCCAGTGAGATAATTAGATATTGGTGCTGTAGATGTGTTCTGCAAGCAGCAGCTGGAGCTTGGAGAAAACACCCTTTCCTTGGAAACCCTTGCTCTCAAAGAGGTTTTACAGCAAAGTTCTCCCAGGTCTGCTTCCAAGATTAACACAGAAGGCTTTAAACTGCGTCTAGTGCTTAAAACTGTGACTCTGCCAAGCTCCAAACCTTGAAAAAACCTAAAATTGGAGGTCTCAAATCAGACAAATTTACTGTATAGCTCTCTTCCATTGCAGTTTAACACGTTGCTCAGATTCCATTAAATTGTAGCACAGGACATAGCCAGGGAAGTGCAATGGCTTTTGTTTCCTACAAAATGGGCATTAATGATGAGACAACAACACTGTATTCCTGACAAAACAAGGGAGGCAACATTGCTGGGAAAACTAAAGAAAGAAAGAAACACAAAAAGCAGTGAGCACCTCAGACTTTCTCTTGTCCTTTTTCTCTACCTTCCCTACCTCACTGAGCAATTTATGTATTAGCTTTCCTTTTTTTTTTTTTTTTTTCTTTTTTGCCTGTTTACTTATTGAACCAGTTCCTCTTGCCCTGAAATCTGATTCAGACTGAAAGAATCAGAACTTGTGGCTCTCCAGTGGTTTCCAGAAAGTCCAGGATCCAGGAGCAGACAGAGATTATTTTTGCATGGGCGATTTCTGCCAGATATTTTTCATCCTCACCTTATTTGTGACTCTTAGGTTTTTTATTCAGATTCTCTGCAATGCCCCACTGCTTTTCAGCAATTTTCATGCAGGGGAAGAGATGGCTTTTGTTACAGAGCTAATCTTCCATCTGCTTTTTATTGCTGTGTATTTGAAGATTGACTTCATGTTCCAGTGGTTAAGAAGAGGGGAAGTTATTTTTGCCCTTTATAGCCAAGAAGGGTGGGAAGTCTGGGTGAATGGATTTAGCCTGGTACTGGGTTTTGTACATCAGGTTGAGCTTTAATTGAATTTGGTGTCTATTTGGTTTATATTCAGTAATGATAATAATACCAAAATACTAAGTTCAATGATCATGCTACTGTTATATTTTGAGGAGTCTGGTAAAGCCCTCTCTGCCCCAGCTGGAAGGTTTCTTGTTGATCTTAAGACTGCTCAAATGAGATTTTTTTCATGTTGCTTGTCTACCTCTGAGCTAATTTGCTTGCTTGTTTTTATTTTGAAAGCTTCTGCTAAAACAAACCAGAGTGGGGAGGGGGGGGGGAATATTTGGCTGTCTCTGAAACAAAGATGGTGGAAAATGTTTTGCTCTGCCTGTCAGAATTTATTACACTCATTTTGCTACAAAGCTCTCCTACTTTTTGAGCAGAGCCAGAAAATTTGGCAGGGAGGCTATTCTGACATCATGGTGCTTTCTGCCATCCTTGAAGAAATTTTCTCAATGCATTTTTTTTACCATGCATTTCGTTAGAGACTTGTCAGAGCTTTACTATGGAAGTGCCTGAGGATTCCTTAGCTCTGGGAAGACCAGATGTTCCTGTATCAGTGGGAGGGACCGTTCTGGCTGGCCAAGACCTGCTGCTCCTGGCAGGAAGGGATGGGATAACAGGTGGCAGGCTGAGAGCTGTGTCTCCAGAGCTCTCCACGCCTGCAGGCAGGACACTGGGAAGTGGGAGGGTGCAGAAGTCAGAGAATGGGATGAAGGGAGAGGCAGCCTGAGGTGAGAGAAGGAACAGTGCTGCCAGCTGTGTCCTCACAGGTGGGGACATGAGCCTTTTTTAGCCAGATGACCTCTGGAAGTCTCATCACTTCCATTCCAGGGCTGAACAGAAATCCCTGTGAGGGGCAATTTGAAGTTACAGAAAGGCCAAATCCTTTTCCTCCTCTTTGTGGCTGGGACTGTGGACAGGCAGAGGGGGCAGGATGGATGCATGACACACAAGGGATGGGGGCCTCCCTTGCAGCAGAGAGTTCCCTTCACATCAGAGCCATACAAATCTCACTAAAATCTTAATAAAAGAGAGGGTGGCATAAAATAAGGTGAGTTTTGTGATGATACAGGCAACATCCAACAGAGTGTTAGAACTTGTAAGGACTAACAAATTTAAATGTAACGAATTTCCACAGCTGAGGTGTTTTTTGCTACTGTTGGTTGGTTTTCTCTTGGGTTTTGTCTTTCTCTTTTGGTTTTGTTTATCTTTTTAATAAAGTTTAAACAGGCTGCAAGTGCATGTGACTGTAGAGATGTCCTCAGTGGGTGATCCCAAGCTCTTAGGGACAGTTGTTAAAGGATGCTGTAAGTGGCCAGCAGCTCCTAAACTCTCCCCAAGTTTTCTATAGTTTCACAGGCCCCCCCCCTCAACTGTCACAGCTCTTCCTGTTCCTTGTTGCCCTCATCCATTGAAATTAATGACTGAAAAATGTTGGTGTTTGTCATTTCTCAGTCATCCCTTTGTGTCTCTGTGTGCTTTTCTTTCTATTTTTCCCTTTATTATCACCTTTCATAGAATCATAGACTGGATTGGAAGGGACCTTAAAGATCATTTTGTTCCAACCCCCTGCCATGGCAGGGACACCTTCCACTATCCCAGGTTGCTCCAAGCCCCATCCAACCTGGCCTTGGACACTTCCAGGGATGGGGCAGCCAGAGCTTCTCTGGGCACCCTGTGCCAGGGCCTCAGCACCCTCACAGGGAACAATTTCTAATTTCTGCCCGATATTCCATCTATACCCGCTCTCTGTCAGTGTGAAGCCATTCCCTGTCCCTCCAGGCCCTTGTCAAGAGTTTCTCTTTGCATTGAAAGGATCCTTAAAGAAGCAGAAGCTTTCTCCTTCCACATAGCCTTCCACAGCATATAAGGCACTGATCATTTCCTGGGCCACTTAGAAAACATTGCACCACCAGCTAAAACCATCAGAGGTGCCACTGGCAGCATGTACAACCTGTTCTTAGCCAGCACTCCTTGCAAGGGCATTCTGGACTTGGGCTAAAATAATTTTCCTCACTGTACATTTGGAAGCAGTGGATGGGCACCCAGATGTAGATGGACCAAATGCCACAGCAGAATTCTCCAGAATCTCTTGTAATTTTGGAAATAATGCCTTTCTCTTGCATGGAAGCAGGGCTTCATTGAAATATTGGGGTTTTGGTGCGAGCCAAAGTTAAATGAAAGGATTGGAGCAGAAGGAACTGGGAAATGAGGAAGGATAGAACAGCAAACTGAAAAGGCTGGGAGAAGACAGGACGTGGGAAGGAGGATGGGACATGGACAGGAGCTGAGGGACAGGAAGGAAGAATAAACACTTGGAACCACCTCAGGGCCTCTAGGATGGAAATAAATTAAAGAATGGAAATTGGAGTGCAGGAGCAAAAGAGGTTGAACAGACCCACAAGAGGACAAGATTCAGCTGAAGCATGAACAGAGCTGTCAAAGCAGTTGCATCTGATGCTGCAAAACCTGACACAGTATTTGTACACCTCAGCCATTTTAAGCTGCCTAGCAAAGAGCTGTGAAACCCTCCATCTTTTCCTGGTGAGGGGTCTGCATGCTGCTGTCACTGTCTGTCACACATTAATTTGCTCACAAACCACAGGGTTGTGTTGTGAACCTAAAAACTATGACAGGATGTTTTTCCTCCTGTGATAAACAGGAACCTGAAGTCCCTGAAACACATCCACAGCATCTCTCTGGGAAAGGACATCTGAAAAAACCCCAATGTATTCACATAGGAAATACTTAAGGGATTTAAAAAGAAAGATTTAAAAGTTACTTATCTGTAGATAGAATTCTGGGGGGAAACCCAAGACAAACACTGTATTTAAGGCACTTTAGGTTAGCCGAAGTACTTGAAAGCTAGGAAATATTTGTGTCAAAGTTTCTGGTACAACCTGTTTCGTCTTCCCCTCTTCCATTTATCCCAGTATTGTCACAAAATCTTTAATTATAATTTTTGCCAGTACAAGAACATGTCCTCATCCAACACACAGAAAGGACAGCATTCCAGGAATAGTCTGGGTTGATCCAGGGAATGGGACTGTCACCTTCACTTTGTGGAAGTGCAGTTTTTCCTCCATCAGTCAGCAGTGACACAAGCACCCTTTTCAAAGGACAGCACAGGGACTGCTCAAGGCCTGGCTGCATGGGGATCTGAGCAACCTGGGCTAGGGGAAGATGTCCCCCCTGCCAATGGCAGGGCTTTGGAATAGGATGGTCTTTAAGATCCCTTCCAACCCTGGCCATTCTATGATTCTAGCACTGGGATGGAGGGTTTCCCATCACAGAATATTCAGGGTTACTTCTGTTTTGAGAAAAATGTTTTTTTTTAATCCCTGCTCATTGTGGTGATGCATGAAATCATGGTGGATATGTGGGTATTGTTAGATGCCCAGCCCTCCTCACCTTGTCTGGTTCTTTGAGATCTGCAGTTACACAAACTGAGAATTCTTTGTGTATTTTCTTCCCTCTTGGAGTGTAAAACAAATAGGAGAGCCAAGGTTTCATTGCCCATATGCAGTGAAATCACTGCTCTTTCCTACCCTAAGTGATTCTGGCATTCTGTGAGATGCAGAGCAATGTTTCAAACCCAGGCCTTCACTTGGACTAGAATAAAGAGGCTGAAGGCACTCAGGGATCTGACCATGAACATTTGATGCCCCAGTAGTTGATTCTCTGATGCCTGGAAGGATGTTAATAAACATCCTTCAGGCTTCTCCTGCTTTCTGGTGAGAGAACAAACCTGGAGAACTCCTGTTTCCGAGTGGTATGCCTAACAGCTCCAGGGCTCAAGCTAATTCTGCTTCCCTCCCCTGTTCAGCACTCTCATTTATAGATTTATGGCTCTGAGTAAGAAGGGAAATATGAAGTTGGCTGTAATTGGTACTGTGCATAAGTGTAAATTACCATTTCAAATGGGGATGCTCTGCCAGCTATTGCATTTTTTTTTTCATTTTCCCTGTCTATTGCTCTTTTTAGACTGTGGGGATTTGTTTGATGTGTGGAATATTTTGGCTCTTGGGAAATGATTCCTACCCCAGGGCCTCCAGCCTGTGGGAGGTTCTGTTGTGCCTCCCAGGCTCTGCATTAAGGATGCTGATGGATGATTTTAGAGGTGCATTGATCACCAAAATATACTTCAGGTATGGAAGGTGTTCTTCTTGTTTCTCCGTTTGATGGGGGTGAGTGTTACAAGATGTCACATGAGAAAAGCATGTCAAGCTGTTCTGCTGAAGGTCCAGTAGTCAGCCAGCATCCCCAGCACGTACTGGGCAGCCTTCAGCCCCAAAAGGAGTTTTGGAAAAGGGATATGAAAAGTATTTTGCTACTGGGTTGCAAGCAAGTGAAGACACTGTAGTGAGGTTATAGGGATGAGAAGCTCCATAACTGGGAAAAGTACCTGAATGTGGGAAGCAGAAGATAGGGGTAGCACAGGAGCCGTGGAGGAGGGAATTGGAAAGTTCAGGAGACAATGAGGTGACTGGGAAATGCAGGAAGACAAGGAAGTGGCTAAGAAGTTTTGCATGCCCTAGCCTCAAACCTGGATTCCCACTTGGGATATCTTAGTTTTGTAGTGAGGGTCTCTGGGTTTGGCTTTCCTGAGAAAATGCTACACAGACACAATTTTTTGGCAGCTGCAGTGCTGATCACATCAAATCCTGCAAAAGGGAGCTAAAGGAAATACAAAGGGTGGCAGTGTTACCCAAAATGCTGAGCCACGTTTGGGGGTGCATCCAAAGGAATGGTTGAAACTGAAGTCCTGTGCTGCAGATTGACAGTGCCTGTATGGACCAGGCCTGGAAGAACAATGTCCTCCCAGTTTTTGGAGCAGGATGAGAGCCCAGAACTGAGTGTCCTGTGCTAGCCAGAACCATTTCCCCCATGAATCTCTGAAGGGATTTTTGTGCACCTTGGCATTAATGACCAATACAGCCTGCGGGAGGATGTGCTCATCAGCAACTCTTGAACCACAGCGAGGTGCCAGACCCGAGCTTGGAGATGTGATCACAGCCACTGCCCCAAAGAGGAGGTTAGTGGCACCCATCTTGTGGTGCTGGCTTCAGGGCCAGCACCCAAATCCCTCCCCAGGGAGCGTTATGGCACAGCAGTGTGGCTTTTGGGGACACTATTCTTGTCCCTCCCGACACCTCCGGGTCCCCCTTGCCTGCAGCTCTGCAGATTGTGAGCCATGGGGAGCTGCTGGCCCAGCAGGAGGCTGAATGGTGGCAGCTGGCATTGCCTCAATATAGAAGTGAGGGAGGGGTGCGGGGCGGCTCGGGAGCGGGCTGCGTGCTGACAAGGGTTGTGTTACACGCTGCAAGGGCTTCTGGCTTTAACACCGAGCCCGAGCGCACCGCAGGGACAGCGGCTTCTGAAGGGCTGTCAGGAGCAAGCCCAGGCGGTGCAGAGCTGCTCGGAGCTGGGCTGTGGCAGGAGGGTGGGAAGGGATGGGGTGCGGGAGCACCTCGGCTGCCCGGAGCGCTGCTCGCCCAGGTAACGGGGAGCCCAGAGCCGCGGCAGCATGGAATGTCTGTGTGGGCTGGAAAATGGTCCTGCACACCGTGCTGGAGCTCCACGCTGACTCTGCTCTGCTGACTGAAGCTTGCTCCTTCAAACCCAGCACAGGGCGAGCTCCGTCATGTAGACATGCACTGTGTGTCCTCTTAGAAACATCGGGAGCTTTTCCATCCTTCCTGAAAGCTGTTTTGAAAGGATTTCTCAACAATTAACCCTGTAAATGAATAAATCATAATTATAATTCAAATAATCCCGGGAATGAATAATTCATTGTAATAATTGAAAAAGAAATTTCAGCAAGAAGCATTTTACTATTACAAAGGCAAACACTGATTCTTTTTAAATTTTTTTTTCCAGAGAATAGGTATATTCCCCAGCAAAGTCTTTTTCATCTGGCTGCCATACCCCAATTATGTATAATATGAAACAAAAATACGCTTCCTTGTGTGACAGGCATCTCCCCACAAATGAAAAAATATGCTTTCTTTTGCAACAGCCGTCTTCAATGCTAATGAGCAAGAAAGGAAAGGGGATGAAGTGACATTTAATTCATATTCACCTCCTTCCTGAGAACAGAGCCAAAGAAAGCAGCCACAGTCAGCTGGTCAAAATGCCCAGAGCCTGAACCAGGAATTGCCAGCTAGTTAGGAGGGACTGGGAGGAGGGAGGCGTAAAAAGGGGAATGTTTTCCTCTATATCCGTGCTGCTAAGAGATGGTGTAGGCTAAGCACATGGCTTGCAGCCAGCAAAGGCATCAGATGCTGCGATGATAAAAGCCTGGTTTATAACATTTAGCACCGACAAAGGGCTTTCAAGGGAAAGACAGACTTTTGTCCTGGGAAGGACGGAAGCAGAGTCACCTGTTAGCCCATTTTCTCTCTTTCAGGAGAAAGTACAATGTCGTGAGTTTCTCTGCGCTTTCAAATGCCGAGCGTGACAGGGACAGGGCAAACCACAGGTTTCTAAAGCCAAAAAGAGCTGGTAGTCTGATTGCTTGTGAAATGCAGATTCTGATTTTGGGAAGACTTAATGCTGGCTGTGCGGTGATGGACCAAAAAAAAAAAAAAAAAAAAAAGCTCACGTGTTTGGTATGTGGGAAAAGAGGCAAACTCCGTCCACCCCAAATGAGGAGAGAAACTGCATTTACCTGTATCTTTCCCCGGTTCACCGTGACAGGTTGTCTCCATCTGTGGATGGTCCGATGCCACCGTCGTGCTTGCATCACGGCAATGACATTTATAAATGGAGGTCTGCGAGCCACAGGCATGGAGTGACTGGCTCAAGGTCAACTCCAGCCTGCGGCGGGGACGGGAACAACACCGAGGTCAGCCTGGTCCCACGGCTGGGCTCTGAGCCCTGCCCGGAGCCGGCGGTGTGGGACAGCCCCCGGCAGGGGTTTGCCTGAGGGGACGAGGGCAGGACTCCAGGGGGGAGGGGTGGGCGAAAGAAGGGCGGCGGCGGTGCCACCCTTTGGACCAGCCCTTGCGAAACTCCTGGCCGGAGAGCTGAACCCCCGGCGGCTCCCACTCGGGGGTCTCCCCCGAAAAGCCGACGCCCCTGGGCTGGGGCTGCGGCGTCCTCCGCGGCGGGGGGAGAGGTGGGGCGAGCATCCCCCGTCGGCGGGTGCGCGCATCCGTCTGTGGCTGAGCGTGTCGGCGCTGGCGCGGCGTGCGTGTCTGTGTCTCTCTGTCTCCGTGCGGGTGCCTGCGTGTGCGTGTGTCTGCGTGTGCCCCTCTCCCCGCGTGTGACACCGCGCGTGTGTGCTCGCACACCTCCCTCTCCCGCGTGTCTCTGTGTCTGTGTGTCCCTGCGTGTGCGCGGGGAGCGCAGCGCGGAGCCGGGCGCGGCAGCAGCGGCAGCAGCGGCGGCGGCGCGGTGCCCCGAGCCCCGCGGCCGGAGGAGGAGCCGCGCCGGGAGCCCCGCGGAGCCGCCGGGCGAGCGCGGCCGCACCGAGGCGCAACAGGCGGATGGCGGCGGGCGGCGGGCGCTGAAGGCGAGCGGGGCGAGGCGGAGGAGCAGGGAAGGGAAGGGCAGGCGAGGAAGGGCAGCGCCGGGCAGAGCGGGCGGGATGCGGGCGGAGGAGCCGCTGGCGCTGGCGGCCCCGCGGGCGGGCGGCGAGGCGGAGGCGGAGGCGCCGGGCGAGGAGCGGAGCGGCGGCAGCTGCTGCAGCAGCGAGCGCCTGGTGATCAACATCTCGGGGCTGCGCTTCGAGACGCAGCTGCGGACCCTCTCCATCTTCCCCGACACGCTGCTGGGGGACCCCAGCCGCCGGGTGCGCTACTTCGACCCGCTCCGCAACGAGTACTTCTTCGACCGCAACCGGCCCAGCTTCGACGCCATCCTCTACTATTACCAGTCCGGGGGCCGGCTCCGCCGGCCGGTCCATGTGCCCCTGGACATCTTCCTGGAGGAGATCCGCTTCTACCAGCTGGGCCAGGAGGCTATCGAGACATTCCGGGAGGACGAGGGATTCATCCCAGAGGAGGAGAAGCCCCTGCCCCAGCATCACTTCCAGCGCCAGGTCTGGCTGCTCTTTGAGTACCCCGAGAGCTCCGGGCCGGCCCGAGCCATCGCCATCGTCTCCGTGCTGGTCATCCTTATCTCCATCGTCATCTTCTGCCTGGAGACCCTGCCCGAGTTCCGCCAGGAGCCCAAGGGCCCCCAGCCTGGCTTCGGGGAGTCTGCGCCACTCGGGGACGAGGTGCTGCTGCTGCCGCCGCTGCCACCGCCGAGCGGGACCCCCCCGCCCCTGCGTCCCGCCGCCGGCTCCGGCCCGTTCTTCACAGACCCCTTCTTCCTCATCGAGACCCTGTGCATCATCTGGTTCTCCTTCGAGCTCCTCGTGCGCTTCTTTGCCTGCCCCAGCAAGCCCGAGTTCTCCCGCAACATCATGAACATCATTGACATTGTGGCCATCATCCCCTACTTCATCACCCTGGGCACCGAGCTGGCCCAGCAGCAGCAGCAGAAGCAGCAGCCCGGGAGCAGCAGCAACAACGGGGGCCAGCAGCAAGCCATGTCCCTGGCCATCCTCAGAGTCATCCGCCTGGTCAGAGTCTTCAGGATCTTCAAGCTCTCCAGGCACTCCAAGGGGCTGCAGATCTTAGGGAAGACTCTCCAGGCCAGCATGAGGGAGCTGGGCCTCCTCATCTTCTTCCTCTTCATCGGGGTGATCCTCTTCTCCAGTGCTGTCTACTTCGCAGAGACTGATGACCCTGACTCACTGTTCACCAGCATCCCTGATGCTTTCTGGTGGGCTGTGGTGTCCATGACCACTGTGGGCTATGGGGACATGTATCCCATGACCATTGGTGGCAAGATTGTAGGCTCCTTGTGTGCCATCGCGGGTGTGCTCACCATTGCCCTGCCTGTCCCTGTCATCGTGTCCAACTTCAACTACTTCTACCACCGAGAGACTGACCACGAGGAGCAGTGCCAGTACACCCACGTCACCTGTGGCCAGCAACAGTCACCCTTCTCTGAGCCCAAGAAGGGGGACAGTAATCAGTCCCTCAGCAAATCTGAATTCCTGGAAGCCGAAGACCTGGAGTCCATGAAATATTCCAACTTCATTCCTCCCAATAACCAGGGATATAAAGAGAAGAAAATGCTGACAGAGGTGTGATGAGTTTTGTTGTCCTGGGTCCAGACACGGAGCTGCAAGCTGCTGTTACAGTTGTCTTCCTACAAGCAGCTGGATCTATTCAGCATTTACATGCCAGACTGTGAATTGTGATACCGTAAACAGAATGATTGTGATAATGGGCTCTTCTGGCCTGATGTGCTGTTTCTCATTACTGTGTGCAGCCAGAAATGTTCTTGCTTTATTCCGTGGAGTGCTAGCTGTCATCCCCACTCCCTTGTGCATTTCTCTGCTTTTGATGACTGCTTTAATCCAACATTTGCTCCGAAACCAAGTCTTGTAACTCCACTAGCAGAGAAGCCCTTGCCACTACTTCAGCAGAAGCATTCAGCAGAGTGAACAGTTAAAGGGGCTACAAACATCTGGCTCAAGCCGTGCTCTCAGTCCCTGTGCCAGCGCAGTGCCCTTGGCTGTGGGATCAGTCACGCCTGCCATGCCATTGCCTTTGAATAATGGAAACGCTGCAGCCAGGATCACAGGGAGCTCTGCAGCTGTAGAGGAAAGCCAGCAAGCAGATGCCTTCTTTGCAACCCTTGGCATGCTAAAAGATCCTCCTGGTTTGTGTTTCAAAAAAAAAAAAAAAAAAAAAAAAAAAAGGAAAAAAAGGTGCATAAATCTAAAAGCTCTTTGCTACTTGTGACCATACATCATGTATCAAAAACAGGCTTAAAGTAGTCAACAGACTTGGTGAAGATTCTCTGTGTTTTGAGCTTATCTCAGCCTTATTTATGCCAGTGCCCTGATGTTAATTGGCTTTTATAGTACCAACTTAATCTTCATAGTGGTAAGTGCCTTCTGATGCAAGGCGTGTTGGAGTAAATTCATTTGTTATTTGCAGAGTTCATCTTCACACAATAGCGTTTAATGAGATGTTCTTTGTGCTTCAGACACCCAGCTCTGTATTCAGGCATGTGAGAGCAGTTGACTCTGCTGCTTTTTTTAATTGAGCATTTGTGTAGCTGAGGGAAGTTTGCGTGTTGGCATTTTGTTGACATGGCAGAAAAATCCTGACCACAGAGGGCTCTGCACCTGTGCTGTGCGAGGATCGCGCTGGTTTGGCAAGTCACAGGCATAAAATGCCCCAGGGTGAGCGTGTCAACATTTGAAACTGAGACTGGCATGGATACAAACTTCCCTAAGCTGTCTGCACAAAGCCAGCAGCGTCCTCCAGACCCTTTGAATGAGGGGAGAAACAGCGAGCCCTGTAGAGATGCTTTTGCTCTATTGCTGGCCTAGCCAGCTACTGGTATTTCATGGATAGGAGGGACAGCAGTGTTTTTGCACTTGGTTTTGTGAGAGCAGTTTGTGCCAGCCATGCAAAATATGCACAGCTTGGCCTGCAGTTCTGGGTTTGCCAAGGGACCAGAGATTTCTATCTTCAAATACACGTTTTGCTTCCCAGATCATTTCATTAGTTTCAGTCAGCTCTGCCTTACGCCTAACTTGAAAAATGTTTCAAGCTCTGCCAGCAGGTGAGAAAGGGAAATGGATGCTTTCACATTCCACTGGCAGATTTTCCTGCAAGGAAAAGTCCTTCTTGTTTGAATTCTAAGTGTTTATTCTGCATTCACACGTCTGCATGTGTATGAAAGCAAAGGCAGCCATTAATGCCTTGCATCACACTGTATGAAATGCATATTGGAATGTACTACATATTGCATGGGACATGTGTAATACATAAACCAGACATAATGCCAAGGTGCAAAAATACAGAGAATAGATTTTGTGTATATATTGTGCTTTTCAAGCCATAAGACTAAGAATGCTAAAGTCATATCATAGCATCATAGAATGACCTGGGTTGGAAGAGACCTTAAAAGTCATCTCTTTCCAAAGAGGGACACTTTCCACTAGACCAGGTTGCTCAGAGCCCTATCCTTTAATATAGTCAAAACTGGCTATGGAACTGGTTGTGAGATGGGATCTGTTTGCATCTTCATTACTCTGCCTGTTTTCAGTTGTCTTGAGATATGGCTCCATGCCTAGAGTGCTTTTATTGTGGCCTCTCTCCATCCTGGCCCTGCTCATATGGTAGAAGTTGTTTGTGCAAATCATAACTACTCCATTTCTCCTGAGTCCTGTTGCCTTCTGAAATGTTTTTGGTGTGCAGGGATCTCCCTTGGGGTCAGCACACAACCATTATATTAAAACCTCTGCTCTCCCTCTTGCTGAAATCAGTAGGAAGATGCCACTCGTCTCAGTCTGGGAGACATGAGTTTGATGTGGTGAGGGCTCATAGCTCAGAGGGGTTTGCCTGAATAAAGCCTAATTGCTCTGTTTTTCATGGGACTGAGGCAAATGTTTGTGAAGTTCTGAGCCTTGGGGACCATTCTGCATCCCTTGATGTGTGTAATCAGCTGGTGGGTAAATTGTCCTGGTGAATAAGTGGAACTGAGGGGCATGGTGGCATCTCTGTTGATTTTGTATAAAAGTTGTCCAGTTCTTAGTGTGTCTTAGTCTTGGTGGTGTTCTTAGTTGTGTTTCGGGGTCACCTTAATGAAATCTTTACTGTGAGGCCAAGAGAGGGACTGTTCTTCAAATTTTGTGTTGCTAGAAACTAGCAAAAGAAGCTGCTATTTAAGAGGGATGTTTCGAGGCTGCTGCCCTCTCCCAGCAGAATGCCCATGTTTGGGGATATTTTATGCCTGAGTCTATCAGCTGATAAAAGTTCCCCCAAAGTAAGATATAAAAAACTCAGGTTGAACACAAGTTCAGGAGGAGTCATGAGACATGCTGAGCCTACGTCAGAAAATTCCTGTGCTCGTTCTTCCCCCTGGGCCTGGCCCTGCTGGCCCTGCCAGGCAGGAGCCCTCCCTGCCCAGAACAGGTTGTTACGGCTGGGCATGGAGACTCCAGCAAGAGAAAAAGATCACTGGTAGCACAATCCCAGCGTGTCTTACACAGATCCTCTTGCAAAGAGCTGTCCTGCCTTTGGGTGGGATCCAGCAGTGAGTTTCCAGGTGGAATGCAGCAGTGAGTTTCTAGTGGGTATTGGAAACCTCCCACCCGCAGATCGCACCCAAGCTGTGAAGGAATTTTGTGATGAGCAAGGCAGCTCTGTGCAGTTTTTGTGAGCCACGTTTGTCAGTTCTGAAAAGAAAAGTGCACATGAAAATGTGTAAAGCAGGAGTGGTGTTTGCTCCCTGGGTTTTCTGTGTTTGCTCTAAGAGATACAGAATGGCAAATACAGAACACCAACAGAAGCATGGAAACTGTAATCTTGGGACTCATCTGGGGCATGTAAATCCTTCTCTAAGCACCTCCTGAAAAGCAGTGAAGTCCCAGAGTCATCAGTAATGCTATATGTTACAGAACCTGTGGAATCTGACCTTTGTTAAGGCACCTTCAGATTTTTTTTTCACATGACTGAAATGACACAGTGGCACCCGTGCCATGGACTTTACCAGAGGTCTCGTGCCACCGAACCACAGAGATGCTTTCAAAAACCTTACCTGAAGTTCTCAGCCCTTAGCACTGCCCCCGGCTGCTCAAAATGCAAATCTGTTTCCTTCTGAAGGTAGAGCACATCCCTGTGAAGCCAAGTAGGCACCTCCAGGGACCTGTTTCCATAACAACCTCCCGGACTGTTTCTCTCCGTGCTGTGATTGTGGCTACAAGTGAAAGCACTCTTTGGATATTTTGTGCTCAGATTTCAGCACCTTATCTTTACAGATGTTTTCTTTGCCTACTAGAGCTGATCCCATCACCTTATATTGTGTACAGCTGCCCTGTCCAACTTCAGGTGGGCAATCTCCAGCCTTTGAAAGCAGGGAGTGCAAACCTGGAGAGGGGAAGAGATTCTTTTTGTCCATTCTTGCACACAGAGAGCTGGAGAGTGTGTGAAGGACAATCTGAGCTGAGGGGCAACTGGCCTGTGAATGTACAGTCATCTGGGTGCCTGGTGACAAGGAATATAAACTAAAGCATTGCATTAAAGACCCAGAAATTCCTCTTGCAGCAATCTCACTAGGAAATAGTTTTGCAGTGGAAGAAACTATTGCTCCTTCCAGATCCCCTGGCTGGTTTGTGACGGTTGGTTCCCCTGATAATTTTCCCACAGGATGTTTTGCACCAAAGCAGGCAGGGCAGAAATCATCTCCTTGGAGGTGGGGAAGAAAGGAAGGAAAGGAAGAATTTTACTGAGGATACCATTTTTTTTTGTCCACACAAAGGACTGGAAGCATGAAAGGCATCAAGACCTGTTCTGTGGTGTTTTACTGTTGGACTCCTGTTCTCACCTCCAAGATTCCTGTTCTGCTCCTTCTTGGAAAATGTTAGAATTTGGGATTTTTAAGTAATTTCCTGTTTGGGCCTTTTGATCCAGCTTTCGTGGATAAAAATTCACTGCTACAGCAGCTGTGAGGGTGAAGGTGGACTTGATCTTCTCTCCTGGGTCCTCTCATTCGGAGGTCCCTATGGGATAAAGAAGAGTGAGTGTAAAGAAAATTCAGGGCAGCAAGAGACAGGGTAAGGACTGAAGTGTCTTCCACATGGTGATGGAAAGAACAGCATCAAGCCTAAAAGCAAAGGAACAAACAGCTCCAGCATCTGCTGCTATTGCAGAAATAGGTAAGGTTTCTTTCTGTTCTGGGAAATTAACGACCAAGAGTTTCTTGAAATTAATGAGGAAAGATTTTCTAATTAAGATTTGCAGCCTAAAGGGAGAATCTGGTTCTAGGTGAAGAAAGAAAGATAATTATAAACTACAGAAATGTAGTATGAGCCAGATCCTCACCATCTGCTGATTCAAGCTGGCAAAACTCCTTTTAGTACAACTACCTTGGATTATATTGGGTTCCAACTTCAATCTTCTGCATCAAATCCAAGCATGTGTACTGTTTGATAAACTGCTTATTTTTGTTTGTTCTTTTCTTGAGGTCCTGTTTACATCAGGGAAAGATCTGCAGATTACAGCAGGAGTCAATCACAGCTTTCCCAAAAGCTCTCACCTGACTCAAGTCCAAGTAAGTCCCACAAAACTCAGCAGAGCTAAGCTTAACTTTAAGTTTTTATTGACAGAAATTAAGAGCAGCAGCATTTAATGCGTTTATTTCTCAGTGGTGGAAAGATGTGGGCAGATTGACGGGGAATTGGAAGATACTGCCTCCATGGCAGCCCTGTGAGCACAAGATAGCTCTGTTGGTGCTGCTGTAACCAAGAGCAAAGCCTTGAGCCCTTCATCGTGGCTCTTTGAAGCTTGCACTAGAGGCAGATCCCTTCTGAAGAGATTTGCAGCCATGTTATCAGCAGGTTCGCAGGAGAATGCCTGAATTGCAGGCACCTGCTTCAGGCATAAGGAGGGGAGCAGGTGTTGGCAGGATGAAAAGACTTAATCCCCTGATGAAAGGAACCAGGGGATGCTGCGTGTCCTTAGCTGCCACCAAAGACAGTGCCTGAGGAAACTGCCTGCCAGTTTCAAGGAGCTCTTCTTGTTCAGACTGGGGTCCTACAAGACCCTACCCAGGAGATAAATCCAGAAAAATGTTTCTGGGGAAAGCAGACAGGGACTGTGCAAATTAACAGTGCAGCAGATGCTGTTAGTACATGTTAATTCCACATGATTTTCCCTCTTTGGGTGGGTTTTCCCTTGCTCCAGGGAAGTCTGTCCGGGGCTTGTTGGCTGGCACAAGGAGTTTGAATATCATAACATGGCTTTACATTTTGGGAAACTCATAGCTGAGGTCAGTGTGGGTTTTACGGTCCTAGAACATTCAATGATGAATCCTCACCACTGGAAATATCCAGGTTGTCTGTAGTGCCAATTAATAAGATGGAGCCCATGAAATAATTGAGCTCTGCTGTGTCAAACTTCTTCTTAGTGAAAGGAAAGAAAGGATTTGCAGGAGGGAATGTGCTTATCAATTTCCATGGTCACCATAAATAATGAAGCTGTGTTAATTATTCATTGGAGATAAGAATTGGGGGAAACCTTTGTCTTCACACAAAGAAAACTGAGCAAGTACTTCTTTGGCTTCATTTTCACTAAATTAATATAAAGATATTTATTCAGTGGCATAAAATTTTGGAACGCCCTTAGTCCAAAAGTGGCGTAAGTCACAAATTTTTTGATTTAATTACCAAATCTAGCCATTGTCCATTTAACAAAATGAACGGCCTCGATTCTACTCTCTCCCCAAGGTTAGATAAGTGTTTCCTTAAGATTCTGGATGGTATTACTCCTGATTTAAATGAGTCTGAGAGAAGAATCAGGCCCAAAGAAGAAGGCTATAAGTGCACATGACTAGTCTGGATCTCTTTAGGGCGCTGTAGGTGCACATTGGTCCATTCACCTAAAAGGTTGTATACAATTTTACACCAACAAAAGGTTTGGCTTTTAGAGTACATATCGGTTTATTCTCTTACATTCTCTGGAGGGAAATTAAATGGTATTTTACAAGAAAACTGGAACATTACCATCCCTTCTTGCTGCTCCTTGATGCATCTGTTGTTTTCAATTAGCTTGATGGCATCCATTTTCAGAAAGCAGATGCTGCCCTCTTTTACACTGGTGCAATTCTGGAATAACTCCACTGACGTCAGTGAAGTGACTCCAAATTTATCCCCGGCAAAAGCAGAATTGGACCACAGTCTCTTTGTCTGCCTGTCTGCTCCGGAGCTCTGGGGAAGGTATGCCACTGCCACACCATAAGGTGAGAGCGAGTGCCTGTCTGCTGTGCTGTGCTTGGCATTTTTGTGCCCTTGACACCCCCACTCACGTGCCTGGCTGGAACAGGAGCCCGGCTGGCCTGGGGCGTGCATGGCCACCAAATTCCTGGTGCTGAATGGAGCACTTGCTGGCTCTGGATTCCTGACCACTCTCCATCTTGGCTTCCTCTTGCCTGGATATGTGTCCCAAGGAGACAGAGCTTTTTAGGCTAAAGAAATGTAGTTGCAATTCTCGAGTAATAGAACAACAGAAGGGTGGCAGAGGTAGATGTGGAGGCAAGCTCTGCGCCTCCTACATTTTTTTTTGCTGATAGGGCTATGTGAAAATCATTGCAGTCCTGGTAGGTTGGCTCTACATCTGCTGGTTTCAAAGTCTCCATTTACAGGGTGTACTAGGTTGGAAAAAATGGGACTTTCCTGCTCTAACTCTTCTGATCTCAGTCCTGCCTTCCCTGAAACTGGACAGAGAGCTTTGTGTAAAATCCCCTTTAAAAGTTTGCTATAAGGGAAAATACCACTGGAGATGGGGCAGATGAGGGTGAGTAGAAGGAATAGTTGTGGAATCATGGCATGTCCAGGGTTAGAAAGGGCCGTAAAGATCATCTCGTTCCAACCCCCTGCCATGGGCAGGGACATCTTGATTGCTCAGAGCCCTATCCAGTCTGGTCTTGAATATATCCAGTGATGGGGCAGCTACAGCTGCTCTGGGAAATCTGTTCCAAGGTTTCACTACCCCCACAGGGAAGAATTTCTTCCCAATATCCAATCTAACCCTGCTCTCTGTCAGTGTGAAGCCATTCCCCCTTGTCCTGTCACTCCAGGCCCTTGTCCAGAGTCTCTCTCCATCTTTCCTGTGGGCTCCCTTCAGGCACTGCAAGGCCACAGTGAGGTCACCCCAAAGCCTTCTCTTCTCCAGGCTGAACAATCCCAGTTCCCTCAGCCTTTCCTCCCAGCAGAGCTGCTCCATCCCTCTGATCCCCTTGGTGTCCCTGCTCTGGCCTGGCTCCAGCAGCTCCCTGTCCTTCACTCAGCCAGAGTGCCAGCGTCACTAACTGAGCCACCAGAGTAATGCAGCCATAAAAATCGAGGTACAAGTCTTGGAAAATCTCAGGACAAGCACGTTCAGTAACACCTGGGAAATAATAATTCTGCAAGACCTCATCTGGAATGCTGTGTGCATTGTTGGTGACCTAAATTTGGTCAGGCAGGATGCACAGAAGAACAGCAAGTATGGTCAGGTGGATGGAAAGTGTTTTGCTATAGAGAAGCTGAAGAGCCTGACTTTCCTAGGCCAGCAAAAGACTGACAAGACCTCTAGTTAGGAAAGTACTGGGGGCAAAGTAACTAAAAGAGAAGAAAAATATGAGAAATTGTAAGATCTTCCCACATTTCTTTTGTCTCCAGATCGTTTGCCATACTGCACATTTACCTACAAAAGACCAAATCCTGGTGATTTTACTATTAAATACTTGGGGTTTGTGGGTAGGAGGGAAAGCTAGGAGAGGAACTGTGAGTTTTGGGAGTTTTTTTCCTCTGTGGGACTGAGGAGAGAGAAGGAAGTCCTAGGAGTGGGGTAGAATGGCACAGGGGATACCATATCCTTCAAGCAGCTGGTGTGGGGTTAGAGAGCAAATTCACACCCTTTAAAAAACCTACCCAACTCTGTTCACTGCTCTTCCCCTCAGCCTGGAATGGCTACTCACCTTGTCCAGTCCTTTCTCCCTATTCAGAGCTCTCTAGCTGACCTTCCTTCTTCCTGGAATCTGTGGTCATTCCTCACTCCCATGAGCTGCCTGGAATCATCAGAACAGTGCATTGCAACTAATGTGGGGGAAAGCCTTGAACCAGCTCTGCTGCAGCTCAGCTAGATTATCTGATTTGAGCAACCTGCTGTGGTGGAAGGTGTTCCTGCCCCTCTGGCAGGAGGGTTGGAATGAGATGATCTTTAAGGTCCTTTCCAACCCAAAGCAGTCTGTGATTCCATGGTTTGTTGCAGAAATAAGCAGTGATGCATGGTCTTCAACAACTGCTGCTCACAGAATCATTAAGGTTGGAAAATATCTCCAAGATCATCAAGTCCAGCTTTCAGTGGAATACCACAGTGCCCAGAAAACCATATCATGAAGTGCTATGTCCACTCATTCTTTGAATATTCCAGGGCTGGTGACTCCAGCACTGCCCTGGGCAGTCTGTTCTAATGTTTAACTACTCTTTCAGTAAATTTTTTTTCCTAATATCCAACCTGAACCTTCCCTCATGTGACTTCAGGCCCTTTCCTGTTCTGTCCCTTGTTCCCCTAGAGAAAAGGCTGATTCTCACCTGGCCTCACCCTCCTGTCAGGGAATTGTGGGGAGCAGCACTGTTGGGTATGAGATCAGAGCCATCGATCCACTCTGGTCTGAAGAGATGAGCAGAAGAATTTCCTATTGCACACACTGTTCTGACACAGACAGAACAAAACTTCACATTTCCTCTCTTACCTCTCTCAAATTGTTTCCCCTTGTGGAGGTGAAGATTCCCTTAAGCTCAGGAGGCAGAAAAAATATTGACCGAGGTGGGAGCTTCATCCATTCAGCCAGCTGTGTCACAGAAATGCCAGGAAGGAGCTGTCCTTCGACTTGGTCCTTGAGCTTTCCTTGAGCTTGTTGATGCTCTTTGTTCGCTTCAGTGAGGCAACCATTGTCTTGTCATTTCCATCGCTATTTTGGCCAACCAGTTCTGCTCTTTAGCTTTTCTCCTGTGAATAGAAAGATGGTGAAGGGCCTGGAGGTGAAACTGCACGAGGAGCAGCTGAGGGCACTTGGTCTGTTCAGCTGGAGAAGAGGAGACTGAGGCCAGAGCTCACAGCAGTTCTGCAGCTTCCTCACAAGGGGAAGAGGAGGGGCAGCTCTGATCTCTGCTCTGTGTGACCAGGGACAGGACCCGGAGAATGGCTGGAGCTGTGTCATGGGAGAGTTAGGTTGGATATCAGGCAAGAGTTCTTCCCCCAGAGGGTGCTGGGGCACTGCCCAGGCTCCCCAGGGAATGGTCATGGCCCCAAGGCTGCCAGAGCTTCAGAATTGTTGGGGTGTCCTGGGCAGGACCAGGAGTTGGACTTGATGATCCTTGTAGGTCTCGTCCAACTCATCAACAGCTCAGGGTGTTCTATGATTTTGTGATTCAATGAAAAGGAAAGCCAGGCAATGGAAATGTTATGACTATCCATGCACATCACAAAAGCCTGTGAATGTGGACACCACTTGTGCTCTATCAGCGGTGTTGGCAGGATGGTGCACACAAATCTGGTGACCCCTAAGATGTCTTAAGAACCTGTCCCAAGCACTTGGCATCCTTTGAGTCATGGCAGCAAGCCACATTAGAAAGGAGTTGTAAGAAACACCGAGTAAGCCAAGGAGTTTGATTTGAACCATGAACACAGTGGTGCATTTATTTCTGATCTCAGTTTACTCACAGAATTATGGAATAGCCCAGGCTGGAAGGGACCCTTAGCAGAGTGTAGTTCTCAGGCTCTGAATTATTCTCATATTTTAGCGTGTCAGAAATAGCACTGTCTGGCACATTCCTTTGAGAACTGTAGACTATGGCCTTTCATGCTTATGACAAAGCAATTGATCTTTGTAGTCTGTCCTTGGAAGTGACTTTCAGAAAAGTTTTGGAGAGTATTCACTGCCACATTAGTCCGGTATTTGATGATCTGCTACCGTTTTCAGCAGTGGACTGCAAACATTTCTCTAGGATGTATTTTCCCCGAAATCAGCAATATTCCCCTTCCTCAAAATCAGCAATATTTGGGAGAGAAGTTTCATTTCAGTTCATTTTGGTACTCTTCACAAAAGGCATGTTTGGAAAATTTTGTAGCGTGCACGATCTCTTTCTTAATATTCTAAATTTTTTTTTTGCCTTTTTTTTTTTAAGAAAATGCATGTAAACAAGGAAAAACACAAAATTTGGCCTGTTTTGGTTTTCTTAGTTTGTTTGGTTTTGTTTAGTTTTTGCTGTTGTTGTTTTTGGTGGTTTTTTGTTTGTTTCTTCGGTGTTTTGTTTGTTTTTTTCCTAACTTTGATCTGGAATGAAATATATTACATGGATTTGGGGTTTGTGGGGTTTTCTTCCTTTTGGAAGGAAGGGGATTATCCTTGGTTTAGGGGCGTTTATTTTTAATAAACTCTTTTTTTAAGCAGTGTAGTGGTAGGCATTGGTTGTTCCTGTTCATTACCAGTGTGGCTCCAGTGTCAGCTCCAATACTTGAATTCTACTACTTGAATTCAGCTAGGTGATACTCAAATGCTCCAGAAGAGATGGAATGACAGCCCAAAGCTCACTGGTAATTACAGCATGTATTCCCAGTGACAGAAGGGATGTTTCAGTGCTTTGGCTATGGCTGAGCCAAGCTAATTGTTCTTTTCTGCAGCTGCAACACCTGCCCAGGTGAGAAAGTTTTTTTGATGAGACCAAGCTGCTTTTCCAGTGCTGTCTGACTTGTTAGAACATGTCATTCTGAATTGTGAACTCCTCCTGTTCCCACTCAGCTGGTCAGCTTTTAGGATCTTTTTACGCCGAGATTATGTGATAAAAAAAAAATTTAAAAAACTACAAAAAGCTTGTTACTAAAATTTTCTGGGTGAATTGAGAATGGAAGGAAAAGGTGCTATCTGCAGAGGACTGTGGCTGCTCCCTTACTTTTTTCTTTTTTTAAAAAAAGAAAAAAATAAACCAAACCTATGCAGATTTGTGAGCTGCCACTAACACTTAGCTAAGGGGATTTCAGAGGAGATGAGCTGGGAGTTCCTTGCACAGTAACCACTAATCAGCATCCCCATAGAAGATGTCTGAATACATATTGATCGAGCCAGCTGCAGCTGGGAGGGGTTCTGGAGGCTGATGCAGCTTTCCTCTCCATCCTCCATCCCCAATCATGGAAACTGTGTAGAAAAACCACCCACTGGTACTTCTGGCCCTGGCATTTCTGCTTGTTGTAATTGCATCAAAAGGTTGTGTGGGTTTTTTTTTTTTTTTTTTTTTTTTTTTTTTTTTTTTTTTGATAGTTAAGAGACTGCTTAGGAAGGAAGGTGATTTAAATATTGGGTTTGGAGTCAAGGGGACAGTCCCCAGTACTGGATGTCCCTCACATCTCAGTGCCTCAGCAATAAGATGGGACAGTATAAAACCATTGGTTTCCTTCTTTTCCCTAAACCTCTTAGACAGGGAGATCTTTCTGAGTATTCCTCATCTTCTCCCTGGCACCTGGATAATGTCAGGCACAGCTGGAGACTTCTCCTCCCTCAGGACACGGTGTTGTGCTGCTGTCACAACAGCGGTGACAAACAGATGGGCAGTGAGGATGAAAAAAGCACAGGAAAATGTTTGTCCCTGTGCATGGGACTCATGGAATACCCAAATGCTGACAAGTCCTGCTGTTACCTGGCTCTGTGTTGGGCTTGGCTGATCTGATCCCTGTTTTCCCGGCTCAGGCACAAAACACTCAGAGCAGGCCCCTCAATTGTGACTCCCCTTCCCTTGCAGGCTTAAAATCATCTTCCCTTGTAGATAATTAAAAGTGTGCAAGAATATTTCTGTCTGACAAAGCCCAGAGCTGACTTAACTGCAAGGTAAATTGAAAGCTCCTGGAATGCTTGCTCCATGGAGATAAGAGGCTGACATCACTTTTCACAGCTAGTTCAGAAGAAGGGAATTGAAGCAAGTTCTTCTCTTCTACCCCCTGAGTTCCCCTCAGGGACCAAGGTGTTAAAACAGCAGAAGAAAAATATGCTGGAGGTGGAAGGAGTTCACCAGCTCTTTCAGAGATTTGTGTCAACTCTCCAAGCATGAAGGACTGATACTGAGCAGTCAAATCTGCACTTTGCACAATCTGGCAAGATTGGTTTTTTTGGTTTTTTTTTTTTTTTTTTTTGCAGATATTCACTGGCATTGTTAGAAACTAATCCTCCTAAATGATTTGGTAGTTTTTCTTCCTTTATGGTATTTCAGAGGGATATGAGGATACATAGAATAGCAATTACAGCTCTTCATGGTTTATATTTAGTCATATATTGGTGATTCAGAAGCAAGCATATGTAAAAAGGCCCAGATGAATCCTCTTGCAAATTCCTTCCTGTCCTACAGCACATTTAGGTGCTGGAGTCTTACAAGCAGTGCATGAGTCTTACAAAAACCTTATGTTTTTAGAGAAAGGGTCATGCCATGTCTTTGTGTCCACCATGATGCATGAAGGTTTTTGTTTTGTTTTTTTTTTTTTTTTTT
The DNA here is from genome assembly GCF_024509145.1 of Vidua macroura. NCBI lineage: Eukaryota > Metazoa > Chordata > Aves > Passeriformes > Viduidae > Vidua > Vidua macroura. Next base: position 6,880,370 of record NC_071575.1, read on the forward strand.
TTTTTTTTTTTTTTGATGGCTGAAATGTTTTAATATCCCTGCTGGTACAGAGACTTGGTTTCAGGCAAATGGAGCCAAATTCTCAGCTGGTGTTCATACATCAGCACATTTCTCTTCTGATGCCAACTAGGCAGCATGGCACAGGGTACTTTAGAAGCCTTTTTCATAATTTAGGGGGGTTTTTTTAGGTCTATTCACTGTATCATTGGGAAGCAATGCCTGTTTATCTTGAAAATTCAATGTTTTGAAGTGTAACTAAAATTCCCATTTGAATGTTTTCTGAGCTCTGACTGTCAGATGTGCCACAGCACCATGCTGATCTGTGGACAGACTGATGCTCACAGGCACATTCTGGGTCAGGATCCGGGATGGATCTAACATTTCACTTTTCCTGTACTTCAATTCCTCTGACTCTGGAAGAGAAATAACATTTTTATCTCTTCAGCGTGCAGTTGGGTGTTTATCAATGGTAAATTTCTAGGTGCACTCATTTGTCTTCATATAATGCAAATGGCCATTTTTTTCCTGCAGGAACTCGCAAGCAGATGGTGTGAGACAGCCCTGGGAAATTAGAATCATAGAATTACAGAATGGCTTGGGTTGGAAGGGACCTTCAAGTTGATCTCATTCAGTGCCCCTGCCAAGGGAGAGACACCTTCCACCAGACCAGGATGTTCAGAGCCCCATCCAGCCTGGCCTTGGACACTTCCAAGGATGGGGATTGAACCTAAATGTGCACCTGGGGCAGCTGCTTACTCTGAGATCTTCAAGGAGCTTCTATGATCTGTTCCTGATTTCACATGGTTGTAACTTCTGTAAAGGATATTGTTATTTTCACAGCTGGAAGCAGGATAAATGGGATGTTGACAATCTTTACTTGCTTCAGTAATGATGCTGCCATTGATAATTTTATTTTAGGAAGAAAATCTTCCCTGTGAGGGTGGTGACGCCCTGGCACAGGGAAGATGTGCCCAGAGAAGCTGTGGCTGCCCATCCCTGGCAGTGTCCAAGGCCAGGTTGGATGGGGCTCTGAGCAACCTGGGATAGTGGAAGGTGTCCCTGCCCATGGCAGGGGTTGGAACCAAATGATCTCTAGGATCTCTTCCAATCCAGGCTATTCTGTGATTCTCTGACTATTTCCCTGTGCCCCTACATCCCTTTCCATGCTTTCTGTCAATAATTGGAAACCTCACTACTGTGTCTTCAGGTGACTATAGTGGGAGTATAAATACTTAACTAAGCAGCCAGGCACTCAGGAGATACCATAAATTCACACCTCTAGAACTTTGATAGAAGGTGGTGTTTAAAAAAATGCCTAAGCACACCATGGCCATTGGGAATTTTTTCTAGTGACTTTAGTGAAACAGAGTTGGAGCAATAGCACATGCATTTCAAAATGCTGCCTCTTGCTCCAAGCAGTAGCTCAGGGGTGATCCTGCCCCTCTGCCCAGCCCTGGGCACATCTGCAGAGCTGTGTCCAGCTCTGGGCTCCTCAGCACAGCAGGGCCATGGAGCTCCTGGAGTGGGGCCAGCAGAGACTGCAGAGATAAGGAAGGGCCTGGAGCATCTCCTTGACCAGGAAAGGCTGAGGGAGCTGGGGCTGTCCAGCCTCGAGAGGAGCCCCAGCTGAGAGGGGCCCTCAGGCCTGGGTGTCCCTGTGTGCAGGGAGGGCTCCGAGCAGGGCCCAGGCTCTGCTCCGGGGGCCCAGCAATGGCACCAGAGGAACGGGCAGGGACTGATCCCAGGAGGTTCCACCTGGGCAGGAGGCAGAACTTCTTCCCTGGGCAGTGCCTGAGTCTCCTTCACAGGGGACATGAACTTGCTGCTTGTATTCCCATTGCTGGCTTTGATCACAGGGAAACCCTGGAGACCCTTGGGACAAGGGGAGAGGTGAGGAGTGGAGATGACTATGGCCACTGCCACAATCATGGCAGGAATTTCCTTGTCCCTAAGCCCCTTTCCCACATGGCAGCAGCTGCCATCCAGGGCTGGGGTGGCAGCAGGACCATGGCTGTTTTGCTGTCCCCAGCAGGCTGTTGTCCTTAGCAGTTGCTGTCTTTGCCTCTGCTGCAGAGGGATATTCCAGACCTTGTGGCTCAGTATATAAAGTGGAGGAAGAAATAAGGAAGAGAAAGGTATGTTCAGGGTTTGTTTTGGTGGGATTTTGTGTGCTGGTTCCCTTGGGATATTTCAAAAAGGCATTTCAAACAGCAGTGAAGAAAGATGAGGATTTAATAAGGGCTAGCAGTGAGGTTACAGTTGATAAGGAAGGTTGGATTCAAGCTGAGTAGAGCTCTGGTTGCTTCATCTTCTCAGCCACTTTAAGCTGAAAACATTGACCTTTGTGGTCCTTTCAAAAAAATTTTAATAAGGGCAAGCGTATCTTGTTGAATTTTAATTTAAAGTCATTGACTCTGCAGTTCTCCCAAAATATTTCTCTGGAAGGGATACTTTGTGAGCCTAGGGAAAAACCTAAGCCCTGTGTCATAGGCTCCTCCAGCACTGACGAGAAGACTTCGAAATCTGTGCAGCCCAAATTTTCACGTTGGTGGTTTGGCTGCATCTTTGACCCATAAATGGGGAAGGACTGGGAAACTGTGTGGGTGCTGTACCAGTTGAACAGGAGCTCGTGTGCCAGGTGTGTCCACGCTTGTGAAGGTGTGGTGGACGTCAGTACTGGAAAGCTGTAGGCTCTCCAAACTGCAAGGTTTTTGTAGTGATCTTCAGTAAAATGCAAATGGTGGTGTGGTAAATAGCGAGATTGCAAAGTGAATTTGGTTTTGTACAGTACTTTGAAGTGTGTTGGAAGCAATAGCTGGTCATAGAATCAGAGAGTAATTAAGGTTGGGAAAGACCCCCAAGATCACCAAGTCCAGCTGTCTGATCCCCACCTTGTCCCCAGACCATGGCGCTGAGTGCCACGTCCAGTCATTCCCTGGACACCTCTGGGGATGGAGATCACACCCCCACCCTGGACAGCCCCCTCCAAAGCCTGACCACCCCTTCCATGAAGAAATTCCTTCTGATGTCCAACCTGACCCTCCCCTTGAGGCCATTTCTTCTCGTCCTGTCCCTGTTCCCTGGGAGCAGAGCCCGATCCCCCCAGCTGTCCCCTCCTGTCAGGGAGTTGTGCAGAGCCACAAGGTCCCCCCTGAGCCTCCTTTTCTCCAGGCTGAGCCCCCCCCCAGCTCCCTCAGGTACTCCTCACAGAACTGGCTCTCCAGACCCTTCCTTGTTATTAATTAATCTCAGGTTTTACTGAATACAATTTCTCAGCAGCAAAAAACATCGTTGTTCTGGAGGGTTGGTGTGTAGCTTCCAATGGAGCCTTTTCTGGGGTAAAGATCATTGTTGTTTATTCCAGCAAAATGCCCACAGAAAGAGAGTTGATCTTTCTGGCCAAGGACATGCACCGGCATGGGAGATTCTGTGGAATTCTATTGAATTCCGAAAAGCCTGAAATTCTGAGGAAATTTGAATTGCAGTGGGAAAAAGTCTGACTTTGGGAAAAATACTGACTGTTGCTGTCAGGAAGCAGCCCCCAGAGCCCGGGAGGAGTTTGTGGAGTGTCGCAGTGCCATCCTGTGGGCCAGGGAGGTATGAGACAGGGGACACCTGCGCGGGTGCCCGGTGAGTGCTCCCTCACTTCCCACCAGCGGGATACGGGAGAGAATGGGAAGGGTAAAACCTGGAAAACCTCTGGGTTGGGATAACGGCTGTTTTATAGGGAAAGGAAGAGCAGTGCACACAGGCAAAGCAAAGTTAATTCCCTGCTTGCCATGGGCAGGCAGGTGCTCAGCCATCCCCAGGAGAGCAGGGGCCCATCACACCTAAAGGTGACATGAGAAGACAAACACCATCATCCTGAACATCCATCCCTTTCCATCTTCTTCCCCCCACGTTATACACTGATGATGATGCCATAAGGTCTGGAATGTCACTTGGGGTCACCTGTCCCAGCTGTGTCTCCTGCCACACACCCCCAGTCCCCTTGCCAGCATGGCAGTAGGAAAAACAGTTGGGTCTGTGTCAGCACAACCAAAACCATCCCTGTATGATCAACCCCGTGTTCAGCACAAACCCAAAACACAGCCCCTGGCAGGAAATTAACTGTACCCCAGCCAAAACCAGCCCAGCCATGAAAGCTGCACTCCCATGAGCAGCACTGTCTGCCCCAGCATTTATTAATCCATTTCCTTTATGTACAGAAACCCAAGATTCCCTGTGGTTTTTATCTCCAGAGTTAGCTTTGAAGGAGCTGCTTTGGTGGCAGCTGAGGACAAGCACTTAGGCTTGGGTCAGATTTAGGGAATGGATGTGGGACTTGTCACATGGTGCATTTTCTGGAACAAGTCAGTGTAGTCTTTGCACAATGTCATTAAACCCAACAACGTCCTTTTAATGTCAGAATTAAACACAACATGTGCTGGAAAGTCAGGATTCCTCAAAGGAGTCCCAGATGGCTCCCAGGGAGGGAAGTGTGAGCTGCATATAGGGGGTTAAACTGGGGGTTTAATTTGAGGAAGGATGGTGAAGTGTTGGGAATTTCCTTGAGTATTTTGATTTGCTCAGTCAAGCTAAAACAAGCAATCTCACATGAGGCTGTGCTGGATCTTTCCACTTAGTTCTGCTGGCTGGTTTGATGTGTCCTTTGCAACAGAGAAACACTGGAAGGAGTTCATCCTCTCGTCAGGAACAGAGCTGCTCACTTCACAATCCCGCTGCTCTTTTCTGCTTCTGTGCTTTAAGATGGGCACTATAAATACATTGGATCTGGTCTGTTTAATCACCTCTCCCTTATCTCTGCACAGTGGGATAGCCTGGCTGCCACAGGGGTCTGTCCTAATGAAAGCGAGTAAAATTTGCTTCAGTGGAGTTACATCCACTTGAAGTAACTTTTCCCACGTTTTTGCCATACTCAGGGACATTCAAAGCCTGAAATTATTCTCAGTTAACCCAGTAGAAGTTGCTTCTGTCTGTAGATCTTCTTACTTGCATGTAGAGCCTGAATGGGATTGCATCTCTCACCACTGAGGGGCATTCCAAGACCTTGCATGGAAGCAGGAGGCAGAAGTTTGGTTTTAAACATGAGTGTTATTCCATGTTTTCAATTCATAAATGTAGAAGGTGTCTGAAGTGTGGCTGAAAAGTTGCTCAGGTGAGTTTAGATCCCATTCCAGAGCATAGTCCAATTTTTCACATCTCTGTTCTCAGAAAACTTCACCGAGGCGTGTTGAGCTATTTATTATTAATTGAGGCATCAGTATCAGGCTCTCAAAATTAAGGACAATAAAGAATAGAGAAGTGGGTGCCCAAAATTAACCCCCTGCAACCCTCTACACATAAATGAGGCCCACCTTGTAAAAAACAACAGCAGTGTAGCAGGTTTTGTTTGTGTACAAGACCTTCATTCTGCTTTCTGGAACTCAGCCCCTTTAGACTTCAAGCTGAGCGTCCAATGTCATTCACCACGTGGGAAGTTCTTGGTTTAGTTTTGTACTTTAAATAGTATTTAAAAGTAACTAAGCAATAACTGAGTAATGAGTAAGTCATAGGCAAGGAGTACTTTGGTATTTTGTTTCTCTATGCTTCACATTTGCCTTCATGCCCATTCCTTTTAGGTGCTTTATTACTTTTGTATTTGTAGAGTTATAGAGATAGAAGAATCTTCTTTGGTCCACCTGCCACTCTTCTGGCCCAGTGCAAACCTTTCCTGTTGCTTTCCCTGTGTGAGTGAAAGTAATCATTATTTTGATGGTGCTTTCCAGCACTGTCATAAATTTGGATACAGGATGATTTCATGCCAGTCTCTGCTGTGCTGTGCTGGCTAAACCCTGGCTTAGTGGACAGATTTAGAATGTGAGGTTTGCTGGCCACAGCTGGTTGGGTTTTTCCCAGTATCTTCAGTATTGAATGATTGTTTGTTCTGCTGTAACTGAACAAAACAGCTCAGTTATATTTTCTAAGCTGTTTGCAGAGATCTGCTTATGGCTGCAGTGTTTGATCCCTGCATATGCTTTGTTTCTAGAACACCCAATGAAAGGTTGGCCAGAAAAATTTAGACTTTGGCTTTTCGATTTACAAGTAATTCAAGAAAATTTTTCATGCTAAACTCAAAAACCTGTTTATAAAATTCATTACCTTTTTATTTACTGGGACCACGGTTCTTTTGCACAACCCTTGCTTTGAACGGGGAGGTAACATTATACACCTTAAACATGCAGCACTTCCAGTTCAAGAGGAGTCAGGTTTGCTGCCAGAGAGTTTTCCTAAATGAATTTACAAACCATAAAGGAGCAGGAATCATCTCCCTGCAGGTCAGAAACAAGTTGTAAGAGAGTATATTTTACAATTTCTAAGCATTTTTTTTATTTTTAATATACACAGTGGCTAAAAGGAGATCCTAGACATCAAATATTGACTATTTAGAGTCTCATCCTCTCCTTTCCCCATGGAACATCTCTACTACCTTTGGGGAAGATCCATGTCATACACATAAGTGTAAAACTAGCACAAGAATCAGACCAAACCACCACTGTGATTGCTCACACTGCTGAGAAATCCAGGCATTTGTCAGAGGTTCAATTCATGCAGCTGCTGCAGACATGTCTTTCTGCCTCTGGATTGTCTGATGGGGTCTCTGCTTTGCCAAACTCCAAACAATCACTGGGATTCAATTCTTGCCACTCTGAATCTCTTGAAAACTGTGAGCTGGCCTCAGCATCTCAATTTTTCCATCCTCTGTAATCCCTGAAGTGAAAACTCTCTTCTCCAACATATAAATCCCCAGGAAAAAAGGAATTGACATGAAAGAAAACTCGCTGAGGGAATTTTGCTTTGAAGATCAGCACATATTTAGCCTGGAAAGCAGAGATTGCTCACAATAGTGGTGAACTCAAAGCAAGCAAGTTGTGCATTTTGTTGGTAGACCTGGCTTTCCTTTGTCTTAGAAAACTTTTTGAAGAGCAGATGCAAATGTGTTGGTGTATATTTATATTTATGTAAGGATGCATATTTATATATTTTTGTGCTGCTGACATTTTCTCCTCTTGGAACCTAGGCAGAACTCGACAAATCTTGTTCACTTTGTAGGCTTCTCCCATCTCTGATGTTTCTCCCACTTCTTTCTCCTCCTTTGGGCTTTGGCAATGTGACAAACAACCTTCTGGCCCAGAGCTTTCTCACTGCCACACTTTTTACAGCCTGTTCTTTTTCTTTTTCTGGCTACTTGAGTCACAGCCAAGCAGTAGCAAGAGCTGTGGGAGCTCGGGACTGGAAAGTGTATGGTTTTCATCGTGGAACAAGCTGCTTTCAAACCCCTGCACTGAGTGGGAAAGGGAATTGTGGTGGAAAATGCTGTGTAAAAGCATAAACTGTGCAAACTCCTTGCAGTGCAAGGCTTGAGCTGCTCAGCATTTTGTCAGGCACAAGCTGAACTTCTTTAAGCTCATTACTAGCCCTGCTCACACAATTAAGTCTGGACCTCAGAGTTGTGTTTAGCACTCAGGAGTCCTGGAACGGTGAATTTAAGATCATATCCTCTCCATGTAGCTGTGGTGGGTTAACCCTGGCTAGGTGCCAGGTGCCCCTCAAAGCCACTCTGTCACTCTCTATCCTCAGCTCCACAGGGGAGAGAAAATATCATCACAGATTTCTCACACTCTCCCTCTTGGTCCAGTGGGGGAATTCTTCCCATGGAAGTCAGTCCTCCAGGAACTTCTCCAGTGTGAGCATTTCCCGTGGGCTGCAGTTCTTCATGATCTGCTCCAGTGTGGATCCCTTCCACAGGGTGCAGTCCTTCATTTATTCCAGTCATTTTTTTCTTTCTCCTTCTTTTGTTGTGGAAGACTGCAGATACTTTTAATAACTTATTAATAGCCCTTTAGGTTTTATGAGTCACCAGCACAGATGCAGCTGGAATGGACTGCACAAAAGTGTGACAATGGAGAAGTCCCTAAAGGAAGAAAAATTCTTGCAGACCCAACTATTTTTGTTGTACTGTCTCATAACGAGTTTCTGATCTAATTAAAAAAAAAAAAATTAAATTCCCTTATTTGCTTTGATAGACTTTCCTGCCCCTGGCACAGAGGGAGGGGCTATAAGCCAAATTGTCATTACATATCTATCTTAAAATGACCTAAAATTAGGTGCCATGAAAATGGCTCTGGGAATCCCCAAAGTCCCAGTTACAGTAGGAATCAGACTTTGTGCCTCTGTCCTTGAAGAGCACAGCACTGCAATGCATCCTAACACATTTTGCAACCTTCTAATAAATATATTTCATCTCATGCAAGAAGACAGGTGTGTAATTCCCAGGAGCTGCAAGGCAAAATTGGCCCTAAAGCTGATCCCAGTAGGCATCAAGGTAAGCAAAGAAATGTAGCCCTTTCCATTTTAGCCAGCTGCAGCTGACAACAGATTTCAAATTCAGCCCCTTCAAACATTCTCATGAAGAAATGAACCCTTAGGTTGTTGTGGCTTTACTGTGATCCATGTAAAATAACACCTTTTTCTTGTGCATTTTTTTAACACAACACCTTTTTTTTTTTTTTTCCTTGCTAGGCTGGATTCTGTGTGCTGCAAGGCTGTCATGTCAGGATGCTGCAAAAGAGGTTGTTGCATCTTCTTCCTGTAAAGTTGGTGGAGTTTCTCTCTATGCAGGGGGTGCAACCTTTATGGTCAGGAAACTCTTCTCCTTGCTCTGTGGTTTTCTTGCTGCTGCTGCTTTTAAAGGGGTCAGCATTCCAGGAAACTGAAACGAAGTGTGAGCAGGGACTGGAGGAAGGAAGCAGAGAGAATCCGCTACAAGATTCCAATGCATCTTATTTCTGGGAAAACTAAATAAAGCAGGATTCAACTGCCAGTGGCTGAATAGCAGCAATTTATGAGCTGTTCCTCAAAAGCCCCAGACAAGCACTGAGTCCTGTGGGAAGCTGGAGATTGACACAGGACACCTCCAGAAGAGTTTGCTGTTGAAACTTCCTTTAAGCCTTTTTTTCAAGTGAAGCATCCAGATCTGGCAAATGCATAAGGTCAGCCCTTAGAAGAGCAAAGAGCTCTCTCTAAGAAAACCAAATGAGTGGCAGAAGTCTGTCCATTTGTCTGCCTGTCTTTTTGGCCTTGGATTACTGTGCTTTTCAAAGCTATGCTTTCATAACTTGGATAAAAAGGTAAATGTTTCATATAGCTCTACAAGTAGTAATCATCCTGTTTGTGCAAAAAATCTGCTGCCTGAGGGATGGGCCCAAACCAGAGGTGTTTCTCATTTACCTACAAAGCGTCTGGCTTTAGCATCTGTAGTCAGTTTTTGTGAACATGTGAGTCCATTGCCTGCTCTAACAGAGTTAGTGACTTACTTTCAGTGGTTGTAGAGTTTCACTGAAATAGCACTGTTTGTAGTCCATTGTGTGACTTAGGAGACACAATAGCCAGACAATTCTGCAATTGTAATATAACTGTACGTGGCGTTCCCAGAAAATGCTCTGAAGTCTTCTCCTGTTGCACCATGGTGATAAAAACCTCTGCTGCTTTTCAAGCTCCATGAGTCCATGCTGTGCCGTGCTGAAAGTGATAGAAAACCCAATTAGCTCTGAAAAGTGAAGGGCAGAGAGGGGTGCTCTGGCCTGGAATTCCCTCCCTTTGGCAGCAGCAAAGGTCAGCTGTGCAGCCAAATTTCCGTGACCATGTGTGGATCCAGCTTGTGTGTGTTGCCAGCAAAGGGGAGTGGGAGAGGGGGGGTAGGAAGAATTGATTCTGGAAGGGGAAAGCCTGAGGGGAAGAGTGGAGTGAAATGTGACAGCTGGGATTTCCAGAAGGTAGTTTGATGGATGCTGGGCATCCAGCTTCCCTAGAACTCAGTAACACCCTCTATATCTCCCTGAGTGACTTTTAGCCTATCTGACAGTTTTCAGCATCAGTGTGTGAGGGAAAAGAGGTGGAAGGTAGTTCTCTCTGATTTGGCAGCTCTGGGACTTCAATACATCTTTCTGCTGTTGGCTGAGGGTCTGGATCTCTGGGGAGCTTCCTGACTACCTGTGGCTCCCACAGGCTTAGAGAAACCCTGAGCTGCCAGATGGAGGCTGCTCCTGGTGCAGCTCTTCTGAATAGTCCTGGGTGTGGATGTGAGCCTGCAGTCTTTGGGAGGCAAAATGCACTCCACAATCCCAAGGGACTTGCTCTATCTATCAGTGCAGGCCAGCTGTGGGAATCGTCCAAGTCCCTTTATCCTGATCTGTGTGTCAAGGCCATGTGGCTGACCATGAGTGACCAGAGCTGCCACGTACCCTTCTTACAAGGGCAATTGTCTTCAGAGTCAGCATAGGTGCAGGCTACCTTTGGGAAAGTGTGAATATCCTGGGGAAATCCATGGGACAGAAACCTTGGTCCATACTGTGTGCTGACACCACCAGCAGGCATGATATTGACAGGGGTGCTTTGCTTTTGGTGTGAAACCTTGGTCTGATGCATCATTCCAAGGAAAATAGCTGGAATTTGCTGGCCAGGTCATGTGAGATAAGTAATTCCAGCTCCCTTACTGGACCTGATTTATACAGGTCAGGTCGAATATTTCTGAGCAATTGTTGATGGTGGGAGCTTTTTTGTTTGTTTGTTTCACTGAAAACTTGAAGCCTTTCAAATAAAGAACAAATGAGGTATAAGGAATTTTTAGCTGGAGTATGTGCTTCAGGATGTTTGCTGCATTCAGGCTTTGAGAACACAAATTCCCTCGGACAATCCCACACAAGAGGTTGTTGGCCTTGGAAGTGCACCAGGGAGATGGGACTCAAGTGAGCTTTGAACAGCAATCATTGTCATTAGTGGTGGTACCATAATATGTGCTTGACTCAAATCCAGCATTGCACAGGCGAGAACCTGGTGAAACCTTGTAACTCGATATTTGTGGTTGTTCCTGCCAGTGTGATCCACTGTTGAATAGGCTAGACATGAATAAAATCAGTATTTTTTAAAGTGTTGTGTGAGGTTTTTTTTATGTCAAAAAGGTTGGTTGCCCTCTTGGACTTTACTGTGTTCATATGAAATGTTTGATGTGGAGTTAATATGGGTCTGCAGCTTTTTTAGGACAGTCCATGTCCCCTTGCAGAATTTCACCTTCCTCAGAGGTGGGTGCTGCAGTGCTGCACTGAACTCCTGCCACAGGGAAAGATGTGAAGATAATTTGGCATGTTGCCCTGCAGGTCCTGCAGGGCTGGTCCCTCTGTGCTGTGACAGCTCTGCCTGCCACCAGGTTGGAGTGATCTCCTGGCTGGAGATCAGTGTGGTGCTGGTGAGGGATGTGTCTGACTCCATTCCAGCCCTTGCTCAAGGAAAGGTGTTGCTGAAGGTGCTTTTGCATCTCCCACATTCTGTGTCTGGTTGGATACCGAGACTAAAGAGTGCCAATGTGGGCACTCCCCAGAGTGTTACCACCTTCCACGAGACCTGTCCTGCTCCATCGTGGGCACTGCATGTGGGAATGCTCAATGGCAATCTCCAAATTACTCCTCACTCAGCTTTTGCTTGCTCCTGGACTCAGGAGCCACAAAGGTAAGCCCATGTATGTGGCATTTATCCATGTGTCTGCCTCACAGTCACACTGGAAGAGGGCAAGGAGACAACAGTCAAGGAAAAAGCCTTGTTCTCCCAGTGGATGCAGGAATCTGTGTCTTGCTGAAGGGCAATGGTTCCCACACAGATTTATTTTCTTTTTTTTTTTTCCCACCACTGTGGCAGCATTGTTACTGGTGAGTACATGTGCTTGTCTGCTCCCTGTCACCCAAAGCCCTCACTGCCTCTAATCCTTGAGCCATGGACACATTTGCACATTTGAGTTAATGCACATATTTTGTTTGTTTTGCAAAGTCTTTTGTTCTCTCAGCTGCCACATTTCAAACCACACTTGCTTACTTTACTTCATCTCTTTCCCTTCTTCATCCAGCCCAGATGATTCTTCACTCCCCTCTGGAGGGCAGTTGCTGTCCCAAACCCCACTGCACTAAAGTGAGTGGCACAAATGCCACCGAGGAGCTGTGTTTTGGATCCCATCATTACAGACCCCACCACTGCCAGCCTGCACCAGCAGTGCTCCAAACCTGCAGCAATGTGTGTAGTATTGAGATTGCTCACAACTACAGGTAGATGTATAATGTCCAGGCAATATCACATAAACCATCTTTTCACCCCAAAAAATTAATCAGATTTGGGTTACAATGATGCAAACCCCTTTAGCTCCCTATCACCACCACCTCTCCCCCTTTTGTATTTATTAAGTAAAACTCAAAATTCTTCTATTAATTTTTTTCCTATGAAAATGTCTTTTTTATCTAGCAGGTAGCAAAGATCTGAAGGGAGGAGTGGTCATCTCACCTGCCTTGGGCTGCTGCAGGTGATCACTCATCAGAACTGTAAATGGGTGATGGAGATAAAGGCAATTCTGGTCAGGCTGCAAGCGCAGCCCTGACCTCCACTCTTGTAAATACACATTTCATGGCTTCCTTCTGAAATCTGGGATTTAGGGAGCCCCAGCAAAAGGTGAGGTCTGTGTCTGTGAGCCCCAGGAATCTGTCCTCCTACATTTTTTCAGTCCCTTGCATGGTGTTAAATTTTGTGACACCCTCTTCAGTCTGACTTACTGCAGATAAGATAAAGAGGGTTTTTTAAACCAATCAGGCTTAGGATAAGTTTGAGAGAAGGTTTTTAGGGGGTGAATTATGAAGGCATAAGCTGTGCAAGGCTGACCAGTTGAGCTGCATCTGCATCTGCCAGAAGGGCCCACAGATATTAAACTGCATTCATGGCAATACAGATATAAAGGGAATGTCAGGAAGAAGGAGAAGCAGGGAGGAGTATAAATGTATTAATTTTGAGTACAGCATTTGTATTTGCTGTCGTAATTGGTCTGTTAAAATGATTTTCCTAGAAGTGAATTAGCGATCCCAGTAGAGAATACAATTTGGAGAGTCATTAAATTAGAAGAAATGAAATCAAAGACAGAGCAACATCTCTTCTATTGAATAACTGTGGCAGAAACTGTGTTGCAGACAGATTGACAGATCATCAGAACTGAGTGATATTCACTCATGACTTTCAAGGGAAATTGTGGAATTTCTTGCAGCACTTCATTCACTTAATCCTCCATTGTTGCCTGAAGTCTGCAGAGTAACAAAGGTGGTGACTTTCTTTAAAGCAGTTCCATAGGTGTATCTAAGGTACTGCAGTCTGGTAAATTTAACTTCTGTAGGAGGAGAATTAATTGTATAACAAGGAATTGAATCAATGAATGCCTGATAAATACAAAAAATGTCCTTCATAGAAGTCACCGTAATTTCTGTTATGAAAGGTTTTCCTTTAGGACACTGATTTCTTTGGAGAGATAAACAAGCACAGCGGTAATGGTGAGTCTTCTTGGTTAGGTCAGAAGCTTTTAGAGGGAAAAGTCCACTCATGTGATCAAAAGAGAAGATCCTGGCATGGTTAAAAATGGGAAACAGTGGGTCTGTAGGTTTAGGTGGTCTGCTTGTAGTCATTCTTCAGACTTTAATATTCATGCATTCAAGTTTGGCAGAAACAGGAAACTTATGTCTAGACCAAAATCAGTTCAGCTTCTATAGTAAATGGTATTAACTGGTGTTATATAGCTTTGACCCTTTGGAGAGATCTAGATCTGACCTTTCCCAAGCTCTGATGGAGTAAAATAACTGTTTCCCAGTCTTTTATTTGCAGATACTCTAAATATTGTTGCTGGGGGTGAGAATAGCAGTATAGTAAATACCAGTTTGTGACAACCAACTATTTTTTCTTAATGACCTTTATGGACTCCTTAAAACTTGTCCATAGACCCTTAAAGAGTTTCGAACCATGGCTTGATGGACATTGGCTGCACTGTGTAGAGTTCATCCCTAATTTTCAAATTTATTGCAGGCAGCAAACATCCACTCCTGGAAAAGGAGCAAGTAGTCACAAGAGTGAGAGTCTGAAGCTCATATATAAGGAAGAGGTGAAGTTCTCACCAGAGAAATGTGACAACCCTGTGTCTATTTCTCTTTGTGACCTGGTCAAATCTGTGTGAAGTGTTGAATTCTTGATAACACCATCAGGTCTGCACAGCACTCTCTCTTTCCAAAGAAGGGGGAAATTATATTCCATACCCTAGACGAATCCAAGCCAGCGTGGCTGCTGTGTTTTGCTTTGAGTGGAGCAGACAAACTGCCTGGATATTGATTTTGTGCACATTAACAGCTCCCCATAGCCCAGGCCATTTGCTGAGTAGCAATTTGCATACTCATAGGGGAATAATTTCCTTGTTTATTACTAGAAAAAATTCACCTTTTCCAGTAGGTTTTGATACTGTGTTTCAGGAAGTCACTTCCTATCCTAAACTTGCTATATAGGGATGTGTAGCTGTAGCTCCTTCCAAATCAACCAGGTGCTGTTTGCCTCCTGCAGCTGCTCACTTTGTGACTTCTGATTGCTCTGCACACCCAATACAGTCCTGCCATTCCTTTATATCTCCACACAGGAATCAAACCTGGGCATCACAGAAGGAGGGAAGAAAGCTCCCAGGGCTTTTCATCCAGCCACACTCCTGACCAAGCTGCAGTTCCAGACTGGAGGCAGCCCCAGGTGTCAGAGGTACAAATACACTGTGCTGTAAAGGCCTGAGTCTCACTGATACCTTTGTCCTGTGCATCCCCAGAAGTGGGGATGGACATTCCAGCATCTGCTGATCTGCCCCTCCTCTGAGTATCCCTGATGCCAGAGGCCTGGAGAAGTTTGCAAGGATAGCTTGCCTTACATCTGCTGCACAGTGCTGTTGGGACACTAGAGGACATCATGAGACTTCCTGGGAAAGTGGCTGCAGTGGCTTGAGCAGCACAGGTGGAGGTGGAACCCTCCCAGAGGCTGTGCAGGCAGTGCCCTTCATCCATATCACTGATTTCACCTGTGCTTGCAGAAAAGATTGGCACTGTTCTCAGGCATGCCAGGGATTTCTGATGAATTTTTTAGTAAACCTGGCATTCCAAATTCCCCTCTGCTGTAGTGTCCAAATTTTGGGGTCTGGTCTTTGCTGTGAAGTGAGCTGAGTCAGCCCCAAATCCCTTTGTCCATCCATCCCCCTCTGGGTACCCTGCAGGGAGCAAGTCCCCCACCTCATCACCTATTGTGTAGTGTTTCATTTTTCTCTCATGAATAGCCTTTACATTGCATTATATCCCTTGAGCTTTCTCCCTCCTAACTGGCCCCTGCCTGTTCCCAGCTCTGAACCTCCCATGGCACGCCTGTATTCCGTTCTCTCCTCCCTGGCTGGGCTGGGATGAGCACAGCGCTCCAGCAGAGGGCGCGGGATCCATTCAGGAATAAGCTGTTCCAATGCCTGATTATCTTTTTTTTTTTTTTTTTTTTTTTTTTTTTTTTTTTTTTTTCCTGTTTCAGGTGTGTGAATACTTGCCCCTACACACTCTGCCTCTAGGACAGTCTCTAGATTTTTCTCTCTTCCTTTGCTGATGGAAGTGTGGGGTGTTTTTCTGCCGAGGTTATCATTAGGGTACCTTAGAATCATAGAATCATTGAATAACAGAATCATTCAGGTTGGAAAAGATCTTTAGGATAATTGAGTCCAACCTGTGACCAAACATCACCTTATCACCCAGCCCAGAGCACTGAGTGCCATGTCCAGTCATTTCTGGAACACCTTCAGGCATGGGGGCTCCCTGCCCTCCCTGGGCAGCCCCTTCCAATGCCTGAGCACCCTTTCTATGAAGAAATTCCTCCTGATGTCCACCCTCACCCTCCCCTGACAAAGCTTGAGACTGTTTCCTCTTCTCCTGTCCCTGTTCTCTGCGAGCAGAGCCCAATCCCCCCAGCTGTCCCCTCCTGTCAGGAGTTGTGCAGAGCCACAAGGTCCCCCCTGAGCCTCCTTTTCTCCAGGCTGAGCCTCCCCAGCTCCCTCAGCCCCTCCTGGTGCTCCAGCCCCTTCCCCAGCTCCATTCCCTTCTCTGGACACGCTCCAGCCCCTCCGTGTCTTTCTTGTCCTGAGGTTCCCAGCCGTGCCCCAGGATCTGAGGTGTGGCCCCAGCAGTGCCAGCACAGGGGACAGTCACTGCCCTGGCCCTGCTGCCACACCCTGGCTGGCACAGCCCAGGTGCCATTGGCCTCCTGCCCCCCTGGGCACACCTGGCTCCCGTCCAGCCGCTGTCCCCAGCACCCCCAGGGCCTTTCCCAGCTTTCCAGCCCCTCTGCCCAGCCTGGAGCTGCAGGGGGGTGGTGTGAGCCAAGGCAGGACCGGGCCCTTGGCCGTGTGGACCCTCAGAGCACTGGCCTGGGCCCATGGATCCAGCCTGTCCAGATCCCTCTGCAGAGCCCTCCTGCCCTCCAGCAGATCCACACTGCCACCCAGCTGGGTGTCATCTGAGAAATGACTGAGGGTGCACTCAATCCCCTTGTCCAGGTTGTCATTTAAAGAGAGCTGTCCCAACACTGAGCCCTGTGAACACCTCTGGATGTACTGGCCATCCCCTGGATGTAACTCCATTCACCACCACCCCCTTTGCCTGGCCATCCAGCCAGTTTTAACACAGTGAAGAGTGGATTTTAACTTGTGGATACTAACTTGCAGGTTTAGAGGACAGAGAAGGTGCAAGGCTGACAGTGGGAGAAGTGCTAGCTGCCTTACAGAGCTGCCAGTAGGTTGAGATTCCACTGCTCCCTTTTCTAAGTACAATACATGATCATAGCAATCTTTTCTGGCTTTAAAACTGATGGCAGATGTACTCCCCAGGTAATGAGTCTCATAAAAAAACTGTATGAAATCTCCTGTTGAATTCAATAGCAGAGGTGCTGTTCCAATTTAAAGGTTACAGGATGACGCAAAAAAAGAGCTAAAGAAAGGTTCTCCTTTTCCACTCAGCCTCTGGAACCTGGGTTATTACAGAACTGACTTTGCCAACACTAAAGCAGATGCTTTTGGATGACTGAAAACTCTCTGTGGACAAGGAAATGCAGGAATGTTCCCCATGTGTGAAGTGCGCAGAACTGCAGAGGGCCAAGAGCTGTTCCACCATGATTTGTCACCAAGCTTGTCATGGCAGAGCAGTGCCACTTAAAGTTTCTCTGAAAGGAAACTCTTTTTTCCTTTTCTTGTGGCTACCACAGCTGAAGTTATCCAGAATTTGGGATTGTGAGGGATGCTAGGGAGCACAGCAAAGCAGATTCAGGGGAGGGAGGATATTTGCTGGCATGGGAAGGGTGGGAGGTCTTACAGACATCCAAGGTTTAGTGATTGAAATCCCATTTCATGCCACTAGAGGATACTCAAACTGTTGCCAGCTTGTAAGAAACAGCTCCTTAATCTCTACTTTTCTGGAAATCAATTGCTAGGAGAAGGAAATGTCTTTGAGGGGAATAAAAGGAGTAGATGTTTAGGTACATCTAAAATCTTTCCTTTAGGTTTCAGTGGGAGTTCAGTGAATAGAATCATGTGCACAAAAATTGAAGCAGTGAGTGACAGCAAATGGAGCTGATGAGCTGCCTGTATGTCAAAGCTGCAGCTTTCTCTGCATCAGAAAGTGGCTGGTTCCTGGGAGGTAAAATTGATGGAGCAGCCACATCCTGTTGTGAGAGAGGCTGGAAAAGCAGGTGTGGCAGAGAGAAGGAGAGAGAAGGAAGGCTTAGAGAAGGTGCTGGTGGGACATGTCTAGATTTGGTTCTGGTTGGGTAGCTGGGATCTGGTGCAAGCCAGAGACGTGGTCTTGATTCCAGTTAACATTGTAGAGTCAGAGGGAGCAGAGCAAACACGCAACATTCACTGCAGGACTCATTGCTGAGGTGAATGGCAATGGGGGCCTTATGTGGGGACCCAGGTGTGCTTTAACTCCTCCAGAAAAAATCAAACCATTTCAGACAAGGCAGAGCCCAATGCTGTGATAACCTTCTCAAGGAACTAACAAAGAAACCACTACTTTTTGACTCCAAAAATCAGGCCAAGCAGGGCTTAAAGCATTTTCTTACCCTGGCCAAGCTTGGCTGCATCAAACACACCAGCAGTGCTGCTGCTGAGTCTGACAGTGTCGCCACAAATCCTCCTGTTGGGGTGGATGCAGGGAAAAAATTCCTCTCTGACCTCTAGTAACATTCCCTGCTCAGCAGGCTCTCAGTTGTAGAGGACTGTGATGGGGATGGTTATCCTGTTACAGTCTGATTTGCATCTTTTGGGGATGGTTAAGCTGACAAAGGTGCTTAATCTGGCAATTAGAGCAACACAGAGTTCTTTGCCACTAATCAAAGAATTGTTACTCCTCTTAAGACCCATGGCAGAGCTCTGTCATGGTAAAGTCACTCTCCAGCATTCCCATCCAACACATGCAGGACTAATGTCCAGGATACATTCTGGGCCTGTCTTTCTAGTCTGTGTCTTCCCTTTAAAGGCTACAGTAGTGAGAATGGGATACATACCAGGAAAAATGTCTCCAAACAATTCCCTCCAGAGACTGGAGATAACTTTTTTTCACGTGGGGTGCTCAGGAATGCTGCAAAAGGATCCCAGGCCAAAAGGCTGTGCTCTGGGATGGAGCTGCTGGAGCCAGGCCAGAGCAGGGACACCCAGGGGATCAGAGGGATGGAGCAGCTCTGCTGGGAAGAAAGGCTGAGGGAACTGGGATTGTTCAGCCTGGAGAAGAGAAGGCTTTGGGGTGACCTCATTGTGGCCTTGCAGTGCCTGAAGGGAGCCCACAGGAAAGATGGAGAGAGACTCTGGACAAGGGCCTGGAGTGACAGGACAAGGGGGACTGGCCTCACACTGACAGAGAGCAGGGTTAGATTGGATATTGGGAAGAAATTCTTCCCTGTGAGGGTGCTTAGGTCCTGGCACAGGTTGCCCAGAGAAGCTGTGGCTGCCCCATCCCTGGCAGTGTTCCAGGCCAGGTTGGATGGGGCTCTGGGCAACCTGGGCTAGTGGAAGGTGTCCCTGCCCATGGCAGGGGGTGGAACTGGATGATTTTCAAGACCCCTTCCCACCCAAACCATTCTATGATTCTGTGATTATAAATTAACGTGACTCTCCTTGCTAAGCGAGGTCAGGCAGACACTCAGTTTTTCCCTAGGTCCTGGTGACAAGGATTCCCTGACTGTCTGTTTCTCAGCATTGTTGTCCCTGCCCACCTGGATATCATCTGTATGCTGCTGGCATGAGGACCTGTTTCTGCTCTTCTCAGGGCTCTCTATCAGTGTTGAATAATGCAGCCAGAAGCCTCTAGAGCTCGTGTCCTGCAAGTCATTAAGCTGGATTGACTGGCTCCATGCATGGTAAACAAGCTGTAAAACACTGATTTATTGTCTCGACTGCAGTAAATTCTGCTGTATAAAACCAGAATATCTCCAATTTGCATGGAGACAGTTTGTTTTAAGGTATTTAAAGACACTTTATTGCTATCTTGGTTAAATAGTGGTCATTTCTCCTCCCTGTCATCTTGATCTCAAAGCAGTATATAACACACATGAACATTTTTTTTTCTAGGCCATTGGGGTGCTTTTTCACCCATAGGAAGTTTCTCCAGTTGTACCTCTGTAATCTTTCAAAATTTCTTCCACAGTTCCTTCTTCTTTCTCACCTGTTTGATCTTCTCCTTTTGTCTTATGAACTCTGCCAAATGCTTCCTTGAGTTCTTCCAAATGCAGACACCCCTTTCATTCTGTTGATAGATTGTGGGAGAGTGAAAGTTGTTGTTTTTTTTTTTTCCTTTTGTGGTATCCCTCCCAGAATAGAAGTGATAATTTTAAAGCCATTTGTGGATAGGGCTGCTGGGGAAAAAAATCCTTACTTTTGCTCATTGATGTCTGAGGATTGAGATACCTGTGGTGGGAAAGAAAAAAAGAATGGACAAATGAATTTTCTTACTAATCTTCTTCTGGCTCTTGGGTTTTCATCTGTAGAAAGCTATACCAGGCTCATGATTCTGCAAAACTGCATTTCTAGAGGTTTTCCCATTATTTTCCATTGTTTCCCCCATTTTAAGTATATTGAGGTTTCTGGAGAATAATTCAGCTCATACTTCTTATGTCCTGGATTGTTTTTTTTTAATGGCATCTCTGTATCCAGCTTGATTTTGAATATCCATTTAACATGGGCTGAAAGGTTAATCTTCTCCCTGGAATCAAAAAGTGCCAGCCCTCTGTGCCAGCTGGGAATATCATCCTGGTGTCTGGAAGCTCAGTGGAATGGAGCACTCCTTCACTGTCAGCATCTGTGAGTGGGCAGGGAAATGGGGCTGGAGCCTTGTGGGGAAGATCTACTCCACACTTGGTAAAGTTTCCTGGTCCTCTGGAGGGTTTGTCCCAGGAGCAAAGAGAGCTGGGGCAGGGTTGAGGTTTATGCAGCCTGTGAGGGAAGACTCTTCCATGGCATTCCTCAGCTGGAGAAACCCAAAGCAGCCTGGATCTGCTGCTGAGTGGACCCACCCTGTGAGGAGGGAACTGACAATCAGGAGACTGCGTGGCATTTCCATGACTTTAGAGGTAACTCAATTTCCTTGTGGTTTTGGGAAAAAAAAAAAATCAAAACTGGAGTCATCAAAGTTAAAGGAAGGAAACCCTAGATAAGAAAACCTGCTTTCTTTTGCAACAGAGAGCACCTGGCAAGGAGGGTCACAGGAACAGGATAATCCCAAAAGGAAAGTGCTGTCACACCTTCAGGATCCACCATTAGGAGATCCTGAGACTCTGAATGACACACACACAGGCTCAGCTTCTGCAGAATCCACTCCTTGGTAAATAACACAGAACTGGAGAAAGAAGAGCTCCATTTAGGCGACTGGCCAAGGAAACAAAACATCTACACCGAGCAGTTGTTTGTAGGGCAGCTGCCTATAGCACAGGCACAACTTTGGCTGAATTTGGTGCCTGCCTTACAGGGAGAGAATTCCCTGGGGGCTCACAGCTGTCCTCTAAGGTGGCAGAGTGGCATTTCTGGGGTGCCTGACCCATGGCTGTGCCCATGGCTTGCCTTTCCATTGCATTCCTGTCAAAAACTAAGGCTAGCCCCTTCCTCCCCTGCCACTTTTTAAGGGAAATCAATTTATTCCCAACAGGTGACCATGGCCATTTTAAGTGGCTCCCTGTTTCATTGGTGTCTACTCCACTAGTGATGCCAGGATTTTAACCCATGGGATCCCACAGTCCTCACGTGTGTCTGTCCCAGTACATCCCACTGACTGCAGCTGTCCAGCCCTTCCCAAACCAGTTGTTGGCTGGTGCCAAGTTAAAGTAGGGCAGCTAACTTGGAGTCCATCCCTGGTTAGCCTCCAGCAAGGTTACTGGTGTGCTTTTGGCCACTGGAGGGCTCTGGTTTTATTTCATAAAATATTTCATATTTTCTCATTCTATGAGAGAATGATACTAAAAATTACCAGTGTTGTGGGCCAAAAGGAGGGTCTAAACTCCTGCAGAAGCCTCATGCTTTATCCTGATACTTGGGCATGAAAGTTGAAAATGGGATGTCCAGCTTGCTCCATCACGAATAACCAAGAATCTGGGACGTTTGCTTGCAATTATTTGGGTTATTACAATGATTTTCTCAGCCTCCTGAGGTCTGTCTCTGTGCCAGTGCAGCAAAGATGTGCTCACAAAATCTGTTTTTATGAGAAGGAACACTGGCACTGGAGAACAGAGGCTGGGGGGTGTGTGGAGGGAGAAGCAAAGGGAGATCCACACCACTTCTGGGAGATGTTTTTATCAAGGGCTGGTCAGGGGGAGGAAGGAGGGGAAATCCTAGATTGTACCTACTTGGATTTGCTAAAATTGTGCCTTTTCCCTCTTCCCCCCTCATTGAGAGACCAGTGCAGCACAGGAAAACCTCAGAGAGGGAGCTTTCATTCATTGCAGAGCACTGCAATGCATTCATTATGTGTCCTTGAAGGAACCCCACATTTTGCAGCTGACCCTGAGCTTTAGCATCAGGAAAGCTTTTTATTTCTACTTTTTTTTTTTTTTTTTTTTGGCCTTCCTCAGCTCTAGTCCTATTTTTAGAGCCTGTCGTTTTCTCAGGGGCTTCATAGTCTATTTTTAAAAAGACTTTGCAGGCTGCCAAACCATTGTTCTTTTCTCTAGGGTGATGTCAACACAGTGCCTATAGTAAACGTGCCTGGCATTTACCATAGGTGATGCTTTAGAACAGATAAACATTAATGTTGAGGGTGAAAAATGCTTTTGCAAGCAGAGCCCCACTATGAAGTGTTTCATTTGCACAGAGCATCCTTTTGCTTGCCTCGTGGCTTTCCCCTTTTCTGAAACACTGTTGGTCTGACCGTCAAATTGCTCACTGCTGCATGAATCTGATCTGTACATTATTAGATCATCTAGAGTGACTGTAAATCAGGTTTGGCCCAAGTCTTGCAGCATGTTTAATGTTTTTACAAAGCTTTTTTTTCCCCTTGCTTTTTATATTGGGAATGAATTAAATAACCCAGCTCTGAAAGAAACATGGGGAAAAGTTTAAATATGAATGATGGCAAATATTGGTAATAATCATCATGGTGTCATCAATTTTGGTTGAATTTCTCAAATGAATCCAGCATAATCACAGCTTCTTTTTACCTTTGGGGAGGGGGAAAAAAAAGGGGGGGGGGGAAATTCAGGAACAGTTATGTAAAGATGTGGGAGCAGATGTACTGCTGGTGTAAACTGGCACTGCTCCAGTCATGTCAGTCAAAGTAGTTGATGTGGGGGAACATTTGTCTGCAAGGGAAGCAAGATTTATCACTGAGCTCTGGTGGCTCCATAGAAATCACAGAATGGCCTGGCTTGGAAGGGACATCCAGGACCATGTGGCTCAACCCCCCTGCCATGGGCCCAGGTTGCTCAGAGCCCCTTCCAACCTGGCCTGGAACACTGCCAGGGCTGGGGCAGCCACAGCTGCTCTGGGCAGCCCGTGCCAGGGCCTCCCCACCCTCACAGAAGATGATCACACATCAGTTGAATGTAGTATTTGCCCATGTCATGCTCTGATCCCCTCACAAATGTGAGGGATGATGTCTGAATTTAATCTTTTCATGGATGCTTAAGCCAATGTCTCTTCTATACTTCCTGCTGTAGACAACACTGCCCAAGAGGACAATTCCTGTCCTTTAACTACATGGATTTGTTCATTGGGCTGTACTAGCTCAGCTGAGCCTTTGAATATTGATATAACAGACCATGGACACATGTGGAGCACCTCCTCCATCACTTGTGTGAATGTCATGGGAAGACTGAGCAAAAGTCTCTGTGGGAGGTGGTGAGCCACCCTTCTGCAGAATCACAAAGGCATAGAAACTTAAACTCCCTTGTTTCAGTAAAACTTGAGATTATAAATGCTTTTGCACCTTTGAACCCTGAGTGCTGGTCAAGGAAATAATGCAGTACACAGGAATGACTCTTAGTGCTGTTCTTGCTCCGAGTCCATTCCCTGAACCCAGGAAACATCCAGAAGTTTCACAACTTGGTGGAATTTATTTCAAGTATAAACCTCCAAGGGATTTCTCTTCCATGAGTTTGACCAGCTGAACACTTGTAAACAGCTACTATCCACAGAATCCTGCAGGAAGTGTCCAAGGCCAGGTTAGACGGGGCTCTGAGCACCTAGGACAGTGGAAGGTGTCCCTGCCCATGACAGGGGATTTGGAAATGGATAATCTTTTAGGTCCCTTCCCACCCAGCCGTTCTATGATTTTATGATTCCCATCCCTCCTATCCCAGCCCTTCAGCTCCCATCTGATTTTCAGATTCCTACAAGCCACTCCTTGGGAGCAGCAGTGCTCCAAACCCAGTTTGCAGTGGAAGTACAGCATGACCTGGAGCTGATGCACTCTGCCCTCCCAAACAGAGTCACCACCTCTTGCACGGACCTGCCTCTTTGTTTGGTGCTTCCTCAGTCACACCTTGATCTCAAAGGGTTGCTCAGGGCTCTAAATTTCCCAGCATCCAGTACTGGTTCTCAAAAGGCTCACGCCAAGTTCACCAGGAGACCTTTGAACTTTTGTGAACCTAAACTGAGACTCACATTTGTAACCAAACCGGGGGGGTTTTGCCTAGGTTTGCATTTCATCGCAGGTGCCTCACACTGTTCTTACATTTCACGCCACTGGACAAAGAGCAGCCCCCAGGAAAACTGCCTGACTTCAAGTTCTGTTGGCAGCAGCCCCCATGCTCTGAGAAGGCACCAGTTCTGCTTCGTGCTGCTGGCAGCTGAGCTGGTTGGCTGCCTCTGAAGGTACAACTGCCACGGCAGATGGCTGGGAGGTTAGCAGGGAATTTATTCAGAACTCTGCATAAATGAGGCTGCCTTTCCTCGGACAGAATGGCAGCCAAGAGCACGCTCACATCCCCCATCCCCCCCACAGCTGCACGGTGACATCCAGGAGCTCCGTGGTGACCCAGGAGCGGAGGAGCCAGCCTGTCTGTCACACACCAACTCCCCGGCGCTGCTCTAGCCCACAGTCTGTGCCAGCTCAGCGGGGCTGTGGGCTCCGTCTGCACCACGGAGCAGCGGAGGTGTTCCAGCAAGAGCTGAACCCACTCTGCTCATGGGGGAATGGAGCAGAGACTCTGTCTTGGGGACATCCTTTAAGACACCCTTTGTGACCCGTGCCCAGTCAGCAGCTCCAGGTCACTGCTGTACTTCCACTGCAAACCGGCTATCAGCAGTTTGGAGCACTGCTGTCCCCAAGGAGTGGCTTGTAGGAATCTGAAAATCATATGGGAGCTGAAGGACTGGGACAGGAGGGATAGGAATCATAAAATCATAGAATGGCTGTGTGGGAAGGGACTTAAAAGATCATCCATTTCCAAATCCCCTGTCATGGGCAGGGCTACCTTCCACTAGACCAGGCCTTGGACACTTCCAGGGATTGCGCAGCCACAGCTTCTCTGGAAAACCTGTGCCAGAGCCTCAGCACCCTCACAGGGAAGAATTTTGTCTTACTGTCTAATCTAAACCTATTCTCTTTCATTTTGAAGCTATTACCCCTTCTTCTGTCATTCCAGGCCCTTGTCAAGAGTGTCTCTCCATCTTTCCTGTGGGCTCCCTTCAGGCACTGCAAGGCCACAGTGAGGTCACCCCAAAGCCTTCTCTTCTCCAGGCTGAACAATCCCAGTTCCCTCAGCCTTTCCTCCCAGCAGAGCTGCTCCATCCCTCTGATCCCCTTGGTGTCCCTGCTCTGGCCTGGCTCCAGCAGCTCCCTGTCCTTCCTGTGCTGGGATCCCAGGGCTGGAGGCAGCCCTGCAGGGGGGGCTGAGCAGAGAGGGGCAGAGGGGCAGAATCCCCCTCTCCCCCTCTCCCCTTCCCTGCTGCCCACACTG
This sequence comes from Vidua macroura, assembly GCF_024509145.1. Classification (NCBI taxonomy): domain Eukaryota; kingdom Metazoa; phylum Chordata; class Aves; order Passeriformes; family Viduidae; genus Vidua; species Vidua macroura. The sequence continues at coordinate 6,905,693 of NC_071575.1, forward strand.
GGGGCTCAGCCCAGCACAGAGGTGTTCTGGGTCCCAGCATACACAGCTGGGACAGGGCCAGCTCTCGCCCACCAGCACCCCCAAGTGCTTTCTGGCAAAAATTCCCTCTATTTTCCTCGGGAATAACGAAGTGTTAGATGCTGGTGTTGCAGTAAAGATGGCTGAATAGAAGGAAAGCTGCAAACCCTCAAGAGGTTTCCCCTTCAGTGCCTGTTTTTGAGGGTTAAGCATCTCCACCATGAGCTGATGCAGATGTGAAAGGCCCTTGGTCAGAGGCTGTGAGTACTTGCAAAGATACCCACAGGTAATGGGATTTGAGCTGCCAGTTCCTTGAGTTCTCCCTCTGCCCCTGGAGTAGCTGCATTAATTTTTATCTTTAAACATTCCTGCTATGCAAAAAAAAATCCCACTGATGTTACCACCTCTGAGTCATGCCAGCATATTTGTGTGCCTGTATATTTTAGGAGCAAAGCTGCTGGAGTTCAGTGAGTGTAAAGCAGGACTTGATAAGAGAGGTAGTGGTAGTACCAGGCTATTTAGATAAGGGAAAGGAGGTGTGGTGTGCTGCCAGTGAGTACTTGGGACCTTGCAGTATCGATCCCAAATGAGTTTGGCCCAGGCTGTCTCTCAGTCCCTGGATTATCTGCAGGTTAAATTCCTTTCCTCAGGCTTGGAGGACAATATCAGTGTTATCAGCCTGATAGATCACAGAATATAGAATTGTAGAACCTCCTGAGCTGAAAGGGACCCACAAGGCTCACCAAGGCCAGCCCTTAGCCCTGCACAGCACAGCCCCAAGAAGGTGCACTGCCGTTTACTTCAGATCTGTTCTCACCACTACAGGCACTTGAAGACCTGGTCTGCTAAGTGATAAGACTCATGTATCACATCTGTCTTATCCTTTCAGGCTGTTGCACAACTAATGATCACTGATAAGGGATTAAAGCAGTGTTGGATCATCCAGCAGGACCACTGGAAAGAAGGTATGGATGTTCCTCACGTTCCTGCTGCACTATTGATAGCAGCCATGGGAGCTGCTCGCCACAGCTGCAGGAAGAACAGCACCTGCTCTGACATAAAGGCCTGGTGGGACAGAGTTATTCTTGTACATTTTGGGCTGCATTTGAGTGGACACTTTATGTGCTTTTGCTCTGTGTCTGTGCCATATTTGCTTTAGCAAGAGAAGTCCTCAAAGGAATTCGCAGTGTCCCTTCATGGGGTGTAGACTCTTGCTGTGTCCTGTACCACAGTGGGTGTGTAACCATGATTTGAAGTGTGGCTGGAAACCTGTGAGGCATCCCTGGACCTGTAGTGCCCTGGAGTTGTGCTGGACCATGCAAACATGGCTCCCCAGCTCCCTAGCTGCTTTATTCCAAAGAAATGGTTCTCACAGAATCCTAGAATGGTCTGGGTTGGAAAGGCTTTGAAGTTCATCTTGTTCCACCCCCCTCCATGGACAGGGACACCTCCCACTAGCCCAGATTGCTCAGAGCTCCATCCACCCTGGCCTTGATCCCAGTGATCAGATCAGTGCTCTGCCTTTCCAGTCCTGTCCCAGACACTCACCTGCTCCCCTGAAATACAGAAGACTTTCATTCAGTCTCCATCCCTGAAATACAGGAGAGAAGTCTTTCATTCAGTCTCCATCCCTGAAATACAGGAGAGAAGCCCTTCATTCAGTCTCTATCCCTGGAATACAGGAGAGAAGCCCTTCATTCAGTCTCTACCCTTGAAATACAGGAAAGCAGGCTTTCATTCAGTCTCTAACCAAGCTCCTTGCTCAGATCTGCGTGCAGACAAGCCCTGCTTGTCAGGCTGTGGTTTCTGGGTTGCTGCTCTGCAGAGCCCTCGCTGCTGTTCCAGGGGAATTGGCTGGCTTCAAGGTGACAGGTTACCTCTTTGCTCCCAGCTGCTAGAGAGCACAGCAAGAAGCTAAAAATACCTCTGAGCCAACACCTAATGTCACTTCTCCTCACGAGGGGTTTCTGCAGTTGCCACGGGGATCTTAAGCAATTGCACAGGGGAGGGGATAAACCTCTTTATTTTTGTGAATAGAGGGGGAGGCGCCCAGGAGAAAAATCCCTCTATGAAAAAGCTGTGCAGCCACGTGCTTTGATGCCTGGGTTGAAAAAGCTAAATGTCCATGGATTTAGACCAGCCAATGGTGTGTGAGTGCTATTTTTGGAAAGCACAGTGCAGAATTATGGCACATGCATCACATGTGAATTGGGAAAGTGCAAGCTATTTTTGGAGCCTGTTTGCATATGTGCTGAGTCAAGGTTTGCACACAGAGCAAGGCTGCACCTAGCATCTCTTAAATCTGCTTTAGCAAGGTTATTAGCTTTCAAGCAAGCTCCAGGTCCCATAAAAATCCTTTCTCCCTCTGATTTTATTAGCATCTCAGCATTGCAGGGAGATTAATTAGAAAAGACAAAAAATTGCGTGCAAATGGGGAGGCAGAAGGAAAGGGGAAGCAATTTAGAGTTGAAGGAGGATGGGTTCTGACACAGTATTACCTAGGTAAGTACAGAAAGATCAGAACAGCATAAAAGAATATGGAAAGGCAGGAGGGGCTCGTAAAGAAGATGGGAAATGTACACCTTGTGCTACTATTGCAGAAGGAAGCCTATTTACAGGGAGCAACCCCTGGGGAAAACATGAATTGGGGAAAGAAATTGGAGCAGCATTGCATGAATTATAGCCAGCCCTTGTGCTAGTTTGAAAACAAGCCAGTGGGAGATCCCCTGTCAGGAGGCCCTGACTTGGGAGGATCCCAAGGAGGCCCTGTTGGTCATGGTGATGGTAGCAGTCCCATTAAATGGTGGCTGCATTCCTGTTGAAGTAATAGATGTGGTTCTGTTGAAGCAGTGATCCTGTAGAAGGGTTGGGTCTTCCTCTGAAGGTCTGGTGGTGGTTATGGAGCTCTTGTCCTCTGAGAATGGAGTAGATAGGACTGCCTGTGGAGTTCCAAGCCTCAGATTATACCTAGGTAGAAATGCTTGGTTCCTCCCCCTGGGCGGAGCATCTCCCAATGGGATGATGTAATTTTGTCAGTCATGCAGTGAGACTCGATGGCCCATTAACAGAAGATAGCCCCGGGAGTTATCAGGGATGGAGATCATGAAGGAGATAAGGAACACTGCCCCACATGCTTTAACAGCTTCTGAAGGTGGTGGTAGAATACATATTTTTGGTTACATCTTACAATGTAACCTAAGACAGCCCTGGACTTGGGGGCAGGGAAGACAAGCCCCTAGCTTGCATGGCAAAGAGATGCCAGCTGAGGATAACACAAAACTGACTGGCTGGGGATGGTCTCAGTGCGGGGACTCTGTTCCCAGAGGACACAGCCTTTTGCAGGCTGCTTTCCAGAGCAGTGCTGGCTACCCTCACAGATGATGGACACTCAGACAGAGATCCCTGGACAGCCAGAGGTGTTGCCTTAGCAAAGGATCTTTCTTATCAACTGTTTCCAAGAGTCAAAGGTCTCAAAGACAGGAGACAATTAGACTGCTGTGGTCATTAGGGGGAACTTGAGGTTCAACCAGGCCAAGTGCTGGGTCCTACACTTTGGCCCCAGCAGTTTCCTGCAGTGCTCCATTCTGGGGCAGAATGGCTGGAAAGGGAGAGGGCCTGGAGGTGCTGGTGACAGTGGCTGAATAGGAGCCAACGTGTGGGCAAGAAGGCAAATGGCACCCAGCTGGGATGAACAATGGGGTGGCCAGCAGGATGAGAGCAGTGATTGCCCCCCCGTACTGGGCACTGGTGAGGCCACACCTCAAATCCTGTGTCCAGTTCTGCACCTGTCACTGCAAGATGGGCATTGAGGGGCTGGAGCATGTCCAGAGGAGGGAACGGAGCTGGGGAAGGGTCTGGAGCACAAGTCCTATGAGCAGCAGCTGAGGGAGCTGGAAAAGGGGCTCAGTCTGGAGAAAAGGAGGGTCAGGGGGGACCTTCTGGCTCTGCACAACTCCCTGACAGGAGGGAGCAGCCAGGTGCTCCCATAGAACACGGGACAGGATGAGAGGAAATGGCCTCAAGCTGCAACAGGAGAGGTTCAGACTGGATATTAGGAAGAATTTCTTTACTGAAAGGGTGATTAAGTATTGGAAGAAGCTGTCCAGGGTGGTGAGGGAGTCCCCATCTCCAGAAGTGTTTAAGGAAAGACTGGACATGGCACTGGTTGCCATGGTCTGGTGTTTGGTCACAGGTTGAACTTGATGATCTCAGAGGTCTTTTCCAACCTGAATGATTGGGTGATTCTGTGATTCAAGTGTTCTCTTGTGCCACAGTTTGCCTTCTGCTGGTGGGAAGCACCAGCCCAAATCTGCAGAGTGGGTGGGAGTGAGGCAGATGGGAGGCTCTGTCCATTCAGGTGTGGCACTGGAGAAACTTCTTGGTCTGGTGTGCACAGAAATAGGCCTGCAGGCACAGAGAACACAGTGCTGGCACAGCAGCAGGTCCACCAGGCAGACAGGAAGGGAGCAGGAAGGTGCCTGGGAGCTCTAGGAGAACAGGAAAGTATTTTTAATGTACATGAGATGAGAAGCAGAGCAAGAGCAGCCTGAGCACTGGCTTGTTGGTGGAGGTCCAGAGCAGAAACAGTCTGTATTGTTCACACCAAGTGCAGTCCTGAAGGGTTTGTAGGGATATTTTAAAGCCCTTAAAGTTCTGGTGAGGTTGGCTGTAGAGATTGACCCCAGGTGATAGAGGAAAAGGGAGCAGCAGTACCTGGACACAGATAAGCATCCCAGTTATACTGATAATACCATGTCATGCAGCAGGACACAGGGAAGAGGTGGGGTTCATGGTGATCTCTCTAGGGGCATACTCTTGACTCAATTTATTATTTCAGTTCCTACAAACACAGATATCAACATCATTACCCTATAAATAGGGTAAGACACAGCATGAGCACCCCTTGCACACTGCCTCCTATGTTTGCCCTCCTGGAGGCTTTAATCCTGACAGAACCAGACCTGCATGGTCCTTTCTGGGCCCTTATCTGCCTAAATGCATGTGGTTCAGAAGAGTTTGATAAAGTGACACCTGTTCTGCTTTTCCTCTTTCAATCAGAGAAAGTAAAAAGTGAAATCAAATCCAGTGGGGGAAAAAAAAAAAGTTTGAAATACATGTGGGGTTCCAAGTCCTTGTCTTGAAGGTGAGCCTGAGAATGGGTTAAAACAAGAATAAAAAATGCATATGTTGATGTAACTTCCCAATTTGGGAAGCAGACACAAGCCAAAAATTGCCAACATAACAATGCCCACAAAACAAACCAAATCAGAATTCCCCTCCAATTTCCAGCTTGAACAAGGCTCCAAAATCTGAGGCAGAGGAAAATTGTACAGGACCCCACTTTTAAGCAGCTCTGTTAGATTTTTTTTTTTTTTTTTTGCTTTGTTATCATTTTATTCTTCATATAATAGAAAGCAGCACTTTCCCAGATCTTAGTTTGGAGTGGTTTCCAGTTAAAACTGCTGAGGTTCATCACCTTCCTTTCTGCAACTGTAGATCCCCAGCCTGAGAGCTGAGCTTGAGTCTAAACATGAATTGGACCTGCTGGAAATCTGAGCACTCATTTCACTCAATACTCAGATCCCATCCTGGATCTTTGATGAACCCAACCTGAGATTCGTGCTTGTAATCAAACCTAAGCAGAGATCAGTTTTGCCTGGGTTTTAGTTTCAAGTAAGAAGGTGCCCACCTTCCTACCTGTCTTCACCTTGACCAGGCCGTGGGATGGCTGGCTATCTCCTTGCATATCATCATTAGCTTTTCAGGATATATGATCAGCTTCCTTGTCCTGCAATTTGTAAACCACCCATTTGTGCTTCATTGCCATAAAATCAGCTTATTCCTGGTTAGTGTTCCCTGCAGTTGACATAGCCATGGAATCACAGAATATCCTGAGTTGGAAAGGACCCACAAGGATCACCCAACCCAACTCCTGGCCCTGCACAGACACTCCAACAATCCCATCCTTTTCCTAAGAGCATTGTCCAAACACTCCTGGAGCTCTGGCAGCCTTGGGGACGTGACCATTCCCTGGGGAGCCTGGACAGTGCCCCAGCACCCTCTGGGGGAAGAACTCTTGCCTGATATCCAACCTAAACTTCCCCTGACACAGCTCCAGCTGTTCCCTGGGTCCTGTCCCTGGTCACACAGAGCAGAGATCAGAGCTGCCCCTCCTCTTCCTTCATGAGTAAGCTGCAGAACTGCTGTGAGCTCTGGCCTCAGTCTTCTCTTCTCCAGCTGAACAGACCAAGTGCCCTCAGCTGCTTCTCATGTGGCTTTCCCTCCAGGCCTTTCCCCATCCTGGTGGCCTCCTTTGGACACTCTCTTTAGATTTAGATCTTTCTTATGTTGTGGCACCCAAAACTGCTCTGGCACTTGAGGTGAGGCTGCCCCAGCCCAGAGCAGAGCAGGACAATCCCCTTCCTGCCCTGGCTGGCCATGCTGGACCTGGTGCCCCCAGGACAGGGCTGTCCCTCCTGGCTCCAGGCTACTGCTGGCCCATGTCCAATTGGCCATGAACCAGGACCCCCAGGTCTCTTTCCACAGCACTGGTCCCCAACATCACCTCCCCCAGTCTGTCCATTCAGCCAGGCTGGCTCTGCTCTGGGAATGACTCTGCCCAGATGGTAATGAGCCTGACAAGGGCTCTCTTCAGAGCTGTGTACAAATGATGCCATCATGGACAGCTCAGAGTCAACAGCACCACAACTGCCAACCCACACAGCCACCTCTGCACACCAGCATTCCAGCACTGTGTGGAAAACAGAATGCCTGCCTGACCCACACAGGTCTGCTGTGCCAACAGCCCTCACCAGCTGTGAACAGAATCAGGGACATCACATCAGCAGCTGAATTCACACAGCACTTCTTGTTTCGGGCAGCAGACTGGCCATTTTCCACTGGAGAAACTGAGATACAGCAAATAAAAAATTCTTTGCAGAGGTTAGTCCTACACCCAGGAACAGTGACTGCACTGTTGTACAAAAGCGATGATCTTGTTATTTTGGTGTTTTCTATACTGCTTTGCAAAAATCAGGTGAAAATTTGTTGTGTTTGCATCCTCTCTGCTCTCAGTTTGTCTTAACTGCCTGACCCCTTGTGTCTGAAGAAATATGCCACAATCTCAGGGGATTATATAGTGCTCACAAATAGGTGTCTATCAATAAATTATTACTTAAAACCCCAGTTACATTAGCCTGCATAGATCAGGTAAATAAATTGCAGTCTACTCTGTTTCTGGATATCTGAATGTCTCAGATGCTTAGTGGTCTGAGAGAAATAGTCTCATCAATACCTTTAAAATGGACTTCCTTTGGTTGTTTTGAATAACTGACTTTGAATTTTCTGCTTCTTTCAACTATCTTACCACTAAGCTTTATTTTTTATAATAGAGTATTTAATTCACAAGGTTTAAAACTGTTGCTTGACTAATAAGTCTCATAAGCAATGGGGCTGTTGGTACAGGATTTTTGGTTTCAAAGCAAACACTATTCTTACTTGTGTCAATGTCAGTGGTAAATGTGTCCCACTAGGCCCCCTCTCTTGAGAGGACAGAGCAAAAACCTCTGGTCCTTGACACAACCAAGTCTTCTAGACTAACAAGATCTGAAGTAAATAAGCAGTGAGCTTCCTAGGGTATCCCAGAGGTGCTTGGGGAATTACAGCATGGAGTGTGGCACTCTCCTGCAGCAGGAACTGAAAGTCAGAGCAGGGACAGCCTTGTCAACCTCAGATGTCATCAGATGTCCATGATTAAGCACCTGCTCTGAGCCATGGAGATCCCAATGATGGCCAGTGGAGCCAAGAGAGATCTCCTGCTTGTCTGAAGCAGTGTTGGCTGGTGATCAGCTGTGTCACTGGGCTGCAGGAGCCAGCACTGCCTGGATTTCCTGCATCTGCAGGCCCAGCCCTAACAACCAGCCTGCACTGTAAGCACTGCCATGGGCCTGGTTGGCATCTTGAGCTCAGCCTCACCCCAGCTGAGATGGCAAATGAGGTTGGGTAAATATAATGGTGTCCCTGTTTTCACTGGTCAGAGATGGAAGAATTACTAGAAAGAAGAATGAGCTACACAGGCAGTCTGAGAAAGATGTTTTGGAGCATCACTAGTAGGCATTCCATGGAGATTGAAAATACTTGTTGGTACTTTGGTCAGATGTGCACCTGGAATTCCGCATATATAATAACGCCAGCTATAGCAGACCCCTTCCAAAACTAGGGCTAAAATAGACTCTGCACTGTGAATTTCTCTTGGCTAAATATGTAAATAATACACCAACAATAACTAAGCTTCTGGGAGGAGGCACAACTCTGTGATGCTGGTCTTAATAATTGGAGTGGAAGTAGCCCTGCTGAAACTGATGAAAAACCAATAGCATTTGAACCTGGCCTAAAACATGCCCTCATCTCCCTCTGGGTGACAGGAACAGTGATCACTTCCACTGTGTGACACCTGGGCCATTAAACACCTCCACGGTTAAAGACAGCAGAGTTGTTTTAGGGGCATGGATCCAGCAAAGTGTGCTTGAAACACATCAGGAGCATTGCTGACTTCATTAAGACTGCATGTTTAAACAGCTGCTTGAGAGCCCTGGTGGATGAAGCTTTACATATCTAATAAAGAGCCCTGAAGGTCGAGGTTTGCCTCTGAAAGTAACTTTATTTGGTTTAAGCCATCCATCACATTAAAATAATGCTGTTGTTGGGTAGGAGACACGACTATTTTTATGTCTGTGTGTAATATTTTCCACTGTCACCAAAGTGCCTTTCTGAGTGATAAATGTGTAGATTTTCTGCTTCCCCAGGCCTGAAGGAGCAGAGGAGGGATGGTGGGATGCGGTGCCTTCTCCCTGTTTGTACAAGCAGTGCTGGTGGAATGGGGGAAAAGCCCGGGCTGGAAACTGGCAGTGCTCAGGCTGCAGATGCCCTCTGGCAGGAGGCACATCAGCAGGCTGATGCAGAGCAGGAATTTCTTGTTACACAGCTCACCATCTGCATGGAATGGCTCCATCTTCCCATCTGTGTGTAAAAATGGGAATGCTGCACCTGCTTAACTCATTGTAGCCTTTGGAGAAACCAAAGTCTTCTCCCTATTCTGGCATCACCTTTCTCTTGCCTGGAAGAGCTGCTGTAATCTGGGCCTGCATGACACAGTGGTAACCACTTAGTGCTAGAAAGATCAAGGGAATTAGGCTATAAATGGAAATGGAGGACTGATTCTATGTTGTAACTTGCTGAAGATTCACTGGGAGAAGCTTCATAGAATCACAGAATGTCCTGAACTGGAAAGGAACCACAAGGATCATCCAGTCCAGCTCCTGGCCCTGCACAAAGGACAGCCCAAGAATCACCATGTGCCCAAGAGCATTGTCCAAACACTTCTTGAGCTCTCTCTGGCTTTGTGCTTGGGGGAGACTGTTCAGTGTCCAGCCACCCTCTGGGAGAAGAATATCTTCTTGAAATCCAGCCTAACCCTCCCCTGACCCAGCTCTGTAATAGCTTTAGATCTTCCTACTATTGTGGCACCCAAAGCTGCCCCAGCACTCGAGGTGAGGCTGCCTCAGCCCAGAACAGAGTGGGACAATTCCCTCCCTGTCCTGGCTGGCCATGCTGAGCCTGGTGCCCCCAGGACAGGGCTGTCCCTCCTGGCTGCCAGGGCACAGCCAGGTGCCATATTAAACATGCCTTGTCCCTCCCTGAGCTTACAAAAGTGACCATTATAATTGTTTCAGTGAAGAGATCTTCCCCAGGTCACATGCTAGTGCTGCAGTTTTCCTAGCAAAGGCCCATGCAATCCTCTGATGGCTTCCCAAGGAAATTTAATCCACAGGATGGAAAGGACCATGGAGCCAGGTGAAGCCACACTTCTCCAGGTGAAGCCACACTTTGCCTAGCTACTGTTTTTTCCAAGTCAGCAGTGACAGAGGGAACTGTAAAGCATGAATGCATGGTGCTTCCTCTGATAAGTGAACTTGAACTTCAGTTTGGTCTCATACCTTTGTTTGCAAGGTGGGAGTTCTTACATTTGCCTGCTCTTAAACCAGTTGAAACAGCTCAGTTTTTTATCCCCCTCAGACAGGGAGAGTTTTAAAACACCTGCACACATCTACTCTGAGGCAAACACGGTGGCACCTGAGAGTTCCCTCTTCCACTGCCTGCATCTCTGTGGCATAGGAAGGCAGGGGGGACAAGTAACTATTCTACACTCCACATCTAGATGAAGTAAACTTTCTTTTCCTTACATCCGCATTTCAAGACCCGAAACATTGTCACAGCTCCAGTGTTCCCCAGTGTCCTGAAATGCAAGAAAGATGTTTTCTTAAACAGCTTCTACCCTGTCTGCTCCTCTCTGACAAATGAAGGTGTCTTTCCCCCTCCAAAGAAGCAGCTCTTACTCTTTGTACTGGTGAGTGTGTTTATATCAGGATTGCTCCCAGAGAAGACTGGCAAATCCTTTGGGAGCGTGGCCCCACTTTCTGTTTCTAGAGGCTTACATCTCCTTTTAGAAGCAGTGATTTTATGTATCTTGCCTTTAGCTTGACAGTTTGTTGGAGAAAGCAAGGCCCTGGCTCCATGGAGTGCCTTTGTCAGCACCCATCATGCCAGCCCTTCACAAAGCAATGGCCAATTCTCTCTTGTGAGACTTCTGCTGCCACACAGGTCCGAGGAGCTCCTGTAGATGACTCCCAAGCCCACATTTAACACTACAAAGACCATCAGTAGGAGTAATGTGCAGATGCTCTGAGTGAGGGGAGATTCTGCCCCTCTGCCCCTCTCTGCTCAGCCCCCCCTTGCAGGGCTGCCTCCAGCCCTGGGATCCCAGCACAGGAAGGACAGGGAGCTGCTGGAGCCAGGCCAGAGCAGGGACACCAAGGGGATCAGAGGGATGGAGCAGCTCTGCTGGGAGGAAAGGCTGAGGGAACTGGGATTGTTCAGCCTGGAGAAGAGAAGGCTTTGGGGTGACCTCATTGTGGCCTTGCAGTGCCTGAAGGGATGGAGAGAAACAATCTACAAGGGCCTGGAGTGACAGGACAAGGGGGGATGGCTTCACACTGACAGAGAGCAGGGTTAGATTGGATAATGGGAAGAAACTCTTCACTGAGAGGATGCTGAGGCCTTGGCACAGGTTTTCCAGAACAGCTGTGGCTGCCCCATCCCTGGAAGTGTCCAAGGCCAGGTTGGATGTGACTCTGAGCAACCTGGGATAGTGGCAGGTGTCCCTGCCCATGGCAGGGGGTGGAACTGGATGATCTATAAGATCCCTTCCAGTCCAAACCTTTCTGTGATTTTATGATTTTCTGAAGTGCAGAGCAGCAGTGATACAACAATCTTGTGGTGCAGGTGGTGTTCCTGTGCATCACCAAACCCTTTAGCCCTCCTCAGCTCAGCATCAGCCTGAGCTGTTTATGCAGCAAAGGACCTTCTTGGAGTTATGATAAAAATCTTTATTCTTTGTTTTCTTCTCTGCCTTCAAGGCAGATGAACTTTGTTATGGCAACAGTTTCTCTACTACTTTTTGGAATATATGTAGACCTTGATGCACTGAGCTTTCTCTCAGGTCATTTCATGTTCTTATTCCCACTGAACACTTACACTAGACAGAAATGCCCTGAAGAACAGGAGGCAAACCAAAGTGCATCATGCTTGCATTGGATCCAAGGGCTCCCAGCATTTGAGCTGCTGAAAACACACAGGGTTCTGTAGATTTTGGTTTTTGCTTAGTGGCAGGGGCATGTATTGTACTTTATTGCATGCTACTGTTTTAAGAAATACATGATTTTAAGCCATGGAAATTTTCAGTGAAAACTTGGATTAAAATCCAGTTGAGTTGACACGTTTAACTGCCTTACTCTTGGTGGCTGGAAATAAATCAAAGGAACAAGGGAATTTGGTTCACCCTATGGATAGGCCTCTGTACCCACTAACTCACAGCAGATACCCAAACCTGATCCTGTGTAATTCTCCCTTCAGTTTTGCAGGGACATGAAGGATGAGCTCAACCCACTGTAGAGCAAATACTGGTGAAGAAAAAATGTTTCCTTTTGAAGGGTGTAAAAGGGATATTTTGCAATATACCTATATTTTACAAACCCATGGGAAGCCAGGATAAGTCCTGTGAAAAGTGAGAGCAGGTCACAAAGTCCTCATGTACATACAGCTTAACAAGCCAGCACAATCTTTGTGCACTTTTCCTCAGCTTAAAAAAAAAAAACCTGCTCGAGGTTTCTTACGCTGGCAGAGTTTTTTTACCCGTAGTGGGAGTTTGTTTACTTTTACACATTTGTAGAAGGTGTGAAAGAGCTTTTGTGGAAGAGATGCTGGTGGTGAGGTAATTCCAGGCAGAGTGTGAACGTGACAGTCCTGCCATGCTGCTGTCAGCCCTGGATTCACGGCTGCACGGCGCCTGTGCTTCCCACACCTACACCAAAGGCCTCCTGTCCCTCACCCTCCTGCTCCCCCACCTCTCAGACTCACTCCTGACCATCTCCCAGTTTCCCAGACAGAATAAGAAATGGGAAGCACAGCTTGGGATTCCTGCAGCTGCTCCCCTCTGCTCATCACTCCTTCCCTCCCAGCCAGAGAAAAAGGGCAGTCCCACACCCCTACTTCTGTCACCCAGCAGCTGGGGTTCATTTTACTTTGGTGGGTGCCATCTTACTGTCTGCCACATCTTGCAGTGGAATTTGAAGGATTTGGGGGCTGATATAAGTGATAATATTCCCTGATAATGCTGGAGAGCAGCAAGCAATGGGCCCAGCTTGGCTGAGGGGATGTTTGGCTGCAGGGGACTGGTCACACTCTGCTGTCGTGGTCTGAGAGTCTGATCCTCTCTGCTTGCAATGGGAAGGCAGTTTGTGTGTGCTATTTACTTCCCCTTCATGCTCTAGCAGACCAGAAAACCTTTGGAAGTGCACAAGGAGTGTGTGTATGTGTGTACTACAGGACCAACCCAGCTGTGGAGCTAAATATTACACAGGCAGCACCTTGGGTGAAAGGCCAGTGACAAGGTCCTTTGCAGCAGGTTCTAAGGCTAACTGGGAGCTAGGATGGGAATCTAAGTAAAGCTCTTCTCCTTTGTTCCCTGAATTCTTCCCTGTTTTTGGGTAGCCATGCCTGTACCTCACCAGTCTTTGCCAGCTGTTCGAGACTGAGCTGATGGATGCAGGGTAAGGAAAATATTCCTTTGTGTCCCCAGTAAAGAATTAATGAATGAATGTCAGTTCTTGATCCGTTTTATGACCACCAACTAACCTGTAACTCAGAGCTGCTGTCAGCTGAATCCAAACAGCTTCTGGTACCGTGGGTCCATCCCTTACCACCCTGAATGAACATCCTCCTGCTGGAATCTCAGATTTTGGCCTTGGTCAGTGAAATTCAGTAACTCTAGATCATTTTCCTGTTTGATCTTCTGAGCTTGTATGGAAATAGTTTTACTGTTTGCCTATTATTCCCAAGAAATTTAGTAGTACTATTATTCTATCCCCATAGCATTAAATTAAATCCCCTCTTCTGCTCTGTGGATAATCATTTTGCCCTATCAATATTTCCTATTCCATATTCTGCCAAAATCCAGAAACTTCCTTTAAAAAAAGCACAGCTTTAATTTCTAGTTTGCATTAGGGATAAGACCACGGAGAGAGGGAAGGGCCAGTGGTTGAATTCATGGCTTTGTTTTGACAGGCATCATCCTGAAAGAAGGTGTACACAGGAGCTTGTGGTGGAAATAAATCCATGCAGGTGTCAGGAGCCAGACACTGAGACCAAAGCAAGCTTCTGAACAAAGTGTGAGGTACATTCTCTCAAAAAATGAGACACCCTTTTTCTATCCTACTGCCAGAAATGTAATGAATATGCTCTTCCACCTGAGGAGGTCCCATGGATTTATTTTTCCCTACCAAAAAGAATCATTGGGCTCCTTATTCCCAGTCATATGGTCAAATTAACATGCATGTCTTTTTCTGCTTCACACTAAGCTCTGCTTTCTAAACTTTGCTTTGCAAAGGAGTTGTTTTTACATCATCTTTTCACCCTGTTGTCCTGTGTCTGCTGCACAGCAGCCTTTCTTTGACTCTAATGTGTTTTAAGCAAGTCTTTGATAAGCCAGAATAGCAGCTGTGAAGGGATTCATGTTTTTCCTTCTGCAGCATGAACCAAAAGTCAGAGAAGCAGCCCAAAGGAGAACATTTGTGCTCAGTGCAGAGACAAAAAACCATCAACAAACAAATAGAAAAATAAGTGGCAGCACAAGAATTTCATCCAACTTTCACTGCTCTGCAGAGTGGTTACAAATCAACTGGAAAAATACTGCCAAACATTGTCATCTCTGTTGGTGACAGATATGCTGAGCACAGGTCATTTACAAATTTTCCTTTGTTTGTACTACTTAGGGGCATTTGCTGAATTGATTTTAATTTTTTTTTTTTTCTCTTGTCTTTAAATACCTACTGGCAGTAATTCACAAATAGCTTTAGATCCAGGCAGCACTAAGAGAAGGTAATTTATCACTTTTTCAAACTAACACTGTGCTTGGACTGATGGCATCAAGGAGTGCATGGAGAAGTAGTGGCTTTCATTAGGCCAGATGATAAAATTGGAAAACACAGGCAAGCTCTTTGTCACACAGTCCCCTCATCACACTGAGTGCTCAGTTTATTTTCATGTTCCTCCCATGTAATACCACTGCAAATCTGCAGAAATCAATAGAGTTACATTAGCATAAAATTAGGGAGCCCTAGCAGTAAATCAGGCCATGAGTTGTTGTTGATGAGCTCCGAAGCAGAGCTTTATTTCCTGCAAAGGTCAGGGTGATGGATTGTGCAACAAATTTTGCCTTCTCTGCTACATGTTTATTGCTAAATGGCCTTTCACAAAGCAGCAAAATAGGACATGTCTTACCCTTCCCCACAAGCTGGAGGTTTTCTGAATTGAGTAAGATAAAAGTGAGATCCTTCATCCTGCAGGGTTTGGCAACAAGGCTGTGTCTGTCGCGTTAAACCTGCGTGTGGTCTGGGAGCATCCCTGGGAGCTGCAAGGTCACTGCCTGTGCTAGGAAAGAGCTGGCACGGAATTGACCTTTCCTAAATAGTCCTAACTCCAGTCTGCAGGCAGTCATCTCCTGTTTAGGAGCAGTCTAACAGATCTGGGCCCTCCTTTAGCTCCTTTGAGCACAGAGCTGCCCCAGTCACTGACCAGATGGGAAGTTTGGGTGCCATTCCTCACTCATGTCCTTTCCCTGCCTCAAAGCAGAGCTATCCCTGTCTGCCAAGAGATCCCTGCCTGATGGATAGCAACACCTTCAGTTTTGCACTCCTTGCTAAGTTAAGGAGGATTTCAGCAAGCTGGAAGATGAGGAAGCAGTGATGTGAATATGCATAACCCATTTGCTCTAAGGAGAATTTTATGGTTTTGAAGGCATTTAGCTGGTGGAAGCTTTGAAGAGAACCAGTGTTTACTGAAGTCAGCAGCCAGGGACACCTGTATTTCTGTATTCATGGGGTGAGCAGAACAGTTAGATCTGACAGGCTTGAAGTCCACACTGAGGACAACAGTGGCCAAGCAAAAATGACCTGGGATGACTGTGTGAACATAAGCAAGGATGAAGCTTTGAGATTTCACATAATAAATTCTCTGACCTGGTGCAAACAGCAAGCATAAAAAAGGGGGTGACAACCTGAAGGAGAGTAAAGGACTGGGAAGAAAGTCCAGAGACACCATGAAACTCAAAAGTTCACCCCACTTGCCACATAATGTCCACTCCTTCCTCTGCATGTGGACTTTCTGTGGAAGAGTGAGCCCGAGCTTCTGGACTCCATGAGGAGTGCCTGTAGGTGGTAAGCCAACACCTCTGTGGTGAGGCCTGAGAACCTAATATTCATGTTTCTTCAGAGAGGATGTTTTATTTTTACAACCTCCTTTCCTGATCCTTAAGGACTTTATAAGACACAGCTTGGGAGTGTTAGTCTACGGAAATTGCTCCTGCAAGCCTGACCTCAAGCCTTATGACTGTCCAAACCAAATACAAACCCCATTAATTTTGGTTTTTTTTAATTATTTTTTTCTCAGCCACAGAAGTACTCAGAAGCCCAGACCAGTAGGCCCTGTAATCCAGGCTGAAAATACAGCAAACTATTCAGACTGCTCCCTTGAGAGGTCACAGGGAAGACAGAAATCTTTTAATTTGCATTTTAAATATTTGTACGGCGTAAAAGAATATTTACACTCAAAACCAGAGGTCTGAAAGGCTGAAAAATGCCAGAACTGGAGTAATTTGTACTACACAGAGGCTTTACAACTTTTGCAGTGGGACAGGGACAAGCTCTGAAGGTTTCCTCTGAGGTAACAGAGCAAGGGAGCCAGCCATGGCTGGGACAGTCACCAGGAATGTGGGATAGTTGGGGATGAGATCTTGCTCTGCCCTTTCCAACATGCCCTATAAATGCCCCAGCTGCAGAGGCATTGTTGTGTCTCTCTCTTCCCTACTGCAGCTGCTCCTCTTTCCATAAATAATTCAATATTCATTGAGGCAGGGACCTGAACCTCAGTTTCCCACATCCTGTGTGAACGCCTGAACAACAGCACTGTCAAATCAATCTCTTGCAAAACGCTCTCCTCTCTCAGCAAGTGTTTAAGTATTTATGCAGGTTAGATACACTCCAGCAGGGAATACTGTGAAACACCTGCCCTGGGCTAGAAAGTTCCCTTTGGATGTGGCTTTGCTGGAGTAAAGGAGGGACAGGAGACTCAGGATGAGGTTCCCTGCCTAATCCAGATGTTGAGAGATAAAGCCATGTGTCATACACAAGGAAAATAGACTCTTTCACACTGCTTTTTATCAGGGTTTTCCTCCTGGACCCAGGCTTCTGCATCCCCAGAGTTTTCACTGAATGAAAACACTGCCATGAAAGGTTTCTTTTTGCCATGGTGATATTTTATAGCAGAAATTTTGCTGAAAACTCCTTAACAAACAACACAATCTAGGGCTTACTGCAGCCTGGCACACTGGTTAAATGAACAGCAAGCAGCACACTCAGAACAACCATCTTCTGCACAAGCTTTCTGCAGGGAATAAAAATTCCTCCTTTATTGCAGGGAAAGGATCCCAGTTTTTATCTGCTGGATTTCATATCTGTGCTGGGAAGAAGAGCAGGGCTTAAGAGCTAAAGCTGTGTTTGCAGACAGAGTGACCAAACCCAGACTGGGTGTCTCCAGAGAAACAAACCCACTGGGAGTCAGCCCAATCCTATCAGGGACTGGGCTAAATTTCCAGCTTTGCCTGTAATGACCTCATTTGCAAAGCTGGATGCTGCCTCCCTGACCCCTTCATAGAGTCCTGGAGAGGTTTGGGTTGGAAGGGACCTTAAAAATCAGCCAGTTCCAACCCCCTGCCAGAGCAGGGACACCTTCCACTATCCCAGCTTGCTCAGAGCCCTGTCCAAGCTGGGCAGCCACAACTTGTCTGGGAAATCTGTGTCAGGGCCTCAGCACCCTCACAGGGAAGAATTTCTTCCTCATATCCAATGTAAACCTGGTCTCTGTCAGTGTGAAGCCATTCCCACCCAGCTCTGCCATTGCCAAAGGGTTTGTAAATTGGCTGGGAGGAAGAAAGGGAAGCGTGGAAATGAAAAGGAGGTATTAGTGAGAGAGGATATTAGTGAAAGACACACTAGTAACACAGAGGGATGACAGAAAAGAACAGAAACCTTATAGCAAAGAGGGTTAAACTCTTTTATAGATTTTCCCTCAGAAGACACTGAAAGTTAAGCCCACATTATGCAACAGCACAGGGCATGTTCCAATATTTTGGCCGTGTCTCAGATGGATCCACACCTGGACTCCTCTCTGCAAATCGAGGAGACCCTGTTGGCACCAAGCAGACACTGCAAGAAAAATGCAGGATAACCCTTGTTGTGGGTTGACTGCAAATCCTGAAGGTGCTTGTCTGAGGGCAGGGATGCCCTCTGCTCTGGGCTGGAGTCTCAAGTCTTTATAGGAGCAAAGCAGAGCCCAGACCCCGAGGTACCACACATGCCCTTGGAGAGAACTCAGTTCATACAGCACTGCCTTGGGTTTCCTGCTTGGACATTCAAAGCCTTCACAGGGATGCTTGCACAGCCTGATGTTTGACATGCCTGGAGAGGGCAGGGGGCACCTGTTGGGTACCAGATATTAGTGTGGGAAAGCTTAAAGGTCATGGCAAAGGGGGTGCAGGGCATACCGAGGGTAACTCTGAGAAGGAGGAAGGAAGGGATGCTGAGAGTGCAAGCCAAGATGATGAAAACAGAAAGGGGGAGCCAGGAGCAATTTGACAGTGAAGGAGGGTCTGCAGCAGGGTGGGGTATGGAGGAAAGTGAATCTGGGTAAATAAAAACACTGTGAAGTGGAAGGGAAGGGCTGAGGTTGAGAAGAGATTGAGAGAGAGAGGGAGCATGAAGAGCCTCTCTTGTATGGTTAAATGAAGAGCCTGGGACTCAGAGAAAGACCTCAGAGAGAAATCCAGGGTGTGCAAAGGAATGATGGCAACGTTGAAGCATGTGGGGCAGGGGGGTTGCAGGGAAGGGGTGGATGCTACTGTGTCAGTCACAGCACTTTTATTTCCATGAGAGTGTAAAAATCCTAAGAGACAGGAGTTCTATCAGTTCCCTGCTGTAGGGAAATGCCTTTGAAACCTCCTGCTAAGGTGCTTGGCATATTCACCAGGCAGGCATTGATGCTAGGAGATGAATACCTTCAACTGCCTTGTTCCCAGGGAGAGGGTGTTCAGGGGTGGGTACAGGAGGAGTGATTCAGTACAAATAAATTAGATCCCTGCTTCGATTTAACTAGTGGAGAAAATGCTCCTCGTCTGGGGAAGCAGCATCCTAGTTTAACACAGAGCTACAAATCCCCCCTTCCCTGCTGTAACACAATCCATCCCATGCTCACGGGTTATCTGTTACAGCTGCCTGTTAGTGGTGGTTAGTCCCTTTATTGGCATTAACTGTCCTGTGTAAACAAGACATGTAAACCAGAGGAAAGAACAAAAGACTTCCTAACTCAGCCTCTGAATGTAAAACTGCTGCACGTGCTCTTGTTCCCACTGGTGCCAGTGACAACTTTCTGGCTGATTTCAGTGGCAGCAGACTCCAGGCTTACTAAAAGTAACCTCCAGAAACAGCATCTTCAGAGAACATATTTCTCTTCTCCTCCCCACCTCCAAAGTTGTTGTTCTTCTTCAAGAACAAATACACAAAGTCATTAGGAAAAAATGCTGTGACAGTGCTTCGGAAGTTCAGTCTCCAGAAGGGTGGGTAAAATACATTTCCTGTGAGTCTCAGGCTATATGTTACCTTTAGAGAAAGCTGCAGGAGTAGGTACAGCTCTCCCAGGACCCAAAGATTGTTTATAAAATTCATTTTTAACTCTCCTTCAAAGGTGCCTTTGAGCCCCTGCTCTGAAATTCTCCTGCAGGTGGGACAAACCTGGAACCTCAGCAGGTAGGAGGCACCTGGTTGAGTGTGGTCTGCACTATACAACCCCATGGCTTCAGGTGGGGGGAACCTTGTGGCAGGAGCTTCAGAGACTCTCTTCAAACAGGCTGCAAGGGGTTGAGAGGGCAGCACTTCATTAATTCAGCACTGCAGCTTTCTGCACATTTTTTTTTATACAATGCTAATAATCTGCTAACATTTTCAAATTTCACCTCCGAGGTTTTAATGCTGTCAGGCTCTACACCCACTTTTGCCAAAAGAAGAATTCATTATAGCTTTTTATGTTGAACTTACGTCCTCAGAAAGCAACACAGTAGCTCCCCTTTCCCTCTGGAATATTCTGCCCTTCAAAATCCAGTTTCTCCCTGACCAGCATGGTCAAAAGTTGCACTAGACAAAGGTTGGACTCAATGACCTTGGAAGTCTTTTCCACCTAATTGATTTTGTGGTTCTGTGGCTTGTGATATTTTCTGTGTTTTTAATGTCTAATAATCCTGTCTGATGGTAGAAATTGTGTCTCTTTTGGCATTCAAAGAGGTTGCAAGGCAGATGGGCTCCCTGTATTCATATGGAAAATTTGACTTGGGCTCCCTCATCATCCATGGCTTTTCATTTGGGGTTTTTTGGGGATGTAGCAACACACCTTTGGAGAATCAAGGCATTCAGGGTCGGAAAACGGCAGGCTGGCTACAGCATGGCCAGGGTGGTGGCAGAGATACACCAAGTCACAATAGATCTTAATTCTTTATATTTCATACTGCACTGGAGAGGAATATGGGGGGGAGAAAGGGGATTCACCATCCCTCTCCCCTGTAACCCCACTGCAAATCTACCCCTGCATGCGAAAGTTGCATCTTTTCATGAGGCACTGCAGGAAAGCAGAATGTGACAGAAAAAGATTTCTGGTGCATGGGACAGAGCTGCCCTCAGGCAGTGTTAACTTGTCTTACTGACATTTAAATGGCCTAAATCAAGATGACAGAGATGTTAGTGGCATGATGTGAAGAACTGTTCTGTAGAGGAATGCGTTGTTCTTTAGAACAATTTATATTCAGCACCGAGAATTAAGCATAAGTGGGTTTAACATGAGGCTCACATGTCATCATTTTCCAGCTCTTATTATCTGTGGTGTGACTAATGCAGGATTACTCTTCATCTGTGCTCATGAGTAACTTATCCCTGTCCTGTATCCTGCTGCAGAGCCTTGTTCCAAATTGCCACTCAGAACCTTGACTACTGCTCCACCTCCCACAGAAACAAAGTGCCCAGGAATGTGTCCAGTCTCTCCTTTCTCATCCTGGGACAGCATTTGGGCATTTCCCAGAGAGGGAGAGACCACAGATTCCCTTACTGGGGAAATCCAGCTGAGGAGGAGCACTGCCTGCTGGCCTGCTCTTCTCTACCATTCTCTACCCTGTGAGGAAAGGGATTGTGCCCCTCTGCCCTGCTCTGCTGAGATCTCCCTGCAGGGCTGCCTCCAGCCCTGGGATCCCAGCACAGGAAGGACAGGGAGCTGCTGGAGCCAGGCCAGAGCAGGGACACCAACGGGATCAGAGGGATGGAGCAGCTCTGCTGGGAGGAAAGGCTGAGGGAACTGGGATTGTTCAGCCTGGAGAAGAGAAGGCTTTGGGTGACCTCACTGTGGCCTTGCAGGGCCTGAAGAGAACCTACAGGAAAGATGGAGAGAGACTCTGGACAAGGGTCAGGAGTGACAGGACAAGGGGGAATGGCTTCACACTGACAGAGAGCAGGGTTAGATTGGATACTGGGAAGAAATTCTTCCTTGTGGGAGTGGTGAGGCCCTGGCACAGGGTGCCCAGAGAAGCTGGGGCTGCCCCTGGAAGGGTTCCAGGATGGATGAAGCTTCAAACAACCTGGTCCAGTGGGAGGCGTCCCTGCCCATGGCAGGGGATTGGAACTGGCTCATCTTTAAGGTCCCTTCCAACCCAAACCATTGTGTGATTCTGTGATCATTGCTGGAAAGCTTTAAAATCTCTCAGAGGAGCCTTGGGGACAGGCACATCTGCTCATGCATTTTATGTTGGATAAGAAAACAGCTGGTGAGGCTGCAATGAATCTACAGGGTTGGAGGGATTGGCTCAGTTGACTGGTTTCCTGCTGCTCTGGGTTGTAGCATCCCAGAAGATGCTGCAGAAACTGTTACTAGGTAGACAGCAAATATGTTATTAAGTGTGGTTCTTCACTGCTCTAGGACAGAAGCAGTGAATGAGTGCTGAACCATTTCTACACTGAATTTTATTATAAAATGGATATTGGTACATTAAAATTTATCTTCAGTGTCAAGAGAACGGACTTAAAGTAAAGCTGGGAAAAATGTATTCTGAAGAAATAATTAAATTTTTGCTTCCACTTACTTTTGGAGAACTTCTGGCCAACTCAGGCCATTTCACAGGGAAAAATATTAGCATTTATTCCAACACACACATTTTGCAAAAAGCCTGAATAAATTCCTGAGGAAAACTGGAGAAAAAAATTAGAAACATTTCTTCTGAGAACCAGATTTAGATTTGTGGTTTAGTCAAATGCTTATTATGCAACTTTTTAACCTTAATGATTTGAGCAGATATTACATATATTCATTGAACTGCTCCACTTAAAATCAGGTATGTTCTAAATCCTCCTGGTTACCAGAATCCTGAGTGAGTCACTAATAAGCATGTCTCCAATGAGGTTAGCCAAATCCACCTGATTTCAGAACATTTTTCCACAGAACAAATTGTTATCACTATCACATTTAGTGCAAAGGTCTCATGATAGAGGATAATGTATTAATTGTTGTTTAATCCCACTACTTCTTGATTAAACTAAAAGTACAGCTTTTAAAATTCTGTCTGAAACATCAGAATTTTGTTTTGTTTTGTTTCGTTTCCTCCCACATGCCCTAAAAGAGAGGCTTCCATTTGATGTGGAAAATCAACATTTAAAGGGAGGAACAGGGAGCTATTGTTCACATTTCCATTACCTTCTGGTTTCAAAGTAAAATGGCAAATAAATAAATTATTAATTAACAACATGATTTCAGGCAAACCTGAGTAGGAGTTCCCTCTTTCTGTTTGGCAATTAAATTAATTAGCCCCTTATCTTGCAAAGCTTAATTGTGTGCCTGAGTCATGTGAGACTTGATATTCGTGCTGAAGGTTAAATTCACTTATCAGGGCTTGCAGTGCTGAGCTTTCTTGGGTGAAGGCAAGGCAGCAGACACACAGGCAGGGTTTAATGGGGTGCTGGGAACGGCAGGATGATGAGAGAAGAGGTGAAAAATCACCAGCTGACAAGGACTGGGGAGTAGGTGGGTGGTTGAGCTCAGCCTCCAAGTGAGCATGACTGGAAAGGAGGCTAGTGACTTTCATTTGTCTGGCACAGTGCCTGGGGAAGATGGCAAAAGGTGCAACCAGAAGTTGTGCATTATCCAATCTCCCTGAAAAGCAGATATTTCTAAGGCTCAGAGGACTGCAGAGGCTGAGAGGAGAGCTGCAGGTCTAAGGAAAGTAATATTTTGTTAAAAAATTCTATTCCACAAATATTCTGTGTCTTTCCAGTTGGTTTCCAGACAACACTGCCTATTTTGTATTTTATATTTTTTTATTTTTTTAATTTGGACAGTTATCTTAAAAGAGCTGCAGGATCCTAGCATTGGAACTTCTTTTTCCATGTGTGTAAGGAAGCCAGGATCAAATCCCACTTTTACCACAGCTGTGGTGTTGCTCTCAAGGCAGAGAGAGGCTGACGTGTCCAGCATTCAGGTGTGTATCTCATGTTGTGTGTGATCAATCCATGTCTCTTTTTCTCATAAAACATCCTCTCTATCTTCTTGGATTGTAGGATGTTTAGGCAGGGACTCGTCTGGACTGCCTGGTTACTACTGTAAACCAATTTATTTAAAGTTCACTACTTTACAGCAGTGTTAGGAATCAAGAGATAAATTATCTGCTTCCTTAATTTTATGCAAAGGCACAAATATTCAAAGCTTTAAAAGTCAGAACTGCTGGAGAGGAGATGTAGGTATAAATCACAATTTTTTTTTTTTTGTCAGAGGAAAAAAAGGTAATTATTTCAAAGAGAACTCCTAAAATAAAAAAAAAAATTACTTTCAAGAAGTAAAAATGTGATTCACAAAGTGGAGAATACAGAGAAGAACAATAAAAAAGCTATCAAGCAGCAGTTACATCATCACATGTTCCCTGAGGACTTCTTAGACTTCTTGGGGAATTTTCTGGTTACAAATTCCTGCTGTGATCCAAATCCTATAGCATGACTTATGGTCACAGAATCACAGAACTCTTTGGGTTGGAAGGAGATCATCCAGTCCAACCTTCCTGCCAAGGCAGGGCCACCCCCAGGGGTGCCCTCCCTCCACCAGACACACACACACCTAAATGGAAATACTGTGTTTTTCTGGCTTAAAATCTAAATGGAATTACTTTAAGTCTGCAAGTCCTATGGGTACCCCCTATAAAACGGGGTTCTTCAGTTCTGTCAAGCGAAAAGGCTTCTGGATAAAAATAAATGACATTTTTCTCTGCATTTCCTGACATGCTGCTTACTCTACTGTTTAACCTTCTGCCTTGCCTTCATCATCTTACCTCCCCTGGTCACAATCCATAGTTCTGCAGGCACATTGAGGATGCCTTAAAATCCCTTTGTAGTTCCTCATAGAAGAGGTGATGGAATACTGCATTCTTTGTTTACTTGGTTGATTAAAAATCTTGGTAGGTAAAAGAAAAAAATCTACTCAGGCTTAAAAACTTACTTTAAATGAAAAAAAAAAGAGAAGAAAAGAGAGAGAGAGATTTCCAATCTGGAACAAAATGTTCATTACAGCAACAACAAATAGCAGTGTTGTTTTCAGAGTTACTCATGGTTCACAATGAAAATTTTGAATTCAGGTAGGGGGGAATATAAGAAAATTTCCTCCATCTGATTTGCCTTGGAGGAGGTTTGAAAATCCAAGTTAAAACCTAATTTTGATGAGCAAGTGTTTAGCTGTGGGCTTAAAAGATAATTTGAAAGCAAATGTGTTCACCATACTTGTATTCCCAGTTCCAGGGGTGTCCTCTGTTTTGAACTCCTCCCTCTGAAGAGGTTGTGCTGGGGGCTGGATGCCCATGCTCTGCACTGCAGCAGATGCACTAGAATCTCCCAGCCTTCACACACAGCAAATCCAGGAGCTCCACTGGCCTATAAACACTGGAAATTAATGACATGACAGCCTCAGGAAATAGTGCCTCAGATATGCAAGTGCCTCATGGGAGGAACTCATTACTGGAGTTACAGTAAATTGCCACTGAGTGAATGCTGGAGGAGCTTCCCACACTTCATAAGCTTGATCTTGTCTGATTTCAAGGGCTAAGTGAGTTTTGGCATGATTAAATACTAGGAACTGTGGCCGTCTGAGAACCCTGGTGGGGCTAGCAGAGCACAGAGTGCATTGTAGCAGCTTTCTCCAGGTTTTGGCTATTGGTCTGTGTGAAATAAAAGTCCAGCTGCTGAGCTAGGCAAGTATATTCTAGTGGAGACCCTGCTGCTCAGATTTTAGGCTGGTTTTGTATATCTGTGAGATGCTGGGATTTTGGGGATGTGGGGGTGCAGAAAGCCATACTATAGATATTTTATTTTTGGTCCCTTGCAAGCTCAGTGCATTTGACTAAATATATATCAAGAAAGAAGCCAAGCCTGAACAGCTGCTTGCTTTGCTGGATAAGACTTATATTTTCATTTTAAAAGCTGTTTTTTGCCTGTCTTAATGTTAACTGACATAACAGCAAAGTTAACTATCCTGAAAACACCCTGCCCTCAGGTGTCATCTTAAAAAGCTTTTTCAAACTGAAAATAAATCAGTCAACAATTCAAGTGCCATAAGGACAAAAGGTGTCTCGTGTCACACCAGATTAGACAAAGAGTTTTGTGCTGGCCACAACTTCCCTTTTCACCATTGCAATGTTTGCCTCATTCATTATTGTGGTTCTCCTCAAAATCAGGCTCTCAGCTCTAGGTGTGAAAGTTCAGAATTGCAGCTGTCATCCAGAGAGGATGGCAAATTCCCCTTTCCTCTTTCCAATGGGCTGGTGAAGGAAAGGTGAGCACTAATGCTGGGAACATGGGCAGTCAGCACCCTTGTGCCAGCCTGTTCAGACACACATTTGATATGAATGCAGCACTGATGGAAAACAAGGGGGTTCTGCTCATTTTTATGAAGATTAGTGTTGTCCATCTGTGGTCTTACGCTGCTTAACTGCCTGTTTTTAAAGATATTTGTAGCAGAGAAATGAACTGTAAAAAAAGCAAATGCTGCCTTAGTAAGATTTCAAGTGCTGGTGGGAAAACAATGGAAAAATGTATTAAAAAGGAACATTTCCCAGCCCAGAGTGTGATGGGCTGGCATGCCCAGGATTAAACTTATGTTCAACTATTGCTACGTTGGAAAAATACTAACCTGCACCTTTCTAGTCCCTGTGCTGCCATTTAACGTGAATTGTTCACATTATAAGGCAAGATGCAGGTTTAATGCGAGAATTAGTGGACAGGATTCTGCCATAGGGATGTGCCACTGCAAGGTCATGAGCTTTCTTTAAGGCTTAAAAGTGAAAACATCACCCACAAACATTCAAGGATACTCAAATATTGGTATATTTGGTGTTCATTGTCCTGTTACAAGTTTCTGCTGCTGACTGGATGACCCAAGCAATACTGTGTCCTTGAAAATATTTTTTTTCCTGCTCCTCTCTTTGCCATCAAGAAAACATGGGTTTTAGTTTCACTGTCATATTTCAAATGTCTCTAAACCAGAGCTCTGCAGGAAATTCTACATTTTGGCTCAGCATCTTAATGCCTGGTGCTTTAGCTCAGCAGAGGGAAGGAGGAGACTGATATGAGGGGGCCAAAATCCTTCCCAAGTGCAGCTCACTGGGCTCTGAGTTTTTGTGTGCATTCTTCACATTGTGAACCACTCTGCATTCCACTGGGGACTTCAGAGGAATTTCTAACAGCATGGGCTGTGATCCAGCTGCCTTTGTTTGGCCACAAAATTAAATTTCTGTTCTTGGAAAACTGAAGAATGTCACTTATTCACCTTTCTAATAAAGGTATTCAGGTGTGCATATGACACCAGAGAAACAAGGGCTTTGCCTGCTGAAAGACACATCCTTTTCAAAAGCTTCTCAAAATCCAAGGCTGGCAGGATGAAAGATGTTGCGACTGTCCTATCCCAGATTGAAAGGCAAGATGTATTCCATTTCCATCTGTATGGCAGTTGTCTTTTGTTAAGTGGGCAGTTTTCTTTATCTCTTCCACAACCAATCCTCTCTCCTGGGAGACATCTGCTGATAATGGGCCATTGAATGTCACTCCGTGACTGATAAGAACTGTAACATCCCATTGTGAGATGCTCTGCCCAGAGGGAGGAGCCAAGCATTCCTACCTGGATATAATCTGGGTTTTGGGGACATCAGAGGCAGCCTTTCCACTGGTTTCCAAGAGGATCAGCTGGGGTTTTCCACTGGACCCTAAGAGGAAGACTGCGCCCTTCTACAGGATCGGTGCTCCAAAGGAACCACATCTGCCACTCCAGGAGGACTGCAGCCATTCCAATTTGGACTGCTACCAACACGCTGGCCAAAGGGGTGTCAGGTTGTATTCTGACTCTGTCAGTAGTTTTCCTTTTGTATTATTGCATGTATTTTGTTTCTTTTTCCTTTTTTCTAATAAATTGTATTTCTGACTTGGAGTCTCTCACTGGTTTTGCTTTCAAACCGGAACATGTCCTTAACAGGATTGTGTCTTCTGTGCACTTGAGTGGCTCAAGGCTTGTGCCTGTTGGATGTGATGCCTCTGTGCAGAAGCAGTTTAAACTCATGCTCAGCCCTGGGTTGGTCCACCCTGGCTGCAGTGTTTCTTAACTTGGGGACAACATCTAGATCTGATTAAAAATACGAGCAGAACTACATCTTTTCTGCCCCAGTATCTGTTTTCCTTCTAATCTGCACGTTGCTAACAATCCCTTTGGAGTCAGATAAGATCTATTTCTGTTCTACTGTGAAAAGCTCAAGTAGAAATACAACCAATTGTTGAGAAGGAAATTTAGGCTCACATCTGCATTAAGAAAGGGCATGCAATTAAAAGATCATTTGTTATTTTAGTCAGTTTGTATGATAAGGTAGACAAGGTAATGAATTAAAATTAATCTGTGAATGGAAATGGAAAGGGGAAAGACTTCCATCCTTCCATAAACTTTTTGGTTTGTTTTACTGACTTTATTTTGTTACATTTGGTTTTGCTGGGAAGAAAAGGATTGCAGTTGAAAAGTTCTTCCTCAGAATTTTTTCTGGAAGATAACTCTGGTGAATCTGATGAGACAAAAACTTTTTATTGCTCTTTCCTCTCATTTCCAGAGGGGGATTCTCCCATGCTGGAGTCCCACTGTGGGAGTAGAGCAAATCTGCAAGTCCACATTGACAGAGACCCCCCGCTGCAGAGCTGCATCCAGCCCTGGGATCCCAGCACAGGAAGGACAGGGAGCTGCTGGAGCCAGGCCAGAGCAGGGACACCAAGGGATGGAGCAGCTCTGCTGGGAGGAAAGGCTGAGGGAACTGGGATTGTTCAGCCTGGAGAAGAGAAGGCTTTGGGGTGACCTCACTGTGGCCTTGCAGTGCCCACAGGAAAGATGGAGAGAGACTCTGGACAAGGGCCTGGAGTGACAGGACAAGGGGGAATGGCTTCACGCTGACAGAGAGCAGGGTTAGAATGGATATTGGGAAGAAATTCTTCCCTGTGAGGGTGCTGAGGCCCTGGCACAGGTTCCCAGAGAAGCTGTGGCTGCTCCATCCCTGGAAATGTCCAAGGCCAGGTTGGATGTGGCTCTGAGCAACCTGGGATAGTGGCAGGTGTCCCTGCCCATGGCAGGAGGGTGGAGCTGGATGATCTTTAAGGTCCCTTCCAACCCAAGCCATTCTGTGATTCTGTGACTTTGATCTCAGTTTGCCATATCCTCAGTGGCTCCGGCTTCATCACCTCGGATGCAGCACCACGACAATTCCTGGTGTTTGAGGCAATTTACTGCAGCTCTGACTCAAATGCAATGAAATGGGTATAGCAACATTACCTGACTTTGGGAGGAGCAGGAAATGGATTATTTTGAGATGTATGAATCCCTATTTGAGCAGTTCCTCTGGTTGTGACCAACACAAAAAGCAATGGAATCAGCCTAGGTCCATTTTTATAAGATGATGGCAAATGTGAGCAATGAAGCAGATCCATTTCACTAGGCTGGGTGAAGGGGTGCCCTGTGAACACTGTTAGTGGCACTGTGGTGTTGACAGCACTACCTTCCCAGTGACACAAACCCATCTCCTAATCACTCATGCTCTCTAAGAGATCAATTACACTTTTCTCAAGTGTTGTAGGGCCATTAACCTTAGCTTACTGCTCAAATTCAGTGTGGCAAACTATAGCCTAATCATCTATGCTTTCCTCTTGCAATGGCAATGGGATATGGGGATCTGCACTCCTTCATACCCTCAAGTGGTGCACAGGAATATTGTGTGCTGCTAAACAGCTGCCATGTCTGCTCTGGGAGTTTTCTGCAGAAGGAGATGCTGGAATTTATAAAGACAGCTGTTTTTCTGTTTATATTCAGTGTCAGTGGAAGTGAGTACAGATACCAAGCAACAAGTAAACACAGGCTGGAAGGTATAAAACATTTCAAAGCAGTAGAAACATAAACATTCTTTTTGTAGGTCAGTCAGCAGGAATATGAAATAGCCCCAATATCAAAATCTACCATTTTTTATCCTCACTGATCAAGCCTTTGAACTGTAGTTTGCTGAGGAAACTAAGACTGCCCCTTTCAACTGATTTCCTCTTCAGCTGACGTATCTTTCATTTGGCTCCTCTCATATACATTTGCTGTTCCTAGTCAGGAACAGTGGTTGTTGTCTAAAGTCTCGTTTTTCCCTCCTCAGTGCCACACAGAACCAGAGCCTCAATTCCTACCAAGAGCTACAATACTGATGATATTTTTTATTTTTGCCTTTCAGAAGTAATTTCACCCAGAACCAGAAGCTGTGTCTTGGTACAAAATGACCTGGGCATCCAATGGGCCTTGATTCTGGCCAGGAGTCTGGACAAACTTTAATGGAAAATAAGGAGGAAAGGGGATTGACATGTCACTCCATCCTGTGACACACAGAACACACGGGCTGCCATGGCCTTGGCAGGTTTCCACTGCTCTTGCGACAGACTGCTGGGCCTTACTCATCCTTTGTGAATCACTGTTTGCTGTACACAGAACTTCACAGCACTTAGAGCAACCAAAATGGAGTGAGTCACCTGGTTCTGATGTATTTGTTGATATCCAGATTCTGTAAGAGTCACTTACTGGATTCAGGAGAAGGATCTGATGAACCTTGCTTCACTCTACTCACCCATAGCCCTCTAGAGATTTCGCAGCCCCTGCAATGCTGCTAGTCCCCTGCAACCCTTCTCCACCCAGAGCATACTCCTCTCATGTGCAGTTGTATCAACCCTTCCCAGATTTTTTTTCTTGACTATTGACTTTCTTTTTTCTTGACTCACCATGTGCCAGGATCCCTTCTTCACCTTTCAGCCATTTGGACTGCCAAATGTTCACTTATCCTGTGTGTTTCCCTCCTCATCCTGGTCCTACTCTGCTGCTGCTGCTGCAGAATAGAAAGATCTTGAGGCAGCAAAACTAAATGGTGCCTTTTGTGAGATGTGCTGGAAAGAAGGGCTCTGAGTAAGTTCTGAATCATGAGAAATTTGAGATTCAGAAGGCATTTCCCTCAGAGGAAGCATTTGAGCTCTGTGAGTTTAGGCCAGAAGAGGAACTAGTTTGTGTTTCCTAAACTTTACAGTGAGCTGCACGATTTTCCTGGCTCAGGTGGGATGGAGAGAGGGGGCAGGTAGGACTGATATAACCCTGAGGCAATGCCTGGCCAACATGCAGGTGGAGGGTGGGATGTGCTACATCCCTGGTTTTGTTTCCACTGCCCCCCACCCTGGTTCTGATTTTGCTCTTGGTAGTGAAAAGCTTGGGCATTTCCACTGGTGACACTGGGCGATGGAATTTGGGCACAACCATGAGTAGCAAGCCAAGCTTTTTGCCCTTTTGCAAGTACAGCCTAAGAAATTGAGCTCATGCTACAGGACATGGGCTAGCCCAGTTTCCACAGCACTGGGTGTTCCAGAGCCCTCACAGCAGCAGGGGCATCACTTCTCTGTCACTGAAAGAACACCAGAGCCTAAAACCAGGAACCTCTACATGTTTATTATTCTGCCACTGTTCTAAAAGTCAAAATTTGAAAACATAACCTCTTTCCACGCTGAAATATCTCCTTCCCATTTCTGACAGTATTTCCTCCCTCTCCCTAAGTCTAATCAAGGGGTAAACCTCTAAAATACTCAGATGCAATACAGTCTAATCATCATTACTGTGTTAAAAAGTCGATGTCATGGAAGCCTCTGAGTAGCCAGCTTGGTAGTATTTATTGGGATTTTAGAGCTTACTATAATTATCATGTCCAGTAACTGCCTGGATTGATGTGTGAGAGGGAAAGAAAGGAAGCTGGAAGCATGTCTTGTCAGGGTGTGCACAAGATCAGTGAATGGATGGATGGGCAGATATGAGTGGATAAATATGTATTCTTTCAGGCAATTTTATGTTTTCCCAGCCAGCCCTCCCTGTTCTTCTGACATGCCTTGCAACAGATCTGACAAAGGTTAATCTGTGGATCATGATGTAATTTTGTCCAGTCTTCATGACTATTATTTTTCAGTGCCTACATACTTCCAATCTCATGTTTTCCATGAGACTGTATTTTGTTTTGTTTTGTTTTGTTTTGTTTTGTTTTGTTTTGTTAAGAAAATGCTGCCTTAACAGGTGAGTTCCTAGCATACAAATCAAAATCGCTGAAGAAAGCACATTTTACATGATTCTGGAAGCTTGTAGCCACTGAACAGTTACAGTAGATTCCCAGCAATACACTTTTCTCTCTTGAAAGTTCATAACCTTGCCCAGGGTCTCTTCCCATCTATTCCACTGGGCTGGATCTATCCTTTTGGCCCTTTCTATGGTACAAGTTTCTTTCTTGGTCTCTGTTGGAAGCCGTAGGAAAACCTGAAATGTCCTAGCTTTTTGGGTCTTCATCACAGTCTAAGCCAGACATCCTCTCTAATCATCCTATTATTTCCAGCCAAGTGACTTTTTTTTTCTTTTTTACCTGAGAGAAAGCAAATAAAAAGAAAGTCTTGTTTTAATTAATCTTTTCTTAAGATAACTTTGTGCCTTGAGGTTGAGGATAAACTAATTTTCAGGATGATGGAGTCACATTATTTGGTGAATTTGCCACTACTAATGTAGTACTTCTGAAGTGTAAAATAGATTTTAAACTTATGGGAAGTCCAGCAGGAAATGTCCCATATAGGTTCATGCCCACATTAGATTCTTCTGATACAGATCTATATTCTCTCAGTCTATGAAAGAACAGAAATGGGATTTTGATATTTTTAGGTGCAAAGCGGCCTGAGACTAGACATGGGGTTTTTTGGGTTTTTTAATCTGGGATTTTCATTGAGCTCTTGAATGTTTATTTCATATTATTTATGATTTATGTGGGGCTTCCCCATCTGCCTTTCCCTTATTCTGAGATCCTCCCCATCGTCTGTCTCGGGGAGCCTGGCTGCCACAGCAGTCTCTGATGAGATTAGTCACAATAATG
Source organism: Vidua macroura (assembly GCF_024509145.1). NCBI lineage: Eukaryota > Metazoa > Chordata > Aves > Passeriformes > Viduidae > Vidua > Vidua macroura. The sequence continues at coordinate 6,937,929 of NC_071575.1, forward strand.
CTGCAGAGCTAAGCTCCTTACACTCAAGCCTGGGAGGGCTGGTAATATTATGCAAAGAGCAAAAGGCTAAAGCAATGGTTGGCCTGTGCTGTTTCATTCAAATTATGGCTTGAGGGGGTGGTGGGCAGATGTGGTTTTACCACCTGGAACCACTTTCTCAGAATCACAGAATGGTTGGAATTGACTTTAAATATCATCCAGTTCCAGCCCCTTGCTCAGAGCCCCATCCAGCCTGGCCTTGGACACTGCCAGGGATGGGGCAGCCACAGCTTCCCTGGGCAACCTGTGCCAGGGCCTCAGCACCTTTATAGAGAATAATTCCTTCCCAATATCCAATCCCTGCTCTCTGTCAGTGTGAAGCCATTGCCCCTTGTCCTGTCACTCCAGGCCCTGGTAAATAGTCCCTCTTCATGTTCCTCTCCTAGTAAACTAGTAGGAATTTTCTGCAGTTACCATCCTCACCACCTTTTGTGTCACCCTACAATGGTGCTGTGAGTTGCCCTGTGAATTAAAGTGTGTTATTTTGGCTGTGACTGGATTAACATTATATGACATATTTTGTAATCCTCTCTATAGTAGGATGCCCTGGCACAACTTTCACTGCCTTCTCACTGACCAAGAGCAGGTTTAGACTGAAAATTATGAAGAAATCCTGGCTAGCAAAATGTAACATTTTGAAGCAAATAAGCCTGTTTAGGATCATATTTTGACATGTAACATCTACTTGGGAAAGTCACAGAAATAAAATGTAGCACAGCAAAATACTCCAAGCTACAATTTATGTTTAGGCCACTGAACTTTGCACCCCTGCTCTCTATGGACAAGAAAGCTCAATGAAGAGCCTGTGTGAAAGGATTTTTCTTATTTCCACATCCAGCTTTGCACATTTGCATCACACAAGCAGATCCCTAAAGGCCAGCCCTGCATTCAAAGAATGCACTTAGCATGAATTGCTTCTGGCAGGGAAGCTATTCCTAGCTTTACCTTGAACAGGTAGTATTCTAAAATCAGATCCATTTAAGCCTGAAAAATACACAGAAGAGGTTTGAGAAAAATATACATTTCACTGTGGTTATTTTCATTTTGGGGTGCATTGTGTTCGCAGGTCACAGTTTTGGTAGAAGGGGTGACAAGTTGCTGGAAATTCTGCCCATGTCCAACAGAGCCAGTTCCAGATGGCTCCAGGATGGACCTGCCACTGGTCAAGGCTGAGCCTATCAGGGACAGTGGTAGCACCTCTGGGATAACAGATTTAAGAAGGGGGAAAACCCCAAAACTGCACAATGGTAGCTGAAGACGGAAGTTCAGTGTCTGAAAACCAATAAATATTTAGTAAAATACCTGTCTCCAAGGATCTAGGAGGTATCTGAACTGTGTCAGTCTTTGATGCACTAAGTAAATAAATCTTTAGAATTAACCATCAGATTTCTGTCCACACTTCCCTGTTTCACTGAGTCTTGTCTAAGACACCATTACTGAAGCATGTCCTCCTGTAATTTGCACTGCCTTTTTATCTGTATCCAGATGGGCAATGCTTGTGTTCACCCATGCAGGGACATCTGTGTCCAGCAGGTTCTTGCAGCTCAGGAAAATAAAATACTGTTGGACTCTGGGAGCTTTGGAGAGTTTTAAGTGCTGTGCTTTGAAATGCACCTCCATCTGTCCACCTGAATTTCTGCTTTTGCTTCACCCATAGTAAAAGCAGCACAGGAAAACCCTCTCTTTCCTTAACTTCTCAGGTTTGTGCTCCAAGATAATCAACTTAAACTTCTCAGCTAGGTCAGTTTTTCCTAGGTACACACTACTGCCTATTATTTCTGCTGCACAGACAAGCACAGGCATGAAAATCCTGATTTATACCAAACTCCAGTCAAAACTCCAGCACAGCTCAGCAAAAACACTGCAGAGCCTAAATGAATGTCACTGGGTTGGGAAAGGTAATTTTAACTGCAAGTGACTTGAGTTTTCTGTGCATTTGGAAATACAAAATGATCCCTTGGATTTAGCTGAAATAGTTTGCATGTTTTTTTTTTTTTTTGGTTTTTTTTTTTTTTTTGTTTTTGTTTTTTTTTTGTTTTGTTTTTGTTTTTGTTTTTGTTTTTGTTTTGTTTTGTTTTGTTTTCAAGTAAAACCAAAAATTTCTTATGGATGTTTCACAAGTATGCAGCAGGATAGCACACTGCTGATCTGTAATAATTCAGAACCTGACACAAAAAGATGAAAGGCACATTTTAGCTATGATGTTTTCATATTCCTTTCTTTTTTCCTGTTGTTTGTTTGTTTTGGATGTATAAACTTTTTTTTTTTTTTTGCAGGGGGGGATATTGAAATGTTGGTATCCCTTGCCTAATTTGATTTACAACAGAGCATTGCATTTACTCTGTGTGGTATCAGAAATGCTGTTTTATTTGAAAACTTTATCAAGCTCCCTGGAAAATGATGATGCTCTCTATCTTTTTACCTGCTGCTGGAGGCTGCTCCTTGAGGCTGTATCTGAACTTCCTGACCCTTTTTTTCACTCTTGTGGCATCCTCAATGAGGAGCAAATCCATCAGAAGCTGTGGCTTTGCAGTGCACCAAGAGCTTGAATCTGGCTCCACAGCTCCCTTCTGCCACAGCCCCAAGGTAGAAGAGCAGCAAGAGGGATTTCTGTAAAATTCTTCAGGTCTTGGAACAGGAACCATCATCTTGAAGTGTCCATCCCTGTTTATTTTCTAAGAGAGATTCAGAGTTTCAGAGGGAAAGGAAGGCTGTGCTTGTATTTATAAGGCTTTGGTTGTTATTTTGAAGACATTCAGTGGCCCATGGAAAATGCTCCAAAAAATAGGAAACTAGAAACTTCTTCATAAAAGATGAGTTTTAACTCACTGTGGACCTGAGCAAGTTGAAAGCTCTTGATTTGCCTTTATTGAAATGATTAAAAGCACATACAGGGCATAAGAAATAAAATGGATATTTTTAATTGAACTAAATCTACCCATGGATATCTTGTGCATTCCTTGCTGGCTCCCCATTTGAAGGTTTTGTTTTTGTCACAACTGAAAGTTGATTGGACTAATCTGCTAAAAACTCAAGCTTTTAATTCCATAGCATCATGTGCCTGCCCAAGAGCCAGGTTAATGCTGAGACACAGTGTGATGAAAGCGGGTGGAGAGAGCAGACAGGAAAGGTACAATGCCAAGAAAATGCTCCATTTCAATGCTGCACCAAGGGGACATGTTCTGCCCCTCCCATGGGAAAAAGCACAGGAAAATCTGAGCTGTTTAGGAATCTGAGGTTGGAATTTTAGCTGGCTCTGTAGCTTGTCTTCAGGACTATGTCCACCATGTCAGTAAGGGCCAGCCGTCTCTGGACTTCTCCGTTTGCTTATTCCCGAGTTATTTGAATCAATGTGCTCATATTGCTGAGAGCCCCACAACAGGAGATAACCTGCCACAGATCAGCTGCCAAGTGGGGGTTTTCTTCCCTCTTTTTCTGCTGCTTCATAGTAAGATGCAGACGATGGCAAAATGAACTGGCTCATCTTGGCAGCGGGCAGTGCTGCATTGCCATCTGCTGCAAAGCCAAAGGTGTTCCAGCATGGAACATGGGCTTATAGGAGAGAACTGCTGAGGGGTTTTGAAAGAAAGGAGGACTGGACCCAGAAAGTTTTGGATTGCCAGTTCTTGCTAAATATCCAGAGTAAATGCAATATTCCTCATGCCACAGGAGATCCCTCTGGTTTATAATTGCATCCAGGACACCTCTGCTGGCAGGGAGCACCATTTCCCCCCAGCAGGGACAGAGAGCTGGGAGTTCCTGCTGCAGCTGGGGAACTCTCTAGGAGCAAAAAAGAGCAGCACAGCAGGGAAAGCAGTACGAAAGGACCTGGGAAAGCTTTCTTTTCTTTAGTGATCAAAGCTGGACAGAGACAGATGTCATGCTCCATCAGGAACAAACAGTACTGTTGCTCCCTCTCCAACTTCCCAGCTGCATTGCTGACTGTCAGACTGGAGATTTTTATATTTTTTTACTGGCACAGGATCAGGGCCACCTGAATTACATATCACATGGACATACAAACTCTTGCTCCACAGAGACTACAGTCTACATAGGAAAGGCAAGATGAAAAATGGGAAGGGGAAGAAAAGTGTGTGGACCAAGCTGCTGCTGCTGAGGGTCACAAGTGAGAACCAGGGTTCTGGGACTAGAATCCAGCATCTACAACTTTATCTAGGTATTAGGATTTATTCTGTGGATCAAAAATAAAGATTACCTTGTCCAGAGTTTGTCTCCGATACCTTTTCAATACCAGTTTTTCTTTGCTTCTCACAACGTGTTTCAATTTCATGGACACATAGAATGACTGGGGTTGGAAGGGGCCTTAAAGATCATCCAGTTCCAACCCCTGCCATGGGCAGGGACACCTTCCACTATCCCAGGCTGCTCAGAGCCCCATCCAACCTGACTTGAAACACTTCTGGGGGTGGGGCAACCTCAGCTTCTCTGAGCAACCTGTGCCAGACCCTCAGCACCCTCACAGGGAAAAATTTCTTCCCAATATCCAATCTAACCCTTCTCTCTGTCAGTGTGAAGCCATTGCCCCTTGTCCTGTCACTCCAGACCCTTGTAAATAGTCTCTCTGATTCTTTTTCCTTTTAAGAAAGGAGGAGTGAAGGTATCAGCCCCCCAGCAAAATAACTCTCAGAGCTCATGACTCCAGCAAGTGGTGGGTGTACATGTTTATTTGCTTTTTTTGAAGGATTTTTATACATCAAAGTGCCTTGGCACAAAGAGATATAAAAGCCAGAGCATAAATTCACCTTTTTAAGCTTACACAATATCTTAAGGAGTGTCATTTGACAGAACTATAGATCTGAATAATCTCCTTTCCGCTGCGTGCTGCAGAACCGAGCTGTGATAGATGCAGGAGCCACTGCCAAGGAACCTGCAGAAAAAATATGCAAGAGGAACAAGAACAGATCACCACAACAAGGCATAAACCAAACACCCAAGCAAAAATAAATTCACACACACTGTGCAAAAGGTATCTGAAACCATTGTTACCTTCAAAAGCAGCAACACTTAGGCACCATCTTGCTGATTTCAGCCCATTTTCCAGCTGGACATATTCTCTGAAAACAAGCAGACAATTTTCCAGTTTTCTATCTCTTTTTGTTTTTTTTTCAGAAAACAGGAAGTTGGTCATGCTGGCTCAGATCAATAAACTGTCAGCCAGAAGAGACCTCCTGCCTTTATTCCTGGCTTGTGCTTGATGCAAAGCTCCTCCTTGAGTTACTTTCCCAGCCAGATATGAAATGATGCCGGTAAGACACATACATTACTTCCAGAACCCTGTGGGGAATCAAGGCCCACCATAAACCGTAAGTTTGGATTATCAGGATGTCAGATATTAAAGCTACAGCTGCAAGTGAGACAGAGCCTCAGCCACACCTTCCTGAACACAACAGCATTATTCCATTGATGAGACCCAGTGCAGAATTTCCCATGGCTCAGCTGTCTTTGTGGTGGGTAAAAAACATTCTTGTGCAGACAGCACAAACAGGGTTTATGAATCACTTGAACGTCCTTTAAATCCTCAAAGCAGGGATTAAGTAGGACTTAAGAGGAACATATGACTTGTGCTTGTCCTCAATACAGTGGTGACTTTCATATTATGTGAGGAAATAGCTCCTTTGATTGTGCTGTGTTTACTCGGCGCTAATGTCCCTGCATGTCTTTGTTGTTTCCCTGGCTAGAATAAAAGAGCAGCCTGGTCTGCTCCTACAGCTCTTCCACAAACAGGGAAATAGACCCTCCAACCCCCTCTGTGCCAACTCCTTAGAGTGCTCTGGTTAATTTAATGCTCCAAGGTAAAATTCCCAGATCCTCCCTGCGGCTGCCTGAGGAGGTGGAGCTCTTTGCCTTGGTGGGCTGGCTGGCAAAGGGAATCTTTGCACAAGCGAATTTGATTTCTGTACCACTTCCTCCTTAATGAGGAGGATTCTCCTTTATCTCCTTCAGTTGATTGTTTCCTCAGATTTTGCAGCACGAAGGTCAGAGTTCTGCTCCATGTTCTGATTTTCCAGCTGGTAGCAATCCAAGGAGATTTGCACAGTCACAGATGCCTGTGAGTTAGAAGGGTGATCATTTTTTTAACAAGGTTAATTCCAGAAGTCCACAGCTGGGGATAACCTGAAACTACTCAAGATTTGTGATAAATTTAATAAATTGCAGAGACCAATTAAAGAAGGATTTGGTTTATGTTGAAATACATTATTTCCACACAATTTCTTTTTTTTTTCCTACACCCATTTGTCATCTTTAGCTGTTATATTTAATGCATTTTCAATCTCTGCCTTTTCCCCACAATACAAGACACCCAAATGCGGAAATAGTGTTACAGATGAAGATATCATCTGATATCACTTCTTAATGATTATATTTCTATCTCTATTTAGCAATCAAACAAAAGATCATAATTGCTTTTCTACTGCTTTGCTGTTGTAGAAAATTGGCTTCATTGAACCCCACACAGTGACCTCAGGCAGGTCTAGGTAAAATTTTCATAAGCGAACCTGAAATCCATCCATAGTTTGGGAACTCTAAATAAATCCATGTTCATTCACAGGAGAAAAGGGATGGACTTGCCATGTGTAAAACATGCCAGGACACTGGAGGCCTGGGTGGTTGGGTATTAACCTGTCCTTGCAGGTAGGTGGGATTCCTTTCACTTCACCCAGGCCATGGCGATTTCCATAGGCAAAATGTTGGCTTGTGAGGACAGAGGCAAGCACCACCTCTTGTCTTTAAACTGGAAAACAGTTTATGTTTTTAAGAACAACAAGCAGTTTATGTTTTTAAACTGTATCAGTAAGCATGAGGGAAATGAAAGATTATGATTAGGGCAGGCTCTGAATCCAAATGATCAAACATGAATCACCTTGAGGCTTCAGGCAGACAGCAAACTTCCTTCCACGAGAGGGTTTTGCTGGCTCCTGCCACACATCCCAGAGATCTCTGCCAAGGGTTCTGCTGCTTTGGGGATGTGGTTTGACAGTGATTACCTGTTCCAAAGCACATATCAGGATGTAGAAAAAGCAGATATTTGGTAAGACCGGGTGAGAACAGTGGTCTGATAATCTGGCTCAGATTTGGAGCATCCTTCATGTTTTCATCTCTCACATGCACTGTTATTGGCAGAACGTTTGGAAGTAGCTGCTGGCAAGGCCTTTCGCCCTGTGCTGTTATGTTTGCCCTGCAAATCCATCTTGCCATGCTCACTGCTGCCTGTCCCTTGTTGAAAGGCTCTTCCTGGCATGCCTCACACTATCAATGTATTTCTCTGCTACGCAGTACAATGGGATCATTATCCTGGGATCGGTCCTTAGGCACTGCTGAAGTCAGAAAGTACTGCTGTAACTGTTGAATATTAACTTGCTGACTGCTGCCTTGAGGCAATTGAACACAGACAGGAGGTGTGTGATGGATGTCCTTTCTCTTTTCCTACATAATGCACAAAGATTTGAAAAGCGGGACCTAACAGACAAAAGCTTTAGAAATTCTAAAGGCAAGCAATTTGTAAATAACTCAGCAAGTTGCCACATAGGGAGGGAGAGATTTGTCTGAAGTGTAATGGCCCTACTGCAATGTGCTCACTAAGCACTCAGTGGCATTTTAAACACCGTGAGACTTGATTTTGGGACTTCAAGTGAAAATAAATCATAAAAAGAGGTGCTCAAAACCCCAGAGCTATGATCTAACAAAGTGCTTAAGGAATACAATCAACAGGAAGCAGACCATACCCTCCTGCCACAGCCAGCACAGAAGAAGCTCCAGAAAGGGAATAGGTCACCAACTTCTCGAGTCCAGAACAGACCCTGGCCCAGATATAAAGTAGGACAAGACAGAAAAAAGCAAGACTGAGAAGCTGGAACAACAGCAATGCCCAAGGCACAGGAAAGATGAAGCACTGATGGCCTGGTAGTGTCTGAGGGGTGCCTTGCTACCTTCATTTTGGTAAGACTTAGAATTATTCTGGAGTACGTAAAATCACCTGGGGACAAGGCTTCAAAGCATCTGGGTCTTTCACTTTAATATGCAGTAGCCGCTGGTGTTTTTGTTTACTCAAGTTCTTTCTTTTCCTGTAAATAATTGCTTCTGCTTCACTTGAGCTCTCTCCAGCAGACAAGAAGAATTCTGGGCAGGCAGGTCAGCAAGAACCATGTTCCTGAAAGAGGACATGCAACTGTAACTCTAAATTTGGGCTCTAAGGCAAATATATGTTGAAACACACCCTGTTAAGCATTTTTGCTTCTCCTGCATGCTGAAAATAAAGCAAGAGGAAGCTCTGCTGCCAAAGCAGCTCTGCAAAGCAACCTGCACTGGGAATTCTCATCAGGGAAGGACAAATGTAGCAGGGAGCGTTTCCAACCCTCTTCCACAGACACTTGAACTACCTGCTCAGCATTTTCTGCCCTTGTGTGGTTCTTTCAGGCTTTCTACGGGCTTAGAGCTGGGGCTGAAGATCCTGAGTCCCTCCAAGAGATAAGGACTCCTTTATGGCCAGGCCTTTGTTGCCCTCACATCTTTTACATTACCCCATTTCCCACTAGTGCAGCTCTGCTGCGCAAACACCTTGGTGCTGATGTTTTCTGGTTTGGTCTCTGCTCAGGCTGTATCATGACATTTCTCCCAGCTCTGCAGCTATCTCTGGCCTTCCTTAGGCACTCTCCTGCCACTGTATGATCCCTGCCAGGCTGCAGCTGCTTTCCTTTGGCCTTACCTGTGCTGCTGCTCTCTGTCTTCATATCTGCCCCACTCTGAGCAGCAGATGCAAATGACCTTCTGTTTTTTCCATTTCTTTATTGTGAGTTTCTTGTTTAGTGTGACTGCTTCTAAAGCCTGGCTGCTGGACTGCAATCTACCCTCCTCTACATGTTTCCTTCAGTAGATGCATTGGTCATTCCCTGTTTAGTCTTAGGGAAAAAGCTTTGCTGGATCCTAGCTTAGGCAGGTAAGGATCACTTCCTGACTGTCTTGTTTTGACTATTACTCCCTGCACTGTTTATGCTGCTAACTATTTGATCTCACTCCTCTTCATTTTTGATACCCATGGCAAGACATCTGGTGCTCAAATCTGGCCTGTGAAGTGCTGAATGGCACAAATTCTGCTGCAGAGTGCTACGAGCCGTGTCAGAGCAGGGCATGCAAAGTCTGTCAGACTGTGGGAAGGCACTGCTGCACTCCTAATCAGCTCTTGCCAGAGCTTCCTCCAGAGCCAGATCCCAAAAAGCTGACCATCCATCTCTTATCCTTAAAAATGGCCATTTGCAAAGGTGTCTTGGAACGGCAGGAAGATCCCAGCTGATCAGTTTTTATCCTGACCACACTCTGCAGTGCACATTGCTGCCTGGCATGAGGAATAGTCTGGCTCCAATAAAGCACCCTCTATCCCTAGGTATGAAGTTATTCATTTACTGATGGCAGCTCTTATATCCTCAGGGATTATTGCTTGTCCTGCTCCAAATAAAACCCCGTCTTGCACATGTGCACACACACAGAGACACAAACACTCAATCCTTTGCCTAGTGACAAGATGGGCAGCGCCTGTGCTCCTTCCTCCTCCCAGCAGAGCTGCACACTCTAGACACAAAGTGGTTCCATGCCTTTATCATCCCACCCAGACAGCTTCCAGGAGCACTCAGCACTTCCTCAGCATGGAAGCTGGAGCTCATGCTGCATCTTCCTGCTGTGCCCCAAAGTGACACACTGGGATTGTCCCACCCCCTGTGCAGGAGCACCTTGTTTATCTGTCAGGGTTCCACCAGGAAGTGCTCCAGGTGCTGACTGTGCAGCAAGGTCCAAGCTTTCTGTGGCTCTGTCTGTTCCAGGGGTTTATAGCAGTTTGGGACTGGTTCCCTGTGCTGGATTGCCTTTACCCTATCACATGGGGCCCTGACTGCTGGCAAATCTTGTCTCTGTGTGATAACTTCTTCAATAATTCTTGTGTCCTGAGAGGCAGGAGGACAAAAAGAAGAATCTAGTAGTTGGTCTTCTCTATGAACCACTAGAAATCCTTTACCACTTTTGTTCTGGACATTTCCTTCGTGGCTCTATGGTTTTTGAGGTATAATTGGAAACACTGAAGAGTTCATAGATGTCACTGTTCTCTGAAAGCTTCGGCTTATCTACGTTCAGTCTAATATAGTGTTCTGAGGGTCTGGAATCATGGCTGGGGCTCCTTCTTCTTCAACACTTCCAGTTCCAGCGGAAACTACCCTCAGCCACTGCCTTGGTGCCTGGGAATCCCTCCACTGCATGTGTTAGTTTCTGCTGGAGCACACATGATTGTGATTCCAGCATTCACATGCTGTCAGGTGTAATAAAGACCATCATGAATCCAGTATAAGATGCTGCTCTGACTCCTAAGAAACACTGAATACTTTTGAATTTGATACACCTAATTGAGCCTTACTTTGATTACTGCTGATGTCTGGTGACTTCAATCCTGTAGACACTGGTTTGGCATCAGTGTAGATTCTCATTTTATGCAGCTGCCTCTTGTTTTTCACTGCCACTGATGTATAATCTGTTCCTTTCTCTGTAGGTCTCTTTACCTCTCTCCTTTACATCTCTCCTTTTCAGGAATTTTCCCTCAGTAACACTAAGAGTGCCAACAGACTGCCATGTTTTGCTAGCCTGAATTTCAGGTCTACAGTCAGCTTTTGAGGCAGGCACCAGCCTGCTTAAACAATAAGGCAACACTTTTTGGGAAGGCTAAATGAAGCCCATGAGGACTTCTCCCTCCACATGACTTGCTCAGTGATGGATGTGAGCGGATTCTCAGTGTCCTTTATCACAAGACCAAGTGATAATGTGCCATATTTCACGGCAACTCATCAAGAGCTTGCAACTGTCCAGTGGCCTTAAAATATGCTCTGCTATAAACTCTTAAGTCCTATTGCTGCAGACTAACGTTGCTATCAATGAGTGTTCCTGGAGTTCTGTTGCAGGTGACCTTGCAGCCCAGCTAGGGCTAAATCTAGCTCTGATTTTGTAGGGTAGCTGTGATTATGGCTATGGCAAGACTGGTAGATATTTGAGCAGTGGGAGTATCCTGTTATGCTTTGAGTTCCTAAGGCACATTTTGGTGTGTTTCTCCAGGCTAGAAAAGAGAAGGCTTTGGGGTGATCTCATTGCAGAATTCCAGTGCCTGAAGGGAGCCTCCAAAAAAGATGGAGAGAGACTCTGGACAAGGGCCTGGAATGACAGGACAAGGGAGAATGGCTTCACACTGACAGAGAGCAGGTTTAGATTGGATGTTGGGAAGAAATTCTTTCCTGTGAGGGTGCTGAGGCCCTGGCACAGGTTGCCCAGGGAAGCTGTGTCTGCCCCATCTCTGGAAATGTCCAAGGCCAGGCTGGATGGGTTTTGGAGCAACCTGGGCTAGTGGAAGGTGTCCCTGGCCATGGCAGGGGGTGGCACTGGAATGAGATGATCTTCAAGGTCCCTTCCAACCCAAACCATTCTATGATTATGGGATTCTATCGCTCATCACCACTCATTCTCAAGCTTGGGGCTTCACAACAAGACTTCTTGTTTCAAAAACACCACCACTTTCTGATTCACTCCTGGGCAGCTCGGTGCCATATGAGGTGGGGCTTTGTTTAAATATGTGTCAGAATCTTTTTTAATAGGGTGGATTCATCCTGCAAATGAGCTCACACAGGAGCAAACTCAGACTTCCCAAAACTGACTTCTCGATTGTGTATTGCAAGGACCCACTGCAAGGACTGGTTCTGGGATTTTACAGGAACGTGCTTGCTCTGGTGGTGCTCTGTCCTCCTCAGTTGTTCCCTTCTCTGACAGTGGTTCTCACCCCTCATGACATGGGGAAAGGTCACTCTCTCCTCTCTGCACTTAGTGGCCAGCAGCACTCTTGATAAATATGTTCTTGCTGTGCTGCTTTTAAAAAATCTTGTACTAAGTCATCCAATTATGGGAAGCCAAAAGTGGCTCCCATTAAGAAAAAAGTCCTGTGTGTTAAAAACCTGAATATGCTCAGGGGTGGATTGGCACTCTGTTTCCATTTCTGATTATATATCTGCTTTTGAGGAGGACAGAAGAAAGCTCAACCCCAACCTAATACAGAACATTTTTTGTTCTTCTCTGCCCAGCCATTCTCCTGTTGCCACCCTTTGCACCTTTCCAACCTACTGATGTTGGATATAGAGGCAAGGCAGGGACATATTTTCTCTCCAAGCTGGTCCAAATGGCACAACTATCATATGAGTGAGGGCAGTTTCTGTTTCCTTCTTCACAGGGATAACTCCCAAGCTCTCGTCTTCCCTCTGTGTTGCAACAGGACTGGGTCCACTCCTTGGCTTTTTTGATCACAGAGGGCCCATATTTAAGGCTTTAAAGGGAACAGGACAAAAAATGAAATTATATAACAAGAGGGAACCAAAGTAATTGTCATCTCCCATCAGCTATCAATATTCTTTGAAGCATGAGATTTGATTATCCCAGTCACAAAAAATGCATAATAATACTGAAGGATATTAGCAAGGCTCATAAATCGGTGTTAAAAGATTAATAACTTTTGAGGGATTCTTTGTTGCCCTCGAGGAAGAAAATCCAACTGTCAACACCACAAGCTCACCTTTGGTTCCATCTGTTGACGCTTTCCATGTCATGAACCAGAACGATTGACAGAGCCTCTGCACAGCAAACTGGGGCCAGAACATCTCACTTTATCCTCTGCTTCCCAGGGCCATTAAATGAGGTGTGTGATGACACCTGCACAACACATTGGTGGCTTCAGGCAGCTCAAAATGGAGCTATAATGTGTCCAGGTTGGTTTCCAGGCTTAGATGGATTGGGATTACAGTGCCTGTGAGGATCCATAGTGTTCAAGCAACGAGGACATTCTTTAGCCATTGGATTTCACAATGGTTTTTATCACACAGAATGTCTCTTTCAGGTGAGGAAATTTTGGGGGCCATTCAAGACACTCACAGGAATGATGCCATTCTTAGAAATCCACTGTGCTTCTTCTGCATCCATTGATTTCAATCAGGATTTTCCAGGTTCCCTGCTGACAGTGTTTAAAGCCTGTTTTACTGTGTAAAGCCGATGCTTATTTCTTTAAACCAGTTTCAGATTCACGTTCATTCAATACAATTTTTTTTTTGTAATCCTCACAACACACAAGCACTTTTAATCAACAACTTGATTCTTTCTTTCAAAAACAAAAACGAAAAAAAAAAAAAAAAAACAAACCTGCTGCTCTTTCTCATCACAACAGTACCACCAGACTTCCCACCACAAAAAGCTGCAAAATTTTTTGCAACTTTTAGTTTCCTTTTGAAAAAATTTTGTTCCTGAAGAGAACTTCTCAGTGTGGCTCTTTGGGGGGATGACCAGTTCAGCTGCTGCTGACCCTTTTCTGTAATGTAGAAGGTAGGAAATAGCAGCAGCCTTTGAATTTGGCAGCAAGCTGGATTCTCCTTCCATTCCTCAACGTTTAATTGAAGCTACTTAGCCCTATAATGTGTAACATACGACCTCCTTGCAAGCCCTAGTTACACTGCTCATTAGTTGGTGTACTTTAACAAGATTTTATTGACCCTATGGCTAATAGCCCACTTAGATCCCTCCCTTCCAGTGTGACTGCTTGTCAGTAATGGTAGTTAGATTGCAAAGAGAAATCCCACAGTTCAAAGCTATTCAAAATGAGGAGAGGGGAGAGCAATATCCTAATTTGTGCTTTTGGTGCAATGGAAAAACTAAGGTTGCTATCACTCCTCTTTTTTTTTTTTATTTCTGTGCACGCAGCTCCCGACGAGGATTTGGGTTCTGCTGTGCTAAGGCAGCTCTCAGAAACCAGCAGCCTAAGGAGCTGTGACAGGCAAGGAAGCGCTTTTAAGTCCTGTTTTCCAGATGCAAAAGCAGAATGTATAGCCTTGCCTGCAATCCTGCAGAAAGCCAAGGGCAGAGCAGCACTAAGAGATCCGGCCTCTGCTTGTCAAATTTGCATTTTCAGCCCACTCCTGAGCATCCTTTGGGCTGGGACAGGGGGACAAAGCGCTCACTCACAGAGCTCCTTCTGCCCAGCAGCTCCGAGCACACTGAATGCAGAGCTCCTGGAACTCTGTGCAGCCAGCTGTGTCAGCCAGGCATGGAATTCACTGCCATAAGAGGAGGTTGACTCAAAGGCTGTCACTGAGTTTCTCAAGGGGTTGAAAAACAGCCTGGTTAGTTTAGGTGATGTGACAGCCTTTCTTTTTTTTTTTTGGGTGGGGGGGTTTTAGATTTTACAGGGTCCAGGGCTGGAGGCTGATGCTCAGCTGCTGAACTTCAGACAGAAAATTGGGCTTTATTTTTTACTGGAAGAAGACTCTCTCTTTTTGTTCCGTGTTTTGATTGTTTCACCTGGGAGTGGCAAAACAGATGTTTCTCTTGCCCACAACTTCTCCAGAAGTTTCTTACAAAACTTTCAGCATATGTGATACTGAAAAAAAAACCAAACCAAACCAAACCAAACCAAACAACAGCAAAACTCACCCTTGTACCAGGCTAGACAGGAAATCTGTTTGTTTCTTTGCACTTATGTTTCCACAGGGCTGGTGAAAGCAGCATGCTAACTAGTGATTGCAGCACTGCCAGGGGTAGAGAATTTTAAAATGGTTTTTGCTCTGGCAAAAAAATTAAAAATAAACCACAACATCATCAAAAAACCTCACCCCAAACAACAAAACATGGGCATAAGTAAGGGGAAGGGAAGAAGAGACAGAAACCACCAGGGAGGTCAGGTTGTTAAGTATTTTTGGACTTCCAAGGTGGTGATCTTAAGTGAAGATAATGTATTATGCAGTGGAAAGCTAATGAGACCAGGTCTGTTAAACACGGACTTGGTGTTACTTAGCTCTGGAGTGCTTCAAATTACACAGGCACGGGTTGTATTTGATCACCGCTCCCGCCCTGACAAAGTGAGCAGCAGGCTTTTATATAATGTAAGCGATCATATACTGTGGGGAGCAATCCTGTGCTGGCAGGGGAGGCCAGCTGATGACATAATGGGTCTTTTCCATCTCGAAGTTATGTGATTCATCAATTAAACGACTTCGGTGGGACAAAGCAGCATGAAAGGGCACTGTCCCTGCCTGACGATTAACCCTCCCAATTCCAGCCACTCCGCTCGGGATTTAGCCTCCACCAGTGTGTCCAGGAGGCTCCGGTTGCGCAGCCCCGTTCGGTACCGAGGCGGGTCGGGGCCCGGGGCCAGGGGTCTCCGGGCACTGCGGGCGCAGCCGCCGCCCTCCGGGGCCGCAGCCGGGGTCCGTGCGGGTGTGCGGCCCCGCTCCGTGCGGATGTTCGGGCCCGCTCCGCCGCAGGTGCTGCGGGGGGGACCAAGCGCTGTCCCGCCGTCCCTCGGCGCGTCGGGAAGCGGCTGCTCGGCGCACCTGTCCGGGCTGCCCGTGCCTCCCCTGCCGGCTGCCCGGCATCCCGCTGGCTCCATCCCGCAGCCCCATCCCGGGGCCGCCCGCATTGCGTCGGGGGCGCGGCGCGCAGCGTGCGGGGGCGGCCGGCCCGGGGGCAGCGCGCATCCCTCCCTCCTCCGCCGGCCCCGGCCCCCGGCTCCCCCGCCCTCCCGATCCCCGAGCTGCACCAAACAGCTCTCAGGTTTCTGCTGATACTGCAGCGTCAAGAAATGGCTCGAGTTTGCTCCTCGCTCTTATGCATTCAGCAGCCCTCTCGCTCCTGCCACACGCGTCCAGCTCCTGCCTCCTCCTGCCTCCGCCGCTGCTGCTGCCGGGACGAGCCAAGACCGACTCCGGGGATGCGGCTGCAGGGCTGCGGCGCTCTGACATCTCCTCCGCCGCCGCTGCCCAGCGCCCGGCTCCTTTTCCAGCTGTCCTAAGGGAAGAGAGCCGGACAGCCAGCAGCTATCTAGGACTTCTTGATTTTATTGACTAACTCAAGCCTTTTGGAAAAGGTACTTTGCACTCTTTTCCACGCACACCCTCCACCCCCCACTGCGGTTCTCAGCAGAAACTAATTAAACCCACTCGCCCTTGGCGCAGCCTAAGACAGTGTATGAATATTTCAGTGTCTCGCAGGCAGCCCTGTAAAGCGATCGCTGCGTTAGAAAGAGGGGCGCAAGAGGAGGAGGAGGAGGAGGGTTAAGTTTGCCGCTGCGGTTTTTGTTTTGGTTTGGTTTTTTTTGGATGCTGCTGCAAGGCGACTTGACGCATTCCGCCACTGGCTCCTACTCCTAAGCGGCGCGTCTCACCCGGAGCAGGTAAGGAAAAGCCCCTTCTCCCTGCCGATGTTCCACTCGATTTTGGACGGTTTGGGTCTGGGATGTCGACGTCCCTCCCCCTGTCTCTCTCTCAGTTACCTTTAGCTGCTGCAAAGCAGGAGAGGAGATGCTTTGCTCCCCCCTCCTAATCTCCCCATCTCCCCCCTCCCCCAGCCACCCAGTTGGTGTGATGAAGTTGTCAGTGCTCAGCTAAGTCTCCACAGCGGGGAGCACGGTGCTCGGGAGACTCCTTGCAGGAGCTGACCCCGCTGAAGTTTCCCGGGAAGCTCCCGATGAGTTCGGGGCACCTTCCTGCCTCGGAGGCCTCGGTGCATGTCCGGGGATGTGTAGGAACGCGTAGAACTCCGCATGTGCTGCCGTAGTGGGCAGAACGGGATGTTCCTGCTGGTGTGAAAGCCAATTCATTGCGCCTGAGTGTGTGTGTGTATGTGGAGGGGATCGGGGGCTGGTTTATTCTGTTTCTCTCCTCCCTGGCAGCCCCCATCCTGCAAGTGAGGTTTATGCCTTCAAAGCAGAGTATTTCCATTCCTCCCTCCCTCCCCAGCGCAAAAGAGGAGAGGACCGGGGCAGTGGTGGTGGTGGTGGGAGGGGGGGAAGGAAGAGGCAGGTGATGGAAATTTGCTGAGTTGGCATTGCAAGGACTCGCCTCCCAGCCAGCCCGTGATTTATATATTTATTTCTATATTTATTTATTTATTTTATGTGTATGTGCGTGTGCGTGTGTGTGTGTGTGTGTGTGTGTGGTAGCTTCGTGGCAGCAGCTGCGGCGATGGTCGAGCCGGCGAGAAAAGTGGACGGATCGAGTTAAAGGCTAAAGGAGACGGCTGGGGAGGGGAACCCCAGCCTGGGGGTGCACTCCATAGACCTTCAGCCTCCCGGTGTGGGGGACAGGACCCCTCACCTTACCTGCCCTCTGCCCCCCCTAAAGGTACTTCTTCCCTCTTTCTTCACCCTCCCATCATCCCTGATGCCTCTCCCTTCATCCTGCCTCTCTTTCCCCCTTTTGGGTATTTCCATCCTTTAGGCTCCTCTTCCACCCCTTCCTCAAGCTCCCCATCCCACCTCAACCCCCTCACCCTTGAACCGCCCTGGGTCTCTCTGTGCTCCTCCATCCTCCTCCTCCTCCTCCTCCTCCTCCCTTTCCCTCACTTCTCCCCTGCCCCTCGGTCCCCTTTCCTCTGTGCCACCATGACTGTGATGGCTGGAGAGAACATGGACGAGACTTCTGCGCTACCTGGCCACCCCCAGGATAGCTACCAGCCCGCTGCCCACGACGACCACGAGTGCTGTGAGCGCGTGGTGATAAACATTGCAGGACTGCGCTTTGAGACACAGCTCAAGACTTTAGCCCAGTTCCCCAACACGCTGCTGGGCAACCCCAAGAAGCGCATGCGCTATTTTGACCCCTTGCGCAACGAGTACTTCTTCGACCGCAACCGGCCCAGCTTCGATGCCATCCTCTACTACTACCAGTCCGGGGGGCGGCTGCGCCGGCCCGTCAATGTCCCCCTGGACATGTTCTCCGAGGAGATCAAATTTTATGAGCTGGGCGAGGAGGCCATGGAGAAGTTCCGGGAAGATGAAGGATTCATTAAAGATGAGGAGAGACCCTTGCCGGAGGGGGAGTACCAGCGCCAAGTGTGGCTCCTCTTCGAGTACCCAGAGAGCTCTGGGCCGGCAAGGGTTATTGCCATAGTCTCTGTCATGGTGATCCTCATCTCCATCGTGATCTTCTGCCTAGAGACATTACCTGAGCTGAAGGAGGACAAGGAGTACACAGTGCACCGCACTGACAACACCACCCAGGTCTACAAATCCAACATCTTCACAGATCCCTTCTTTGTTGTGGAGACCTTGTGCATCATCTGGTTCTCCTTTGAGCTGGTGGTGCGCTTCTTTGCTTGCCCTAGCAAGACTGATTTCTTCAAGAACATAATGAACTTCATTGACATTGTGGCCATCATCCCTTACTTCATCACCCTGGGCACCGAGATGGCCGAGCGGGAGGGGACTCAGAAAGGAGAGCAGGCCACCTCCTTGGCCATCCTGAGAGTCATCAGACTGGTAAGAGTCTTTCGAATCTTCAAACTCTCCCGGCACTCTAAGGGCCTCCAGATTTTGGGACAGACCCTCAAAGCAAGTATGAGAGAGCTAGGTTTACTAATCTTCTTCCTCTTCATTGGGGTGATTTTGTTCTCTAGTGCGGTATATTTTGCTGAGGCTGAAGAACCTGAGTCTCATTTCACAAGTATCCCTGATGCTTTCTGGTGGGCGGTGGTATCCATGACCACTGTGGGCTATGGTGACATGTACCCTGTGACAATTGGAGGCAAAATCGTAGGCTCCTTGTGTGCCATCGCTGGTGTGCTGACAATTGCCCTGCCTGTACCTGTCATCGTGTCCAACTTCAACTACTTCTACCACCGAGAAACAGAAGGGGAAGAACAGGCTCAGTTACTTCACGTTAGCTCCCCTAATTTAGCATCTGACAGTGATCTCAGTCGCCGCAGCTCCTCCACAATCAGCAAATCTGAGTACATGGAAATCGAAGAGGATATGAATAATAGCATAGACAATTTTAGAGAGGCTAATCTCAGAACTGGCAACTGCACTGTAGCCAACCAAAACTGCGTTAATAAAAGCAAGCTGCTGACTGATGTGTAAACAAACAATCAGAAAAACCCAAAACAAAATCCCCACTCACAGCTTGAAGACTTTAGTGACACAGTCACACTTTGTAGATGCTTTACTGATAGTCTTTGAATGCTTTATTTACCTCGTAAATGCATTGTTGCATTGCAAATCTTTGCTCTGCGATAAAGAAGCTTCCAGGATCCACGAAAGATAAAATTTTGTTTATTTTCAAAAAAACATTTTCCACCTGGCAAATGATAACCATTTGAACTAGTTTAGTTTTAAGCCGTTATGACGCTAGACCTAAACTTTTCCTCTCCTAGCTCCTCTTTTTTTTTTCTTTTTTTTTTTCTTTTTTTTTTTTTTTTTTTGGATAAAGTTATCTTAAACTAAGCAAGACAGTTTTTAGAGCTATTAAGCATATGCATGGATTCCAGTAAAAATATTCTGCAAAACTACACAATTGCAAGAAAGTGCATCAGATAATAGTAAAAAAAGATCAGCCAAAACCTGCGGCAAGTGTTTGCCGTGGTGTTTATGAAGGAGTGCAAATTTTCCTTCCGCCCCCTCTGTGAAAGATTCCATCCTTCCAACCTACAGATCCACACAGCACCTTATTAAAAAACCTACTTAAGCCTGGTCTCTTTTGCTGTCTGTAGAAGAAATATCCTAAAAGGAGAATAACAAACAAAACTGAAGACAAAACATCTGCAATGCTGCTAAGTTCTCTCACATGCAGATGATAGAAACACACTTTTCCCCCCCTCCCCGTTCAGAACTGGATACAAAACTTTAAGCCCCTCTGTTGCAAGATAGCACAATGGAGTTTAATAGAAGCATGTTTGAATTTGATACTATTTATTTTATGATCGCATGCTTGAAACGTTACCTCAGACAATAGCGGATAAGCTTTCGTTTGAACTGAATCTTCTAAAAATAAGTCCTTTCTCCTCTCTTTTTTAGTTTCTTTTCTTCTTCTTTTTGATTTGCATTCACCAGAAGTGCACTCCTTAATTTATTAAATCGTTGACTAGTAATTTAAAGTACTGTATTTAAGTGCGTATGTTAGTCAAATGGGAACAATAACTTTTGGAGATCAAAGCATGTTCAAATATTCAGCATTATGGCCTATTTGATTAAAGTGTAACTTGAATTAATTAGTGCATGAATTCAATGATAATAATAATAATAATGATGATGATGATAATAACAACAATAATGATAACAATAAAAACAAAAAAAAAAAGCACTTGATAGACTGAGGGCCTGAATGAACTGATTAGAGAAACCTGATTGTTTTCCTGCATTGCTCAGGGAAATGTATTGGCTTTTGTCCAGGCGTTGTTGGAAAGGAACATATCCCATCCCTTAAAGGGAAAGCTATATGGAAAATTAAGAAGTCAAGTTATATATAGCAACACCTAAAAACCTAGTATCCTCTATAGATGAAAGGTGCAGATGCATGCTTTTTGGTGCATTTTCAGAATGTAAATGAAACTTATCTATTATATGCATCCGAATTGCAGCAGCTGGTTTCTTTGCAGTCATCAGTTGAGACTTTTTTGTATCCCCCCCCCCCCCCAAAAGTCACTGAAGAGACCCAGCAGATTGACTGAGAGAGTTGCACAGTGCCTTTATCTTACACCCTCCAAAACTGCTGAAAGTGCCTCCAGGAACTGAGTGGATCAGAGACACCGAGGGAAAGGACAAGGAGTCAGTCCGGTGTGTCAGGAGTGTCCTGTGCTGTCTACTGGCACAGCATGGAAAGGTTTAGGGATAGGAAGATCAAGTGGGAGTGAGAGGGATGCAGAAGAGGCAGGCAGAGACCACCAGTGCCCATGGAATACTTTCTTTCCCCAGCCAGTCTGATGCGGCAGGGCTCTGCACTGGCTTCTGCCAAGTAACTCCTAGTTGTGTTCATGTGAGGCTTCCAGTTTCCCCAGGTTGTTCATAGAGGCATTACTGCCATCACTGTATCTGCCCTTCCTTTCCCTGAGGTGGCTCTTTGGCAGCTTGTCCCTGCAGGGCAGGGCACAGGAGGAATGGGAGCCCAGGCATTGCCCAGTCAGGCAACCAGAGGAGGACCATGCTCTTCTTTCCTGTAGGTTCCCCAGCAGGTAGATGGGAAAGGCTTTGCAGGGCCCTCCCATCCCTGTCTGCTCTATCCTCTTTCAGATCTTAGATCCCATCACAGCCTTTGAGCCATGTTCTTCTTCCTGGTCCCTGATCTTACTGTACTTCCATAGTTTCCTGGTGAGGGAAGCAATGCTAGGAGAAGGTATCTTCTGCAACACGCCAGCCTTGACTGCTAGGCCCTGGAAGATGATGACCTTTGATCTGAACTAACGTAGGCACTGATCTCAATTTTTCAAATGGACAAAGTTGAGGATCTTCATTCTGCACTTAGCATGTGGCCAACTGCTGTTGAACACATCTCCTTCCACGCTGTACAGATCCTTTCCTCCCCTATCTTTCTGATATATGTATATATGTGTATAAAAATATATATATATATGTATGTCTGCTCCTGTGTGTGTCACATATGTATGCAGGCACATGTATATATAAAATAAAATCAAAGCACTTAGAGTTAAAAACCAACCCTAACTCTGCAGTTACGCACAAGCTTGACCTGCTAGGTTTCCAGAAAGACTTGACTTTATTTCTCACTGTGTGACTTCTGTGAATCTTAGTGATGAGAAAGATCAAGAACTGAGGGAGCTCCAATTCCTGCAAGAAGTGCAAAGCATCAGATAAAACAGGGCATTACATCCTCTAGGTAGATGTTGTAAAGCTTCTTTCCTGTCCCCTGCTCACGTCCTTGCCCTTTGTACACCACTCTCCCCATTAAATTCCAGTGGTCCTGATCTTCCCAAACTCTTGAATCATAGGATATGACTTCTGATGTCAAAACGGACTTGAATGCTGCACTCAGCTTATAAAAACACCATCTGACTAAACTAAACAGCAATAATCAATTCAGTGCTATGGGACCGATGGTCAGAAGGATGCATCTGGGAGATGAGGCCTCACTTGGGTACCTTCTGCCCCAGCTGGGTGTGCACACCTTAATTTAATGTGCAGAGTGATGATCATTCTGCTTATGCACAAAGTGCTGCATGCAGCGATTCTTTGTCAAGAGACCGGGACGGATCATTAGAACTCACGGTTTGGGGAGCCTGAATGTTGCTTTGCCCATTTATAGCTCACTGCAAAGGAACTCAACCCATATGGAGTACAGGAATTAACGTCATGTAGCATAGGCATGTGTTTTTGACAAGTTTGACACAAAAAAAAATAAACAACAAAACCAAGGTTCTTACTCCCTTTACACAGGAGTGCTGAAATGTCTTTGTGGGCCTGAAGGTGCACTTAACAAACTGCCTGTTCTTATCAGCAAGCATCCTTTTTTTATTTCTTTACTTCTTTATTTTCTTTTTATATATCTTTTTCTTTTTCTTTTGGCCCTTATGTTTCTTTTTGCCACACGTGGACTCTAAGGGGTTTTCTATATAACTGGAAGAGGACTGGAAATGAGCTGATGGCCAGTGTAGTGCCTCTCTGAAAGAGTCAAGAGAATTCCTTTGATAGGGCCCTCCTGGAAGTGATGCCCATGTTATGCTGGACAGGGAACTCAGTGGATATGACAGTCTTTAGTTTGGTGAGGGGAAGAAAGCTTTTCTAGCAGGAGTCATTCCCCACACCCTTACCACCACCCACTGCTCTGTGCCTCTCTGTGCTTCTCAGCTGGTCCTGTGTGGCTTTTCCTTCGTCCACTCAGGGAAAGGGGTGAGGGAATTTACCTGGCAAGGGCAAGGCAGCAGTGCACTGCAGTGCAGAGGCAGGAATGGAGCAGAGAGTCAGCAGGCAGGAATCCCATAGACTGGTATCCCTGCCAGAATTCCCCATCTGGTTCTACCATACTTAGCTCTAGAGCACTAGGAAGAGGCAGAGGAGAAAGGGTGAGAGTGAAAATGAAGGACTCTGTACCCTGCTCCTCCACACAACCGAGGGCTTGCTGCAAGACTGCCGAGAGCTCAAACCCTTTGTGTGGCAGCTCCAGCACAGGCCATGAACTGGATTTAGTCACCTTCATGAGGAAATTGGGGTGCAGTTAGCCAGGCTGTGAGTTCACAGCATCCTAGCAAACCTGTGCAGGTTCCCTGCATGGGGTGTCCTAAGCCTTATCTCCACCGAGGACTTCAGGAAAGCTAATCCGAATTAATGAAAGGTGTGGATTTAAAGTAGATTTGTTAAACTGCTTTAAAGCCCAGCATGGACATTCTGTTGCAGTATTAAAGCAACCTTAATCTGATTTGGAGTCATTCTTTTTGAAAGGGAAGTAACCTGAATTGAATTAAGGCTGCTTTAATTCCGAACACAATGGGGCTTAATGCAGTTTACCTCATCTGCCTCACAAGCCCATTCAGACAGAGAAACCTGTAGTAATCATTAGACGTACTGGAAGTGACCCCATTGTGCAGGGGGTGCCCATGTGCACCAAAACTTTTGGTACACGAGTGCTGCAGATTCACAGCCTGGCTTACTGAGGGGAAAACTAACACTTGATCCTGGTGCCAGTTCTGGTGAGTCCTTCCCTTTGTTCCTGGTTTACACCTTTGTGAGGATAATCCACCCTGCTGCCTTTGGGGAAGCCAAAAACAATTGTGGCCCAGGGAAATTAATTTCCACTTTACAAAACTGCACAGGTGCTAGCCTGATGTACTGATGTACTGATAGTCACATGGGCAAGCACTTGTGAGACAGAACGAAGCACTGGAGACAGGACAAAATTGAACCAAAGTCCTCTTGTTTGTAGCAGTGGTTTTTGCCCACGCAGAGACTTCAGAGATCAGACCCTTCTTAGCAAACCAGCTGTGTGTCATTCATTGCAGGCTGCAGCTGCCCAAACTGGCAACAGGAGCAGTGGCAACTTGTATTGACAGGGTTTTTTCTATACCGGGGGACAATTGTTTTCATTAGGCAGAAGTACAGGAAGTTAGTTTCTACTGTGAGAGAGCTGCAGCCCAAGTGTAACCTCAAAACCTGCTGATTTTAAGGAGCTGAGGGCAAATTTCACTTTTCCACAGTCCACACTTGAACAGTGCAGTTTCTGATATGTGCATTTATTAAACAAAACACAACCAACACTAGGTCAGGAACATCTGAAATTTATAAGAAAAAGGTGGAAAGTTGTATTTTAGAACAAAATATTCTGCATATATATGCAATTCACGGAGAGAATGTATTCCTTTCCAAATACTACCTTGATAACTGTTGCTTGAGGGGTGCCATTCTGGATTAATCTTTTCACCTAACCTGAAGAAGAGGGAGGTACTGCAGCTTTTCCAGGAATGGTCTGATCCTGTAGGCTTCCAGCAGCCTGATGCCAGTGATCCTCAGCATAATTTCAGACTCCCAGGGACACAGAGTCAGCTCCAAGGTGTGATTTAGCCTCGGTAGCTGCAGAGCTGGACGGAACTGGAAAGCTGTCCTTGCAATTGCACAGCAGGGCAAGTTTGTCCCAGACCTGCCTCCTGCAAGTCTGGAACAGGCTCCTTTTCTGAGATGCTTTAACTAGGGACCTACACTTCTGTTTTGGTTGGACTTAATCCAGGCTGAGTTTCTTTTTCTGTTCTCTGTTGTTCTGGTTTTACTTAATCAGGTGAAGGGAATTTCTTTTTCCTGAAATGCTTATCAAGTATTCTTAAAGGTGTCAGTATTTGTATCTGCAAAAACAAAAAACAAAAAAACAACAACAAAAAAAAGAAACTTCAGGGTGTTCTACAGTTTCACTCAGTACAGGTGAACTTGCCACCAGTGAGGTCAACCATTTATGCTGTCAAGGCATAGCATGCTTTGATATTTTCAAAGGAAATAAAATGAAACTGAGGTCTTAACTGAAATTTGTCTCAAGGTTTCTGTTAATATATGTGTAATTCTGTATATTTCACCTGTTCACAGGCTCTAGCAAATGTCACTACAAGTTATATATTAAAAAAATCATCTTCCATTTCTAGTTTCTATAATAAAATGAAGACGCTGCATTCAGTTCCTTTAGGTGCATCAGTCTTTTGATCCATGTTATTGTTTCAGTGACATTTCTATAATGTAATTGGGATCAAATGTATATTTTACTTTTGTACAAAAGTAAAAATGATATTTTTATGACTAAATTCAGCAAACCCTTACCTATTACCTGCTATGATGAAATACTTTTTTTTCCTTTCCTTTACATGTAAAACATTGGGTTTTTTTGCAGTATATCGGTTTGAAATGAATAAATAACAGCTGTTAATAGAACTGTAAATGGCCTCTCAGACATACCTCTGACTTTAAAGATCAAATATTGCCGATGTGAAATATATAAACTGAATAGTCTCCATATGAAAGTGCACCATCAGGGCAACAAACCATTTAAGCTGACACAGCTGTACTTATTTCCACCATTTACCAATCACTTATACTTTGGGTCAAGTATGTACTTCATTGTCACATTACAGCTCATTTTACTTCCAAACTGAAATTGTTTGACTTACCATTTTTAGAACATCTGATGTTATGAGTTCTTGAACTATTTGAAATGTATAGTTTTCATCTATGCAGTTTTACCTGCTTCTGTACTCGTTCATCTGTTCATACTTGGCATCAATTAAAGATAATTTTTAAGGATCTTACCCAGGTTTGTTCTGTCTGGTTGTTTTCTGGAGTCTGGTTTCTCTGCTGTCACTATTGGCCAGTTCTGTCTGAAATGAATGGTTGCTTTATTGACGGTTTTCCTACTGAGTGGTACAAGAAATGGCAATGTAGTGAGTGGGAAATGTGGCTGTGGGCTTTGAGAGGCTTGTAATTGTCAACTCAAGCTTTACAGGGCAATTAATCCAAAGGTTTGGCTTCTGCAGGCTTTGGACCTAGCCCTGAATAATGTTCTGAGGCCAAACTGTGTTGCCCTCACTTCTGAGACATCACTCAGTCCCACCAAAACTCAAAATCAGGTTAAACCTACTGGCCACGAGCACTGACAGCACCCTCCGAAGGTTTGTGGGTATTAATTAACATCATCTGAGTGCAGACTTGTAACCAGGCTTCAAACCACTGTGTGACCGACCATGGGCTTTGGGTTGGGTTGGATGTCAGCAAGTCCAAGTGAGTTGATGTTGTTTTCTGTGGAAAATTGCTTCATCAAGGCATGTTTCATGCAGAGCGCTCCGGGAGAGCCACGTGTTGCTGTGTCCCAGTGTTGTGTTGTTCACAAAGGAGGCAATGACATAAATGCTCGTTATTTTGTGCCAAAGCTGTTGTGTGTTGGGAGTCCACGCAGAGATGTAGAGGTTTTTCAGGAGATAGGGGCAGTTTCCGACAGTGGGATGCACACAAAGTGCTGATCACACGTTAGTGAAATGAATTAAAAATATCCTGACCTTACATGAGGCAAAACATTTTGTGTGGCCTGTCCTGTGATTTTATTGCCTGACCTGGTTTGACTTCTTGGTCAAGAAAAGCTTTTGTCAATGAAACCCTCGTTCATGGATAGCTTTGAGTCAGCTGATTGAATATCACTTACAAACTGTCTGAAATTGTTTTGTTGAGTTGTCAGTAAGGATTTGCAGTGATCTTAAATGGGTCTGGTCCAAGCTGTGTGTTTGTTGTTGGCTGCTTTGTGGTGGTCTAGGGGGTGATCACTGTCATTGAGTTTTGCTGGCTCTGGGTGTGTCTAAAGTCTCATTGCTTCTTTCTTTTCTCTTTTTTTGTGTTTAGAAAAACCCAACCCAAAAAAAAAAAAAAAAAAAAAAGCTTGTTTATCATCTCTGCAGCAGCAATCTTCTCCCATTTGCTCTTAGCAATGTTTCTGTTATTTCCCGTTGAAACTTTGTGCATTCAGGACCAGGTCCTAGGGCATGATTTAGCCCTCTAAAATCACTCAATTCAAAAAACCCAAAAAAACACCAAAACAAAAAAAAAAAAAAAAAAAACAAAAAAAAAACCAACCAACCAACACTGTGTACTGGGTTAGTTGAATCTCTGTGCTAATTCCTTACTTAATCTCAAAAGTAAATATGTGGGATTTTTTACCCCAAAATGCAAATCCTCCTATGTTGTATTTTATACTTCATAATTTACAAGAAACTTGTATGTTAAGTTCTTCCTTTGGCTACACCAAGCCACCTCCTTTATAGGTTGTCTCTAAAGCATCCTATACTGAGGGGAAAAAAATGTGTCTCTGCAGGTATAGCTTAGGTAACAGACATGAGGATCCATGGAATAAGTTCCTTTCTTCTTCAGCTGCTCTGGCAAGTGTGTTTGAAGAGAAGCAATAATTCAGCAGACTTTCAATACAGAGAGGGACTGAGTCCTTTGAGTAATGAGATGCTATTTTCCTGTTACCTTCTTTGTATAATATTGTTGATTTCAACATGAATTTGATTTATCTGGCAAGTAATCTTGGAAGTTGGTCAATTTTAGTGTGCTACTTGATTAATGGCTACAAAACAATTGCTTTATGGAATCCTGTGGATCTCAGATGTGATATACACTCTCTTGCCATGCAGAAACCAGGTCTTTATTCTTCGGTGAATAAGAACCCTAAAACTCCTCCAAGCCATAAAACGACATTTAGCTCTGAAAGCAAAAGCAAACTTTTCTGATGGGTGCACCTTTCCCCAGCGTTGGGGGGTTGCCCATCCCATCCTCTGCAGCATCTGGGGCAGGTGCCTTCATGGCTGGCAGTTTAAGTCAGATGGTCTGACTGCCAGAGCAGATCAGACATCTGATTCAGGGCTGTCCCCAAGAGCAGCTTCTCTGCCCTGCCACAGCCAGATACAGGCTCTTGAAGTAACCCAGAGCCCACAGGAGTTACCAGGGTTGTGTCTTCTCCCCTCAGAAGGCTGCAGAAACACCACGGTTTTGTGCTCTTTCTCAGTCTGCGGAGAAAAGAAGATGAGAAAGGTTCTGTGCTCAAGGCTTCTACTGGGTACTTTTGGAGTTGCATTATCTCCCATGGCTGGCCTTGCTGTAAAAATGCTCACTTCACAGAGTGTTAGATTAAGCGTTGGAAAATCAAAGAAGCTTTAATTAGCACAACAATGCTTCAATCCACTCAGCTCCTCTAAGAGCTTCCTAAAATACCTCACATTTTATTCCAATGAGAAGACAATTGCAACTCTTGAATAGAAAGGTTTTACAGCTAGCAGAAGAAACTGTAATTGCAGATGGTATATTTGGTGACCTCCTCTCACTAGGTAGGAGCAGCAGCACATTTGGCTCTGGAGCAGGGGAGCCTGCAGTTGTCACTGTGACAGGGAGAGCTGCAGAAAAAGCACTGGTTGATCCTTAGGAGGAGGATAGGTCAATGACAGGTGCATTTCATGGGTTCAGCCTTTTCATCCTCCCTCACCTTTTTTCAGTTCACATAAGAATTTTGCTGAGTGAAACCTAGGTGCAGTAGAAGTGGCATTTAGAGTCCCACAGTTCCTAGGCTGATACCCAGATGGATCCTCCAGCTCTTTTGTCATGAATACTGAGAATACACAATCGATTTTAAGTATTTTTTTTTCAGGTTGGGGACAAAAAAAAAGTTTTTTAATTTTTTGAATGTTTAGCTCATTGCTGTTTGGCCATTCTGAACAAAAATCTGCGTGCAGAATTCTGCACTAAACTCTGAATGAAGGATTTTTTAGTTTCCTGTGGCAGCTGGGTCATGACACATTCTGGATTGATGGTGGGAGCTGAGACTGGCAACAGGGTCCTGCCTTCAAGTGGAGTCACTCAGGCAATGGTAGGTGTTTAGATGTATCTTTGCCTCCTTCTTTGAGTCTTCTGGTTCGTTTTCAGTGTGTTCCAGTATTCATCTTCAGCCCCAAACAAGACAATTCCATCTTTCAGGGATGTAGCTTTCTTTTGGTGCTTTTCTATTTAGCCAGCCAAACCTGATTTGCTGGACTTTGGCTGTTGATGTGGCTTTTAATGAAAATAAATCACTGGTAAATGTTCCTGAAATACTCATGGATATTCTTATTTCCCTCTGCCCTGACACCTGCAGCTTCAACTAGTATCATTAAGTTTGGTTATTTCAGTTGCAATTTTAAAAAAAAAATTTGTGAAGTTAGAAGGAGAAATTAAAAATGATCTTGCTACTTGGGGTACATACCCTTGTTATGATTATTTAGATGATAAAGAAATGGCTTGAATTGCAAGAGAAGAATATTTACTGCTAATGAGGCTTTAAACTCTTGTGGTACTTAATATTTAAGTCCTGAAGAGGGTAAGATGTGAGTACTGCAAGGTTTGTGCAGAGACAAGGTGATGTTCAGAGGGCTGTGCACTTCTGGGCTTACATCCACAACTGGTCACTGGAATGTAGGGATGCAGTTGGAACTGGGTGTTGCCAGCTGAGCTGAGACCCCAAAGTCACCCTGGGTGTTTGGTTTAGTTCAACAAAAGGATGGATTAACTTTAAGGCTCCAAACACCAAATGGGAAATCTTTTTGCCTGTGAGGAAAACACTGCTCTGACACAAACTTTCTTGTCTTGAACAAATTTGTGCAATAAATCATGACGGGTTAATTGTGGACCTCATGCCACATTGGCTTCTGGCATTTTGGCTCTTAACATTTTGCACATTTTTCCTTTATGTTTTTATTGAACCTCCCATGTTTGAGACATAAAAGTGGCATGAACCAGACCACTGCATTTTGTTGTCCTGTGGCCAGTCTGTCAAAAACACACAGTTTGTGTGAAACTTTTGCTGAGTCTCCAGCAAGTCTGTATGTTTGGTGTGGAGATTTTAAACCCACTGCTTTGGTCCTCCTGGGGTAAAGTTGAATTGATCTCCAGGACAGCACCTTGTTGACACTTGGGATGAGAAATGCAATAAGATCTCCGTGTCAGTGCAAACTGTGAAAACTTCCTGGGGTCTGGGCAGGCCTGGAGTTCTGCTCTGATCTGCTTTGGCTCTGTGTCTGTTTGCCCTGTGAATATTTCATGTGCTGCTCTCATCCTTCGGTAGCATTTCAGTGTCGGAGAGAAACCATGTTCTGTCTCAGGAGTTTCAGAAATGGGAAGGGAGCTTTGGTGTCAGTGCCTTAGATGAGTCAAGGGTCTGGGAATGCTCAGGCTGTGCTGTGTTAATCCAGGGTATCAATCTATTTATCGAGGATCCTGAACAGCAGTTGGAAACAATGGGAGTCAATACCTTCAATTATTAATTAAAGGTAGCAAATGGAAGCTGGGTATCACAGCAGAGAATAGAGCCACTATTGCTAATGAATATTCAAAGCCTGCATTCTGTCTGACAGGACTGGGATGTGATTCTCCTGGCCTGCAGGTGTCTGTGATCCCACCTGCTTGTGACACCTTCCAAAGGCTGCTGAAATCCCCCAAGACAAAGAGCAGCCCAGAACAGATCAGTGTGTCCACACAACCCCACAGCCTGGCTGGAGCATTTGGGACTGGCAGACAGGTAGCAGAGTGAAGAGAGTGTTGGTCTTTTAATTTCTGTGTCTCCTTTTGGTAATACTTATTCAGTTCTTACTCCTGTGACTTGGGTGCCAAAATGAATGTGAAGGACATGGGAACAGAGATTTCACTGGCTGCATTTGTGCAGCTCATTGCTCTGTACAAAATGAAAAATGTCCTGGTGCAAGTCAACCTAACTCATGTCTTCTGAGCTAACCAGCTCAGGGTGTTCCTTTCCTACTCACATTTGATAAAGTTTTACATAAATAAGAGTTTCAGCTTGGCCAGAAGGAAATAATCTTGCCTATCAGGTTCCACTGTAGTATAATATATGGGAAAAACTCACCTCTTCTAAAGGAGAGATGTGTTAAAGTGACACCAAACATATTTTCATCTGTTGGTGTTCTGTGACTCTGGACAGTGTTCTGTGATCAAACAAAGTCTATACTTTAAGATAATAAAAATTAAGGCAAATAAAGACATGAGCATCCTTTATTTTGTCCATTTTGCTGTTTTAGAGAAGACTTAAATTGTTCTCTTTTCCTGTGCATAGATTTGGACTTAATATGGAACAGTTTCTGAAAAACATGAGTGAAAGATGGAAAATTAATTTTATACCATTTAAGATACATGGAAAAGGTCAGCTTTCATGGAGACATCTACAGAGCAAGCAAACTTTTTAATTCCTGCTCTTCTCCAGAATTTTTTAACACTTCTGTGATAAAGCTACTGTAGAAAATATCAGAAAATATGATTTACTGTAGTGGAAGTTAAATATGCTCCAGGCTTTATTTGCTTTTACAAGAGAAGCGAAAACCTCCTGCAGATAAATATTATCTGGAAATGTAGGGGAATGAAGTCTTTATTTCTCTCACAGTAAATATCTGCTGTGATACTTTAAGCCTGCTTGTGTATCTCACTTTGTGCAGAACATGGTTAAAAACACACACCAGAGTATCTTCTTTCTACAAACATAATCTACATGCACTTTGGAGGTGAGTCTCTTCAACTTAAGTGTGAATTGCACCAAAGCTTACACCCAGCTTCAGGACTTCTTGCTCTCCATGGTGAAACATTGATGAGCAGTGATGATGACATAGCAATTAAAACAGCTGGATCTTTTCAGAGCATTGTGGCTGGTAGGATGTGACTGACTCCTCTACATCACACTGAGAGTTATTAAATGCATCCCAGGGGATCTTTGTTTGTTTCAGGATGGGGGAAGATCACAGAACCACAGAATGGTCTGGGTTGGAAGGGACCTTAAAGATCAACCCCCTACCATGCACAGGGATACCTTCCACTAATTCAGGTTGCTCCAAAACCCATCCAAACTGGTCTTGGACACTTCCAGGGATGGGGCAGACACAGCTTCTCTGGGCAGCCTGTGCCAGGGCCTCACTGCCTGCACAAGGAAGAATTTCTTCCCAATATCCAATCTAAACCTGCTCTCTGTCAGTGTGAAGCCATTCCCCCTGGTCCAGTCACTCCTTACAGGATGGTGCCATGGGAGGGAATGAGGCCCCTACAGAATGTCTCTGTAGCAGGAAAGGGGACTAAGGACCACTTAGAAGCTCAGCTGGTTGAAATGGGCTGGGCTCTGGGGAAGCCAGTGGCCCAGTGAGATTATCAGTGTGAAGTGAATGAGCATGAAAGAGCCCTGAAATTGTAGTACAAAAGCCGCTTATGGCAGCAGGGAGCAATTGAGGGCATTTGTCTGTGAGTGCCCGTGCATTTCCAAGCTGATCTTTCCAAGTGCCCTAAATTCCAGTGGAGTTCAGCACCTCTTAATATGTTACTGAGCAGGAATTACATTAATAATGATATGTGGGAAGGCAGTAGATGCTGTTGCTTGAATGATGTTCTGTGGTTAGTCCAGATGAAATTCCCATACACCCAATCAAGACAGGAACTGCTGGTGTAAAGCACCAAGTGGAATGGAGCCTTTGATCCCAGAGTGTGACTACACTAAAAACATGAGTAAAACAAAGCTTTTTTTTTTTTATATATAATCTTGGTGATTAGTGTTTAAAACAAAGCCCTCTCTGATTATTTCTATTCAGTAACATCTGGAGTGAGGCAGGTGTTTTGTGGATAAATGGGAGAAAAGCTCTCTGACTCATTTTATTTACAACCTGTGTGAGCAGCATCTCTGTGGAAGATGAGATTGTGACTGATGGGGAAACTGAGACATAAGAAGGTCTTACTATTTCCATTTGTTTGAACTTTTCCAGCCAATACTTCTTATTGCATGAATAGAAGACTGATTCACCCTTTGCTGCACTCTCTTTTAAGGTTTCTGTTGAGTCACAAGATGTGAAGCTCAGTAGAAACAGCAAGTTTATGGATCTGCTAGGAAATGTCTCTCAGGTGAATGTCTGTCTGCTCATAAATATGGTGAAGGGACATTATAATCCATTGATACTGTGAGGAAGTTCCAGCCTTCCAAGCAATTGTTTGAGCCTTCCCAGACTTCAGGATAAATAGCTATGCAAAAAAATCCACATCTACAAATTCGCTGTCCAACACACATGACAATTTGCCCTGAGAAAATCTGAGTACCAGCACTGCCTCCATCACTACCTGACTCTGCAAAGTCCCTGGGCATAGAGGTAGAGAGAATTCCTGGTGTTCTGGACTTCAGGACACACAGGAGTTCTTTGGGGTCTGTGTGGTTCTTTGGCCTTTGGAGCAGAATCACCACGAGGGATAAGTTGGAGACCTCTCCCAGCGCTCCCCTTCTCCATAGCTCTCCAAGGAATATGGTACTTGTCCTGCAGCCCTGGGCCACATGGACATCTCGGTCTGTGGCTCTTGGAGTCACTTTTGTCTTCTTAGGAGAGTGAAAATGTGCTACAGTTTAAAGAGTAGTTAAAGTACTGGGCATCCTGGTCCTTGCCCTCCTGTCCCCTTTCCTCCCTCCCCACCCTTTCCCTCATCATTCCTTGTGTTCCCAATTTCAGAATGGATGGTATCTGTAAAAACTTCATCTTTGCACTCTTTAACAAATAATTGTAGTTGTCAGGTGATGCTTTCATTTGTGTTGGGCCAGGTATTGAAGATTGTTATTTTCTTGCTCAGCAGTAGCACAGAATCACAGAAATGCTGTGTGTGGAGGAAATCTCTGGTGATTTCTAGTCCAACCTCTGTGCCCCAAGCAGGGTCTCCTGGAGCCAGCTGCAAAGGACCATGTGCACTCATGTTTTGAGTAGCTCCAAGGATGGAGATTTCACAACCTCTCTGAGAAATGTGTTCCACTGTTCAATCACCTTCACACTCAAAACCAGTGTTTTTCTGATGTTTCTGTGGAATTCCTTGTCGTTCAGTTCGTGCCCATTGACTCTTGGCCTGTCACTGGGTACTACTGACAAGAGTCTGGCTCTGTCTTCTTTACACTCTGCCCCATCAGGGATTCATCCACATTTGTGGGGTCCCCCTGAGTCTTCCCTTCTCCGGGAACAGTCCCAGCTCTCCCAGCCTCTCCTGGAGCATATGGCAGACGTTCCCAGTCCTTTGATCATCTCTGTGGGATGTGTGATCACAAGTGGGGCAGTGTGATCACAAGGAACTGTGGATCCAGACAGAGGCATTTGGTGCCCCATCCCTGCACATCCATGCCAGATGAGGAGCTTGGAGTTTGTCCCAGGCTGGTGTGACTGACAGCCCTGTTGTCTGTCCTCAAGCACAGGATGATGCAGAAGGCACAGAAACCCCGGAGAATTTATATGGATGGTCATCTAAATCACCTTACAGATATATTCTCATGTTCAGCCTGGTTTCTGGTACATAGAGTTTGCTTTAAAACCTAAAAGGTGATGGTCAGTGTCTCTTTCAAAAGTTAAACAAGTTAAAGAAATGAGAAATACCCTTGATGTCTATATATAAATAAAAGATTCTTTCTTTCTTTCTTTCTTTCTTTCTTTCTTTCTTTCTTTCTTTCTTTCTTTCTTTCTTTCTTTCTTTCTTTCTTTCTTTCTTTCTTTCTTTCTTTCTTTCTTTCTTTCTTTCTTTCTTTCTTTCTTTCTTTCTTTCTTTCTTTCTTTTCTTTTCTTTTCTTTTCTTTTCTTTTCTTTTCTTTTCTTTTCTTTTCTTTTCTTTTCTTTTCTTTTCTTTTCTTTTCTTTTCTTTTCTTTTCTCTCTCTCTTTCTCTCTCTCTTTCTCTCTTTCTTTCTATCTTTCTCTCTTTCTCTCTTTCTCTCTCTGGTTAAAAGGCCTTGGTCAAGGCAAGAGCCAAAATGCAGGCAAATGGAGGCAAAATCTTTCATGTTTCTTGTCTCTTAAGGAATTATTCACATGGAGGACACCTGTTTGAGCTGCTGCTTATTCAATTCACTTGAATGGAGTCAGTTCTGTGCAGATTTACACACATAAAGATTAAAGCAGAAATTTAAATAAGATTCTGGGAAGAGAGGTTCTCAGGTCTGGACTTTTGGTAGACCATTGGTTAAGGCAAACCTGCTTGGTTTATAATGGGATATGATATAAAGATCTTGGGTCACAGGAACTGCTGTAGGTCCACTGATTTCCTCTGAGCTCTGCCACTTTACAGCAGCTCCAAATTGGAAGGGTGGTTTCAGCAGCAAAAATAAGCTGGAGAGAGGAGAGGGGAGCTGGGTGTGTAGGCTTTTCAGCAGGCATTCCCACCCATTCAGCATGCTCATACAGATCCACTGATTATTCCTGGGAATTTGAGATAAGTACACTTGAATATGTAAGCGTGCTTATTTAGTATCCCTCTAATTGTAGCAGGAGGAAATATTCCACATTAACAAAAATAAATCCCCCATGTCAAAGTTTGATAGGAGCCCCTGGCTGCAGTGCATTAAAGAAATGGAGGCTGGCTAAGGAGCCCAGACTGGAGCAAACAGGGAGATGTGATTGAGAATCAGTACAAGGGAGATGGAAACCTCTTGGGTTTGGGCTGTATTTGGGGGAAATCGGGCGTGAGGGGATGAAGGGCACTGGTTGATCTGCCATAGCACCTATAATGATGTCAGACACTAAAGGTACCTGATGCTGTTACATCCCCTGGTTGGGCTTCCCCATGTTTGCAAGGGTGATTATGGAACACAGGGTGTCACTTTTAAGGCCCTTTTCCCTCTGAAAACAGAAAATCCCTTGGATGCCTCATCCACACTGTTTTGCTTGAGTTAGGGTCAAGACATGGAGATGAAGCTGCCCTTCCCTTCAGGGTTTCTCCTGGGTGGTACAGATAACATTTTTAGCCATGACAGTGTGAGGCACACATCCCAGAGAAGACTGTGCCTGCATGCCATGGAAATATCTTAATTATTTGTGTTTGCTGCTTTTGATAATTGCTGATTAGTGCTGTGTGGGATTCAGAAAAACATTGGAAAATTACATTCATCATAGCCTGAGGAGAGAGTGGAAACATCACTGTGATTTGATGGCAGTGTGAAACAGATGCTGCCACTGTAACAATCCAGGCACAAAGGACAAACTCTGCGCTGGAATGCACTGTTAAAATTCACTCATATCCCCATTCTAGTCAATCATTGTCTATGAAAAAGAACATGGACAAAGTTATAGGCTGGGGGTCCTCATCTGGCACTAGCAGTTTCTGCAGAATCAAGGGAAAAAAAGAGCATGCTTAGATTCTTCTGGTTTAGGGAACCTTCTGACCTGAAGTCTGATTTCCTGAGGAGTGGGAGGAGGGGTGTTGGGTTTTGTCCAGTTGCAGAAATTTTGGGGTGAGTAAGAGTCAGGGAAAATAAAGAAGTCTGGAGCCACACAAAGCAGGTGTGTCACAGAACAGAGCTCGCTTCCCTGCTTGTCAGATGAAGAGATGTGAAACTTTGGCCTGAAGGATATTCCATCAATATTCTGGAAATAGTGATGTTTTCACAAATCACCAGCTGAAGTAGAAGAGAGAGGAACTTTCCTCATTTTAGGTACTTTCAATAATATAAGAATCTCTCAGCTAGAAAAAAATAGCTGGAAAGATTTTCAAACTTGCAAAAACATGATTTGAAGTAGAAGCTTTCTCTTTTCTCCATAATTTTTCAGCAACACATCCTTGTTCTCTTGTTGGCAGAAGAAAACATTTGGCTGTCCAAAGAGAAGAAAAAATAATCCCCTAACAAAAATTATTTTGTCTCTTAGTCTGTGGACAAATACCTTTTTGGTTTTGGGAAAGGGAACTGAAAAAACTGTTCACACACTTGGCAGGCTTCATTCTAGTGAACTCCCTGATTTATTAAATCATTACCTGTGAAACGAACTGTTTTTCTGCCAAAAAGGGGGTTGTGTAGAGCTGCTGCAGCACAGACTCAATTTTTCCAGAGGGTGCCACCTCCCACAGCTCCAGTTCTGCTACATCTTTCTCTGCTTTCTGTGGGGGAGAGAGCAGAACTTGTCAAGTAGAGAGAACAGAACTCACTGGGTGGGGGGTCAACAGAAATTCCAGAGTCTTTACAGATTCTCTGAACATCAGTGTTTTATAGACAAGATGACTCAATTTTTATCCCTTTTTTTTTTTTTTTTTTTTGGCTGAACAAGGCTTTGATGGATAATTTTTAGCCAGACAAAATGATTAATATTTTGATCCTTTTCAGGGCTTACATGGAATGTAACTGTAAGTTTCTAGTAATGGGAATCCCATCAGCATAGTGATTAGGCCTAAAGAAATTCCCTGCTCTATGAACTCCTTCTTGCCCATTCTAGAGAGCATTTTAATCTTATCTCAGAGTAACTCTTGATTAATACAGCTGAAAGATACAAATCAGTCCTTTGAGCATGGGACCTTTGAGTTGCGAGTTCTATGTGAGAGGCAAAAATCCTCAGCAATCCCTGCTGCCATTCAAACATCTTCAGAAAGGGTTTAATCACTGGAAAATGTGACAGTCTACATTTTCTTTTTCCTGTGGCTTTTCCCTGTAGTGACAGTTAATTCCCCACTCTTCTCCTTGGTTCTTCCCAAGTGCATGGCAGATGTCTGTCACTCCACTTGGCTTTTTTACCTCAACTCAATGTAACATTTTGTCTGGGAGAGACAGGGCAGATCTCTGAAAGCAAAAGGGGGAGTGAAATTAGGGCAGAAATAATTTCTTCATAAACAGAGCCCTTTAAGTCCTTTTTGTCACACTTGAATGGAATTGTTCCAGGTTCCTTCTACGCTTGCAATAGAGATGATACCAAAAATCAGTGCAATAATTTGAGGCATGGTCTCTCTCTCCCTGTGCAGTTTCTCTACATGGGGCCAGCTGGGGAATCCATAATGTGTGCTATTTAAGGCACTGTGTAGACATGGACCTTATGTCTGCAGAGGAGCTGTAGCTTAAATTACTTCATTGACTTCTGGGCACTTCATTTGTGATGTGGCTGTAAAGCTGTTTCTGTACCTCCTTGGTAAAATGGGGCTCTCTGCCCACTCTCTCATTTCCCCACGTGGAGAAACCCTGCAGAGGATTTAGGCAGCTTGGCCATTTCAGGTAACAGGGTTTATCTAGTTTTTCATTGTCTGATTTTGCCAGATTGTTCTGAAAAGCGTGGCTCTCCTTTAGTGTTGATGTCCTGGTCAGCGATGAATCGGATTTTGTCATTACTCTCTAGGCTGTTCCTTTCCATTCTGATTTCTCTTGCTTCCCTCCTTTGAAATCCAAGTGTTTACACAGATGTGATTAAGGAGCTCTTATCACCTCCAAGATGTTGGGGCTCTCTGATACAATTCCATTTATTATGCCCAAATTATATTTCGAGCATAATTTTTAAAGTGCTTTTAAGTACTGTGCTGAGCATTGCCTGCACCGTATCTCCTGCCTTCTTATGCCCATTCATTTTGTTCTTCTGTCAGAATGCACAGTCCAGCATGGATTTTAGGGTTTGAGGCTTTTTTTCCCCTCCAAAGCAAAGCAATGCTCCAAGAACCACTGCAACATCTCAGAAGTGTTTTCCCCCGTGGTCCTGCTGGCTTCAAAGGGAGCTGCACAGTGTGTCCAAGGGCAGTTAGAGCCTCACAGTTTGCAGGCTGCCTTTGATTTTTTGTCTTCTATTGAGAATGTAGAGGCAGGATTTGCCCAGCTTGCTTCTTTCATACTTGGGAGAGCTGGCATTGCACTTGGGGCTCCTGGGACTCAGATCTCTTGACCTTTTTCATGGTCTCTCTGTGATGCTTTTGAAATAATGCTCGAGGTGTCTGACAGCTCCGTGGGCATTCTGTCATGCAGGCAGGCCTGAAACAGAATCATTTGGCTGTGTGAAACAGCCAAATGGTGCTTGGTAACTTCTGGGACCCTAGAAATCCTGGAAAACAGTGATGCCCTGTAAATATCCTCCTCTGGAGTGCCTTACTGAAAATGTTGCACTTGAATGCTATTTCATAAAATCACATGGCTGCACAGCCACAAGCCTGTGAAATTCCCATCTCTGAAAATGTCCTGGTAATGCTAAACTTGGAACTAAATTAGGTCATATTTAACAGGAGCTTTACAGCTGTATGTCCTATATAAACCTTTGAAAATGTAAGGGCAAGGCAGCCTGTGTTAGTGTGGGAGTTCAGTGGATAAGGCTGAGAGTTATCTGAAAGGGGAAAGACATTAAATTGCAGAGAAATCCCCATGTGAGGTCTCTAGTGAGATTACTGAGGTTCAGAATGGACATGAGAAAAAAAAAATAAAAGTCACCATGTGGGTAGTTTAGCAGTGAAATGAATCATCTGGAGAGCTGCTGGGCAACTCCAGCCTTTGAAATGCCCATGATTTGGCTGGATGAAGCTGCAGGTGACCTGGTCTAGATTTGATGGTGGTGCTGCTCTGAGCAGGAGGTTGGTCTAGATGACCTTTTGTCATGGTTTAGCCCCAGCTGGCAGCTGAGCCCCACACAGCCACTCACTGCCCTGCAGTGAGAGATGGGGGAGAGAATCGGAGGGTGAAAGTGAGAAAACTCATGGGCTGCAAGTAAAGCAAAACATGGAATTCATTCACCACTGCCCATGGCTCAGCTCTTTCCAGGAAAGTAGGGCTCCATCACTTCTAACTCTGCCTTGGGAAAACAAACACCATCACTGCCAACATCCCACTTCCTCCTCCTCCTCACGTGTGCTGTGGTATGAGATCCCCCTTTGGTCAATGGGGATCAGCTGTCCCAGCTGTGTCCCCTCCCAACTCCCTAACTGAGAAGCAGAGAAGACCTTTGCTCTGTGCAAGCCCTGCTCAGCAAGAACTAAAACATCCCAGGGTTATCCATGCTGTTTCCAGCAAAAATCTGAGACATAGCCCTGTACTAGCTCTTGTGAAGAAAATTATCCCAGTGCAAACTTCCTCAATTCCAGCCAGCACTCCTGTGTTGAGAATAGGTGCTACATGAGAAAAAAGGGACAGGGGAGAGAGCAAGGCATCACAGTTTGTTCTGAGAGCTGCAGGCTGGAGCTCAGAAATCACCTTTCCTGTCCTTCTTGTGCCAGGAATGAAGCAGGATAAAGGTCACACTGTGGGACCTGCCAGGGACGGGGGATGCTGAGGATTTCAGGGCTGTGCATCATCCAGTCATGCTGGGGAGAGAGGCTGTGCCTTGGCTTGTGCCAACTGCTTCAGCCCAGGGTTTGTAGACCATGGCTCTCAGCTCTCTGGAGTTGGGATGTGTGAGCATGAGGCAAGAATTTTGCCCACATCTGTGGCAATTCTCTGTGTCTTACAATTTGCAGCTGCCCTCCTGCTCTTGGTGTCATGATCCTGAGAGCACTAACGGGACTTAATTAACCTGATCACCTGATTACCATAGCACGTCTGATACAGACTGACAGCTCTGGCTGGAGGCACCAGGCTCAGTCTGACTTGTGTTGCAAGTATGCTTGTGCCTAATCTTGTCTTCTGCTCTCCTGGGTGGATTTTGGATGTGTGCTGTCAGTAGCTTTGGCTGTTTTGAGCACAGGAATGCTCCTAGAAATGGGATATGGATAATTTTGTGCTTGTTAACTTTTATCAAAATGCAAAAGTCATAAAAGAAGAGCTAGACCTCAATGTCCTCCCTGCTTCATTCAGCCAAGTTGTTTTTTTTTTATGTTTTAGGAACTTTATGGTTTTTTTTAGGAACTTTCTGTTCTTTATGTTTTAGGTGAGGGAGGATTTCCTGGCTGATGGTGCACAGCATTTAGGTTTTCAGCCAGCTCTCTGTTGTTGGAGAGAGGTGTTCAACCCTTTGGGCTCTGCTTTTAAGCTCACTAAAGTCACCCAAAGCTCTATCACTGTCTTCAGTGGA
This sequence comes from Vidua macroura, assembly GCF_024509145.1. Taxonomy (NCBI): domain Eukaryota; kingdom Metazoa; phylum Chordata; class Aves; order Passeriformes; family Viduidae; genus Vidua; species Vidua macroura. The sequence continues at coordinate 6,978,538 of NC_071575.1, forward strand.
GATTAAATGCAAAGTCAGAAGAGGCAGGTTTATTTGCAGTTAGTGGGACTTCACAAACAGTTTGGGCTGCACTTTATTTCACAAAACAATTTGTATTGTCACATAAACAGTGCCTGAACAGGAGATTCCTAAGTGAAACTTGGAAGGAAGAAGTTGGAGTATTTGTAGCTCTGGTTCATCAGAGCACTGTGACTGCATCTGGGCGCTGCAATGGTGCAAGAGTGTGACATTTGTGTTATCAATGTGGTTTTGAGACAAAAAAAACCCAGAAGATTTTGGCTCCTTGTGGTCAACAGACCTCTCAAGACAGAGTAGCTGGCTGAAGTTCATTGTGGGCACCTGTATTTCCTTATTTAAATGTGCTTCTCCCTCCTCTCTGATGCTGTTTGCTCAGTGGTGTTTTCATCTTCCACATAAAAAGTGTTTTTTTCCCCCCAGCAGCCTGCCTCAGCTGCTGTCAACTTACCCTGTGGGCACCTGGGTTTCTGGGGTGGGTGATATGGTGGCTACTTGGAGTACATGAAGTGCTGTGAGCTACTTCAAGGTGAAAAGTTCTCCAGAGACAGCAGTTCCTGTGCTGCTGCGTGTTCTTCAGCCTGCAAAGGGTTCCTGTTCCTTGATTTCGCCATCCCTTAAGACATGGGAGCCTTGTGGCTTTGGCAGGGGGGAAGAGGACAGCTTTTCTACCCATGTTGGTCCCTGGAAAAGAGGGCAGTTTTCCTCTGCTGAGCAAGATGAGGAGCAGAAGATGCATCAGTCCCCTCCCAGGCTGAGCTGGTGCTGCCTGCAGGGTGCTGCTCTCCACCAGGGAGCTTCCATGGCACTCTGGATTTGTAGCCATGGTGGCAAACACAGCTGAGCTGTGCTGCTTCAGAGCAGAGTACCCTCACGTGGGGGAAGGGTTTGCTACAGCCTTGGCAATGATGCTTTAAATCTCCAAATAACACCCTCGGGAGATGTTGTCCCCTCTCTTCCCTGCTAAGCTTCGGAGGACTTGTGCTGAGGTGTCATCAGTCTTGGGAATACTTCAACATAAAAGATGTTTTTGGTTTACCTTGCTATATTTAGGCCTCCCTTACAACAGGAGAACTAAACTTGGAATGTTTGGAGCATACGGGGGTGTTGAGATCTTATATTTAGCTTGATCTGTCAGTTATACAAGCATCTGTCACAGACACAGCAGATGGCAGAAAGCCCTGATAGGGTTCAGAGGGAAAAGAACCAAGATCTTGGTTATTGGGGACAGGGTATGCTTAGGAGTGAAAAAAGCTCATAAAAGATATGTTTGTTTTCTGCAGGGAAGCAAGAGCTGGACTCCTATGTGGCATGATCAGCGTGAATCTAGGAGAAGTGATTGCAATAGTTTAAAGTTTGAAAGCTGAGCTAGCTCAAGAATGTCACTTGAGCTGGGGTGCCTTTTGTTTCTGGGGGCTGTACAAAGACAAATGAAAACTCAGTCCTTAGGCCAGGGAGATTTGCAACCTGTCGGCTCCGTGGATTTTGCTCTGTGGCTGCAGCTGTTGGAGCTGAGGTAAAAGAAGTGTTTGACTGGGAATGTGGCTTCAGAGCCAGCTCCCCCTGACTGAGCTGTGTGTGATGTGCTGCCAAAAGGAGCAGCTCCTCTGCCTGTGCTCAGCTAATGCTCCCAACAGGCCCAAATCTACTTGGGTGCCCTGGAAGCTGTGCTGTGGCTCACATCAGCTACCTGAAAGGTGGCTGTAGTCAGGTGGGGGTTGATCTCTTTCTCCAGCCAGCAACGACAGAACGAGAGGACAGTCTTAGGCTGTGCTAAGGGAAATCGAGTTTGGATATTAGGAAAAAGTTTTTTACAGAAAGGGTGATAAAGTACTGGAATGGTCTGCCCAGGGAGTTGGTAGAGTCACCATCCCTGAATGTGTTTAAAAAAGGACTGGATGTGGCCCTCAGTGCCATGGTTTACTTGAGGTGTTGGGGCATGGATTGGACTCGATGATCTTGAAGGTCTCTTCCAACCTGGTCATTCTGTGAATTCTGTGAATTCAAAACTCAGCTTTCAGCTTCATCAGCCTGTGGATGCAGTCACCATGGAACTGGAAGATTGGTGGTGGTGGTGGAAAATGGGGGAGTGGGAGAAGAATGGGGTATCCAAAGTTACGGGCTGGGCAGAAAGTGAGGCCCAGTCCTTTAAGTGGTGACAGGGTCTCACATGGGTCTCACACAGCATTCTCCTGGGGCTGCTGGGGACAGCAGCTGAACATGGGACAGCTGTGCCCAGGTGGCCAGGAGGCCAGTGGCACCTGGCTTGGATCAGCCAGGGTGTGGCAGCAGGGCCAGGGCAGTGACTGTCCCCTGTGCTGGCACTGCCACACCTCAGATCCTGGGACACTTCTTGGCCCCTCACTGCAAGATGGACATGGAGGGGCTGGAGCATGTCCAGAGAAGGGAACGGAGCTGGAGAAGGGGCTGGAGCACCAGGAGGGGCTGAGGGAGCTGGGGGGGGCTCAGCCTGGAGAAAAGGAGGCTCAGGGGGGACCTTCTGGCTCTGCACAACTCCCTGACAGGGGGGGACAGCTGGGGAGGGGTCAGGCTCTTCTCCCAGGGACAAGGATGAGAGGAAACTGTCTCAAGCTGTGCCAGGGGAGGTTCAGGTTGGACATCAGGAAAGATTTCTTCACAGAAAGCATGGGCAGGCATTGGAAGGGGCTACCCAAGGAAGTGGTGGAGTCTCCATCCCTGGAGATGTTCAAGAAACAACTGGATGTGGCACTTAATGCTTTAGTTGATAAGGTGGGGATTATCCAAAGGTTGTACTCAGTGATTTTGGGTGTCTTTTCCAACATTAATGATCCTGTGATTCCATTCCATGATTCTAAAGGTGACTGAGATCTTGGCAGGGTGTATGTGCTAGGATAGGGCTTGGGCTCAAATTGCTTTAGCAAAAGAAGAATAACTGTCCTAGGAATGTTTTCCCCACTTCACATGAAGATGTGTTAAGTGATTCATTGTGGTCATTTTACTTTTTCACTAACATGCACTTGCTTAGACAGATTCCTTGTATCATCAATTAGGATGAATTATGAATTAAGTTGAATTGGCTTAAAACTACCCATTTTTGTAGACTGTACCGAGTGGTATTTCTTCCTCAAGAAAATGCTTTCATTCTTTTTGCTCAAAAAGCAGGCAAACAAAATCCCCATGACAAACTGTTTGACGTAGCAGATATGGTATGTAGTCACCGGGCAGGAAAATCAACCCCTTCTGAAATGCTGAGGCCAGGCAGTTCATGTCACCACTTCCTTCTGCTTTCAGAGCTGTACCAGAGCAGGGACACCAGGGGATCAGAGGGATGGAGCAGCTCTGCTGTGATGAAGGGCTGAGGGAACTGGGATTGCTCAGCCTGGAGAGGAAAAGGCTTTGGAGTGACCTCAGTGGTAGGAGGAGGTACCATTTGCAAGCTGCTGAGAGATGTTTAATGACTGGGGAGGTGGGAAGGAAATAGGGAGATAGGGGAGAGGATTAAGTCCTAAAGCTTCATGTGTACCTGTTTACTTCAAATGTGTGGTGGGAATGAAACGTTTTTAAACAAACCACTTTGCAGCCAATAGAAACGAAACAGTGACTATAATTTTCAGAGAAGTGCTTCATTTTCTATCTGGCTTGTCTCCAAGACTTAATCAAGGCTTTCTTGGAAATGTTGGGTTTGCAGTCAGTGTGAATGCATTTCAGAGACAATTTTTGGTTTGCTGCTTGCTTTCTGTGCAGCTGCAGGGATGTGTTTAAGTGAGTAGGATGCTGCCCTCTGTTCTGTTGATGGCACAGAGCTTTTCCACACAAAAGTTAGTGGGAACCTGCTGAATCCCAGGAGTAGTGTTAGCCCCTCAGAGGTAATTGAGCTTTTGTGCAAGTCACAGCCATTGGTTTTAAGAGTAACTTCTCCCCTGAAGAGGTGAATGAAGCTTTAGGTGCTTGCTAGTAAAGGCGAAAGTTGTTCTGGTACACAAGATAGATTTGCAGTGGGTTATGTGACAGATGACACTTGATATTGATGAAAGTTCTTCCATGAAGAAGTAAGATTTTCCACTGGAAGGACTTAATGCCTTTCCCATTTTAATGGGCTTTGGAATAAAAATGTTCATCAGCCTTTCTTGCTGCCAGTCAGGTGATAATCCCAGTTAGATAATTCTGGGTGGTGTTGTTCTTGTGTAGATAGAAAACAGGTCAGCACTTCACTCTCCATACCCTGGTGCATGAAGCTGTCACCCCTGCTCGTGATCAATAATGCTGCAGAAGTAGCTGTGCCATTGGTTATAGCTGCACCTTGCAGATAATGAAGATTTGCCCAGCAACAACTGATTGTGTGCACATTTCCAGGTAGATTTGAAGAAATGCATCATTTAAGCTGATACCATCTGCTAATTCAGGTACCTAAGAAAAGTGTTTAAAGCATATTTTTGGTGTGGACTTAAGTAAAAAGAACTCCCCCCATGAAACCCCCACAAAAAAACCAACCAAATGCCACACCTGCCACATTTTGTAATCCTGGCTTGTCAATAGCAGCAACTAAAACACCAGCTGATGATGATTAAATTTTCTTTGTTTTCTCTGGATTTGCCTCCTCAACTGATAGAACACTGCTTCTTCCAGAATATCTCTTACTGAAGAAAACATTTTTAGCTGACCCCAAACAGTTCAGCCAAAGGAATGTTAATAAAAGGAGTTATTAATAATCCTTGTACTGAATAGACTTAAACTTCAACAGGAATACTATTTCAAGATGCAGCAGCTCAGCCTAAGGACAACAAGCCATGTTTATTTTGTAGCTGATTCAATGGTTGGAGTTCAGTTACATCCAAATGCTTTGAGGAAAATTAATCAAGTAATGTGGGATGGAAGCAGTCAGGGGGAAGTCTGATTTTATTTCAGACTCCAGACCATCTGCTTTCAAAAAAGGCGTTGCTCTTAGATGGAAGATACCTTTCCTTAATTAATTAACTTTCTAGGTACCTTTTTTTTGTTTGTATGTTGCCCTACCATAACGTGTTCTTATCAGCATGTAAAGCTCCTTGTTTTCCTGAGGGCTGCTGGATGCCCCTGGGAGACATTTTTGTTCTCATGGAGGGAAAAATAGTCACTTCTGGAGCAGTTCAAACTGAAGTAGGTTATTTAGATGGCACTGAAGTCCTCAAATTACCAGTGGAATGTTGCTGAGGATATGGCTGGACCTAACATTCCCTCCTTTGGAACACGGGGTAGATGCCACACAATTGTCAGATTTCTTTTCTTGAAAAGAATATCCTCATACTCTTCCCACTCCCTTCCACGAGCAGGCAATAAGGAGGAGCCCAGGAAAGTACAGGCTGGTCATGCTCACCTTGATCTCTGCAGAAAGTGATGGAACAACTTGCCCTAGGAGGTATTTCCAGGCACAGGAAGGTGACCAAAAGGAGGCTGCATGGGTTTACCAAAGAGATGTTGTGCTTGACCAAGCCAGACAACCTTTTGTGATGAAATGAATGGGTTGGTGGATGAGGGGACAGCAGTGGATATTGTCCTCCTGGATTTCAGTAAGGCTTTTGATACTGTGTCCCTCACAGCAGAGCAGATGGAGGGAGGGGTAAATAAGAAGACAGAGAACAGGCTGAAGGGGATGGTCAGTGGCACAAAGTCTAAATGGAGTCCAATCCTGTCCAACATCTCATTAATTATGTAGATGATGGGCAGAGTATTCCCACAGCAGACAGAGAACTGGGAGTAGTGGCTGGTGTCCTTGGGGGCTGTGCTGCCACCCAGGGAAGCCTGGGCAGGCTGGGGAAATGGGTGGCAGGAACCTCCTGGAGCTCAGGAAGGAGGAGTGCAAAGTCCTGTGGCCCTGGAAAGGAAGAGGCACCAGTATTTGCTGGGGCTGGGTGACTGGGAAGCAGCTTGGCAGGAAAGGACCCGGCAGGCACCAGGATGGATGAGAGCCAAGCGTACTCCAGTAGCAAAGAAAGTTAAAAGCATCCTGAGCTGTGTTAGGAGGATCATTGTCAGCGACTCAAGGAGGTGATCCTCCCCCTCTGTTTAGCACTGGTGAGGCCACACCTGGAGAATTGTCTTAAGTGCTGGGAGCCCAGTAAGAGAAAGACATGGATGTGCTGGAGAGAGTCTGATGAAGGGACTGGAGTATTTCTGCTGTGAGGAAAAGCTGAGAGCACTGTAACTCTTGAGAGATCTCAAGGGGATCTTACCAAGGTGTAGAATTATCTGATGGGAGTAGGTAAATAAGATGAAGCCAGGCTTTTTTCCATGGTGCCCAGCCACAGGACCAAAGGCAATGGGCACAAACTAGAATACAAACTTGTTTTTTGGTTGTTGTTTTGTTGGGTTTTTGTTTGTTTGGGGTTTTTTCCAAGTGATTGAACACTGTCAAAGGTTGCCCAGGGAGGTTTTGGAGTTGTCATCCTTGGAGCTGTTCCAGATCTGACTGGCCATGATTCTGGGTAGGCAGCTGTAGCTGGCCCTACCTGAGCAGTGTTGGACCAGGTGATCTCCAGAGGTCCCTGATAACTTCAGCCTTTCTGTGATAACCCCCTAAGTTTCTTCTCAGCGTATTGACACAAGGTCTGATTTGGGAAAAGCTTCTGCTGACGGTGACTGCATTTAACTCTTTAATTTCTTCCTAATTTCTCTGTACAGTTCTGCAGAACAGAAACCTGAAAGGGCTCTTTACCACTCACTCTGCTTTTGTCACTGATGAAAGATTAATTTTAGGAATATACTGGAAAAAATGACAGGAATCACCATTTTATAAATAACAACATGACCTATATCCCTGCATTAGATGTCTCTTTAAACCTCTTTTCTTCCTTTTAAGAGAAGACTGCTTTGTAGAATGCTTTTTCTATTATTTCATACCTTTCAAGAGGCTGTTTTCCACATCTTACTACTGGGACATTTTTATTGACACTTGTACCATTTTTTTTTGTATTTAAATGCATCAGTTTTAGTTGCAGATTCCCATTTAAATTCTCCATCCTGTGTCTGTCCTGTGAGAATCCCAAATGCCTGGAGATGGTCATTGCTCTTCTTTATTTGAGAGTCTGCCTGTGCAATGCTGCACGATGTAGATAGTGGTGGGTATGGTTTAGGATCTTTCTGGTGTTTCCAATTTTCAGAGATGATAAGGTTTGTTATCCCCTCCTACACAACCTGGCTGAAGACTCATTTGGTGGCTGCATCATCAAACTGGTTGCCCTGTGTATTTCCCTTTTTGGCTTTTAGTACCGTTCTTCAGCAGCACCATGATCCACTTCTTCCTGCTGCCGATCTACCTTTTTTAAGCCTTTAACAGATCAGAATCCAGCTTGTTAAAACAATTTGTGAAAGCATTTGGTGACATTCACTGGCTTCTTGAAGTCTGCCAAAAAAAAAAAAAAAAAAAGATAAAACCAACCAAAATTCATAACTACAGACACAGTCAGAGTTGCAATGTGGGTAGGAAGTTATTTGTGTATATATTTGTATTTATCTGGCTAATATACAATACCTGAGGATCTGAGTTGGCCAGGGCAGCAGAGTCACATTGATTCTGTTGTTGGGAGAATAAATGACAGAGAAAGCATTAATCTTGTTTATATTTCTCTCAAAGAGTCTCTGAAGTAATTTTTATATCGCTTCTCTGTACTACTTGGGTTTTGGGGGTTCCAGTTTTGGGGGTCCCATTTTTGTGTGCCCTGTGAATGGTAATGGGGAGCTAAGCTACAAATTAGCACTCAACTATTACAGCAATTAACATTACTTAATAATAGAATCATGGAATGGCCTGGTTTGGCAGGGACCTTAAAGATCATCTCATTCCATGCCCCTGCCATGAGCAGGGACACCTCCCACTGCACCAGGTTGCTCAGAGCAAGGGGTGATCTCCTTCCTAGACTATGAGCGCTGCATTTGGCTCACTCTGGTTTCTCACAGTCTGTTGAGAGGAGAAGGAATTGCTGGGTGTGATTCATGAACAGCTTTAAATGTTGACCAGATAGTAAGTGGATCATGCTGCAGAAATACCAGTTTGACCCCAGTGACTGTAACGGGAGTTCAGACCACTGGCTCAGTAGTTCAGTGAGTCCATAAATCACTGGAGACAACCAGGATAAATCCAACCCCCAGTTTCTAAAATCTGTGAGAGATTAGGTACAGGTCTGATGCAGATTTTCAGCCTTGTGAGGACTGCCAGTGCCTTTGAGCAGGCCCAGATGACCAATGAAGTACTTGGGAAGCTCTAGAGCACAATATTTGAAACATCTGCAGAAGAGCTGTGATTCAATTAATGCAATGGTATTTCAGAACCATCTTTCAGGTTTTAAGTATATTTTTCATTTTTTTTTGATCTCTGTATAAATATCAGAGTTCTGTTTGGCTCATGCTTGATGGCTCATTGCTAATTTAAATAGATAAATGAATGCTTTGCTGTGTGGGGTTTTTTAGGGATAGATCCACCAAATGATGGGCACTGAAGTGCTCAGTTACTGCTTCAGCTGGGGCCACAGAAGGACCTGGGATGGAGTGGGTGGTGAGATGAAGAGGGTGACATCATTTTCTCTGTTCACTAATTCCCTTCTCATGAATTGTGTTAATGTTGGATCTCACATTTTGCATGAGTCAGGAGTGCTGTAGTGGTAAACACGAGTTTCTAGTCAAGCACAAGTGCAACAAGAGAGAGGATGGGAAGAAAATGTGGAAAAAAGCACTGTAGACTCAAGTGAAGATAGCAGAAGGGGGGAGTGTGATGGTTCTGTTCTCTGGCCTTCCAGAGATCTCTATGGAAATGAGTCTATCAAGTTAAAAAATAAGAAGGCTGAGCTACATGCTTTATCAAACATACACCAGGCTGAGGTGGAAGAGAGCACTTCTTTCAAAGAAAAAAAAGAGTATTTTTGTCAAAGATAGGGAGGTGGGAGGGAGGTCCACTAATGCTTTGCAATTTTGTAGTAACAAGCACCCACAGGAGCAAAATATATCTGTGTGCCACTGTGTCTGAGGAGGAATGAATGTGTAGATGTGGGCTTGTGTATGGAATGGAGGGGTTGTATCTTTGAGCAGTTGGATGGAAGGGTTTTTTTTGCTGCCTATGAATCAGCAGTTTGGCTTTCTAACCCTCTGCAGGATTATTTTTTTCCTCTTGCCCTTTGAAGCACTGAGCCTGGTAATCACCAAGTTCTGCTGGTGGCTTCCGTGAGGGAGGTGGCCTCACACAGATGAAGGCATGAGAATAATTGCTTGCACTAATCTCCTAACAAAGGACTGGGAGGGCATTAAGAAAATGTGTTTGGGGAAGTGTAGTCCAATATGCACCATCACAGCCATGAAGGTTAATCTGAAGTTCTTGTTGTGTAAGAGCTGGATGTGATTCGGCAACCAGAAGGACACCCCTGTATGTGACAAGCAAAAACCTGCTGGGTTTTCTGGTGATGTAAAATGAGTTCACAGCAAGTAGATTTATGTGCAGTCAGTCCCTATCTCCTAAAGCATGCACAACACATGGATGCAGGCAACCATTTCCCCAATATTTTTAATGCCTCTACAGAAAATCAGTATTTCTTCAACATTCACAGAATCACAAAATGGCCAGGGTTGGAAGGGACATTAAAGACCATCCAGTTCCAACCCCCTGCCAGGGATGGAGCAGCCACAGCTTCTCTGGGAAACCTGTGCCAGGGCCTCAGCACCCTCACAGGGAAGAATTTCTTCCCAATATCCAATCTAACCCTGCTCTCTGTCAGTGTGAAGCCATTCCTGTCATTCCAGGCCCTTGTCCAGAGTCTCTCTCCATCCTTCCTGTGGGCTCCCTTCATGTGCTAGAAGGCCACAGTGAGGTCACCCCAAAGAGTCTCTTCTCCAGGCTGAACAATCCCAGTTCCCTCAGCCTTTCCTCCCAGCAGAGCTGCTCCATCCCTCTGATCCCCTGGGTGTCCCTGCTCTGGCCTGGCTCCAGCAGCTCCCTGTCCTTCCTGTGCTGGGATCCCAGGGCTGGAGGCAGCCCTGCAGGGAGATCTCAGCAGATTCCCAGGTTCTGTGGCTCATGTACTTCCTACACACTTATATCACTGGGTTTCCACTGTTTTCCCTATTGGACTGTTCAGGGTTTTCCTTCTTATGTCATCAGTGAAAATAAATGTAACGTTCATCCTCTAAGCTCACACTGCTCAAGGTGTATCAGTAATGGATGCAAAATTCTTTGGGTGGTTTGTTTTGGGGGGGGGGGGTTGGTGGTTTTTTGTTTGTTTGTGGTGGTTTTTTTTTTTTTTTTTTTTTTTTTTTACCTAGCAAGGAATGCTGCTGTCCCCCACTGATGCACAGAGGTAGGAAGCAAGTGTGGAAGGAGAGGTGCTGATGGTTGGTTGGAACGTTTTATCTGAGAAAGAGCCCAAGACTCTCTTTCTATTCAGTTGTCTCCACTTCTCCATCACTCTGAAGTCTTAAGGATCTTAATGCTTACATTTTAAGTCCAGGAGTGTTTTTCACAGACATTTGCACTTGCTTTTGCCTGAAGCTGTAAGCAGCATGGTCTTGAAGTCCTCTGCACTGACAGAGAACCCAGCCCAGCACATACTGATCCCAAGGGAAGCCTTTGGATGCTGCTGCACAGCAATACAGGAATATCAGCTCTCCTCTCATGCCTCTTCCATGGTGGGAGAAATGCATGTGGAATATTTCTTCTTGCTGTCTTTGCAACAGATGGGAAGCTCACAAACAGAAAAGCATGAATTTCAGATCTGAATAGGGGGTGGGAAAGTAATAACTCGAGGACAAGCCACAGTCATTGTCACTCCAGGAGTTTACTGTTATTAATTGTCAGCTTCTGCCCCCTTTTTTTTTTTTTCCCTAATAAAGACTCCAGAAGGCTTTTCCACTTTGTGAACAACCTGTTCTACACAACAGGGAGTAAGGAAGATGAATTCATCTCTATCTCAAATTTGGATGAGGAAAGAGTGGAACATTTGGTCTGTAGTGAGGGGACACAAGCTGCCTCTTCAAAAATGATCTTCCACAAACTCTAATTAAGTGGAATGCTGGGTTTTGTCAAGTTATCCCAAGGCTGGAAATGTGTGTATGTGTATTTTTTCATTTTAAAGCTGTGAGATTCATGCCTAAAAGCACAGAGTATTAAAAGCAACATTTAAAAGGTTTGAAGTGATGTTTGAGACATGGTTTTTGTTCAAGCTTCTCTTGTTCTTGCTGTCTAGGCTGTATATTTTGATCCTGCTTGAGCACAGAGGTGGGACCAGATGACTCACTGAGGTCCCTTCCAAATTTACGTATTCTGTGATATTTTTCTATGCTGGTGACATGACTTCTATTCCTTCATAATTTTTGGATGGGTAACCTTAAGGAAATATACTGCTAACAGTCATATCACTCATTTATCTTAGTCTTTAAACAGAGATTTCCTTTTCTTCTACTTTTTTTGTCTGTCCATTCCTTGTGATGCCTACTTGGTTTGTGCATCTTTCAGAGAAGATGTGGTCCTGGGGCAAATTCAGCTGCTCCAATAATCCGTAAATATTGCTGGTCCTTAAGCATGGCTTAGTCTTTCTGTGGCCTGTAGTGCTGTGTCTTCATGAACAGAGGTTTTTTTTTTGTTGTTGTTTTTTGGTGGTTTTTTTTTTTTTTTTTTTTTTTTTTTTGTTTTTTTTTTTTTGTTTTTTTTTTTGGTTTTTTTTTTTTCTTCAAAAATATCAGCTGTGTTTCCTGGTATATCAAATTAGTAATAATTTACTTAGGGAAAACATTGTGAGTTACAAAGAGGGATTTTGTCTAATTGCACTGGCCTTCTTCCATCTGGGATTTCACCAGCCTTTTGCCTGTGATCCTTGTTGCATCAAAGCTTCCCTCTAAAGTGGGAAGGACTGGAAAATGGCAAGAGGGAGGAGGATGCCATACAATTCTCAGTATCCTGAACTAAAAGCACCCTGGTGGCATCACTCTGGTATCCTGAACCTGAAAATCACTGGAATCCTGTCAACTAAAAGGGCAGCATCAAATTCCAAATCTCTGGAAGGCCAGGCCAGACACCCAGGTACTGTCCCAGGGTTTAGGATAGGCATCCTCATATGTTAAATTTGCCTATAGAGTGATGAATGTCATTCCACTGGTCTGTTTTGCACCATGAATATAACTGATTCTAGCAGTGCTTAGAAAACTGCTATTGGCTGCTCTTTGGCTGCTCTTTAGATCCCATTTATGCTCTGAATACCATGGACAAGTGCTAGCCATTAACAGGAAAAATGTGCTGTGGTTTCTCTGAGCCTTTAGAAGTGTGTTGGTGCTCCACTGCACCCCCTTCCTCCCCATTTTTGAGTCCCTCAGCATTTGGATACTGAACTTTGGTGAGTCCTGCTATAATTCATGTATCCTTCTTCCTTAAAGGCTATGGACTCCTACATTTCCAGTCCAAAGCAGCGGAGTCCTTCTTAAGAAAATCCAAAAACATTGCTAAAATAGAGGTAGAAATGCATAGCAGTCCAATTCTATAGCAGACAATAATATTGCTGTAAACAAAATTTATCCAGTAACTATCAGGATATCCTTATAATGAGCTTTAGAGATCTCCTGAATTAGCTGTTTAAAAACCAACCAAACCAACCACTGTGGTCCCTTCTGACTTGACCTATCCTGTGATTCTGGGAGCTGGTTTTATTTCCAATTCAGCACAAAGCTCAGGATTTTGGGAGGAGGGTGGGTGAGTTAAGGTGAGTTGGGCTTGCCTGCCTGCCCCCCATGGCACCTGCAAGCCCTGAGCCAGCTGACATTGTTTCAGTGCAAAATGCTGAGACAAAATCAGAGGATGAGCAAACCCTGGCCTGCAGCCTTTGCATGTAATCCACCTGTCCAACAGCACTGACATCATCTCCTGGAAAAGGAACTGAGAGGAACTTCAGTGTAGAAACCTCAGAGTTCAGTATAGCTCTGTTGGATTGGGTCTCCTGTCCCCTGATGGGGGCTAAGATCAAGTTCTTTCACGTATTTAATACCTTTTACATACACAGCAGAAATTATGTTTGGAGAGAGTCAGTTTTTGAAATGTGACGTTGGCTTTTTCAGTGCTCAGTTCCATTTTAGTTCTCACACCAATGCTGCCCTTTCCCACATTCTCTGGCAAGATGAAGGAGCTCAGTGCCTGGCAGTGAGTGTTTCATTGGCTCCAGAGAGGGTGGGCTGAGGGAATGCTGGGGAGTGACTGGGAGATGCTATGAAGTACAACGGGAATGCTCAAGGAATGTGCAAGCACTGCAGAGCTACGTGTGTAGTGGTGGTGATGCCTTCTGAAGGCTGGCCTAGAACAGAGGCTAGACAGAGTTAAAGAATAAAGCAGGAATTTATTAGGAGGCCTCAGTAGATCCACCTTGAGCAGCATGAGAGCCCAGCCAGGGCTACACCCCAGGTCACAAAAATGGACAACTGGTCACAGGGTCTTGCACTTTTATAAGTTTTGGTCCATTTGCATATTGGAGCTAATTGTATAATTACAATTCTAGCCCATGAAGTCCCATCCTTCTTGTTTTTCTCTCTTCAATCCACCATTGTTTATGCTCTTGGGCCTGAGATCTGTCCTTGGTCCCCAGCTAGAGAAGGAATTGTTTTGTCTACCTATTCTGTGAAGAGAGCTTACTATCCTCTTATATGAAGCCCAGACCCCCACATGAAAGCAGCACAGAATCTGAAAAATATAGAAGCTAAAACCCGAGGCATTGGTGGGGCAGGAATTTCTGAGAGATCCCACAAAAAATGCTGCAGTAACACAGAATGGGAATGTTGGAAGTGGAAGTGCAGTGAAGTGGAAGTGAAGTGAGTTGTCCTGCAGACTGCAGACAGTGGAGATGGGTCCCACAAGGTCTTGTGGGAAAGAAACCCTTGTTTTTAAAATGAACTGAGCATGGTTTGTTCTAAAAATGATCAAGATTCATGCTACAGAATCCAGCAGAAGGAAGAATTTCAAAGCAAATGAGTTAAGATGGGAAGAAGAAAAGTAGGATGAGAAGGTGTAACAAACATATAGAAGGGCTGCATGACAAATGTCTGCATCATCTGTCTTTTTGCTTTAAATTCTGTCATTTCTGTGTTTTCTCCTGAATACCAGCATTAGGAAAAAGAGAGTTATAGTGTAAGTTCTTGGGGTGGGTGGGTAATACTGTATTGCAAAGCTCCACAGGGAAATTTTGCCTTTATTGTTTGCATTACCATATTACCAAAAGGCCTTTGGGAATCAAAACATTATTTTTTAGGCTCCATGTGGCAGAAGTTTCTCCACTATAAGCAATAACTCTATAAAGAAAAAGTGCAGTGGTAGGGAAGATAAGAACTGGAAGCAATACTAGGAAAATCTGTTATGCATATTAATATCACATAGTTAATTTTTATAATTTTAATAATTGCATTTTTATAATTTTAATAACTGCATAATTAATATTGCATAATCTTGGTGGGAGGTGAAATTGGATTTTAGAGTATTTACTTCTGAAATAAAAAATCCTGTGCTCAATCTGTGGAGATAGCTTTAGATAATTTAGCTTTCTGAGCTCTCTTTTTTCTTTAATGCAACAAATATGCTACTAGCACAGTTCCTGGGCTCTGTAGACCAGGGAATGCTGATGGCATCCTAGAGAAACTTCCTCATGTCACTGGAGGAAACTGGAATTGTGGAATATGCTGGTAAACAGATTAAAAAAAAAAAACAAACAGGCTGGGAAAAGGTTAGTGACTTACCATAGAGCCACTGGCATCTACATAGGTCAGATTCCAACAGGAAACCTGGGCCATTGGTAAAGATTCCTGAAGGGAATGGATGGCAGGTTTTATAATAGTTTCAGCACAGCCATTATCTCTGTGGTAAAGCTACCTTCATAATAAATGAGATTTGTATTTAAGCAGTTAAAATTACATACTGTTCCATCATGAAGTTCAACCTTCTCCCTCCCCAGGATTCAGGGGATGCTGGATTTCTGAAGGACAGAGCAACAGAGGCTCCTGAAGGGAATGTGTAGCTCCAGAAGTTGCGGTGGTCTGGCTCGTGCCAGGGAGCACTGGGTGTGCAGCTCCTCGAATGTGCTTTTTCACTTATAAGCAGCATATTTTTTTTCCCCTCCAAAGAACTCCATTTTAGCCATGTCTGAAATGAATCTGAGAGATCTTGGTCACAGCAAAGCATAGGCATTGTTCCACCATAACTAAGCCTGCCTGCTGCTGGATTTGGCTTAAAATTGAAGCAACCCAGAAATGACATTTTTCCATTTTGTTGATGATATGGCTGTGCATTTGTCCCTGGGAAGAGAGGGAATTGTCTTTCCTGCTTATTTAGTTGAATACCCACAGTTCTTTGACTCCTTTCTTTAGAAATGGGCCAGGACAGTTCCCGTAAATTTAAGCATGTCATGTAAAAATCATGAGGAAGTACAGGCAAGGCTTCGTGGCCTGCACTGAGTGGAATTTGATCACTGTTTATTGTATTGACATATTGGAAGAGGTTTTGTTGTCTAATGTGGTTGCTGATGGATGCTGGCATTAGTGTATGAGTGCCTCTGAAGGTTTCCTGTCTCCACAAGATCTCAGAATAGAAAATTGTGGCAACAAATTTTAGAGAAGCTAAAGGGTTGGCTTCATGAAAAAAGTACAAAATAAGGCTGGGGTGGAGTTAGATGGTGATGAGAAAACCTTATGGACTCCAGTTTTCAGGAGCTCCTGTACATATTTCTCTGGCCAGAAATGCACAATACAAAAGGGAATTGGGGAATCTATTCAAGCCTCTCTGTTTAAACCCTTTCTAGGCATTGCTTCCTTATCTGCTTCCCTTGTGAAATTAAGGCTTTTACTTTATTAGGGATTATGCCTCGATAAAGCCATATCTCTGGAGGGATTGTTTTCTCTCTTTCTTGACTGAAAGGTGTTCAAATCAGGAATCTCTCAACTGAGACCCAGGAACAGAGTCTAAACCATGCTGCTAAACCATTCCTGCTGTAATGTGTTCATAGGAAAAACTTGCTGCCTTTCCCACTGCTGCTCAGGAGAGATGATTTGCCTTGTAATAAGGACAGAAAGAAAATAGAATGTGATATTACCTTTATTATAATTTTCTGTTTTGTTTGTTTTTTTTTTAAATGCTACCTTAGTGTGTCTGTACCTACATCTATAGAATATATACAGACCATCTTATAGAAGACAACACCTGCTGTCCAGGGTTGACCAAAAAAATCATCTATTTTCTCCTTAAATACAGTCTTTACAACTTGAAATATTTTGTATTTAAGCACCTAAATTTGTTGAGAGTTGCTTCAGCAATTGTCACATGAGAGCATTTGAAAAAAAAATTGAGGGGAAATTTGAGTTGCAAAGAAGTAGATTTGAGGTTAGAAAACAAAGAGACATTTCACCCTACTTAACCTTTCCAAAATGCTTTCTATTTGGTTTGTGTCAGTTCCTGTCCCCAGTAGCTGGGACCCTGTCCTTAGAACATTCCCACACATGGGACAGACTGTGAAATTGTACAGAAAGGCAGCAAAAGGCTTTAAAATACTTTAAAAGGCCATTTTAAGTGGCTTTAATAAAAACATAGGATGGATTGTAGTGACTGGGTGCAGGCTTGTTCAGCCAAATACACTGATCAGTGAGGGGTTTCATTTGACTGACCCTTCTTTATACCCCTTCATGTCCTATTTTTTCCTTGCCTCTTGTTTTGCCCTGACCCACTAAATGTTCCTTAAGTTCAGTCTCTCAGGCCCTCCTCAAATATCCTCAGTTGTCCTGTTCCTCCTGTTTCCTCCTTATCAGTTACAAATTCCTCTCCAAAGCTGTGCCTGATGATCCTTGGTGGTCCCATCAATGGGTGGCTTTTGTTCTTTCCCAGTGCATCTCCCTCTCCTGTGCACCTGGCTTGGGCCTCTGCATGTTCTTGTTTACAAATTCCTCCTTCATTTAATATTCTCTTGGAAGTGAAAGGGTTCTTGAGAGGATAAAGAAGCAGAGGCCCTCACCTTCCATACAAGAAGCCACCTTTCACCTTAGAGTGGTGGCTTCTTGTACTGGAGCTCTGGATGTAGCCAGAGTGCTTCAGGAGCTGAACAGGGAAGCAGAACGTGTGCTTCTACCATTTCCCCTTCACCAGAACTGATTAAATGCTGGGACTCACAGCACTGCACAGTATGGGCAGCACTTCAGCATGTTGTTTGCTTGGCTATCTCAAAACCTGTCATCATCCCTGAGACGGAATTAATTTCTGAAGCAACACTCTGGGCAATGATTCTGGTGCTGTCGCCCTAAAAAACAACAGCCAAAGTCTAATTGTGGTGGGAACAAACTTTCAAAAGAAAGTTCAACAGCATCAGGAACTCGCCTTTTTATACAGTTATAATCTTTTTATTTCACCTGGATAGAGAGACACAAGTCCTTATTTCCTTCCCTATTTACACATTATTGTTTTCAGCAGAAAATGACTGGAGATGGCCCTGTTTGAGAACAGTGGTGAAAAGATGTTTTCTCATCAGCACAAATAGAGCCTTAGACTGGCTCTGAATGGGAGAGCACTCCTGAGATTGTTGTCTTCCTCTTCTACACAGATAATAAACCTGAGCTAGAAGCACCAGTGCAGATCCAGAGATTAAAATCTGCCCTTTGCCCCTGTGTGCCTGTTAGGGGCAGAAGGCAGCATGTTCTCCCTGTGGAAAGAGAGGCAGAACTGTGCTGCCAAGTTGTAACAGAAGAAGAGCTGTAATGAGCCTAAAAGAAGTTGGGAGAGTATTAACTTACACAAGTGACCAGAATCTGTAACTGATATGGAACAAAACAGCATCTGTGTCCTCTCCCTGCTTCAGGGCCAGCAAATCTCTTCACTCTCATAGCAAAAGCCACACTGAATAGACCTGCAGGAGCTTTCATCACCTCTACCAATATGTGACCCTTGTCCTGCTGCTCTTGTTAGCAAGGACTCTATTTTCCATCACCTCTCTTCAGGCAGGTTGGACTGCCCTTTATTCTTTTGATGAACTAATCACACCCTTGGATGACAGGCCAGCGAGAGGGGAAGAAATACGGGGAGCTAAATATCATCCTGTGAGCAGGATAAACACATGTAAGAGTTGGGAAACTGAATTTGACTTCTGAAAATGTCTCTATTTGGCAGGAAGGGGGAGGATTTGACATCCAGCTTTCAAAGCCACGTTGCAGAAGGGGGTCAGAAGGGGTCAGTCTTCTTTCCCTTCCAGAGAAGGCTTCTGGAGGCTGGGAAAGAAAACAAGATATGCTCTGCCTGGGGCTTATCTTGTTGGTTTGGAAGGCTGTGACTCCCTGTACTTCTTCTCCTGCACCAGAACTTCTCTGCCTTGCAGGAGCTGGGCTGGGAGTGTAATTTGTTGTAAATAGTCTCCCCATTTTTGCTGCAGCCTCCCTTCAAGCCCTGAAAGGCCACAATTAGGTCCTTTAGTCTTGCCCATTCCCTTTCAGGGTTGGTCAGAACTCTTTACCTTGGCCTAAAAGCATCTGGAAGAATCAGGGTTTATCATAGTCAGATCCACTGTTCCTGTATAATCTCTATGCCTAATAATCATTCCTGTTCTTATCCCAGTCTGTGGGAATAGGACTCTACTGCTGCTATCCTTGGTCTCTAGCTAGGCAACTGTTGTACAGAGGAAAGAAAATATGCATTTCTGAAAGTCCAGTGGCTCTGTTGCCCTTTGCATCTTTAAAGGCATCAATTCCATCAGTAGGATTGGTCTTCAAAAGCGTTTCAAGCATCCAAGAGCATAAAATCCAGTGCAAGATGAAATGGATTAAATTTCAAACTGTCCAAGTGCTATATGAAGACTCCAAAGTCTCTCAGATTGCTTGAAGATTGCTTGGAGCTAATTGATTGAGAGTTAGGTGCCTTTGAGAATCTGAAAGTACCTTGACCTTATTTAAGACCTTATGTTCTGAACTGACACTTGCATATAAAGCCATTTTGGTCTTCATTAGGTGGAATTCAAACAGAAAATAACAAAGGAAGCTGCCAAGGATGCCTTCAAAGTAAAAGTAAGGATACATTCAAAGACAGTTTATTTCTTGTTCATTTTCCTATAACTGATAAAAAATTATAATGTTTTACCAGTTCAGCTACTATTTTTTCTTGTCTGTCCGAACAGAAGTTTTTTTGAAGAAGCAACAGTTCACCTGAGAAAAATCTGTTTCATTTTCAGGAAGAGTGGGACAAAGAATTGCTCTGCTTTTGAAACCTTCCCCTTTTGTTAGTGAAGGGTGTATTTATATACTAAATCATTCTTAAATTATTAGATGTTTATCTAATTGTTCTTAAATCGTTCTTAAATTATTAGATGTTTTAAAAAACCCTTATAGGATTTTAATATGGGCATATCTATGTCTTGCAGCACATCTGGGGGTAGTAATTAAAAAAAAAAAGAGTTTTTTTTTCCAAGGGAGAGAATTAAATCTGCATTGTCTGACATAGTACTCTATATCTGGCATCACCTTTTCAGTGATAAGACTTCATGCCTTTGTGTCACTGTGTGGAGCAGCTTGTCATGTGATTTTGTCTTGCTTTAGAGAATCAGAGCTTGCTGGTGCTTCATTTGTACCCTGAGAGCTCTGGAAATTTTTTCCTCCCTTCTAGCTCAAGGTTGCTCCAAGTGCATTGCTGATTTTATTCTGTTCTATTCAAAGAAATCAAAGGGAAAGCTTTGCAAAGATTTCTTGGTGACTCTCATCCAAAGTTTATGCCCTGTTGTGCTCTGAGTGGGTAGATTCAAGTTTTTTCCTTTATAAATTGAACTGAATCACATGTGGCTGAAGTTATTCCACAAAGGTGAACCAGCGTGTTTCTTGTGTGGAATATTGACTCCAACAAGTGAAATGCTCTTATGGAGCTCTGATGATCATCCCCAAACTTGATCAGCCCCAAACTTGAAGGGTTCAAATTTTATTTGAAATTGCTGAATAGGATTTGTGTGATACCATCCCTTCCTGGGGACTAGGAGGAGACAAAGCAGGTGTACTTGCACAATAGTTCTGCAAGGAGGTTGATCTTTCTGGTTGATACATTCCAAGACTACAGAAAGACTGGATAGGATTGACTTCCAGAATACCAGTAAACAAGGCTGTCCCTTCTGATTTCCACCCTTATTTTCAGCATTTTTTTCCTTATCAAAATTAGGTACTATCAGATAGAGTCTCTGGGGTGAAGAAGGGAAACAGATTTGTGAGGCATCATCATCATCTACTGTGCTTTGTCATGCCAGGAGGGAAGTAGCAAGAAGGAGTGATAAGAAATTTATGTCTTGTATTTTATTACTCATCTGAAGTCTTCAATTATTAGTGCTATGCTAATTAAGTCTTTTTGGATTGTCAGACAGATCTTATGATAAACTCCTTAACAAGACAATAAAACTGGGAGGATGTCAATTGGGTGATAATCAATATCCAGCAGCTGTGAAAAGATGACAGGCAGGCCCTGCTCCAGGCTCTGGGTACTTTGTTGTTTCAGGGAAGGTGCTGCCAAAACAATAATAATTGCATTGTGTGACAAGAGTTGGGATAAAGGAATAGCAGCCTAATAGTGACATTAATTTAAACTGAATATGTAGAAATCCTTTCTCCTACACAAATCATTATGAAGTGGTTGATCCTGGCAATTTGAGTTTTTTCTTGACATGGGCATTAGACTGGGAAGATCTGAAATGTCCTGAGAAGAACCTTAAACTCCTAAATCTCCAAAGAGCCAGGGATATCAGCCCGTGTTACATTAACCATTTCATTATAACTTCATGGATGCAAAGCTGATTGGCCCACTCCTTTACAGTCTCAGAGGCAACTGGAACAGGATTTACTTCATTTATGTGTAGACATCAACTGCAAAGACATAGACATAATTCTGAGCAAGATAACTCCCATGATATCCAGAATCAAGGAGCAGGAGTTGCCTGGTGTAGGGAGCTGTCCCCATTCTGACGGCAATGTGGTGCATCCTGGAAGTCTCTGGTTCTGTTCATTACCTCTGGAGGTTAGAACAGCCACATCAAATGCCTGAAGTTCAGAGAGATAAACCTCTCTGTGATTAAACACATCACAGATGCCAATGAGAATAAGAACTCGCTTGGAGGGAGTCTGTTTATGTGGCAGATCCAATGGCACAATGATGTTTTGTTTAATAATACAAAGCTGGAAAATGGCTTTGTAAAATTCAGCTTATTCCAAGTATGACTTGGAGATAGAAAAGGGAGAGCACAATTTATCCATAGAATGGACATTTAAAATCATCTCATTCCAGCCCCCCTGCCATGGACAGGGACACTTTCCACTATCCCAGCTTGCTCAGAGCCCCATCCAGCCTGGCCTTAGACACTTCCAGGGATGAGGCAGCCACAGCTTCTCTGGGCAACCTGTGCCAGGGCCTCACCATCCTCACAGGAAAGAATTCCTTCCTCATATCCAATCTAAACCTGTTCTCTGTCAGTGTGAAGCCATTCCCTTGTGTCCTGTCACTCCAGGCCTGTGTAAAAAGTCCCTCTCCATCCTTCTTGCAGACCATCTGTTACCTTTCACTGCCAATCCATGAAGATCCCAACATGATTTTTCTATATGATTTTCCATTGTGCTCCACTGCCCTGGATTGGTGAGAAACACACAGTGTCGTGGACAGGATATTTTCTGTGAAAATTAGGACTGAGCTCTATTCTTGATTTAACCACCTAAAAATGCACGGGTTTTTTTTTTTTTTTTTTTTTTTTTTTTTTTTTTTTTTTGGGCAAAATTCCCGAATTCCAGAATTCCCTCCCATCTTAGCTCGGGGAAGTTCAGGGGTTCTGGACTTATGTGAGGTGAGAAACAGGCTGGAGGAGACAGGGTGGGCAGGCTGTGCTAGAAGCATTTCCTTCTCACGTAGCAGAGGGGGACATTAAAAATGCCTTCTGCAAGTTTCTGCCCTTGCTAAAACCTGTCCTGAGGACTGTGCTGTGCTGCAAAGCACCTCAGCAACTCCTTCCCTACAGCTTGTGTCAAGCCTGGCTTGCACTGGCCAACTCAAACAAGAAAAGGGTGACCACTGCTTTCACAGAACCTCCCAGAGGCTGAGTCCCTGGCTTGAGAATCACCTCAAAAATAGGAAATAAGAGTTAGGGAATATTAAGAAAAAAAACAAAAAAAAAACAAAAACGGGAACCCATTAGAAGCAGTTGCCACAGCTTCTTACATATTAAAGCAGGTTAGTGTTCCAGGGTTGTACTGCTGGGAGGGTTTGACAGGTTTACACTGAAAGACACCACTTAGAAGTGTTAACTTCTTTTAGCTTAGCCTTATGGAGCCTTTTCACTGTAGACTATAATGCTGGCTACAGCCTTCATCATTCATTCTTAAAATGTGAGGTTAATGTGTAGCTACATTGGATATTAAGAGAAACAGATGGAGCAAGGAACACAGTGAATCACAGGGAATCTGTTCAAGAATTTTTCTCACTAAGAGGTTTTTTTCCTTGCTGAGCCTGCCTTAAGCATCAGAGCAAGCTCAAATCATCATCTAAATGCCACTTCTACTGCTCCCTGGTTGGGATTCAGATCTTCCAGATGAATGTTGGGTTTGTCTGTTTGGGTTGGGACCCACCAAGGAGAATCAGCAAATTCTTTCTCATTGGCTTTAAGCTGGATCTTTGTTCCTAGTCTCTCCTGAAAGTCCCAGCCTTGATTTCCCTGGTGACCTGCAGTATTGTGCTTTGTAAACCTCACATGCAGGCCTGCTTATGTCAGCCATAAGAAGGCACTCCCAATTCCTAACAGAAGCCATACCTCATATATAAATTTACTGTAATTCCAGACTACCCATCAGCCTTCTGGCCAACTGCTCCAGGGCAGGGGATGGCTCTGTGGTTACATAAACAGGGTTGTTGGAGGCACCAAGGGAGGTCAAACTGGCACGATTCCCACAGTCAGAAAGCCCAGACAGGATTTCCATTGCTCTTCAATCAGATAGGATGGAGGAAGAATGTCTCTGATGATCTCAGCTGGGAGCTGATAACCTTCCAGAGCTGGATAAATAATAAATGGCTCCAGTGATGGTTGTCTCTGAAATGTGCTAATAATTTTGGTAGAGTGGGCTGGATGGCATGGGTGTATATCCGTGCCCTCCAGGTGATCTACAGTTTGTCACTGGTGTGTAAGAGAACAGAAAATGAGGGCCAGTTGTTATTCCCTGGAGGACATGATCAAGGGAAGCATCACTACCTCTTGATATTCTCAAAACTGGATGGCTTTCAGAAAGTAGAAGTTTTAGCTCAATATTTCTCATTGTGTTTAATGAAGAAGCAAATGGATGCAATTGGAGTCTGTGGAACACAAAGGAATGGCACCAAGAGATCAAATGGCTCCTTTGTGCTTACATCTTTCAGAAAATCTTTTGCCTGTATTTTCTGTTAAGAGTTTGGAGCAAAACATTTCTAATCAGCTTCTGAACTGGTAAAAAAAAAGAAAAGTGATAATTTCTCTCTTTTTTTTTTTTTCTTTCTATCATTACCCATTCTGAGAAAAATGTTTTGGCTTGATTTGTTGTCAGCTGGTTTTCAAGTATTTTTTTTTTTCCCATGGCTCATATTGCAGTAATCTGTAGCCTTGGAACAAGATGATCAGAGCTTAGTATCTGCCCGTACTGAGTTAATCCTCTTGGCTCTGATGTGTGGCAAAGTGGCAGCTCTGAAAGACTTTGGTATCTTCTGCCCTCACCCGCTGGGTGGGATGTGGTGAGGAGCTGTGCTGTTTCATGTGGAGTGAGAGCAGAATATTCCCTGCTGTTCCCTCTGCAGGAGGGAAGGACTTTGCACCACCCCTTCAGCTGGAACACCCTGCTCCTCTTGGCTCACCTCCACACGGGCTGGGGATGGGGGAGAGGCAATACGTCAGTCTTCCCATCCATCTTCAATTCCACCTACGTTTTCTTTGGGGTGCGAGGTACACTCAACCAATTTTAGGCCAGGAGATAATAATCTAAGGCCTTTTTTCTTCCTCTGTAGCAAGGAAAGGAAACCCAGCTTCTATTAAGAGGGGACAGAAATCTGTGTTGGTGTCAAGGCTCTCACTTAGCTGACACAGGTAGTTTGCTCTTCCAGAAGGCTCCATCTGGGCTGACACTTGGTGCCTCCTGAGGCAGGAAAAGGCAGAGTTAATGCATTGGCAAAGTCAGAGCTGGAATCCTGTTCCTGTTCTGCAGAAGACCATAGGTTTGCAGTGTCAAGGGTCAGGAACCGCCTGGGGGAGGTGCAGGAAACCTCCTTCCCATTCTTTACAAGGGATTGGAATCCTGTCCATTTGCTGTGCTGAGGTGGTGGCACCGTGGAAAACTGCAGCTCCTGGGCTGGGCAGACAACGCCCCGTGTGATCCTGCAGCAGGCTGTGTGTCTGTCTCTGCTTCTGTGGGGTCTTGCAGTCACAAAATCATAGAATCCACTGAGTTGGAAGGGACCCACAAGGATCATCCAGCCCAACTCCTGGCCCTGCACAGACACCCCAACAATCCCACCCTGTGCCTGAGAGCGTTGTCCAAATGTTCCTGGAGCTCTGGCAGCCTTGGGGCCCTGACCATTCCCTGGGGAGCCTGGGCAGTGCCCCAGCACCCTTTGTGGGAAGAATCTTTTCCTGATATCCACCCTAACCCTCCCCTGAGACAGCTCCAGCCGTTCTCTGGATCCTGTCCCTGGTCACACAGAGCAGAGATCAGAGCTGCCCCTCCTCTTCCTTCATGAGGAAGCTGCAGAACTGCTGTGAGCTCTGGCCTCATCTCCTCCTCTCCAGCTGAGCAGACCAAGTGACATCAGCCACTCCTTTTGTGTCTTCACCTCCAGGCCCTTCGCTGTAGCCCTCACCATCTTGCACAGCCTGGCTGGATCCCTCAAAAGGAGTTGGTACTTACATAGGCCTGCTGCTTTATGTGGTACTGTTTGAGATCTGAAGTGTGCCAAGTAAACAGCAAAAAAGAAAAAAAAAAATGCCTCTCCCTGTTCTTGCTCCTTGTAGAATAGGAAGTGGTGTCATCCAGTGAGACAAAGAATGGGGCTTTTCTTCCCTCTTCTGTGTGCTGGGTTTTGGTGATGGTGTTTCTGGATCACTTGACATATCTCTGCCACCTTTGAGACCTTCCCTTAGGATTCATGTCACTCCTCAGTAAGGCCCTCTGGGTGCTGGCAGGAAGCAGTGCAATACCAAACCTGTTGGTGACCTGGACAGTGGTCAAAGCCCTTTCTAGACCAGAGATGGCAGGAACCCTGCTCCTGATTTACACTGCTGGAATTTCTGTGGCTTGAGTGGAGGCTTTCCTCACCTGTGAAGGGATGGGAGAGCCAGGGTGAGCATTTCTCCCCTTCCCTGGCAGGTGGGTGTTGTGTGGCATGTGGCTTTGGTCCCCTGTGTCACCGTAGTAACAGCAAAGCATCGTTTCCTGGCAACTGTTAGGGTTGCTAAGAGAAAAGTCGGCAGCTTTGGTGGATGTGACATCTCTGACATCCTCCACTCCCATTACATTGGGATGGGTTTGATGGAGAGAAGATGACCTGGTGGGCAAGTCTCATCTCTTTTCACCCGGCTGAATGCTGGATTTCAGAAATAATTACAGGATCCATAAAGCAATGGAACAGCCTGTCTGGGAGATGGGGAACATGGATCCTCTTGTTTGCCATGCTTGTCCCATTCAATAACTACAAGTGACACTTCCTGTCCTCTGCTAGGAGATGAAATGAGTCTGGGAACAAAAGTCATTCTCAAGGTACTGAGTGTTTGATGCTCTGGTTCCCCAGTCCATTTCAGAGGTGACTTCACTGAGAAAGAAACTTTCCTCAAGCTGTCCGCTCTGCCAGCGCTTCATTTTTAAAAGAGTTTTCTTCCCAAACCCACTTTTCCATGGGGTGAAAGCTGTGGGTGAAGTGGGGCATGTGTAGGTGGAGGAAGGAGGAGCAGGTTCCCTGAGGTATTACTCCAGCTTAGCTCGGAATTCAGTGCAGTTGTACCAAGGCAAAACTAAAAGCAACACAGTGATGAATTGATAAATCCTATTTGCTCGCATCTGCCCACTCGGAGCCAGAGCTGGGGACATCACTCACTGCTGCTGCGTGCCAGAGCATGTGCAGAGGGAGTTGTTGTGCTCTCTGCAGTGCTCAGGAGACAGATGGTGGAGCCCACCCATTCTCTACAGAGAGGAGGATTTCTGCAGTGCCATGGTGCTGGCAGACGATGCAATAGCAATGTTCTTACATTTCACAGAACTGATGGGTCTCAGAAGTGGTATTTTACCAGTGTTCTCTTCTGGAACCTTTTTTTGTTGTTGTTCCACAGCTGCCTGCACAGCTTTTGGCACAGCACTGATGGAGAATAGGTACTGCTCTGGCTGGACCAGCTCTGCCATTTAGGGTGAGAGTGGGACTGCAGGGAACAAATAATCGCAGCTGCTGGGGTGCTTTTAGGAGAGGAGAACCAGTGAAGTGATGTTCTTATCTCTTCTAAAATTCCAGCAAACCCTCTGTCTTAGGTATGGGAGAGCTTCTGTTGGTTGGGAGTTGGGATAAGATAATCAGATTAATGGAGATGTCTTCTCTTCCCTAAATGGAAAAAAACTGATTTAGTTCTACAAGTGGGACTTGTGACAAGAGAATGAAGCCCAGTGCGATTTTGCAGAGGCCATCAGAAATCCTGGGGACATTCAGAAATGCTCAGTTTGCCACCAATTTCCTGCAGCTGACAGCACATTTGCATTGACCTTGGTGACAGTGCCAGCCTGGCAAATGAAAAGGACATGCATCACTAAGAGGAGAATTAAATTTGCAAGGAATGCCTTGTATTTCATTTTCTGTTATTGCCATTTTTATCTGTCCTGGCTAATCCTTGTGTCCCTAGAAAGCCGGCCTTGGTGTTCCACTTCCTGCAGCAGGAATGGTGATTGTGCTCACAGCAGGGGTGGCTTTCTCCAGCTCTTTTGTCAAACGCTGTCATGGACCCCCTGAGCTCCTCGTTCCTTTGTCAGCTGTGGGGAGTGTGCAGCTCGCTGATGTGGAGCCCTCTGTCTCCTTCTCAGAGTAAGGACGTGACTGGTGCCTGTAAGAGCAGCATTGCTCAAGTGGAAGCTGTTCCCAGTTTAGCAGATTCCAACACAGGTTCCTCTGTGGTGGAATAAGGGGGAAAGTAATTTCTCTTGCAGCTGGCACTTCAGAGGTTTTCATCCCTCCATCTTATGTAAGCATGAGAGCATCATAGGACAAAAGGTGTGTGTTACAGGTGTGTGAAATGTGTTTCACAGCCATTGTGTGAAATGTGATATTAAAGATATGTGATATTAAAAAACCTACCCTCTTTTCAATATTAAAAAAAAATGTACAGGCTTGGCATAATTGCCAGTGCAATAGTGACACTGTGGGTGCATCCAGACGTGATTACTGTTCTCTTCTTCTCCTCCCTTCCTTTTTGGTTGTATAAAACATCACTGCAGCTCGTTTTTCAGGATTGTGTGCTCATTATTTTACAGTGAGTGGCTCTGCTCAGAAGTTTCTACCTGAAATATCCTAGAAGGTGAAGTTGTTTCTTAAAAACCAAGAACAGTCATCTCTAAAGAACTGGTCCGGTAGTCTGAGCAACCTAGATCTGTTTGGAGTTGCAGAGGCTGAGTGTTCCTGAGTTGTGGGGGAAATAAATGATTGGATACCAGACCCGAGTCCTTGGCTTCTGGAGCTGGGCCAAGACAACTTCCTATAATTACACCGCAGTCATCAGGGGCGTGACGACAGCTGGACACGACCAGGTGATCCAGCAACCTCTCCTGTCCTCCACCAGAGACGAGGAGGAAGAGGGGGCAGAGCGAGAGGGGAATTTAGAAGGGATGCTGTGACAGGTTGTGCCCCGCTCCGGGAGAGCCTGGGCTCCTCTGCCTCTCTCCTCTCTGGCAGGTTTTGCAAGGTCACGGCGAGGCTGCCCGTGCTCCCGGAGCCTGTTCCTGCGGGCAGGAGTGCGCAGCGCCCGTGGAGCTGGGCTCCGGCTTGGCACAGCTCTCTGCAGCCAAGGTGAGATGACTTTGCAGATGCTGGTGCTGCGCACGGAGTGCCCTGAGCTGAGCCGAGCCACGATGCAGTCCCGGCCCTGGAGAGCTCTGCCTGCAGGAACGAGCCACTGGAGCTCCAAGCGGAGCTCCTCACAAAGGATTTGCTTTGCAAAAGGCTCGCGACTGATGCAGCTGGCTGAGGTGAGGATGCGTTTGTGTTGCAAAGGCAATGGGAATGTTCTTTTGTTCTCTGTGGAGACAGAGGAGCTTGGGAACCATGAGGAAAATGTTACCAAGAGCTCCGTGGGTAGGAGACATTTTGTAACAGCAGCTCCGTCTCTGTATCCCCAAGCAGACCTAAGTCAGGGAAACTTGAGCACAGCAAAGTCCTTTTTTTTTGGCAGTATCCAGCAGCATTTCCTCTCTGGAGAAGTTCAGGTCTCTGGTTCTGTGCAGACAAAATGTCAGGGCTTCATCTGTCTGTCTGTCTCCCTCCTAGCAGCTGAGAAGGCAGCAAGTACCTTAGTAATGAAGGATTAACTGTGCAATCAGACTGTGCCATCCCCACATCCAAGCACAGTCACACCCTGAGCACAGGAACACGTGCTCACAGAATAAATCCAGGTCAGGTTTCAGGCTGCTGGCTTGGCTGTGGCCATGACTTCTTGAAGCTACAGTTTTGACTTGCTTAGCAACAGTAAAGCTGTGCTGCAGGTCCAAAAAGCAGGACTGGAAAGTGCTGCTCCTGACCTCCCATCTGAAGGACACAGCTCCTGAGCTGGCTGCCACCCTTTGTTTCTCAGTTATGATCCACAGAGAATCATCATGGAATCCTAGAATGGCCTGGGTTGGAAGGGACCTTGAAGATTATCTCATTCCAGCCTCTGCCATAGACAGGGACACCTTCCATTATCCCAGCTTGCTCAGAGCCCCATCCAGCCTGGCCTGGAACACTGCCAGGGATGGGGCAGCCACAGCTGCTCTGGGCACCCTGTGCCAGGGCCTCAGCACCCTCACAGGGAAGAATTCCTTCCTGATATCCAATCTAAACCTACACTCTTCCAATCTGAAGCCACATGCAGCCTCCAGCAAAAGCCCTTTGGCATTTCACCCCCTTAGCAAGGCTGGGAATGTGGTAGTTGCTGTGGGGTAGAAGAGGAACTAGGGAGGTAGGGCAGTAGAAGCCTGTTTTGAATCTGTGTTCTTGGATGCCAGCCATAGGCCAAACTTAAAGAAGGGGACATGGTGGCTGGGCAATGTGGGAACAGGAATGGAAATGAACTCTGGGCCTTTTCTTTTTACAACATGTCTCCCTAGCAGTAATCCTGTAAGGACTTGGAGTTCCCTCATCCCCAAAAACAGCATTTCCAAGCCAGGCAGTGCTGAATATGTCCTTGCTTTACTTGCCACAGGCATGGAGAAAAGAGCCTGAGAAAAACAGTAGCTCTTGCTGCCAGCTCTGGAAGGCAGCAGACTTCTCAGATGTCAGGCAGATCTGAAACATCAAAGGGGCTTCTCCTGAGCTAGCTGACCTTTTATTACCCATATCCTACTACTAATACCCAGCAGATTATCTTTGCCTTGTTTTTGCTGCTGTGTCCCTGACCTGTGGAAACCTCCATGCTTTGAACATGCTCCATGATGGCAGAGAGGTGGCATTTGCAGTGACTGTTCTGCTTCAGGTGGCTGCTCTGTGAATTTTCTTTTGGATTTGTGTGACTGGAATTGCCTCCAAGCAAGCGTGTGTCACCACCCCCACACCTCCATCTGATCCTCAGCTATAGGTGAGCACCAGCTCAGCAGACACTGAGAGGGGGTTTAGCCCCAGGGGAACCGTGAATTGCTGTGAGTACAAAGTGGCTGTGCTTACACACAGCTGCACCCCCAGACCACCCAGGACAATCATTTCCAGTGGTTTTCCTTCTCCTTTCAGCAGGCTCACTGAAATCCAGGGGAGTGCTGTTGGAAACAGGTACAAAAATGGTAGTTTTGGGGAAGATGTTGCTGGTAGCTTCTGGATGTAACCATGATCGTGAGATGAGGCAGTGAAGGAAAGCCAGCACAGAGGAGAGAGACCCTGTGCTTCCAAGCACTGCTCTGCTGTGTCTCAGATGTCAGTCTGACCCCGTCACACGGTTCCTGTGGAGATGCACGGTGCTGCCACACACAGATTCCTTCCTGGGTCTGCTGCTCTGGTCCTGGGCTTTCTCCAAGCACTGCCTCCCACCAGCTTTGTGCTGCTCTCAGTGGTTCCTCTCTCGTGTTAGAATCTGCTGGAATAACTTGTACTGCATGAGCAATTCTTGAAATGTGCACTGAGTTTATCCTTAAGGCAAAGGACAGGCACTAGCAGAGAACCACCAGATTAACACCAGTCCCTGTAGGGAGCAAAGGGCAAAAACTGCAATGTGTTGGTCAGGCCATTTGGACACCCTGGTTTCTAGGGGAAGGGGAGAGTGAAAAATGTGGTTGTGTGAGCCTTGGCATGCTGGACCAAACAGTGAGGGTCAGCTCCAGTTTTCCAGAGCCAGGACCCTGGAGGACTGTTGCATTCACTAGCTATCATGTCATGGTGTGGAAACCAGTGGTTTGAGGCTGTGCCTGCAAAATTACATGTCTGGTTCTCTCCCAGAGAGAGTCCTTTTGCAGCCCTCAGCATCCACACAACTTGCAGCCTTCCAGCACCTGGAGGGAGCCCACAGGAAAGATGAAGAGACTACTGACAAGGGCCTGGAGTGACAGGACAAGGGAGAACGGCTTCACACTGACAGAGAGGAAGTTCAGATTGAATTTTAAGAGTGAGTTTTCCCAGCTAGAAGTTAGTTTTTAATGCTGGACTAAATCCTTGAATAATGAGGTGAAACACTTCTACAGCATTTTTGTTCCAGGAAGGATGGTCAGGTGCTCTATAGACAGCAAATCCATGATGATTTTTATTGTTAGCAGAAACACAAATAACAATGGATTATAGTTACCTCATTTTTGCCATCTCGTAAAGAATCCGGGAGCTGCTGGATGAGACATAGAAATACCAGGCAAAGCTGTACTTGTGGGCATGAACTGCATGAAAATTAGCCTGTTAACTTGGCCTAGTCCCTTAAATATTATTGAAACAAAACTGGAGCAATCCAGTTGGATCATGCAGTGAGATGTGTGATTTATGAGGATGAAACCAACTCAACATCATCTTAATGACATACTATTAAATATACATTACTAAATTTGATATGTCCAGGAGCACACTGCCCGAGGGCCAGCATTCCCAGCTAATTCTGTGGTTTCCACTCTTTTTCAAACATATTTCATCGCCATAGAAAAAGAGAAAAAGCACTGTTTTGGAAGGTTTCTCTGCTGGCTATAGATAAAGGTAAAATTGAACAGTCATAGCTAATATAATGTCATCTCACAGAATCTCAGAATAGAAGGGACCCACAAGGACCATCAAGTCCAACTCCTGGCCCTGCACAGGACCAGAGCCAGGCACAAGCATAGAAATGTTTAGACTTTCCCTTCTGGAGCAAGGAAGGGAAGGAAATGGTGTATGACTTCCTGTCCTTCATCTACCTCAGTTTCTGTGAGGTGACCTCTCCAATGCTAATTAAGTTGAGTCAGAGTCTGATCTGTGACAGGAATAATTCTTGAATGCAAAAAAAAAAAAAAAAAAAAAAAAAAAGCAATAAACATATAAACACAGTTCTGAAAGCTTAAATTGCTCTCCCTGATGCAGAGAAATATCTGTCCCCTAAGGTAAATGCCACCAAACATTGCTGGATTCCTGTCAAAGTGGCAGCTGATGGCCATTCTGGGAGTGTGACTACCAATGGTTCAGCAGCTGCCAGCTTGGCCAGTTTGTTACTGCAGCATTCAGGCAGCAGTTCAAGTTGGCCTCTCTCGGCAGAGCTCATTCCAGGGACTGAAGGGTGGAAAATCCCTTGTCCATTACATATCTCCAGCTCCACAAAGTTCCATCCCCTCCTGAAAAGGGAAAGGTGTCCTGCACCTCAATTTCTGCATAGGAGGAGACAGCACTTTCCTGTGCCCATAAGGTTTTGCTCCAAAGATCACAAAGCTCATGGAATGGTTTGGGCTGGAAAGGACCTTAAAGATCATTTTGCCCCAACCCTGCTGCCATGAGCAGGGACACCTCTCAGGTGTCAGGAACACCGAAGTTCTCCCATGCTCTTTTCATGGGAATCATATAAGGACAGGAGCTTATAATTGCTTATAATTGTGGCTTGCAGTTTCCATGCTTCTCATGAACAACAGCCAGCAAGGGAATGAGCAACTGGTTTATTGGTAGGGGAATTTGGAAAACCCATGGTGTGCACAGCACTCTGCATCCAAGCCAAGTGGCATCTGGTGATGCATCAGATGACTGGAGGACAGGGGAATTTGTGAGGATCACCACAGCATCCTAGAAAGTTCCCTTGGGCCTGCACAGAGGACTTGCTCCGTTACAAAGCCAACTGCAGCTTCTAGGAATGATATAATCATGTGAAGGGAGACCAGGCTTAAATTACCAGGTCAGCAGCCATCATTTGGAGGAGGCAGCTGAGGTGTAAGCAGATAGCAGTAGCAGGGTGAGCCAGAGTTCACCTGGGTTACAGGGCTCTGTGTGTAGCATTAGCTGGGTTTGATGCAGAGCACTTGGAGGGATGGGCAGCCAGCAATCCCCTGCAGAAGTGGGATGGCCAAGAGGTTCTATGTCTGAAGCACGGCAAGAGGTGATCAGTCTCTGGGGACAAACTGTCAGAGTTGCTGGGTTGGGTCCTGGAGAGATGCACAGCAAGGAGGATCCCTGCTTGATACAACAGAACTGGTGTGTGACTTCTGCTTTGACACAGAAACCACAGCAGGGTCCCAAAGTGCTCCATTTGGAGGAGGGGGTGCCTTGGTAGAGGTGGGATGCTGCAGGGGAGATCTGGAGATCATGGAAATACTGTCAGCATCAGCAGATCTCCATTTCCTTCCTGTTCCTCCTTGACAAACACACTCACACTCCATCAATATTCTCTCCTCATTCCCTGCCCCTAATGGTACAGGGGGAGTCAAACAGCTCTTATTTTATATACCACCCTACCCTATGACTCCTGAGGGGGAGGCAGTTTGTCTCTCATTAGAACTCTGGAAACATGGGGAAAATGAATTTAAATGCAACGTTTTGGGGTCATGTTCTCTGACGGTGCAAATCAGCACAGCCTCAATTAATTCAATTAGCAGTTCTGACCCTGGAGTCATAAATATTGGTGAGTCTCTTGCTCTGAGCTCTGTGGCAACATGTGGAAGATTTTCAAAAGAGCAATTTTCCACGCCCCACCCCCCCCCTCAGTTTTTCATAGAATTCCAAAAAATGCTAAAAAAAAGTTGTCAGTCTTTGGGTCAAAGTTCTGGGACCAAATATCAGCTGTACTGGCTGCCAGTCTGCATCTTAGAGCAACCCTCGCTGGATGCACTCAACTGTCTCATTCAAAGGACTTTTTTCACATTAAAAGTCCCCTTGAGTTTGATTAACAAATGGCAAATAAGCTGCTCCAAGTCCTTACGGGAATCCTGAAGGATAGATCAGTGTGGGGGCATGCAAGGACTTTCATTTCTTCTTAGAGGGAATCCTGCCACCTCCTATGCGTGGAGAATTGCAACAGAAGGATTCATATCCACAAAAGAAATGTTTCCTGTGCATTCAAGATGGCAACAACAGACAGGATTTCCTCTCAGCATACACACATCCTCTACAAATGCATGGGAGTCCCAGAAGGTCTTGCTGTCCAGTATTTTGGGAGGTTTATTATTTTGGGGGAGGGATAGACTTTATTTTAGTTTGTAAGTGCATCAGGTCTCTTCCCAGACACTGATAGTCAGAAATCCATTTACTGTCATTTCTCACAAGAAATTGAGGGCCAGCACAATCAGGCTCAGATACTGAAGTAATAGCAGCTTTCACAGTAACAACCAGTCTTTCATTCTAGATCCTCATGCCTAGCTCACTAGAGCAGCTTCAGATAAATCCTAATTATTATAGAAAAAAAGATTCTAAGTCAACTTAGCCAAATGGCAGAAATCCCACATTGGTAAAAGGGTCGAAAGGAAAGAAAGTAGTCATTTCTATGCCATCTTCCCCTCAAATATGCACATAGGAAAAAAGAAAGGAAAGATGAAATATTACTGGTTTTCATTAAGCCTTTACTTGAGAGTTTCCTTACCTGAATTTAATAGTTGATCACAACAACAAATATCAGCATGAATGATGGCACAACAGCAGCCATAGCTTCAATATCCAAGTTCATTTTTCAGAGAAAAGTTTCTGGGGACATTTATCCTTCCTTTTCCCAAGTTCTCTGTCTCTGCAGTGGCAGAAAATGCAGCACATTCCCTTGCCCTGTGTGATTTTTAAACTGGACATTGGGAAGCATTTCTTTACCAAGAGAGGGGTGAGACACTGGACCAGGCTTCCTGAAGGGCTGGTCAGTGCCCCACGTCCATCAGAGTTTGAGAGGCATTTGGACAATGTCCTTAACCTTTGGTCAACCCTGACATGCTCCAGCTGTTGGACTGGATGTAAATAAATATTCTGGGCCCCTTTCAACTGAAATATTTTGTTCTATTCTGTTCTATTCCATTCTATTCTTGCAGTCATTGTCTTCTCTGTGAATAGGGGAAAAAGAGGGAATGAGGGTCCCAAAAGACATGGCTGTTCCCTGAGGCTGTGGGCAGCAGATTTCAAGTGAGGTGGATGCCAGAGCAGTTCCCACATGCCAAGATGTTAAGGAACTGCAGATCAGCAGTGGAAGGCATTGACAGCACTGCAGAGGCTGCTGGCCCAGCACCTGCCTGCCTTGAACCTGGCTCAAACCAAAAGCATGAGCTGCTCATGAGCTCCAAATCTGATGTTTAGTTTTGAAAGGCAGAAGGAACTTTCCTTTCTCCCTGCCTTCCCCTTCTCCTGCATCCAAGCCTTTTGCCTCAGTGACTTTGCTGTGTGAGCTGGGAGCAGGATGCTCAGTCTTTGTTTCCCACCCTGCTCCAGGATGGGAACAGGAAGAGTGCCGCTGTGGTGGGAGTGCCATCACTTCCCTCTGCAGGCTTCCACTTCCAGAAAAGACAGAAGGTGTGTTTGCATGCAGGGCATCTTTGTTTTATGTGTTCAGTAGCTGTACCCCATCTGAGTGCGTGTGCTGAACAGAATGTTGGTAGTAGCAGAACTTCCATCAGCTTGAGGAGAGTTGTCCCTTTCTTATATCCCTAAGCTAAGAAATCAAAATGAGGGGGGGGGGGGAAAGAAGCTTGGCATTTTTTCCAGTGTCCATATGTTTTATTGCATGGACTCCAGCAGATCAAGGGATGGGATTCTGCCCCTCTGCCCTGCTCTGCTCAACCCCCCCTGCAGGGCTGCCTCCAGCCCTGGGATCCCAGCACAGGAAGGACAGGGAGCTGCTGGAGCCAGGCCAGAGCAGGGACACCAAGGGGATCAGAGGGATGGAGCAGCTCTGCTGGGAGGAAAGGCTGAGGGAACTGGGATTGTTCAGCCTGGAGAAGAGAAGGCTTTGGGGTGACCTCATTGTGGCCTTGCAGTGCCTGAAGGGAGCCCACAGGAAAGATGGAGAGAGACTCTGGACAAGGGCCTGGAGTGACAGGACAAGGGGGAATGGCTTCACATTGACAGAAAGTAGGGTTAGATTGGATATTGGGAAGGAGTTATTCTCTATAAAGGTGCTGAGGCCTTGGCACAGGTTGCCCAGAGAAGCTGTGGCTGCCCCATCCCTGGCAGTGTTCCAGGCCAGGTTGGATGGGGCTCTGAGCAACCTGGGCAAGTGGAAGGTGTCCCTGGCCATGGCAGGGGTTGGAACTGGATGATCTTTAAGGCCCTTTCCAACCCAGACCTCAGGCCTGGGTGTCCCTGTGTGCAGGGAGGGCTCCGAGCAGGGCCCAGGCTCTGCTCCGGGGGCCCAGCAATGGCACCAGAGGAACGGGCAGGGACTGATCCCAGGAGGTTCCACCTGGGCAGGAGGCAGAACTTCTTCCCTGGGCAGTGACCAGAGTGGGTGTGGAGTCTCCTCACTGAAGATATTCCAGAACCAGCTGGACACACTCCTGTGCCCTGTGCTGGGGGGCCCTGCTGGAGCAGGGAGGTGGGACCAGCTGCCCCACTGTGGTCCCTTCCAGCCTGAGCCATCCTGGGATTCTGAGAATCTGTGAGTGCAGGTGTTCCCATCATTGGTGTTAAAATCCTATTTTAGAAGCGACTTATAAACTCAATGTTAAATTCTTGGTATGTTGTACAGAGACTGAGGAATGAGGGGAAGTCTCCAGAGCACAAATGCTTACTCTTGCAGGAGGAACATTTTTCCTCTCAAAGAAAGTGTAATAGGGTCAGAGAAGGGGATATTGTATATATTTCTGTGGTGGTCTGAGCTTGTCTAAAGGATATTGGTGTGAATATCCATCTTGCATGAGAAGGTAAGGACTTTCCAGAAGGGCTAAAGCAAGGTGCTCATTGGAGAGTTGGTGCTAAAAATGAAATTTTGTTGGTGGATCTCATCCCCAGCCCTGGTTGCTGGATTGTTATCACCTCCTTTTTTTCTGATGGTTCCCCATGTTTTTTTGCGGGAGGAGAACAATTTGCAATGGAGTCATGCTGAGGTGCTCTGCCTCCATTGCCAGAAGGCTCATTTTTGCTTTTTATTAAATACAGGAGTGACTGCTTCAAGTGCAACAGTATGGCCCCAGTGTCCTGTGAAACATATGGGCCCAGGAGAAAGGCCTGACCTGAGCCTCAGCTGGTGTCCCCTGACGTCAGACCAACCACACCTGCTCAGGGCAGCTGAGGGAGCCTGCCTCGGTGTGCAAAGCTAAGCTGTTTGCCTCAAGGGCAGCCTCAGCCAGGCTGAAGGACTTGGTTTAGGATGAGATGTATGCTTCTGTACTTCCCATGTCGTTTTTTGAAATGTTTGCATCAGCCTACTGATGCAGCCTTGAGAAAGAGAGGAGGGAAGCCTTCCCTGATGAGTCCAGGGGTGTGTGTATCCTTTAACAACCCCAGGAAGGGAATGCTGGCTTCCCATGGTGAGAGTTTCCTGGAGGGAGAAGCTGATCAGCTTCCCAGGGTCACCGAGTCCTCTGGCACTTCTGCTTTGTTAGGATGAGCATGCCAGGGACACCGAGGCTCAGATGCTCTCTGTTCCAGAGAGTTACAGCCCCAATTCTACAGCTGGGGAGAGGCAGCATAATGCTGCTTTACTGCCTTCCCCTGTTTGAAGTCTCAGCCCGGAGGATTTGTT
Source organism: Vidua macroura (assembly GCF_024509145.1). Classification (NCBI taxonomy): domain Eukaryota; kingdom Metazoa; phylum Chordata; class Aves; order Passeriformes; family Viduidae; genus Vidua; species Vidua macroura. Next base: position 7,015,803 of record NC_071575.1, read on the forward strand.
TATCAGCTCTTCCACATGCCACATTTCAGCAGGAATATTCGGTGTGCTACAATGCCAGAGAGAATGACGTTTAATTTTAGCAGACACCTCCTTGCTGTGTGTGGGAAGATGGGCTTAGCTGGGCGCTGAAGCGCACAATAAGGCTGTTATCGAACATTCCCATGCTGGTGGGAATTAGAAGCAGCACAGTTTTAAAAATCAGCAAAGCTGTGCCCAGTTTAAACCAGTCTGCTTTCCAAGTCTTCACCAGGGGCATTTTGCATTTGCTGTCCCAAGAGACAAAGGGAGGACTGAGGGTCATATTTTCTCTGGAGCCACATCAGTTTATATCTGCTGATCCCCTGACTTGGAATGCTTATTCCACCAAGTGTGTCAGATTTGCTGCCCTGTTCTGCAGTAACTCGTGCAGTGCCTGAAGCAATGCATAAAACCAGGGCTGGATACACCAGTGACCAAGCAAAAAAAAAAAGATCTGTTTCTGGGGAAAGAAGGACTTTTTGGACCACCTCTACAGGGAGGGAGAGGAAGGGGAAGGAAGGGAAGAACAGCATGTGAAGGAGCTGTGCGAGAGCGGGTGCAGAGGAGGATGAGTCACCTCCAGGCTTTGGCTTGGGTGGCAAGGGAAGCGCTTCCACCTCCAAAACGCCTCCTCCCCTCGCTTTTTCACTGCCTTGCTGTGCTCAGGCTCTGCAGTGACCCCCAGACCTGGGCTCAGAGAAGGACAGTGGCAGTGCCCCAGCGAGGGAAGGTCAGGGCAGGAAAGCACAGCACCTTCTGTGTGGGTGTCACAGGCCTGTGCCATCAGTGGCTGGCAGAGGACTGGCCATGGGGCTCTGGGTAAGCCTGGCTCCCTCATGTTTTATGTAGTCACTTAGCACTCACAGCACTGGGGGAGGCAGCACCAGCAAATCAAAGCATCTCCAATTCTTTACACTCCACTTTGCTTGCTTGATGTCCCACACAGAGAAATTACCTCCCAGAGCCCTCCTCTGAGAGCTTCACAGCTGCATATTGCCAGTACTGCCATCGATACCCAGCACTGGGGGCAGCAAAAGGGATATTTCCCCTCATTTGAACAATGACACTCAGGCATAAAGTCTCAGTTAATTGTCTGGGCTCTTCTGGGTGCTTTATTTTGTCAGTATAGAACCAAAGCACTGCTGACTGGTGATTCATGGCAGAGCTGACAGGCTTGGTGACTCACCTCCCAGTAACACTGGTTTCTCTCCAGGGTCTGTGGGTTTGCTGAAGACATCTAACTTTCAGGTGGGTAAACTTAGGTGAGATGAATCTTATCCCAGGAAGCAATTTCTGCTGCCATCTCTTGCCTTCCTCTGCAAACATCTCCAGTGAGAGTGACTTGTGAAGAAATGTGCTCTTCAGGATGAAGCAGCAGCTCTGAAATGAATATTGTGAAAGGTCAGTGGCTCTGTGTCGCCCTGGTTATCAAGAGTTTTCTAAAGCCTTCTGAATTTACATTCTTGTAGAGAACTTTCTCACACAACTTTCTGTAAATAACCTATTGTTTTGCATTCTTTCATAGAGGCGGAGAAATTTGATGTACAGGTAGTTTGTCCAGTGTCGTTGGAGAGGTGGCACGTTCACCCTCCAATCCACTGGCATCTTTTGAGAACTATAAAAGATTGGAGTCAGAAAAAATAAATTAGTCTCTTCATCGTGACCAAGGCTGTGGTGCGTCGTTTTTGCTTGTGTCATTTGGTGACAGCTCTGCCCGCAGACCGATGGCCAGCTCGTAAGAAAGTAGTTATTAGACCTGGACTGGGGGCGTGTCAGGAGTAGAAAACCATCAGTCTGAGTGCTCAGCTTGCTTTTACCCACAGAAATTCACTTACAGAGAGATCTCAGGGGTTACTCTGAAATCCACAGAAAAGTTGTCTCTGTACGAGCAGAAAATTGGCCTATCAGAGCAAAGCAGAGTGAGGAGGTAGCCAAATCAACATGAAAGATAACCAAACCAAAACAACCCCCCAACATGATATAAACAGCACTATTGTTTTGGAAATACCCGTCTCTTATGACTTCTTTAGAATAAAAAATTATTTCTTTAATAGCATTAAGCCTTCATGCATAGGTGAGGTCCTTTTTCCAGACCACCAACACCAGTGAAGATGTCAGATGTGCTATACTATCAAAACAAATGCACAAACACACTAGATGTGAATATTTATTCCTGAATCTCTATTTATTCCTAACTCAAAACCAGCTGGTTGGGTGTCTGTTCAGTAAATCCCAATCTAAGCAATGTTGCACAAGAGATCAGTCCATGGGTTTTAAAGAGAGCTGAGGAAAGTTGCTCATATTCATAAATATTTAATGATTTGCTTATTAAGTGTTTTCTCTTATTAAACTGCTGAAAAGTTGCTTATTTGAACTTGTTCTGCCATTGGCAGAAAGTTGTCTTCAGAAGCTGAAATTAAATATGTAAAAACTTCTTTACAATCATGGTGCAGATTTGTACTCACAGTACTCTCATGCCACTGACATAATGTGGATTTTTCCAAATGTGCAGCACATTACAGGCCTCTAGTGGTAGAGATAATAATAAAAAAAAATTCTAGCTTAGGATCCATCCTAACTGTAACAGTTCCTGATGGTACTCAATTCCAGTCTTAATAAATTACATAATGCCTTCTGTTTATAGATTTGGCCTTGTAGTTTGCTCACCTGAGGGAAATGGAAATTCAGCAGAGGTCAGAGATGTCAGTGACAATTCTCTGTTAATCTAAAAAAAAAAAAAAAACCAATGAGAAAGTAAACCAGGTTTAAAAAAAAAAGGAGAAAAGCACATTCTGCATAGGCCTAGTCTCGCTCAATTAATTAATTAATTGCAGTAGGCAAAAGAGGTAGAATGCTGTGAGTCTGGCAGGTTACAACCATGCCACACCACACCTGCCTAGGCTCCAGCCTTACCACCCCTTTCTCTGCCAGGTCTGTGTGGGCACAGGACTCTGCCAGGCCATCTCAAAGCTTGGTTGCTTCTCACCTCCCTGCCAGATTCAGGTGAGAGTTGTCCAGGAGCATCCTCCTTTCAGCTCTTGCAAAAGGAGCATATCCATCCTCCTGCCAGGGCTGATCTCACAGCATTTAATGTTTGATTTACTCAGCACAAATTTATTTATTTTGCACAAAGTACAAGGCAGTGACTAAGCAATTCCCACAGGGTTGTTTGGTGATTTGGTTTTCTGGCTTTTTTGTTTTGTTTTGTTTTGTTTTTTAATTACAATTTTCCACTAAGATTACTAATAATACTCTCAAACTCTTCATTTCTGAGATAAATGTGATGCAAATTTATACTTCTCAAAACTCGCAGCATTTTACTACATTTTTAACAGAGTTAACACTGTGGAAAGGAATATTATATGTAAAAAAAATAAAAAGCGAGAAGTGTCAGAAGTGATTTTTTTCCCCCCTTAGGTGTTTTTTATTGGAAAATGGGGTTTGGTCACTGGTCACTGCATTTTGGTGGAGGAGCAGGCTAATTTGAAAGGCTTCAGAAGAGGTCAAATGAAATGCTGTATATCTGGGGACTAAAGAGCCGTGGAGGAAAGCTTAAGGTCATCAAAACCTCTGTGTGAACAAAGACCATGGAAGGAGTGATGGCAGAAGAGAGTAAAAGTCTGTTGAGGGTGGCATTCAAATCAGAACATCATATTTAGCAATGAATGCATTCCCTTAAGATGCATCATCATGGGCTTAAGTGGCTTCAGGCCCTCTCTTGGATCTGTGGAAGGGACCTGGTCTAGTGGAAGGTGTCCCTGCCCATGGCAGGGGTGTTGGAACTGGGTGATCTTTAAGGTCCCTTCCAACCCAAACCATTCTATGATTTACACTTGCCAGTCCTGTCCAGGGGATGTGTGAGTTGGACCATTTTGGTACAAATAATGCCAATGTTTCTCAAACATTCCCTCTCATGATCCACAGTGAAAAAAAAAAAATCTTTCATTCAGCATAACAGTCCAGTTGCAGAGCATCCTGAGTGAGAGCTCACAGCAGTTCTGCAGCTTCTCAGGAGAGGAAGAAGAGGGGCAGGCCTTGATCTCTGCTCTCTGTGACCAGGGACAGGACCCAAGGAACGGCTGGAGCTGGGTCAGGGGAGGGTTAGGTTGGATATCAGGGAAAGGTTCTTCCCCCAGAGGTGCCGGGCACTGCCCAGGCTCCCCAGGGAATGGTCACGGCCCCAAGGCTGCCCGAGCTCCAGGTGCATTTGGACAACGCTCTCAGGCACAGGGTGGGATTGTTGGGGTGTTTGTGCAGGGCCAGGAGTTGGACCCAATGATCCTAGAATCCATGAGAGTCTATGATTCTGTTGCTAAATCAACCTTCTAAACAGATTTCTTGCAGCTGTTAAATGTTCCCAAGTACAGAAGACAAGACTGTGATGCCTGAGACATGGCTAAAGACTCATGGCTACATGTCAAAAAGACCAAAATCAGGTAATAAAAAGACTGGCATAAGTCCCTAGTCCACAGCTGAGCCCTGGCATCTATGGCTGATTTCCAGGTAGCTCAGGGAGAATGAATATTTGCCTGGGATCTACAGGATATTCTGATAATCCATTTAACTGAGGTGTAAGGACCCCAACAGAAGTGATTTCCTGATAGTGCTGAGGGGTGGGTTATTCTATTAATTTAGGGCCACAGGTGGTCTGTCCTCCTCTGCCATTCACGGGGTGGAAACCTTGCTGCACCTCTCCCACCTGGGGAGTGTCACCAGCTCGCCAGGGTACCACTGCTGGCTCTCAGATGTGACATGAGGCACTTCTCTCATCGCCTCTTACTGCTGGCAGCTGTTTTTTGGTTGAGACATTGCTCCTGGGGAAGAGGCTGGGCAGGTGAGGCTGTGAAAGTGAATAGTTTTGTAAGCAGAT